>NW_024509433.1:0-1335422 GCF_017590135.1 Pyrgilauda ruficollis
CGCAAGATTTCGTTTCCCTTCCCGAACATTTTATAGAGTAAAGAAAGTTGTGTTACTTCTAGTGTAGAGGTTTTGGGATTTTTTCTTTTTTCATTATAGACTCACACTGAAAGAGAATTTCAAATTTTATCCTACCCCAAGTGATAAATCAGCAGGATCAGTGAGTGATCATGGACAAAATTTCTTTAGGAAGCAGTTGTGTAATTGTGTAGCAAAGAGGTTCCCAATTAGTGCCTCTTTAATGAGTTAAGCCAACATTACACGGAAGGCACAGCCTGTGGTGAAGTTAGTAAACCTTGGTGGAAGACTGCAGCCTAACCAAAGGTAATTCTACAGATGCAAGGGTGTTGCAGTGAGGCTGTGGAGGTGCAGCTCTGTCAATCTGTGATGGTTTACGGGAATGAGATGCTAAGGGATCACGAGGGATGTGGGGCAGGAATAGCAGCTGTGGGTACAAGAAACCCAAAAGTACAGGAACACCCTCTAATCTGTTTTAGTGAAGACTGAGGGCCATGGCTCACTGAAGAGTAAACCAATTTACAGTAAATGTCATATCTGCTGCACTGGATATACAATTTAATGAAAATAGCAGGGATTGATGGATGCTTATGAATGAATAACTGTGCATAAAAACCATCAGTATTGCTGCAACAAACAGATAATGCCCATAGTTCACCTTTCAAAGATATTAATCTTCTAACTGGTGTTGTCTGGTATTAATATCCTGTACTGTCCCTAACTATGCAATCAACCATGTGTTGTCTTAAAAACCACATGGTCAAAAGACATTTTCCTGCTAGTGCACCTTTAATTTAGGAAGAATATTTTTCTCTGTCAGTAATCCTTTTAGTCACAGATGTTTAGCTTGGTGAAATGAAATAGTTCCCAGTATGCTGAAAGTCTGTCTATGATTAAATGTAATCACTTTTTAATTAAGTGGAATTTTCAATATCTTGCAAGTACCCTTTATGAAGTTTTATTTAAATGAGGGCATGGTTTACTTTAGTTTTTAAAGTTTGGAGCTCAGAGAAAAGGCAATGGAAGAGACAATACTGATAAAATGAATCTTAGCACAAAAAGAATGGTGCATAAAATCTGCTTAAAGGTGCTGCAGGGTGTGTGCCCAGAAATGGACCTTGAGCAAGACCTTAATTGTGTATTAGTCTGATATAAACAGCTGTACAGCTGTTCATATGTAGCATTACCTTAACTGCTATGTTGTTATTAATTATTATGGTTAAAACTGTAACTGAGTGAATATGTAGAGTAGTTTCAGCTGCCTGGCAGTGCCACAGAGAGCTCCAAGTGTGACATCTGTCCAGGTGGACTGACTGCCTCCCCCAGAAAGCATCGCAGGCGCTGTGCTCCAGCAATGCACTGCAGAAGTCTCCAGGGCATCATGATAAAAAAAGCCAGATAAAAGCTTTCAAAGCCTCATGAAGAACAGAACTGCATTATTACAAATTTACCTTCCTGGATCAACGGGCAGACAAATAGACGATCATTATAAACCAGAGCAGAAAACATACTATTATTTCTTTTGAAACAATCAAAGCTGAATGTTTTCCATCAAAAAATGCTTAAATATTTCTTTTAATAATAACCAAGGATTTTATTCTAGCAAACTGAAAAATATCAATTATATAAAGGACAAACATTTTATTTCAGTAAATATGTACAATGAAGTAGAGCTTTAATATAATATAAATATTAGAAATACTATATAAAAAGAAATATTATAAAATAATATTGAACATAATATTAAATGAAAACTAAAATTTTAAATGCATTTTATCTCATTAAAAAGTGATATTTAAGATATATTTCAGGCAATTAACGAAAAATATTAACTTTTTGTTTTGAAATTGTTGACACAAAACTTAATTAAAATCAACAGTGATCTATTAAATATTTTGTTTTGAATTGAATTTATTGTCTGAATAATCATCTCTACATAAAACATCTTTCAAACAAACATTGTGTTGAACATGCATGAAGTCAACTTAAATATATTCCTATTTTTTTTTTTTTTTGCTCTAGTGGTTATTAATGCTATTCTGCTGGTGTCTGAGTGGTCATTTAAAATGCCACCCAACCACCATTCCCTCTGAGGAGAATTCTCAATCTATCATACAATCAAATGGAGCAGGAAAGTCACAGTCTAATTCTTGATGCAGATAAGATGAGACAGATGTATTTCAAGGGTTGGAAATGTATCTGAGAGAGGCGTCTAAACAATAAAAACCAATTTACTTGATTCAGGCTCAGGCCAAACTTCTCTGATTGCACAGGTCCAGAAGGAAGAGGCAATCCCTGCAGTCAGCTTTTTGGCTTAGATTAAAAGAAAAGCACAGCTTGAGAAATAACGATTACATCGTCCTTTCAGTGCCCCTGATTTGTTTGAGCTGGGTGTCACCCCTCTGGTCACAGGGTGGGTGCTTTTTCAGGCAAGAGCAATTCTCCTTGCCCTCAAGGGATAGGTGAAAGGAGGTAAATCATCCATTTTGCTACTTTTCTCAAAATTTATGAGGTGCTTCTGCAAAACTGCAGTGGCACTGCCTGCATCTACACTGGAGTGGCACAGCTCAGAGTTTGGGATAGCAGATGTGTAATCAGTGTGAAAATACCTCTGTCTCTGAGAATTCAGCTTAACAAACTAAAGGGTGCCCAAATTGTCTCTCTGCCCCCCATCTACATGCTGACATTCTCTGAGGGATGGTGTTTCTCTGCACCCAGCAAGGTGAAAGAAGAAACCATGGTCAGGAGGAAGATCTTTCTGCCCTTCCCACAGACTGGCAGCAACATGGATTTTTGTGTTGGCAGCGTGAGGCTGTGCGATGGTCACCAAATGGGACAGCAACCAGCAAGCGTGCAGTGGCAGGAGCTGGGAAGGGGCGGCATTGGAACAAGTAAAAAGCAAAGGAGTTTCCTTCCTTAGGAAGAGAAACGAGCAATTGGTTTGATTTAAAAAGGCCTGGCTTCTAAGCTCTAATTAAAACTTCAAATGGAGGGGAAGGGGAGGATGAAGGGAATGTGATTGTAGCACTTTCTTCTGTGAAAACTGCACAGTCCAGGGGTCCCATTCATCTCCAGGAGGACATTCCGCCCTCACAAAACCAGCCCAGCCTGGCACCAGCCTGCACAGCCCCAGCTGCTCATTAGAGCCAGGCACAAGTGCTCAAAGGACGTGTGGGACGGATGAAAGGGACACTGGCAGGGCTGACAGGAAGTGGCTGTCACTCGTGGCTGTACCAGCGTGAGCAGCAAAGCCGCTTCTCATCTCTCCGACGCTCTCATTCCCAAGACTGCCACTCACACTGTTCACTGATCTGAGGAGTGTGTTTCCTTCCAAACAAGGGTAAAGGTGGGGAAGCTGCAAGACTGAAATCTATTTCAAAATAGGTGAGAGATCTGTTTCATGGTATAGACACTGTCACTAAGCCTGGCAGCCTGTGGCTTGGAGTGTGGACCAGGTTTGAATGCACACGCACGCAGCCTGGGTGAAGCAAAGATAGTTATTTACTGGGTGAAGCAAAGACAGTTATTTACTGCTGGTGAACCTATAAAAAACATCAGTGCTCAGAAAGCACCAAGGCCAAGTGAGCCATAGGGTGGGCTGCCAGCCATGCACTTAGATAAAACTAATGGAGAAAACGTGTGGGAAATGACAGCCACTGCTATGGCATGTGAAGAAGGGGTGTTAAATTTGCAGGGGGTATAGGTTAATGCAGAGGAATCCCAAATGCACACTGGATATACATTTCCATTTTATCCATAATAACCTTTTCACTTCCCATTTAGGCCTGAAGGCAGAAGCTGTGGGTCACCTCCAGCCAGACTGTATCCAAAGCCCATCTCTATGTGTAAGGATATTTTCCACTCTGTAATAGCAATCTCACCTGTGCTACCTGTGCAGCAGCAGGTGTGAGCCTGTCTCCACTTTGGGCAAAGCTGCTGCTTGCCAGTGATACAGGCAATTAAGGGCTTGGATGGAAGTACGAGCCCAAGCCTGCAGCTCCCTGGCAGCACAGACATAGTCTGAATTTCCTTTCCTCAGGGAGGTCATGTCCTTCCCTGCATAAATATATAGCTATTCTTGCTGTGTACATCTCCCCATTGCCACTGAGGGTATCTATACATCAATAGGGTTCTATATTTTTTAATGAATGCCTCATTATATACTGTCACACAGACTGGTAACACAGACTTTTCTCCATCAACATATTTTTCAAAAAGTTTTTATGCTGCTAAAAGAAAAACTGCCTTGAAAAATGTTTCTTTCTCCCTCAAAATATTTCAGTTTAAAATATTGCTATTAATATTAATAATAATATTCAAAGAAGTATTCTTGCTTTTTCTAAAGTGGCAATGAAAGCAGTGCTGAAAGATTTTTATTTTCTTTCAGTGTTGTTTTGCTCAGATCATGTATCCGGCAGAAGAGAGTGCCTGTGGGGAAAGGAGGAGAGAAAAGACCACAGTCACAAATATAGAGTATTTTAATACAGAATCCAAATGAGTGCTGCAGCCTTTGTTTGGGTAATAAAGGAGCAACTGATGTAGTGATAACATACTGTAAAAAATAGCCAATGTTTTGATACAATAATGCTCCCCATTGCTATAGGGATTTTTCTGCAGTTATTCAGTTGTGTAAATCATGTGTATATATATACATATAAATAAAACCAAGCTTCATGCCAAATCTTCAGGCAACTTTTACAGCCATTAGCAAGGTGAACATCAAGAACAAGAGGTTTCTTAACAGGGAAAAAAAAAAGTCAGGAAAAAAAAGTCCTTTTACAAGCTTAAACTACCCAGACAATGCATCTTCTATCTGCAGGCACACAAACATACTGGAAGACAAAGCCTGTCCTGAATAGCTAACAATAAGTCTAGAATCATAGAAAAGCTGGGCTTTAAGGGATCCTCTTACAATCTGCACTGAAGCAGCTCCAAAATATATGTAGCACCCTGCATCTTAAATGTCCTTGAAAATCTTCAGTGAAGCAGCTCCTCAATCCTGTTTCAGTTTTGGGAGTGTTATCATATAACATTCATCTTAAATTGGAACATTTTCCATAAAACTTTTTATTCTATCCCAAGGACCGTGGAAAATAATGAACCACTGAGGTTTTTAGTACAAATTGTGTATACTGCGAGACTGATAACTGCATTTGTCAGTCTTGTCTTTTTCACATTGGGACCAGCTCATTCAGCTTAATCTTGTTATTCTTGTATGGGTCCCTGTTTGTCTTAAACCGACACTAAAGCTGATATACAGTCTAGATAAAGCCTTGTGGTGGTCAAACAGCATTGAACCATGAAGGGAAAAAAAAAAAAAAAACCAAAACAAAAAAAGAAAAACGAAAGGCTTGCTCTGTCAATCTCATCATACATACAACCAGCTGAGAGCTGGTTTGCCTTTCTATTGACCAAAGACTTTTCTAGAGATCAGGGCAGTTCCTGCCCTCCATGGTTAGTTAGCACTACTGAGGACACAGACACTGCTACTCTCATTTACTCAATGTGAGAACCTGCCCTGAAAATCTCTTCTGAGTTTAGATTTCTATTCTCTAGAAGAAAGAGTATTACAGATCTTGCAGTAATTAAGCCCTGCATACTGCATCTTCCAGCCAAATGCTTTCATTTTTAATAACCCTTTATTTTCTTCTTTTTATGTTCTTTGTTTTGCTGCAGAGTGCAGCAGCTCAAGATTCAATGGTGCTAGAGCAAGGGAGGCTTTGTAAACTCTATCAATAATGCTTAAAATTTAATTAAGCTGTTGCATCTGAAGAACTGACTCCAAAGAGTATACGTGATCCATCATGATACAGCCAGTGCTGTTTCAACTACAGCAATATAAAAGTGCCCATCTTTTCATTGTAAGCCTTTGGCAACATGATATTTTTCTGCAGAGAGACAGAAGAAAAGAACGAAATCCAGCCAGGAACTCCTCGCAGTTTACTTTGTAGTGTTCACCACACTTTGACCTTAATAGCTAAGCATCCCCACAAACCCTACAAAACACACATGGATTTCTGATACCTGAATGTTTGATTTTCCCAAGGTGTTTGGCTGTCCTTGCAGAGAGTTATCACTGGAAAGGAGAGCAGGAACAACATGAGTCAGGGCAATCCCAAGCACAAATACAGGCTGGGAGAATGGATTGAGAGTGAGATTTGGGGATGTTTGTTGATGAGAAGCTCAGCAAGGCCTGGCAATGTCTGCCAGAAAGACAACTCTGTACTGGGCTGCACACAAGAAGGGTGACCAGCAGTTTGAGGAAGGGGATTCTCTCCTGTACTGTGTTCTTGTGTCCCTGTCTGGAGTGCTGTGTCCACCTCTGGAGCCCTCACCATAAGAAGGATGTGGATCTTCTGGACTGAGTCCAGAGGAGGGATGTAAAGATGTTCAGAAGGGGTTTAGACTGCAAGAGGGCAGGTTTAGAATAGTTGTTAGGAAGAAATTCTTTCCTATGTGGATGGTGAAGCACGGGAACAGGCTGCCCATATGTGGATGTCCATCCCTGGAAGTGTTCAAGGCCAGTTTGGATGAGGCTTTGAGTAAGTTGATCAAGTTTGTGGCATCCCTGCCCATGGTGGGGGGTTGAACTAAAAGATCTTACAGATCTCTTCCAACCTACACTATTCTGTGATTCTCTGAATTATTTGGGGTATAATTTTTGTACCTCACTGGCAAAGGGAAAAGAAATATTCCAGCTCATAAACACTGAGCAAAGGTGGCTTCCTGAGAAATTGCAAAAGAATCTAACACTTTGAAAGTGTGCTTGGAGCTGGGAAGGCACCAGGACTCCCCTGACACTTCACAAAACACTCACACTAGGTCTTTGGGCTTTGCAAGCAGATCCCTCAGAGCCTGACACATACATTAAACTAGAAATTTTAAGGAGGCAGCCCAAGCTTTTAAATAAATTTTATTTTATTTTAAAATATATGTCCTTAATCCCCACACAGTTGAACATTTTACCTATCTGACTTTTCATTCTGAACTTCTTTCATGGGTGTTATTCCAATTAAGTATAAGAAAGAAAAAAAGGAAAAAAAGGAAAAGAAAAAAAAATTATGTCATGCTTTTGTACATAATACATGAACAGAACTTTAGAACTTTTATACAATTCTGAAATATTAAAATGGAAGTTTATTATGTTTTATAATGATTATAGTAATATTACATGAATGTATGAAAAATTTCTTAGAGAGATATTTGAAAAGAACTCAGGACATGACTTTGTCACAGCTCTTTCAACAGTATTTTTATGTGTTCCAAAATTATTTGTTTTTAACTCGTTCTGCATTTCTCCATATCTACACTGTGCTTACTCTGCCTCACCCTGTGTTAGCACCACTGCATTTTATAAGAGCTCCAGGAGAAGAGACAGCTGGTTATGGCAGAGTCAGCTGGTGGTGTTGACAAGCTCCTTGATACACTAAAAAGCCAGGGAAAAACGGGTCATGCTGTAAATATCAAAGTTAATTCTCACCAGAGGCTTCTGGGAATACGCAGGTCACATCACAAGGTGTTTATACAACATATCCTACAGCAGTGATATCATCTCCACCTGGGCACAATTCCTGCTTCTTACATGGAATGGTGACAAAGATCCCTCCTACCACCTCCCAGTCGCTCCCTGAAGCAGGAATGCTGCCCTGAAATGTTTACAAAAGGACCATAATATACACTTCTTCCTTAAGCTTCTATAAAAATAAAATATCGAAGTTTTTACTGAAGTCCATAGAAATATAGCCACAGTTGCAGAAGTTGATATGGCAGCTTAAAAGCTGCATAGGAGCCTTACCAAGTTGCATTACTGTGAAATTACTGACTAGATTCAAGTAAAGCCAGTATTTTTCAATTTATAGACACATATATTTCATAAAACAGAGTTGTGTTCCAAAAGTATTTCTACTTTGAGTCCAGTTTTCCAATATTATTCATTTTTAAAGGAGACATTCAATATTTTTTGGTCATATTTTCAAGATTCGAACATTTTTCCAGTCCACAGAGCACAAAAACTGCCACTGCTCCAAAAGTTGCTCATAAACTCATATTTTTTCAAAATAAAGTTGACAATAAGAGGTACTTTTTCATATATTTTTGAAGTGTTTTTCCATTGACTTTTAGCAATAAAAAATTTTTACCTAAGCAATTAGAAATAAAAGGTAGTTATCTTGTCAGTTTTTGTAAGATGCTTTCAGAAGGACTATCTTGTGGAGGATTTGGGATTTTTAGTGCAGAGGGAAAAGTGTTGGAAAATTCCCCTACTAATACTTCTAAGATAATTTCTTTTCTGAAGTATATTTGTAAAAGATACTGCAGAATGGGTTGGAACAGGCAACTAATTGGACTGGGGTTTGGTCTATGCTTTATCTATTTCACTTTCCAGCAATTTCCCTGCATAAAAGACCCTAATCAGACATTGCCTGCATTCCTAACGCCCTGCAAAAAAGAGGAATGTGCTTACCTAGAAGTAAAACGTATGGACTATAGGATAGGAAGAAACATGGGTGATAACTCTGGTTCTTAACACCTGTTGGCTCCCCAGTGGCCATCAGTATACTGATGTGTGTTTCTTTTGTGAAAGCAACAGCATCAGAAAATTAGTAGTTGTTTGGGGCATCAAGTGGACTACTGTTTCCAAATTTTGTATCTTTTGGAATATCTAATTTTTAGTAGGGCTTTTTGCTACTGCACCTCCACACATTTGAACAATTGCCAGCATTTTCTGATCTGGCTTTTACAGGTTGTTTCACAGATCTGCATACTCAGCTCAAGTTATTTAGCAGCATGTACAAGCAATTTGAACAAGCATTTTGTTTCTTCTACCTCATAAAATATCCATCAAGCTTAGGCATGCATTCCTGATAATTTTTTCCCTGACATTTTTTTTTTTCAGACTTACTCCATGGTCTCCCTGCTGTCCCTAGTCTCTTATTTCCACTCTCTCTGTTTCCAGCTGACACATTATCCATCTTAGAGGCCATGAACTGTAGGTTATTTCCAGAGAACATCATTTAGCCCTAGATTTCCCAAGCTGCCACAGTCAGTGACTCCAATGCATTGCTTTGGCTCCCTCCTACTTGCTTTTCCCACCTCCCTTTCCAAAGACTTTCCCTCCAGCTTCTGCCTTATTAGGCTGAGGAACAAAACCCACACTAATGGACTCATGCCTCTGAGGAATGCAAAATCCCTGGCATGCCCGCTTGCCTTGGTCAAAGGCAAATGAGGGCTGCTGGATACCACTTCTGTATATTAGCAGAAACAGACAAAACCCTCAGAAATACTCTCAGTCCTTCAGAAGACTTTGTATGATAGATAACAATTCAAACCAGACCTATCCTAGGATGTTATTAGGATATAGACACAGGGCACTTGTTCTGGGAAGATAAAGAGCTGTGCAACCTCGCACTTCTGCAGTCATCTTCATGCCTAGAGAGGCTGACCTGGAAAAGAGACTTGACAGAGTTAAAAGAATAAAGTAGGAATTTACTAAAACGTCTTAAAGGATACACTTTGGCAGTACAAGAGCCTGGCCATGGCTATACCCAAGATGGACCCAAAATGGTCACCAGATGGATGACCCATTATGAGATTTCACACTTTTATAAGTTTTGGTCCATTTACATATGGGGTTAATTGTGCAATTAGAGCTTCAGTTTATGAAGTCCCATCCTCCTTGTTCACTCTCCTCAATTCACTGTTTATGCTTTTTGGGCCTGAGGCTTGTAATAGCTGTCCTTGGTTCTCAAGCTGGAAAAGGATTGTTTTGCCTACCTACCCTGTAAAGCAAACTTAGTAACACTTAATATGAAGCTCAGAGTTACACACCAAGGCAGCACAGAATCTGAAAAATATGAAATCTAAAACTTAAGGCATCAATCTGCTTTTGAACCACATCATATTTGATAAATTCAATAAGAATTCATAAGGAATTAGAGGCTTCAATCAGATCTTCTAGAAGGAATAAAAAGAAACAATCAAAAAAAGTTATAACTGAGTACTTTTTTTATTCTAAACAATAATTTGTCTGATACTAGGCCTGCTTCTTATTAAAAATGGCCTTGAGAAACTGATCTGAATTCTGCTTCAGGTAAAGAACGGTCTAAGTTTCAAAATCACAAGATAGCCACTTTAGGGAAATATCTTGGACGGAAGGACATACGAGGAACAAAATAATTACATATAAATTTAATCTAGGGTGGTTTATGTTCATGATACAACAGATGAGGCAGTTTGAAACTATATTTGGTAGGGTAGAAAGCTTATTTAAATACATTTGAATAACTTATTTCCTGAACCCTGGATAAAAATAGGACAGAGTGTGTGTGGGCTATATTACTGAGATATGTTCCCATTCAAAACAGACATATTTCATCAGTTTTTCCTTTCAATAATCCAATTGTCAGTTTTACAGTCCATAAAAAAAAATGTGCAGAAGGGATAGGAAATGACTTTCATACGTATCCTGACTGCTGAGTTGCTCTGTTTCATTACATTGCCCTGCATATGACTGACAGCTCTGTAATCAACTTCAGACTGGATTTAGTGGTTCCACATACCATTCTCTTATTAATTATTGAAAGCATTTTTCTCTGTTGCAAGCCAGGTCACTGTACCCATTGTGCTTATATTTGCATCTCCTGAGCAGCAGAGGAGTTGTTGTTGAACTGGGAATCAGTCATCACATGCACACACACAGGAAAAAATGAAGAACAGATGAAGAAAAGTAACATAAAAGAACCACAGAAGTGTTTGCAGGAGGCCTGGAGCAGCTCCACTGCTACCTGTGAGGTCTCGTGTTCAAAACTGGTCGCTTAGAAGAGAGGTTCTTGTTTTGCAAATGCTTTTGGTTTTTATTCTTAACAGAGAATAGTTTTTGGGGGTTTCTTTCTGGTTTTTGTTTTTTGTTTGTTTGTTTGTTTTTAATATTAATGGTACCATTCACCCATTTCTTGCTCTCCGTTTAATTTGAGAGTGCAGAAGAAAAAGAAATATTCCTGAGAACTCTGCATGTACAAATAGCAGTAAATATGAGTAAAATTAGTGCCCTCTAAATGCCATATATACTTAAGATATATAAGATATATACTTATACATATATGCTTATACTTACATATATACTTATACTTTCTTTTTCTTTCTGAAACATTCAGTGACTGCTAAAAAATGCCCTGGTCAGAGTTTTTTCTTGGAAGACTGTGTGACTGATCAATTACATATGCCTATAGAAATAGGCCAGGAGCACATCACCATATCATTTTTCTCTGAGTCACCTCAGTTTGGTGTTTACTAAAACCTGGTGCCAAGGTAATATACAGCCTTCCTTGCTAGCCAAAAGGTGCCCAGCCAATATATAGCTAATATAAATGGGTCACAGAATCACAGAATTGTTTGGTTTGCAAGAAACACTGAAGACCATTTCACTGCAACCCCTCTGCCACAGGGATGCCTTTCACCAGAGCAGGTTGCTCCCAGCCCCACTCAGCCTGACCTTTAACCCTGACAGGAATAGGGCATTCACAACTCCTTTGGGCAACCTGTGCCAGTTCCTCACCACCCTCAGAGTAAAGAATTTCATCTTTGTAACTAATCTAAACCTAATCTATTTCAGTTTAAGCCACTCACCCTTATCCTATCATCCCACACCCTTGTAAAATGACCCTCTCCAGCTCTCTTGTAGCCCCTTCAGGTACTGGAAGGTGCCCCAAGGTCTCCCTGAAGCCTTCTGTTCTCCAGGCTGAACAACCCCAGCTCTCTCAGCCTGTCTCCATAGAAGAGATGTTCCAGCCCTCTGATCATCCCCATGCCCCTGTCTGCACTGTCTCCAACAGGTCCATCTCCTGCTTATATTGGAGACCCCAGAGCCGGATGCTGCCGTTGCCTTTTTCTTAATTCACACTGTCATAGAATGGCATGTTTGGGCTGGATGATACATGACAGGTAAACCATAAACTGAAAATATCATATCTACTAATAATTAGTTTTAAAAATAGTAGGCTAACTGACCTACTCACCCATCTCCCAATTCCTACTCCTACTATCTCTGACTGTATCCTTCATAAAGTATCCACCTGCTTGCATTGATGTGATGATAATTTCATGGTGCACCAATATCCCGCCTATGAAATAGAAAAAACACCAATTTCTGACCTCATGATCATGTTCCATAAGCAACTGTCCATGCTTGGGAGTAGACAAAAATTTCATTTAAAAGATAATGCTGAGGTTTCAAAATTGACCTGCTTCTAAAAGATAATAAAGTTTAAAAAACACTGATAAAACAAAAATCAAGGGAAAATGTCTGTCTACATGTTAGAAAGTTTGATTTTTTGTTTTAAAGAAAATAATTACTTTAGAAAATTAAACAGAAGAAAGAATTGAAACATAAATTTCCAACCTGGAAATTTCTCAGCTATTAAGGGTGCAACTCAAAAAAGTGGAGATTGTTGAAACACATGTTCAGGGGCAGGACTAAGGTCTAAACAACTGAACTGAACACACTGTAATGAACAATACTTGAAAATACTTGGAAAGATAAATTATTCGTCTCTAGAGGATAAACAAACTGAATATTTTTTTTAAAATTTGATTTTTTTTCATGATGTATGAGAATGGCTGAATTTGTGTATAAGCAAATACTGAGGGCTTTGAAGAAAATGCAGAATTTGATCTATGATTAATAAGTTGAATCAGTTGAAAACCACTTGCAGTAGGCTTTTGAACATAATAAAATAGTGTTATTAGAAAGGTACTGTGTGGGACTAAACGTGTGAGCATAAAATTTATTCATGAGTTCAGCTGAAGTAAGAAATACCACAATTTCACTAACATTGGGAAGAAGAATAGACTTTCTTAATGTTACAAGCTGTGGAAAACCAGCTATTATATGTGAAATCACTTCAATGCATCTTGCTACACAAGCCAATATCGCTGCTAAAAGAGGGGATTGTTTTACATGTAAATAAGTTTTTAAGCAGTTACAGTAGCAGACTCTCAAACACAGGTCTCTATAATACTTATTCCAGGTAACATTTTTAGCCATTAAAATTTTCTCTTGAATTATGTACTAAATATTTTCTCATCCTGGAAAAACAAATATTGAAGTTAATATCAAGAACAATTTTTTAAAGTTTCTTCCTCTGCAGTAAAATGTCAATAACTGTTCAAAAATGAGGTTAAGAGGGAATAAAATATCAATTTTCTCTCCCTCTCAAAAAGAAACATTCTTATGAGGATAACATGCTAGTGCTTTTGTGTTTCTTCACCACTTGACTTATAATTAACTAAAAGATTAACTTAGATATAATTACATGATGGTGCAGAATGAACATAATAAATGAGAAAGCTTTGCTAATCTTACTCTCTCTTACTGCTATTCCAACTACGACATTAAAGAAAAAAAGCACCCAAAAAGTTCTCAGTTACATTTGTTGGATCTTAGGCTAATTAGCACATGGGATATCTTTATGTCAAAATCATATTCCATTCTTGAAAATCTTTACTAATGACTTTCTTAATAGATTTAATATGCATTTAAAAAACAGTAGCCTGTAGACAAATGAATGTGGATTCTAATTGAACAGCTTCATGAAGGAAGTCATGAGGATAAGGCTGATATTTGAAGAGTAGGTAAGATTTGGCTTTTAAAACTAGAGGAAAGAGAAAGGATTGTCAGAAGAATGCTAGTAGAAGACATGATTTTGTGTGGATTTTTTGCTCAGGAATAGTCAGAAATTTTCATTGAAGACTTCTGTGGCAGCAAGTGGAATCCAAAAGTACCTGTGACATCACCTGTACTATGTCACCTCCAATATGAAAAACTCCATCAAAAGACAAAAAAGATTATCATCCATATCTTATCACATCAGTGACAAACCATAATCTTCCCCATGATAAAGATAATGACTCTGCCAGCCCTTTTACTAATATTGAGAAACTCATCAAAAGTAGTAATAATATTTCTCCTAATTTCCTATTTAAATGTAATTAAGGTAAGATTATACATAATAGCTCCTGTGCTAATATACTTTCAGTTTAAATAATCCTTTATATTTTTTCTTCAGAATTGAGAATGTTTTCAATAAATACTCTCTAGGAAGGCTGGAATTATCTCATCCGTACTGTCTCAGGATCACATCTGTCATATTTAAGGATGCACCATGCTGGTGGCCCATAGACAACCTGTTTCCAGCTGATCCACTGATTACTTTCCCCCTGTCTGTTATTTCCAGCTTATAAGCACATAGCTGGAATCAGCTTTTTCTGTGAGCCTAAATGCATAACCTTGCATTTCACTTTGTTACAGCTCATCCCCATCCTACTGTTGAGCTTTCAATGTCATTTTAGCCTCTTATAGCCTCCTATTCTAACAGCTGACTGGTGCCAAGGCTGAGTATTAAAATGTCACTAATAATGTTGTTGTAAAGATTATTTTTTATGGACAAGTGCTGAAAATCACATCATCAAACCTGACAGACTGATTTTCACCTTTCTGAACACGCAGAATAGTAGAGAGTCTATGAGCAGGCGCTTTTTTCCTGCCAAAAAAAACAGCCTCTTTTCCTCCTTGAAATGGGACATTTATGGAGACCAAACTAAGCTTTTGAGAATGCTGCTTTCCACACAGATTTCCAATATACAGTTATGTGTGAAGCATATATGCACATACCTGTGTCTGTTCTTTCTGGTAAGCTCACAGAAAGAACAGACACAGGTATGTGTCTGCAGCCTGCATGTACCAAATTCAGGGTGTCCAGGTTGTCTCATTTCTGCATTTCTAAATATAAACCAGAGAAAATTTTAAGTGGCTGAACATAATTCAGTATTTCTGTAGTGGACTGAAAACTTGGGTTTTTTTTCTATTCTGTTCTAATCCAAACCTCTTTTCCATAAGGCTGGCACTCCTACAGCTGTAGTTAGAGGAGAAAGAGGGAGAAGAGGGAGAACCATCATCCCTTTTCCTTATCAGTAGAGGTTAATTTCATAAGTAGAAGCACTGAGCTCAATAACATTCTACTTTTTCCTACCTGTGTGTTCAGAGCATTTAAGAAAGTCGCCTACAGAGAGAGGTTGTGGATCTGTTTCATCATCTGGAAATTAACACTTTTAACGTTTAATCTCATTTAAGTTTTGCTTCTTCTTCAGGTAATATTAAAAATGCACAAAAGAAAAGCAATGTTGTCTTTGTGTAACAATACACAGATGAATAATCTGGTCCTCCAGGTGAATAGGATGTGAGACTGGGAATTTATCAACAACAAATGACATCTTTTTATTTAGGGCAAATTTCTGCTTAAAATCTTGAACTGTGGAAAGTAAATGGCAATGAAACTGTTGCTGTCTGAAAACTGAAATGGGTACTAGAAAATCGTACAGATGAAACAGCAAGTGGAATAAAACTAGTTTGCATGACAGGCACAAACATAAATTCATCTGCCTGTGCAGGCAGCAGCATTTTCTTCGTCTTCCAGTGTGAAAAGCAATTTTTATCAGGAAACATCAAGCTATTACCCAGCTAATAATCGGTTAAGGTATTTGACACATCTAGGAAGCATCACAATTGTTATTTTCTGTATATGGAAACTCGGGCAGAGAGACCTATAATGAACAAGGATGTTATGGGTTCTTTAAGCTGCAGTCATTAGTCCAGTTTTTGGGTCACCTTTTCTCATATTGAAGGCTAAAAAAAAGGATGGAGAATTTTCTCATTCAGAATAACTTTGGAATTGTGACAGATCAGTGATGAAAGTCTGTTCCATGGTCAGTTTTCTGTCTGTTTCTGAAGGAGAATGGCAGGTGAGATGCTGGGTATGAGCTAGAGGTGGTGGGTAGAATTAAGCCTGGACTTTTCTTTACAGCCTCTGGAGGAAAACAGACATTTACACACACAGTGTGCACAGCACACTTAATCTCATTCTAAAGCAGGTTTCTAAATTGATCAGATGAATCATGCATTATTTTGCATATTTACTTTTATGAACTATAAAAGGTAGCTGTAGTAATAAACTCAGATATAAATATTGAAGATGCTGCAGGCTAAAATTAGTGAGCTGAAACACACCCAGGAAGACATATGTGTTCTCAAAGACCTAGAAATACCCTATTTAAAACAAAACCAAAATAAAGTCAGTGTTTATTTCTACTCAGAGTTTATAGTTATGGTATAAAACAAGGGTTCCCATATCCTTTCAGTATCCTTGAAGCATTTTAAAAATACATGCTGTGAATATTTTAATATATTCATCTTCAGTGGAACAGTGAGTTCAGATTTCTTTTTCAAGTTTCAATGTTTTCATCACCCTTACCACCCCTATGACTTTTCTAGTTATTTTCAAATACCATTGCTTCTATCTTCAAATATATAAAAACAATGGAAACATAAATCTTGACAGGATCTCAAGAGTGCATGTATTAATCTGTCCCTTAGATATGAGATAAGATGGGTATATCTTAACCATTTCTGTCAGATGCTTTTCTGAAAACATTTTCTTAAAAATATCCAGCGGGTAGGTTTTGCAGCTTCCTTGGGTAACTTGTTCCAGTGCTTTACTCCCTGATAATCTGAATGTTTTTCTTTTGCCAGTTAAACTAATTTGTTTTTCCTTTATCACCTGTGGATGTAAAAAGCAATTAATCATCATCTTTTTTACAACACAATTTACCGTATTAAAGATAGCCAACCTGTCTCAATCTCTGTTTTTACTTCTGTAGACAAAAGGAGTCAAATAAACTTTTTTCTCCTATTGGTCCTCCTTCAAACCTTCTGAACTATGTCTTTGACTACAGTGAAACTTAAAATTTTACAATAGAACAGTGGCAGGTGAACTTCAATCATTATTTCCCATATCTTACCTCTCACATGGTGTTAATGAATCCCAGAATGAGATTCACCAGTTTTGAATTTTCATCTCTCTGTTGACTTTCTTTCTCCTCAGAATGTACTATCATTCCCAGGTCTCACGTGGCACATTGCTGCCTTGTGAGCTCCTCTCATTTTGTAGTTACACATATAAGTTCTTCTTCAGGGTGCAGTGCCTTTTACTTCTCATTATTGAATTTCATCTTGTTAGATTTCATCTTATTTCCCCAGTTTCTCAAGATCATTTTGAATTTTAATGTTGCCTTGCAGGTTGCTTGTGACCTCCCTCCTGGCCCTGCTTGAATTCATCGGTGCCTCACAGATTAGAAAAGAAACTGATAATATTACTGAGCTAATCAGTGTGTGAAATGGAAAGTTTAAAGCAACAGTAGAAAATGGAAAACATGGCTGGAATTAGCTGGGAATAAATGCCTTGTGGGTAGCTGCCAGCTAGGAGATATGAACGCTTACATGATGCTTCTCCTGATACTGCATATTTTGAGAATATTTAGTACCTACTTAAGAAAATGATGATTTGCAAACAAAGCATAACTTTAAAGTCTCTAATTCCTTAATCTCATGCATGTTTGCTGAGAACATGTGTCAGCCTTCTATGTGCCAAAATGATGGATCTGTCTCAACTGGGTGATTATCCTGTGATGGGAGGTACCTTGGGATGTGTAAAAATATGTGTTGGTGTCACACCAAAGGAAAAAAAAAAAAACAGTAACACATTGTCTAGGACAAAGCTATGCAGGTCACAAAGTGATGAAGGTTGACTATTTCAGCAGGACAACTGCTGCATCTGAGACATTGACAACATTGGTGGGAGGCACATACACAACATACCAATGTCTGCAGACCGAGATCTGCACAACACACCTCCCATATTTTATCAAGGATTATACACAAACTGCAACTTTTCTCATTTTAAGATGCGAAACCTGAACTGCAGTGCAGCTAGGAACAAAGTTTCCATACAAGTTTAACATAAAGTCATCAACTAAAGAGTGCATGTTGCCTGACTGAAGGAGATAACCAAAAACCAAAAGGATATTAAAAGGGATAAAGAATGTATTAATTATATGTAAATTGGTAGATGAAATCTTTTAATTTGGAAACTGTGTTCTGTATTGGGAACAGTGGGTCAGGGACTCTGCAGCTTCTGAGAGCCTATGGGTGTGAGATAGAAAATATCAACAAATAGGAGATGCATGGAAGATGCATCCCAAAATTTTTCAAAAAACCTAAAAAACAATACATCTATTTTATATTCCTTCACATAAGTCATTAAAGGAAATACTGAACTGATCAGGAATCACCTTATGGGTATTTAGGAAATATACAGATATACCTGAAGTATCTTTATAGCCCAGTAATGAATCACTAAGTCTGGTGTGAGGATGTTTTTTACTCAGCTCATAGTGACTCGATCTCATACTTTCATACCAAATACTTAAGTAGCTCTTCTCAGCCTGTCAGAATTAAATCAAGAGTGGTTCTTCAATAGCTTCTTTCATCTTCTAGAGAAAACGTTGGTCTTAACAAATTTTTAATGACATATTTCTGTTCTATCATATTATTTTCCAAAAAATATATGTAACTCAGGTTCTTCACTGCCATCCTGCATAGCTTTTTTTTGGTAATTGCTTAAAACCTTTCAATATTTCCCTCTTACTAGGCAGTCTGCAGCACACTCCATACATCTGTTTTACTTCTTTTACATTTATTCAGAAATACTACATGTCTTCTACTTTTTGCTATCACTTCTTCATGAATGAGAGCAAAACTAAACACTTTTAATATGTAGAAGAAAATATATCTTAAGTTTCCCTCAGATATTAATTCTTTTTGTGCAAACATTGCAGTTCAATGTGTCTCTTCAAAAATAATACACAATTTTTTATGGCATTTTAAGATTTGAAATTTTTCCAATTTTCTCCTGTTATTTGGATATTCCTGTACAGATATCTCAACTGCTCATCAGGCAACTCTCATTTTCCTCCAGCAGTTTTCAGCTAGCTTCCATGTTTTTAGCATCCTCATCAAATGTTCTGAATCAATTATTACCAGGATGATGAATGGTGATTCTCTTAGGTAGTCTTCCCTTGTTTTGTCAGCTGGACATCCCATGCTCCTCACAGACCTTCCTCAAAGAGCACTGGAAGGAAGATCTGGGTCAGAAACTTTCTGTGACTTCCATAAGGAAATCTTCCATAACTCTGAAAGGTTCTTACCTGACAGTATAAGCCTGTGCAATTGTATGAATTTGGGAGAACAGACAGAAGCACTTCTTGTTATTCTGATGCCTTCATCTTTGCTCTCAGAATTTTGTAGCTGTTTCTAATTGTCTTAGGGTCACTAATACCTACGTGGATAAGCAGCTTTGAGTAGCACTGATGTTTTCAAGGTCTGTGCAAGATCTTGAAGGTCATCAAATTCAGGTGCTTGGGCATGTCACAGCAGATTCTATTTGCAATTAAAATAGCGAGAATAACAAGAAGATTAATTGCTTTCTGTGGAGGTATTAAAGATTCATATCAACGTAATTGAGCTCATAATCTGGCCCGTTGACAGGTGAGTTCATTTATAAGGAGTGATTTCATTGTTATTGCTCTTGCCACAGTGCTTTCAAAAATGTAGTCCTTGATCTACTTTCACATTTCAAATACTTTAAAATTATGCATAAAATAATATAATTCCTCCTAAAAGATATGCTTAGTTAAATTCCCTTCATCTCAAATAAAAAGATTGCTTCTTTCTCCTTCATCTTCCTGTCAATATGCAATGAATAGGTGGAAATAAATGTATTCTCACAGATGTCAGTACTTATATTGGTAAGTATGGATGAGTCTCCTAGCACAGTGGTGAACCTGGGCAAACTGCTTGATTTCTGCAGCCAGGCTACATCTGGTACTGGATGCAGTTAGCTGTCAGTATCTTGTACCAAGAAGCGATGCTGTGAGGAAAAAATAAAGTCATACTTTCAGCCTCTGTGACCTTTCTGCCTGCACTGTTCAGTGTCAGAGGGCAGCAATGTGAGCACTCCTTGGTATCCCAGCGTGAGCCTCCGCACTCACTTATGGATCCAATGCTACACTAGGAAATCCCTGGACTTTGCAGTTATTGGTTCAGCTCCGGCAGCAAGAGAGGTAAATGAAAAAAAAAAGTTAAACCCTGTGCTAAACTTTACACGTATCAGCAATATCATCACTTCAGAGAAAACTGTAATCTTACAAAATGGCAGTATTCAAAATCAAAATTGCTGAACCAGAGTGGAGTCTTCTTATATGAGGGGTTCTTACCTGTGCCCATTTCCAGTCAGGGTCTTCACTGCTGTGAACTGTGCGTGGAGTAAGTCCAAGAGTCCTGGTAAGGATATAAGAAAAATTATATCACCTTGAATTAAGCCACTACTGAAGAAACCATCTCATTTTCAGATCAAGGTTGCAGCGAACCACACAAATGTTGTTGATAAAGATCAATAACACATAATATCAAACACAAAAGAAGGTTGTTCCCAGGTGCTGGAAAATATGCCTTAATTACTGTCTTTTACAAAACTCCTCAAAAACTGATTGCTTTAATTGAAATTTGTGGAAATAACATACATTTGGCAGGGAAAAAAGATTGTTTTGTTGTCTAAAGTAACCACAGTTACACAATCTATTGGTGAATGAATGATTCTTTTGTTGAGTACTAGAGAACAGAGGGTATGCTGTTAAAACAAAACCAAATGTAAAAGCACTTTTTCTCCTATGCATAAGAGTTTTTAAAATCTAAAATGTATTTCTCCTCTTCCCGCCCCCCCCCCCAAAAGCACACTGCCAGCAATTTCACGTTATAGCAAAGTACATCAGAGATAAAGAAGCAAATCTCCAACTATAAAGGCTTTTGATGATAGTGGTATCAAGAATAAACTACTTGCATAAGCTTGAATCTTGGCCAGCAGATGAAAAAATCTAACTCCAAGGTCAAAAACCTTTCCAATGTCCCCAAGGGGAAAGATGTAGCTTCAAGTCTTTCCTAAATGAAGTAGTAAATCTCTTTAGAGCAGCAATTCTGAGGAGGATTTTTCTTCTGGATTTTTTGTACTTAAAAAGTTCATGTTTTGATTTCCTGTTTTCCCAATTTAGCAAAATATTCCTTTATTCACTGTACTGGGAAAATTTTCAAATATGGGTAAATAAATTATGCACCTTGTATTTTATCCCAGCAATTCCCATTTATCCTGCATGTTCCAAATTTCTGTTTAAATCTCTTAAAATATCCAAGTTAGAGTAATTTTATCAAGATTTAAATTTTCATGCAGGATATGAGAAGATGGAACCCTTAGTCCCACAAATAATGGCAGGAAATTGTAGGCATGGGCAACCCACTGCATTAATACAATATAAGGTGGTGAACTCCACATGATGAAATTTCTCATTTATTCTGTCATTGCTCTACATGACCTTCAAGCTATTGAAGGCTCCTTGGCTTTACTGCAATTACAATATTTATATCATATTATTTGGAAAATATTTGGAAAATGTATTTTATTCTTTCAAAAATCCTGTTTTGTACTTCTGCATATTCTCTCACTCCCAGCTAGCTCCTAACTGAATGCTTGCATAAAAATTTAGAAATCCTGAAAAAGATTAGAAGCATAGCTATTAATTGCACCTGGTCTTTTATGTTATTGATGTACTGTCCAAAATAGCAAACATAGAGACTTTGTGACATTTGAGGTGTCCTAGGATATTTCCTGCAGTTGCTGCTCTAAAAGATGTGGTCTTCCGTAGGTCCCTCTAACATTTTAAAGGACTGTGAAAATATTTCATGATACCATGAAGGGGTTTTTAGAAGATACCTTAGGGGGATGGCTGATTTTGAAGCCTTACTTTAAAAAGTCAAGAAGGTTAAAAGAACGACTCCATTTTCTCTAAACTAGATATATTTGGCCAGTAACATTTCTTAACAGACTCCACTCATCGTACTAAGAGATCTTTATCTATAACGAGATCCTAAGCAATTAAATCACACTTGGACAACTGCAGAGAGGCACTTAAATGTCTGTGACTTAGTCTGAGTCTCACTCTAACTGTCAGATGCTGAGTTCAGTAAGGTTTTTGATTCTCTCTCCCAGTAGTCTCAAAAACCAGCTATTAAAATTTGGTCGATTTAAAAATATTGTATTTCAGTTTGGGACCAAAACCGACTGCATGGTTTAGTTTTACGTGTGATTATCCCCTATGATTAAACATTGAGTTTGTTATGTGTTCATTACTATGGTGTTTTTAGGAACAGAATTGCTAGAAATGTAACAGAAATAGTGGTGTTGTAGCTGTGACACTGTAGAACCAAGTTTTCTAGGGAGTGGTAACATTCTACTTTAGACCTAAATGTCTCTCCTGGTTAGAAAAGTGGAAGTTCTGGAAGACCTGCTTTAATGTGTTTCTAGATGAAAAGCATTGTGACAACAATGTGTAAGATGGTGTGGTTTGGGAGTTTTTTTAATTTTGATTTTTTTACAAAGTAAGTTCTGACTAAAGAACCACTTGTGGTGCCTCCAAGGGCCATTTCCCCAAGACTTGCAACATAAGTCTAGAGATCTTGGTGACTAAGAAAAATGTTTTGTTTGTTTTATCATCAAACTCTGCTTTTATAGATTGCTTGAGGTAATCAACAATGCATACTTTAGGAACATAATTTCTGCCTAGGCTTCACTGAGAGCATGTAAATACTGGTTTTGAACTTGCCTTCAGTTCATTATGCATTCTAATGCAAATTTGCAATGGAGAAGATTTTGTTTCTTCTTAATTAGGTTTATAGAACTTCAGCCTGATTTAAACCTATCCTAAAATAAATGACATAGCACCCAAGTGATTTAAACCAATCGTTTAGTTCACTGCATAAATGCCATACTTAGATGAGCTACCCACAGGAAATCTTCCATAAGAAGAAGCAGCTCATGGAATTAAAGAAATGGAAAGGCTGAGTTTGAGAGGCTTTAAAGCATTCCTATTTTTAAGTGCTATTTACATTATTATGGAGTCAGCTTTTGCAGTTTGTATAGTGTGATCCACTGCAGTCTTGGAAACTGCAAAGGCAGGACCTGACCTCAAGTCCATATGCCCAAAGCTTTATCCTTTCTCTACAGCATGGCTAAAGAAACTTCAGCCCTCTCCTCCCCAACCTTCACCCTCTCAGTAGAGCAGAAAGTTTTCAATTCCTTTGTCCTTCTCTCTTTAGACAGAACTGCACATATCCTCACCTACAAACATCTGCCCAGCAGCTAAATGAGGTGCCAGTTATTGAAATTTCCCAGCACCTTCACTCCCCCACGACAGCAGCCTGGCTTCCTCTTTTGCCTTTCCTGCAACCATCCTGTTCATGAATCTTCCTGTTATTCTCTTGTATCAGGAGCAATAGTTTCCTTTGTGCCCTTAAATGCAAGGAAGGACGTACAACCACTTCAGCCAAATATGGCTCTACCAGGGAAGCAGATGAGGAGGAATGGAACAGGGGATATGACAGATGCCAGCCCGGTAGGAGTGACCATAGCAGCCACTGCTGATAACAAGGTCGCTGCTCACCAGCAGATGCTGTCATCTCCCATTCTTTCTCCTGAGATTAGCTCAGCTGGCCAAACCATGGTGCTAACATAATCAGGGGAGTGGGTTCAATCCATGTACGGGCCGTTCCACTAAAAATTGGACTTGATGATTCTTGTGGGTTGCTTCCAACTCAGAATCTTCTGTGATTATCACACCAGCAACAGCAGTAGTTGGCTGTTTCTGGATAGATGAAAAAGATACAGGAGATTAATTTCTGTCCTATTTGGACAGGAATTGTTGTTGCAGTATTCACCATCCTATGCTTAAGAAGGCAAAAGCTTTGGGCTCTCCAGAAACATTTTGTAGGCCAAGTCTACATGTAGAGTGGTATTTGGATTGCATTTTCTTTCTGTATTACTTGTCCTAGAGATCTGCATGAGTTGTTTGTCCTCATTTTCTGTCTTCATGAATATCCAAATAAAACACATCAGTATAGACAGAGTGGCTATACCACTCTCTGGCTCCATGATCAGGTACTTCAGAAGGGATAAAATTGCAGGAAAGCTGACAAAAGCATAAGAATTAACTTAACTGGTGCTTGGTAAAGAAGTGGTCAGATAGTGAATACCTCAGGGAAAGAATAATTTCTTTGGTTTTCCCCTTAAGAAAACATTCTGTTAGCAGATACCAGATGCTCTTGTCACACTTACATGGGTGTACGGCAAGCCTCAGGGTGGCAAAGAATAGGATACATTCACAGAAGGAGTTTGTCCTGCATTCTACCAGGTGTCCACTGAAGTCAGTCTGCCTGATTAGCTATTTGTGTTTTACTGATTTTTTACTCTTTGGAATTATTATGATGCTGGCTATTGTTTGTGAGAGATGTGTGTGTCCTGACTCTCAGCTGCAGCTGCCACATTCTCTTCCTTTTGTTAAGTGTTGAAGTGACCCAGGACTGTTTGCTGTGAAGAACACTGTCCACTTGACACCATGAATTATCATTATCCATAGAAGCAAGAGATTGTATTGATCAAACATGGCTTCTGTGCCTCAAGTTGTAAAATCTTATTTATCACCTCACCCTTGACAATATCTTACTTAAAATCCCTTGCCAGTCTGACATTTAATATCCTTTAAATGAAAGAGTGTTTAACCTGAGGAAGATGCATTGAACCACAAATTTATGAAAGAGACAAAACTGGAAATTGCAAGTTGTGTCCTTGCTGATTGATTTCTTACCAGTGTCTGGAGAAGTCAGTACTAAATGGTCCTCACATATAAATATTTCTGCCTCATTTTTTTCTGTTTGGGAAAACAGCTACATATGAGCTCACAGGGCATGCTAAGGGGCCGTTTCTCATTAATTTCTCATCCATATCACTTTTCTGAAGGAATGATTTTGGGGCAACCCAGCCTCTGGGTGAGAAGTCATGAGCATGTTTTCTTCCTTCAGTAATGTATGCTCTCAGCTTCCTATTCTATCAATTATCACATCAGTTCTGGGACATCAAGCAGAAAAGGCTTTCCTGAGAGGGTTTGGTTCAATTCATCAGTGTTCATGCCAAGACTGTCCAGGATTGTGTGATAACATTTATTCTAGTGTGTTTTCTGGGTCTAATATATCTTTCAAAATATCAGAAGGATTGATGTGGGAGGAGTGTGGTAGCCCAAACACTTTTGCTAAAAAATATTCTCTACATTTGTGATTTCATCAGGATTATGCCCTAAAGCAGAAAAAAGAACCTCACTTTTAGAGAGTGAAAAGGTGAATTCTACTGAGGGCAAACACCAATACAAGTTTTATATGCTTGCATATTTCAGGGCTCCTAAAATATATGTTTCTTTTTTTTTTTTTTTTTTTTTTTTTTTTTTTTGTGGGACAGACCTTTCTTTTTAGCTTGAACCAACCAAAATAAGCTGCAAAGCAGAACAATTAGTTTGAGATCTTTTCCCCAAGTGAAAATAAAATAATCTGGAATTTGCTTAGCACTTTAGGCACATTCATTTCTTTGTCTCTGCAGCTGTGCCCAGGCAGGACAGCAACCCTGTTACCTTCAAAGGGCAGCACATGTTTATTGCAGTCATTATATCCACCCTGTGCTTTTTCAGGTGTAGCTGTCCCTTCCTAGCCTGTAATATGCATATTTTCTACTGCAGCCAGCCATCCTGTTAGGAGTACTGCAAGTGCTACTTTTATTTGAGAGGGACGTTTATTTTTCAGTAGAAGTCCAATTTTTATAGATAAGTTTCCCCTGCCCTGAATACAGGTTTCTTACTTCCTATACAAATTAGTCATCATGCACAGTCTGTTCTTCAAGACCTTTCCTGAAATGGATTGGAGGTCTTTGGGGGTCTTTGGTGTTTTGTTTGTACAGTCCATGCCCACTTCTTGGCCTCATTCCCACACTTGGTCTGTACTGTGTTGTGCTTATCTCCAGGAACTAGAACAGGGATGTTTGTCTCAGAAAAGTGCTACCCTACCTCCACATGGCCCTCTTCTCCAGTCACACCTTGTTCTTTCCTACAGCATGTTATTACCAGCAATCCTTGGTTATTACCAACAGCTATTGTTCATGATTGCCTGCAATCCTTGGCTGGCTCCCCAGCCATCCAGACATCAGTGTTTGAGACATACCCATTAGCCCCTAATCTTTTGGGATTCTACATCCCTACAACTGAAACTCCTGCAAGAGTTCTGCTGGAACACACAAGCCTCATTCTAAACCAGGGCTCCCCTGAGGAGGAGAGTTTTGAGCTGGTCTGCTCTTATTTCTCATGGAAATTCAGGACAGCCTGCAGAGAAGAGCCTGGCATGGGATGAGCAGAGAAGATTTTTAGCTTTTGAAGGCTATGTTAAAAGCCATCAGCTCCTCAAAGTGAAATGATTCACTTATTCAGGTAGTGCTGTTCTCCTGTGTAACAAGCTGAACCAGCTCGTTACCTGGTGGGCAGCATCAATTCACAAACTGAGACAAGGCATTTCTGGTTTTTATTCTAGATTGCTCAAAGTAGGGAGCCAGGTTACTCACAAAAAGCTGGCTCCCCAGTCATCAAAATTTTACACGATTTAAACATTTTAACAAACAAAGGCATTAGCATTCACTGGTTACGTGTTGCATAACTTTTTCATTACTTAATACTCAAACCCCTGTTTGCTAGCTGTACCTCTTGCTAGTCCACATATACAGTTCTTCCTTCTACTTGAGTCTGGGGTCTGGGTTAAATAGGTGGCCAAAGAGTCGGTGGTCAGGGTCTCCCACTGCTGGAATTACCTTTCCCCCAGTTACTGTTCAGTTCTGCTGACTGGATTCCATGTGGCTATTGTCCAGACAACCCATTCATCTTGGGATCATCTTCTTTTTTCCTTAAAGCAAAAGATTTGTCAAGGTTACAATGTACACAGTGCAATTGCTTAATCCTAGCTGTCCAGCTACAGCTACTGATTAACATCTAAAAAGAAATTGCAAAGTCTGATTCCAATCTTGAGAGGCTCAAATCTTAAAGGGCCTGATATCAGTGTCACTGAGATGCAGAGAGCACAGGCCACTTGAAATCCTGTACAATCATGTAAGTTGTCTCTTTTCCTCTAAGGTAGATCAAGACTATAAATAGCTTAAGCAACTTTTTCACTAGTTTTGGTTATACACGTTAATTAAGTACAAATTGCTCCTGATCTCTACAGTTTTGTTTTTAAAGCATACAAAGCAGTACCTAAAATATTTGACTACGGAATATTTCATAGTTAATTCAGGCTGGCTAGAATGCACTCTTAGGTCACATATGTTTAGCGCTGAGCACTGTTTTTGATGCATTTTTGTCATGAAAATGTGAGTGCTCTCTCTGTGATCATGACCACAATTCAAGCAAAGTGGTCTCTAAGTTAATCTTTCTAAGATAACTCTACAGATAAGAAAACAAATCAAAATAAAGGGGAGAGTGAAAAGATAAACAGTACACCAAACCACAAGATGATGCAAAGGGTTTATTACATTCCCAGGGCTGCAGGTGCTCCAGGGACTGGCTCTCAGACACAGCTTCCTGGAGAAGGCCTGTGCTGAGCCCCCCTTTAGCTGTGGGGATACCAGGACCAGGTGGTGGCACTGGGGGGGACCCAGCTGGCTGTGCTGGGTGACCCCACTGTGACCCCAGCTGCTTCACACGCAGCAACACAGACTGCAGCTGCAGGCACTTACCCTAAATACTCATTCTCTCCCATTTTTTCCTCCAGAGGACACTGTTCTCTGCTGTTTTCACATGGAGACTGGGCTTTCCCAGCTTCCCCCAACTGCTCCAAAAAGCTCCTGGCCGTCACCAGTTCTGCTCCTTCCAGATGCTGCAGAACTGTGCCACCTCAATCAGGACATCCATGGCTCCTGACTTACCTCTTCTTAGAGCAGCCTTCTTCCTGCTTTTCCTGACACCTGCCATGATGGTATGCCTGCCCTAATAAGATTTTTTAAATTACTGCATTCTTCAGTTAGGGACCCTTTAGTTGCCTAGAGTAAGATAACTCTTCTTCATTCAGCATCTGCATGATTCTACCTCAAACATGCTTCAGCAGCCTGGCTCTGGCAGACATTTCTTTTGTTCAAATCTTTTCAGTTAGCAAAAACCCATCAAACAAATAAACAACTAAACCAAAACTCCTTCATGTTACTTAGTAAAAATCAAAGCAATACACGATTATTATTGTTATTAGACATGCATTACTCAGACTCGTAAAGAATAAAGCCCAAACAGAAAAACATTTATTTAATGAGGGAATGAAGGCCAACAGAGCTCTTTAAGTGCCACAAACATCAGCAACCTTAAATTGCTAAACTGAAGGGAAAATATTTGATGGATGATTCCAGCTAAGATTTTACTTTCACAGAATTCTGACAGCCCTAGAAAACAAGGTATTGTCCCATAGGAGACAGGTTATCCTTAAAACACACACAATACAAGCCACATATTTTCTGCTAAAGGAAACGAGCCCAGGTGTACCTTGCTGGAAGGTCTAGAGAAGAGTAACTATAATGAGAAAATGTGAAAGGCAGCTGAAGTATTTTATTCTGGAATATGAGACTGACTTTGGAGCCATGAATGGGCTGGGATTATGCATAGAGAATTCTGAGTGATTGCTTCTGCATAGCTCCTAAAATGAGGCATCCATTAAAACAACCAGGTAGAAGATTTGTGGAATGCATTTGATCCAGAATAGGTCAGGTGTCACTTTTAAGTTTTGTAGATTTTACTAGTGGGTTTCACCGAGGCAAGACACCACTGCATTTGCAATAGTTTTAGAACTATAGAATATCCTGAGATGGAAGGATAGCCCTAAAATTCATTCCATAGGTCTGAGACCATTGTCCAAATGCTCCCTGGACTTTGACAGGCTTGTTTGACTTCTTCCCTGGGAAGCCTCTCCCAATGTCCAAACACCCTCTGTGAAGAGCCTTTTCCTAATATCCAGCCTAAACCCTCCCTGACACAACTTCATGCCATTTCCTCAGATCCTGTCACTGCTCACCAGAGAGACCAGTTTTTCCTTAAGTTTGTGATATTGTTCACTCCTGAGACAAATACTGTGCTGGGGCATTCCTGACTAGGAAACCCTTTTATCTACTCTGCAGGAAGCAGAGAATAACATAAAAATTAAATAGGAGATGAACGGAGAAAATCCTTGAGTAATTATTGCACCAGAATGACAGAATTAACAGCTAGCTAAAGGTAATGAAATAAACATGTGGATGCTTAAATATTAAGTCACATAGAAATTTAAATACTTAGCAAAGGCCAAGGAAAAAACCTTCAGAAGTGCCAGGAGGTTCAAATCCTAGTTTGCTACTTTAAATGCAACTTCACTGCACCTCTAGTTTTCAGCCCATTATTAACTACTACTATTCAAGAAGGAGGACACTTCAAATTACAGACAGTGGAAATCTAAATGTTCTAAGCATGTTAATATTTTTCTCACAAAGGAACAACAAACCTATGAAAATCATTGTCCAAAACAGCAGAGTTCAAACAAGGACTGGACAATCATATGGATAATGATAACTAAATGACCTAAGATGCCCATAAAACAACAACTAATGGAAAATGTTATCAAGGAATTTTCCTCATGGGCCTTCTTTTATCGCTCTTTGAAACACATGAGAAGTGCTACTGGCTGAGAAAAAATATTCACCTGTCCCAGTACGACAATTCCTAGTAAGTTCCTAGTAGTCATAAAGATAACATTTTATGAGAGTTTTATTGACCCAATGTGTGGCTTGTTTTTCAAGCCTTCCCTTGCTTTTATTGTCCCTGACAATGTAGCTTTTTTGTTCTTTTTTTTTTTTATAAAATCCAAATGGAAGATGAGAAATTCACACATCTGACATGTTCTTCACACTCTTTCAACTTCATAGCTTTTTCTTTTCTGAAGAATGTCAGTATGAGCATCTTTAGGTGGAAGATTTCAACACACATTCTGATTTCAGCCACTCAGTGAGAATACAAAAACTTCTACGTGAACATGACTATAATTAATAGAAGGACATCAGGATTTTAAACCTAGGGCTCCATTCCTCATATATTCTTTCTTTTCTGTCAGCTCCAAAGCATTATTCTTTTCCTTTTCTTACCTTATTTCTCTTTACATTTATGCTCATTTTGAGTTCTTAACCCTTATTCTCAATTAATTAGGTTTACCTTGTCATTTGTAAACTTTGCTTTAATGACAGTAGCAATGATCAACTACTCATCTGCACATGGGGCTTGCAGAGCTATAGTGCAGCTTTTATCCCTCTGTCTTTTCCATGCACTTCTGCTTGTAGATCAAGTTTATAAGAATTGGCATTGTTAGTCATCTGTTTGGTCACTCAGGTTTGAACTCCTTTCATGAGCTCAAACATGTTCTACAGGGAATCATTAATTGTGCATCAAAGACACCCACGGTTTCTTGCTTCCTTAAACCTTTGTTCCTTACTGGATGTAATTAAATTCCTTGAAAAATAGCAAAGTCAAAGAGAATTAGAAATAGTTCAAAACAGGCAAGTCTTCTCTGATTTTGCAGATGCAAACCACCCTGGTGGTTTGCTCAGATAGAAGGAAAGGAGGGACTGCAGTTCACACAGAGAGAACAGACAAAATAAGCAAGGAACAAGAACAGTCTGAGTGCACCTATTAGTTGGCATATAGGTGGCATCTCTTATTTTTTCAACCCAGTGCAAGGTTTTTAATTATGGAAATAAATGTTTATAGTTTAGCATTTATCATTATCATCATGTTTTTTTGCATCATATACACATCAGAACAGCACAGCCTGAATTAAGCTTCTGATGTATGCCTGCCTCCCAGCAGAGAGATAAGCAGAGAGTATTCCTTCCTTGCTCCTTGACAAGCAGATTGGTAGTCAACACAAGGTGATGCCAATATGAACCCAAAAGTCAGACCAAGGCCAGACACTACCATATGTTATAAACCCACATTATGTCATAACTGGAAGAATTGTCAGAAATGTAATTGCTAAAAATTATTAATGAATAACTGCTGGCTTATACCCATTTCTGATGCAGATGCTGTTTGCAGTGGAAGACAGCCAGGGACTGAAAACCAAATTCAGAGGGGAGTATAAATATGTCTTCTTTGATGTGCTACACCTGGCCAGGCCTTATAATGAAAAGATTCATTGCAATTTAAAGATTGATTCTTAGGTAAATGTAAATAAGCAGTAAAGGTCTTTTCCCTTAGCTTTCCAATCTCAATGATTTATTGCCAAAACCTCTTCCATTTTTCAGAGTGATCTAATTGTTCTCTTTTTGATATGGACTTGGAAAGATATCTTTAAAAGAAACTTAAAACTTTCAAGAAACTTCCTCTTTCAAATAAAATAAGAAGTAGAAACTACAGTGTATAAATAAAAGGAAGCAAATAAATATTTTAAATGTTGTTGCTCAACAAAAGTGATGATTTCCTGGAAACAGGAAAACAGCTTTTGTCTTGCAGGCACAAATTCTGAGTTATCTTTTCATAGTTAGTGTTTCTGTTGTGATCTGGTTTGTGACTGGAGGAATTCATGTCTAAATGAGAAATAAGGAAAACATGATTTCCTTAAATGTGCACATGTTCAGGTCCTGAAGAAGGCCCTTGAATCATCAGTCTGAAGGGTCTGCATGAAGGATGCAGCTTTTATCTGGTGTTTTGTGCTTGTCTTGATCCAACCTGAGATGTCACAACATGTGCTGCCAGGTGGTTTTGGTATTGATCAGTAAAGAACAGGAAACTACATGACGTATCCAAGAAGAAAAAGAAACTGGGCAAATCAGATTTCAGAATTACATTAGGTTCTGGACTTTCCTTCGCTGTAGAAATTCCATTTTACTCTATAGTGGGATTTCATTCCCAGACCTCATTTGGCTCACATTAGCACAAACTCTGTAACGCAAAATAGCATGGCTGGCTATTCCCTCTTTTTGTTTTGTTTGCTTGTTTGGGTTTTTGTTTGTTTGTATCATTGTACTGGGCATGCATCTGCAGCAATAACATTTTCCTATATCACTCTTTTATCCTGGTGATCATTTTTTTCCTATTAATTGTGATAATTTTGGTAGCTAGTGCTTCTTCTCTTACAATCTCTATATGCAGCTCTTTCCTAACTGCTGCTAATGTTATTAATCTAATTTCTTGAAAGGAAAAATTGATCTTATAAACAATGCAAGCTGTTCCTAAAAACTTAAAGTAATTACACTTGTGTCCATGGATAACAGTCACATTTAACAAAATGCCTTGACTATGGATGTTAGCAATTGAACATTGTACTTCAAGGAGCAGAGTTCCAGTAGTACTGGAAATTATATTTTATAAAGAATTGTTTAAAAATGTTTAAATGTCCTTTAAAAAAAAAAATCGGGCCTCTTTTGTGGTTATGATTATTCTTTTATGAAATAAACACATTTCATTCAATTCTATATGGAAAAATCCTTTGCTGATGGCCTGTAAGAGTTGATTTTGCTTAGTAAGCAGAGTGACAAACCCCATTTATGAATATTTCGTGCTGCCTAATTCATGTGGGTGCAGCTTTAAAACACTAAACCTTTCACACCATGTGCTTCAGGAGCACAGAGTGAAACATAAAAGAAATCCAGCCTTTAGCATCTCCCAAGGTAGAGGGCAACTACCACTTTAGCTGTGCTTTGCAGTAGCTCATGCTAACACCTGACACCTTTTCAAATTACTTAATATTTTAGTGGTGGTTGTGGTGGTGCTTCAAACACACAGAATCCTAAACTCTGTTGTGGTATAAATGGATGCAATTCAATTATTCACCTGCATGGTCTGTAAACTCTATCTGGAAACGGCATTGACTCTTTGCCCAAACTCACACCCAAAATGAAGCAGACAAGGGTGGAAGCAAGGGTGAAGTTAGCAAAGTTGAAGCCCAAACCAAATTAATCAGGCCAGGGATGTAAGAGACAAGAAGGGCTTCTTCCCTAAGTGCATAGATAATAAAAGGAAGGTTGATTAAAGGTGTAGAACATCCCACCTATGAGGAAAGGCTAGAAAGCTGGACTGTTTGGCTGGGTGAAGAGAAGCCTCAGGGGGGATTCTAAAATGTAAAAAATAACAAATGGGAGGGAGCAAGGAGGGTAGAGCCAGGCTTTTTCTGATACTGCCCAGTGACAGGACCAGTCACTGTAAGGGTGACTGAGGCAGACTTCTGACCTCACTGAAATCAGCAGAGCCTTCGTTTATGTTTAGTCAGATTAAAATTTGGCCCTTAAAAATTCTGATCTAAAGCCCCTTTAAGTCAATGGGCAGACTCTTATCGACTTCTGTAGATCCATAACAAATCTGTAGACAAAGAGCTGTGCTTAACACTCAAATAATTTAATTAGAGAACAATGGGAACTTGACTAGGTGACCTGGAAGAAAAAGCCTCCCTCAAATAAAAGCAGCTTTTATAATTTCTCCAGCTCCTTGTACTTGAGAGTTTTATGGGGACAAAAATCTCACTCACTGACACACTACAGATGGGCATAAAGATGTGGATTAGAATGAAGTTACATTTGTGCAGTTCTGTAAAGCAGGCTCTGCATGAAAAATGGCTTCAGTGTAGTGATTTAGGTGCAATCCCTTTTTAATTGTATAGCCTTTTAATTACATCTGTGCTACACCTTGGGGAAATGCACTGGGGACTGATAAGGAATCTTGTTTCCAAAGTCAGAGGAGGATAAAAAAAAAAAAAAAAAAGCCGTTTGCATCAAGCGAAGAGCTCTGCAAATGCAATTAATTGGTAGATAAGACACCGGTGGCTGTTTCCTTCTTAAGGAAACCTAATAATATTACTTAGTAATAAAAAAATTTCTTTTTTTCTATGAACAATCTGTATCCTCTATAAATCTTATGACCACCTCCATACCCACAAATATTTATTCTCAGCTTTGATTATTTGATTGTGATGTCAATGATGTTGAAATATTTTTTCTCATTATTACATCACTGAAATATTTAGAAACACAGATAAAGGCCATTTTCTTGTGTGTTTGGAGGTGCAGATTTAGCAGAATCTAGTGTTAGTTCCCGTCTTTCAAGTTGGTGCAGTCTTGTGTTTCCAGGTGCAGATTTAGCGGAATCTAGTGTTAGTTCCCACCTTTCAAGTTATCTGGGTTTGTAACTAATGATTTTTACAAATTGTACCAGACTCCAAGGTGGAATTTTTATTCTTTCCCACATACAAGATCATCTGTTCCTGCTGTGGATTTTTGTTGGGAGGTTTTGGAGTCTTTTTTTTCTCTTTGAATAGATTATCTTCAAACTATCCTTTCAGACTGATGCCAAGATTCATTTGTATTCTGTTTCATTGCAAGACATAAATGGAGGTCTCTGCCTGTTTGGTTGCCTCTGATCCACCTCTTCTGTACCTGGTACAGATGCACACAGCATTGGCTTTTATCTTTGAGTCTGTTGCTGCTTCTTGTGGACACCTTACAGAATCATTCATTTCAAAATTTAATGCTGTGGGGAATGTGTTTTTTTCTTTCTTCATGTTTGCTTTTACAAAATGTGAATATTTGGGGATGGATGGTGTACTTCCTGTTCTCTATCGGATCAGAAGCAATGGACTGGACTCTAATTTAGGACAAATTTAACTGAAATTTGTTATTCCTTTGAAATACATCTGTATTGAATGTTAGATGTGGAAAGAGATCTGTTATACACCTGAAAAAATACCCAGGGGAGACAGTGGAAGTAAAGTAGCTGAGGAAGATATTATAATGCCTGTTATCTGAAGTTCATCTCACAAACTGAAGCGGTTTCTCCTACTTTTAAATGACTGTGGAAATTTGGAACGACCACAGGAGCCACAATCAAGATTTACAGATCATTTACAAAATCTCCCCAGTACTTGTTTCAATTTTCTTCCCTTTAAGAAACCTTACTTTTCAAACTATCTCACAAAAGGGGTTGGAACCGGAGGTCAGACAGGAATCATAAAGCTATTTTCAACAGACCATACTGTGATGTCCCTGGAGCAACACAAAATCTTCCTCTGGCTCTGCCAGTGCCTCAGTAGCTATTAGACTGGTTGGGAAAAAGTCAAGTGGCCTTAATTTGCCTCATGAGTTTTCTGGCTTAGGTATTTTGTCACATTCCATTAGCATTTCACCAATGACATTTCCCTGGAACAGATGAATGAAAGATTGGGTGAATGTTTCAGCTTAATATTTGCGTACAATTTCGGTGAGCATCAAATGACATTTCAGAGACTGTTATTAATATTATCAGGAGATACAGTTTAGCTCAGAATATCACTCCCAAGGGTCTGTGCTTTTGTCCTCAGAGGAACAAAATGCAAGCATCATTGAAAAGCTGACCTTGAGCATTGGTGCCCAAGCACACCAAATCAAAAGAGCCTGGGTTTGAAGGAGAATGACAGTACTTCCTAATAGTTTGTACTTAGTTCTTATCAGTTCTGGTTATGGGACTGTAATGGCTTGCTGGCCCTGTTTATAGCATCCTTCCCAGACTTCAACAGTGCTTGAAGTGGGAAGGAGCCTGACACCCTAGCTGCTCTTATTAACAAACTTTCCATTAGGCAAGCATAGAACATGCACATGCCAAAGTTATTCTGCAGTGTCTAGTGGATAATGATTTCCCCTTGTTTGATTTTTGTTTATTCATCCATCTCTCACCTTCATTATTGGCACATATGATGACATTTCTTTAATGAGGAATTAAAATTCTTTTCTTAAATATGAATTTCAAGATCAGAGATTCATAGAATATCCTGAGTTGGAAGGGACCCACAAAGATCATCAAATACAACTCCTATCCCTGTACAACACAACCTCAAGTATCACACCACGTGCCCAAGAGTTTTGTCCAAACACTTCTTGGTCTCTGTCAGGCCGGTGCTGTGAGCTCATCCCTGGGGACTCTATTCCAGGGCCCAACCACCTTTGGGGTGAGGAATATTTTTCTGATATCCAGCCTAAACATCCCCTGGCACAGCTTCAGGCCATTTCCTCGAGTCCTGTCGCTGGCCACCAGAGAGAAGAGAAGAGTGCCTGCCCCTCCCCTCCCTTCATGAGGAGCAGACCACAATGAGGTCTCCCCTCAGTCTCCACCAGGCCAAACAAACCAAGTGAGCTCAGCCACTCCTCACACGGCTTCTGTTTTAGACCCTTCATCATCTTTGTAGCTCTCTTTTGGATAAGCTCTCTAATGGCTTTATATCCCTCTCATATAGAGATGTTCAAAACTGCACCCAGGGCCCGAGGAGAGGCTGCACCAGCGCAGAGCAGCAAGGGACAATCAGGTCCTTTGACCAGCTGGCATCCCTGCTGCCTCAGGCACCCCAGGACTCGGCTGCATTTTCATTTAAAAAACATACAAACAGAATATTAGATGGGAGGGACTTTTGGTCTTGTTTGTAATGACTTTATTTATTTAAACTAAACTCCCTTAGATGCTTTCCAGGGAAATTTTCCACAGCTTGTCCTGGCGTGAGGGCAGCGCGCAGCTGGCAGAGGGCTTGGCCGAGGCGCCCTGGCACACGGCAGGGCGCAGCGGTGTGGCGGGGAAAGGGCGGCGTCCGGGGTATCCCCCTGTGTTCCTGGGATGTCCCAAGCGTCCCCGTGTGCCCGGGTTGTCCCTCGGGGCCCATCCCGCTGCCCGCAGAGGCCGGGCCCTTCCCGCCGTCCCGAGGGGCGGCGGCGCCACCTGGCGGCGGCGGGAGCATTGGCACGGCGCGCTGCTCCAGGCGGGAATGCTGCTGGGATACGGCGCCTCCCGAGAGGCGACCGTCCCGCCCGCCCGAGCGCCTGCTCTGCCCCCGCTGCTCTCCGTGCACGCAGATTATGTTCAGTCCTGGAAGTATTCAAGGAGAGCTTGGATGCGGCTCTGAGCTCTACTGGAGGGTATTTCTGCCCATGGCAGGCAGGCTGGATTAGGTGATCTTTAAGGTCCTTCCAAACCCAAACCATTCGGTGATTCTGTCAAGTTCTTACCTGTATTTATTTAATTACGTAATTATTTATTTGTTTGTTTGTTTATTTCCTGGATGCTAATTGCTGCTGTTCATCCCGTGAAGGAACCTAGAGGGTCAGTCAAGCAGTATTCCACTTCTGGATGCTGTACGTAAGAGCACAAAGCCTATGTCTCTCCCAGCCTGAAAGCACCTGCCAGCCAGGCTGAAAATGGCCACATGGCTTTAGGAAAAGCCGCTTTAGGATCCTAAGTGATGAGATATGTAGAGCTCAGTGTGGCCTGTCCAGTCTGCATTTACTCAACAGTTTCGAGAGACTGCTAGGCTTCTTCCTAGTCTGGGCTTAAAGAAAGAAGAAAGGAAGAAGAACAAAAAAACAAAAAAACAAAAAAAAAAAAAAAAAAAAAAAAAAAAAAAAAAAAACCAAAAAAAAAAAAAAAAAAAAAAAAAAAAAAAAAGAAAGAAAGAAAGAAAAAGATAATTCTTCACCTAGTAAGGAGTATTGTGTAGAAGAGAGACCTATTAGAGTTTGCCCAGACTCATGAGGGAGATCTGTTCTAACAGCAGGAACTGAACAACTGTGTATCAGTTGGATTTAGTGCAGTAAACACAGCAGTGTTTGTCCTTCACTGATGTAAGTTCTTAGGACTTGAATCTGCTCTGGGTTAGAAAAGTGGAGTTAAGAACAGGACTTGCTCAGTAGCTACTTATTACAGCCATTCTTCACTTCCCTGAGAATTGTATATATCCTTTTGAGGATATTCTTAAAGAGAGGACTGAAGAGCAAACATATCATCACCAACACGGCTGAACAAGTGTTTGATCTGCTATCCATGATAATACACTGCAGGGTTACTGGCTGACAGCTTTTCTTTGGGAAGTGAAGGACTGTAGGAATAAATATCTCAAGAGAGAAATTCAGTTCTTGCTGGATCTGTCTGAAAAGTCTTTTGTATGTGATTAACCATTTCCTACCAGTATAATGCATGGTCACCCTTAGTTAGCAACAAGATTGCTGCTCAGTTTTGGTAAAATTCACTTCAGAGTTCATAATTTTGAATTTAAAACCTATGTTATCACCAAAGTCACATCCAGATGGATTCAAGCCTTGACACTGCTGATAATCCAGAGTTGATTAAGAATGTTACTGTTCAATTCATCAAGAGATTTGCACACAAAACTTCAAATCCAAACTAACTGTGTTTTTTAGAATAACAAAGCTATAGAAAATAAATTACTGTGTGGACTGTTTTACTGAAGAGCATGTGGGAAGTAATCTGTTAGTGTCAAGACAAAATTAGACAAGATTTTTTAACACTGAGTAAATCGGGATATATTAAGTACTTTGAATAAAGTTAAGATGACAGCAAAAGCCATAATAATTTCACTGTCAGTTAAAGGTGCAATTGCCAGAAAATTGAAAAATGTAGGGAAATTCTCTGCAGTGCTTGAAGAATCAGTGTTGGCCATATGTGGCAGTACAAAGCTGCTGTGGAGAAGATAGAACTGACTGATTTTTCAGTGCAGTCTCTGATGCGTGAAAGTCATTCTGAAGTTTAATTGAAGTTGGGAGAAGCCAGTTTCTGACAGAAGATATTTGTTTTAATTGTTTTGTAGGAAATTAAAGAAATATTTAATTTCCAGCATGCAAAACACTCAGACATTCATAGACAAAAGTGATCTATTAAACTTATCACCTTCTTAAGCTTTGGAGTCAGCAATTATTCAACCCAGGAAATATTTCAAACTGTAAATGTTATTTCAAATTTTTACTCAGGAAGCAAGCAACGAGTTCTCTTATAAATGTAATTGAAGAAGGAAATTCAAACATCACCTCTGTCATCACACGTTTCAAAAAAGATGTTTAAAATTTACTTGAATATGAGTGCACTATGGTTAGCGTTCAAATCAGTTATTGCAAACTCAATAATGCTTTATTACTGCCTCATTCTGTGCACTCAGAGTACAAGATCTTCTGGTCAGGGATCTCCCTTTCATGATGCATGTGGATAATCTTCCTGGATGGACACATAAACAGAGTGTGCAGCTGCTGCAGTAGCACTGGTAGTAAAGCATTTCTGTTGTGACCGCCTAAAATCCCTTTCAATGCCACTTGTGCCGTTCATTAATTTTCAAGTCTAATCTTGGTCCCACCAAACTTCTATAGAACTGGACAAGAGGAAGTTATGTTTTCCAGAAACTGAAATCCTGACTGGGATTCAGTGACTTAATATTGTTTGTCTGGCAGGAAGCCATCATCAAGGACCCCAATCTCCTCCTCCATAAACAGGGACGATGCTATTGATCCTGGGTGGTATCTGCTCTGAGATCTGCAGTTGCAAAGTGTTGAGCATATATCATCATGGTATCACTGTTAAGGGATCAGACCTTACCAGGGCTGTTTTCCTACTCTCATTCATCATTCTCAAGACAAGCGATTTGCACTCCCAGTCTAGGCACCAACACAGATTTGTTTTGTTCTGCTCTGTAATTGATATAAATTGCTGAACTTGAAGGTATGGATATATGCATACAGTTAATAATAAGCTTATGAAAGAAATATAATTTTAGGACACAGCTGTGTAGACATACTTTATAATTTTTTCAGTGTAGGGATCAATTTTTGTTTTAAAGGCATATCTTTACCTTTTCAAATGTTTATTTTCTGCAGTATTATAGAGAAAAAAATTAAACTAACCATTTCAGAGTAAATAAGTGACTGGTTTACAAAGATAAATTACTATTTTGTTATATTAGAAATTAAATCTTTAATACTAAATTAAAGTTTATTAATTCTGTGATATTGTGATATCTTTGACAGCATTAAAAGGTGAAAACACGTAAATTTGAGACAGGTTTAAAGAATATAGACATTTAAGAACCATAGTGTTACAATGCACAATGTGAGCTATACTGAAACATGCATTTTACCAAGAAATACAGCTGCTAACAAAATGTCAACTTATCTATTCAGTGATTGTAGAAATGGGGGAAAAAATAAATTAATTTTAAAGGGTTATCTGAGGATTCAAATAAAATAATCAGTGAGCAAAAAATAGTGACAAGATAGTAATCACAGTTTTATCCTGTTTTGAACTGCTGAATGACACTGAACAGGCTCTTAATAGCACTTATGTGCTTGGAGGTATATAGTGCATTCAAGGAAGAATCCTAAAATAAATTGAAATTTTAAAAAAAAGAGTACACACATGCTTGTTTAGCTAGATATTAATTGCTAAAGAGATTGTTATTTAAATAAACACATTTATACTTTACAAAATATAAATGTATTTATAGAAATACATACACAGAACATCATCTGAATGCCCAAAATAACTTTCACACTGTAAGGGCAAATTAAGGGCGGTAATGCTGTTTTCAGTTCTTACACCTTGGATTTCACTGAAGAATTTTGTTATCTACATTGTGCAGGTCAGTCTTGACTGCTGGTATTTTGGGATCTGGTGGTTTCTCATGATTTGAGGACCTGCAGGCCCAGTTATTCTTATAGTCCCTGCTGCTGTCAGTAGTTGCTATTTCAACAGCTCTGAATTTCTGCAGTAATTAACTCATAACCACAACTACATGAGAAGCCATGGAACCCATGTTTTACTGTTGCAAATATCCTTTACTTTTTGGCTGAAAAGGCTTCCACAAATACAATTCTCTATCATGGTGCATTTTCTGTTTCATTAAATCTCCTTGCAGGCATTTGCAGTACCTTTGTTGTGAGCTTTGTGTTGATACCATCTAGGCTGTTTTTAAGCTTTCTATTGAAAATATTTTAGAACTTAAAGAGTTTCAAGTTAGCGCTTTCAAAGTTGCTACTCTAGTTTTGCTTGTTCCATCATGCCGTGACATTTTCCTCAGAGGAAACATGAGCAGTTTGTGACACAACATGGAAGTGCCTGCTCAGATTTAAGGTGCCTGCTCTTCATAGCTCACTTCTGCTGCTAATCCATGAATTTGTCCTGTTGATCATATTTTATCTGTCAACCTCACAGAAATATCTAGGAGCACCTGGGTACACTTAAGTGGTCTTCAGTGCTAATTATTTGGAAAATGAAGTCGCTGCTGAGACACCTGGCTCCCACAACCTCACTTGTCAGCAGAGAACCATTGAGGTTCTATACCACAGGCTTCTGCCTTGTCATAAAAGGTGGCAGAAGCTCACACTGTCAGCAACAGAAAACAGCAGAACTCACTGTGTCATTCTGTCCTCTTGACTGTCACACAAAAGACCCTGTAGGTGTCCCATAGATATCCCATAGCTCCTGTGCTGAATCTGCCAGCCAGGGAGACATAATAAGGTATTTTACCTTGTTAGGTGTTTCAGGGGATGTTAGATACCTTTGCTTGGGTAACTGAATCAAGTTACTAATGTCAGACAGATCTTGCATTTCCTTACACTTGCAAATTTACCTTTCCAAGACATATTGATTTTTGCACCTAGCTCTGAGTATTCACATTAGAAATAGTCTTTCCATGATGTAAACTGACCTTTACCTGTGTCCCACATGACCAAGTTTTCTTTTCACATACTTGACTATATCTTCACCTATCACAGTCATTTGTGCAGGTTTTAAACTTATAATTAGAAAGAAACATTCCTGATGTTTAAAGTACTAGTTCAGTCACAGTGTGTAGCTACTCTTGAGCGAATCCCACCAGGAAATGTTCTCTAAAGTAGTTGATAGTGTTGCAAACACCTCTGTGTTGAATACAGAGGCATAGTGTTCTATAAAACACATTATACTTCATGGATTATTTCTGTCCTCCTCTGCAGCCCTTTGGAAAATGGTTTTGCATCTTGCAGATCTGACAGTCCTATGGGATGTTGGGACATTGCCAACATCTGCCAGTTTCCCCTGCAGGCCATGTGCTCTTCCCTACCTCTTGCCTATCTTTGAGTTTTACTTTTGTTTTGCCTCACACTTCTGTGGACCCATGTTCTCAAAAATTCAGCCACAACTTTTCTCTTCTAAATACATCATTTTCTCTGACTATATTCTGGAAAATAACAGGATTGTTTTTATTTTGAGTTGGGATGTTCTATCTCAGGTCTCTGAGCATCGTCATAATCTGTTCCCAAATTAGGGATTCCACAAAACCTTCAAAATTGCATGTCTGACTTAGTAGCCTCAGAGGTGGTATAAAAGCTTCAAAAATTTCTCCTAGTTTTTGATCTGTTATGAAACTATATAGTTCTTTATTTTCTCTGAGAGTACAATATTATTTCAAATCTCTTTAGAACAGTTAGATAACAGTTCATTCTTCTCTCTGTAAGTGCAGGCTGCTAAACAAATGCAGCACTTCACACACAGGAAAATGGGGAAAACAGAAAACTTTTGCTCATGTTATTTCTCAGTAGTTCTGCATCCTATCTTGAAAAACAACACATTTGCTCTTTGTGTATGTGTCGCTTTCCTGGACAATTTCAGATGCAAAGGAATAACACCATAGACTCATCTAATTGCAAAGAGATGCTGCCCTGTTTTGCCATATTTTTGTTCTCTTCAAGCGCATGTTTTCATATCTTACATCTACTTGTAATCTCACTGAATGCTCAGGGTTTCTGCATGGAGTTTATAGGCTTGAGTATAACAGCAAAGAAGTAAATGAAAAACTGTATGAAAACACTTGAGAGGAAGGCAGTGAGAAGTGCTTATCATAAAGCTGACTTTTCAGTTTAAAAGCTGTCAAAGCAGAATGTTCCAGGGTGTTGGATTTCAGCTTTAGCAGCAAAAGTCCAAATAGTTTTAAAAACAACTATTCACAGAACTAGCATATGTTTGAAGATATACACTGGGTCATTGCTTTGGGAGAAGAGCTTAAGGGAATGGGAAGATTATAGGATGTCTTTCCATGATGCTTTTATTTTCCTTTTATGTATCTATATCTATATCCTTATTTGTGTTTGTGTGCATGAATGTGGATGATTAAATGAGAAATCTTGTTGATATATTTGCATACAAATGCTAACATACACATACATATATGTGCATATTTAGGAAGAAAGTGGAGGAGAAAGTCAATTTATTTGTGTATCTCTTACTGACAAATGCAGACTTCTCTGGGAAACCTTAACCTACACACAATGATATACAGAATTAAGTAATGTGAGAGGAGCACACTCTGTGTTTGATTTATTGCACAGCAGATAAATGCATATGTATAAGTTTGTTAATGTAGTAAGTAAATATATGAAAGAAGAGTTCCAGAAATTAAGGAAAAAAGGCAGAAAATATTTATTTGGTCCAAACATCTTTATTTGGAAATACAAAAATTCTTCTATTTTAGAAAAACAAAAATTCTTCCACAATCATCTTCTCTACCTCAGTCTTTCCAGTTGCATAAGAAAAAGAGTTGACAACTCTTTGTTCCTGAATTCTGCAGGAAATGTATGAATTTTTAAAACAAGCCCACACCCCTTTCTTTTCATTACATCTTTCCCACTGTGTCTTTTTCTGTTTAAAAATATCACATATTGGTGTTTTCTGTCTACATAAGCACAAAGATATATGGGATTTATTTTTTTTTCAGAAAATATGATGGGGTTTTTTTGTCCCCTAGCAATTATTCTCTGCATGCTCAATGTGGTGACACTCACAAGAGAGATAAATGTGGGACATTTGCCCTTTTAAAGTCTGCTTAGGATCTTTTTCATAAAAATGGATTATCTGTTTTCCATTTTCTCTTCTCATTATAACCGTTGTCATGTGTGTGGGCTCCCTGGGCTCTAATGTCTCTTTCTTCATGAATTAAAGGGGGAATTCTCCTTTTCTTTGACCTTTTCAGTATTCTGCACTTCAGTGGGGTGGCATTTCCACTCCTTAAAAACTACAACCTGTGCTGACTAATCAGCCAATCAAATGCCAATTACAAAAGTAACATCAATTACTGTTGCTGTTAAAGCCAAACCTCATCTGACATATTTTGGCCTCCTCTGCCATCATCCACCGGGAGGGTTAAAGCTCTAATGACAGGGCTATATAAGGAAACAGTCCAGATCCTTTCACACATACTGCAAAACCTTTTACTTGATGTCATGGATTGACACTGGCACAGTGCCAGTGCCCACTAACACAAAGAGGAATTGAACTTCTGCAATGGGGAATTCAGGAGTTAAATTTAGTATTGCCTTAAGTCTTGTCATTTGTGTGACTATCAGCAAGACATTACATGCCCCATACCCTCCCCAAAGAAAAGGTTTAAAACCATAATTGTTGAATTTATGTCTTCCCGTCTCCTGGAAGAGGATGCTGGAGCTGAGCACTTGGTTTGCACAGGTCTCGCCTCTGAACCCTTTCAGATGATTTCCCATCAGAGATCTTTGTTTACCACAGTGTTGGCTGCTTTCAGAAGTGGACACAGTGTCTGGACTTTTAAATATACTCTGGAGCCTTATATTTCCTATTAATCAACTGTTGGCAGCTTCTTTTTCAGCAGAAAAGAAAATGAAATCATCTTAGAGGCTTATAGGCCTTACATACAGTAAATAGGGTGACAAGGGTGTCTCACCTGTTATCTTTGTTGATCTGAGAGAAATTTAAGTGTGTGAAGAAGACTCTTCGAATTAGTCTTCCAGATATCCCTCTAGGCTTCACAATGTAAAGTATCTTCTGTTTCTTTGGTTCTCGGACTGTTAGAAGTTTAATTTTCCAGCTTTCCTCTGTGGGCATACAGGAAAGAGCATATGGGAGGAAGAGTGAATTTCACTTATAATAGACTGGTTCTGAAGTTGACTCCTATTGCAGAAATTATTTGCTGTTTTAAAATCTTGCTGGAATGGAGGTGATGACAGTGAAGACATTTCAGGGGAGGATGAGGATTTTGTTAACTAAATATTCATATCAGTTGTTTTACACTTGCTATTCCGTTGACCTTTACAATCTTTATTTTTTACATGTGATCCTCCCTTATGTCTAAAATAGTTCTGTAAAGTCTTTACTGGAAGACGAAGTGTTACTTCATTGTGCTGATTTCCAGATATATTTTTGTTATAAACCCCAACAGCATTTAGAAAACTTTTCTTTAAGTCATGAATAATAACAATTTAAAAGACATGAGTTGAACAGTTTCCTGGAAATCTCATTGGAGATCTGCAAGCAGTTGCAATCAGAATTCTTGGACATAATACAAGGGATCTCATGGTCAAAAGACTCAGTTCTTTGTATTGTTTCCCTTTTTCCTCACTTCTAAATAAGGAGGTAATCAATTATCCCAGCATGTTATTATCATTCCTCGTGTGTAGCAAATAATTTCTCATTAATTGGATAGTATTTTGAGACAAAAGACAAGATTCATCTTAACTATCTTGAAATAGGTAGAAGTTAGGGAGTTACTTTTAGGGTGAAATTCAGATTATTAAATTTAGTTGTCTGAAACCATCACCTGAATCACGATCTGAACCACACGTCTGTCTTAGATCAGAGGAATCCCATTACAGGTTTGTGATCTGAAACTTTTATATCATTTCCCTGTAAATAAATTGCTAAAATGAGACATTTAGCTTTTAGATGAGACACCTCAGTTTCACAGATCAGGTATGTCTCACCCCAAAAGCCAACATGATTTCGGGGTGATGTCTTCAAATATCGCTTATGGCAATCATCCTGCAAAACTTACACACAATGAAAATTCCTTCAGAATGTCCAAGCGTGATCCAAAGCCCTTTACAATCAGTGGGAGACTTGTTGATCCATTCTGGAAAGGAAGATGTTTAAGAAGAAACAAACTTTGCTGACAAAATCCCCCTCTGCAGTAAAAAGAGAAGCTTGAAGGGAATGATCATGCAACAAGATCTATTTTGTCTGTCTCTGTAATGGAGGAGTGCATGTCACTGGTATGTTTTAGCAACCAGAGCATGTATTTTAGCTGGTTAAGCAGAACAAGCATCGCTGACATTCAGACAGCTCTCCCTCAGGGCTGTTAAGGACAGTTCATCTATCTATTGAAAATATATTTTCCCTCCACAGAAGATTTTAATAACTTGGACTGAAGTCTGCATTGCACAGGGGTTGAGAACCCAACATTTGCATCATTCAGAGTCATTGAGGCTTCCAGTGCATCTAAGTCATAAAATTCCTTGAGAAAGGGCAATGTTATACTTCAGCATGCAAGACTGTTAACATGTCATATTTTGTTTGCATAATTTGAGTGGTCTGTAACAGCACAGAGTCTTTAAACTTCATTTCTGTGTTAAAAATAAACATATGATCTCTCCTCCCTGGTGGGCAATGACAGGACCTGAGGGAAGGGCATGAAGTTGTGCTGGGGCCAGTTTAGGTTAGATATTAGAAAAAGGTTCTTTGAGGGTGGCTGGGCACTGGAAGAGGCTCTGCAGGGAAGTGGTGTCAGCACCAAGCCTGGCAGAGTTCAAGGAGTTTGGACAATGCTCTCAAGCACAGGACAGGTCCTGTGCAGGGCCAGGAGTGGACTCAGTGCTCCCAGATCAGACATGCCAAGATGTAGCTGAAGCAGCTGCTGTCTCTTTGCTCCCTCTCTCCACACAGTTGTCACACTGCCTTAGCTCCCAGATACCACTTCTGGAGCCCAAGAAAGCACTAACCCCCCTGCCATGGGCAGGGACACCTTTCACTAGACCAGGTTGCTCAGAGCTCCATCCAACCTGGTCTTGAACACTTGCAAGGATGGGGCATTCCCTTCTCTGGGCAACCTGTTCCAGGGTCTCTCCAGCTTCACAGTAAAAAATTTCTTCATAACATCCCATCTAAATCTACTCTCTTTTAATTTGAATCCAATCCCCCTTGTCATATCACTACAGGCTCTTGTAAATTATCTCTCTCCATCTTTCTTGTAAGCTCTCTTTAGGAGTTCCTCCAGTTAGATCACCCCAAAGCCTTTTTGTTCTTCAGGCTGAACAATTCCAATTCTTTCAGCCTTTCCTCACTGGAGAGGTCCTCCATCCCTCTCACAATTTTGGTGGCTTCCTTTGGACTTGCTACAACAGATTGATGTCATTTGGGCTTAAGATGGAATATACGCAATCTAAAAATATATCTATGCCTATAAATAAGATATTTTGGAATCTAGAGTCCATTCCTAGTGGAATGAAATAAGTAACTTCAGAAGGCAAATCTCCCCACCTTCCTTCATTAATTTTATTAGGATGAGATTGATCAGTGTCAGGGGGTGCATGTTTTATCACAAGATACACAGACACTGCTAAAATTTGATGCAGCTTGGACTTTGATAAATAGCTAAATATGGCTCAGATCCAAAATATTAATCGTGTGCAACAATTGGTTAATTAAATATTAATTATTAATATTAATAATATATTTTTCTCAAATGGAAACCTCCAGAAATATATTAAAGAATGAATCTATTTTAAGATCTATCAGGCTGGTTTTATGATGAGAGAAAAATATTTCCTCAACTAATATATTTTGTTCATTATTGGTGTAAGATAAGAGAGAGAGGAGGAGCAAGGGAATAAATGGCTGGAGTACAAGGCTGCACAGACTATGTATAGATCTAATTTGGTTATTTTATACTATTCTTTAAACTAGAACAAGAACTAGATCTCAGTCACTCTCTTATACCTTCCAGGCAGATGTATTTTTATGCCCATTCAGAACTTCTATGGGATACAGAAATCTTGTGACTAGAGGAGCAGGGAGAATTGGAGAAACAGCTTGCTGGTCAGACACTTGGCCTGTATGAAAACAGAAGACATGGTAGATGAGGTGATGAACCTCCTCATTGTGGAATAAATTCTGAAAATTATTAATTTTACAACTCTGCAAGTTATACTGCAAATGGACACAAATATCCTTCATAGCATGAGGAAGAAGTTGCAGAGTGATTTTCTCTATAATTTGTTGCCTGTCCTTTGTTTTGGGGCTCACTAGACTAGAGATTAAAGAAAAGTAATACACAGCCATTATCTTTCATGTCAGAGGAATGGTTAATACACTTCAACATGGTGGGTATAAAATATAGGAATATCTTTTGGGAGAAGAGCAAATAACAGAGTTCCCACATCACAGTCCTTCTCATCATTTTTCCCTAGGAAAAAAGCCAGGGATTGTTCCTATGGAGAAGCTTGAAGAAACATTTCTGGCATCAAACAATTCACCTCTTATTAAACAGTATATATTGTCAGTTATCAAATTCCATAAATAACTGTAGAGCAGCCAAGTGAAAAGGCAGATAAAACCCAATAAAAAAGTGCATGGAAAAGATCTATTTCCAACTTCCATTTATGGTTTTCAAATAAATAAAAATAGTTAAAATTAATTATTTTTCATTCAGATTTCTTCAGCACTTGGGAAATTACAGGACATGGAAAACTAAATTTATACAACCTCCACTTAATCTAAGCTTACTTAATTTTATCCAAGATAACTCTATTATTCTTTAGAACCAGAAAAAACTATCACAATGAACACAATTGACTTCATGTTAAGAATTTCTGCAGTATTTTTCCCCCAGAACTGTTAAAAGATAAAGACAGATATTTTATCAAAGCACTTCTGAGAAAGGGACAAAAAACGTGTTTTGATCTCTGGTCCAATTCATACAGAATAACCCTTTGCTTCTACTCCCATGGGATTTCTTGGGCCCTTACACCTGAATTTTTCTAATCTGCTCACTTTACATCTGGAAACTTCAGACGATTAAGGTTATTTGGTTTGTATATCAGCATTTCTAATCTTTAACTTCGTTTCCGCAGCATCAGATAATGAAATGTGTTTATACATTTCTTCTGGCTTGGAGCTCATTCTGTTCTTCACAGTTATCTTCTCTTGTGCACTTTCCTCTCTGCAGTTCCACACTGCAGAACTCTGCCCATAGCAAGTGCTCTTTCAGGAAGTAGGTACTATCCATTCTAATCTCGTGAATTCCAGGGAATTTTGGAAAACCCATGTAGCATTCTGCCAGGGAGATGGGCCAAAGTTTGAGAGCAGATCTATTACATCCATCAACCAAATTTATATCAGATAGTTAGGAGATGCTTTTGGAATGTGTACATCATAGTTAACCATCTTAGGCTGGTACAAAATATATATGTCTTATTAAAAGAATGAGATAAAGCATAGAATTTTCCACAGTAATTTTTGTAGCCTTGCTAGCACACATACAGACATGAAGCAAAACAAAAAACAACCCCAGGGTTTATAACTAGTTAGAAATATTTTTCTTTATGATTTTTAAAAATTCATTCTTCATCTAAAGGTGTAATACCATTAGAATGCATTTCACAACCCAGCAGGTTTATGACCACAAAGCAGTAGCTACAATTTGTGGAAATAGCAGTGTGTTAATGTGCTGGATAATATTCAGCATGAATAAGATTATTCAGGCTTCTGGGAGATGAAAAGCTTGATAGGCTGTGAGATATTAATAATACTGCATTTGTTTTGGTGGCTGTGCCAGATTGCAACAAACTAATTTCAAACCATCTCAGGACATAAAACAGTCTATAAATAAAGATTTAATTACGTAGTACCTGAACTGTGCATTGCCTATAAAATATAGACTGACCAATCTTAAAATAAAATGTTTTTTAAAAAATTATACTTCTGAATTTTTTAAAAACTTTTGCTGTAGGAGAAAAACTGCAAAATACTGGTTCAACTTCCTTGTTGCTATTTTTGAGGAGAGATTCCAAGCAATGGATAACCAGATCTGTCCAGTAATATGTTTTTCTGGTTCTGTGTTCTCTAACAAAAATTAAGAGTTCAGAGTTAGACTGGAATTTGTCTGAAGATCTGGATAGATAATATTCTTGAAGAACATATGGCAACAATATTTCATCAACACTTTTAACAGACTCAGTGTTGGGTTTTAAATATGGTTGAACAGTGCTGTGGGCTTTGACTCAGTTTTAGTCTATCTGTGTGTTCCTTCCCAGAGATTGTGTTGGCTGATGTTTAGTTAAGTGAATGACCCTGTGTGAACCAGCTGAAAGAAGCTCCTTCCAACGCCTTTCAGCTACCAATGAATTACTATGAATTACCATGAATTACTATTCATGGTAATTCATTACCATGAATTACCAGCAATTTATCAATGCATGTCAGTGTGTGTGAGGTTTTCACACCAAGTTCTGACTGTGGACCTTGGCATGGGAGAGCAGTAAACTCACCTAATTCAATTAGTTGTTTTTTCCCTTGCTGCCTTACACAGTGGATGCTGTCCCAATGGGGAATAATATCCTGCAGCCAGGAAATTTTCTGTAAAAATGGTGCTAGCAAAACCAGCTGTAGCTGTGTTGATCTCTGTCTTCTTTCATCTTTCTTTATCTCACATGGTTTATGTCTATAAGAATAATGGATCAAATACTTGAACCTATATTTATAAAATAACTTGGGGTTCTCCAAACCATCCGTTATGTCTCTTCTTCAAAGCTGATCTTGCAAAAAAAAGTTTCTTCAGTGATAAATAATTCAAAAACTGCTTCTCAGATTATCAATTTCTCTTCATTCTCTCTGGCAACTGTTGTTTTGCTAGGTATAATGTTGTCTTTACCTTAGAGAGTATAATGTTGTCTTTACCATCTGCTGCTTCCTACTATCTGGACCTGAATTTCCAGGCTCTGATGCTCCTGTGTAGTTTCACCTAAGTGGGCTACTCATCATCACACATGAAAACAGTATTTGAAGGGGACTCCAGGTGTATTAGAATTGAGTAATTCAAGTACTGCTATGGGTAGCCCCACCCTGGCATGTTGTTACTCCGTTTTATTTTCTTTCAGAAACATGTGTAAGCCACAGGCATCTTCTAATTCACTTTTAGAGTCTGCCTATCTACTGACATATGCAGCTTTAAGACTCAGTGCTGAGGACTGACAAATACCATTTCAAGGATTCTCTAACAAAAATCGTGGATCTAGGCTCCATAAGTTCCATTTGTAAGCATTTTAGGAAAGAGGAGCCTAAGATCTAGAGGACTGTCTGAAGTTGTCCTTCTGTCTGTCCCTGGTTTCTAGTGGACTTTATATCGGGCTCCTCCTTTTAAAGTATCTTGTATACAGTAGAAATCCATTTCTTAATTCTTATATAGTCACCTCGTTGCACTAAAGAAGTAATAATCCAGGATATTAGAAAACAATCTCCAGTTTTCTGTGATATTAAATCACATGTTGGCTATGCCTAAATCAGAACATCCTTTTGTTCTGTATCCCCTTATTATCTAGTATAATTTTTGTCTCCAAATAAATTAAACTTGCTAGAAAAATCACTGAATGTCTCTTTATTTCTCCATCGCACGGTGTTTGTGATAGAAAAGTCTTTCCTGTTCTTATCAATAGCTTCCTTCTGAGTGCCTTTATTCCAGGGTTATAAGGTTTAATGAAAGCTAATGCTTCAGGCAACCATTTACATCTCTCTTGAACACTACAGATTTTGGAGGCAGCCTTTTGAAAGAAGATGCTTTGTGCTGTAGTGACTAAATGAACAAAAGGGATTCCCTTTACAGATTAGCCACTACTGCAGCACAGGGAAGATTACATCAGGTCTGAGCAGTTTAACAGCAGTGTGTTATGCTATGGGCTTGATAGGACAACAAGATTAAATGGGTGAATAATCCAATTTAGAATTAATTCAAGTCTGCAGTACTCAGTTCCAGATAGCCTATTAGGAAAAAAAATCAAAATTAAAAAACCCTAAACAAACAAAACCCCCATGCCAAATAGAAATCAACCCAAACCCAAACAGTAATGTACTGGCTTCCTCAAAACATGTACAGAATACCCTTTAAGTGGCCAATTGATGTGAAATTTTTTTTTTCAGTCTAGCAGCAATCCGTTTTGATTAGTTTTTGCCATCTTTGTATCACAATATAAAGGCATGTTATATCCCCCACTTTTAGGGAGCTCATTTAAATTTTTTATGACAATGAATCTGCCAAGTTCCTTGCAGATTTTAGGACCCAGTTTTGTTCTACAGGGAGCAGCATATTTCAGAAACCCACTTTTTGATCTTATCTTGTGTAGCCTAGTAGGGAGGAACAGGAAGAGGAAGGACATAAGGGGGTTGAGGATCCCTTATCCATCTTTTAGTAGGCATTAACCCAGAATGTCATAATGAGGAAGGTCTTATTAATTAAACATCAGTTGAATATATGCAGAGTTATTTGCTCTGGAGGAGAAAAATCCAATTTCTTACAACAGCATGAGAAAAGCAATTGACTGCCATGCTAATATCTGTTGATCTCTTTGTCTCATCAAGAAGATACATTCTTCAGTGAAGGATGGTAAAAATGATGTCAAGATAATAAAGGTTGCCCAGCCAGACACTGAGATGTGATTATCACTGTTAAATTGCAGATTTGCGCTATTACAAAATGCAATAGCACAAATGAGGAAGGAGTAACCATCTGTTGATATTGTTCCTGATAGAAAACTGAGAAGGAGGAATTCATAGGAATTGTTGGGAACAAACAGAGAGAGAGATAAATATGAATGAAACAGTTCTATGATTCACACCCTCATGAGAAAAGCCTTGGACGTGGCTGTGGTGTGGAGAGTGGGGACAAAGGGCTGGAGTATCCCAAGGAATGGCTTTCTGGGTGTGTAGTTAACCCCTCAAGCAGAGAGAGAAGTTTTGAATTTAGTAATTTAATTGTTAAGATGCTCTGGTATCAATGTTGTTCTGCTTGACAGCTCCCGTGTGTGTGGTTCAAGGAATTCTATATGTCAGGGTCTTTTTTAGCAGAGACAAGATTGCACAACATTTGTCTCCCTTAACTTCAAGCTATTCTTCCAAATATCTTAGCAAGATTTGCACCACCCACAGCACATGCAAAACATGCCCCCAGTTTCCAGTCCCTGAAGCTAGAAGACTTTCTACCATTATTTCAGACTCTTTACAATATATTTAATTTTTTTTTTCAAATCATGCAACAAATATTAATTGTCTGTTATAACAATGGGAATGTGGTGTTAGGTCTACAGTGGAAGGAAGATTTATGGACAAAACTGACTGTTTCCCTTTTCTCTTTACCTAAAGATGGATTTTTTTTCTCTGACTTTTCATAAATAGTAGAGTCTTAGCTGTTTACTGGAACTATCACTACATTGTTTAAATGTAGCTGGTAACCTGCATTAAAGTCAGCAATTTTAATGTTTTAAATGTTTGACTGGGAAAGGTCATTGTGGAAAATTGCATTTTAAAAAGGTTTTCTGTGATGCACAGAAGTCCATGCTGGAGCTGTTCTCTTAAAATTCAGATCTTAAAAATTGACTTGTCTATCCCTAATCTGCTCAGAGAGGTTTATAAACAACAAGTTGAACTCAGATATTCACTGTGTTGATAGAAACACCAAGGTCAAAATTCAGTGGAAAAACAAGTAAAAACACCTCAAAAATTACCATTCAGTTAAAATCTCTACTGCAGTTACCTCAATGTTGTTATGATCAACCATGACAGAGTGAATTGATTCCCTCAACCCCTGATATGGTGAAAAGCCAGCTCTATAAATAACAGTAGTAGGAAGGTCAACATTTATATCCAATGTTCATTCACATTTACGTCTAAGAAATAAAGAATTTATTGAAAGAGCAGTTGGATATAAATCCCTAATCTCTGACATATTGCTGTTATTCCATCTTCAAAAAAAAAAAAAAGTATAAAACTTCATGACTCCTGCTCTTCGTAAAAGAGAGCTGGAGAGCCAAAATCAGGAGCCTAATGAAGAAACCACCTTTGCCATCATAATTGATTGAAGCTTTTTTTTTTTTTTATTAATGTGACCTCTTGCCAACTCCATCACAGAGGTGCATCTCTCTAATAAACCTGGGTGTTATTAGACCGGGTTTTTATTGGACCAAGTTTTATTGGAAATAATTTTTTTTTTGCCTTTCCCAAGGTCCTTGAAAGCTTTACCATGTAGATCAGAAATATGTCAAAATTACTTGTTTGGGGTTGATAGTTTTAAAATTTTATTCCTTCCAGTGTTCATCTTTCTCTTATTAGAAATAAATGAATCCAAGGATTTCAAAATCACTCTCAATGCAAACTACACTGCCAAAAATAATAAGGAATGTTCTGGCATCTACGAAGCAATTTATTTCAGTTCACAAACTTTCATCAAAATACTCCATTCACTTCTAAATGTTGTTTTAAATTGAATGCCAAACATAGAAGATTTGCCAATGTCTTGAACGAAAACAGAATGAGGGAAGGATGTGACAAGTTTGTCCCCCTTCTCCCCCATGGTAACTGAAAGTTCTTCATAGTTTGGGAAGAAATAGCAGTTTTAGTAGCTGTAATACCTTTTGCCAGTTTACTCATGATGTCATGTCAGGGTACTCCTGTCTCTCTCTTCTTCCACAGAAATTGCTAAAAGGCCACTACACACAGAATCCTTTTAGTTTCTCAATATCTTGGAAATAACAAGATTGGCAGACAATTGACCCCTCATAGATGAACTCAAATTTAAGGTTAAAAAGCAATTCCCTGTACTCTGAAAAATGCAGTTTATCAAATCTAAGACATACAACTGGCATTTCAGCTGCCAACCTGATAGCTCTTTTCAAGATGATCTTCGTGAAATATAATGGAAAAATCCTTTAGGATGGTGCAAGGTAGATCTACCATTTACTCTCATTGCCTCAAACTAATTGACTTGGTACAGAAAATAAAATCCATTTTTCTGTCATTCTGTCTTGTATCTTGAAAAGCTAAATCAGGGCAGGATAGATGGAGGCTGTTTGACATTCCTGACAGCACAGTTTGTATTCCATTCAGTCAGCCTCTTAATAATGCCATCAAAAAGCTCTAGGCCACCTAAGTTCTAGTCATAGAAGGGTCTAATAGACAATTTTTTCTTCAGCAGCTAAATCAACATGGGACTTCACAGCATCAAGAGCCACAGCCTTACAGCAGCCTATCATGCTGTGGGAGTCTTATCAAAGTTGCTGTAGCTTAAGTCCATTTTCTTAATCATAGCCTTCAAAGGAGCCCCTCCTGAGCAGCTGGATTATGAACACTCCTTTCACATGACAGCCTGAAAATCAAATGAAAGAACAATGTTTATTGAAAGAAGACACTCCACCATTAAATCTGTGAGCATTTCTTTAAATAAGAGGCATTGGTATATTAAAAGTCCCTGAGCAATTTCAGCTTTGCTTTTTCTATCAGTTTTATATAGTTTTTCCAACTTGACAATTAGGCTCATTGTGAGTAAGAATAACACAAAAAACAAGTCATAAAGACATGTAGGTATAAATTGTCAAAAGTGCTGGATTTTGAAGTCTGGTTTTTGTTAGGTTTTTTGGGGTTTTTTTGTGGTTTTGGGGTTTTTTGGTGGTTTTGTTTGTTTGTTTGTTTGTTTGTTTGTTTTGTTTTGTTTTGTTTTTTTCCCCCAACAGATCTGTGAAGCCAACACATTAGAAAATATTAGAAATATAGGCAGAGATGTGAGACTATTAAGGTATCGTGGTCAAATTCCTAAGATTACCTGAACAGGCAGTTTTTAACTCTGCACTTCATGGAGTAGAATCATGAAATGTATTTCCTACCTGCAGTTGTACAAATATCCATATTCTTTATGTACTAAGAGAGTAATCAAGATCACATGTAATTCCCTTTTGTACCACAGCTGCACTTACATCTTCAAGAGCCCTTTAAAGATTTTTTTATTTGCCATTTATGCAAAAGAATTAATGTAAATGTACTGATGAAAACCTGGGCTTCTCTGCTCTTTGGTATGTCAGAAGAGGGGTCATTGCTCTGCAGCAATGTGCAGAGTCCAGAAAGGAGAACAAAGACAGTGGAGCCTCTTCAAGCTTTTCTAAAAAAGGGAATGTTAATCCAAATAAAATGCCAGCTGCAGCACAGTTTGAAATGTAGTTCTGCAAAGTCTGTTCATTCTGTGAGCCATGCTGTTTTGCTGGTTTTTCCTGGACTGCAGAGCTCAAGCTTTTCCATCCTTTTAAAATTCACTAGGTTTTTTGAGCTTGGAGAATGCCACTTTTATTGTCTGCATCCTTCCAGTGTTTAGAAAAGGAAAGCTCCTCTTCTACGTGGCTGCAAAATGAATAAATAATTTCTTATGTTAATCTACCCTAATTATTGTGTGGTATGGACAGAAAATATTCTTCTAAAAAGGGCAAAGAGAGACACCTTCTTGAAACCGGGGTGAGAATTGTCTTTGGGACTACTTTTGGTTTGCCCTGGATCCAGCTGCAAACACTTTGCAGCAAAACCTTCTTCTCCTCATCACTTGAACGAGATGTGGGACTGGGAATAGGTCCTAGAGTAAATGATGCACAACTCGGGGATGAAAGGTGGGAAGCTGAGTTCAGTCTTGTAGAAACGTCCTTAAATCCAATGAGATTACCTGACCAAACCTGCTGTGTGACCTTGGCTTCTGCTTGGCCACAGACCCTGCACACTGAATGGATGGGCAGGAGCTGAGACGCAATCCAATAAATAATACTGCTACAGGACCACTCTTGAGGAACACGAGTAATGTGAAGGAGAAGGAAACTTTGCAAGAAGGGTGAGAGAACCTTTCTGAGCATACATACCTCTATGATAAACTATTTTAAATTATTTTTTTCTGATGAGCTGCAGCACAGTCCTGGGCTCTGATGTGTCAGGGTTGTGAAAGTCCCAGTATTACATGAGACTCCCAGGGTGCAGCCTGCAGTATAACAAATTAGCATGGCTTCTACCACAGTGTCAGTGACTGACAGGCGATGAGCTGGTGCTGACAGCACAGGGTAGCTGAAGCTGCTGCTCCACTGCCTGAACAGCTGAGCTCAGTTTTTCCCTACCTTAAAGAATAGTGAATGCAGTCCACATTTCCCTTCCTGTTGGGTTATTGACGGCCCGCACGACAGGGTGTGCCATGGAGCGAGTCTCTCCATTTTAAGCAGAATATGGCTGGACTATTACAACAAATGTGAGAACTTTGCTCTGGAAATATCAGAGTTTGGTTAATGGACATTGAAGGCACATGTGGCTCTAATTAAGAATAATAGAAACATGAGATCTCAGCAGTTTATGATGAGTGTGGGTAAGAAAAAGCTCTCTCAAGTGTGAGGCAGAAGATCATCAGAGCAGCAAGGGAAAGCAGGGGAGCCTCATGGGACCCCCCACAAGGTTTGAATGGATCTGCATTGGTCTCTCCTGTGCTACCTTCAGCCAGGCATTTAGCTGTCTATTCCTGGTATTCTGTGCAGTAATGAAAGGGTGCTTACAGAAAGGGAAGAAGGGGAAAAAAAGGGTGAGGAAAGCTGCCAGAATTTCCTGCAGAGACCCAGGATGCCATCTGCCCAGGAGAAAACCTTAGATCCTGATTTTAGAGATTTATGTGAAAAATCCCCTACCTTGCTGCCTTTCATCTTTGTCCATTATCTGGCCATGATGGGATTCATTCGCTCCTGCCACTGCCTTTGCTGTTGGTCTGCAGTACCTCAGTGCTGATGCTTCTGGAGTGTGGAGCCACCAGCTGGTGCCATGTTCCTCCTGCTCTGATGAAAAACTAAATTATCCCTCTCTCCCTCCCACAACTCTACTATAGGTGACACGATAAATAAGAAGTCTTGTTTGGCCTTGAGCTCAGCATCCAACAGCCCCCCAAGATACCAGACAGAAAAGCAGAAAAAGTGTTTCCTTGTTAGGGGTTATTGAATAAAGCTATTTTGAAACAAAGGATCTACAGTGCAATGTGGTCTTTGAATCATTAAGACTTGTGGGGAGGGTTTCAGCAAAAGAATGCTGAATAATCTAAATGTTGTTTAGATTATGCCTGTTACAGTGGAATTCCAGTGAGGAATAAGAGGAGAGTGTAGCAATAGCTATCAGAGTGGCTGATGCTGGTTAAAAGCACTTTTATATTATAGCTGGAGGGAAGTGTAGATGTTGGCCTCAGTTTCCTCATCTGTGAATTTAATACTTATTGGCTTCCTGAAGAACTGGGCAGTATCTTGAGTACATTTTTATTATCTCCATGGAGGGGTCATATACATGTTCTTCCATAAAGTAAAGAAAACTGTGATTGGTCTTTTTAGTAGTGCTAGAAGACCAAATGCTATTTTTTCCCCTTTACTGTACTGTTGAATTCAATAAATGGGAGGAGAAAAATAGATGAAGAAAACATAAAGAGAAAAGGTTGTTTTAGTTACCTTACAACAATCAGCTCAAAAGCAGAGTTCAGCATTATGACACACAGATGTGCAGTCACCAGAAACCCATCAAATTACATCTCTTGTCACACAGAGTATTCTTTGTGAAATCCACCCCCTTTTCCTCTTCAACAGGCTTTAGGCAGGTAGCCTGGGGACTGCTGACACCACCTGCAAGGAAGTCAAGTGCCAACAGGCCTCAAGCAGGGCAGAGCTGGTACAGGTGCACCTTGGGGTGTGAGAGGTGGCCAGGAAAGCCTAATTGCTACCAGAGAGAGGAGATGGCCTCAGTCCCTGAGTGATAAATCTGGAACTACAACTCATTTTACATCCACAGTGTAAGCTCTAGATCAAGACAGTGGTTCCCAGTTCCCATAGCCCAGTAGATGGCTTGTGCCCTGTGCCTGTGGTTTGAACTCCAGTATGGGATCCTCTGCCAGCACTTTGTGATGGATTTAAATATGCCAGGCTGGGCAGAGGCAGGAGTGGACCTTATAAACTCCCAACCACTTTCATGCTGCATTGTTCACCCAAGACAAATGGTATTTTGTACCTTTGTGAAAATAAAGCCTGGTGAAAACTGACAACACAGGGAAATGTTCAGCTTGTCCTGATTTCTCTTGCATTCCTTCCATTTCTTGAAAGTTGATTGACCCATCCAAACCTAATGCTCCACTGTTTTGGTTTGAAAGACAGGTGTGTGCTAGGGAAGGCAGGAGCCTCCCTTGGAACTGAGAATGTAAATCGCCTCCCTTTGAATTAGAATAATTTTGAAATTAAGGGGCTCTCAGGCAAAGATATGGAAATAGGAAGAACAGTTCTTTACTAGTATGCATGATAAAGCAAACAAACAACAACAACTCCGGCATTAACAACAAACAGAACCAGGAACGCAATCCCAGTTTTCCTGACCGCCGGCGCTTTCCCTTTGGTGCAGTTCCGCTCGCGGACACCAGGGGCGCTGCTGGCTCGCGGTGGGCGGGGCAGGTGCGGTGATTCCCCCGCGGCTGCAGGGGGCGCTGTGGCGCGGGGGCTGAGGGAGCACGCAGCAATGGCGGCTCGGCCCAGATGGGGAGGGATGGAGGAGAGGCTTTGCTTCAGAAACCCCTGCGGAAGTCAATCCCAGTGCTTTAGCAGGACTCTGGGAAGCAGAAAGCTGGAATGGCAGCAATGAGCAGGAATCCTGGGCTGGTGGATGGAGATGCACCAGAAGCTCTGGGGTGGTAGCTGGACTGTGGGATGTCCTGGCAGGGCTGAGGGTGCAGGGCCCAGCAGCAGAGGAAATCAGCTCCTGTCACTGTGATATTTTATGAAAATCCTTTAGCTAGGATTTTTCTCCTGAGAAACTGAGAAGCCTCAGAAAATAAATGTAAACAATAACTATCTGATAGCTGTGGAATGTGGTCTGGAGATGGTCTACCAACAGGTGCATCTTTGATTGGTCTCACGTGAATTGTTTTTACTTGGTGACCAATCATGGTCCAGATGTGTCGAGACTCTGAGCAGTCACAAGTTTTTATTATTCATTCCTTTCCTAGCCTTCTGATGTATTCTTTTCTCTATTCTTTTTAGTGTAGCTTTAGTATAGCATTTTTAATATAATATCTTAATATAATAAATCAGCCTTCTAAGAAATATGGAGTCAGATTTATCTCTTCCCTTGTCCTGTGGCCCACGAACACATCAACCAGCTCCCAGCTGAGTTATGACAGTGACAGCGAATTCCTTCCCCCAAGCCACAGGTCTGACCAACCTCCAAAACCCAGAGAGAGAGAGTCCCCAGCTGCCCCAAATCCTGTCTTTTACCTGCCTCTGTTTTTGTGGTACCTCTGTCCCTCAGAGAGAAACACCCAAAAACCAGAGGAGTTCCTCCTCCCTGCTGTCTCAAGCACCCAGGCATCAGTGCTTCTTAGCAACTCAATGGGAAAAAATTCCACAAGTAACAAGGAAAGCAAAGGAAAGAAAAACCCAACCCCTAACATCCACTCAATTTACTCAGTCCAGTTCTCTCTGTGGACAATGGAAGAAGGTTATTGCACAGATTTAATCAAATGTGCTTAATCTTGACCAAATATTGATGGTGGATGATGTACAGTACAAAGTCAACGTCAAGTGTTTCCTTTGACAGCTATTTACATGTACAGACAACACCAAAATAATTTCAAAATAGTTGCTTTCTTAAATGATACAAGGATAACTGCATCAAATGTCTTACATGAATGAAACCAGTTATTGACAATAGTTTCTATGATAGTATTGAATACCTGGGTTCAGTTTAGATTTGTGCAGAGTGGGTACAAAAAGTACTCTTAACATCAAAGTGCATAATGATCACACTTGATCTCTATCACTCTTGCTCAGTGCTGAGGAACTGACTTAGAGGTTTACTCTCTCTTTTCCTTTATCCAAATTATTATTTTCCCCTCTGTGCTCAAACCATTGACAATATAGAGAACAGAAATCCTCCTTTCTTCTATTTCTTTGTCCTTTTTTTCCCCCCTCAGGAATTTTCCACTCTTTCTATTCTCTTCTGCTGTTGCTTTGAGAAGTGGATAGGTGTGGGAGGGGGAAGACTTACCCATCTAGTTACACGTGCTGCCATCATCAGTGAATTTGCAGCACTGTCTTTGGACAGGCCAGATGTTTCCAACCTCTCGTTGTCAGAGTTTGCAGGTGTCTTGGGGCAAAGTCCTTTGAGTCATCATGTTCACTGATGCACACTTCCTTCTTGGCATTAAATTTACTTGCACAGGGAGAATGTAATTTTTCTGACATGCAGTTATAGAAACAGCAGTTGTGTTTGTGTGCTGTATGCAAAGAAGGTGTCTGTTTACCGCTACACCTCCAAACCTCCTGTTCCTTGTTGTGGACTGTTGAGACTAAGAACATCAGGGTAAAAAAAGTGTTTTTGAAAGGCTGTCATTGGATGCCAGGGGAAAGCTTGTCCTGAAGAGTACAAGTACAATAAAGAAGGTTTTGAATTTCTTCTAAGTTCTTTCAGTATAAATAAAAGAATTCCAATGAGGTGATTGTCTAGAATTTAAGAAAAACAAGAGACTATTAAAAAACAAAGAATCAGTTCTGAAAACAAATGTACAAAGAGAAGGGAGAAAATAGTGTCTACCAGGTATTGAGCCTGTCCTTGCTGTCAGAAAGCTCATCTGAATGCTCACCCTGCCCTGAGCCCTGTGCCAGGGTGTCCCTCCCTGCCATGGAAGCCAGCAGCACCTCCTGAAGGAGCAGGGCTCTCCTTGGCACAGCTCTGACAGCAAATTGAAATGAAGAGCAAAATCCTTCCCTCTGCAAGCCAAGATCCTGACTGATACTGTGAGTGGAAATTTCCTGCACAGCTATTTTTGTGTATATTTGTGATCTATAGTAGATATTATAACTATATGTAATTTATAGCATTTTCTGTAAATACATCACTCACACTTTCAGATTACCACACTCTCACAGTGTTCTCTCTTTAACCCTTTTTGCATTTGCACTGTAGCTACAGAGTGAGACACCTGAAGTCTCAGTATTTTTATAGAAGGATGCATGAGGTGGATGTTACAAATATATGCTTTATTTCCCATGAGCAACACTTCGTTATGGACAAAAATATTATTCTCCATGTACAGGTTCTTGGAGGAAAGATCTTGTAAGCAGCAAGACTGTCTGTTCTCTGCCTCTCTGTGTGTAACCAGAAACACACCTGAGGAGGAAGTGCATACCTGGGATTAAATCTAATGTGCATGAATAAAAATTTTAAAAGTCTGGAGAGGAATAGAATAGAATAGAATAGAATAGAATAGAATAGAATAGAATAGAATAGAAGGTTCTGGATGCTTTATATCTGTTGCAGGACAGGTGAAATAAACTAGTAAATAAAAAGTAATTTTATTTACTAGTTTATTTCATCTGTCCTGCAACAGGACAGTTAAAATTTCCACTAAGAAAACACACAGCTGTCTGAAAAAATCAATGACTTTTATTTTTATGTTTCCTACAGTTGAGAACCAGTGTGTTGGGCCCTGATAGTTTGGTATAGAGGCAAACCAGACAGTGTGATCAATAATCAAAAGCTGCTCTAGTGATTCTTACCATTGATCTGACCTAAACTGATTTTGTTATTGAAACAAAATTTTATTTTATTTTTATTTTATTTATTTATTTTATTGAAAGTTTGAGTGAAAGCAATATCTACATCAACAAAACAACTGAAAAAATGCTGTTTATTTGTTCCACTGTGAGAGACGAGAGGTGGAGGGACTCAAGCAGACATTTTATTATCTTCTTTGCCATGCTATGAAATGCCATGTCACCCTGCTTACACATTAAATAGCAGTTAGTAAAAATAGTTGCCAAAAATCCTGGCAGCACACAATTGCATTTAAATGTTTTAGACAGATTTGAATTCTATACACTCATTACTCACCATTTCCTAATTTAAAAACCAAAAAAATCTGTTGTCTGTCCCATCTCAAGCACAAGGCTTTACAGCTGCATGCTCTTGTCACTTCCAGCTTTCCCATCTGTTGCTGCAGAGAAATGATAAATGAAGTTTCAATGGGATCATAAAAGCAGGCTTATCATTTTGACACAAAACAAGACTTAGATAACAAAAAAATAATTATAATGTGCTCTTGTGTTTGGAATGAAGAATTTTCATGACTTCAAAAGCATGAAAAAAATGATGTGTCAGAATTTAGAAAAATAGCAATGAAAACTGAATTCCTTAGAACACATAAAGGAACAAATTTTTTGAAGGCAAAAAGCTTCTATAATTTCTTGGATACAAAACCTGGACTTGGGACTTTGTTTGATGTTTGACATTGAAATAGGGTGTCAGGTACCATCATGCATCTCAAGTGTTGCATTTCTTACTTGATAGAGCAGATTCCAGATTCACTCTGTTTGATAAATAAGCTGTGAATATGTAATAATAGCAATAAAGCAGTGTTTTCCATGATGGAGAGAATTGAGAGGATAATAAACATGTGACATATCTTGAATGATACTCATTAAAGGATGACATTTCTGCTCAGTGCCTTGTGACAGAGGATTAATAAAAAGCTGGTCAGGAAACCCTACATTTTTATGCCAGACTTGACCAACTTGTCTAAGTTACTGCAACATCCTTCCAAACATACCCACAGCTTTCACTACATTCACTTCATAATTTGCACTGGTACTAAGGCATACAGTTTGAAAAGATAAACAAAACCTGGTGTAAAATCTTCTTGTGATGGAAGTGTACCACATTAGCCAGCATATAGATGGCCTTTTTTTTCTCTCGGGGGGAGGATAAAGTTAAAGAAAATGGTCAGAAATTATCATTTTAACTGCTATGCATACTCTATAAATGAAGTAAATTTATTTCTAACAGTAAGTTAAAGAGCTCCTGCTTCAGACTTAGATTTTTAAAGCTATTTTTTAAATATAGATTTAATTGTTTTGAAAAAAATATATTCATTCAGTCTTTCACTTTTTGTGGAGTGTCACCTTTCCTCCTTCCCAAGGCAGTTTATGCCAACGATTAATTTCTCCTTTTTTGAAAGCATGATTTGTTTCTGGTCCCCATCCAGCCTCATCTGTTAGATCAGACAGTTCCACCAAGAGAAACATTCCCCTTCTGTGGACATCTGCAGAATATCATCAGATCTGTTCCCTTCACTTTCGCATTACTGAAACAGATTGCCTCTCTCCCTCCCTCTGTCAGGCTTCCCGGATTTAAGCACCTTGTCGTGCAGTCCATTCCAGGCGTGAGTCATTTACAAAAGCAGAGATGTGCAGAAGCAACCCTCCTGGCCACGGCCAGTGACTATACCCGTGCGCAGAGCTGCATCTGTTCCATCTCATTTCAGCCCCCACAGGACTCGTAAAGTTTAGCAAGCATTTGTCCTTAGGATGTGAGTACGGGAGCAGTGGGGCACGCACCGGAACAGGAGCTGTTTGAGCCAAGGGAACTACAAGCCTGAGGACCACACATATTGGATGCTGGGTTTGGAGAGCACTCGTCCCTCGTGAGGAGAGCCCACAGTGCTGAAATTAGCTGTGTGATATCACAGGTGCTATTTTCAGTAAATTACGCTAAAAAAATTTTAATATGGCAATTTTATTATGGCAGTTTTAAACAGAGATGTAGTCAAATAGAGAGGATTAACTGGACTCAGGAGATATTCATCTAAAATACTCAAGATATTTTAGATGAATAAAAGAGACTGTCACTTAGGTGTGCTGCTTTTCATCTTCAAGAAATCATAATCATTTTGCAGGACCAATAAGCTGATATGAGCTGCAGACAAACAAAATTTCATGCACCACTAACATGCAGCAATCTCTGAATGACATCTGGCACATGGCAGACTATAGCCAGCAAATGCACAGAACAATAAACCAAAAGGTTAACAGACCTAACAAAATCTTTCCCAGGAATCTGCTCAGTGTTTTGAATGAATACGTGCATTATTCAACACAGCTGGCAAACGCCATCCAACAGGGAGCTGCAGTTAAGGGCAAGAACTGTTTAGTGATGTGTCCCAAAAAAGTATTTCAATCTCTTATGCACACCATGTAGATGACCATGTCAATAGAAAAAAAAAAAATACTGATTATTTTGACTACACTTTTTGGCCAAAACATGGATTGTATTCTTTTTCCTGTCCCCCACAATGTGCCCCATCTCATCCCGCCCCTTTTAAGTTCTTTTTGAGATTTGTTTTCTTTTCACAGAAAAAGAAAAACTCCTTAGTAGGAACAACTGAGCAGAAGGAATTATATTTAAACTTCAGCTTTCTGCAGAACTTCTGATGGTTTGTGCAGAGTTTCTACATGGTTGTAAAATATGTTTGTGCTCCAAATTTAAAGCAGATTAATGTGCTAGTCATGATCTTAATTATCCAATGATAAATTATGATGCAAATTCTGGACATTACACCAAACTGTGCCAGAAATACTAAATTTCTTCTTCTGCATTACTAAATTAGGTAATCTAAATTGGTTTAAAAAAAACAAAGGTGGCAAAAGTCAATTTATACATAATGGCACTTTCAAGCTGTGTTTTATCATTGAAAATAGCTGTATGATTCCAGTGTATTAAGCTGGAATGTACTGCCAAGATGTCTGTTGTCAATCATCTAATTCAGATATTCTTTTCTCTTTAAAATAATGGCTTTTATACTTTTACCAGAAGTTTGGAGTTGATTGTGTTGTTCATTCATTGCACTGTGGTTTCCAGAAACAAACAGCTCTGACTTCCAATTTTTCTGGGTCCTATACAAATATTGCAGCTACTGCCTAACTGAACTGGGAGGCTTGTGGTGGAATCTGCAGACTTATTTTCATATATTGTTAATGCTATTCAGTTGTGAAATCCAGCATGGACTGGCTTCTTAAGTTCTGAGCAAACCAATATTTATAATCAGTGGATTAATACAAGTATAGACTCAAGAAGAATGATTTGAGGAAAAAAAACGAGTGTGGAGAAAACTTGTCACTACTTTCCATTACCTAACAATATCTTTCATTTGATTTCTCTATTTGTCATGTGTGTTTTTATAAGCTATGGTTATGTTTCAAGTTTCCTACCTCCTCTGGCAACATCTGACCCATGAGGGTCTCAGTCCCCTGCTACCTCCCCTCAGCCTCATCTCAGCTGCTGGTGACACAACACTGCTGGAACTGTGGCTTACACCTTAGAGGACATTGCTAAAGAGTTCAAAGAGGCTTGAGAAACTTCACAGGCTATAGCCAGCTAAAGGAGAAATAATACTGTGAGACAGAGAAAACTAGCACTTAAGGGATTTAAGGTTTGAAAATCACACCAAGAGAAGGCATTAAATAAAAATAGAAAAAAAAACATTTAAAAAATACATAGAGTTGCTATAGGAATAAATCACGTGGACTCCATTTTCTTCATGGTGGAAAAAGCTTCCTCTTTATTCACGTAACTTTTTTTTGTACAGTTTTACACACCTTGTGTGTTACTCCAATTGGTTAGTAGCTTTCTAGCCAATTGCTTTATTGGTCAATAACAAGTTGTTATTCTGTATTGGTTGATCACTCAAATTCTTGGTGTGTACATGTAGGAAAAGTTGTTTGTGAGAGATAGTTTTCATTTTTATATCTAATGGTGTAAAAACAATTTATACAGGTGCAAGTTGTTTTTTACTCAGGAATAGATTGTTATGTTAACAAAGTGCTCACAACAGGATTGCTTTCACAGGGAAATTGTAAAGGGCTAGCCTGACCAGGCCAGCCACTGATTTTAGGAGCAGGCCTGACTTTATGAGGCCTTTCTTTATAATTTTTCTACCTTACTGCAATAAGTTGGAACATGGCAATTCAGCAGTGGCAGGATGTGCAGGATGTGACCAGAGAGTGGTGCAGCTCAGATATCCCTTCTGCATTCTCCACATTTCTCATGAGTTATAACTCAGAGATGATCAGCTGAACAAGAGGGGATAGCATTTTATTTCTGCTTCCACTTATTGAACATTTGAAATTCAACAGGCCATGGGTTTGTCTTCAAGATTCAGGAGAAATTCATGGGGTTGTCTGCAGCTGCAATGTAGAAGTAATTTGTTCATGATTCTGCATAGAACAACGTATAGGTTGTCAGAATTTAAATTCATAAAAACAAAGCAAAAGATTAAAATACATCTGGTGATGTTTGAAAGGCTGTCAAAGGAGTGCCATCATGAAAATATTCTTTGGTCAACCTTCTTCACTGACTTGGGTGTAGCTAATGAGTCAAAACTAAGGGTGGTTGATTTAGGAAGCTGGAACTCCTCCAGATATTGCTATGATTCTGATTTACCCAGGAGCTGTTTCAGTACAGTTTTTTCACAGAATCATGATCCAAAGCTCTTTCAGGGCTTTTCACATCCAGTAAGATGTAGACTGGGCACTCACAGCTTCTACTGACAGCCTAGAATGTGCTAAATGGAAAGCAACGTGTAAATGTGCAGTGACTGCAAGAGATCTGAATGCCACGGAGGAAAATGGCAATGGGGAAGAGGAGGTGGAATTAGGAAAATGAAAGGAGCATTAAGAGGGGTAAGGAAGGATAAATACCAGATGAGGAAGGAAGCTGAGGGAAATACAGTATCCATGATCTGGTTCTGCTTTCAGACAGAATTTGTATCCTGAGACCTGCATTCTTTGTAGTGGTACTACAACCCAAAAGCTTCACTGAGAGCATAAGACTTGTGCTGCTGGAAAGTTTATGCTGCAGTTGTGCAAATATTTTGTTTCAGTGAGGACAATTCTGTCAATTCAAAATAAGCAAAATCAGGTATTGATTCAAAGTTAAAAACAAGGTTATTTTCAAAATATTTTAAAAATCAAATTAAAAGGTCTTTCATTCATATTTTCTAAGTGAAAGATTATAAATTTTAAAGTGAAGTCTAATACATGTTGGAAAGATCCATTTTCTATATAATATGTATACAGTATGTTTCAGTACTGTTGAATACATTTCTCTTCTGAAAGGAAAAGAGATGAAACACTGCATCCATATCTAAAATTGTTTCAGGAAAAGGTTCCTAGATCTAACCCTAAAGTAGCAATATCTGCTTTGTACCAAGCTGAGAGAAAACAAGCTGAGTGTAATCTATCCTAGAAAAAAATTGTATTAGTACTATTTGAATGATACAAACACTTCCCTTTCCTCTACAGTTTTTTCACTGCCTCTCCAGGGCTACATATTCATACAGTTAAACCTTTATTGGTCTTATTTTCCTTTCCTTTTGGTTACTTCAAATCAAATTATTTCTACTAGCAGATCAAGAGGCACCTTTATCTCTGTAAAATTTCATCCAAAGGAATTTACAAAGTAATCACTCAGTAAAACGTTCCACCCCTCCTTTTAAATAGCTACATTAGGTGAACCTTTTCAGTGTAGATAAGAATAAAGTATGTAATGAAAGTATCCCAATTCAAGTAGTGTTTCACTTGCAGGTAACCTTCAAGAGAAATTTACATTTTTTATGATTATTTAGAGCCTTATACTTCAAGTATGGTATTAACATAGCAATGGTACAGCAGTCTTGTAAAAACTCTATTAAAAGAGGCACATGTAGGTCATGCTACATATTCAAGTAGTAGGTTTAGTAATAATGATAACTGCTTAAATATAGAGCATCACATCTACAGCTATCCTGTTTAAATTTCCTTCTCTTACTGTATGCTATTCGATGCAAAAAGCTGGAAAAGTACTGCACAGCTGTTTTTTATCTCTTTAGTGTCACTCTGAATAACATTAGTTGAAATCCCAGTCTAAGAAACCAAGTAGATATTTTTTTCAATGGATTAAATTTTCAAATCTTTGAAATCTGCATTAGAAGAATTACATAAAGTAATTCCCAGCCTCATTAGTTTATAATCTAAACAGACATAGAAAAATGCTCCTGCACAGTGGATAACGTGATGTCTAACAAGCACTTTTACAGAAGATTATTGAAAGGAAACATATTTGCTTTTCAAAATTTTCACTAAAAAAATATTCAGCAGGTAAGTAGATGCCTTAATACCTTCAACACTTGGGCAGGCATTGAAATAACAGGTGGAAAAAGCGTTCCAAAAATCAAATAACAGCATCTGAAAATAAAAACAGCCCCAGTCTGGCTTGCAAGCCAAACATGTGCCTTACACTGCTGGTGAACATTGTGCTTTCAATATTGTAGTTTGCCTCTGCCACAAAATTACATTTTCATTGCATGTTTCTTGGATAATTGCTTTGTATAGCAAAAAATTCCATTGACATTTTACAGGATATTGTCAGCTGCAGCTACTAGAGGCTGTTCTCAAGCGATGTCTCCTTCGGAATCATTAAATTTTTATTTCAGCACTTCTTAGAGAAATGAAGTGTCATAATATTTAATAATCACTTAGTCATTATCATAATAGGCACAAAACATAGGATGGCTGATAACATATAGAGAACTGTGAGGCACTATTGCACATGTGATGGTTTGGAAACAGTGACTTGCTGAGATAATATATGCCACTGGTACTTTTTTCTTTAAATAGACAGAATCCTCAAAAAACAAAGGCTGTATTTTATGGAAATTGAAGTACAGATGATCAGTTTTGTCCAAAAAGAAGGGCAGGAACAAGATACTCAAGGAAAAAATTTAAAAATTACAAAAGTCTAAAAATTTAGACTATCCAGAGAATATAGATTTTAGTTTCTTAATTAAATGTTGTTGCCAAAGTACAAGAAAAAAACCAGCTGCCAAATTCAGTCTAGTGTGCCACATCCAGAATCTCTGGTTGCTGCCCCTCACATGAATTCCAGGCATGAATGGTCTGTGAATAAGCTTGGCCAATGGTTTAACCACTTTTCAAATTGTTTTTTTTTTTTTTTTAATAGACTGATAATTTCAATTGATTTCATCAAAAGCTTTTCCCTTTTGGGTCTTTGCTTTTGGTAGTGGCAATTCAGAACAAACTGTGTTGAAGGGAAGGCTTCTGGGAGAAGTCAGAGGCACAAAGAAACCCTAAAACATTGATAAGAGCTCTGTGTGATAGCTCCCATAAAGAAGAAAACACAGTTATTTCTGCATCAATATTAAAAGGTAAGAGCTGACATATTTACAGAAAAATACTGTAAATGTTTGCCTGCCTAATAGTTACACAATGCAGACTATATAAAACAGAGGAAGATTAGTATAGTGAGTGGATTCTGTATGAATTACTACCAGGATTTTAACAAGAGTTTTCAGAGTTCCCTGGGGATAGCATACTATGAAATGTTATATCCTCAAACACTTAGGTAATTAGCATTTTAATTGGTAAACCAGTAGAAAATCTGTAGAAGTGTTAAAAATAACTTTTCATTCAAGTGCAACCATCACAGACTAAAGTTTTCCTGTAACTGTTACTGGCTGGATAAAAAAAATTGCTTTAGTGCTGATGGCATAGCAACAGATCTGCAAATACTGCAGTACAACTTTATTTATAAGTGAGTTTTTTCTCCATATATTTCTGTTCAGTATATGTTGGATAAGTCACTGATGTGCTTTCTCCAGAGTAAACACTTAAGGCAGATAGGTCAAATGTCAGAGCTTAATCCAATTGAATGGATAGGCAATTAAGTTGGTATACACAAATATTTCTTCAAGCTTTTTATGCACTTGTCACACCCATTCAGACACAGCCATTGCTCTATCTGTAACCTATCCAGAACTCCCTAATTTGCCACACTAAAGTAGGCACTAAATCTAAGATAACATGCCTTTGTGTGGTGGGAAATTATTAAATGGGAGAACTTGAAGAATGTAAATAAAGGTTAATGCTTGATATACCAGACCCAAGGTTAGCCCTTTGGTTTAAAAATTGATACAATGCTATGCTATTTTTGATTGCCTGTAAATGGGCTGAGCTAAGGTAGTGCAGAAACCTTGACCTACACAGGTAGCCCTGAACTGGATGCAGAAGAAGGGATGGGCTACATCATCTTTACTCACTTGGCTCTGAGGGCAGGACTGTTCTAGTGATAGATAATCTTGAGTCTATGGGAATCCATTTGCAAATTAATATAAAGTATTCTTTATATTGTAATTTGTTATATGTTATATCCAAAGTAATATAGAAAAAAAATTAAACCCAAGGCGATTGACTTTCTGTAGTCTCAGTAGCAAGATTCATTATATTGACAAATTTTGTTACTACCCATTTGCATGGTGACTAAATATTAAAAAGAGCATTAGGCTGGGATAGATTATGTGGATCAGACAGTGACATTATACTGTCACGTCAAAGTGCCTCTATTGCAGTCACATGAAAAGCTTACCAAAGCTGTTTTTGTTACCACAGCTCTAGAAATTCACAGAAGTAACTACAATGTCATTTTATTCAAACAAGTTTTGATTATCCAGTGCTTCTGCAAGGAGCTGATACTGCAGCAGTGGGGAGCTCAGTGTATTTCAGGTGACAATCCCTGTTTGAAAAGTTTGATATCTACTTACCTGGCTCCTAAACAGATCCAGAGAGCTGCAGCTGGAACAAAACCTGCATGATGCCAAGTTTAGTTGTGCTGTGCTGTAGACGCAATAGAAATTGCAACTGAGAAACTGTGACTCTGGTAAAGCGATCTTGAAGACACTTATGTAAGTTTAATTAGGGTGCCTCAGAGCTGTTGGAGACAGACACTGTAGATGCTGATCTGCGGAGTGAAGCAGGCAAGTCTTGCCTGTGCTCCACCACATATGAAGACAAGAGCAGGATGGAGGAGGTGGTACAAATATCTCTCAAAAAGGATTCGTGTCAGCAGATTTTGGGGTAGGCGTGGGAGGTTCATAATTTCAGCGGACAGCATGTTGGGAGTTGAGGAAGCACTGCACCACACTTTGTGAAATGTCACACTATGTTTAACTGTCTTTGCTGGTGAGAACCTGGGACAAGGTGCAGCAAGAGCCAAGGAGTTCTTCATTGCATGCACCAAGGGTGGTGCAAAGGTCTCTGCACAAGTAGAGAAGTAAACCACAATTCTTTGTGAGGACCCTGAAGTGCTACAGAGGGTTTCTGGTCTCCCTAACACACACATTTTCCAACAGCAGCTAGGAAGGCTGCACAAGAATTTCAGTTCTCATCATGGTGTTTTCTAACATGGCAGTTGGACTTTGCAAAGCAATAATTTTGGGGCAGGCTCTGTGTGTGTGTGTGTGTGAACATTCTCAGATGTCTTGTGACTTCAGGTTGATGTACCTCAAAAGAATGTGAAGCTCTTATTCACTTCTCATTCTCAGTCTTTCTCTCTTTTCTTGAGGTTAAACATATAACAGCCAAGTTGTATAATATGCCCACAATAGTAATTCTTGACACATTTTGAGCATGTCTGGATACAAGATATGTTAAACCATATGGAAATAAAGAGATTTTGCAAAATTTTTAGGGTTTGTTTTTTTTTTTTTTACAAAACCAAATTTTTTTGGTCACAGAACTTTGCTTTAATGCCTCCATTCTGCTAGTGCCAAGGCCCTTCAGTATCTTATTTATAAGCTATTTCTGAACTCTGCTGCAACATCTTCCTTTCAAGGTATGAAAAGACTTTTTCAACAAAGCCTGCCAACAAGCAGAAATGTAATGAAAATGAGGCGATCTAGGTGAGACCATTTCAGCTTTAAGCAGTATACCTGGCAATCTCAGTGTGTTTGTAATTATGTTAACTGTGCAGGGAGTACTTTCTATTAATCCACCATTCTTCACAATATGCATCATTTGTGAAACACAGCTCTAGGTTGGTCTGCATTCCGCAGAGACCATGGTTCTTTATGGAGTAGAGACACAGTGCAAGTTCTGAAGTGCTGGAATTTGTTCAGGCACTGTCATTGGAAAATGACCCTACTTTAAACAAAAATTATTTTTACCTTGAAAACCAAGAATGAATATCTACGCATTCAGAGTAAGTAGCTAGAAATTCTGCTTACAGATGTTATCTCTGACTAGAGGTCCATTGCACTGAGCTCCTGTCACATTCCTCATATCCAAGTGGGAACTGAAGTCTGGTTTTCACTGCAGAGGCAGCAGAAATAGAAGGAATTGAGACACTCTCATACAGTGTTTTTCTCTTTTTTACGTGAGCTCTATAATACATTAGTTTTTAATAAGCAGCTGAATCTTTACAGCTCTTCTCACATTTCTCACTTTTTACAAATTTATACAATTAAAGAGACACAAAGATCTTCAGTTAGGGCATCTCCTCAGCTTTCCTATATTTGAACCTGTTATCTCTCACAGGCTTCCTAGTCAGAGGTAGAGGCGGTTGTTTCTAAAATCCTGCAGTACAGCAGAGGTACCTGAATTTATGTATCAAAAGTGATTGAGTATTTCCTTGCTTCTTGCCAACAAGGATAGTGCAGAGAATAACTGTAGTGTAGTGTAGTGTTGATCCCATAGTAACATACTTCCTGAGGGAAATGACACTAATCCATGTGACCAATGGTGGCAGAATTTTGTCACACATGATTATCTTACTTATTTAAATTATTGTTATTAATTGCTTCAGTTTCAGCTAATAAAAATAATTACTGACCTTATATGATATGTCTTTTTTAATTAATTATTCCTGTGACAGCATAGCCTATAAAATCAGTTAAGGAATAAGCATTTAAGATTTCCCTCTCCGCTATTTACTATAAAACTTAATGAAAATTAGAATTAAAGGGTATGTCCTGTTCCTATTAATTATGATAGCAAGCAGTTGTACGTTTGCAGCTTACTTTTAAAAGGGCAGGAGAGAGACAGAAGAGCTTTGTAATAAAGAAGCTGGTTTTCAAAGTATTGATTACATGTAACAGGAATATCTCACCATTTAAACAACAAAGAAAATGTTACTTGTAATTTAGTGATCCCTTTTGAAAAGTGTACATCAGAATCCTCCTCTCTTAAACTGAAAAGGGATGGGAACATTTTCAAAGGTTGATGAACTTCTATGAAACTCCTCAAACCTAGTTCTGAAACCTGCACTCATGCTGAGTTTTTAATTTAGTCAATGCAAGTCATGCATACATGCAGTTTTTAGATGTTCACAGGGCAAGTGTGTGCAGATCATTACATCCTCAGATGCACAAGATCCACCAGAAGAGTTATGGGATGGTAAAGCTCTCATACAAATTATACTGCTTTTTAGTGAGCAGAATAGGGATTTTTGGTTTGTTGTCTTTCAAGTGGCATGGAATTAGGGCAGGAAGTCTTGAATCATATTTGAACCTTTATTTCTTGATCTACTGTTCTCACCAGAAAACAGTCAGGAGTATCTGTCAGAGATCCAGATGAATGCATTGCTTTGGTTTCCTGAAATAAACTGCAAAAGATCTGCATTATCTTAGGGGAAAACTTACCTCAAATATTTCAAAAGTGTGAGGTAAATAGATCCTCAGAAGAATTAAGCCCTGTGGAGTTAGGAATTGTAACACTAGAGTTCACAGCTTCCCTGGAGAGCTCGTCTCTTTTCTGGCCAGGCACAGGAAAAGCAGAGGGGAAAAGAGAAGAACAAATAAATCTGAAACACAGCCTAGGATCTCTTTCTTTTCCTGCTTATGTGATCTATCTCAATTGCTTTCAGAATGTCTAAGCCAGAATGAGCATACTTTTCTGAAATGGAACACCAGAAAAACATATTCTGGCTCTAAAGCTGCTGTTTTTCTCTAATAAAAGCCAATGTCCCTTGGCATTCTGAACACTAAAATGTCACAGTGTAGAGCAGTATTAAAAGTACCTTTCTCAATTTAAACGTAAAGGGTCAGTTCTAAAAAGAAAAAGAAAAAAAAAACCACAAAAATGCTGTAAAATTGCACAGGACTGGAGAAAAAGGTTTAAAAGGGGTCTCAGAAAGTTTAACTCAGTATTCATGTGGAAGTAAAGGACCAAATCTGAAGTTTTGTTTAGGTGCCGATACTTGAATTGAAATTGCTATTGTAACTTAAAATTACTGAGGTATTTTTCAATAAAGTTAAATTGTGAAATATATGAAGTGTTCCTTCTTCTGCAGGCAAACGTGATTAGCATTTTGCTTTTTTGTATTAGAATATTAAATATCATTTTTTTGCCTGCATCACCATTCTGGCAGCTTTGGCTTTAGACTCCTGAGCTGGGGCTGACTTCTGGCTGTAAAATATTCCCTGCTCATGTATTAACCTCTCAGAAAACTCATTCTGTGGAAGGGAGACCTCCAGCCTTTGGAATTTGTGCAGCCAGGGAAGGTCCTTCCCTCTAGCTACACAGTCAGTCCCAGGATCCCCAGGCACATTCAATAGTGATTTTTGAAGGAAAGATATTGCTGAATTGCCAATGTTCATCAGCCTACGAAGTCTACTGATAATTTTCAATTGAAAGAGAGACAGAAGGCTCAATGAATTTAAATTATTTTATATGAATGACACAGCTTCCTTTTAAATAAAGTAACTACATTCCTGAGATTGGTATTTTTTCACTCCTATGCCAAACTGAACAAAGACAATTAGTTTTAAAAGGTATCTACATCTGTCTGTAATTCTAGTCCCTCTTATGTAAAATTTACCTACAGTATGGATTTATCTTTGAACTTCTAAGAGTTACTGCTGAAACTATTGATGAAATGAGGATTCCTGGAAGGTCAGTAGCTAAGTATTTCAAAAAACATTTTAAAAGATTGCATTTTACTATTCCTACCTATACAAAAGTAGCCAGATTTAACACATTAATTACTTTAGAAATTATGCATAAATAGAAGCTGTCACTTTGAGAATACGGAGGAGACACTTATAAACAAATAAAACTTATAAAATCCCTCTGTTGAATCAAATAAGTAAGATTAGAACAAAGGTGCTTTATGTCACCTGTGAAACTGTGCATATCCTTGAGTTACATGGTTTTTACTGCAAAATGCAGTATGTCCCCATATGCAATATGGGTGACAAGCCCAGCTTTGGGAGGTTTTTGAAGCCCTCAGAACCCAAATGAGAGTGCAGTCCTTCCTGCTGCCCATGTGCAGGAACCCCACAGGAGCCCAGCTTTGTGTCCCTCAGACACTGGGAGCTGGAGCTGTGCCTTGCACGGGGCCCCAGTGCAGGCTCAGCTGTGCAGAACTTTGCCTCCAGCCCTTCACCACCTGCCAGCTGAGCCACAGGGCAGCCCTGTGTCCCATCTTCTCCACAGCATCCAGGAGAACGCAATGGAGCAGACAGAAAGTCCCTGGGAGTGTTCAAGGCCACGTTGGATAGTGATCTACGAGGTACCATCCCTGCTCGTGGCAAGGAGGTTGGAATGAGATGATCAAGGTCACTTCTGATCCAAACCTTTCCATGATCTGTGATTCTCAGATAATGGGTTTGGTGACATCCTATGTCAGACAGCAACAATGCTATTTTTCTTCAAGTGTCCAAAATGTGTTACTTTTCCTTAAATATAGAGGAGCCCAGCCCATGCAAGAAGTGCACTCTGTTTTGTCAGTTTGAGCACCGTCCCTATTTGAGTTGTGTCCTTGAAGAGATGACTCTTCCTACAGGAAACTGTGTGGTGAATATACAATTTCTTTCCAAAGAATTTTACAGCATGATTTAGATTAACTGTTATACATCATTAATATTTGTCCAAACACACACAGGTCTTGCCCTTCAGCAGAAGGACAGAGAGGCACCATGTAAGAGATCTGCCCAAGGCAGAAGATCAAGTTCTGGACTGTAAACTCTAAATTAAGAATAAACAGTGTACTAGAGATGTGCTCAGCAGGGCCAAGGAAAATTCAGGAGCTGCAAGTCCTGACCTTTCCTATCTCCTGCAAATTTTTAAGTTTAAATTGGAAAAGAAAATTATATTCTCACTTGTCACCCTTGTGAGATAAACACAGGAGCTCTATTCTCTCCCTTTTTATAGCATCCTCTCAAAAAAAAAAAAAAAAAAAAAAAAGGATATAGAATTTAAATAATTTATTTGTGCTTATTCTGAATGATCTTTCAATCATTGCTCTACTTTAGGAGAATTCTATCTCAGGGAAGCAAGTGCTTTAAAAATATAGAAATCTTTATAACCTGCAAAATGTATAATATTTGTCTCTGCTCATTGAACTGTTACTCTAAGACTGATTTCTTTCTGCAGAAAGATGAACCTGCATATCAACTGAAATTCCGTTTGACAGTGGAGGGAAGGAAATACCTGTCATCTGAACCTTTCAGTTTGAGGCATTATTCCCATCATCTGGAAAATAATTCCAAAATTCTCACACTGTTGGCAGAGTTTACTATTAGAGCAGCAAATTGCTTTTGTCCTAAGAAGCCATTAAGCTACTGGGTATTTTCAGTATTGTCCCTTTCCTTGCTGTTGTGACAGTGCAGGACAATCAACAGAACAGCGTGACAAAGGAACAGGTGAACACAAATTCAGGTCATGATGGGCTGGGAGTTTAAGGTCAGTTTGAAGGTTCAAAGATTTAGGAGCAAATTCAGGATATTTTTGTATGTGACATTCCCACAGACCCCTCAGCTATGTGTCTGGTGAAGCTGGCTGTCATTTCCATTATTACTGAGATTTGCTGGCTGACATTGTGAATAGGGAGTCCATATGAATACAAAGGACTAGGTCCTACACAAAAGAACAGGTAGAGTCATAATTAGGGTAAATTTTTGAATGTGAGTTTCCTTGATGCAAGCTCCATTGTACAATCTGTAGACACAATGAAAGCTGCAGACATGAGCAGCTCATGCACTGTGGAAAAACCTTTCTATTGAAAGGATGTTGGGAGAGAAAAATGGATGGAAAGAAAGGAATCCAAAAGAAATACTGAAACAAGAAAATACTCATTATCCTTGCTTCCTCCTGTCTTCAGTGATATAATAGTGAAAACTCCAAGACCAATTTTAAAGCACTCCCCTATATCCCTATGGTCTTAATTTGATTTGCCAATCGTATGTTTTTCTGTAGCCAAGGTTGCTAGTTTTCTAGTATAATATTAGCCAGAAATGCATTTTGGATTTTAACTATTTAATAATTCCTGAAACAATGCTTTTGCCAGAATCTGTAGACAATGGAAGATGTTTTCCCTAGTTTCCATTGATCTTAGATGTTAGAACTTCTTCACATACAGGTTGTGTTACTTGTTGTCCCCACATCATGTACAGGGATAAAAATGAGCTTTGACTCTCTTTGGGGTATATACAGGTTCAGAAAGACAACTGTATTTTTCGTGTCTATGCTAAAGAGTGAGGGAATGACAATACTGATGATTTTAAAAAATTGTCTGTTTTGGGGGTGGTGAAGAAATGAACTTACCAAGGATGTCATAGACACCTTTTGAAAACTTTTCTGTGCAGATGGAGATGGATAGCTTGGATTTTGCTGTTTTTCTTTTTGTTGATGTTGTTTATGGGTCATCTTTGTCAGACATCATAAACTTGCTGTAAGCTTTTTTAAAACTTTCTGAAAAATCAATGGGCATTAAATGTATTTAGCAAAACGCAATTAGTAAATTTGAATGTCAAAAATAATATTTTTTCTTCATGCAGAGCAATATTTGCTCTTAATACAGAACACAACACATCAAAATCTTGCAAAATACATGAAAATCTGTCTCTTTCTGTAACAGCTGCTCTGACTACACAAGAGGAAACCTGTCAGTGTGTTCAGCAGACTGTACTGTATATAGATTGTATGCCTCTATATTTTCATGCTGGCACACTTCTGCTTATTTAAATGCTTAAATCTGTGGTATATTCTTACTAATAAGAAGAGTTTGAAAAACACAGAAAACCCCATATGTACAGGCCAATCTTTGCAACTGCAGACATGAGCATACAGCTGCCCCCAACACAAAACTAAAAGGAAAGGTGTTGGTAGGAAAAAAAGGCTTGTGGTTTGGCCACATTTTCAGATACTTAATGCAAAAGATAGATCATGCTCTGAAGAAAGATATTGAATTTCTGTTCAGTAATGGGAAAACTATTTTCCAGGTTTCTGTAGAGGTTTCTCGCCTGCTCTGCTGCCATGAGGTCACCATCAGATCAGCAAGGTGTGGGTTGCAGTGGATTTTTGGGACAAGTGCAGTGCAGCAGCCAGGGTGCTGACATTAGTGCAGGGGGAGTTCCTCGTGGGCTTTTCTGACTACAGTAGAAGATATTAGGAGGTGTACAAATTACAGTGTGAATACTCAGATCCACTGTTCCATAAACCTAAATTCTAAAACTGACAGACTTTCATGTTGTTTTATGTCACAAAAAATAGTTTCTAAATAGTTCTTTGGAAATTTTTCCTAAATGAATACGAGAAATCCTCACAGCAGTTTAGTCATTTGGCCTGCAACTGCCCATTACTTTAAGAGATGTTAACAGACAGATAATTATTCCAATTGTCAGAATTTGCTTTTGGGAATGTGCTTATGTACCCTATTGAATTCAACAGGAACTCCATTTGAGACCAAAAACATGGCTTTTGTCATAGTGTGAAATTAGGCTAAAATTATTCCATTAAATTCCAGGCCTTCTTTAAAAACACTTTCCTGTATTGTAGACATTTTTAAAATATTTTCTTCCAATTAAACAGCACAGGTTCAAGAGCAGATTTGTTATAGGCAAGATTTTATCCTATATAAGTACAAAATGCCATTATCACATTTCATGTATTTGTATTTTACAAATCTCCTCTATATTTTCCAAAGTCACACAATCTAATCAAGTCTAATCTACCTTGTTCATGTCCTTCCATTATTCCTGGAATGAGAAAATACGTAGAAATTGCCTTTGTCTTTCAACCATGACATACTTCCTTGGTGAGTCAAGTTAGTTTATTTTTTAATACTGTCACTATCTACCACTTCCATTCTTCTCTGGTAGGGATTAATCAATCTCAGCTTAATAAAAATGTATCTTTCCACATGGTTTCCCTAAAGCATTCATATAAAGTACAATCACTTTTGAAACAACTTTTTAAAAGTTTATATCTTTTCACACATTCATGATATAAAGCTTTTTCTTTTGCAGAGTAGAGATTAAAAGTTCTGATAGAAACCCAGCCAAAGTCAGAAGGTATTCCTTTCTGAGACAAAATGCATTTGATTACCTCAGTGATAATATCACACCTCACTGTGGAAGGTGCAGGTCCTGTGTTAGATCTAGTTTGGTATTTAACTGAGTTAGAAGCTCAAAGCAGCACTTTCCCATATATATCTGTTTTCAGCACTTCAGGTTTCCAGCTTTTGACCTGGCCTGGGCCCTGTGTACCATTTAACATCTGCTCACACAGATCTTTGGCATCTGTATTGTGGCTTTTTGATTTGACTATATGGTGTCTATTCATCCTAACTATTTTCCCAGTATTTGTGAAAAGAATTATATTTAGCATTGTCCAGAAATGCCCCAAGCAAGCCAAAGACAATATCAGTATTTTTTTTCTCCCATGAATAAAATCTTGCTGTGAACAATGATTGATCGTGTACCTCCTATTGAAAGCTAAATTATTTGCAGCATAACTTGAGAAGCAACTTTGAAGCCATTAGAATGACCAGCAAAATAAACTTTACTACAAATGACGGAATAATCCCCATTATACAAGGAATCTTCTGGCTTCTGTAAAATTGTTCATGTCAGGGATCACTTGCCAAACAATGTCAAAGCTTAATAATGTAACGCGCTATTTAACACATTAAATTTTCCTGCTTTTATTATTCCCTTGAAGGTTAATTAAGTTAATTTTGTTTGTTATTTTATTTTGGCATTTCATCAATCTATCAGGGTTGATTTTTATTTTATATTACATCTTTATCCATTCCATCTAAAGTTTTTTTGGTGAGGTTAGCTTCTCTGATTGCAATTTAATTATTTAATGAGGACAACAATGTTATATCTAGCTAATATCAACAGTGCTAGAGTAAGCTGAGGTGATAAATACAACCTCCACAAGAAAGAGGAAAATAGTCTCTTTATCTTTTACTGTCTGCTACATTGCTGACAAAATACTTTAAAATGTTTAAAATTTGAGATTTTTTACTACATTTGCATTAAATCCGTTTTGGCCATCTAATCCTAAATAAATATGGTGTCTGGGTTGGGGGGGTTGTTTTTTTTACATTACATCTCTAGGACATACTTCATGAAGATAATAGGCAAGACAAAATCCTCTTTCCCTTTTTCATCCTCATCACATCTATATGGCAAATTGTTAATAGATTCCAGAGACCTCATAAAGATCAGGAGTAAAAGTTCACAATAAATGGAGTAGTAGAAATAGGAAGAGCAGAAAAGTTCTCTAGAAATTATTTAGAAAAAAAAAATGTTTGATGTTTGGGTTATTTTGATGACTGGATGACCACTGAAAGAGGAAACTCCTTTGGAGAAATTATTATTTGACCTAATTTTGGCTTCTGGGGCTTGCACCGCTAACAGAAACTCCTGTATACTGTGCAGTGCTAAAATGCCTCTTCTGGGGCACCATTGTTGGAGCCCAATATCCCAAAGGGCCAGAACATGAACTCCTGTGTGAACTCTTAGCACTTTTTTGTCTGAGAATATATCACTTTGTATATAAGTTTTGGTTTTTTTTAATCTGCCTGAAGAATACATTGAAATTAAAAGAACAGAATACAACTTATTTTGTATTCCAGTACAGCATATTCCCCTCCAGTAGAAATTGAGACTGCTTTTGCAAGCTGAGCCCTTTTTTTTGGGTTTCTGGCCATTGCAGAACAGCAAAGAATACGGCTGAGTATCATCCTCCCTCTTTCTGTGCTGTTGCAGAGCATGTCTTCAACAGACCACCCAGATAAGTAACCTTAAGCATTTGCATTTGGGGGGAAGGTTTTGAAGCTCCCACAGCTCTAGTCAGTCACAGCTCATTGCTCCTAACCTTGTTTTCTCTTTCAGGATGGATTTTATCAAGCCTCCCGCTTATTTCACAGCCCACATGCTTTGCCAGCTGTCCTTGCATAATGCAAAACTCAAGGCTGTTACCTATTCAAAAATCAAAGCATCCTCTGAATACAGCCTTTAGAGAAGCCCCTTCTGCAAACTTTTAAGATGAGCATTAACCATAAACAGTAGAGATAAGCTAAGATACTTCTCTTTTTCCATTTTATTTTTCTTTTAATGCTCAAATCAACCAAAGTATATGTATATAGCTTTGATGGCAAATCACCTTCTGTCAATGGCCTGTTTCAGTTGGAAGGACTCTTGAGACTTGTCATGCTTGGGGTCCCTAATAGTCTCTTCTGTCAGAAGAAAATTGGGTTCCTAGTAAAATGTTTGCTCTAAAACTGCATAAAAACTAATGACTGTATCAAGCTATGTACATTGCCGGAAGCCACAGTCTGCTAGGAGAATTGCTTTTATTTGGAGGTTTGATATCATCATGCTGTCAAGGGCCTCACACTGGCGTTTGGCAGCCAGGACAATGAGTTCATTGCGATTTTTATTGCAGGAAACCTTAAAGCCAGCCTGCGGCTCCGTCCCCAGTGGAAGCTGGTAATTTTGACAATGATGCTCATCCTGAAATTTTCTAATCAAAAAGTTTAGCTTCATCAAGTTGCTGAATGCCCTTCAAACTTGTGTATGACCATTTAGGACAGACAGAGCAGGTGGCTGTTGCTTGTGTAGCTCCTGAGAGCAGGGCCATGTAGGGTGAGTTGGGACAAAATGTAACAAAACTGCCTTATAAGTCAAACATTAGATGGGAGCTGGAGAAAATTACCATAAAAATAGAAATATAAGCCAAAATATAAATCAAATCCTCAGCAACAAATAAAAAAATAATTATACTGAGCCATCCACTTCTTTTGTCCTAAAAAAAGTATCTTTGAGAAAAATGCTTTTCTGAAAGGAGTGAAACCAAGGGAAGGCAATAATTTAAGTAGAGGTCTGGTCTTTTTATATTCAAAATAAACTGAATAACTATAGTTTTTGCCAGAATCATTAAGCTGTCTGTGTTCTGGCACATGTAAAGCAGAAATGTTTGCTTCTAGTTGTCACATTTCTATTTCTACATAACGCCACACCTTTCCATGGGCACATGGTGCCAGGGCACTGTGGGGCTGGCAGGTCCCTGGGCTAGGGCGTGGCAGGGATTTTGGGGACAGCACAGTCAGGAGCAGGGCAGACCAGGGGGAGCCAGGACAGCTGTATCCTCAGGTTTCCCTGGGGATGGAGCTAGGACAGCGGCTGGGCTCATGGATGGGCGGAGCAGGATTGTGGCAAGGCTGGAGATGGTGTCCTGTGATCCTCCCACTATCCCAAGTTGCTCCAAGGTCAGTCCAACCTGGCACTCAACACTTCCAGGTATGGGCATCCACAGCTTCTCTGGGCAATCTGTGCCAGGGCCTCATCATCCTCACAATAAAGCATTTCATCCTAACATCTAATCTAAACCTACCCTCTCTCAGTTTAAAGGCATTCCTCCTCGTCCTGTCATTTTGTGACCTTGTAAAAAGTCTTTGTCCAGCTCTCTTTAAGGCCTCTTAATGTATTTCTATTCTGATCAATACCTGATTGGATTTCAAGCTGTACAGCTGTGAATTGAAATGGGGGACATCTCTGATATTTGACACTAACACAAAAATCTGGAATCTTTTGGTCTAAGTCTGTTAATAAACAGTACATTTACACATTACATATTGTACTATAAAGCCGTCCATGCTAAAGAAATATCTGGATTAACTGAAATGCACAAAGAATTTAAGTGCTCTACAAAGTTACCATCAAATCTTTTATTTAGATGTGAAAAATGTTTGACATGTAAGAATACCTGCATTAAAATGAAAAATAATTTTAAAGGTAAAATCTGTTTTTCAAAAGGTTGTTGTGAAGGCATATGAAATTCCTGTATTTCAAAGTGTGAAGCACTAGCCTGGGATGCAGAAAATGAAAATATAAAATCTCTTTTTTTTGTCTGAATTACCATTTTAGAAATAAAAATTTGCCTTTCTGTCCCCTGAATTGGTCTAGAGAGGCTCTTAAACTTGTTTGTCTTGCAGACTAGGGCTACACTGTCGATATCGATTGCAAAAGCCCTAATTCTATGTCTTCTCCCTCAAGGTTCAAGCCTTTGGAAATGTTTCTTCTTTTCCACTGGACTAATTCTGAAGCAGAAAAATAATCCTCCTGACATGGAAATTCAAGAGACTATTATAGTGCATGTCTGTAAAGAATAAACAAGTTATCTAGCCAATCATTATTTAGTGAATAAAGTCCTGCATGCTGATGATGTTTGAGACTTCAAGAACACGGTGTTCTAAGAAACAGAGTAACAATAAAGCCTGATATTCCCTCCAGAGCCATCATTCTCTTAATAGAGGATTTCCCTGAGGTTTACAGCCATCTAGCAATATTACTTCACTTCTCTGCATTGAATTAGGCCCAAGGACAACCCTATAAATGAAGCTGATGAAACAGAGTAAAGCAACTCTTCACATGCCTTCCTCTTTTCTAGTTTTTGTCCCATTTCTTGATTTGCCCATTCAAGAGATTACTGTAAAAACTGAGATTAGTATTTGTGATGCATTAGGAGGAGGAGGAATTTATCTTGCGTTTTTAAGGCATCTTTCAAAATGTACCACACAAAAGTCTAATTTATCAGCCTTGAACGACTGCATTACAAATGATACAGCAACAATTCAAAGCCCAAGCTGATGGATTCTTGTCTATTACTCCATGGTGTTGCATGGGTATTTTTAATCTTACTGACTCAAATTGTTGTTAATTGCAATGGGATTACTCTCAGATTACACTTTAGAGTTGACACCAAACCTGAACACCCTTGCACCAAGGTGGGATCCTTTGCACCAAGGTGGGATCCTTTGCACCAAGGTGGGATCCTTTGCTCCCCACCCCACAGCCACCTCAAGAGCTCTGTGGCTCTATCCCAGCTGGCCATGAGCCAGGTAACCAGTGGCATGTGGAGATGTCTCAAGCACGGTTTGTGTTCCTGGCTCAGCCTCAGGCTGGGATTGCTGCCAATGCGCAGAGCACACACGTGTCATTCGTGTGTTTGGAACAGGAGAGGAGAGGGATCTGGCAGAGAGCTCAAGGCAACGCAAGTTCGAGCTAATAACATTATATCCTCAGGTTAGGGATGAGATCCAGACAGGCACTTACAACCCTAATATGCAGCTTGGGTGGAATAGAGGCTCTTAAGTCCAAGTGGTTAGGACATGTCCCAGGGAAGGGAATCTACAACCATTTCTACACTTTGTCTGGTGATGTTTTAACACAGAGTTTATGAATAGCGTCTTAGTGTTCACGTCGCTCCTCAGAGAATGAATTCTGAGTTCAGCCTCTCTGTTATGACTTCTTGTGTTTGAACTTGCTGAGATTCTCAGCAGAATTGTCCCACTCCAAGAAATAATCATTAGGCTTTGGCCCTTACCTGCTGTTAGTAGAGTTTCTCGGCATGGAAAAGATTTAAGCTGGAAATTTTCCACATCGAACTTTCAGCATCTAGGTAAAAATCTTAAAAATATAAGACTATTATGTAAGTTTGTAGAGGTCATTGATTTGTTTGAAAAGTCTAACACACACCTCTTGTATAACTATAAAAAGCAATGCACACACAGAAGTGTTGACTGGTTTTCTACAGCATGTCCTGGGGGGTGGCTCAGGTGTTTCTTGCTTAGAATATTGACTGTACCAACACAGCACTCTTTCTGTTCAGTGTGCAAGGTATACAAATGCTCAAGTGAATAGTAAAAATGCTACACAGCAAGCCAGGAACCTACAGTGGCACCATATGATGCTTAATCCTGTATCAGTATGAGCCCAAATCCCTGCGAGTTGTCCATCCAAACTCTTGTATTTTAGCTGCATTTCCCAAACAGTTCTCTCTTTTTTGAAAAAAATTTTTTTGGCATAAATATCCACTTATCTGACATTTCTTTAACCAATGACCATGATCACTTTGAAGGATATATTGTTTCTTAGAATGTGGTCATATCCTGTCTAATTGCACTCAAGTGTCCAAGGACTGGAGAAGAAATAGAAGAGAAAAATCACTGTGTATTCAGGAGAGTTACTGAGATTCAGCATTAATAATTTTAATTTTAATATGAAGTTCAGTAATTAGGACATTATATTCTGCCCATGGTTCAATGTTAAATGCCAGAAACAAGCAACTGGGTTTTCTCAAATCAAAACAATGCACCTGCCGTATTCTAAGCACTACCATAACACTGTATTTTTCTTGTTCACAAAACATTATAAGCTCAGTATGTGATCAAAACATGTAAAACTTGAATTATTCCCTTGCTTTAACAGACATAAGAAGGAATGGGGAAAAAAAAAAAAGCAATTTTTTTTTATGATTATTATGGTATGAGATTTAGAAAGATAAGAAAGCTATGTCTGGAGTACAAAATCAAAATCAAAAGCTTTCAGACTCTAGATATCCTTGTTTAATGAATTAATATTTCATAACCTGAAATTTTATCCATTATTAAGAATCTTAACGGGGAAATGACTTTAAAAATCTAAAATGTAAACATTATTTCATTTTGCTATATAAATGGAACATTGGCTCTCTGCATTGAAACACAGGACCTATACTTTTCACAATCTGGCAGTCTCTATCATACAGTTTGACTTTGTATTCCTGTAGTTTTTATGCTTCACTCTTGAATTTGTTTCTTCTACTGAAAAATTTGATAAATTATATATTGTCTATTCAAACAACCTAGGAAAAGAAAAGAAAAGAAAAGAAAAGAAAAGAAAAGAAAAGAAAAGAAAAGAAAAGAAAAGAAAAATGAAAATAAGCATGCAGCCAGGTCTTTAGTTTAATTGTTTAATCAATTAATTGTTTAATCATTTTAAACTGTCCTGTGCACACATATTTAAGAAGAATGATCCAAGGATGGGTTAACACACAAATCATCAACCTGTCTTTAACAAAATAGGTTAATCCATCTGTAATTATTTCTATGTGACTGAAAAGGACTTTCTATATGGTACTTGCAGCTGTGCTGGGGACTCTCTTCTGGAAGCACACACACAGGGTTGAGAGGTTTGGACTTTGGATCCATTCTGCTGTGATTCAAGGAAACAGGTCAGACAGGATTTGTTATAAGAATTCTTGTACTTCTGTGGGTAAAGAAGTTTGGAAACAGTTCCATTGACTTTTGCCAAGTGTCACTATGGAGCACTCATCATTTGCATCATTTTCAACACTATGGATTTCTGTGTTCTGTCACTTTCAGTTATCTCTATTTTTAGTATGAATCATCACATTTTCTTTCCAAGGAACACATGCTGGATTAAGTTCTGCATTTTTCACAACAATATATATATTTTCTGTTAGACAGGAAGACAGACAATGTCAGAATATGGTGATTCATTTGTAAGCTTAATGTAGGATAATCTACAAACAACACTTAGTTTTTGTGTTTCATTATTATTTGGATCATGGCATTGTGTAGTCTCTTCTATGGGCAATCATTATCCCGTTACTCCTAGATAAATTAGAATAATGTAGCTGATGTTTATCAGCAAGGTATCTGGTTTTCCAGGTTTCCAGCAGTTTAATTGAGACTGGTTTAACTTGTCTAGTGGAATTATTTACCAATAAAATACATTTTGAAGAAAAGCTGGCCTACTGACTTTCATGCTGTCATCTTTCACAAGCCTGTCCCCTGAGATTTCAGCTATGAAGATCAGTCACTACTTGAAGGTTAAATATGACACATAACTTTCTTGTGAAACCTGGTAGGCTCCAGATGCAAAACGAGCTCAGTGCATGCCTGCTAATGAAAATTTTTTCCTTTACTGACAAATTTGGATGCTTTTGTGCTTGTAACAACTGCTTGCACAGCACATCCTCTGCAGCGAAATATGGTGTGGATCTGTGTTTGGCAGAGAGTTTCTCTCCTCTCTCTTCTCTCCCACCAAACTTGGCAAGCACTTCCTCCATGATTTCCTATGCAAGTCCTGCGTTTCTTACCTAGGAGCAGGTCTGCTGAGGTGTCACTGGCAGCACTCAGAGGTCTGCCAGCAGCTGCCCCGTGCCTTCGCTTTTACACGCTCAGCCTACAGATCACACTGGATGTTCACAAACCTCTTACTGGGAATCACTCCTGATTTGTGTTAAATTTCAGTTCCTGCTCGCTCTGGGCAAGAAGAACATTTTAATATTTTAGATCTATAGGCAGGGATGTCCCCTTGCCCTAAATAGTACAAATCCAGCAATAATTCCTGACTGCAGAGCCATGCTTTAAATAAAAATTACTTGTGAAGCTAGAGCAAGAGGTTAAGAGCAAGTACAAATGAATTCAAATAAAGGCAAAGTTAATGAAGCTGTGATTTTTAAAAAGTATAAATAAGTAACAACAATTTCACAAATAATGTCTATTTGTCTATTTGTTGGAAAAAAATGTTTCTTAATAGGAATTAGGTTGCATTTGGGCAGGATGTAATTAAGTTTTGAATTTTCTATGGCATTTTCTATGGTGGCTTCTACGTTTTTTGTAAGATTTAAAAATAATCCTTTTACTGCCTTCATTCTTCTTGTAAGACATCAAAACCATATCTATTTACACTGTATTTATAACAGAATAAATACTCCTACAAGTTCTGATCCTGTAACACTCACTTGGATGAGCTGGCCCATTAACTTATGCTGATGTTGGATCAGGATTCAAGTTGAGTCAGAAGAAGCTTTTCTATTAATTTCCACAGGTTTTGAATGAGATTCTTGAGTGACAACAATTCTTTTTTGAGTGAGTTATCCAAATGCACATTAGTGCTGTGTTTGGAGTGCTTCTCATCATGAAGTGAGAAAAGCCTTCTCATTGTCACTGAAAAGCAGTGAAGACTTTCTGTTCCTTGCCAAAATCAGTTTCTGCCATGACAGTTCAAAAACTCAAAACCCTATGGATTAGACCAAGTACATCCAAATCTACAGCAAACATTTATCTGGGAGGCAGATTTTGCATTCTAGCCCTTACAACAAACTCCAGTATACTGCAGAAATAAAAATGTATTTAGTCCATGAGCAAAGTTAAAAAGAATGGGAAAAAAAAAAAAGGAAGAAAAGGGGGGAAAATCATTGGAATTACCTTTAGAAAAGAAGATAAATTTTCTAGAGCATAATTCTTGGAATTCTCCAGCTTTACACGGGGATTTAGTTGTGGTTTGGGGTTTTCTCTTGGCTTTCATTCTAATCAGTCAAAGCCTTACCTTCCTACTGTAACCTTCATTTAAGCTTTTCAGCACATATTGGGCCCTTTTAAAGAATGCACGTTTTAGCCACTAAACACACAGTTTAGAAAACATATATAATCAAGTTTAAAAAAAAAAAGAAAAGAAAAAAGAAAAAGAGAAATTTTCATAATTTGAGCACTTTTCTTGAACAGCAAAGAACTGGCACAGTTAACATTTTAAAATAAGATGGCATGAACTCTATCCTTCCCATGGCATAAGTTTTGCCATGCACCTTCCAACATATAATTTCTCAAACTTCTGCAGCATTGACAACAGTTTCACAGCTCTTTGTTGTCATTCATAATTCTTCAAGGCACTTCAGCATCTGACAGCGAAATGCCTTGCATGGAAATAAGTATTATTAGGGAAAAGTTTAATGTGTTTTCTGAGCCAGCCAGCATCTGGATACTCAAAATGTCAACAGTGTGGAACTATTGATGTCTCAGCAAAACACCAGAAATTGTTCAGATTTGCTAGTGAATGACAGTCAGACAGTAGTGATCCAGCTCTTTGGCCTGTTCTCTTTGATTTGATAATTAAAAACTAGTGCTGAGATCAGCCATTTGAAGGCACAGATTTTACCAACCATGCAAACATAAAGACCTCTGTTAAACACTTTTGGGTTCCTGACATTTAACTATTTGCAGATTACAGTTAGTGCCAATGGCACAGTTTAACAATTTGCCTTATGTTTTCTACTTTAAAATTCCATCTTCAGTCATGTTACCTGTCCAAACTGTAACTGGACATTTGCAATTTGAGCACCAGGTGTCTGCCTCAGGCTGAATTCCTCTAAAAAGTTTCAGCAAATCTGTTTGCTGACAACAGGGTCAGGGGACAATGAAGTTTCCATGGAAAAGTGCTGAATTAAATAAAACTGTTTTTCTTCAAACTTTCAGTTAAAAGCTTTTGCTTTATGAGTCAGCTCTCTTGGACACCACATACTGCCAGACTGGGACAATTTTTCAAGTATTTCTTCTGCCACACTTGAAAAATGATTTTTAGCAATCATTTTGATTGAAAGATGTGATTATTTTTCTATGTAGAAGAAGTTAATGTTTTGAGGTTTTTTAAATGTGGTTGAATGAATAAAAACATTTGATTGGTGACTGTATGCTTGAGATTTCTCTTCACACACAAAAATTCAAATGCTCATGCAAATCACTTAAGTTATATTAATAGCATAGCATAGCATTTTTTTCCTTATTTTTAAACATATTTTGGGCATATTAAAACCAGAATTATTTACAATCTACCTTTTTGGGGCACCTAATAGACATATACCTTCACTGCAAAATTCTGATTTCTCCACAACAAATTTTTTTGTCAGTAGTTGGCAACTGCAATCATACCTCTGATCTGCTCTTTCAGTACCACAGGAGTTGTGCTTTTCTGGCTAAATCTTGGAATTTAGAACTACTAAATTGTAGTAGCTCTAAATTCTATCAACATCTATTACATGTTGCTTAAAAGTTGTATGAACTGGATGTTCACTTTGCCAAATGGATGCTTTTAAGCTATTAAGAATTATGTGAGGTTGAATGTTGTACTAAACACAGATGATGCAGAGGAGATGTTTTCCTACTGAAAATCTGGTCTGTAGCTTGCACTCAAGCTCCTCCCAGAGGAGCTGAGAATTATTACAGCATAAGTAAAATAAAACCTTATTTTAAATCTGCATTGTATTTATCCCATTCTGCCTATGCCAACAGACAGCTCACAATTTTTTCATCTTAGCTACTCCAACTATCCCTGAACCTTTGGTATCGGCCCAAAATGCCAAAATATTTTGTGTGATTTTTCAGTGATAGCATAATTCATGGAACTGTAGAATCACAGAAACATTAAGGTTGGAAAAGACCTCCAGCATGATCAGGTCCAACCTTTGACCAAACACCACGATGTCCACTGAAACAAATGGCAAATTTCCACCTCTGCTTGTTTGTTGAACACTTCCAGTGATGGTGACTCCACCATCACTGGGCAGCCTGTTCTAATGCTTAGCTTTATTCTTTCAGTGAATAAATTTTTTTAATATCCAATCTGAATGTCCCCTGGTGAAACTTGAGGCCATTTGCTCTTGTCCTATTGCTAGTTGGCTGGGAGAAACCACAGCCTCCTCTCAGATGTACACAGAGCCCAACTCTATTCTCAAATAGCTTCTAGGTCATCCCTAGGTCCAAGGTGAAGAAAGCTGAGAAAGTGAAGGATTAGTGTATCTGTACCTTTTTCATCATCCAACTTCATGTGCAATGTTTGGCCTGGACAAAAGTAGACAAAGAAATTAAAGCAGAAAAAGAAGTGCAGAGAATTGCACTTCACTGGCATGGGTCTATACTTCTGCTGTCCATCTGAACAGGGACACTACAAGGAATCTAACTTTTTGTAGCTTAAAGAACTATTTCATTATTTTAAAATTATTCCCAATTTATAAGGACAAAAAATTGAAAAATCAGACAAAGTTCTGTCTCTTGACAAAAGACAAGCTTACTTTACACTCTCCTTCATATTGGTTCAGTGTGCTCTTACCAGGCTGTGAAGATGCTGCCAATCATAAAATTAGCAGAACAAAAGGAGGGTAACTTTTCTGGAAGACACCCAGAGCCACACCTCTCTACCCAACAGGAACTGAATTTCATAGTACAAAGGGGAGGCTTTTTTTCAGCAAGGTGTTTGAGGTATTGATGTTTGGGGGCAGTAGAATTGGAGCATGTCTGACAGCCAGATAAAAATTCTTCTGAGCCTTGGGAATCTTATGGAAAAAAATCCCTTTCAGCTGCAGCCCACTTTACAATATCAAGGGGAGTCTAAAATAAATGTTTCTGCTAATTTATGCACACAGCAGACTGCCACCTATGAAAAATAAAATAGATAAAACTGATAGTGTGTGAGAGAATCTGGCATGGGGATGAGTGGAATGGGAGGCATGAGAAGTCCCCAGACTCAGAGAGGAGTGAAGACAGTGCTGGACTGGCTTTATAAAACTAAATTGAAACCAGGATGTATGTGTGTGGTGGGGGTTGGGGCATAAGAGAAATTCTGTTCAGTTTTGTGAAATGACCCTGTTAAAAAAAATCATGTGTGTGGGTGCACAAATGAAAGGTCAGGGTGTGAGGGGAGGATTTTTATTCCATCTGGAATTTTAAATACTGTTACTGTAAGATATATGTTTATTTTAAAAGAATCTATGATATGGAAATCATTCTCTATCAAATTTAAATTGAATTTCTAGAATTTTTCTGAGTGGGTTATGTCAGTCTGTGTTTCCATAGCCATCTGCAGAAAGAGAAGTTATGATTAATTTTTAACACACAGATTTTTTTTCCTTAGAATTTTGTAATCTGAACAATTTCATAATTGGGCAAGGTGGATGACACTGTAAACTAAATTCAGGTAGAACTGAATATTTTTAAAGAATTTTTCATTGCTTATTTTCTCCTGTTATTGTTGATTATTCTGAAAACTCCTTCAGGCAGAAACATGGAAAATGCACATATTAAGAAGACCTTAAAGAAAAAATTAGATATTGATTTTACATTTGTAATACATCTAAAAGGAATCAACTGCATACCTGTTCAGAACAAACAGTGCCACATGGTCTGTGCTAACTCACAACATACATGCTGTCTAATAATTATAAATATTTTTTTAAAAATAAAACATTAGATAAAAATTCACTGTTAATACTGCTGACACCCCTTAGTTTGTAATATATCCCCACACTGCTTTGTGCAAGAGGATAAAAGGATGGAAATGCAGCATCCAAGGGAGAAAACAATAAACAGAAGAAAATCCCCTATAGCAGTTATAATGGCACAATGCAGAATTCTGAGTGAAAGTTGCCATGACAGCTGCAACCCAATTTCACTGCAGCTGGCATTGACTTCTCTAACCAGGGAGATAAAGTGTGGGTGTCAGAGTAAGGACCATGCCAGAGTATTCAGGCAAGGCAGGATGTGTTACATAATTTCACAATATCAGTAGTCTCCATTTCTCACTTTTCCCTGCCCTTTACTCAAGAAGGACTGAAAAAGGGAGTTTGTACCTCCAATGTCAGCCTGCCATTACCTGCAAGAGAACTTAATGCCAAATGTTTTCCTTTAAGTGCCAGGCAGCAGTGGCAGCTCTTGGCCATACTTCTCTTCAGCTCTGAATTTGCAAGTGCCCACAGAGGCACCCCTTGGAGGAGCAACACCCTGGCTGAGTTCATATCTGTGTGTAGATTACACTGGAAAATACCCCAGTGTTTTAGTCTGAAAAGACAGGTGTTTGCTAAGGAGGGCAGGAGCCTCCTTTGAAATGGAAAATGTAAACCCCTTCCCTCCAAATTGTTATAATTTTGAAATTAAGGGGCTCTCAGGCAAAGATATGGGACCCGGAATAAAAGTTATTTATTAGGGAAGAAAATAAAAATAAAATTAAAATGCAGTAGTACAAAACAACACAGAGTCAGAATATGACCTGACACCCTGTGGGTCAGGGTGTTGGCAGCAGTCCAATTGGAATTGTAGCTGCAGTCCTCCTGGAGCGTCAGTTGTGATCCTGTAGAAGGGCGTAGTTTTCCTCTGAAAATCCAGTGGTAGTGTAGATGGGCCAGGTCTTGCGCTGGGATTCCAGTGGGAAAAGGCTGCTCTCGTGCTCCAAATCTCAGATTGTACCCAGGTAGGAACTTTTGGCTCCTTCCCCAGGGCAGAGCATCTCCCAGTGGGATGATGGAATTTTATCAGCCATGCAGGGACACTCAGTGGCCCTTTAACAGAAGATATTTCCCAGAGGGAGGATTGGTTGTGGAAGCGATAAAGAAAACTGCCTGATTAACACAGGATAACTGCCCACCTCTAACAGATGGCAAATAAAATACATACCTCATTTCCAGCCTAAGACACCCAGTATAGAACAGTTGCATAGTCACAGATCCCTTGCCATTTCGGGTCTTACCAACAGACTGGTGGGATTTCAGAACTGCCTTCCAGAGGACCACAAAAAGCTTGCTATAAACTAGTTTTATGGATCTATCAGTAGGGTCACACTGAAGGACTAACTAATATTACAGCTCAAGAAGCCAAATTTTACCCTGGTGTCTATCTCAGCACACACAGGATTAAATGTTTGATAGCTGTCAACTGGCTGTTTGCCTGACTGCTTGATTCCAAAGTCACTTTGGAAACTATTATTCCCAAAGTGAGGCAAACAGACAGCACCATTAAGGGCTGAAGATAAAGGTCCCCATGGAAAGGTAAAGCTGTCAAGGGGAAATGGACTTAAGCTCTGCAAGTTCTTGGTCTTAATAAAGAAAGAAGAGTATAACCATCACTGCAGTGGACAAACAAATCCATCTCAAAGAGGATGATTGTGAAAAATTTCAGCTCCATAATCCATACTGAAGACAAACTACTCTCTTCCACCATAGTTATTTTGTATCCTGAGGATAATTTGAGAATGGGAAAGCTGCCAAAGTGTGACAACTGACATAATAAATAGAATAAATCTGTCACTGCTGTTGTCAGGTTCCTATCTTGTCTGACAATGCATTTAGCTCCCAGATCAGGGGCAAAGTGAGCCTTGCAGGACATCAGTTCCATTTAAATGAGCACAGGAAATGGCATCTGCCAAAATTCCTCTTGTTGCCAGGACTGTAGCTGTGGCATTTTCAAGAAAGTTGTCTCCATTTATCAGGAATTTAGCCTTATCTATGCCTTAAATGGCCTTTCTTCAGAGTCCCATCCAAACCACCTCTCTACCAGCAAACATCTTGAAATGCTGGATACATATCAAAAGCAAGAAAGTTTCTGTCTCTGCATTAATTTTGATTTAACAATTACTGACTCTGCAAGTCAGTAGAACTTTGTTGCCTCTTGATCTTGGTTTAGAAGGGTGCAATAAAGGACTGAAAGACTGAGATCAGAGCAATTGCATACCAATGGGCTTAAAATTATTTGGGAGGAAAATGAGTTTTGCTTTCTATGGAGCTGGGGAAGAACTTTTCAATCACTACCAGTACCAGTACCAAGGCCCAAACAGCTCTTGTTTTTTTAAATAAAAATTAAAAAAAAACAAAAACAAAACAAAGAAAACCACAAACCAAAACAAACAGCTGAAAGGGATTGTAATAGTTGAAGAAGCAAGGAAAACCATCAAAAAATGCAAAAATGCCCAGGATTATTAGTAGGCAATGCTTGCACAAGAGTAAACATGTCAAGTGTGAATTTTTTGCAAAAATTAGAAGAGCTCTAAGTATTAGATTTTTTTCATTGTGATCCGATTAACTTTTTGAACTAAGTTCCCTTACATATTACAGGAGAAAAAGCATATATAATTTTCTAAAGGTAAGAAAGGTCAATTTGTGAGATCTTCATTACATGGTTGTTTGAAATAACAGTGGACTTGATGCCATAACCTGGAGCCTTTATGCACTTTTCTCTTTTTATTTTTTTTAACACAAAAGAGCGAGTGTTATTTTCTTCAAGACTGTTTCTTTATTTTCTCAATTTATATGGCTTTGACCTTCCAAGCTACAATATGTCTGGTGTCATAAATTACCCATGTAATTTTCAACTTGTCTGAATCCTGACATATTACCCATGAAAGCCACCTGGAACAGAACAATAAATAATTCCTTTGAGGGGAAATATTCCCTTCTGATACCTGCACTACAGAGATGCATTTGTTGTGGGCTTCCACAATTGCTTGGCTTCACAGTGTTTGCTGCAGAGCACCATCTCCTCAGACATATTGAGAAATTATGAGCTAGAGCAGCAGTGTCAGCAAATATAGCTTCTTTCCCTCAAGATTGATATGCATAGTGTATCTCTCCTTCCAAAAATGCAATATCCTTAAATTAAAAAATCAGTGTGAATCACATCAGAACCCACTTCTGCCCACTTATTTATAAGTAGCAACATATGATATTTTATATGAAGCTAAGACCACTACTATTGTTTTGATATATTCATATCTAGAATAAGGACATATTTGTTGGCAAAAAACACTGCATTATTCCTGGATATTCCAAACTCAAGTTAATTAAAATACTGCCAATTTTGCTTAGAACATTTTTTTTTTAAGAAAGCCATATAGGACCAATATTAAAAGCTAGGCTAAACACCTCTGCTTTCAAAAAATAAACTGACAGCTTTCTCCTTTAAAGTGTGAAAAACTGTGATAGAAAAATGTATTTTAGTGGATAAATTATCACAGTTCTGTTGATCTCAGCTGACAGTGTCATATTCTCTCTCTGAAGGATTATCCCACCTTTTCCCCCAACAAAATACATGTTTCTTGTTTGAGGCAGTTGAAAGCCTGATGGATGTGAGGTTGCTGTGTCCCAAGGTAGCAAAGCTGAGTGTGTAATTGCTGGTACACACATGCACAGGCACACAGACACAAATGCAGACACACATGCACACAGACACAAATGCACAGACACACAGACACACATGCACAGCTGCCACACAAACAGCAGGGCATCACCAGCACCCACAGAAATGCACACAGCACCCACACAAACAGCAGCAGTGTGGATGGCCTGCTCCTGTTCTTGATTTGTGGCTATTGGAATGGAACTCCAGTGGTGGAGAAAAGAAATAATAATCACACTGTTGTTATTATTATAATAATAATTACAGTAATATTAATCACTCTTAGGGTGAGCCTTCGATGCTCAGCCTACCCAGTATCTGCTTCCCAGCTGTCCTGGTCTCCCCAGTTGCTGGGACACAGACATACAAGCCTCAGGGATTTGCAGTTGTGCTCCAGTAGCTGGTCTCTTTTATCCTTTAACTTGCACTTTTTATCCTACTTGCTGTCTAACTCAGTTTGAATTTCACCAGTGTTCACACATACTCAGAATAGAGAGAACACCCATACAGAACCAGAAAGAGGATTTAATGAGAACACAATGCAAACTGCAATTATGAAAGGCAGTTTGATAAGTGTAACAACAACAGACAATTAAGATAATTATACATGATCCGCTTTATTGCCTTTTTCTTGCTATTCTTTCCTGTTTGTTCCCTCACAATGCACCCTGACAGCTCCCATTCCTTCCCTAAGCATCCTATAATGTCTCACACATTGCCACAATTCCTTTGAAATACCCCATAAGAAGTTTCATGCAATCCTCAAGTAATGCTTCTCCTGGTATCCCAACAGGAAACCTCTGCCTGTGCAGGCAGTAGCTCCATCAGCCTCAAGGTGTTCTGAGAGGGAGAGGCAAAGAGCTCTGCAAGGTGTTCTGAGGTCCTTTGTTATTGGTTATCTTCTCACCAGGAACAACGTTCCCACCACTCTCCTTGGATAATCCCAGACTTGTTAAGGGTTCCTCAGTCTGGAAATTGTTCTGCTGATCTTCACTGGGCCTTTGTGTTCCTGCTGATTAGTTGTTAATCACATAATGGTAATTGGCAGTTCGTGATTCCGTGAGATCTCCACAGTGCCAGCCCAGTGGCTTTGTATCCGTGTGTCTCAGTCTTCACCCACCTGTGTGTTTGTGGCTTACTCTCGTTACTGATGTGCCTGAACAAGGCATGGATGTATGAACCAGCCTGTAATCACCAGCCAGGTGCTCAGTGTGGTCTTTCCAGAGGGTCCTGGGGAAAGGTCTGCCACAATTCCTTTCCCTCTCTTCTTCCTATTCCCTATCTCCTTAAGTACTGGTAGTAGTTTTTCTGTTTCTTTTCCCAGTCCCTTTTCCACAGCTCATATCCAATATGTTCTTCACTGTTTTATCTTTGGAAAGTAGATGTAACAACACAATGCTGTTTATGAATCAGGGCTGTAGCAATTAATTTAATTCCCTCCATTTTCTGGATTTGGGCACTAAGCTATACAATGAAAATTCTGGAAAATGTGAGTTACTCCTTTCAAATGTTTCTTTCCATTTCTACATCTGCCATATTTTTAATCACTCTATTTAAGAGACACCATATCAAAAAAAAAAAAAAAGTAACTTTACTTAATGAATTATGAAGTGTTATTCTAGGTTTTCACAGAAACCATGCATGACATATGATGACAAACTTGTCATTTACCAACAATTGACTTGTTACTTTGTGTGGGATTCATTTCAAGATGAAGACACCTACATTTAGCTGTCTGTATAAGCTAGATGTCTAAGATCTCTTAGATCATGGCACTCTAGACAATACAGTCAGCAGAACTTGCCAGAGTAAATATATTTGGGATATCAGCACATGGCTGGTAAACACACGACTGGACCTATGAGGGTCAGTTCAGTTGCAAAAGCCTAAGAACATTTCAGCTACTTTTGGATTTCCAAAACTTTCTAATGGGCCAACAAGTATGATGGACCAAGAATAGGTCACATTTTCCAAATATTAAACAAAACAAACAAATTTAAAAAATCATGTTATTGCCAACAAAATCAGCATAAAATGATACATCAAGAATAAACTTATACACTACAATTCCTCTGCTCTGGAGGTAATATCAAACCCTTAGATAACAAATTAGGGTGTTTAGGCAACTGTATAGGAGTCCAGACACACAGTGACTATCATGGGACTTTGGGTCTGACTGGAGTCTTAAATTCAGGTACAACTACTTTGAGGTTTGAGATTTTTCTTAAGGACTTCTATTAATATAACACATAAAATGTTGTAAGATCATAACAATAATGGTTTGTTCCCAAAACTACCATAACTAAATTAATTCAAACAATTATTCACTTATTGAATGACCCATGATCAAATACATATCTTCAAAATAAGTACCATTGATCTTAAAGTGAATGTCTTTTAACTTCAAAGTGGATGTGGAGATCTGAGGATAAGACAGACACAATGTGATCTGACTCCTAACATAAAACATTAGAAACATTTTTTAAAAGTTTTCAGAGCTTTCAGAAGAAAGCCTGAACTGTTTTCTCAGTCTTGCTTCCAATCAGGTGATGGAAACTGAAAAAGTTCAGGTACATTAAAGGGCTCTAGGAATGAAATGTTTCTTACTGATTGCTTATTGTTAGCAACCCTTTGATTTTGGTGTTAAAGTCACTCCATACTTTCTATCTCTTTTTCTCTTAGTGAAAGAAAAGAATCTTATTTTTTATTTTTGTTTTGTTTCAATGCAAGATTTTATTTTTTAATATAAAGTTAAAAATGGAGATAGAAAAGAAACATATAGTCAGCTCGAAGAAATGGCTTGAAATCAGATCTTCAATTAACATAATCGCTCTAAACACAAGCATATCACTCTGATGTACATCTCAAAAAGCCACAGCTTAACTGGGGCTGTCAGCTCTTACTCCAGCATCTAGGTACAGCTGTTCCAGACTTATAAAATTAATACCAGTGTTTGGAACTTAGTTTCACTTTGGAAAAGTTAGTTGCTTTTTCTGATTTCTTAGCTGCAAACTGCACTTTTTTGGCATGGCAGCTGTGAGATTAGTATTGAAAAGATGAAAGGAAAAAAAAGAGGGATGGATAGTTATTCTAGGAAAAAATCTTTATTTTACTACATCTGTAACCTTTATTGGAAGAATCCTGCTGTACTTGCAAAAATTTTCTCTAAGACAGGGAAGTCATGCTGTAGATACTCACACGGGATTTAACCTCCAAGTCTAATAGGAGCAAAAATCCTTTCATATTGACTTTGGGATCTGATATTACTGCAGCTCTCTTCTAAAAGCTGTAAGAGAAATATTCTTTTTCTTTTGAGTGTAAAATCACAAACTTCTGAAATACAAGTATCTAAATGAGAAAGCAGATTCAGATACATTTTTTTTCAGGTTTTATTCTTCTATCATTTGTGTGATTTCAGAGGAGAAACTAACAAACTCTGTTCAATGCAGACAAAAAAAATCAAGAAACTCAACTTAGTGAGTGAGCAGTGAGCAAAGCAGAACCACACACACATTACTAAAGCAATGCAAATGCACAGTTTGTTATTTTTCTTTTACCTGATGTCTGTTTGGTACAGTGTGATTCTTGACAGTGAAAGAGCAGCTCCTCACCTAATCTAGAATGGAGTGACTCCAGTAGCTTTGATGGCTCACACCTTCTTCTGCCTCAGGTTGTAACTGCCCATTGCAGACAGGTGTCCTTCCAAAAGTTATATTTTGTTTTGTTTCTCAATTTATTTATTTTTTATTTCCCACTGTTTATCTCCTGTCTGGACTACAATGAAATTAAGCATCCAGATTTCATAGGGGCCACGTGAATGCAATGGCACAGGGCTCAAACCAGTGTGAGAGACTGAATTGTTAAGGGATAATGACTCAAAACATTCCCTGTGTGTGGAGAAGCCAGGGTGCTTTGCTGAGGTGGAGGAGCTGAGCTTTTGTCATGGGGTGATCTCATAGGTCAGAGGGTGAATGGTGGGCTGTGAGTGAGACAGGGGATGAATCCTGTGCAGATTCCTCCTGCCATGATAAAATGTCTCCCCTTGCACAAACCAATGGGTTGTGGGGCCCCCATCCTCCCCTGGGACATTGGTGTGTGTCCTGAGGGTGTTCACCTTTGCTGATGGGCCATAATGGGCCATAACTGGTTCAGCTTTGGGCAGCTGTGCTGTCTTAGAAGGTGTAAGGGGCTCCCAAATCTTCCCTTGACCCACCTCGTCCAGCGTGAAGCTCCCTGCCCCAGGGGGTACCTGGGCCTTCCTGCCTGAACGTGAATGGCTATAAACCCAACAGAAGTTGTGTTCTGGGTATTTGCCAAGGATTTTTCTCAGCCATTTCTTCAGGGCTTCCCTCACCCCGACAGATCCGATCTGTGACCACCAATGAGACCAAGACTGCACAGTGACCAAGTCTCATCATGGGGCCTGGGGGTGATGACAATCTCACCTCTTGTCCTTTCTCTCTCTCTCTCTTTTGTCCTTCATACTTTCACAATTTTCCATTCTGTCTTTTCCCTGGTGCATATCCTTGAGTGGTATTTTTGAACTTTTACATTGCAGTGCTTTCATATTGTTATTGTACTACAGAAAATAACAACCAAAATGCCTACACATCTGATGTCCATTGCAACCAAATAGCTATACAACAAGCCCTGCACGTATATATTTACAAGCATCTTCACTCAGAGTCGTTTCACTCTAATCCATGCCAATAGATGTGTTAATTAAAGCCTGGGTTACCCTCATCTTCACGAGAACCAGTGCCACGGAAAGCCACCCTGGGAGCAGAGGGACCTTGCTGCTCCATGGCAGCACATCCCACCCTGCTCCTGTGTTTCCTCCATGAGTCTATTCAGTTTTGGGGGACTAGTTGTTACCCAGGCAATAAAATTGGAGAAACACTACACTAATCTTCTCCATTATGCAATTTGAAATTTTGCTAGACTGTTGTTCCAGTTGTTTACTCTATTAATTCTTCTAAATTTTGCTCATCTGCCCAGGGATTTGTTGATCTCAGTTACCTAAACAGATAATCTCCATGAATTAATTAAGGCTGTTAGGATTCCAGATGTCTCACTGTGAAAAGAAACTGCCAGCTTTCAAGGTCCTGTTCCTTGGTGCAAATTATTTTCATGTCATTATCACATACGACTTTTTATTTCAGCACGAGGTATTCTTTATTTGCTTGTTTTTAATCTATCTGTCTTTATATAAAGTATAACCTTTCATGATTAAAATCCCTTTCAACACAGAAAGGCTGTCATTCTAATTACTAAAAAATACATAAAAGCCAAATATTATATGTAATTTTGTCTCAGCCTAAATTCTTCTTTCATCTCTCTCCCACCTGCTAATCATCTTTCATCTCTCTCCTACCTACTAATCAAAGATAGACAAACAGTCTAGTACCTTCCCTTTTACACTGTGCTGTCTCTTGGTATAATCTCACTTTAAATTGCAGAGATGCATGACAGGCAAATATATTACAGCAAGAAAAATCTTTGCTAAAGAGCATTGTGTTTTTCTTGAATAAATGTTAACTTGAAACCATGAGAGTTTAATCCTCTTTTTCCAGCTTTTTCCAGCTTGATTCCATCACTTGTTTCTCAGAATGAATAATTATCATAGTAATTACAAAGTAAAGAAAACTAAATATTTGCCTACTATAAATGATCCTGTAACTTCATGAATTTAAAGAGAAAAATTATGAGGAGAAGTAATCTTTCTGAATAGAATTGATGCATTTTTTTTCAACTGACCAGACATGCATAAAAAGTATTTAAGGGATCAGACCTCATCAATTTTGGTTTCAGTTTTATGCCTGAATACCCTTCACATTTTCCCCTTAATCTTTATCCTACTGACAACAGAAAAACACCACTTCTCCTTAGAAGGGCTTGAGGTAAAGTACAGCAAAGACAAATAGATGCTTAAGAATTTCACCCTAGTCTCTGACTATGTGCTTGGAGATGGTAAACCTATGCATCTTACCATCCTTACCAGACAAAATTTGAAGGCTCCATCAGAGATTTGTGGATATTTTATATCTGTGAAAAATATTAGCAAGAACTGAAAAACTCGGATTCTGTTTAACCAGTAATTATCATATTACTCTGGTGACATTTCTGTTATATCATTTGGAGGAAAGAAGACTGTTTTGTTTTCTTCTCCATCCTGATAATTTAGGTAAGAGTCTAAAAAATAAAAATCTCTGGCAATGTAAGAGACAAGCTGGCAGTGAAAAGTGCAGACACCTTTACCACTTAGGTAAGAGTCTTGCTGTCTGCAAGTTCAGATGGTGGATGAGGTTCCTGCCATCAGAGCTGTGCTCAGAGATGAGTTCAAGACTTAATTCTAAAATTCAGGCTTGTATAGCAGTTCAGGACTTCTGTGGTGCAGCTGGCTGCAGTAAGCATTGAGGCCAGACCAACATGCTAAAAGGATGGGTTTGGCTACAGGGTGTTTTAGGAGGGGTTTTGTATTTGAACATGGAAATCACACCTGGAATTCACTGCACAGCCAGATCAAAACTGCACCGGTTTCAGAGCTGACATAGGCCTTCCAAATTCCTACAATCTGGGCACAAAACAAAAGTATCATGGAAGTCCAAATTAAACATAGGAAATTGCAAACTGGGATAAATGCAGACTCAGTGAAATTACAGGCATGAGGTAAAGTAATTCAGTTTTTACAAGCTGAGGTGTAAAATCCTAAAAATAGGGGGTTTTGATGCAGAAAGGAAAAAGAATATACATGTTCACATGTGTTTATATCAGAAATTACAAATTTCTCATACATAGATAAATCTGTATCTCCACCTATTTATCTATCTATATCTTTGTAACAACACAGTGATCATGTTTTGGGATCACAGAATAATTTGGACAAAGATCATCTAGTTCCAATCCCCCTGCCATGAGCAAAAACACCTCTCACTAGATGCTCAAAGCATGCAATAGTGCACACTTCAAACATTGGTAGACCCGAAATTCTCCATGTTTGAGATTGTCCTGTGACTTTATCAGCTTCAACATGAAGCTGATATTTCTGTTCCTTGTCTGGATAAAAACTGGTTGTCCTCAGTTAATAGAAGCATGTGATACCTGTTGGGGTTGGCAGGAGGACGCCTGAGCATGCAGCTTTGGTGTGGACTTCCTAGTTCTCTGAACTAATAAACCATTATTCTCCGAACTGTGCTCTGTGATACATTCCCTGGCACAGTGCAGCCCCACAGTGTCTCCAGTTTTATGATTTCATACCCTGGACATTGCCTCAGGTACTGGCTCAGCAGCAGAACAGGCAATAGGGAGACTGAACATGTGCAGGTTGTGAATCTTGGCCTGCCAAGAGTTACAGATGTGATTGATCTTACTTGCATGTTTCCATTTCAGTCATTAGTTCTATCCCCCATTCTGTCACTCTGAGTCGAAAGCAGCGCTCATATAATGTCAAATTTTTAAAACTGGGGAAGAAAAATACTTCAATTCCAACACTTTTCTGGGGCATTACTCATTCTTCTTATTAATTTGCTAGGAGTTGGTCCTCCTTTATCCATTCCTGTGGAATTTCTTAATGCACCATTTCTTTTATTTACAATATTTACTCCAGCTTACCTTTAGGTAGACTTTTCTCTAAAGTTAGGGCAAGAAGCAAAGTCTGCAAGGTCTGGAACACATACAGAAATAAACACTAATAGTTGTAATTGTCAGAGATCCCAAAAGACAGTATAAAGTTTTAAATAAATATTTTGGCATCATATTGAACATTTAGAATTTAACCTAAAATGCCTTTTTCTAACATAAGAAATCACTTCTGAAACTAGATGTAGAGTACTGGGTGAGATTATGGTGAAGACAAGGTTGTGGAAATTGCTAGTATTGTTATCCTTGTTAGGCTGAGTCAGAGAATTTCTCTAAAATACTACGTGCCTTGATTTGTCTGCTGGAAACTAAAATAACTTTAGTATTGCCAAACATCCCTCTGGCTTGCTTGGAGAAGTTACTTAAAATCGTTGCTAATCCTTCACTAAGGAAAGCTCCAGTGGGGTTCTAATTATGAGCAAGGCCTCAAGATCCTACAAAACCACTACCCTGCCTTGCCTGGAAAACCTGAGTGAATAAAGTTTTCCACCCTGCAGATCCTTCTCATAAATAACTTACAATATATCTAAGCACTCCTTATGTTCAGTTATAAATGTGGGAAGATTAATTCAGAAGACCAAATGGAAAGATTCAATAATAACTGGAATTTCTTCCTTGATTTACCAGAAGCTCCAAGCCACTCAGTGCTCCCGAATTCAACTTCTGTTTTTTTTATTTGTATGTCTGTCACTAGATGGCAGTGTCAGTATACGTAAAAATCCACCCAAAAATGCTGATCCCCAGCATGGAATTAAAAATACATATTTTGTCCAGCAAGGGACAATAAGATTGGCCATGAAAAAATGGGAATATTGAAAAGATCTTTGATCAGTGATTAAATAGTTTATATGTTACATTTTGTTGCTGTCCAGTTCATGTCCTGAACAGATCTCTTTAATTTTCTTCCACTGATTACATCCAGCTGCTAAACTTAGTGTGCAGCAAATGATCTCTAGACAACATTTGCCTGTGCGTGCCACATCCAATTCAACAAAATTTTTTGCCATTAGATTTCAGTCCTCATTATCCATATCAGAATAATTCACCATGTGTGTCCTTCAAGACCAAGTGAGATCTGCTAGGCTGATATTTGATTGTCAGAGAGAGCCAACATCAAATGCTTCCCTGATTGTCTTTTGAAATCAGTAGAAGTCTAAATTTGCAATAAAATTTTGCAATGTGTCAGCGTTGTAAAGAATTCATACCTTCCTACTCATCTGGAAAACAAAACCACAAAAAAACCTGTTTTGTGCTTCATTCTTGGCATCAGTTTATCATTTAACCCTGTTTTGTGCTTCATTCCTAGCATCAGTTTATCATTTTCTCACCTGTCATGTTTTTGCTGATGAATATAAGATCTATAAACAAATTTTTAGGGCAGATACAGATGGCTGTAGTGTCTGAATCTTTGTATGGAAAGAAATTAGTGCAAAGTTTTATTTTAGCCACTAGATGGTAGCAAGGCTGCACACCTGGAGGAAAGAAACCTAAATTTCTGTTTGAGTTTGTACCAAAAATTACTAGAACTAGTCGGGTTGCAGGTGACCATCTACTGGTAATTCAGCTTTCAGATGAGTTTTTACTTGCTTTAGTGTTTCATCCCTACATAAAATCAGTTTTCATCTCCTGAATCTGTGTGACCAATCTCGAAAATTCAGACTTTTAGTTCAGGCATGTTTATATTCTTTTGGTTTTGTGTTTTGTTTGTTGTTGAAAAGAAGGGAAAAAGGAAAGAGAGGGATCAAACCACTGGACATCAGATGAATCTACAAGGTTAGTAATAAACACAAAAACTAGGAACTTAAAACTATCCACTGTTCTTTTTCCACTGGTTGCCTTCTTCAAATTCATGTGATAAAAGAATATGAAATTTCAAGTTACAGACTTTGAGAGACATAGGGTTTCACTGGTAAAAGAAAATATCCATGAGCATTATCAAGCCCCTCAGATAATTTGTTAGGATGTTATCATACCTACGTCTGCTGAGAAAGTCTGTTCATGTCTGAGGGACACAAGACTGACCATGGTAAAGGGAAATACTGTATTTTAGGCAACTAAAAGACTTGCTGAAGTCTGGGTCTTTGATGCAGCTCAGAGCTTGTGTTTGGGCCTGGTTCAGGTATCTGAAACTCCTGCAGTAGATGGAAACAATGAGCCGTCCTTGGCTACGATGATGGAAGGAGACAAGGACGGTGTATGAGCTGCAGAAATACTTAATCATTGTTCAGGGATGGGTCTCAAGAAGTAGCTGTCTTCATTTTCAAGGACCATTTAGAAAGTCTCTACATTTTAGGAATTGGCTTGTGAAGACAGGCATGATGTTTGGAGTGGAAGGGAAGGCTGAGGTAAAACTGCGTGCAAATAGTTTGGCTTGAAAGACCAGAGCAGAGCATTGATTGTGCCAGTATCTCTAGTTTAAAGTCTTTGGCTGCACTCTAAATCAGTGTTAACATATCTGAACTCACAGAAAGCACGGCTTCAGTGTACTAAAATTGTCATTAACGTATCCCACTCCCAATCTTCTGTCATTAGGACTGTTTTTTTAAAATCTGTTTGCAGTATAAAGTATTTCAGAGGTTTGTATGTATCTGGAGGATATAAAAATAACCATGGTTCTGGATCAAATGAGGGATTTATCAGTATTCTTGAAGCTCTTTAGCTTTTTCAATACATATCTGAATAGAAGAGATCAGGAGACCCTTGGAAATGTTTGTGAAAAATGTCTGATAAAACCAAAACTGAATAGATTATGAACAAAAATAACTAAAATGGCAATGTTTAAGCCTGTAAAATATCCAAGTAGATCCTCCTAAACTTTATTCTGTTCAAAACTTTGCTGGCTAATCTTTTATGATGACCTAAAGATCAGAAGAAAAACAAAGACACAAAGGGACTTAAATATAATAAAAAAATTAACTTTCTGTTTTAAAACTGAAACTTATGCCATCCACATGACGATTTTGGAGAGGTAGAGGTGTGGGAGCTCTCAGCAACAATTGGAGGGGTACATTTGCTGAAGGACAAGTTGGCTGGCTCTGGAGCAGACATCTCAGGTCTGATAAGAAAACACAGCCCCCGGACTTGCAACAAGCCTGCCAAGGCTTCTATTTAGAGCCCGAAACCAGCCCCAGATCAGAAGTGAACATGTGGAACCCACATGTGTTTACCAGTTAGCTGGGGCCTGGGAGAGCCTCTGGCTATTTATCCATGTGTCTGTCAGTACACTGCCTTTCTGTGTGCTGGATGTCAGGGTGCAGTCCTTCCCTTGTGCTTCTGAGTGCTCAGATTTTTCTTTTGGTGTGTGTTTTTACAGGGAGGAACTTAAAAAGAAAAAAAAATCCAACCAAACCAACCACCTCTCAACACTATCTTACTGCAGTTAATGTATGTGCTATGGTTGTTCGTATCACTTCATTTTTATCAGTTTTAGTGCTTTTGCTGTCACACAGAGGCACATAAGCAAGAATATTCCTGTTACATAGAGTCACTTTCTTCTAAACTTTAGCTATTACCATACCAGGAGTCACAGACAGGGAAGTAGCCTCTGCTGACTGGTGGAAATCAAAAATGCTAATGTGGTATTCTTTGTTTGGAATTGAAAATTCTTCCTGAATAGCACAGTAATATTCTGTGAAGACATGCCTTTTTCAGAAAACTTCACCTTTAATGAATGTGGTGATAACTGTGCTCTAAGTGACTGAACAACCCTCAGTTGTGTACAGGCAGACAACCCCAGCCTGGGAGAGCTCTGTGTAGAGGAGGTGTCAGCAGGGCATAGGCAAGGGCTTGGGCTCAGGAATATGACTGTGATTGGATTTCATCATCAAGGTAATGTTCCTCACACATTCAGTGCACGCATTGGAAAGTGATGATATCAGCTGCTAAAGGACAAAACTTTGTAGATGTCCTTTGCAAATACATCTGTAGTATATGATGTTTCTATTTCATTATGAAGAGCAGGGATTGGGAAGTCTACAAAGAAGGAACATCAAAGATATTTTTTGCTGGTAGTGCAATAAGTCTGGCCAGAAATGTTCACAGTTTGCTAACATGATTGAATAGTGGTTAGGGACTACTTCAGTAGGAGTACCTGACTGCTTAGTACTCATGACATATGCTCCTTTTCTAAAACAAATGTACAGGATCTGAGATTTGTCAGGGAACTTTTGTCTCAAATAAATACTGAGAAGGAAACTGTACCTTCAGTGGCTTGGTGAGTGGCTGTGAACACCCAGCTGTAAACGCCTGCATGAGGACTGATGTTGACTGAAGTACAGCCTGAAGGAGCAGGGAATGAGGCTTGAGAGAGCTTTTGGATAATGGGATTGAGCACTGATTTTAAAAAGTCCTTAAAAAGTACTCTAGTTCTGGTGCCTCTAAAAGAAGGTTACATGGGGCTTGTTAGCTTTGGCATTCAAGCCACAGGATTCTGATTCCTCACACTCTGGAGTAAGACCAGATTTCTACAGAATTACTCCCACTTGAGAGTTGTGTGATCTGTCTTCCAGATTCAACGATTCCTTCTCTCCTCAAACTCCTCACAAAGTATCTTTGTTATTTAGACTATCACGCTGAAGAATTTCAAAACTGGGAGAGGCAAGGCAAATAACTTGCTTTCCTTATATCTCTTTATTCCTCCGACAGACTGCTCTGAGTCCTTCATGTTGACAGAAGAAATGGTGTATCTTTAAATTTCATATTAATTGCCAAAAAATATAATAAGGGAGTCTTTAAATGAAAGAACTGACAGAATCTGCAGCTTTTTTTCCTCAAAAAAAAAAAAAAACCACAAACCAAAAAAAACCCACTGCAGTCTTAGGATCTTTTATGCAGGATAGGAGAAGAGGAAATAGACTCTGAGTGGCTGTGTGACATCAATCTCCATTTCAAATAAGTAATGCCTTGAAGGAGGAAAAAAAAAAAATTTTGGTCAGCTACATTGAGGTCTCATCACTCTTGTGTATTCTTTTAATTTCTTTTTACTTCAACTTGTGCTGGCTTTTTTCTTCTTTCAGCAACTGTTGTGGCACTTTTTCAACTCTAAGTTCACATGTAGAATCATTTATTTTAATAATGTCTTTGCTTCAGCTTCTAGTTGAACACCATTTTCAATGTTCCCAAGCCTTGCTAACTACAGCAGCATTACAGCAATGATTTAATTATTTCCTTCTCAGTATTTATTTGAGACAAAAGTTCCCTGACAAATCTCAGATCCTGTACATTTGTTTTAGAAAAGGAGCATATGTCATGAGTACTAAGCAGTCAGGTACTCCTACTGAAGTAGTCCCTAACCACTATTCAATCATGTTAGCAAACTGTGAACATTTCTGGCCAGACTTATTGCACTACCAGCAAAAAATATCTTTGATGTTCCTTCTTTGTAGACTTCCCAATCCCTGTTCTTCATAATGAAAGAAGCCACCATATACTACAGATGGATTTGCAAAGGACATCTACAAAGTTTTGTCCTATAGCACACAATAATCCTCATCTGAAGACAGATAAGGAATCTGGAATGTACAGTTTTTATGAGAGTGTTTAATATGGAAAAATAATTGGTAAAATGTGCTTTACTGGAACACTTCAACAAAGCTTTTCAGGGACTTTTGTTCCCAAAGTAGTAACTTTTGTTCCCAAAAGGAATATGTCTCTTTTGGGTGACTGTTTCCTGACAGTATCTTCTACTGCAGATGGTATAAAGGTCATTTAAATTCACCTTATTCAACCTGAGCATTGTGGGAGGAGGAGATATTTCAGAACCCTGAAAGGACAGACCCTTTCCTGCCAAACTTGGCTATTTAGTAAGTCTGAAACTCATGTTTTTTGAGTTATTGGAGTGGAGAGTGGTGAACCAAAGCAGTCTCACATGAACAAAAAAACTCCCAACTTGTAGGGGTTGGACCCAAAAAACAAAAACCAAACCAAAACAAAACACAAAAACAAACAAACAAACAAACAAAAAAAACAACAAAAAATCCCCCAATATTACTATTGTTTCATACCAACTCGGAGATTTTTTAAGGTATTTATCTTGAGGACACCGTGCTAACGATAGAAGGGACTGAAACATATGTGAGCATGAAAGCAGAAGAAATCATAGCAGGAAAGGAAAGCAGACCCAGCCTTTTGGTCTCTGCACTTCCTGTCCTCATTAACTACACCACATTTCCCTACTTGAGGAATGAAACACAAAACAAGGGAGGATTGCCTGTGAGGAAAGGGACAAAGTTTCTCTTTGACACAGAAGATTCTACTGTGATGATAGAGGAATATACTGATCAAACAGGTTAGATACATACACAAACTTGCATAAATTGTAAGACTGAAAATACAGGAGTAGCAGAACTGCAGCTGTCTCTGAAGCGTGAGAGATTGCCTCATCTCTCAAAACCCTCAAGCCAAGCTTCCATAAGAAGCAAAAGTCCATATTAGGTGGTTAAGCAATGAAAATATTCAAAGCAGAAGATGAGACAATGAACCACAGCAATACTGATGTGTTTTGTGATGGAAGGACACCACCCTTCATACCCCTGAAGTGTATATTAATAGTTCTGAACATCTGTTGCCCATCTTCTTGATGGTAGGATATAAAAGGACTGGATTTAGCTTCTTTTTGTACTGGCTAGACCAGGATCTCAGGGGCCACCCTTAGCTGTGCTCTTGCACTACTTTCACCATAATTATTCTTAGGTATCTGTAATTAAAACCATCTGAGAAAGCTACAGAGTTGAGGCATCTCTGAAACCCAGGGAGTTAAAACAGTGGTTATGTAAGGTCAGTCACAGTGATGACTGTGAAATTTTGGCAAACAAATCTATACTTTTAAATTTCAGCCTCTCTTCCTCTTTTTTGCTAGTAGTTTTTCAATGGACATCTAATGAGTTAATAATTAACAAAAGAAATCCCTTCCCATAGTCTCTTCTTGCCATTCATACAAATGCATCCCAGAACATTGGAGTAACTTTCCCATGACAGCCTTCATGTAATTTTAGAGGGTGCTGACAGTGCTCAGACTTCAAGGTTTGTTAGGAACCAGCAGGATGCATGGGACTGGATTTGGCACCTGAAGATATAGATAGATATTCATTAGAATCCCATAAGTAACTCTGTGCTCGACTCCCACAGCTTCTCATGAATTAATTATCTGATTATCAAAGAAAATCTCAGTAGTTGCTCACCCTAAAGGCATTCTTAAGGTTGCCATTCCAGACATAAGTCTTGAAGTCAGAAGGTCTACAGTTGCCATGTATTGTGGAAAAAAAAAAAAAAAAGTTTTCTGCTTGAGAAATGTAATGTTCTGCTGGCAATTACATACCCAGTCTGGGTTGTTGACAGCTTCCTTTTCCTTTCACACTTAGGCAACATCTCTGGTCACAGAAAATGAAGCAAAGGCCTCAGGAAAGAAAGAGAGAAATTTATTTTAGGGGAGAAAAAAGTGAAGCTCTGAGCCAACTCTCTGATGGCTGGTCTGTAGAGATTTACACAGGATCTCCTGGGTCTGATTTATGATGGATTTTTCTGGGCCAGAATGAATTTCTGAAGAACATCATCTACAAAAAGTAAAACAAACAAAAGAAAGCAGGGATCATGACTATAAAATGCCACATTCTCCCTCTTCTGAAAGTACTCTTCAGTCTGGTGATGGTGATTCTTTATCATACAGGAGAGGCATGGCAGTGCTAGCAGGAATAACTGGAGACAACATGGAGAAAATGTAGGCAGAGATCTAAAACCACAAAAAAAAAAAAAAAAGAGCTATAAAATATGGTAGAAAGAAAAACACTGGAAGGCAGAAGAAGACTAAGACACACAATTAATTAATAATGCACCATGACATGAAAAGACTTTGGGTTTTAAAAAACAGTGGTAGGTCCATGGAGCTGGGGTTGTGTGCTTACTAAGCAGCTATTGGAGGGAGAAAGAACTCGCCTGTAGGATATTTGTGTGTGGATGTGGGATGTTTCTTGGGGTAGGGAAGTTTCCTTCCTTCAAAATATTTTCCTCCTTCAGTCTTGGATCTAATGAGAACCAAATGGTTCCTGGATGTAATTATTTCATAAGATCTGTTGAACAGACATTAGAACTTTCACCTGCTGTAATCTTAGCTCAAAGATGGTTTGCAAGGAGGAGGAAGAGTGCGGCATCCTAGAGCCTTCTCGACTGAAATCTTTCAATTTATAGATAATAAATCACTTAGAGCTGAAAACCACATTTAAGTAACACCTCATTGAGCCTTTTTAAAAACATTTTCTCTTGGTCTACCACATGTATAAATAGAGTTGAATAAAAATGATTTGTCTTGTTGATAATGAGACTAAAAGCACCGGTAGCAGAGTAATAATATATGCCTTCAGAAAAATCCTGTTAATGTTCTTTAAAATACTTGCCATCATTCAGACAATGGAAAGCTGTGTCTTTTGTTTGTTATACTGGAGGAAGGAAATATGAAAGCAGAAAATCTTCTATATTTTTAAAGGACAGATTTATTTGCTATTAGGGGAAAAGGAATGTGTTTTTAAAGGACTGTGGAAGAACACTTTCAAGAAAGTGCCATAGTGGTGAAAGGTGCTGGTGTCCTGCTCACTGGGCAATACTGACTTAGATATTCCCAGATGAAGGTCTCAATGTTAAATACATGCCATGACAGATATGCCAGGGCAGAGAGAGTCCTCTCTTTTTATTTTCTTCATATTTTGTTTGGTTTTATTTTATTTTTTATGTCTAGGGGCTATTCTGCTCTTAACATTTCTTCCAGTGTAGCTTTTCAGAAATTGTGTTCACAGCCAGACTCTCTTTTCCCAGAAAAGCCTGGGACTAGGGATTTTTAAATTGCAAAACTGTAAGTGCCAAGGAAAGAGAGATTAATGGTAAATCAGTTACAACTGTGAGAGAGACACAAAGGCAAAGGCTGCCACTTCCAAGAATGACAGAAATTGCTTTGATGGAAGTGTCTGCAACAGTAAAAGTTTCTATCTATATCTGGTTCCCCTATAAAAACACTTACAATTGAAAAAACCTCTGAAAAATTAAAAAAAAAATATTAGAGAAAAGACAAAGAATGATATTATGAGAGAGAAAAGATGGGAAGACTGTTAAGAAGCATCTCTGAGGAAAATGTTTTCTTTACTATCTCACACTACAGCTAATTTAATCGATGGTATTTTGGTTGCTTTCTTATATAGACATCCCAAAGTTTATTTTCATGAAAATTTCTCTGTATGTCCTTAATTAGAACTCATGCCTCAGAGATGCCCTTATGTCTTGTGAATATATTGAGAAATATGCTTTCAAATGATCTTGCACAGATTTCTGGTCTTCACAATGAAGAGACCATGTTGCAAACCAAAAAAAGCACCACAAAACATCTTTCAGCAAGGGTATCTTGCTGCATGTGCCTCTAGGGTAAACTGTGGGATGTTGTGGTATCCTAACAGAGTTGAAGAGCCAAAGTATTGCTCAGACATTTCTCAGATCATACATCTCCCACAGAACTTGCTTCAGAAATTTAAGAAACAGTCATGGTTATTTTTCCATGTCAGGGCATAATGAGGTATGTCACTCAGCCAAGACTTTTAGGAAATGAGACTGAAAAGCAATGAGCCATACTTAGGACACCAGGAACACTGGCAAAGCTCATTAGAAGGAAGTCAAATCTTTTCCTGGTAGATTCAAGGTACACAGGAGATCAAACCGACATCCTTGCCCAGCTGCCTTCCTTCTGACAGTTCTCAAGCTGCTTCATCGTGCACTAAATCTAACATTAATTGAGTGTAAGTCCATGCAAGAGTGCTAATTAAAACAATGTACCTATCATGTACTCCTATGCCTTCCAGGCAGCGAGAACACAAGAGACAGCTGCTGTTGCATGTCAGTGTATGGGAGGATAAGAGGTAATTGACCCTGCAGTTGTTAGGTTAATTCACAAAGGGAAATCTATTGCACAACTGGTGTTTCATCTGTTCTTGCATAAAAAACAACTGTACCAGAAGCATTCCCTTTATATAAGCTATTAGTATACAGTCATGAAGACTAATTACTTAAACAAGGACTTCCACAGGCACAGGAAATAAGGAAGTCTTGTGCTCCATATATTTCTGCTGCATGCCTGACTGACTTCAGTATCAAAGGAAGCACAGGCTCCATTTGAAACTTTTCCTCTGCCTGGGGCCCCCTTAAAGGCTTGTCCCATGTGGGAGATGCATGAATATGAACATCTCCTTTTCACCTCCATTAGGCATTGCATACAGTTTTTCTTGCTATAGCTGGTCATCCATTTTCACAAAACAGGTAGAAACTTAATTATATTTGGTACTTCTACTCCCCTGCTGAATTCCTTTAATAAAGTATTGGTTTCACAGGGAGGAAAAAGGAAGCACAAAATTAGGAACTCGCATGGACAGGCACACTGTCAGCAAAAGCCTCATGTTGCCCTTGTGAGGTTAAAACAGCCACCTGCAGTGTCAGATAAGACAATTTTCTTTACATACATGAGACTGTTGACTTTACTCCAAGGGTTCCAAAAAAATTATTTTTTTCTGTAATAAGGAAACCCACAAAATCCTGCAGGAGCCCACAAAAACTCAGTTGTATTCAGTGTACAGAAGAAAATGTAGGCCTTTATATGCTGGCTGAGTGGCTTTAACATCCCTCATTCCTTGATAGAGCAACATATGATGTTACATCCCTCAAGGTTCCCTCTAAGAAGCACAAGATTATTCTCAATTAAGGGGTGTGTGTCTGGTGAAGAGGGCCTAATCCACACTGTTTGGATTCAAACTTGAATCTGAACTCCCTGAAGGTGCTCATGCCTGAGGTTTTGGGTTGTTTTGTAGAGATAAAACGATCACCTACGTGTATTTGTCTAGATCCCAGTCTAAAGTTTGTGCTTAAAAAGTGGGCTGAGTTTTTCAGTTAAGATTTAAAAAAAAAAAAAAGTATTGATCAAATCAAAGTTACATTTTTCAAATACTTTTCAATTTGCTTATGGGAAAAATTCAGAGGAATTTCTGGAATGTAGACAGGATTGTTTAACAAAATTAATAGACATGTTAAGCCGAGTCCTTTGAAAGAAAATCGGAATCAATGCATGCTAAAAAAAAGAATGTTTTTTGGTTTTCTCTTAATTGAAAACAACACAGAACCTCCTCATAATATTATAGGGCTACATGCCAAAGGAACTTCTCATCTCACCCTGCCCACCAGCATCTCTTGCCTCTTCTGTACCCTGAAGAGACAAGAACAAATTTCCATGAAAATAATTTTTAAGAATTCAGGCTGAGGTATTCAAATATTCACAGCTGATAAGTAGTGTAGTTTGTCTGAACACTGGACACCTTCTAGAATACCTGAAGTTAATTTGGTTTAGTAATCAAGTAATTGGCAAGGAACATAAATTAAAGTTCTGTTCAGGCATTTCCAAAAGGGATGCTCACTGATACAAACTCATGCAACGATTACCAGCTTTAATCTGTTGTTCCCCCAAATTTAGCTTACACCCCTGTGCTGGAGCATGAAGGGAAGAGAATATCAGTCAAACCATCTGAGCATCAGGAATGTTCTCTGCAGCTGCTCCTCCTTCAGCTGCTGCAGCGCTTTAATTGGGCAATTGCCTGTCCTGGCTGAGCTAAGAGCTCAATATCTTCCATGTTAGCCCAAAGGCTGGCAGTTTACAAGGGTAAGATAAAGGATTTGGTACTGCATTTTTTTAACTTCCATGGCTCCCATAATTTAATTGAAGCTTCGTGGCACTAAGTGATGTTCCCCCTGCCCTTTTCTTTGAAACACTGGATCTCAGATTTACAAGAATTTTCAGCCTTCATTTTACTAAAATGATGTTTTACTTCTGATTTATTTAAAATTTTTGATTGGTAGTGTAAAACCAGCATTGCTACAATCCACTACACACTAGAATACTGTTGTCCTTGTTTTATGCTCTAAAAATAAAGTCAAAATAAATGTTACTAAAGAAAAGTTATTATTTGGTGCTACTGGTTGTCTTGATAAAGTTAAATACTTACACAGAGGAAGAATGGAGTAGTTTAGCAGGATATGGCTGAATTGCTCTTAGATTAAACTTATTTAATTTAGGCATCAGGAAGCTCTTGAGCCTGAGCCTTTGTGTTTTTATGACAGAGCTGAGATATTCTGTCCTCTTCTTGAGTGCCACGTGATAGAAACACAAAGGAATACAAAGATTTCTGGTAAACAAAGGGAGGAAAGGAATCAATCCACTTTGGGCAGATTTTCAGCCTCATTACTGAGGCTGAAATAGTAGAGTATTTCTTATATCTTCAACCTAGATAATGTTAACATCTGTTAACTTTGGCATTACTTATTCCTGATTTTCAAAATAGCTGCAGCAAGTGAAAACAATTTTAAGGCGTCTGTAAACTCAGGAATCTAGTCTGGCATATAGATACAGAGAGATTAGGAAAGCCAAAGCACCTAGTTTCCACTATTTTGCAATTGCATTAATTGCTCCTTAGAGCAGACAGAAGGGCTTGGATTTGCATTCTAAAGGAAAAGAAAACAGAGTGAAGGAGGAGAGTCAATCTTGGCGTGACTCTATCAGCCCATAAAGTGATATGAAACAGGGTAATATGCCAATATAGCTTTGAAGTACAAGCAAAAAAAAAAAAAGCAATCCAAATATTTAGATATTCATACAGTAAGGGGGAGGAGGAGGCAGGACAGACATTCTGCTCATAAGAGGAGAAAGACTGAAGAGATCTGTGCCTTTGAGAAACAGCTGTGTGGTCTGATTTCATCTCGTGTTCAAAATAGAAATGGAAGTTTTCCTAAGTACGTGGGGAAAAAGTCATCCAGAGAACTATGTTTTATGGCATCCCAAAATGAGCTAGCACGTTACATACTACAGAAATGCTCAATGCCTTGTCATGAAATTCTCTGCTCCTTTGAAGTAACTACATGAATTGCTCTTTACTCTGTGGACAGTTTTCCAGTTGTCCTTTATGCCTTAATATTAAAAATTTGATGGAAAACACAATATTTGCAGCTGAGGGAAACCCTTTTCAATGAAGTTCTGCTCTGCTCTTCTTTTTTGAGAGTATCTCTATGTGAAACAGAGTTGGTTACCCTCTCCTGTTGCTGGTATTGGGAGATTCATCTGTTAGGACCATAAAACCTGCTGACAATCACTACTGAGCCTAAGCCACATGAGTTTCTCATTCTTGTCTGCCTTATGCCTCAGAGCCTGTATCAAAGCAGTGAAACATATAAAACAAAAAGATTCCCTGGATGAGATCTGTGAGCCAAAAGAAACTTCTGGGCAAAACTGAATCTGTGTTTGGAAAAAGTCAAAGACAAGGCAGCCTGAAGCTAGAGTTATAAAATCTGAGCAAATCTTGGCATTGCCATAACTAGTTCAACCTTCTAACAAGGAAAAACCCCAAACAAACCAACAAACTAGCAAACTAGCAAAAAGAGTCTGGCCAGTTAAGAACACAGCCTTTTCCCCAATTAATTCAGAGAAAAGTATTTCAGGTGACTTGAAACTCTTCAAATGATTGCCCAGGTTGTGACAATAGCAAAAGAGAACCCAACTCTGGTGGAAAGGAGTGGGTCTGTGGAGCAGCTCACCAAGCAGGGGTGGGAGTAGTGCTCACAAGCACACGCTCAGTCTCCAGGGAACCCCCCTGGGATGTGGTGGGCAGAGATTCAGAGCCCCTTTTCTCCCAGTGCAATGTATTTTATGTCTTTTGCAGTTCAGATTTGTGTCCAAGACACTTCTTTACAGGACTTATTGACTATTTGGGAAGTAAATAGCCCAGAAAGAGAAAGCAGATCCCACTGTCCTTAACAGGTACTCAGGATGGGGCAGTTGTAGCTCTGATTAGATAGAGAGGTGTTTGTTTCTAGCATCCTGGTTGAATACATATAAATCTACTCAAGGTGTTCTTTGTCTGTAAAATGACTGGAAAAAAACCCCATAAAATAGTTCTGCAGTACATTTATTTCTGGTTGTCTTAAATGAATTTTGCAGTGTTTATTCATGGTTTTATCACCAAACAGAAATATCAGCTACTTGTAGTCCTTGTTTTTTTTGATAGTTTAACCATAATTGCTGAGCTTAAAAGAAGAGCTTTTCTCTTTGTAATGCCATACCTTGTGCATGAAAGATTTTGCCTTTAGTTACCTATCTGTGAGCAGCCTACATAGATTATATGACTGCCAAGCCTGGAGTGAACAATGCTTAAATGCTTTTGGCTACAGGTATCAGAAGTGTTCTTCAATTAGCTAAACTGAGGGATTACTTTTAAAATATTTTTAAAATAAAGATTATTTATTTATTTATTTATTTCAGTAAAAGACAGCCCATGTTTTAAAGACTGTTATTTTGTACCGTGGGCTTAGATTTTGAGAAACGTTTGAAATCCGACAATTAGTGAAACTCATAGTTCTTTAAAGCTCATTTGCCACAAGGTGGCAAACTATGTCTGCAGGTCCAAATTGAAAACCAGAGAGTAAAGGTGTCAAGACAAGTCAGGAAATCTTTTATTTCTTGTGCTTAAGTAGATAACAGCATCATATCAATACCTGGTGTATTGGTATCATGAGTAAGGAAGAGGAAATTTTGGTCTCAAGAAGCAAGACAGCATGCAGAGAGGGAAGGAGACTTCACCATCCTGATGCTTTTAACTCACCACTTAACTCACAAAATAGGCATTTAAACCTTCCAGGTCTTCCTGAGACAGTACTCTAAATTTCATCAGAAAAAACCCAGTATGAGTCTAGGGAAGCAGCTGCTATACCCATGAATAACAATTATCATAGTTATAGGGCTTGGCTTGGTGGAACTAAGTTCTGCACTGGGATCAAAACTTTTTCTCCCTAATACCACATTTTGAATGATTTTCCATGGGGGCTGGACTTGCATGACATACAAAAGCACAGAAAGAGTATTTGTTGAAATCTCTTTTAAAAGAAATAAATTAACAAAAGAGAATTCCATAGCTAAATGATCCTAAATATGCATGTTGCAAAGATAAGTGTAAAGAAAAAAGTTAATTTTATTTTTGTATGTGCATTAAATAGAATATGTAGAAGGTAGTTGGTACTATTGTTGGAGTATCAAGGAGAAAAAACAAAAACCAAACAAAGCAACAATGAAATCAAACTTTTTTGTCCTTAACAAAAGGCTTTTGTTGTAACAATTAATATGTCATAAATGTATAGTTCGTTCTGGAGAAATCCGTAAGAAGGGAAGAATTCTGGACAGATTTAATTTCTGACTTTTTTTGCTTCACTGCAGCTGCATTAAGTAGTAGCCTAGTGCTTGATGAGTTTCTGATTGTAACCATTTAGATTAACTCATGCAACTGTAAATAGCAATGCAGAGGACCCACTGTTCTGAAACAAAGAGCAAGTACAGTTTGAAGAAGTGTTTTTGATATTTTATCAAGGTATAACTAAAATTCCTGAAGTGACCTGTTTGGTCTTTAAAGAGAAAAAGCCAAAGCAAAAGATGAGAAAGAAAGAAAGAAAAAGGCAGCAAATTTTCAGTGTATGGAAAGGAAAAAATAAATGTCCCTTTGAGTCCGAGTTGTAGGTGAGGGTTTTTACAGTTCCTCTTAAGTGGTGCTGAAAGAAAAGACTGAGATGATTATTCCTTCCCCTCCTGAGATTCTGCATTTAGTTTTCTCCTATCAGGTCCAGTCACATTGTGTGCAAATGCTTTTTGGGCAATCCAGAATGAACACTTAGGGGACCAAACCCTGAGCTAGCAGGAATTATGTTAGGCTGCCCTCTCAATATGGAGTTAAGTGACAGACCTGTTCTAATGGCTCTACAAATGATCCATGCAGAAGGAGTCTTTAAATAGTTGTTGACAGTTAGTGGATCTTTCCTTCTCATTTTTGAGAGTGCTAATGGGAAAAACAGGAGAAAGAAAAAAAATGCTCCATCTGTATCATTCCACAGAGACTTTCTTTATCTGCCATGTCAAAGTTCCATAAAATGTACAGAACCTCACTGACACTAAGGAGTTAATGTCTAGGCTGAAATCCAACTTTGGGTCTACCAGACTTTCCTCTTAAAACAAGATTGAAAACTTTAAAATAGTGAGATCAGCAGTGGATTAGTGTCATCATGCTTTGATAAAAGTTCCCAGTTCTTCATGGAAAGACAAGTTGGATTTACCATATGAATATACTTTCTGCAAGGAAGACTTTACCCTGTGACAAATTTTCAGACTGAAATACCTAAAACTTTCACCTCTGCATCTGGAGTTTGGTGGCTAAAGAAAAAAATTTTGTCCTAGTAGCTGACAGATTCTGAGTTACTGCTCTGAACAGCTGTAAGACACATCTGCAAACGAGGACAGCTGAGTGCAGAAATCCTGCCCTGCTGGTGAGCAGCTCAGTGGTGCCAGCAGGCACAGATTGCTGTGACTGGGTATAATTACAGTAAAGTTGATAAAGTCTGATAAGGGATGGAAACTCTGCTCAGAGAGATCAGTAAAGCATCAACACAGAGCATGGAGCACATGGCTGGAATGTGATTTCACCTGTAAATGTGAATTGCACAGATCAAGTTGTCAGGGAGCACATAGGGGTGTTAGAGGGAATGCAATGTCCTGGTCAGCTGCAGTCTGAGGTTTTTCATTTGAATGTGCCTTGGACTTGCACATCCCATGGTGTGACCTGGCTCTGCATTCATTCAGGAGGTTCAGCTTGTGATCCAGGTGCAGCAAGCAATCAGCAGCAGCAGATGTTGCCATTAACCTCTGAGAGAGCACATAGTGCAATAAATTCTGCATAATAAGGAGGTGGAAACAAAGAAGTGGGATTACTCTGTTAATGACTAGGTGCTAATCAATTACTCACAAGAAAAACACCAGCAGGAAAAGGTATAAAATCTGAGGAAAAGAGGTAGATTCAGATGATGATCAGCAATACTGAGGACCAGTTTGTTTCAATGAACAGCAGAATTTAAAATTTCTGCACTTCCTTGGTGCCAATATGACCAGCAGACACTCCTCAGGTGGCTGTACTGCTGTATGTGAATATATTTTATGTTATATCCTGCCACATACCATCACCTGTCTCAAGGCAAGCCACAGCTTTTCCTCACAACATACTTGTTCTAGCCTATGCCTATATGCACTAGCTAGTAAATAAGTACACTGTGTCTCTGTGCCTGATTCTCCCCTCAAGTCTCCACACTTGACAAAAGAAGCCAAAATGAAAGTGATCCAAAGATTTGGGGATCTCTAAAAGTGATTTGGAAGCTAAGACATACATGAAAAATGTCAGTGATCTTGATTGAATTAAACAGACAGATGTTTGAGCCCTTGCTTCTTCTAAATCTTCAGGTTTGCTTTTCTTTGATTTTAGCTACTCTCTATTTGTTTCTTTTTGCTGCGTATATATATTTTGAAAGATATAAGATTACATCTTTTCAATTTTACTTCTCCCTGATTACTGTCAGAGAGATTTTCTTGGACAGCCTGTGGAGTTTGTCTTTTTATGCGAATATGAATGAATGTTCAAATATGCCACTGCTGAATGCATTGTTTTCATGAAATTTGTTTAATGAAGCACTGCACCTCCCAGTCACACCACATTCATTAGCTTACTCTGGATTTACCCAATCAAGGGATAAAGGCCAATATGGACCAACATCCCTGTGACTGACAGTGAGGTCCAAATTGCAGTTATAAAATGCTTGGTGTTCCACCTTGTTCCAACCGTTTTTGTCATCTTCAAATGTTGTTGTTACCAAAAGACATTAAGCTGAGGCTTCACAATTTTTACAAGTTATTCTTTCATTTCAGCTGACTTATGCCAAATAACTGTCCCAGAGCAAGCACATGTTGAAAGAGGAGAATGTGTGCTGGGAGGAAGATCTGCCTCATGTTAGGTTCATTGTGGGCAGAGACCCATCAATCAGACACAGCCCTTGAAAAGCCCTTCAAAAGTAGATAAACTAAGTACCAGACACACCCAAGACCTGCCCTTCCAGCTAAGAATTTATTTTCCTACATAGTATAAAATAATGTACATATCTGTAAAAAATGTTCAGAGTTGCATGTTAATATTCAAACATTGAGAGAAATCAGAAATGTGATTTTGATCTTGTGTTGACTTGTAAGCAAGAATTTCCTATGGAACATTGCTAAATTCAAGTGCAAAGGTCAAACAGCAGAATGAATTCATATTTTCTGTTTATAGCTGCAATTTAGCCAAGAAATACATCTATTAGAGAATATGCTGTATAATTTCTAGCATAAAGAAGTCCATCTGAGCCCAGTTGTTAGAACACTTTTTTCTATTTCTCTTATTTGTTTTTCTGTACAGTAATTTTCCCTGTATATCTATAACATAGATGTGCTTCCATAATGATAATATCCTATTCTCACAGACTGTTTTCCCTTGTTAAAGCTACCCAGAGAAACTTAAACAAGGCACCAGTGTTGATGTCCTTTTTGCATGGATTAAAAACTTTGCCTTTATGTATCTGGAAATATTTTTTTCAGAAATCCATCTTACCCATATGAGCTAATTTTCTCTGCTCTTCACAATTGGTCTACCCAGTCCACTGATCAAAAGAATGTAATACCTTCTATTACAGCAACTGGTTCAGCTGGGGGGAGAATAGTCAATAGTTCAGATAAATCTTTCTTTAGATTGACAATGAATAACCTTACTGCATAAACCTGATGTTTGTGCAGAGGAATTTGTTGTGCATTTAGCAGAATTTACATAACAATAGTATAGTTTATTGTAAATTCCTATACCCACAACTTCAGAAAGAATCAAAGCCTGGAATAAAGTATAAGTCAGTGCACAAGAAGACAATTTCTAAAATATCTTCAGACCTTTGGCTCCTGAATAACATTTAATGTCTGTGAAATATGGGTACCCAAGTCCCTTTTTCAGAACAGGCTGAAATCACTTAGGTTATTTTTGCTGGGTAATATGTAGTAAAACTTGGAGTTATTTCCATATGCTCCAAGTCTGAATTTGATCCTTCACCTCAAAACTACTTGAAAATTCTTTCTTGGGGATGATTTTTAGGCAATAAGTGATTAATAAATCAAGATGCTAAGTACTACCAGCTCCTACAAAGGTTAGAAGTGCCTTAGTTCTGTACTTCCTAATGAAGAGTGTCAATTATTTCACGTCTAAGCTTCTGCTTTATTTCTGTGTTTTAAACAATACTGGACTTTTATTGCTTTTGGCGAGCACTGAACATGTCTTTGATATAACACAGTCCATAATTTTGCACACAAAAGGGATTTTGACACAAAAATTGTAATGGCTTTGGATCAGTCTTCAGGAAAACCAGAGGAGTATTAGGCTTTTATTTTTTGTTTTCTCTACCAATTATATATCTAAATTCTTCCATGAAGAATGCCTTGACAGAAGAGATAAGAAAGATTCATTCTCCCCACAGTGGTAGGAGATTATAAAATACCTTAGTAACAGAGTTTAAAACCACAGAAATATTTCCTTTGTTAACAGTTGATCCCCTTGTTTTCCCTTTCATTCACGAACTGATGAACTTCAAGAAACAGACATTTTTGAGAAATGTGGAAGAAAAATTAAATCCTCTTGAAAATTCTGCAGAGCCAGCTGCTCACAAAGTTCAAGCACTGAAGGGTAGCCTGTTCTGAACTGTGGCCCAGGATTCACTGTTCTGTGGTCTGGAGCTCATGATCCAATTAGTGTTTAGGAGCTTTTTAAATAATATTTTCAGTTAAGGGACCAGATAAGATAATGTGATGATGCATGGGAAAAAAAACTTTGGTTGAAAACCCATTGATTTAACATTTGGTTAACTGATGTTTTCAAGAGTGTCTAGATTACAAGAGCTTTATTTTATTACAATAGGGACTCTAGTAATTCCACTGCTCTGCAGTAAGTCTTATAAATAAGGTCAGAAACCTATTCTGTTCATTATTATTATTATATAGTTGAAATAAATAGAGGGAACTCTTATCCTAAAAAGTTTAAAATAAAATATTTTGGAGCAATATTGAAAAATACGTGTTTTGATGTTCAGACAAACCATGCACAACTACCTTGCATTTACTGAGGGCTGAGGTTGTATTCATGATTGGGCAGTGCAACTGGGTAATCTTTTAAGTGTCCACATCAGGGAGCACTGGTTAGTGGCTGTAGTTAGGGACATACCTGTCCCTCAGCATATTTGTGATTCCAAATGAAACCAAAGGATATTATTGCATAGATAGAAATTGTGAAGCCTGTACTACTTAATATAGTTCAGAAAATGTTGTTTCTATGCATTGCCCCAAACTAGGTGAGTGAAATAAGAGCAAAGAGGAAAACTAAACTGCAGAAAAAGCAGGCCTGAAGAAAGAAGCAGGCCATCCCTCAGCAGAAATGCTGGAGAGAATGTTTTGTGGAATGAATCTCATGTTGATCCTTGCTGTAGAAAGAAGACTGTTGCTGCATTCTTCCCTTAAGCAAAGCTGAGGGTGCCTAAAAGCTGCTCACCAAAGAAGGGACTGATCAGCTGAGGAGAGACAGGTCACAGGAGGCTGAGGAGTAGAGACATGGTGAAGAGCTGTACGAGGTTCCTCCTGCCCAAGCAGTCTGAAGATATGTTCTGTTAGGTCTGTCCCTTGTTCAGACATCCTGGGTAGCAGAACAGAGGTCAGATATTCTCTCTGGTCAGAATTCCAGTGGGGATTGGAAAAGTGTACCCATAGGGATCAGAGTGGTGTAGCTGGGCAGAGAGAGAAAGGATGTTAACCTGAAATGGGGTCAGCATGGAACAGCTGTCAGAAGAATGAACATATGTTCCAAAATTATTCCTCTTTCACTTATGCACGTTTAAAACAGAAACAAATATATTTTAATATATTTTATCTCAAGTGGTTTGGGGAGGGAAGTGGGAGAAAGGGCAGCCAATATTTTATCCTTCAGATTCATATCAGATACATCAATTTAGGGATAAGCATAGTCACATACTTTTATTGGTTTCATACCCGTTGAAGCATGTGTCTTGTGACTTCCCTGCTTGAAGGACTTAGACACTTGTTTTGAGGTCACACAGCCATTTACATCTTCTTTATGATTCGAGCCTGCAAATGTTATGTTGCCATGTATGCTAGCCTTGATACTCCAGGAGCGTTTCAGTACAATTTCCAAAAAAATCATAAAAGGTAAGTGTTTCTTGTATTTATTTTTTTTTTCTAGAAGTAGAGTCTGTGGAAGGTACAGACCTGGTCACTCAGCTATTTTCTCCAGCAAGAGGAGCAGTCCTGTGCTGTCGATATGAGGTGTAAATTCCATGGAGGTGTCGCTCAGGACTAACATCTGGTTTTCAAAAGCTCAGGTCAGTAAAGGGAAACAAATTAACAATGCTAAGCCTCTGTTTAAAGGATTTAATATCTCAGTAAAACAATAACAAAAAAAGAAGCTGGAAAGAGAAGCAGTGAACCACCTAGCTCTGTGTAAACAGAGGTACTCAGCTTAGATGCTAAAAAGATATGCAGAGCCACAGAGGACTTTTCAAAACCTTCATCTATATTTCAAAGACAGAAGAAGGTGAAGGACCATATCCAAATTCCACTGAGGTCATTGGAAAGTCTTGTGTTTGCTTTGATGAGGTTGGATCTATCCTTAAAAACCAAGCTGGTTTCCTCATATTACATGACAAATGTTGCTCAAGAGAAAGGAAAAGTACAGATAGACTGAGGTGTGTAGGCTGTGCTTGGCCAGCTGGCACGGAATACATTGCTGATGATCATCCTGTGCAAATAGCTGGTTTGGATGTCTGAAAATTATTAGATTTCCACTAGTCCACAAAAAATCAAAAGGTATCTGAGGTACAGTTTGGGGCCAGTCAGGCTGATGCTCCTGGATCATTGTAGTTCTTGTCCAAGGCGTTAGAGAATTTGTCTTTTGAAATATTCTGGAAAATAAAGGCCTGTTTCTCCAGAGAGCATCCAAAACAAGAGTCATCTTTCTAACCTGCTGCATTTTCCCCAGAGGAATTCTGACCTAGAGCTCACTCTCTGGCTCAGGGCTCAGCTAAGATGCTGAGATACACTTCTGGAAAGCACTTATGGTTTCTCTGTCTATATTGATTATACAAGTGTGGCATAAAGTTATCATTGAGTTCTGGAGGATTCATATGCCAGCTGTTGCTGATGTTTGGCCCTCCAAAGTCTGGTATGACCTGCCTCTCCCCCTCTGCTGGAGAACTGCTTGCCCTCTCGTCTTGGTTTCTTATTCAGCTCCACCCGTTTCTGCACAACCTTTCCTTTTCCATGAGCAAAGCAATCCACTTAACACTTAACACTTCTGTTGAACATTAGAGTCAATTTGCCACAGCAATTAAAGATTACTTTCTAAAAAGAAAAAAAGGAAAAAAATAAACCTATCTGCCAATAATAATAATAATAATAATAATAATAATAATGTTACCTAGCATCTTTCCTATTGCTGAGCCAACCATGAAAAAAGCTTGACATTCTTTCACAGTTGAAAGATGTAATGAAAAATACATCGTTTTCTCTTTTTTAGGGTTGTGTTTTCCCTAGGTAATCTCCAGTTCAGGGAAAAGGGGTGTTTATGTTTTCTAACATGAGCCATTTGATGAGTAGAAGAACCATGACCATGGTTAGGACTAATGCACAGAAAAACAGATTTTTGAAAAAGTTATAAAATGGATGAAGAATCTCTGGTTATTAAGCAAGAGGAGTTCTAGCAGAGGAAATGGAGAACATTTAATGAACAATGAATAGAGGAATAGTTGAAAAATATGTTTAAGAGCTGACAAGAAGGGTGGGGTTGGGTGAACTGGTGAGAGAAAAATCTTGTGTTATCAGCCAAAAAGAAAACTTTGAAGTTACCTTCAAAAGCTGTTTTCAATATTTCCTTTTTCTTATTATCAGCAAGTCTTGGTGGAAAAGAAACATGAACTTTTTAATTGGGAGAGAGTAAAATAGATAGCCTGATATCATTTGTACAAAGGATGACTGCAGTGTAATACTGTTACAGGCAACAGCAAGGCTAACGTCTTTAAGGCAGCTAAATCATGAAATGTTTATCCAACTTGCAAGACCCCCACAACTATCATCATTTCTTTTTGTGATTTCTCTCTTACCATTCCTTTTCCTTAGATGTCCTGTTGATGTTTCAGGGTTGACTTTAATGTCCTCCCAAAGGAAATAGCTGAAAGATCCAATATGGTTTCTTCTTTAGAAGCCAAGAATGTTTTAGCTCTTTCAACATTTTTTTGCATGGAAATAGGAATAAATGACACATAGAGACTGCTTCATATCACTGTTAACAATTTGACATTATTTTCCTGAAATACTTTATTTATACAAGAATGAAGTTTTAAATAAAGATACATCTCTTATAAAGGGTATTTATATGTGATATTCACTATTTGCCAACAGCTGTAGATTGTGAACCACGGAAAATATTTAGATCATAGTACTCCAGCCGTAGGTATTATTTGGTTTCTCTAAGCTCGCTTTGCATCTGATTGGCAAATTTCCAATGGTTCTGTTTTTGAAAGCAGAAGCCTAATAAAAATATAAAGAACACTGGTTTAACTGCACTTCTTTCTGATGTTCTAGGAGCAGTTACACACTCTGGTGTTAAGACACTGTGGAGCAGATACACAAGAGAATGTTGGTGACAAAACAGGTAAGAAGTTTGTTTTCCTGATCAGTCCCTCAGCAGTCAGTAACACACCCAGGGGACAGGTTCACTACATGTGAATTTGATCAAGCTGCTGTTAAAGTTGGATCCCGGACAAACTGAGCTGCCTGTTGAGTGAACCGCTCGACATCAAAGAGGAGCTTACACATTACCCTGCTTGCTCTACCCAAACTCTTTGTTCTGAGCTGTGGCCTTATTTACATGTATTCAAAACCAAATGGAAAATAAAACTGCCAGCAACTAAACTGAAGTGTCATTCCCCATTAAAATGTATAAAAATAGCTGCTTTATTTCTTTTCTGAAATCTTCTGCCCATTATATTACATCTCAAAGTGCTAATTTCTTTTTACTTTTTTTATTGTTCTTTTCTTTCCCTCTCATTTTACCAGTAGAACATTGGACTGCTTGGACTTGGATAAAGACCATTCCAAGACAGCCTAGATCCCTGTCATGGTGCCATATTTTGCTAATAACTAGTTACTAATATTAACAGATGTGCTGGTCAGAGCACAGCATGCTGCAAATTACCTTCAAGAAGCAGAGCAAATCACTGCAACCTGAGTTTCACATATGTAAAAGTAAACATTTGCAAAGGTCTGAGATGGTTATTTTAGTCATGTTGCTCTCACTGTGGTGCCTGTAAAGCAGATCTATTCTGAAAGGTCAGTGTTTTTACTGGCATACAAAGAACCATCTTTCTAGAGCCCTAGTGTTAAGGTTCCTTCTGTTGTAGTAAATTTAGCCTTTGCTCAACTTTTTGTCAAATTTGGGGAGAACTTGTTGTGGTTTAGAAACTGTGGGGAGACATGAGATGCTTTCACTAATTAACTGCTCCAGCCCTTCTCTTTGCTTGCCATGTCCTGAATGTGCACAAAGCCATGTTTAGGTTTCAGAGCCAGAGAAGGCAGCAGCAACCTGCTTTTGTCTCTCCAAACCCTCAAGGTTGTGTTAGGCTGGTTCTGACCCTCCTACTATCTGTGAGTGAAAGGACTTCTGTCTGTGGATTGGAAAGCTGAATTTTTATAATAACATTGAAATTAACTCTGAATGGGGTTCCTTTATATGGCTTTTGTGGTGATTTGTCAAGCTAAGGGCTCTTTTCTGATGGGAAATGTGCTTCATGGTCTGCTCTAGAATGTTGTGGTTATTTTAGTTATGCAGCACCACAGCCCACTATTATAACAAACTTCTAAATTTTAACAGTGGCTGTGCTGATGCCTAACAGCTTTGTGTTGTCCATCCAGCTCACTGGTGTAGGAGATTGCATAAGAATTACAGAAAAGAATGTAAATATAAGGTAGAAGCCTTTTGGAACATTTGGAACTGGAATGACTTCTTGCATCTCAGGTACTCAAAATAATATTAATTTATAAACACACCTGTGTGGTACCTCACTACAGCCATCATCTTTTGTGCTTTGAGGGGATCAAAACTCATTGACCTGGGAGTGGGATGATCAGAAGCAAAATGAAGAGTCAGGCTCAGCTGTGAGAAAAGGCAGAAGAATGCAAGACTGTCACTGAGCACACTGAAAGGACTTGGGTTCTTTAATTCATTTCAGTTCTCCCCCATTTCAGGGGATGAAGAAGCAATAGAAGTGTATGAGAAATACACAGGCAGATGATTTTACTTTAAGGATTGATTCCTTGAGAACCCAGGTATGGATTTTGAAGGCATTCAACAGAATAATGAAAAATTATATTACTTTTATACTCTTATATATTTGTTTTTGAAATCTGTTTGGGTGATTGGTCACACAAATGTATTTTGAAATACAGTGAGTTCTTAATAGGCGAGCCCAAGTTTACATGGGACTAAAACTTGAAAGAAATTTCAAATTTGAAACTTTTCTATCTTTTGAGGGCATTTTTTTTTTCTTTCTTTTTTTTTTTTTTCTGTTGGAACTGCATATAACTGCACTGAAATGAATTAGCTAAAAGAAATGCAATAATGCACTTTAATTTTAAATTCTCTTGCTCATTAATAGGAAAATTATTAAAACACCCATGTACAGTTCTAGAGTAGTTATTAGATTTCAAAATTAGGAGACCAAGGGTTAAGTTAATAAAACCTAGCTAAATTAATAAATCTCTCAACTTATATCACGATGATCCTTAAACCCTTTTTATGTGCATTTTCAGGACAACCTGGCATAGGGTGATTCTAGCTCCCTGCTTGCGTCTTTGAAATGGCTGTGTCTGACTTACTGTGTACTTTAATGCTCTTAGGAAATCTACCAGCACATGATGAAGTAGTTACTGTCAGAGCCTGAAAATTAAATAGAGACAGAAATCAAGGAAATAGCCTTGCTTAAGCTGAAGGCTTTTAATATAATTGAGCTTTCTGGTATTCACAAAATACTTTATTATCTTGCAATATATTGGGTTTTTACTGGCAAGCCACCAGTGCTTCATTTGGACGTGCTGAACATCAAATCCTTAATTGACTCAATCCAAAGACTGGATTTATAGCTGAAGTGAAAATGACTTCTTAAGTTTCCTTAGGCTAAATTCAGTGCAGCCAGATTTTGGTGCTTAACAGCTGGGGCAGTGTGAGCAGCTCTGGGTTTCTCCAGAACACAAGAGAGAAATGCCTGGAGGCTTAGTACAGACTTTGGGTGAGCTGTTTCAAGGCTCAGGTCTGGACAAAGATCCCAACAGGACCACACGCCTAAGACGGCTGCCTGAAAATAAGTAAAAAGAAACTAATTCTTTTCCACTGTTACTTTTAAGTAAATCCTTCTGAAGTTTTTCAGTGCAGTTTTAAATAGTTCAAGTCATTGTCCATCCATCACACTCCTTCAGATGACTTTTCACAGTTGGATCAGGATTTTCCTAGATGTGGAAATAGTTACTAGAAATAGTTTTCTGTGTACATTCTCTTTTATAGGGAGGTGTCAATAACCATACATCACCATTCACTTCACGTAGTTTATTCCACATGTAGAAATGAGTATATAAGGAACCACTGTTTGGTCTTAGGTAGAACAGCTTGAGGACAACTTCTACAGTTTCAGAATAGTATTCCCTTTGAGCAGTTTTTATTGTTCATGCCTGTATATGTGTATAAATACACACATATATTCATGTATAGACAGAATAAAGTGTGGAATCCCTGATTTCTCTATGATTTCTCTACATTGTATAGCTCCAGCCTAGAATTCAGTTTAGCAACTGTTTATGAGAGTCCTATGATTATACAAAGCAGTGGAAACATGCATTGAACTGTTTTTGAGGAAAAATAACTGAATTTTCAATGAAATGGAAAGTGAATTTAAACTTATAAATTCCAGCTTGCTGAGATGTACCTGATGTTGTCTGAAGAGCTTAGATTGAAATTATATATTCCTGTAGCTAATTAAAACTGTAGATGGGACTTCTGCTATATTTAGTAATGCATAAGGTTTAATTTTTTATGCTTGCATGCTGGAATTTGGCTAAATAAGTGAAATGGCAGGATGATTAATTTAGGATACAAGCCTATGTGGCAGAAGAAATGGTGACTAAATGGGTTCAGTTTAACAACTTTAAAGCTTTGGCCTCCATCTGGCATCTTTCCATTCTCAGAGCTGTGTGTTGGCCTCTTACAATGTTTGGGTATAAAGTCAAATTATTTTCCACCTGGGCTTTGGCAAGGTTACATCTTCATCTGCTGCTAAAGATGAGTTGACCTTAGTGGTCTTAAGGAAGCCAATAAAAAACACAAATGCATTTTCAAGTTCAGGATTCAAACCGGGGTAAAATACAAAGTTATTAAAAATACAAAAATTAAAGTATTTGGTGATGTTTCTGTGTTGGACAATGAAATAGTAGATTTTGTCCAAAGACCGTGTACTCCCAAGATAGAAGGACTTGCTTGCTGTTTGTATTTTATTAATCATCATTCTTATCATCAATGCATGTGTTTTCAATTTAACAATGCAAGTCCAAGACATTGATTCTCCTTGTCTTATTTAGGAAAAACTTTGCTCTTTCTAGTTTACTGATCAATTTGGATAAAAATACAGGTTTTTTTAAGTACATTCATACAAGTATTCTTCTGACTCAATGTTCTACACTTAGAAATAGCTTGCATGACAATAATTGAAATAAAATAGAAGTCTTTGGATGTTTAATGTTGCTTATTTTAAGATTGTTTGAATTGGATCGTTCACATGTGGCAGACTCTTTGCCTTCATACATTGTGTGATTCAATTACATTTAATGGGAAAGTGGCATCATTTTAGTTCTGCAGGACAATTTCCTAACCTGCATGTGCTGCTTCAGAAGGCTGCATATCTGTCAAAAGTTCTGTTCTATATCTGTTTATCCTATGGAAAGAAATATCTCCAGTACCATGGGATACTCCACTGGTGTTGGGTTGGGTGTTTGGTAGCTGAATGGAGAATTGCTCCAGATGTAGAACACACTGATTAATTCATCTTGTGTGTTTTGTCCACAAAAGAAGATCAGAGACACTCAGAATAAGAATGTAGAGGCATTTTTCTTTAGCCCAAAATATGATTTAAGAAGTCCAGCTTTGTCAAAAAAAAAAAAAAAAAAAAAAAAAAAAAAGGTTTTGCCTCAGTTGCTCTACTGATATTTTCCTGCCCTCCTATGACAAAGTTTTTTAGAGAGGCCTTCTTCAGTCTACAAATAAATCAGCATAAAGACTTTCAGAGATCCATTTAGGGGAATAAATAGAAGTTACGTGGCAATTAAATTACCTGAATATGCCCCAAACAGTAGGAAGCACATTTGACTCTGGTTTGTTAGTATTTCCTGTCCACAGTGAGTGCATGGAAGGCTGTTTCCTTCAAATGACCAGATTGCTATCTGGATCCTAAACACTGCGTGCTACATCTTGGTACTTCAGTGTCCACAGCTGAAGTCTTTGGATTCCCTAAAGATTTTTGCTGAGCACACGTTGTCAGTGCCTGAAGTATGGGGTTTTTGCCTCTAATTGTGGTCCTGCCATGACTCTCAAGAGAGGCAGTGGGGCACTCTTACCTTGTTCTCTGGCTGCAGTGAGGTTTCTCCTCAGAGCACACTCAGCCTCTTTTTCCTCTTCCTTACCTGCACGCTTGACACGGGTAAGGAAGAGGAGCTCTGCTTTTCCTCAGGAGCACTGAAGCACACCCTGCTTGACTTCAAAGACCTTCACTGCTCTATATTTACCACATTCCACAAAAGTGCCAGAATCTTCTGGACTGGAAGCCCTTGAAATCATTCTTGTGCTGGCTTTTGTATTTTACATAAAGTGATTAAATATGCACTGGAGCAGAGCCTGGAATCGGAGTTTTGGTCTTCTTTTACCTGTGTGCTGCAGAATCCTGGGCATGTTCTTCTCAGACTTTCTCTATTGTTCTCTCTTTCTTCTCCTTCATACAAAATTAGGCTGTGCAAAGTGGGTGATCTTTCATAGGAGAAGCCGTAAAATATTAGTACCAAAATACTTTTATATTTTCCAACCAGGATCCCATTAAACATGTGGACTCAAGTCCCTGAAAAGAAAAGATAGCTCTGAACAGGCATTGGGAGAATCAGCTGCCCTTATGTTAAAATAAACCACAAAAAAGCTTTCTGAAACAATGAAATATATACTACCAATTGGAGGCCACTATGTCTAGATAATAGAAAGTTGGGATAATATAATTTTAAAGAACATATCAGGCATAAATCCAGAGGAAGACATAGCTGGGATGTGGGAAATCAAGTGCAGACATCTGCATGGTTTGGAAAGAGTTGCTGGAGTAAAGTTGGGCTTATTTATACTCATCTTAATGCTGGCAATACCATTGGGTGACTCCTTCCAGAGCCAAGAAGCTTCTGCACTGTCCTTAATATGTTTTGGGAGAGCTGAGGTTCCTTCACATGTCCAGTTTGTGCTTTATAGGACTTTTTAACTCAGACTCAGCACAAGTCATTCACTTGTGTACTGAGTCTGCTCAGCAGTTTCTAGAGCAGAAGAGTTACTAAGGGGAAGTTGTCCATGAAGTAATAAAGCTTATTTGACCTAATCTGGGCTTGCATTGAGACAGCCTCTCTCTGCATCCAGGCCATGGTTAATCCAGCACACACACAGGCAGACTGCACAGAACTCAAAGCTGGCTGCAGACAAGCTGAGAAATAACACACAGGGTAAAGGGATGCTGTGGTTCACTTGAGAGAAATGGTTGTGTGTGAAGGATGGTGATGTTCACATTCTACAGTCTGGGCTCATGTGAAATGCTGCATAACATTCTAGCTGTAGATTTTATCACTACTTATTTAGGATTCAATCTGTCCTTTCAAAAGGCAGATTCCCTGAAACTTTGAGCAATGTGACAGTGAACAGTGAGCAGACTTCAGTTTGTGAAAGACTGCACGGGAGACAAAGGAGCCATTCTATCTACCTCTTAATTTTGGGAGTCAATGTGAAACTAAATCCAGCCCTGCCCTAAATCACAGCTCTCTCTCTGTTGAGTTGTGCTGTCATGCTTTGCATACTAAGGTTTTGTCTGGTGCAACCAAATCAAGTCTTTTGTATGATTATTCTTTCTTTTTCTTTTTCTTTTTTTTTTCCAGTGCAAGAAAAATAACTGTAGACATTAAGACAGTGATGTTGTTGTGAAGCAGCAATTTTGCAGTAATGCACAAATTTAAAAACCCTAATTCCTGTGCAGTAATTTCCATCTCAGGATGTGTGTGGTAGTATTCCCAGGCACAAAGTTCATCTGTGGTTTCCTTAATAAAAATATGAACTGCTGTTTATGAAGAGAAACTTGAGGGAACTCCTAGGTTGTGAGGCTGCAAGAACCCAATCCTCTTTGAAATGCAGCAGGGGTGGGTGTCTAAGTCCCTCAGGGTCTCTTGGTTTAAGAGGCACCCATATCCCAAGGATTAATCCCCTCTCCACATCCTGGCAGTGCAGACCTGGCCTGTGCAGAGTGTGGTGGTCATATATCCCTGCTTGAAAGAACGCTTATTGCAGCCAGATAAGGAATATTCCTTTGGCCTTGGTTCAGATGGAATTGAAAAGTATGATTTTTCTTGGAAGAAAACTGAATCCCTTAACTGTTTTCTCCTGCTGCCACAGCACAGCTACTGATTTACAGCAGCATGAGGTCTACTTTTCCATCTACATAATATTTGGAGAAAGCTTATGGCAACATAACGTGTAAATGAGTATAAGCAGAGTGTGTTTGCTTTTCCTTCCTGCTTGTCTGTACAAAGATGATCTTGACAGTGTCTGTTTTGTGTTGAATGCTGCACGCCAGGGGTTCTTTACACTGATGTTTGCACTGCAGGTGACAGCTCCTATTTGCCTACTGGGAATAAAGATTACAGTTTACACCATCTGGGAACAAGAAAATCAAGCAAATCCAATCTCCCCTGCAGTAAAGCAGGCACATGAATTGGTGCCATCACCACACTGGATGTTTACCAGGGGAATCCAACCTTAAAACCTGGATGACTCTCCTGAAGAATGGTGCTGGGGAGATGCTGTGGATCGATGTGTTTGGGTAATCTAACCTTACCTCTTCCCTAGCTGGCACAGGATTTTTTTTCCTGGGCTGGTCTGAAGATTCCTCTTCATTCCAGTAATGGGTTTCCCAGAGCAAGGTGTGGGCCAGTATCTTGTCAAGTCAAGACTCTGATTTTGTATTTTCCCCAATCTACTGCTCATTTCTGTAATTGCGTGTGTGGCCCTGGATGACAGAGATAAGGGATGTAGCAACACTGACAACAGAAAAAAATATTAATGAGCTTCAATATTAATGACTGTTCATTTATTTTGTGATGGGGCTCATTTGGTTGGTTGTTTTTCTCCCCGAAGCTCTGTTACCTTTCTGGTATTTACCCATTTATTTCCTTTTCATGCCAGTGGTCAGGGACTGACAACATGCTCTGCTGATCAGAGCAAACAGGTTTTGAATTTTTTCATGTTTCCAATTTGAAGCATTCCTAACTTTCACAGGGCAAGAATTATAATGATGCCTTTCAACTGCTTGTAATTTATTACTACTTTTGTGAAAGAATTAAATACATTACCTACAAGCCCAGTCTTGCATTCAGTATAGCCCCAAACCTCTATCAATTGTAATGTGCATTTCTGCAAACATTCTTTTCATGCAATGTATCATAGAATCACAGAATATTTCGAGTGAGAAGGGACCCACAAGAATCATCAAGTCTGACTCTTAGACACCCCAAGAGTCACACCCTGTGCCTGAGAGAATTGTCCAAATGCTCCTTGAGCTGTGTCAGGCTGGTGCTGTGACCACTGCCCTGGGGAGCCTCTTCCAGTGCCCAGCCTTTAACCCTCTGGGATAAAGAACCTTTCCCTGATATCCAACCTAAACCTCCCCTGACACAACACAAAGTAGTTTTATGGGTCTTTGAAACACGACTTAGGTATTTCACCAGAATTCAATTTAACCATACACTTGAAGAATAAAACATGGCCATATACCAGAATGTTGTTATTCTTCACAGATATATTGAAATCTGGTGCAGCATATGTTGTCTCCAGTGAAAGCCCTTCTGAAACAAGCAAAAGGATGCAGGGATCTGGTGCTAACATTACAGGTATTAAACCCTTTATCCCAACAAATGATGTCATTACATAAGCACATATCATTAATTAAGTGTATTTTACTGATGGAGAAGATTATTACTATTTTATACAGACTGTACAGAGATAATTTCTCTCAGTTTCACATGGTAAAATTTTTCTGCATGGAGTCTATATCCCTCAGTATCCACTCATCTGTACATAACTTTGTTTGCTAGATTAAAAGACAAAATAAAACAAAATAAACAAGCAAACAAACAAAACCAAAACCAAACAATCAAAAACAAACAAACAAAAAAAAACCAACAAACCCAAACCACAGCACACAAACAAATAACCCCCATAAAATTATAATCACATTTCTCTGCTTTTTCTGTGTTTCAGTCTGCAGACGATTTTTGTTTGTTCAGACAAGGCAAGTCTCTTTAGCAGTTAGATTGTCATTCTCAGTCATATTTCAACTTTCAATAACATTTCTGACTTTTTTTCTGAACAATTTCTGGTCCTTTAAGTTTTTGTCTTAGAGCAGAGACACTCTAACAAGACACAATAACCCCAGAGCAGTAAATATGACAAATAGAGAGGTAATGCAAGGTTTCCACTCACTTTCCTTGGTTTTCATTGTACTCTTTTTTGGTAGGCATGAATCAGCTATACATCCACAGTGCCAACTCTCCATTTTTGTGGTCACTGCAGCCCAGGAAGCATTCAAAAATTAAAAGTTCATTGCCTGCAGTTTTATTATGGGATATATACATTTTTATTGTTGGCAATAAAGACCCTGTTAATCAGTTTTCTTCATTACTCTTCATTTTCATATGATTTGCTGTGTGAAGGTATTTAGGAGCTGGGTGTTTTCAAGACTGTTGATAAAAATGTTGGATGGTGATTTAGTCTGAACCATAAAAAAAATTATCTAGAAACACACCCACATGATAAACCCTCAATGAGGATGTGGAGATTGAACCACCAGCAAGGTTTTAATCCTCATAAAATGTCAAATGTTGATTTTATAATGTGCCTTTTTCATAGAATTTTGTGTGACAAGAGTCAAATACCTTATACAATGTATATTGCATCATTTACCTTTATCAGTGGGGATGTGTAATCTCACAGAAAGGTACTTTGACAAGAATTGTTTTCATAAACCCACATTTACTGACTTTAATGGCATTACCCTACTCTGGATTTTGAGTAGTAAAGTCCTTTATCAACTATGCTATTATTTTGCCCTGTGTCAATGTCAAGTTGTCAGGAATATAATTACTAGATTGTCCCACCTACCTGTTTAAAATATTGGCACAACATTAATTTTTTCCATTTCTCTGGAATACACCAATATGCCAAGACTTATGCAATCAAAATACTGTTATTATTGTTGTTAAAAGCAAAACAAACACCATTACCCAGAGAATTCCTAACTTTGGTCTTATAAAACTCTGAAACTTTATTTTAACTTAGCTACTAAATTAACCCTCCCAAACTGCCTTCTGTCTGCAGGTGTTCTCAGACTGGAAAGTGTAGTTTATACTACTTTTACTGATTTATACAGTTATTAATTTTTTTAATGAACTTTGGAATTAATTCTGCCAATTCACACCCAAGACAAGTAGTCTTATATAGAGGTTTGCCCATAAAACTAACACCACTTTTCTATATTCAGAAGAAAAATAAGCCCAGTTATTCCTAAAAATACTTTCAACATACCAGTTGGATCTAAGATGTATATTAGATACGATCCTCACCACTCCCATCATTTTTTCAACTAGATTATCTAAAGCCATTGGAACAATTATTCCCTTCTTGTCTGTGGAAAAATGTGTTACCTTTCACAGAAAACCCTTGACTTAAGAGAAATGATGCACACTCAATTCTCATCAAACAGCATGAAGCTGGCACGTGATTATCCTGTGTAACTGGGAAAGCCTCATTGGTTTCTTTGACTAACGAGATAAAAAAGCAACCAAAAAAAAAAATTAGGCTTTACATCTGATGTGGTACCAAGCACGAGATTTCAGTGGGCTGCAGCTGTGGCATTCGTCCAGGCTCTGTAGAAATCCAGTGTGTAGGCAGCCCTAGCTGAGCTCGTTCCAGTGGCAGGCAGAAGTTATCTCACTGCAGTGAGCCTGTGTCATGTTGATGGGATGAACTGCACCCCAGAACACTTTGTGCTCTCTCCTTGGGTGAGCAGGAGCTTCTCTGTGGTGCACAAGCTGATGGCCAGAGTTATTGTGGAGGATTCCAGCATGGGTGCCCAATTCCAACATTTTCAGACACTTCTTGGGTGAGCAGTGATCAGTATATGATGCTCGTGATATAAAACAGGGGTGTTGGCACCAAATTTGTGTCTAGGAACAATGGGCCTATTCAGAACTTGCGATGAATGCATTAAAGCACCTGTCCATAATAACTTCCCAAATCAGACTGCATTGAGGTTGTCTCTTTCTGTGGCTTCAGCAATGTTTCCTGAGAGGAAGAAGGAGCTACACAAATGCACTCAGAAACTCCAGTGCTTACATTTTCTGTGTGGTTAGAATTACCTCCATTCCTTCTTCTAAGGTTGGCATCACTCTCTGAGGGCTGTTCATGTGCAGGATACAACAAGATCCTCTGGATTTTAAGTTCATATTTAACTGCAGAGCAGTCAAAAATTAAATGCAGTTATGCACCAACAGGTATCTAATTTAGATTTGCCCCATAATCCCCAAAAGAGAAGAAAATAACTTTGATGTACCCAATGACTTCTCAGAATAAAATTTTTATCATTTAGGGTTTTGTTGTTTTATCAAAAGCTTTTAAAACATCTAATGAACTTGAGACAGCTTTATTTCCTGAAGTGATACTGTGAAAATTAAGATTTGCAAATATTTTCAGCCTCTGTGTTTCTTAAATGACATCAGTCTTACTTTAAAAAGAAACATGACTGCAAATGATCTCAAGTGTAAAATGAAATCAATGATTATAATTTTCAAGTGAGTCTTATTCATTCAAAAAATATTTGGACAGTCCTATTCACAACCTTGCTTTGTTATTTTTTAAGCTATCTAAAAATCATGTTTGATTCCTGGTATGTTTATTCAATATAACAGACATATTTCTAGCCTCACCTGCCTGCACAAGATTTTTCTTTCAGACTTCAGACTTTGCTGTGAAAAAAAGCTAATGACTTGTCTGTCTTCATTCATTTAAAGAATTTCTCTTAGTCAGCTCTGCTGAGGAAGGAAGTGTTTTCTAGTAATTGAGGACCAGATCCAAATCCAGCCGAAATGAAGAGTAGAGTTAGTTCAGGAATTTTTCGGTGGAATGTTTTCATCAGGAAATTCCAATTCATTAATGCTTTTCAAAGGGCCATGCTGGTTTTGATAAAAACTTCATTAGGAAAATCTTCTCATATGCAGTGCGCAATTTTTGGCCAAAACCAGAAACAGACATGCTTGGATCCAAGCTACCATGATGCCAGTGCCAAAAGCAAACACTCCTTTGCAAGAACCAGGTTCCGATTCTTGTTTTGCAGTGGACAGGGCAGACATTTAAGCTTGAATTTCTCTCATCCTTCAGGAAGGCACAAGGGTCAGTGGCTCCTTGCTGCTCCTTACTTTCCTTGTGGTGTGAAGAGGATTACAGCCAACATCTCCAGCTCTAGTGAGAGAGAACCACTTTTTTCCTTGCTCCAGAAGAGACAGTCCTTCCTCTGTATGTGGCTCACATTTCAGTTTTGATTCTCATGGGCAAATCCATGCTCTAGAAGGTCCAGGTCTAGATTTTGTCTAAATCTAGAGCTGCTGCTGTGATTTTGTATAGCTGTATTTGAAAATAATTTTAACTTCATAATTTTCAGCATGTAGAATAGCATCAAAAGGAAAGAGCTTCCTTTAAAAGATTCACTCTAGTGCATCGTCCTTTGGTCTATCCATCAATAGCTCATCATTTTTACAGAGAGGTTTGAAGGATGAGACTTTAGAAAAACACTAAACAGAAGTCCACTGAGAGCAACTCAGCAATGGAAAAGCAATAGTTCATAGGAAGGAAATGTGACAGAAGCATCAAGTGTGGGAGGAAAAGAGCACAAAAAAGGAATATTCACATCAGAACTTATGGGTGAGTGTGTTAACAGGAGCACTTACACAGCATAGGAAACAAATCTGAATTTTATGAAATGTGCCAGAACAGGCAGGGATTTTTCATGACATAAAAGTAGATTATTTTTCTGTGATTATCCTCATAAAAGTTTTAATTTCTAAATAAATTAGGACATCAAACAAGTCAATTTCTACTAAAGATTTCATGGTACTTTTCCTCTGTCCTTTTCTAGCTCCCTCTTACAAGATTGTCTTCACCCTGTAAATTTTCAGGCTTAGAAGGCATGTTTAAACATGCTCTCGACCACTTCACAAGTCTGCCTGTCAAAGGCTCCATTTTGCAGTTGACATCTGCCAGAAACTTCAGGTGTCCCCTGTGACTGATTTTATGGAAGTGCAGATGAGGGGATTTGCTCACAAAGGCTGGACACAAACCTTGGCATAGCTCAGTGCTCATTGGGAACACTGGGGCTTTGTTCAGAAGTTAAGCCTTGCCTCTTTAAAACAGGGCTGTTGACTTTTCCTTTTCTTACATACATCTTTTCTGAAGTTCCTTCAAAGCAGCACAGAGACAGGAATTTGTATTTCTTTTTTGTATTTGCTTCAAAGATCTCATTAACCTTATGAAGTTACAATGTTGATTCTACAGCATAATGGTGAGATGCCTTGTAATTCTGCCTTACAATTAAGCTCTCACTCAACAGATTCTCCCATCCCCCAAGGGCTGTGCTCAGGGAAATCTTAACAATCAGGAGAGTGAAGCAGGTCTCTGTGTGACATCCAAGTGGAGTGAAGGAGCTTAACGTAAAGCTAAGGTAAAGCAAAGTAGATGAGAGACTGGCAGCTGAATGAAGGGCTGAACCACTGGTTTTGGAGACCCTTAGGGCCTTCTTAGTTTGTTTTGAAACTCTGCTGATCAACATTTTTCTGGTTTCTGTCTTTTCTGCTGTCTGATAGGTGGCAGTTTCAGATGAGCCAAGCCCGCAGTGTTTAGGTCAGATTTAGATTCCGTATATTTACACCAAATTGCATCAGTCCAGCAAAAGAGCCCTACTGAACTTTCAGAAAACAAATCCAAAATGTATGAATGATGAAGCACTCAAACTTTCCAATTCTTTTACATAGAAGTTAAAATATGGTTTTCCTATTAGCAGAAATACTAATTTGTATGTTTGCAGGTGTAATTGCTTATTAAACATGCACAAACCTCTATATAAAGTTACTGGGCCGTGTAAGTTCAACTATCCTAATTTTTTTTAAAAGCCCTCCCTTTTAAGAACTGCAGGCTTCCATGTTATCCAATATTATCAGCTAAAAATTTAGAAGTTATTTGTGTGCTTTTCATTAACAGTCCCACCATAGTAAATGGAGGGAGTTGCTCATCTCTACACAGCAGTTGTTCACATTTCAGCATTGGTGGGATAAATGTCTCTAAACATGCCAATACTACTCTACTAACTTTCGCCAATTAACTTAAACAAAGTGTTGAGATGAAATCTGGTAAAACCATGTCCTTGTGTAGTGTGACCAATACAAGCAAGTACTTTTATAGCAGGATCATCCCAAAAACCAGAGTTAAAGGCAGTTGGAGATGCTCCAAATTCTGTTACCTGAGCAAGTCTGAGCTTCCCCATTTTTATAATAATAGTATCATTGTTAACCCACATTTTCAACATGACTGGAAATATGTATAAAAATTCACCAGTAAAAAAAAAAAAAAATACAAGTGGACTTAATATTTTACATACTTGTCCTACTGTAAGGTAAGATATATAAATATATAAATATATAAATGTCTGCAAAGACCACAGAAAATTTGAAATAGTAGCTCTGACTAGACTGCTTAAACTAAAGTATCATGCCAAATCCAACGGCAAAACATAAACTTAGAGTATCCCACCAAGGAAGAACCACCATGGTAAGAGTAATCATAGGCCCCTGGAATATCATGTTGATCTATAAAAAACACATGAAGATGAAATAACACAATTTCCACTGACTTATAATTAAAACCACTGATGCAGTCACCCTATCCAGATTTTGGGAAACATGAGAGGAGTTTTCTGGCTAAACTGTACAATTTTAATGCATTAATTTATCATCTCACATCCAGATTTTGCTGCAGTGATGCACATCAGGTAGTGTTGGATTAGCGTGCTCTTTGCACAGTTCCTATACCTGGCATAGGTAACAGGGAGCCTTTCCAAAAGATAATATGTCAAGACAAATTTGCCAGTTAAATTATCTGAAAAGGAAATGTACAGTCAGTAGCACTTGGCCTTTCTTATGCTAAATCCTTGACATAATCCCAAACACAATAAAACTGTCAGAATATTTCTTCTACTCACTTCTAATAGGACATATATTAATTAAAACAAGCAATGTGTAATGGGATGCAGAATTTGCTCGTGTGCTCATGTATTGAATTTCAGAGATGAGAATTCCTCCAGATTTCTGCTTTGCAGTCAAAAATTGGGTTTCTAAGTCTTAGATTTTAGTGGGAGTGCAGAGACTGATGACTTCTCCCTGTGCTCTAGAAAGGACCAACTGTACACCAAAGTCAGGTTCAGGTCTTCATTGCTCTTTAATTTTTCCAAAACTCAGGCCATCATTCATTCAGTTCTCTCTGGCTGGAGTAATGCTCCTGAGTCTTCCCAACTCTCCAGAGGGGCCTCCTCTGTGAACCATTTAGTTAATGGTGTCAAACTCTTCATTCTGTTAGAAAAGGTAACTTGGATCATACAGCTAACCCTCCCCAGATGAGTTCTTTAGATCATTGTAGGAATTAGAGAGGACTCTATAAATAAAATATTGATACTGGATGATATTTAGAATACATTTTACTTCTTCTAAAGAGAAGGGCAAGAAAGTGCTTGGCTCAAAAAAACCTGAAATCTTCCCATCTCTTCTCTCTCCTTCCTCCTCTGAAAGAAGTCATCCACAGAGCCATGAGTAATCGCATTTCTACCCAGATGTAGAGTTCTTCCCATTTGATTGCACAAGCCAGGAGGGCTGTAAGTTCAAGTGCTGGTTTCCTGAAGGTCCTTTGTCCAATATTTTTTTGGCTTGGAGTGCAAAAGCGTGAAATTCAGAAAGCTAATTGTTTCCTTTTGTCCTGTTCTTGTGTGTCCCTCAGTGAAACCTACCTAAATTACAGTCACAATTTCTCTTTTAATATAGACTGATTCACAGTGCTTAATATTTGTCATTATTGGTCATGATCCATTCAAACTGTTTGCTATCTGAATTTCATTGAACAAAAAAAGGTATGCAATGGTAGAAGGACTTTCTTTCTTCATCTATAAAGCAATGTACAGTATCCTTAGTGCTGAAACTCCTAAATAAATTATGTTTAGTTTCATAATTAAAGTGGCTTCATTTTTTCTGTTGGTCAAATGCACATGGGTAAATGGTTTTTTGAATTTGAACCATAATGTTTCACCATACAGTCAACTCAATGGTCAAGCAGATAATTATCTTAACTTCAGTGAAGTTTTTTCAGTACTAGAGGTGTTTCAAGTAACCAGATTCTTTTAAATCCAGAAAGAATAACCTCAGAAGAGCTAATGACCTCAGTAGAGTGAAGAGGCATTAAAGATTTCCTTTCTCCTCCCTCAATAAATGTATCTACAGATTTAGGCAGTGTAAACTCATACAGGCTATTGTCACAGTAGGTAAAGAAAGACTTAAATCCATTCCCTCACAGAAGTCCAAACTAGTTAGTGTTTTTTGTATTTGTGTTTGCAAATATCTTTTAAATGAAAGACAAAACTATTCCAGCTGAGATTAAAGCTACAGTGCAAGCATTTCACATTTTAACATCTCTTCTTACCCTCATCACCCAGGGTAGAGGAAAACCTATATATTTTGATTTTTCCCTCAATTCTTCACAAAGCATGAGTGAATATAACTGAGATTCAGGGTGGCTTTTTTTTTTATGTTTCTTGGTTTTGAGCTTCAGCTTTTGTATCTTTCCGAGCTTGAGCTTGTATAAAAAAGGCAACACCAGAGGTATGCAAATTGAAATATATTATGCTGTCTAATCTATTGGTTTTCCCTGCTGTACCATGGCATCCTCCCTGTTTCTCTTCCTCTCTGGTGTTACAGTAAGGCTAGATCCAAAAACAGCTTGGATTTGCTCTTGGAATGGAATCCAGATTGCTGCGCTAGGTGCCAAGGTTTTCTTTGCAACAGTAAGAATAAAGAAAAAGATTATGCTAAGCTTCAGAAAAGTAACCCAGCCAGTCCCCTGAGCAAACCTAGTTGATTGGGAGATCTAGGCAACAGGAAACATATTAGAAATACAAGCAGTATGTTGTCTGAAATATTACCTCTCTCTGGAGCTTAAGTGCATTACTCCCAACTTTTGTGGTTGCATATTTAGTAGTAAGCAAAATAAGCCACAAACCATTCAGTGATCCCAGGATTAGCTGGCATATGACATTCCAGCTAAACCCTATTCCCCACCACAAAAGAGTAGCCACAACAATATGATCTATTTGCCTGTGCTGACTCCTGAGTCAGATCTGGGCATTGCTTTCAAGAGTGTTCCTTGGCCTGGGCCAAGAGTTCTGCTGCTCCTGCCAGGGATTTGGCTGCGTAAGTCACTGTGTGACAGCTCATGGGCACATGCCTTGGCTTTGTCACATTCACTAATGCAGACACAAATTGTAAGGTATCTTCATGACTTCAAAATAAAGGAGGCACAAACTCTGTGTCTTTTCCCTCAAATAATGTCTCTAATTCTTGTGCTTTTTTTTTAAGCTGTGATGCTTTTTAAGGGGAGTGAGACCTCAGATTTTCTCACATCCTCTTTTTGAACTCTAGCCCTCTGAAGTGTGATTATTAAACTCTGTGCTCTGTAGTTCCTGTATTGTACACACATGATAAGACATGTCAGCTCATGTTCTCTACTTTTCCATGATAAAACCTTTGAAAATACCACCTCACATCAGCCTGATTTTTAACAGGCTGAGCTGCAGCATTCTCATCTTCAAAGCCTAAAGTGATTGATCATCTCTCTTCCCTTCCATCTGAACTTTGTCTGAGACAGATCCAAATAAGTATCTCACATGTTTAACTTTTTGGTTGTTCTAGGAAATTTCTATCCCAGAGTTATTTGCTCTCTGTTGTTCTTTGACTGTATGATTGCTTTGACACTGAAGTTCAAAGAAGGAGGTTAAATAAACATTAATTACTGTTATTATTACCATCCCCAAGGTAGCAAAATAGAATATGTAGCATTTATATGTAACATTTGATTTAAGTAGGAAAAAGGTGAGCAACTGCAGGATGATAACTGTGAATAGAGTAATCCCATAAGAGACTGGAAAAGGCCAGAGATCACCTGCACCTTGCTGCTTTGTTCTCTATTGGTAATCCTAGATTTAGAGATTGGGATGTTTCGTTACAAGCATGCAAATTAAAAGGATTAAGATTCTTTCAGTATATGAAATCCTGAGGCTCTACAACCATTATCTCATTCTGCATGAGTTGCAGGAACATGGTCACCACGGAGTTCACTTGATGAGACATTGACAAGAGCAATTGAACAGCAATGCAGGACTCTTGGCAAACTGAGTCTTGTGTCAGCATCCACAGTTGTGACAACCCAGTTCCCAAAAAACATATGGAGGAAATTTCACCAGTGACTGCATAACATCAAATATCTGGACAAGGAGATAAAATAAACAAAGTTGTATAAAATTGTGAATAGCATGGAGAGGGCAATGATGACTTGGTTATGCACTGTTTTCCAGCACAAAAATGAGGGCACATCACATGAAGTTAAGAAATTTAATAGAAACAAAAGGAGATGGTTTCCTGGCAGTGGGTAGTAGTTCAGCAAAATTCCTTGCCAAAGGATACTGTGCACACAAGAAGTTTATGTGGATTCAATAAAAAAATTAGTCATATGCTTAGAAGAGACATCTGTTGGGGGTTACCAAACAGAAAAACCACACCAGGCTCCGGAATTCTTATACTGAAAAGAGCTGGAAGGTTTAAAAATATGATGAGGGGAGGGTGCCATACTTTTGGCTGCCTTCTTCCTCTTCCCTGGCAACTGCTTGCATACTCTGGGCCTTGGGTTTGGCTGTTTAGAAGTGCCCCAGCCCACTGGTGATGAAACATAAAAGGCCTTCTCAACCCTGCTCCATTCAGGCAGCTTCAGCAACATCCAGGCCAAGGAGGAGCCCTCTCTGCAGGTGCTGAACAGGGCACACTGCAGCTGGGAGGCCTTGGGACTACCCAGAGCCCTTGATCCCTGCCGCATGAGTTGCACAGAGGGTTAGTCTGGGTGCTATAGTTAGGAGAGGGCCTGGAACTGCTTGGTTTCTTCTTTTTCTGAGGCAGGATACAGGGAGAGATCTAGGGAACATGATCTGGCATCAGCATCCCCCATCCACTGAGCAGCAGGGATGGGTGTGGGATCCATTCTCCTGATTGAACACTCATCATACATGTTCAGTTTAATTAATTTTCATGCCAGTTTTATTATTCCCTTACTTGAAATTCACCGGAATGAAGTCCTAGGCTTACTCAGCAGGCAAACAAAGCCTTTACAAATTGTGTACACAGGTCACTGCTGTTTATGGTAGTGAAGGTGTTATAACCTCCAACACAGCCTGTACTGAGCACTTCAAGAACACATCAGAGGAGGAATGGATCCTGCACACTCAGGCCAGCCAATAACTGTTCACATTTAGAGAAGAACAATGTCTTAGTCATCTCTCTTAAACTTGTTGCTGATGTAGGAAATATAAGCAAGGAACAGCTTCCAATACATGGACTATGCCAAGCCTAGATACTCAGTTCTAGTTGATGAAAGCAGGGAGGGGATGCAGTTCTGCAAGGGCTGGATATGACATAACCCTAAACCCTTGCTTTACATCCTTCTCTTGGCCCCTCAGGCTCCTGAAGTGTACTGCTGGAAATGGGAAAATTAGAGATGGACCTCCCATTTGAACTAGTGCAGCTGTACATGTGTTTTTTGACAGAACTTGGCATAGATACTGAAATTTATGCTTCCTATTCCCAGTCCTTTCTCCAAGGCTAGAGACATCTTTGCACTTTCCCTCCTTCTCTCTGGTTCTGAACTGAATGGCTCAGATGAGGTAGGCAAAGCAATGCCTGCTTCATGTGCCCAGGGTAGCATTTGCATGCAAGGCTCAAGTTGCTCAGTGGTGTCAGGGATAAAACACTTTCAGGCAGAAGTTTCAATGCCTGGAAACTTAATCCACTAAATTCAGTTGCTAAATGTCTTCTGGCATCTTCAGAAGAAGGAGGTGGCTGCACAGGAATTTTAAGAAATGCTGATTTTTGCCCTGCGGTTTCCATCGTGGCAAATGAGAGCGTTCAGGGCTGTGCCTGACCCTCAGCATGAACTATTCCTCTGTTCTGCAGGAAATCCCTTGACAAGCTGTACCAGCAAAGGGCTGGGACTGACCATGGCAGCCAAAAGGGAGGAGAGCTATAGAAAGGTGAGGCAGGGAGCACACTGCAACAGCCTGAAGGGTCGCTGCACATGAGCTGTGCTTTATGTCACTGTGTCAAAATTATCTCCCCACGGGAAGGCTGTCTCCTGACATATAGATATTATTGCTGTGGAGGGGACAGCCTACTCTAAATCCTCAAGTGGGGGAGGTTAAAAGAGAATAGATCATATTGTAAGACTGAGGTTAATATAGAATAGATCATATTGTAAGGCTTCCTGTGCCAAGGGCAGCTTAGCATATATCTGGAGAATAAAAACTTTTAAAATAATTTATTGTCAAAGGTTTCCCCTCATCTATCCAGCAGATTGGAGATATATATTTTTGCCTTGAGCTACAGCTTCCCTGATTTTCCTGTGAATTGCATTTATATGTACTTTTCTAACATAGAAATTTTCATAAGGATGAAGGCCTACCCCCCTCAGACCCTCACTCCGGCAGGAAGAACTCTTTTAGTTAATTTGCAGTCTTTGGAATTGACTCGAGAAAGAATAAGTACCCAAAAAAGCAACCTCAATCTCTGGTATCATAGCAGCTCTGATAAGTACATATTGCTCCTCTTGTCTTGGAAATCCATAGGAATTTTCTAGTCTTTAATAAGAGCAGCATAATTCAGAATACAATATATGTATCTCAGTGTAGATATTTAGACTGCTGGGCTCATGTTTTCCTATATTTTATAGTTTAGTTATATATAAGTAATCCTGAGACATAATACAACAAATCTCTGCTGTTTATGCTAACATTTTTATCTAGAACATTGTGAAACTGAAATTGCATTCATTGGGATGAGCAGGGTTCAATTATATCATTAAAGATCTAGTATTGTCTGTATTTTGCAAGTAATTTTGCTACACACATTGAGATTTTATTTTTATTTTTGTCATCAGTTCTTTTTACCCTATATATGGTTGTTTAATTAGGTCAAAAGTGTAGATAGTGGATGAAAATTTAAGGATATTTTCAGGATGATAAATCTCTTGTTTAAATGGTTTACAACTCAGCCAGAGTAAAACTCATGAAGTAGACTGTAACTGAAATCAGATTTATTGATGGACAAAGTAAGCCAACATCTATATTTGAAGCCAACATCTATACTTGATAAACGACAAAAATCATAAGGTCATTTTTTACTTTATAGGATTGTATGTGATGTACATAATAGGTTAGATGTTGCTTGTACCTGTTTAAAAGCTATGAGGACATTTATAGTGCCAAAAAATACTTTTCTTTTTTTGTAAGTTATAGACACAACAGAATGGAAGCAAAATAATTGCAGACTATGGCATAAAAAATCTAAAGAAATAAGTCCTGATGAAGCAATTAGAGATGTATTATGCCTTGACCAAACAGGGAGAGGAAAAGCACCTCTAGAAGTCATGTAAGTCCAAATTCTGCACTGGTAGCAAACATTTAGAGTAGGCCGTGGAGCTCTAGATGATAGTCCAGCAAATAATTTTCATTTATGTATCTGCAAAAGCCATCAGCAGCAGAACAACATCAGGCAGCCTGAGGAGATTTACAGTCCTGGCTGCACTTGGGAAGAAGCAGGGCTGCTGGTGCATCCTGACAGGGCTGTAGAGCTGCAGCTTTCTGCTGCCCCAAGCCACAGCAGGTTTTTTTCTATGTGCAGGCACTGTGGAATGCAGAGAAAAGGCATTACCTGATTTATTAAATGTGCAGCTCATAGTCAGGATGGACTTTTCATGACAGTTACGTGTGATTTAGGAGCTTAGGTTAATCTAGCCAGTCTGTGAATTTTGTAACAATGTGGACTGTGGTTTAAAATCAAAGATAAATTTTGGCTGGCTTAGGTTCTTAACTAAGGAAAAAGTCTTGTTGTGCCCCTGTTTTTCATAGTGTATATCAGAAAATTTGTCTACTAGGAGGCAGTATCGTCAGTAATCTCAAGTGGTTTATCCCCAATTACTTCATTTTCTCTAAGCTAACTTCACACCAGTTCAGAAGTTTGTCCACTGATTTTGCTCATAAAGGACATAAACCAGACATGAACTAACAGTTCAAGGGAGTCCTTTAGAGTGACATGTAAATAATGCATAATCAGAGAAAGAAAAACTTGTTCCAATTACTGCTTTCTTTCTACTTCATACTTATGAACATCCCTGTGATGTTTAAATATACATTAATTTTATTAATTTGTGAGTAAAGACAGTCTCTTCCCAGACTTTTCATTAATGTTGATCCTTACAGTGTTCCCACATCAACAGCTCTTTATCAGAGTTTTATGGTACCCATGTCCCACTTTCTGTTCAGTATTTATTCTTTGAGATTATCTTTTTGCTCAGAGTGCCTCCGTTCCTGGTTTATGACTTGTTTACAAGGCTCTCCTTAGTTACACACATGTTGATGTAAGCTTTTGGATGAACTTTTCAGGCAATCCTCCTGGGGCTAGAATCCACCCCACCTTTTTGCTGAATGATGTCCTCCTTTGCAATCGCTGCCAACTCCTCACGTTTTAAAATTGTCATGGGTTGTGTTACAGCAGCTAAGAAGTCAGTCCCAGAAATCATTCCTACACCATTACTTGTGATGTAACCTACTGCTCTTGTATAAAAATGGCAATCATATCTTTGCTGTTGAAAGAAGCAGTAAAGTTAAAACAGCACACAACACTAAATTATTAGAAGTAGCCTAATCATTACTTTAGATTGGGTAGGGATTGTGTGTTGTACTGTTTTGTAATAAAATAGAAGAGGGAATCAGAAATCACTTTTATAAGCTGCAGACGCAGGGTTTTCACTGCAGATAAGGAAGGGATTTTTTTGCTTTGGCCGCACCCACTAAACAAATGTTTCATTGAATCACAAGTTGTCCCTACAGTTTTGTTGGGAAGACATGAAAAACAGGATGACAACATCTTATTGCTGAGACACTGAAGCACTCAGACCTCTACAATGGATTTCTGAGAACACAACAACCTGCAGAGAAGTTCACAGACTTGCCCTGGATTCAGAATTACTTTGATTTTACTTTGCATACCTGGGTGTACAACCACTGAAAGGCCCTGAGGTATCCTCCCTGGTTTCCAAATGCCTCTCCAGGAATACAGAATCCTATGCCATGTGCACTCTGTGAAGTCTCACACAACTGAAACAGAACCTCTGGTCTTCACAAGCAGTATGGTATGAAACACATTATGGTCTAGGGTCAGGAGTAAATAAAACATTACACCTGGAGTGTTGTGAATTTAGACTCCCAATAGCATCTGACCCAAGAACAGACAATACCAAGGTGATCTGTCATTATCAACAGCTCTCCCATGCTTTCTCTTAGCTGTACAGATAGAAACCAGAGGATACTGAAGTTGAATGCTGAAAGCTCTACTGGCAAAGCTTTTAGACTCAGAATTTGACAGATCTTTGGTTTTTAAAACCTGTTTGCAAAATCCAAGGATTTTTTAAAAGGTTTATTTTCCCCTCAAGGAGTCTAAGCAATTGGTGCCAACAGGCCAGCTGTCAAGTCCCAGTATTATATATCTGTGTAGAGAGAAGTTGAATTAATGGAAAAATTCATAAGAAAGTATTTCAGGGTTGAGATTTCTGAAGAGTTTGCATTTATAATAAGGGGGTAGGGAAAAATCATTCGTATCTGGTTCTGGTTTCTTAAATCTGGCTTAACTGGACAAATTCAAGGACATGCCACACAACTATGGTTTTGTCAAAAATGAGATTATTAACTCTTACGGACTCCAGAATAGATCATGAATTAACTGTATGCCATTGACAATCTTTAACAACACAAAAAATAACAATAAAACTATTTTAAAATCAAGAGGAATACATAACATTCATTAATATGGATCTCATTAACCCCCTATAAAAAGGGCAAATGGAATTTTGAATGCTAATGATTCACTGGACAATAGGGAATTTGAACGAGATGGATTATAAGAACAAACTATCTAGAACATCTGTTAATTTACCAGTCTTAAAATAAAATTATGACAACAGCAACATGTGCAGTCAAATCTGCCAAGTATCAGTTATTTATGAAGTGTAGCTGAAGATTTTGTATAATTGCTTTACAAGAAATAGTATTTTTCCAAAACGATATCTGATTGAAGGATCAGACAATTTCCCCAACTACTCCATTCCTTCCCTCACTTGTCTTTTAGTGTGGTGGTAATTGGATGATCAGTTGTGCAGTTACAATCATTTGTTCAGTGTTCTAAAATAAAACTGTATTTTCCCCCAGTCTACTCTATAACCTCCTCCTCTGTGAGGCAGAACATTAAGATTTTGCTCAGTGTATTGTCTTCGGCAACTTCCAAAGGACTGGCTCTCGCCTGCCCCTGGAATCTAAGCATAAAAAAAACCCCAAACTTTTTGTTTGAGAATGGTTGAACACCTGAACAAAACGTTCAGAGAAACTGTGGAGTCTCCATCCTTGCAGATACTCACACCCATCCTGGACACAGGCCTGAGCAACCCACTTTGGGCAAGGCAGGTGGGCAAGAGGCTCTCCAGAGCCCCCAGCCAATCTCAACCAGCTCTGGGAACCTTTTATTTTCACTAGCAACAAATACATGTTATCCTCTAAAGGCTGAAAGGGAAAAACATTCCTCACTTTGCTTCCAATATGACAGCAAAATGTTTTTCCAGTGATAAATGAGATTCACCAGTTTACACAGGAATGCCAGATTTTTTTTTTAAATGGGTCCTGCAGTTATTCAGGCAGCTAAGTAGCTCCATTTCAAAAAGTGCTGAACTGGTCTCCCCAAAAGGCTATGAAAATCAGGCCTGTATTGTTTTTGCAGCCAGGAGTCTCAGGTGTATCAGGTGGTTCCTTCACTGTTGAACCCTCATGCAATTTTACATAAACAGCTTTACTGGTCCTGTTTCCCTGATAGCCTGAGACTCAGGCAATCATCTGCATCACTGAAGTGAAACACTTTCTCAGCTTTCTTCAGGCAAAAAAGCAAATGGGTAAAAATTAATCAGACTTTGAAGGCAGAGGAAGAGAAAAGGGGTCTGGATAAAGAATTAACATTCTGAAGTGGAATTTGAACTCTGAAAAACAAGTTTGTTAACTACGGCCAGGTGACAAAATCCTTACTGGCTCTTCCTTTCAAGGTGTCTTTGTTATATTGCTATAAATTTAAAATGCATTATCCAGTTTGGGGTTTTTGGTTTTTTGGTTTTTTGGTTTTTTTTTGTGGTTTTTTTTTTTTGTTTTTTTTTTTTTTTTTTTTTTGGGGGTTTTTTTTTTGGGGGGGCAGGACTGAGCAGCGTTGTTCATTAATTGTGATCCAAAAAAATGGAAGCTCCTACAAATACGTTTTGTGAGATAGACCATAGGTGCAAGGAACCTGATCAAATTCTCTTCTTACCACCACTTTCTTTTGAAAAAAAATTACAAATACAGAAAGATATCAGTCAGTGTTTGTGCCATACCTCAATGGTGAGAGCACTGTCTGTAACATTTGCAGAGCTGAGTTTCATTTCCTGTTCAGTCTGAAAGGGTCCAAATTCAGAAATTCTCCATCCTAGGGAAGTTCCTTAACTCTGTGGCTGAGCTGGGAACAGTCAAACACTTTTGCATCCCTCCTTTTAGTATTATGCTATTAAGCAAAGGCATGAAAGATTTATGAGCTCAGCAAGCAAAACACTAAAAGAAGTTTAGTCTTTCAGCTGAAAATGAAGAATTTTATTTTGTTTCCTGCCTTGGTCCCTGTTTAAACATTTTTCATTAAGCAGTAGTTAAATGGAATACAGAAACAGGAGCCCAAAGCATCCTGATGTTTTCCATTCAGCAGGGATGGATCCTTCTTTTAAAGCACTGAGGAGGAGGCCATGATTCCAAGGGTTAGTTTGCTTCCTAGCAAGCATGAAATCTGGGTTCCAGGTCTTTTTTAACATTAGGGATTCAAAATTCCTTTCCAGAAGACTGCCTTACCCACAAAAACATATTAGGTATTTTAGAGGGAATAAGCATTGTTTTCCAGTTGGCCCAGTGTGCAATTCACAGGCCAAAACCAAGCACAAGCAAGATGGAAGTTACTTCATATTACAAACTGGGGGCACAGAGAAGACCTCATTTCTAAACTCTTCCCCCCTCATTCCAATGGAACTCTAATGTAAACTGCATAAACAGCTAACAGGACAGGAAATTGAACTCAGATGGAAGTTGAAATCATCCGAGGTGAAAGAAACTGTGAAACCAGAAGGTACTTTCTTTTGTTGGAGAGCTGCATGAATGCTCATCTGTTATGGAACTGCTGGCATAAAGCTGGCATGGTACAATTTAAAATAGGTGGGCCTGCGATTTGTTTACCCAAAAAAATTTTTACAGAGCTGAGATTAGAAGTGAATACAAGCAACTCCACCCTAGCCCTGCAGACCACAGGTTGATGGTGGCAGGGCACTCAGGTCCACACTTGTGATTGATGTTTTTGATAGGTTACTCCTGGGTATCTTTCCATTTCTTGTGTAGGTACTGATTTGCTGTAGTCAGACACCTCATTCTCCCACAGTTCAGGGCACTGTGGTTTAGCCCCTTGGGGGAGACACCCAGCAGTGAGAGACAATGTGCTGCCCGACTTTGAGGTGCGTCCTCCCTTCACCAGCCCAGGCTCCAAACTGCATTTGCTTTCTTGCCTGGAGGATGGCTCTAATCATACTTATTTGTGTGTTTTTAATGCATATGCACAATTCTTTGAAGATTTCTGAATATTGACTTACAGCAAACCCATTTTTTAATCTCATAGTAAATCTCCTGGTCCTCATTAAAATGAATAACATACGTTTATATGGGTATAATTCATTTTGCATTAAATAATACAGCTACAGAAAGAGCTACAGCTGTAATACATCTTACAAGGTAAAGATCAACAAAAATTAATCTTATGTGTTGTACCATTAGCAAATCACTGATTCTTTCTCCAGGTGGAGGCAGGCATCTCAAGAGGGGAAAAATATTTCTAGAATGACAGTAAATTAGTTCAACAGTAAACATGCAGTAATGAATTCCTGGATTAGAAGACCATGGCTATTCTGCTGCAGAAATTAGCCAAGTTAGTTGGGAAAATTATTTGAATGCAGTCAGAAAATATCCCAAATGGCACCAGAATCTAATAAACGCAGTCACAGTTTTCAATCCTTTCTTCATTGCTCTGTGTACAAAGTAGAAAAGGATTTAAAAGGAAATTGATGTCAACAGAAGTGGGGGTGCCTTGAAAGCAGAGCTCCTCATGAACCTGACTGCATTCTCATGGTTCCCAGATGGTTATCTCCTCACCCAGCTCAAACCAGCCCATCTAAGGCATATCAATGTATCACATATAGTAATTAAAGCAAGCACAGCTTATGGGAGATAAACTGAAAAACCCTGACAGCTCCTCAGCTGGTTTAAATCAGTACAGATCCATGATGTCAACAGGCTTTTGCCAATTTACACAAGCTGAGAATCATGTCCCGTGTGTCCACATTTCATCCAAGCCCAGTTTGGACTCACTACAGCTGAAGTGTGAGATGGAGAAGATGTTTCTAAAAAGCCACTCTATTCCCTTCATCCCTTTGAAATATCTTGGTTTCAAAGTGGCTCCTTGCCTGGTTTAGGGGGCAGCCCTTGCTCCTTGGGTACTCTTCTGGCTGCTGCAGTGGAGCAGCTTTCAGATCAGCAGCACAGGAAGAGCATCACAGGGAGGAGACCCTGTGGAGTGAGGAGGTGTAAAAGGTGAAAATAAATGAAAAAACAATCAGGCAGTTATAGAAATAAAAGAAGCTTTTTCACTATGTTTTCTGGACAAATCTGGTTGGCTTTAAACTATCACCCCATATTTTTCCAAGTCGCTAATTTCTAAGCCTTGGTGTTTGACATTCTGCCTGAGTCACCACAGAATTTTGTGCCCATCTGTTCATCCATTCATTCTCCTGATCTACTGCCTCTGCAACAGCACCAGAACATCTCTACAATTTATTACAATGCCTTTTTAGGTCTCCACACTCCATCACAATTTTTTTTTTCATTCTTGGGAAAAATACAAAAAAAAAGCCAAACCCAAACCTAGATTTCTCAGCTCTTCCTTCCTTAATGATGTCTACTGTCTGGATTCACAGAATGTTTTTAATTAGTGATCACAGTCTTCTGATGTCAGGACAAACTATCTGATGCTTTTCAATTATTTTCCATATTTACAAGGAGCCTTTGTGGCCACAGACAGATCTATTTATTTCATAACCTTTCCCTTCCAAACAGTTCCCATTTTCTACAGATCTTTCTCTTTCATTCATTTTATTTTTTTCTTTCAGTTAACAGTATTAGTGTGATATGGTTGGGTCACTATTCTTCTGTGCCACCTTCATTTTTGTTTCCCACTGCAAATGAGGTAAAACAAATGGACCCAAAAACTAGTGTGGAAAATGAAAGTTTATTTTTGCTTTTTAAGTTATGCATATTTCTTTTCTGAGATTCATGACAACAAACAAGGGACTTAATCTGTGACCCATTTAAACTTGTTTCAATGTTACCAGTGAGAAACTTCTAAAGAAAAAAATAAACTGCTTCCCTCTCTCTGCTTCTTCCCTTAGGAGAATACTAAAAGAAAATAAATAATTGTTTACATTTTCTTCTTCACCAGAAATCAGCTTAGTTATGCTGCTTTTTCTTGAATTTTATTTCAAAAAGTTGAATGAAATTCTGTATGTGCAATGGATTGTTCATTTATCCCACATACACAAATTAATGACAACTTTTCATATAGTTCTGGTAGTTGTCATTATTCTATGAAAACTTATATTAACTTCCTATTTTTATCTGAAATTCTGTTGTTTTATTATCAGATACATTCATCTGTGTGACTGCTTTGAGAGACCAAAAACTGTCCCTTGTTTATTAGCCAGGAATATTTGTGATCAGCAACTCTGCCTGCAACAGATGGAAACAATGCTGAGAGCGGGAAAGCGACGTAAGGATTTACACCAAGCAGCAGCGCAGCCTGACACTTTTCTGTTGTGTTTACTGCCATCAGTGCAATATCCAGATCTCACACACAGTTTTCATTAAAGTTGATGGGAGATGTTTCAGTGCAGACAGACATGAGGACATGTTTACCCCAATGTGTTTGACACATGCACAGCCTTGCACCAGCCCTGGCAGACACTCTCACGATATCTCACCAGGCTGTCTTTGAAGGGCCATGCAAATGAGTACATCTCTATAGACAGAGAATTTGCTGGATTTTGTCTTGGCTAAAAACCTGGTCCTCGGGTTGCTACTAGTGTCACTTTCCTTCAAAACATGTCCCTTTTTTATTTTTTTTTTCAGTGGTTATGATACTCCTGGAGAAAAGAGACAGAGACAAAAGATGAAAACCAAACATCTAAAAACATGAAAGCTAAATTTAGATTTTGATTCTGTAAACATGACTTAAGGTTGTCAAAAAATTCAAGACTATTCAGGCTTCTAGAGAGGAAGGTTTGTCTTGTGTAAAATTCTTGACCCTGTTTTCTATAGACTCACACTCATATATCCTTAAAGCACACCTCTCATTTCAAAAGGGGTACAGGCACAATCTGTGTTTTACATATACCTGCTACTATGGTTATAGTATTCTGACATTTCATACCCTATATCTTGCTTGCTGTTGAGTGTGCCCCCTTCAATTCAGTGGATTTGGACTTGATAAATATTAAGAGAACATGACCGTAAATTTACCCCTGTATTTATTTCCTGAAAACATGCAATTAGAGAGGGAAGAGACATTAAAGATACAGAGAATGAAAATACTTGGGATGCACTTTTTTCCCAATGGCTACATATTAGATATTACATATTGAAATATGCTTGAACTATTTTACTGCTTTGCTCAGAGATGATATGCAGTGATAGTTTGCAAGGGGAGAGAAGGTAGAAGGAAAGACATGCCAAAGATATGCAGAAATAAAAACATTTCCAGGCTGGAGTTTCCTTATTTTTTTAGGATCAGTCCTAGAAAAATATGTATTTTGGCCAGCAGGTTTTGCTTCAACCTACTTTGAGGGCAACCTTTAGCATGATCACAAGCAGTCAAATACAAGCTGTTGCAATGCTACTGATGACACTGGTTTACATCCATGTTGAATCTGGCCTATGATTGTGCAATTAATGAAAGAATAAATTAAACAGTTTAGTCACTAAACTAAATATCATGCTAAGCCAGAAGAAGAAATGTAAAAAATCTAACGCTGGGTTGAAAGACTTAAATTAGCAACAGTTTTCCAGTTTTAACAACTGGAAATAAGATATATTTCTCAATTCTTTGAAGCATAATTGATTTTTTTACTTCATCTTACATACTGTTAATATATATAAGCCATGCTAAGTACTTAATTCTGCAATGTATATAAGAGCACACAAGCATAATTTCTTTGTGAATTGATAGTGTTAAAACAGTTATATATACACCTGATTTAATGAATTTATGTAAATATATAAGCTTTTGTATGAGACAATTAACAAGCAAATATTACTTTGAAAATCCTGCAATATGTATTTGTTCCTTAATAGATCTTTGCAAATACTCGTACTTCATCCACGCCAACCTCTACTTTCCAGCATTTGCACTCACTGTAGAGCAAAGCTGGGCTTTCTGTGGCAGTGCCTGGTTACTTACCAAAATACTTTTGTGAGAAATACACCACAGGGAGAAATGCAGAGATCTGGGGAAAGGGGTGTCTTGTTTTCATGCCTAGGGACAAAACCTATTGTCAGGCATCCAGGTGTGTTACACTGTGTAGTGCTGAGCAAGAGCTCCTGTGCAGGTCTGTAAATGTCACAGACCATATCCAAGATCAAACCTGGTCCCAAACTGTTAAGCTGTGCTTTCACCAGCACACTATACTCCATTCTTTGTGTCTGGATATTTTGAGTTTTAGTAGCGGTATATTTTTCCAAAAGACCAGATGGAATTTATTATGATTTGAACTATTGTAGCATTACAAAAATATGACCTTTTCTTAGATGATGCAGCTTTCTTAACTCTTTGCACCATGAATTCTGTATTTCTGTATTTTAACAATACAGTTACAACGAAAAGTTTTAGTCTCCAAGAAAAAGGGAAAAAAAAAAAAAAAAAGATACATTGAAGTACCTGAGGTTTTCACAAGACCTAGTTTTGACTCTCAGTGCAGTGCCTCTGTATCTCGGATAAAGCTGTTTGGTCACTTGATGTTTGAGTTGCAAAAGTTAAAAATTTACCATCTGACACTGAAGTGATATGTTTGTTGACTTGATAGCATAAAAATAGGGTCATGTTGGAGACACAGACTCACAGAATCATTAAGGTTGGAAAACACCTCCAAGATCATTGAGTCCAATCATTAACCCAGCACTGCCAAGTCCACCACTCAAACTTGTCTCTGAGCACCACAGCTGCACATTTTTGGAACATTACCAGGGACAGTGGCTGCAGCACTATCCTGGGCAGCCTGTTCCAATGCCTAACCACTCCCAGTGAAGAATGTTTTTCCTAATACCCAATCTAAACATTCCCAGGCACAACTTGAAACCATTTCCTCTTGCCTTTTCTCTTGTTACCTGGGAGAAGAGCCCGACCACCACCTGGCTACACCCTACTTCAAGGAGTTGTAGAGAGCAACAAGGTCTCTCTTGAGCCTTCTTTTCTCCAGGCTAAGCAACCCCAGTAACAGTTGGCCCAGCTCTTCACTCATTTAGGATTTTCCTGCTAAAGGTTAACTAAAGAGTATATGACATGCAAATGCAAATTCAGTGAGTTACCATTGGAACGATCAGCTTTCCCTGGGCAACAATTAGGATAAATTCATAAAGTGATAAGTGATCCCCCTGTGTCACCCATACTCCCAAGCCCAGCAGCAAAATATCCAAAGGGTAAGTATTTCAGGCAGGGAAGAATTTCCAGCTGTTGCAGAGAAATAAAATGATGTCATAATTGCAGTTGCTCAGAAGACATGGGACATGGAGGTATTTAGTGTGAGTGAAGGAGAATGAGTCAGATCCTTAGCTACTGTGCCATTGCACAGGACTGATTACATTAACTAATTAATAACACTTGGTGTTACACTCAGGAGACCAATAATCAGAACTGATTAAGGAACAGGCAGCTTTATATTCAAAATTTGTTTTCATTTCACCTAAATTTGATATGGAGGGCCACAGATGATCAAATCAGCTTAGGAGTAGCTCAGAATAAGTAACAGTTTTACAATATCTCTTTTTCTTCCCTTCATTATCCAAAATGTCTGTGCACTTAAATTGCATTTGTCTTTTAGACCAGTGCAACAAAATGAAAAAATTTTTCTCCCAAAAGTTTTAAATTTGTAAGAGGCCTAGGAAACAGACTGGTAGCCTAATTTAGTGTCTATCAAAAAGTGTCAATACTTGAAAAAAAATAGCCCTGCAAGTCAAAAGAGGAGAAAAAAGGAGGAAAACTACTTATGGTCTTTCCAAAACAGATATTTCCAAAAATTATGTCATCACAACTAAAGACAGTCTAAAATTTTATGTCATACTTTTGCAATTGTTTGTAGTAACAGTAATATTTTTAGTTTAATTTAAAATATTTTTCATGTTTAAGTTATTTTAAAAGCCTTTTTCCTCTTTTTTTCAAAGCAAAATATTTTGTTATCTTGGAGTAGCATGATTTCATTGAGAGAACCTTGTAAACAAGGAAACTGATATTTTAAAATTTTCCCCCAATTGACTCCAAATTCCATTTCCTTTCCAGCTTTCTCAGTCACCTGTGCCTTTTGCCTTTTTCTTATTGCTGCTAAGGTGCAGAAAATAACACCTCATTTTAACAAATCTATGTATTTGAAATCAGCAGAAACTCCACATTTGGGGTGTTCTTAATATCTTATTTAAAAGAAAAGGTAAAAATAATCCAGGTCAAACCATAACCATGGAAAGTACCAAAGAAGAAAAACAGACAAATTGTCAATACATGCATACACAGAGTGTAGACTCAACATTGTTGCTGTCACACAACTTTTTACTCTAATTTTTAATAGGACATGGAAAACCTGTGCAGAGAAGGCATTTTGCCTGAGAGCTCTGGCCTCCTTGGAAGAAGGCTCCCAGCTCTGGCACCCCCCAGCACAGGTTAGGAGCTTCTACAATGACCTGAAATAGATAATTTAGAAGGGGTTTTTTTGAGTCTTTGCATTGCTATCCATTATCCAGGCCTGTTTTAAAGTAGATTTGTGCATGTGTGCATTGCAAGCAGATTTCCAAATTAGATTACCTTTTCCCCCCTGTAAGTTACTTGGAACAACTTACCAGTTAAAGGAGTGTTTGTTAATTGCCTTAAAAAGGGTATTTCCTATTACCACCCTGCTCCTTCTGGAAAAAATATATTTAGCCTGATTTTGTCAGTGTCATATACGTTGGATCTTTTTTAAAACCTGATAACCAGATTACTTGAGAAACTGGAACTCTTCCAAGACAGCCGTTTCAAGTTTCTTGGTAAATAGTCTGTACATTGTATATATTTGCGAAATATTCATTATTTACTTTATAAAGTCTTCTGATCTTCCATAAATCTCTGCTCACAGAGTAAATTTTAAGGCACTGTCTCCCACTTCTTAGAAGCTGGCCCCTTCATGTCTGCAATACCACACATGGAGTCACATGGAAAAGGTTCATGTGGGATGTCTTTGAAGTGGAGCCATCGGACATCAGATGGACCGGCTTTCCAAAGTGAGAAATACAAATTATGTCTGTTTATTGTCTCCATGAAAGAAATTCAGTGCTTTGTTTAAAGTCTGTCCTGAGGTGAGCACATGCTTGTCTCTATTGTCACTGAATGACACCTTTCCTATAACGTGAAAAAATGGTTAAAATGGTGAAATCCTATTCTTCTTATGATTTGATTCTTATATGATTTGAAGATTGCAGGATAAGGATAAATTTTTGTCATTTTTGGTGGTGGCAGTGTTGGGGTTTTTTTTTGTTTAGGTTGAGGGGTTTTTTTTAACTATGCTATTTGATTGGAACACTGTAAAGAGGAATGATCCTGTACTTCAGTCGCTCTTGGTTCTCACTGAAAGCAGGCTGGTAGTTGCAGCCAAACCAAGCCTGCTGTGCCTGCCTTCAGCCTGAGCAGAATGGGCAGATTGCAAACCAGCCTGGATCTGAAAGCTGCCAAATGGTGTGCAGGCAATACCAGCCTAGCAATCCCTGGACGTGAAGATTTGCCTGTTCCTTTGGCTGATTTCACAGTGTAGACCTGCTCACAGTCCTGTTCTGTAGTACATGTCTCTGCAGGCAAAGATCACTTTACCATCCAAATGTCAATCCTCACCAAACTGTAGGGAGCTGTAATAGAAATATTACTCTTCCATCAAGAGAGTAGACATCATGATATAACTTGACAGTGTCTCTGACAGAACCAGAAGCTGAAGCCAAATCTCCTACAGAGTCCTCAACTCTTGTCACATTATGGGGTATCAAGAGAAATTTCACTGAAGTAAAAGAAATTATTTTTCTCCTAAATACCTAGAACAGGCTGAAAAATGAGGTACGAGATCCTAAGAATTCCCACTGTTCAGCAGGTATTTGCCCACTCTGCAATGTCATTTGGACTTAAAAACCAGCATCCTTTAAATAGAGCACCCCTGTTCTGAAAGAACTGTGTTTTAAGCTTCTGATGCAAAACACCTCAAGGTTGGCATAAATTCAAAATCACACTTAGGTCCAGATCCAAATTTTGTGCTGTTCCTCAGTAAGCTAAGCCAAGGACCCCTCTCCTAACATCTGTGGATATTGGGGTATTTGAAATCCAACTCCAAATTCCAACTTAAGCCACGGTCTAATGTAAACAAAGTTAATGGCTTGTCAGCATGGGGCTGTAAAACAATGTGGGTACTGTCATAATATTGATGTAAGGAAACTTGAAATATATAGCCATTTTTCTGAATATAACAGTGGCTTTTGCTCTTAGGGAAAAGTCATTAAATTAGTATGTCCAGGTTATGTAGCAGCCAGAGAAAATATACAATTGTGGCAGCCAAGAAATTACATGGAAAAGAAATTGTGCCTTGACCCATTGACCGTAGTGCCAAACAGTGACTGCCATTTAGTGTTGTATCACCTGGGTTTTATACCCACATGTTACAGCTCACAGGCAACTGTGGCTGTGTGGAAACAGGAGAAACACGTGTTTGAGCTGCACCTCTCAAGGGATGACTGAAGTATGAGCCAGGCAGAGAGTTTGAAAGAGTAAAGGAAACAAAAAATAGATACTGTGCTGGAATATATAATCTATTTTTGGTTTGTACCAATGAGGAGTTGTTGTCAGCAGTATATCATTGACTGATGATGAATCAAGGTCTGTTTTAAAGACTCAGGTGGCATTTCTCAGGTGACATATTACAAACTCAGTGTGTGGTTATGGTTGTTCATCTGAAATCTCAAACAAATATGGATACTTCCTGAGGATTACCTTCTAAAACAACATAAAGTAATTTAAACTGACGTAATGATTCACAACTGTTGGAAAGATCACTTTGCAGTGATCTATAGACACTGTGTATATTTAAGTATATCAGCCCATCTCTGTAATAATTTCTTTTAGCTTCTGAATTGATTTACCTCAGTATTCTTTTTTCTCAAAATTATCCATGAGTTTATAATACTGAAGTGCCAAAAAAGTATTTTATATGTAATAATCCTTATGCATCTTCATTGTGCCTTTTTAATCTACAGGAATCACTGCACAATATATTTTTAGTGTGAAATTGTGGCCAAAGAACCTTTTTCATGCACAGTCACAGCCACTCAGTGTAAAACATGTGCTTGGACACATAATAATTTTTCTGAGTTTTTGTGAGGTGTGCTTTGAGACCATGCTCTGTCTGTACTGCTATTTTGATTTATACCGGTAAATAATCTCTCTGTCCTTGTCTGTGTTACATTAAACTCAAAGTTGTACATGATGGGATGAGTTCAGATAAAGATTTGGACTGATTCTGGAGCTTTGGAGAGATAAAGCATTAATACTTTCCAAAACTTCAGCAATGATTTGGATTTGGGTAAGGGCCCATGTCTGATTATGTTTAAATATTTTGACATGCGTGGTATTCTATTTTATGAGATAAAGAGATCATAAGAACTTCATTTGTGCTGTTAGTCTATACTATGGAAACAAATGACATGTTTCACCCATATTGAAGAAATTCAGGATGAAAGATCACAGAGCAAATCATGTTAATGCATAACACATACAAGAAATACTACAATTAAGAATTTACAGATGTGACTCGGGAATAGGCACTAATTACATGAGAAGTAATGTATTTAAACTCAAGCTTCCAAGTTAGTCATCGAGATGAGCTTTCAGCTTTTTAGGTTTATGTGAGCAAATATTGTGGTAACACATCACCATGGTAGAAAACTGTATTTTTAGTAAGGTTGAAAGGAGTGGTGATAAAGGTTGAGCAGCTTTTCTCCATTTCTCAAATTTGAGGCTGGACAGTCTATACTGACCCTATTTCTCCTGAACTGGGATTCTCTGAAGCCTCAGGTCTGGTTCAGTGTCACCAGTTGTGTTTCTCTCTGGATGCTCACCCTGATGTGCAACTTGACTTTTGTCCTGACACTGATTCAGTCAGGAACTTTGGAGTTTTAAAGAAAATTCACAATACTTTAAGTCCCTTGCAAAACTGTCCCATAGTGCTCCAAACCAAGCAAGTAGAAGTTCTGCAAGGTGAGAGAAAAGAAGGGTTTAGCTAAGGCTACTGGTTTACCAGCATGCCAGAGGACACTGTGAGCAAAATCTGACAAAATGAAAGTTAATTTCAATAATTTCCCATTGCTTTAGGAGTCTTGATTTTTTTTTTTATCCTGTTTAAACATTGTCCTTTACCACCAGATAGATGAGCACCTAGTCAAGAACTTGGACCATAAGTGCAATGTATTACAACATTTGACATTTAGCTTTCTGTCAACTCACTTCAATATTGACCAAAGTGCTCAGTCTTTGAATTTAGCACTCCATCTGATTTATTTCCCTGAAGATGACCACAGAGAAAATGTACTAAATATGAGATGATGTTAAAAGCAATATTTTATTTATTATGTAAACCTCAATTTGGTTTTTTGGTGGTTTTTTTTTAAATCCACGTATACTATAAAAAATTTCCAAGTAATCTTGACCAATATTTCATGGAATCACAGAATGGTTTGGGTTGGAAGGCACCTTAGAGACCATCGAGTTCTAATTTGCAGTTTTGGGTAGGGATGCCATCTGACACGTCAGGTTTCTCAGGGCCCCATCCAGCCTGGCCTACAGAGTTTACTGTAAATATGGATTATCTCTGCATCACATTTGGTGTCACCCACCAGAAAACACAGGAAATACCAGACTACACCAAATCCATTTTCTTCAGCTCTGCCTGCTGATGGTGTCCAATATTTGGATTCTTGAGAGGTTGCTGGAATTACTTTCTTCTTTCATGCCCATTCCCTGTATTCGTCTATTTTGATACTTAGAGACTGTCTTAAATCCACAGCACAAAAGGACAGATGTAACAATTAGTCTTGAAAAGGGCATTTCTCTACTTGGATGCAGGCATGTACATCACCCAAAGCGACAAGGATGAGTTCTAACTCTAGCTGCTAAATTTTACTGTGCTTTTACAAATCATTAGTTTGTTGAAACATTGTTAATTGTCAGATATTCTTAAGTGTCATTAAATTGTAACACATAAAGTGAGAGCACAGAATCATGTTTTATGTACGTCTTTAAAATTAATGAATTATGAATAAACTCCCTAATTGCACTGAAGTACAGATGGAAGCAATCTTCATGAAATTATAAATAATCACCACGCTGCTGATTGCAACAAGTGGAGTTTAAGATTGCCAAGCAGTCTTAGAAGTTTAATTAAATGTACTAAAAAAGCAATTTGATGCTTTAAAAGCCAAGCTGTTGCATGGCACTGAAGCAAATCAAAATTTCAGTTAGGTTTGCAAACCAATCTTTTCTGCTGACCTTAGAAATGCCAACATTCCCAGCTTAGAAATTTTATGCTTTGCAAGTTCAATGCCTCGAATAAATATAAGACTTGACTTTTGGAAATATTATTTAGGTGAAGACATGAAGATAAGCAAGAATGATTTTCAGACATTATAAATTCACATGCCTAACAAGACTAGTAATTTTATATAGCATTGAGAGAAGAGACCCTCTGTACAGTACGAAAGAGTAAGATGTGCCAGATGTCATCAGGCAAGTTTAGAGTTTATGGAGTGTAGACAAATATAAAGGAGCTTATGTTTAAGGTTGTCCCTTGACCCTTTATGACCTTCTGGATCTGTGAATCTACACTCAGAATAACTAGAGCAAGAAGAAAATTTTGGCAGAATCTTGGCTCCATAACTCTCCAGTGAACTATCAACCCTGCAGAGACATGTGAAACCTGGTACTTTGCTCCTGATAGACAATTTCTTCCTTAGTGTATTCTTCAAGTACAGCAGCTGAGCAATGCAAGGCAAATGTAGTGTTTGGCTCGGTAAGTAAAGCTCAGATCCCCAAAGGAATTTATCTTTTATTCATTCCTGTATACTTGACTTGAAATGAAGCTGAAGTATAAATGCTGAAAAGTGCAGTATGAATAAACTTTATGCCAATGCCTCTGAATCCCACATTTCCGTGGTGAATCTCTATTTTACTACTGAGGTCTGATTCTGCTTCAGGTTTAGCTGGATACAGCCCTTGCCTGAGAAGTTCAGATATTATTTCAGGTTTATTAGCATACATGTCTGGAGTCTTTTCACAAGACTGGGTATCCTCTATGGGTTTTTCTTCTAGTCTGGAAGGGCACAAATATTTTTGGTAGGTATTTATGTCTGTCCAGCAATTTCAGAGCATCTCAGATCAGGTGTCCTAGCTTGAATCAACCAGGCAAGTGAGCTGATGCCTCCGTGTTTGCTTTCTATCTAAACCTAATCAAGACTGAGGCAAAAAGCTTCATCCCCATCTGAGCTTTTGACTGGCTGTCTATGGCCCATTAAAGTGCATCTAATGCACAGAAAGATGATGACTCTCAAATCCATCTGAGACAAACCCTAATGTGCTGACATTGGATCAGTAAGTAACTGCAGAGGTGGCTTTTAGTGTCATAATGCACCACTTAGACCACTTGCACAGGAAGTGAGGAAACTGGTTTCTCTTCCTTCCTCAGACAGAGGGGAGCAGACCTATATTTCTTCATTCCCAGGAGTGTGAATGACAGCCAGAATTTATGTCAAGAGGGTTAATGGGGGAGGGCAGAGGCACCTCCTACCTCTCCAATGGGGAAATGGATACAAGATTTACTGTCCCCAAGAGTGAATTAGGAAAAAAGAAATAAGCTCTAACTGTGTAATATGATGGTTAGGGCTTCTTAAGAAGAACAGAGTCACAGGTTTTGTTTCCCCAGTTAAAGGCCTATTTTGTGTTTTCCAGTAAATCCTAATTGAATAAAATTAGAAAGGTAAGTTCCATGTTGTCAATTGAGTGTCCCTACTCAGATTGTCAGTAGATCTTTTTTTACTCTTGGCTTGTACTAAGCAGAAAGTGTAAAAATGTTTTGTTTTATAATGTTGCTAATTCAGAACAATAAAATATTCCAAATGAGGTGGCTCAGGGGGAAACTTACCACTTCCTACAGTTATTTGAAAGGAGGTTGTAGCCATGTGGGAGTTGTTCTCTTCTCCCAGGTAACAAGTGACAAAAGAGGAAATGGCCTGAAGTTGCTCCAGAGAATGCTTAGATTGGATATTAGGAAAAATTTCTTACCTGAGGGAGTGGTCAAGCATTGGAACAGGCTGTCCAGGGATGTGGAGGAATTGCCATCTCTATATTTGTTCAAAAGGTGTGTGGATGTGGCTCTTGGAGACATGGTTTAGTGGTGAATACAGCAGTTCTGGGTTAATGGCTGGATTTAATGATCTTTGAGATCTTTCCAACCTTAATGATTCCATGATTTTATATTTTTTCTTCTGAAAAAAAATACTGTGTCTGGATGGCTGAGAAATTAAACATGCAGATCAATTTGTTTTCAGGGGAATTGAGGTTTGTAATGTGTATCCAGGACTGCATCTTTAAAACTGCAGCATGCATTTTTAGAGGAACATATAGAAATGGTTAAATTTTTAATTAAAATAGTAACAGTGTCATTTGAAACACTGTTGGTGTGTCCTGGTACCTCCCCAGTTCACTCCAAAGTGGTGATCTGCATTTACAGGGGCAACTTCTGAGCACACCTTAGGTTTTTGGGCTGTGCATTAGATCTGTAACTGGGTGTCGTACATCCAAAGAGCTTTTGGATGCAGCACAAAAAGTAAATGGGAAAGCAAGAAAGTCACAATTGCTTTAAAAGATCATATTTTCACATCTGCCTTGCAGGATATTTGGCAGTTTCTTTTTTCTGTAGAAGAGGCTACATAAAGAAAGTACAAAGTTCTTTTGATCTAAAAAATCCCTGTGGGATTTAATAATTTATATCAGAATTTACCAGCCCAGAGGAACCCATTTTTATATACTGGAGTAATTTTGCTTTGCTTTTGTCAGATCAGCTCTACTTGAAACAGAGACTTGCTATTAATGGAACTGAGCTATATTTCAATGTCTCAGATACTTTGGTGGCTTTCATTCTACCATATTTCACTCTGGTTCCAGTTCAGCAAAGATCTTAAACACATTTCTAAATCTAATAATTTAAATGGGACTGAAGACCATATGTAGATATTTTATAAAAATTGGGTCAGCTTATAAACTCTTCTTTATGATACTTTTAATGAAGAGTAATATGTTGAGACAGATCCTTTTCGTTTAATTTTCTTTAGTGACTTACTGTACTGATTGAATATGAAATAAGGCACAAATATGAGGGCTGGAAGAAAAAAATCTTGTTATTTTCTTCTGCACAGAGCCATAGTAACAGGAATCAAACACATCTGGCATAACCAATATAGTAGATGCCCTCATTTAAGATAGACATCTACATTTTCTTTAATATTAGTGGGCAGAAATACGTGTGTTTACAATTCATTTTGCTCCTCCCTAACACAGACGCCTGAATCAATGCAAACTTCTGTACTCCAGAAGTGTCTGTTGCTCCTGTCAGACTATGAAGAGGACTTTCACACAGGCATTTACACAGCAGATATCCAAGTTTGATGCATGAGGTGACATTCATCCCATGGGACATTTAGAGCAGAGGGGAGAAGGCCTCTCAGACCAAGGTCCTCCTCACTCCCCTCTTCTCCCTGAGTCTGGGCAGCAGCAGACAATAGGCAAAGAGGAAAGGAGCAAACACATATACAAAAATGTCTTGGTCTAGCAAATTTTCCAGTAATCAGTGGTTTTAGAACTTCATGATCCAGATTTTGTTCTGGCAAATCATGTTTAGTAACACCAGTTGATTTACTCCCCATTCATTTGTTCCTTTTTACATCCATGTGTATTTTTTACCTCCATGAAATCCTGTGGTTATGAGCTCTATAATGTAATTACATGTTGTGTGGAAAAAAATACTCTGCTTTGGTGTATAAGTCACTCCTTAATGCTTTCATTATATGTCTGCTGATCCTCGTGCTATGAGATGGAGTGAATATTCACTCTGTTCATGTTCTGCACACAGTTTATGACTTAAAGCCCTCTGTCATTTCCCCCTATCAGTCATCTTTTTCCCAAGCCTAAGAATCCTAATGTATTTGTTATTTCTTCATATGGAAAACATTCAGATCTAGACATTAGAGATGCAAACAGGATTTTCAAAATCAGAATTTAAGTGGCTTTAGTATAAAGTCAACAATGACAGGGGAACTAGACTTCATTAGAACAAGTCCTCACCCTAACATGGTGATGTGCAATAAACCATGCAAAAATATTGAATGCTTATTAATCATTGTGTAGTCCATTATATGAAATTTTGTGTGGTTATTGTGCATGGATTTATTTATAAAGCAAATTGAAGCTGGTTATTGTTTTAGCTGTTAGAAAAACAAAATCTTCCAGAAGAAAAAAACCTGGACACACTTGGTTACTTCTTTTATCTCCATTTTTACATATGAGACCCTTCAAGTTGGAATGAAGGGTATGCAGACTCTTCATGTCTGTATTAACAGTTACAAATCAGGCAATATCTTAAGCCCATTTGGTTGTCTCCATCATTATGGGAAGATTGTATTTTGACATGAATTGATGGACTCAGTCTAATTCCTAATTGAAAGAGTCATTACCCCACAGTGACAGGACAGAACAAAGAATTGAACATGCATGAAGGTATTTCATTTCCCTTAAGATATTTTAGTGACTCTACAACCGGTGGTGTAGCCAAACTTGTGTTCTGGGTTTGTTCCTGCTATTTATTACAAATATTAGTGCACCCCCTAGAAGCTCCCATGAAAAATGGAGTCCCGTTGCGAATAACATACTGATTTCCAACACATTTTATGCACACATCACTCAGTAAGAAGTGTGTCTTCCAAAGCAAAACAAAACAATGTGTTTTGCATGATTCACTATGCTTTGCTGCAAGAAATACAAAATAATTGAGCAAGACTGCAGTAACTCTCCAATACTTTGTTATGGTTTTTAGCTGTACTCAGCAGAATAAAGTGACCCTGGTTCACAACTCCCAAACTGTATTTGCAAAGGTGAAATTACACATTTAAAGGTTTCTGTTGAGGACATAACTCTGAGGGCTGACATTTTAAATCTGTAAAGTTCATGAAAAAATGAACACCCTTTTCTCTGTGGTGTGCGACACATTTGAGTCACCACGATTTTGCTCTCAGTGGTTGTGCTGGTGAACAATATATTCACAAATTGTCACCCACATTCACCATTTGAATTTGTGTGGTGTTTAAAGCCCTGTGCTTGTCAGCTGTGTAAAGAGGGAAGAACACTATTCCCTTCAGTAAGGAGTTCATTATACAGGCAAGAGCTGGAAAGAAGCAGGTGAGGGTTCAGGAGAAAAGACTGACAGGCCAGCTGTGCTCTTCATGCACTGGCAAGAAAATCCCTGTCAGGGAATGCTTTAGCTTTACTTTGGTGTTCGGTGCTTTAGCAGAGCAGTATTCTACTCAGCTGCTCTGTCTCATATTGGAGCAATCTTCACCCATGCCTCTGCAGTCAGCAGGAGAGCAATTACCAGCTCCATGGCCATATAAAGGCCACAGGAGTAATCTGTGACAGATTTGATGACAGCAGGGGAAATACTCCTGAGAATTGTAATTGTAAGGGCTAACTGCAGACCCAGATAGCTCTCAGCTGATGATCAGGAATAGCCCCAGAGTCAATGGCTACTCAAGCTTCCAAGATAAGACCATGCTCTGATTTAAGAGCCTATTTCTGTGGTCAAGGCTGTGAACTCCTTACTGCTGTTGAAGACATCCATCAGCCCTTTGACATTAGCAGGATTAATTCCTGGTTAGGAGGGCAGCAATCTGGCTCAGTGACACTGATAAATTTCTGCTTGTGTGTTGTCACATTTTTGCAAGCATGCACAGGAAAAAACCCCAAACATGGGCAATGCTTGTTGCATAGAAATTCTCTCTGCAAGGGTGTATAAGAATGGAACATGGTTCTAAGGACTTGCCTCTCCAGGATCAGTGTCAGCTTATTTCAGCCTGGATGCATTTCTGGCCCTAGTGCTGTTGTCTGGCATGGTTCCCATGTATCAGATTGTTACAAAGAATCATAATTAACTGGAAGTATCTGTCTATATCCTTAGGAAGGAAAATAGGTCAATGTATAGTATAGAAAAGGTCATCTTTTTGTATGTTGCATTCCCGTCCTGACTAGTACACAAGGATTGGCCTGCTTTTGTGGACCCAAGATGAGTGTGTCACAGCAAAATGAGTGTATTCTCATGGCTAAACTTTTCACTCAGTTCAGTCTGGGAGTGTTAAGGACATCCCTTTGGTGGCAGTGTAAAAATTGATCTCTGTGTTTTGTAGGCTCTTCTGGAGTTCCACCTGCAACAGGGAGATGATCAAAGTATCCAAAATCTGGCCTTGGCTAAGAAGTTCAGCAATAGTCATTCAAAGATTTGTCCAGTAGAAACCAGACTTTTCAGGTCTCCTCTGAGATTAGATGGCAGTGATTAAGAGACAACAAAACTTGGGCTTAATTTAAATATACAGTAATCCTTTAGCTACTCTAGCCTCTTTCTCTGCAGTGCCACAAGGAGAGAAGTCACAAGTTAGCAGTGAGACAGTCCTGGCTACCCATGGTAAAGTCATTCAGAAAAATGGAATTCTAAACTGAAAAATTAACATTTTCAAGTTGGTTGCTGGAACACATCCTTTCAGTTTCAAATTTTTACATCCATTCCACTCATAAGAAAATTAATATTCTTGTTGACTGTTTGTCAGACTAGGAAGACTAAAAAACAACTTCCCGCAATAATGCCTGTAATTGTGCAATTCATGGATTAAACTGCTAATGCTCCGCAAAGAGGTAATGGGCTGGTCTAATTTCAGCACATTTTCTTCTCCAAATTTCAGAGTGGGTACTTTTGAAAGAAATATGCAACCTTTTGCCTCTGACTGCTATAACTAATAACCGTATTTTTTGCTTATGTGTTAGAGAGTGAGATAAAGGATTGTGGATCAGAAAAACCAAATTTTCTGTGATTTGAACCGAAGTCCATCACTGGAAACTACAACAGTTCATCCTGATTATGAAGTGACCCAGAAGAAAGCCTAAGAAATACCAACCAATGTGTTACTTCCATGTGGTGTTTGCACACACTCTGTGTGTGGAATATAAGAATGTAATGAAATGCATTCACATTTTCATATTCCATAAAATAAAGACTGTATTACTCTATAGCATTACACAAGCATGGTGTCATGAGATGAAGCAGAAAATCTCCCAGGCCTGTTTCTTCAGTCATGCTTGTGTTTTGGTTCAGTCCCCAAGGTTTCTGGCTTATCAGATGCAGACAAAGTGAAAAGAAACAGTACCAGTGAAAACTACTATAGATCCATACATCGCGTGATGCAGAGCGGAATGAGACTGAAATGTGTTCTTTAATAATGAATACTAAAGTCAACATTTATAATAGTAACAGGAGATACTGAGTTTTCTTTTCATTTGAAGGTCAAGAGTTGATGTCATATCTCAGCCAGGGAGCTTAGACATACAGTGCCCCATTTATTACCACTGCAGTGTGTCAGTCGGACGCCAGCAGACAATGTCAGTATCTGGCACAGTTTCACGAGGAATGAAGTTTTTACAAAGACACGATCACTTCTGTATTAAAGTTTGATTATATTATTTCTTAGGTAAACTGCAACTTCTCTAACACTAGATGTTTTCTGGCTGAGACTTTTGCTGTGAACGACAACATACTTTTTGCCTTGTTTTCATTGCTCATTTTAGCTATGGAAAGGAGCAGAGTTGGAAAATGCTGTCCTTTGTAGCATTTACTGAGGCAAGACTCTTGTTTGTGTCCTGAACCCAACATATTCCAAGTCAATAAGGTAATAAGCCACATAGAGTTGTTCATCTCTATACTTGTGTACATGTGTTTATAAGAAGATTGACATTTGACCGTGAGTTTTTGCCAAACACAGACTTATAGTGTCAACACCAGTTGGAGAAATAAGCGGGGAAGTGTGCAGGGAGCCACATGCAGACTACTGTGTATACAACACCAATCCTGGAGGTAAAAACAGGACCTTAAATTAAACAACAGGCTCCCCTGACTGTCCTTCCCTTTTTGTTTTCAGTACCATTAGCACAAAATTGGTTTTCACCCAGTACAAATGCGGAAATCTGAGTATCTCAGTTTATGTTAAGCCTCAGTTGACCAAGTCATCATTCTCATGCCCAGTGGTGAATATTGACTTGTATCTTGTGCTCTTTAATATTCTCTGTTTGTTCCTGCAGTAGTCATGGATTAAAGAGAATCACTGTTACCCAAATGGTTGCTACTCAAAATGCCTTTGAAATAATAAAAAATCTTGCACAGAGGTAATTCCAGATGATTTTGTAACACACTGATGTAAGAAAATAGAGAAAGAAAGAAGATCAAATCTCCACTTATGTCTTGTAAACCTCTGCTGAACATCTATTCAGCACATTCAGATGCTTGGCTGTGGCTGCTAAACACACACAAGTTTTTACACATCCTATTCAAAGACTTGAGGTACCACCTGGAAGAGGTGAAAGAGTTTGAAAATTTACTCTATGTACCTAATTTAAGAATTTTCAGAACTCTCTATTGACTGAACAAGGTACAGAAGTTTGACATTAAAATCACTGAGGCATCCCAGTTGACATTTAAGTTTGTGGCAGCCTTCAGAGTTTCTATTGTGAACAAAAACCTTTTCACCTGTTCATACTCTCAAGAGAGGCATCTTTCCTCTAAGGTAAGGAAACAGAGAACTGCACAGACAGCAGCTTGGTGAGGGTATCTGTTCTGTTGCGTGACTTCTGGTGGGGAGGAGACCACCCTCTTTTTTTTTTGAGTGTCACAGAACACAGCTTGATTTCTGTGAGCTGGGGCCAAAGTTTTCTTTCTTTTCTTTTTTTCTCTCCCTGCTCCCCTCCTTCCTTCCCCCCACATGGTGTCTGCTTTCAAGATTGCTTCAATAGCCAGCATTGTAACATACAGAGATGGATTTCCACAAAATTAATTTCAGGGCTTGGATAGGAACTGATTATGAATCTTTGTAGTCCTACAGATGAAGTCATTAAGAAAGAACTCAGAGTGGAATGCAGCCAAGGTTCTTAGCAAGAGCATGGCAGTGGTTGCACAACAGAATATGGGAAGAGTAAGAAAAATGACACAACATAATCATTTCATATCATTCATTAGTTTCTCCAAACAATGAAAGAACACAGTGGCACATGTCAAATCAAAACAGGCCTCTAACAAATGTAGCAAAACTACACGTGTGATCCAGCAGGATTTTGAGGTGAAAGATATTTGGATTAAGATCTTAATTGTCACAAATCTATTTGAAATACATCCATAATATTGTAGTGATTTCAGTGGTATTTTAAAGAACCATTTAAAGTTCTTCATGTGCAGTAATTTAATACAGTAAATAGAATTATAAAAATTGTAACAGTGCAACAGTGGATGCAAATAACTTAGAAGTTATATACTTCTTTATATTATAAAATAGATTGATAATTTTCCATCATATTTTACTATAATTTTTTTTCTTTACTTTTCTTTCTCTTGAAAGGAGAGGGAAATGGCAGTAGAAAAATGAGAGTGATAAGATCCTCACTTATACTAAGTTTTGCTTTATGCACAGTTTTTTATGGTGCTCAGCTAACATTACCCATAGCTTTCCCATTAACATCATTTATGCCATCTCAGTTGTTACAAGATTAGGTTTGTTCTAAATACCTGTATTTTATTTTTCAAATCAGTATTTAATCTTCAGAAAAAGCCTTTATCAGTTACCAAAAAAAAGTATATGGCAAGTTTTTTAATTCCAAGCACTTTCAGCTGAATGGAAAATATAGAAAATAGTTGGACAAGACACATGTTTAGGATGGATTCCTTTTATTCCCTTTTCTGTAACTCAGCTGTCCAGTGTGTAAGGTTACCACTTGGAATCTGGAAAAGAAATGCTGAGTTTCCTCCTCTATCTGATCTACACCAGGGATTTCCAACGCGTCCCTGGAGAGGACTCCTCACCATTGAAAATGGGATATCTTGAAGGATTCATGATCTGTAATTCCTGCAACCCTGAGGATAACTAGTTCAGACATAAAAATGATCTGATAAACAGCTGAGACAATTCTCCCTTTGAAGTTGGTTCTCTCTACAGATGGACGTGCTGTTGAAAGAAGTATTTCTCCTTCTTTTCCACTAGTGCTCTACCCATATGTCCCATGTTCTGGCTGTGTGACCCAAGTAGGTGACTATAATCCTCCTCTGGGATATTTAAGAGTTTTGTATAAAGTCAGACTGCTTCAAAAATAATAATGGGAGAGCATCAGGCATTATTTCATAGAATCATAAAGAGTTAAGGGGCTGGAATGGACCTTAAAGATCATTTAGTCCCAGCCTGCTCGACACAGGCAAGGACAGCTCCCTCTAGACCAGGTTGCTCAAGGCTTATCCAACCTGGATTTCATTATCCATTTCTTTGTATTACCCATTTCTCATGAAAGGGTGTCCTTTCTGTTGCAGGTTACAGCTACACATCCCAGTGGAGTGTTACCCAGAGAAATTATTTTTCTCAAAACCAAATAGAGATATTACAACATACTTATACCAAAGCTATCAGACTCTGCTTCTAAGTTGGAGCAGCTTTATGCTAACTTCCTGGGTTGGCTTCAAGGCCTTTTGCTCAGGTGTCTGTGAATTACAGTCCCTACCAGAGTTGCTGAAATGGCCCTAGATAACTCAAATAGAAATGGATTTGCTTCTTGACACAGCATTGATAGTGGTGTCAATTCATGTGAACTGTAAGCCTCTGAGATCTGGATTTCTGCGTTAATTTTCCTATGCTCTATTTATAAAATATTCAGTGAAGAGAAACAGAAATTCTTGTGGTCTAATTTATCTCATCTACTGAAATATTTCAGTTGGATTGCTAAGATATTCCTTTTTTTGACCAAAGAGAGCATCTGTTTAGCAGCACATGCTTATACTGTATTTAGTGAAGAATCTCACCTTACTTGTCTGTCACTTGCTTCACACTTCTTGCATACCAAGAACACATCATTATACTGGTCCTGAGTGTCTGAATGCTCCAGGCAGGATTCACTGACGCACTGAGGATTGAATAGCACAGAGGAAATTTGTAGATGTGAAAGAGTTAAAATGACATTATGAGGTTGATATTATGAGCTGATAAAGCAAAAAAAAAAGCTGACATGCCTGTCCTGGCACAGTTTAGCTTAATCCACCCTACTTGCTTTTTTCACCCTATTCTTCAATCCTCCCTTACAGGAACAGATTTAGGTATCCCTTTATCTCTGTGAGACTGTACTTCAGTTACCTTCACTAGTAACTTATTCCATATGTCTCCTTCTCTGAGAGTGAAGCAACCCTGCCCAAGTCCCTGTTTGCTCATTCTTACCTCATATTTCAATTTAGTCCCTAATTTTTCCCCTTTAAGTAGTAATAACAAAAGCCCACCCTTTGAGGTTGCTTTATATTTTCACTCCCTTTCTTAATACTGAAAGTTTCAACTACACCATCTCCCAGATTTTCTTGCCCATGGAGAATAGCACCACTTCCCACAGATTTTTTTTCAATTTACATACACATATATATGTGTAAAAAAACCCAGAACTGTTAAGAATAAAAATTTAACATTTCCTCTTTTTATTTTTTTTCTTTATCACATAGCAAGAATTTGGTCCTGAAAAAGTCTTCAATCAGGTGACAAATCCAATTAATTCAATATAGCAGACAACATCTAAGAGTTCCTAAATGCTGACTTGGAGGACAGAGAAGCAGAACATAGTCTCATGTCAGGTAGTCATAACACACATGGGCTTCTCCAAGTCATGCCACCAGGAATAGGTGCAGCAGTATATTATAAGCAGAGCCAGCAGAAAGGAGAAAGAAAAGGTCTGAAAAGCTCTGACATTTCTTCTTGGAAGGAAAATATGTTTTAAACATTTTTCTGTTAGAACTGGTGCTAATGGTAAAAAATCAGATTTTCTTATCTAGAGAAATATAGTGAAATAATAAAGCACTGAGGTGCCAGAGTAAGCCTTCTTTTTTTTCTTTTACAAAGATAATATAATTGTTTTTATATACCTTCAAAGAGGATTAACGTTGAAGAGATAAAAATGGAAAAATGGAGAGGAAAAAGACACTTTTTACTGCCTGATTCTCTTCTGTCTTACATTGAGCTCTGGTTTACACTGGCAGCTGTCCAGTGGCTTGCTGCTGATTTATACCTTCATTTGTGAACTTCAAGCTCTGAGAACAGGCTGCTGTTATAGTTAATACACTAGACACAGATTAAAACAATTTGACTTTAATTCCTGGGGTTGCCAAACTGTCCTAAAAAAAGAGCCTAAGAAAGATGTTTCTGAAAGCAGATCCATGATTTTGGAGCTTCCTAACCATTTTGCTGAGTTGCTTAGGTACTCTGTCTCATCTGTTTTCTTTGAAAAAGGGTTCTTGGCTGTATTCAGGAAGAGATTTACAGGTCTGCATCTTTAAATTCAAAAATGAAAATTGAGTTTTTCATGGACCGCCTTTTCAACTGCTCCTAAATTTGTGAGTACTGTAAGTACACTTCCTTCTTTTTACCATGGTATTTTACAATCATCTTCACGTCTCCCTAAGAATCTGCCTCAACTTCATTTGTGCTCTCATCTCTCCCACATTCAAGTGCACACACAAAAACCTCCTGCCCAATCCACTTGATGTTGCTCAATGTACTTGGAATATGAGATTCTACAAAAAGCATTGATGAAGATTTTGCATTCCCAGGTTCTGCTATTAATACATAGCTCAGGGGTTAGGACATATGAGGAAAGTAGAAAGGCTGCCTTTCTTTTTAGCTATAAGGAATTTGAACTTAACTTGCCCCACGCTTTTTTCAGTCAAAACTGCTCCACTTTATACAGAAAAATTAAATATTAACTGGGCCCAAGACAGTGACCTAGTTTACTTCTAGCTCTTGTTCTACAAACTAGTTAGTATAAGCCAAGGAATGATTAACTAGAAAAAGAAATAGAACCCAGAGCTATTTTTGTTCAGGTAAGTTCTATAACTGTTAAAAAAAAAATTGTTTTCTTTTGTTTTGACCTAATTTGTGCTTGAATATTCCATGCAAAATACAGCTGTTTCCACAGGAAAGAAAGACATTTTGTAATATCTGGGTCACGTCAATTATTCTTCTAGAAAGCAATACAATGGATTTGGATTACTATAGGTATTGTGAAAGAATATATTAATTATTAATTTCAGGGGAAAAAAACCCCAACTCTGAGAGTTACACATTAAATAGGGGGTGGGGAGGGTGGGTGTTCTACAACCCTACAAACTCATTTTTGCGTGGCTGTGCTTTGAAAGACAAAATGTGAATAAGACCCAGATCCTCCAATGAAAATTTGGTGCTTTTCATTCCCAAGAAGGAGACCTTAGGGATCAGGTAAGAGTGTAATGTCTTGGAGGAGTTTTATTGTTTCCTACAGGCCATAATAAGTAGCCACAAACTAGGGGATTCAGATAATAGGGCATGTTAAGGATTTTTAGAGTACAGGAGGGGGTATATTTTTCATGTATGACCTCCCAGTGGAATTCACAGCCTCTGAAACAGTAACGTAAGCTTCCCACACAATGAGGAGCAAAAAATAAGCACCTGAAAACAGAACTCAGAAAAGCCTGAACTTTGAGTGAATAAGTGGCTATAGTCAGGATGGAAACCTTAGGAGAAGATAAGGATTACTTAAGTAGTAAATCCTTCCATTCAAAAAGAAAACAAGCCACTTTCCCTTCATAATAAATAACTCATCACACCGAGTGCTCTGACATTAGATTAGATAGCTCAGGTTCAAATCTGACTTAAGGGATTTGAACCTACAAAACATACCTTCACTGTCAAAATCTTCAAACAATGAAACTCACTGGGGTGTAGCCCTTGTTGAAACTTGACTAAAAATAACATCTGAGAGTGAGGAGAAAATAACTGTACTGCAGGTGACTGCCACACTTTCTTGAGAGACAGATTTAATTCTCTAATTTAGTGCATACTTGAGTGCTTCACAAGAGGTAAAAATATTTCAGAAAATAACCTGATTATTGCCTGAAATGGTATTCTAAACCAAGGAACAGGACATCTGTGAGAGGTAAAAGTGGACTGGAAGCCTTGTGCAGCAGTGTGTGATAGGGGTGCACAACTGATGCCTTGCCTGAGCCACCCAGCCATAGAGCAGAGCAATGCAGATGTGTCAATGCAGATGTGTCATGGAGCAGAGCAATGCAGATGTGTCAATGCAGATGTGTCATGGAGCAGGCTCAGCACCCCCACACCCCAAGGCATCCACCCTTAGGAACTAAAGGCCTAACATAGAGGAGAATTAATTGCCTGCAGGAGTTACTTATTTACACTGCACTGTGGAGAAACCAGGGACATGGAGTTGAGGGATTCTGTGATTCTGAGTGTCCTAGAAAATATCTTCCTTAAGCTCTCTGCATCTTATAAAATAAGGATGATGCTTTGTCCCACTTTTGTCTCTTCCAGTTTAAGTAATTTCTACCCTGTACTACCCAGCAGTAGTCTTGTGACATTTCCCAAGCTGGAGGCATGTGAAAACTATTTGTTATTGTAATAAAAATAATAACAATAGGATCATCTTGAATCAGTGCTTCTCTCCATTTCTGACTGATTTAGGCTGCCTGTGAGGCCTAAATCATATAATTAACAAATTTTCTATCGAGCTTTTACCTATTTTGGCAACAGCTGTTAAAACGTGATTATAAGCTGTGAGCTGGTTCTGTTATAAAATGCCTCTATAATGTTTTTATAGAAAAAAATTTCAGTTTACTTTTGGTGATTTCATTGTACTGTGATTTATATTTAACACCTCTGTTTTCCATTGTCAGCAAGAGCTAGTACTTCCAAGTGTTCATTTTACTGATCAGAATTTTATTAACAGTACAGAAAGCTCACAACAAGCTGGTATTCATTACTAGAAGTATAGAATTTTAAGATTAAATTTATAGTTTAATAACTCACTGATATTTTCACCAAGAATGTGTTCACTGTTGGATATCCAGTTGTTTTTTTAAATTTAGGCCAGCCATCAGAAATTAATGCTTGCTTCTTCTGAACTTAATCTGATTTAAAAACTACAGAGGATACACACACATACATGTCTACACTCTATCATCTTACACAAGGAGCAAATGATATGTGACATGACATTGCATAGCCTATTAAATCAATACTGTCAAACAATATTGAAGTAAGATTTTAAAGCAATGGCTTACAGGAATTCCAGTAACACATACAATGTTTTGTTTCTTCTGCTTCTGAACTCACTTTCAAGCCTTTCTCAGTGATGGAGAAGAATAACAAGGATGTTCCATACCACTGCATGAATAATTGACAGCAATCTTTTCTCACTGACATGATACATTTGAGCTATGTAATGCAATATTTCATCTTCCAAGATACACATGCTCAAACCTGCACACATAAACATACACATGTATGTCTACTTTTGAACCTGTTAAACAGCTCCACACAATGAAACAGTCCTATAAATATACCCATTTTATTGAGAATAAGTATAGGCAACTGTGCTGAACCCAATACAGCTGTATCAGGTGACACTATATAAAAATTTGGCCCAAATCTTCTCAGCTAGACCTACACAATGTAGTAGCCTTTTTATTGTGTCAGCAGCTAATTTTCAAGTAATGTAAATAATTACTAGTTGTACCATTACCATGATTAAAACCTTGGTGTTGAATACTGTTTAAGTCTTGTAAACCTAAGGTGACAAAAAGCAATAACTACTCATATTTCCCTTTAAATAAATTTTCTTAGTAATGAAGTAGGATGGATTGAATCAGTGCTCAAGTAATGAGAGTGAACAGTATCAATAGAATAATCAGGGTAGGAACAGCTGGGTTTTTAAGAACATTTTTTAAATTGCTCAGGAGATTGGTGTAACTCTATAAAAGGCAAAACCAATTTTTCCTTTCATAATATGTTTAAAAAGTCATATTCGAAAGAAAAAAAAATATGACTTGAAATAGACACCTGTCATGTAATGAGATTTTAGAATATAATTTAGCAGCCAAATAAATTTTTTGGGAAAAAAAGGACAAGTTACCATGAAAAAAAAATACTCTGTAACTCACCACTGCCTTGCTTTCATTCTCAAATACATTACTTTTTTTGAGGCTAGGAACAATTCTCTTTTTTTTTGTCTGAAAAAATATTTTATTGCAAGGATCTATCCTACTCAGCTGCTGATTCCTTTAAAATGGTTGTTTTTCTTCCACAGTCTGTAGATTTAAGCATTTCAAGAGACATCATTTAACATATGAGAAGACAGTATTTTCAAAAGTTTCCCTAAAGTAAATTCACTAGATGCTAATCTGAATTGAAATTTGTCCATGTTTTTGATTTGACAGAAATTCTTAGAGGGTGTGACTCCAGGCTGAGTGAAGAAGCACTTACTGGCAGAGCCACGTGGCCAGGGACCTGGGCACAGGTCAGTTTCATTTGAAGATCAATTAGCTTCAATTTACACAATTAAGATCCATGGCATTTGGCCAAGCAAGGACATTAAGGTTTGTAAGCTAGGAGGGAAAGGCTCAGTAATTACTGTCGTTAATGACCTATCTGGAGAAGGCTTTAAGCACCAAGAGGGTCAGGATTTGATGTTCACGGATGCTCTTGGGGGACCACCAGAGGACCTTGTCAGCAGGTGTGGCTCAGTGTTTGTCAGTGTCACTCCCTGGAGCTGACAGCAGTGCTTGACTCACAGCACACACAGGTGTGAATAAATACTGAAAAAGAACGTGGGCCAGTGAGTTTTAAGTCGTATTTCTCTCACTCTCAAGCTGGAATCCTCAAACATATGTTTCCCAACCAGGATTGTACTCTTTTAGAACTTAAGACTCAACATGTTTCCATTAATTCCAGTCAATGTGTTTTAGCCTTTTGCTTCATTTGTCTGGAAAGCATCCAATACATGACATGATTTCTCTTTCCTCTCTATCAGTTATTCTTGTGCTAAATGGAGATATGAAAGCACAGAAATGTTCCCAATATCACTTACTCATTTGCACAGTCTTCTACCCTCCCACGCTGCCTGCTGTGCTCAAAATCCCTTGTCTTCAGTTACATACTTAGTTAAATAGGTTTCCTTTAATCTTAAACTATTTCAAATGTAAATCTTGAAGGGCATGATATTGCACCCATTGAAGTCTTTCCAATGTACAGAGATGGCCCAACTATAAAGAAATATCACCAGGGGAACTCTGATGCAGTGGGGAAGATTGAACAAAAGGCTGAATAAAGATGACAGTATTTCATGAGTGACTGCGTTCAAATGTAGATGGCAATGTTGTACTTTTTCTGCCACTGGTGGATCTTGGAAAGTCAGCCCTTATGAGACAGTAAACTTGACTTTACCACCACGTCCTTTTTTGTCAGAATAACCAACACTGAAATTATTTTTACAATTTTCAGGAGGCCATAAACAATACACTATGAGTCTCTTGCCTCAACTGTCCTCACAAAGCTTTCTGTGAAGATTCCCCATTGCCTTCTACCTGGTATAATGGGACTGTGATTTGTGCCCTGCTCACAAAAATTATAAACATGGAGAGTACATGAATGGGGCTGTGTGATCAGGAGATCCATCCCAGTAAATATTTCCTGGTAGATTGCTGTAAACCAAAATACCTGGGAATCCCCAGGCCTTTGAGCTGTCAGTGGTTATTGCTACCATTATTGTTGAGGAATGGCTTTAAACTGAAAGAGAGTAGGTTCAGATTGGATATCAGGGTGGTGAGGTACCAGACCAGGCTGTCCAGGTAAACTGTGGATGTCCCATCCCTGAAAGTGTTCAAGGCAGGTACAATGGGGCTTTGAGAAGCCTGGTCCAGTAGATGGCCCTGCCCATGGCAGGGTGCTTGGAGCTAGACGAATTTAGTCCCTTCCTACCCAATCTTAAGAGAAAGTAATGTATGTCATGAAAAATGGTATTTTCCGAAGAACAGGCACTGCTGCTCACAGCTTGAAAAATGTAGTTTTCTACATTTCTAATCCTTTCACTAATTAGTGACACTTATGAGAATTCCATTGTAATAGTGATATTTCAGATATGTAACTTGGTTTTAATTTTTAATCTTGTGAAACATTTTCACATATTTTCCAACCTAAAATGATAAATGCCTGAAGGAAACAATTGGTTGTATTATGTAACTGGTAATCCATAGATGTGTTTAACAAGAATTGTAAGCAACAGGAATTTTTCATATCCTTTTACTCCTGCTCTTTACCTAGCATAACTACACAGTGAAAAGCAAGATTTTGAACCACTGATTCATGGTTGATGGATTTGCTCTCTGAATTTTGTTGTGTTATGGTGGATTTGGAAATGGAAACCTTGCAAGTGAGATAATTTCATATCACTGTTGGTATTCTCATATACCCCTTTCCCACAGCTTTGACGGCGTTGTTTTCAGCTAATGGCATGCAATAAATATTTTGTGAAACACAGAACATTTCTGAGGTTTTATTAAGGGATATTTAAAAAATATACAGCTCTACAGCATTTCCTGAAGGATTTAACCTTGATTCTCTTTAATGAGCAAGTAACGCTTATCACAAACCTGAAACGTGTTACTGTAAATTTTCCAGTAGTTATAAAACACCTTTTTTTCCAGACACTTGCTTTAAAGCACTATAGCAAAAAAACCCCCCATGTGTTTGCAAATGGAAAACTGGAAGCCAGCATTTTAAACCATCAAAACTGGCATTTAAAAAAAATATGAACAGAAGCAAAATTTAAAAAAAAAAAGAGCATTAATTTCCATAAGTGTTGAATATTTCAAGGTCCAGTCTGTACATTGTCCCTGCTTATACAAGCTGTAGTGTAAGAGAAAGCAAGAAGAACTTCATCATATGTAATTTACACCTAATTAGCCTTGTGTTTTGGATCATCAGCTTATATAAAGACAGCCTGTAGATCAGACATCCTTAGAATGATAAACATTTCATTTCCTTGGGGCTCTATGTAACCACACCAATAAGCCCCCAAGACCTCCAGCTTTGATACATTTTGGAAAAATAAATAAAACTGTGACAGAAAATCAGTAATGGGGGAAAAATCTTAAAAATACCCCACAACAACAAATTTGCAAAATCAAAGCGTAGCTATAAGTAAAGCTTTGAACTAAACCTCAACCATTGTGGCATTTCAAAACCTGGTGAGAAAAGCATGTTGCATATAGAATGAGTGGAAACTTCCAGTTGAGAAATATAATTCTCATCCAGGAATTCATATTGGTGAACTAATACTGAGATGAAAGGTAGGGATCAGCAGAAGCCTGGGTTGTGTTGCAGTCCTCTGCTGTGGGTGTTCCCACATGAAGCTGCTGTAAACTCTGGTGTTTTTTCTGTTCTGTGCATAAAGCTTTTTTGCTTCAGACCAAGGTGAAAATTTCTTCTTTCATATTTTCCTTTATTTTCTGCAGAAGTAAATCCATACTGCCACTGTCAATACAACCATAATCTCAGTGATTACTTGCTGGCTATTTCATGTTCTTCTATTAACTGATAAAGCAACACCCACTAAGTGGGAGATTATTCAAACCACAAAGCTGCTATGATTAGTTATTGAAAACAGAATTGTTTTAATAAGACATCTTTAGCTGAGTCTTTTTGTAGTGCCATCAGGACAGAAAAAAATACACTGTAGACAACCAAATGATAATTTTATTTACAATTTTTCTTTTTAAATTGGAAGTTTCACAGGGAATTTGCATCATTAACTGATATGTATGTTTTAAACAAGAAATATAATCTTATTGGAATATGCCTCAGGATTCTTGAATTCATGAGCCTATAAGGAAAAGGCAAATCATGTGCAAATTAAAGGAATTTTTAAAAGGAATTTGGGAAAGACCTCTCAGGTCTGAGATCTTTCCCAAAAGAGGTAAAATGTCAGCAAAATCAATGCAGATAAGTAACTTGCAGCATTAGAAAATCTGGTCAGAATTTTTTCCTATTGGAATTCCAGTAACTTTGTAAAGATCATATTACTCTGCTCTCCTGGAATTGTGTGGAAAATGTTGTGACATCTAGAAAAACTTCTTGGAGAGATTTTCTGTATTTTCTGGGTTTGGATAGGCTGTGAAGCTCATAAAACCCCCTCTCTGAGCCAAATGTAGTAAATTTAGGAATACAAACATAGAGCTGATATTCATTTTCTTCATCCTCAATGAAAAAGTTTCAGTTCAATTGACTCCGAGTTCTGATTCATTTCATTACACTGAAAATCTGTCCATCTGCCCTACACATATTCTTGAAATGTATATTGTAAGCTATGTATTTGAAGAAGAGATTGAAAAAGTTCAGGTTTAGCAAATAATTAAATCACTCAAAAACTGGCCTGTGATCACAAGAGTTACCTCATTAACTTGGACCCCAGATTAAAGATCTTGACTGGAATTGTCAGCTTGCTAAAGCCAGTGGGATTTCTGCCATTGTTTTCCATAGCTTTGAGATTTCAAATATCCTTTGAATACGTCTTGCAAAATATTCCACCAGAAACCATTTTTATTGGGGTGCAATTCTCAATTCTTTATCAGGATATGATCATTATTACCTTTTGCTTGGGGTTGTCTTTGGAATAAATGTTCAGAATTACCTTCCATTGCTCCTCATAGGTGACATTACTGATTTTCTCACTGGCTGCTCTCCATGCATTAAATTAATTGAGTAGCAATAGAACAATTGGAAATAAAGCCCATTATTTTCCAAGAACATAAGGAAAGTAGTATTTAACCTTCCTTGAAGTCAATAGCAATTTTACACTTAATTCCTTTATGCTTTTTTATTATTTCATGCCTCCAGTTAATAAAAAAGTAAAGGTTTTTGGCCTCCTTTATGAAAAATATTCTATACATCCCAATGTACCTACTATCGCAAAGGAGCTGTTCCCTTCTCATTTCCTAAGTTCCTTAATTTTATCCACATGCCTCTCACCAGTATCTGTGCCCAGACTGGGAAGTGAGATGTGTGTCCAAATGTATTTTTATGAACAGACTGCAGAGCCCATTAAGCTTTAAAACTTGGTTGCCCATCAGCTGTTCTCCATAATTGTTTGCTTATTTTTTAACTTTAACAGAATACAAAGAGCCTCAAAGCTGAGTCTACCATGGGTACATTTTAACTCTTTCTCTCCTTGTCTTATTTCACATTACCTTTACAAGCCATTAATTAGCATCTGTAAGACAGGATCTTAGCCCTGAATTTCTGCAACTGGGAATTCCCCGAAGTGCTCTAAATTCAGCAATGCTTGCACACATGAAAAGGTTACAACAATATTGTAACATCAGGGCCCTGCAGTCTGTCAGAACTTTTCCATTCTGTTCCTGATTGTATCTCTGTGTTGATATAGCAACTTGCTCTTCACTACAGATGGCAGGGAGAAAACCCTCCCATGGAGCAGCTTTTCATCAAAAAACACTGTTCCACCAAAATAAGAATGTTCTGTGAAAATGCTTCACTACTGGATTTATTTTGTTCAAAAGGAAAAATAGGGAAGGACGCAACAAAGAAGGGTCAGGTCTGCAGCCTGCTGCTCCTTGTCTTAATTTTTATTTTTTGAGATAGTGACAACTTACTCTTGGGTGTAAAACTGATATCAGCATTAGGAATGTTGATCTGCTCCTCCTAGCCAAGAGATGTAGAAACAAAGTGGTGGAAGAGGCTCCTGATCCCCCTGGCCCCAGGATCCTTTTGTCTGTGGCAGTGGCTGCAGTGCTCTGCCTTCCGCAAAACCGTAGAGAGGACAAGAGCTCGACTGGCTGGTTTGGGCACCTGCTTGAGAAAAAAAAAACTGTAATTTTGGGCAACTTTAAGTGCATTTTTACAGTCTAAATCTTGCTCCTTAAGAAATTTTACAAATTTTTACTTACAAGCACATGCACTCAGGTTTCAGGTACTTCATTTAGCTATGCATAAAACTGAAGAAAATCCTTCCTCCAGACTAAAGTGTTATTTAGTGGAAAAACATTTCACAAAGTGACAAAAAAATTCTTGCTCTATAGGATTAGATTGTGCTGGAATTGTATTTACATATAGATTTTCAAAGATCCAAGCAAGAAAACATTATTTATCTTTCTTTTTCTTGATTTCATTTTGACACATTAATTAAAATAATGAAAACACCAATCCAATCAGTTGAATATGGTTTGTTCCAGGTCAGCATTTTTTAAAATAATGTAATTTTTTCTTCCATCAAGTGTGTCAAATACACATATAAAAATGTTTCACACTGTAATCAATTAATCCGTGACTCTCATGAATTTCAGAATAAAAATAATTATTTACGTATCATTTTCTATGGTGTAATTTTTCCTAACTGGAACATTGTTGTATCGTTAGGAAAAAAATCTGGGTAAAACAAACATGGGAAACTTAGAGCAGATAATTACCCAGAGATCACTAAATAGAAATGTTATGCACCTCCAGTGCTAAATTACTGATACCATGTGTTTAACAGAAATTTGAAAAACATGTTTTTATTCTTTCTTATACTGATCCATGAGCTGTAGTCAACTGGCTGAACGTCCTGGGATAAGACCGATGTCCTGTACATTTTTGACATGTAAGAATCTCATTTGTAGAAACTTGAAATTGAATCAAGCATGTCAAAGGGAAGTAGAGTGCCAGTATCATGTTTCCCAAAGTTTAAGAGAGCAGGCAATATTCTCTTTTCAAGCTTAGTTCATGTAGTACTCCACTAAATGCCTCCTGGCCATTGAAAGCATCATCCCAAATACATACACTTTTATAAGAATTTGAGCAAGAGCAGACACTGGTAGCAAATATTTTTAAAGGATCTAAGAAAAAATTGTGAATGTGTAAACTCTAAAGAAAAATGATGCATAGGCAGTGGGGTTTGCCTTAAATTTCTGTTAGTTTTTGTTTGGATGTTTTTAAAGGAAAAAAAAACCCCAAAAACGTAGGGACACACACTGTCCCCAAACAAAAACAAACCACATAAAAGGGTAAAAATCTGATGTCATCCATGATGATCAGATGTTACTGATTATCCTGCCCTCTCAAGATCCAGGAAAAAAGGAGGAATCAGCTCTTGTCTTCATAGCCCTTGTTTCCACCCACCAATCCATGACAATTCAAGTATTAAAACTCCACAGGTTTCCTGCTGAGCCCTGAGATATCAATGCACGAACCTGCATAGGCAAGGAGGGAGGGCTTTGTCCAATCAAAGTTTGATCATTCCTCTTTAATGGGGAAATTCTGCTATGAAGCTGCACTCGAAATACCAAAAAAACCCAGGGAAATTTCTCCCAGGCATAGCTTGTGTTTTTTGACCATGTCAACAAGATATAATGGACTATGGTAGGATACTGTTCTATCAAAGATGGGGATGTGGAGAAGGACAAAATCTGTCTGGTTTTAGGGTCCTGATTTCAGTTTATCTTTAAATTAGACACATGTGATCTCTGTGTGAGTCGCATAATCAAAATTTAGGGCAATCATCATGTGAAAAAGCATAGGGAAATTAATATTTTTCACTTTTTTTTCCTGTGGCTACAGAACATAAAAAGTGTCAAGGCCTTATGCCAAAGTGTTCTTTCAAAAGCTGCCATTGGTCCTTACAGCTTCTGTATTTAAAGCTGGAATTTTGAAAACACCTGGAAAAATAAATCATGACATTGTAAAAATAAAGATTTAAAAATGAAATAAAAAAGAGACTGACCTAAACTACAGTGAACTATTTTTCCTTCCCCAGCAAAAATGTAAGTGTGATTTGGTTTCGAGTCCCCCAAAGCTCATACAATCCCTCTTTACTGTTAAATTCTTTCATGCCTCAAAACTACTCTAATGTCAGTTGAACCTGTCTGAACTCCACACCCAACAGAGCCTTTGGCAGTCATTTGACTTTCAGATTATGTGAGTGACTATAGCTAACAATTAATCTGTTATTTTACTTCAACATCTTAAAAAAACCCTACATTATGTCAAAGAGCAGTAAAATCAATTGCTCCTCTCTCTATGGCTTTTGCTTGGTGTTCTCAGTTTTGCCTCAACCTAGAGCTCTGTGAACATAAGAAGTGAATATCCAGCCCTTGGTGGTGGTGAGAGGACACACTCATCCAGGTTCAGACAACATGGGAAGGTAAAAGGAGGTGTCTCTGGGGCAGATGACACTTGCATTCTATTTTTTCTCCTAAATTTCAGAGACTCATGTTCTTAGAACAAGCAGTTTGAACACGCTGCTAGAATTGAGTAGCACTGCCCACTCAGTGAATACTTAAATAAGGGAATTTAAGTGTTAGAATAACAGTCTGCAGGATTAAAATGCCTTTTCTGAATGTTTCACTCTACCAGTCCTGGAATAGATAATGCCTTCGATAAAATTCCATCCAGGTTTTGTTCTGTTTTTTCGTTTAAATTACAACTGCATATATTGAGAAGAAGGATTTTTTTCCTCAATTCCTCTCTCCTAAATACATTTTCAAATGTAATTTTAAATTATGTAGCAGTTCAGAAGAAAAGTGAATCACTCATTCTCTCCAACTTTGATAAAAATTCAAATAATTAAAAAAAAAAAAGAAAAAGTCACATCCTATCTCAGGATCTTGCTTAAAGATCATGTAGAAATCATCTGCTGATACTGATCATGGCTTATTTCAGGGAATTGTTCACACATATAAAATCCAGACAGGTATAAATTACCCCAAAGTCCAGGGCATTTTTGTTGGACAGGTGAGGTAAAACACAATGGGCTTGTTCAAATTCCATCAACATTAGAATCTGAAATGACACAAAATTTCCAGTTTCCAGATGCATTAATTAAAGAAGCATCAGGTGATGACTCTGACAAGGTGACACAAAATGGATAGAGATGAAATAGATTTGCTTAGAGGCAGACTGCAAAATATGGATGTGTATTTACATAAACATATATCAACCACTATTTTTATATATGTATAAACATGTGTGTGTGTATTGACACACAAACATTGATTTGTTACATGTTCAGTAGTCAAAAATATATTATTTGGGACATATAAATGTATAAAGCTGTTTCTTGTACCAGTCAGCCACTGACCATCAGTAATGAAGGTGTAAAACTTGAATTTTATTTCTTTATTTTACTTACTTGTTTACTTTCTCCTACCACTTCTGACCTCTTCTCTTTTTTCAAGCCCTTTTATTCAAACATAAGATGTCTGCTAATATCTAAACAGGATAGAGGCATTTACAAGTAAGATGACCAATGTGCCAAATCAAACAACATTTATTTTACCAGGGGAGAGGAATATGTTGGAAGACAAATCTGTTTTTATATTTAGAATATATTCAGAATGTTTGAAGGGAAGCAGAGCAATCTCCCGCAGTTTTCTCTCAACAGAACACACTGAGTCACCAGTAAGGCTGTGTACAAAAGCAATAGTTTTACCTCTCTCTTCTTCCAATTTTCCACCTCAGTTTTTCTCTTCCTTGAAATGGTTCATGGAGAAACCAGAACAGATATAAATCAATGAGCTTGCAGCAGACAGATCAGCTGCATGCTGAGTGTCCTCCTCTGAGAGAACGCAGCACACTGAGCACCTCTGGAAGATGATTTGCTTCCCCTGGTGCAGCAGCAGAGGTTGAATTCCTTTGAACATCAGTCTGCCATGATAAGGATGCTTAGGAGGGTTTGACCCCAAGAGTATGGAATTGCAATAAAACCTTTGCAAGGGAGAAATAACCAGCAAAGATTATTAAATCATTTGTTTTTAAGGGAGAATGCCCAGCAACATGAGTCCTTTGGTGTACACTTCCCGTCTGTATGAAAACATTTTTACACTTTATCCTTAAATTTTTTCTTACTAAAATTGCAAAGAAACCCCAAAACAAAACAAAACAAAAAAACCCCATCCTATAAAAGACCAAACATTTTTACAAAGTTATTAATATTATTTTAAAAGGAGCAGTTATTTTAGAAAATCCTTTATGCTGGCTTCATTCTTCAAGAAGGATTCCAAAGTAATTTGTGAATATTATTTATTTTAGATTGTGTCTACTAAGAACATGCACCTTGAAACGTAATCTGAAATGGGTGGCACAAGCTCATCTGTGCCCAAGTATGTCCATACCTGCATCAGTGAGTGATGGCCTTGTGTGATGAAAACACTGTATTTTTATGTGAGTTGGAGGAGACTCCTTTACTTCTATCTCACAACACAAGGTATAATCATGGCATTTTTGATGAATACTTCTATAGATAAACATGTTCTAACTATTGACATATTTACATTAAATGCAGCTCCTGAGCTATGATTTCTTTGGATTTGTTTGCTTCCATGCATCTCTCTGAACAGACAGCGAGGTTCCAGGAAACCATCTGCTAGGCAGCCATGTACCTGAAAGGAGCTTTTCTTCTTAAAGTTTGGCTTCTTCTTAGGTCTTGCTTGATTGTTGCTTTCTGCTTTTCACTTTTTCAAGCAGCCATTTGTCCTTCTTTGAAAATTTCTTTTTTTTTTTTTATTTAATGTGCTGGTTTATTGGTTGAAATATCTGCTTTACTTCAATAGAAGGGTTAGGATTTTTTTTTTTTTTAATAAGTAGGAACATAGAAAATTCAGCAGATCATAATTATAATTTCAATCTTTTAACATTGCTAGCAGCATTCATGGAGCTTTCAACTGAATTTTACATTAGTCCATAAACTCATACAACCAGAACACCTTAGAATTGGTGGTTTTACTTTTATCCAGGTAGCCTGAAGGTTTACAGCCTTGTTTCAATAAGTTCACTGATGGGAGGGGCCAGCTTGGCTGGAAAACATCCAAGGTCCCTACAGGTGTTAGAGCCAGCAGTGCTGCCAATTCAGCAGTTTGCAGTTTTCTCCTTTTGTATTTCATACCATCTTCTTCAGGATTTTATGAAAAATATGAGACATCTTACAGGTGAGTCGACAGCTCAGACAATCAGAGTGATGTTCCAGTGCTGAAAATCTGGGCAATTACCCTTTTTGGAAGGACTAACACACGTGTTATCTAACAATATAACCTTTTGAACTGAGCATCCTGACTCAGTCACTTGATTTCCAGTTTAAACTTCTGTGTTCTAAATTTGAATTATAATAATCTCTATAAAATGCACCCATGGATCAGTGAATGGATGTTCCAATCTTCTTTTCTCAAATTTATGAGGAGGTTAATAATCAGAATCTTTCATATACTCAAATATCACTTTGGAAAAAAAATCCATCAAGCTCTTTGTGTGGAAGTGCAATGCCTGAGTACATCAAGCACTGATGTCAATGGTTCTCTCAATGATTAAATGCTAGCAATATGCTGAGTTTGTATCAGCTCCAAAAGGTGTGTCTCAAATTATGATTTACTGACACTTGTGTGCACTATTGACCAGCTCATGTCTTGTGTGCTCAGCAAAATATTATTTTCAGCTTGCCAGCTACTCAAAAGATCACTTGACATGGCTTTGTGCATTTCTGAACTGAAAGACACATGCTTTCATCAGCTTTTTCATAATCTTTGCATCAGTGTGCTCAAAGTCTTATATTTTGCCCTTTAATATTGACTTATTTCACAGCTATATTTGCTGAGTGCATTTCTGCCATTTAGTTTTTATTTTATTATACTTTCCACTTCTTTAAATTTCCCCTTTTCTTGATAAATTCATTTTGTAAATTAAATCAGCATGGCCTGACCCAGAACATATTAAAATGCCATTTGAATCAGTTCCAAATTCAGGTGCTTATAAAAACAAATTTGAGGAGCAACTGTAATTCCAATCCCTCCTATGTTATGTGAGCAATTTAAAATTATGGAAATACTTCCAATTTTATAGGCAATTTGAAATGGAAAACAACCAGAATTCTGGGCATGGGCTCTGTATATAGGGATTTTGCAAATAGAAATGCTTTTAAAGTTAATTTCCATGTGCACCCAGTTACCTGGTTCTGTATACGTTAAAAGGAAAATTGCACATTTATATTTTAAAATTCAAAATGCTGCTTTTATTGGACTTCTAGCCAATAAAGAGAACATCTGTACTATAAATGTGATCTGTCTGTTCAATTTGTACTAAATTCATGGATCTTATAATGGATCTATATATTTACTATTCTTTCCATATAATAGAACACATTTTAGAAGGAGAGGAAGAAAGCAGGCTAAGTGTTCATTGGCTCCTTAGGCTATAAAATATTATAATAAAATATATAACTTTTTACTTATGCCCATATATTGCTATAAGCACACAAAATCCTGACATTTAGACATGAATCACTTTTTGTAATGCTTAATTTTTTTTTTTTTTTTTTTTTTTTTTTTTTTTTTTTTTTTTTTTTTTTTTCTCTTGTAATGCTTAATTTTTTTTATTTTTTTTTTTTTTTTCCTTGCACACATGCATGTTCTCTTGGTATTATTCTTTTTTTTATTCTTTTTATGCCATGGTGAATCTTTAGGCAGGTGGAAGTAATAGAAGATTTAGGTTCAGCTGTGAATATGAGTAATGGAACTTCACTTTAACAATGCTGCTGTTTATTCCTTCATTAAATGAACAATTATTTGCTAGCTGACACCTTAAGCACCCCTATGAATTATGAAAGGTTGTATAATGAAAAATTGGGAAATATTTTTCATATAGTCTATAGCAAACTAAAGCTACCTCTAGTCAATATGGTGTATACAGGGCTGGTGTAATGATACCTGTCACTGAGAAGAAATATTGCAGTTAATCAGTAAGTGCAGCAAAGACTTAGATCAGCTCAAGGTGGTGCATTTTCAGATGTCTAATTATTAATAGGTGATTAAATAAAAAATAAAAGCTGTTTAAAAATTTAATAATTAATAATAATCTAGTCCCTTCCCTGAGGAAGCTGTGCTTATACCTGTGTATGAAAAGACATCAGAGGAAAGGTTGTTAAAAGCTTGTGTTCACAGGTTTTTGTCTGGTGCAGACCACAATAGCTCCACAGATGGATCCAGGCACCATCAGAGGACAGCAGCACTCCCCAGCAGCTGGGGCTGCTGGAAAGTGAAGGCCCAGAGCACTCACGATGGTGGAGAACTACAAATTAACCTCCACATGGCCAAGCAGAAATTTGGAAAGGCAAAGGCTTATGATGACACTGCAAGGGTTGCACAGGGTAGGTTCACATTTTTCAGGAACTAGGTTATCTGTTAAAAATGGAAGCATTAGATATAGATTTTGTCTAAACCAAAAGAGAATTAAGGGTCTAAAGGGAAAAAATTAAACTTTTTAATTTTTTAACTTTTTTAAACCAAAGGTGCAGAGAGGCACAATGTGCAGGACTATACATTCTTTAATGAAGATTAAAACCTTTATTCTTAGGCAAAATAGAGTCACAAAAATATCCTTGAAAGAAAATGTGTCCAAATCCCAGATAAAAAATAAAAAATAAAACCTGAATAAGGGCTAATCATTTTGAAGACATTTTCTCCTGCACAAGTTTGCAAACAGAAAAACCCTGAAGGTTAACCAATTGTTTTAAAGGAATGCTTTTTAAAAGCAGCCCTCCATTTCATCTTTAAATTCTTCCCTAGGCATCCATCATGACTGCTGAGAGACTATGTGACTGGAAGCACTACTGCCAAAATCTACAGCTGTAGAAAAAGCAGAAAATATCAGAAAGTTAAATATCAAACAAGCATACTTTAAACCAGAATGTAAATAATTGTTAATATGTATAAATTGTTCCTGTAGGTCAGAAAAATTACTCTAAATTAAAGTGGTTTTGATCTAGCCATGCCTACTATGAAATGTTTCATTTGCTGCCAGTCCTTCCTAAAAGAGGTATTAGAGATGTGGACAGAGGCCACTTTCCTGCCACAGCCAGCAGATCACTTTAGGCAGTTTTTTCAGTGCAGTTGGGCTTTTTTGCATTTGTAGTTGTTCATACATTAATAATGCACTGTTGTGTACATTATATGACTCATGTAATAAAACATAATATTAATATTGTTTATAAGCACAGGGTGTTGGGTTGTATGAGAGGGAGCCTCGCCCCTTATTTGTCAGAGAGGCATAAAAGTCTAACTTTAGTACACGAAATCAGAATTCCTGTTACTGTCTTACCATTTCAAGAATTTTGGTGTGTTTCTGAGGCTCAGCTTCTTTCTGTCCAGGTTAGAACTCTGAAATGTGAAAGGTTCAGAGATTTGTATTTATCTGTCAATACTTCTTGAACTATAAATTAATAGACACAGGCTTAATGAGAAAGGAATTTATTTAATGACATGACATTTCTTGTTTATTTGGTAGCTTCTTCATTAGATATTCCACCATAATGTCAAAGAAGTTACACATGACCTCTGAGATAATCTCACTCAGACAGTTGTGGAACCACCCAGCAATTTCATCATTCCAATGCCATTTGAAATTTTCAAAAATAGGCTTTATTATTTTCTTATGATTTCACCCAGATTTTTTCCAATCCTAATTTATAGTCAGTTTTTGCATTTCCAAACTGAATTCTCAACTGTTATTTATTAAAATATTTGAAAAACACATCCAGCAGTAATGGCTGTGGTGTTCCCCACTTCTCAAAGGAAAATTCTGCTTCAGAAATCAGTAAGATACTGGACTCAGTGATTTTGTTCTTTCCACTGGCTTCCTGTAAGCACCATTCACAGCTTACTGACTTCAAAGAGAGAGTCCAGTGACTTCCATGAGTCTGTTATTAGTTTCATAAAAGGCAACTGATTAGCATGATGTTGGATAAGACTACATACAAGAACTGTATGTATCTGTTGGATAGTTCTTGTATGTAGTCTTATTTTTGCACACAAAAGTGGCAGTTTCTTATGATGGTATATGAGAAATGCAACAAGGAATGCATATTTTCTAACATGTAAAATTTATGTTAAAGAAAAGACATAAGAAGAGACTTCTGTACAGCTGTAATGGTGCTGCATCCAGTTGGCATCAGGCGGTGCCCCACAGGAATCAGTGCAGGGCCCAGTTCTGTTTAATATCTTTATTGATGATCTGGTTGAAGGGATTGAGTCTAGCATTAGCAAATTTGTGGTTGGGTCCAACTTAGGTAAGAGCATCATTCTGCTGGAGGAGGGAGGGCTCTGTAGAGGGACCTGGACAAGCTGGATGGATGGACTGAGACCAACAACATGAGGTTCCACAGGACCAAATGTCTACAGGAGAGTGTAGTCAGGTGTGGGTTGGGCCCTTCTCCCAGGCAACCTGTGACAGGACAAGATGACATGGTCTCAAGCTGTGCCAGGACAGGCATAGGTTGGATATTAGAAAGAAATACTTCACAGAAAGATGCTAGAATACTTACTAGATGTTAGAATGGGCTGCCCAGGGAGGTGGTGAAGTCAGGTCCTTGGAGGTGTTTAATGAAAGCCTGGACATGGCACTCAGTGCCATGGTCTGGTTGACAGGGTGGTGTTCAGTCATAGGCTGGACTTGAGGATCTCAGAGGTCTTTTCCATCCTAACTGATTCTGTGATTCTGTGAATTAAGACAGTTCTATCAGTAAGATTTTTACCAGTGTATCTCACTGTGCCTTGAATACCTCTCCAGGTCTCCAAGAATTCAATGCATTTGCAGTTCATCCTACAAAGAAGTTAAACAAGAGTACTGAACGTGATGAAATAGAAAAAGTGAAAAGAAGTGACAAAAAAGCTCTGACTTACAAAGCAGATAATAGGATTAAAAACAGATGTGTAATGTAAATGTTTTGGACCATTTTAGGTGCAATGAATCTGCTGAAGCTGCCAGTGTTTCTGTGCTGACTGTAGAGGAAGACCAGATGATGAGTTAAGGCAAAGTTACTAACATTTGAATGGCTAAAATTAGGGTGAGTTAAATGCCACCTACGCACTTATGAAGGAAATGTGAGACAAGCTTATGAAGCCGCAGTCAGCCCAGAGATGGTAAGGTCCTGATGAAAGAAGGGAAAAGCGAGAAGGAACACTTGGGAGATTTATTCAACCACCCTGTCCCAGACAGCCCTGCTGTGCACGATGGGGATGATTCATTCAGGCAGTCCCAATGCCAAGGAAAACAGCTCTATGCAATCTGAAATGAAAATGGGCCGTCATGAAGCTGAGGAACAGCACATTTCCCCGGGGTGGATAATATCCATGCAAAACTACAGAGGCAAAAAAGAGACTTTAAGACATTTGGTAGATTATTCATCATTGTTTCTTTCAGAAGTGAGTTGGATGGCTGCCCTTCAAGTGCTGAAGCACGAACAATCATGTAGTGTACATATTTGAAAAAAAAAAAATCCCAGTAACTTGGACATATAGTCCCACTGGATTTTGCTGAGATCTGAGTGCAGACTATTTATTTAATCACACCAGCAGAGGAAAACACAAGTCTACCAAATAATGTAGCAAAAGAGCATTCTTGACATGATGACCAGGACTGGGCTGTCACTGAGGGAAGAAAGCTGATTGCATAGCTTAGGGGAGAATGCACTGGGTAGTGACTGTATGAGACAAAAAGAGTTAAAGAGGAGAGTCACAGATTGCTGAAGAATGTTGCAACAGCAGTGGTCTGCCAGTAGATATTTATATCAGTATACCTGTATTATGCCACTATACCAATTTTGTTCATTTATCAATATATCAAGACTCACATGAATACCAGGAGATATAACTGTACGGATAGATGGATTAGATATAGATATAAATAGATATAGACATACATCAGCAGTAGCACAGAGCATCCCACCTCAGTTCAAAAGTTAAAGTAATCAGCTTAATTGTCTTTGGCATATTATTGTTTCTTCTAAATATAGAAGTGGGAGTGAAGCTTTGTCAACAGAAAAGGCTTCCCAGGGGAAGTAATTACGGCAGCCAGCCTTCCAGAGTTAAAGGAGCATTTGGACAATGCTCTCTGGCAGTGTGGTGTGATTCTTGGGTTTGTCCTGTGCAGGGCCAGGGGTTGGACTTGACAGTCCTGGTGGATCTCTTCCAACTCAGCATATTCTGTGATTCTGTGATCTATGAATAGCAGGTGTACTGAACATATGCTGCTCAACTGGACTTACTGCTAGGTCCATGCTTGTGTACAAAATAAACACATACTTGTGTGAGAGCCTGAATTTTACTGTTGAAACTGCTGCAATAAGATTAACTCAATTAGTGGCTATGCAGACTACTACAATCTATGCTGAGCTAAAACACATGTGTCTGTGTGACCTGGGGTCCAAACACCTGCAAATCTCTTTGCATTTTATTCCGTGTATTTGTTGTGGTTTTATCCTATTTATTTTGATTGGGTGTCATTTGTTTTTGCACAGAGCCTCATGTATTTTAGAAACAGAAGTAATATATACATAAATGTTTCATTATTATTACTATTACTACTACTACCAGCATCTGGAGGTTGAGGAATTGGTTTGGAGAATTTTCCCAGATGTTAGACAGAGTTTGTTTTGGTGAGCAGTGAGCAGGAGAAATGGGACAGAACAAAACTGATGTGACAGGAGCAACTGGAGAGTGAAGAGAAAAATCTTAGAACCATCAGAGGAATAGATTTGACACCTTCTGAATCTCTAGAGAACTCTCTAGAGGAGAGCACCATGATGAAGGATGGTGTGATTTAGCTCCTGAGTACTACCTTAAATTTTTCCTGTCACTAGCCAATCTAAGTCTCATTAACAATGCTAGGGAGAAGGGTGAAATAAAGGCATATATGTCAGATTTAGAGGCTGTTCCTGAAGCTTCCACACATGATTTCTGTTCTGCTGAAATATTATTTCCTTTCACCACATTTGAGATGGTTGTTTCACTTGAAGCCCAGGTCTGTCTAAGAGAAGGCCTTTTTCCAGCAGTGAGATCAGAAACTGATTTAACTTGAAAAGGTGATTGTTCCTTAATAACACAGATAGAAGCCTTCACATAAAACTCAGTTTATGGGATGAAAGCACTGTGAAATGAGAAAAGTGTGACTAAATATGAAGAAAATGGTGAGGCATATTTACAGACATGGCTAATAAGGTATCTTTCAACGAGCGTTTGAGGCCTGCTCTGGAGTTACTCTTAGCACCATTTGGAGACTAAAATTGGCTATTCAGTATTCACTGTAACCTAATCAGAAATTCAGGCACTTTTCTTGAACCTGGGTGGGCAGTTTGGCAGTTTTTTAAAAGTAGGGTTTTGTCCCATTGGTTTTTTTTTCTTTTCTTAGTCAGCTGGTTTCCCTCTGCCCCTTGCTCCTGCAATTTTCTGATCACTGTGCAAACAAATCACAGGCATGGGCCAGGAAGAGGTTCACAAATGTACCTAATTTTACATATGTCATTAATTTGAATGTTATAACTTATGTGTTCATCACATTTAGATCTTCTGCTTGGTGATGGCTCTTAGTTTTTGATTTATTGAAGCTTTGAGCCTTCTTCCGGTGGAGTGGTGTTTGCACCATGTTCTTTTCTGACCAGATTACACAGTAATGCTTTTATTAGTTCTTACTTCAAAACCTATTTCTGCCTTTATGAAAACCATTCCTTCTTTTAAATGGTTTTTCCTTTGAGATAAAGCAAATCTGTGTTAACATCCTCCCATTTAGTTTGCATGAAAATCCACTTAAAAACTCCCCAAATCTCTGTCAAGAAAGTAACTAAAAAAGTACAAGTAACTACTTCCTTTTTACACCCTAATTACTTCTCCTCTTACCAGAAATCCTCCAAAAAATGTAATACATTCTGACAAAAACTGAAATTTGAGTGTTCTTTCAAGTAGAGTAATGGATAATGCAAGAAACAGAGAAAAATAAGTTGAATTTGGTTGGATTTCTCCATATCTTTTTAATCAGCATTTATTTATACTTGGAAAACCACTTCCCTTTTGAATGCTTCCCTAACATTAAGGCCAGAAACTTTCATCAACATTTTACAAGCATGACTGAAGCTAAACAGCATGTTTATACTGGATGGCATCAACCCAGTTATAACTTCAAGGAGATAAATATTGCAGCTGAACGTGTTGATGCAAAATTGTGGTGAAAGAAAAAATAACCTGATATTCTACTCAGAGATATATCAAAAATGTGACCAGGTTAGTGCTTAAATTCAGAGCTGGATGTTCCTGAAGAGTTTGGGGGACTGTGTGGTATTTTGAATATCTGCCATGAAATGTCTAGCATAGATTTGGAGAAGATTTTATATGAAGTTATTCCTCTGCAAACCTTGAGTCATTTGGGTTATGAGTTTTATATAAGAGCAAATATGCAGGCTCAGGATGAAATGTTTATCCAGTCCTGTGTCCTGTCTCTGACATGTCAGCCAGTGGCCATGTCGGGGGAGGACACGGAATGAACAGGGGAAGGATTTAGTGACACTTTGCAATTATGGTCCTCCAGCTTCCAGGGATATCTCCCAGCTCCAGGACTTTCTTTGCCAGAAATTGTAACCTTGTGGTTTTGGGAACATTAGAGAAACAAGTCCAAAATTTATAATGATTGAATCCAGCTTTTTTTTAATTTCTCCCCCATTTTTTTTCCTGTTTTTTTTTTTACTACATTTCACAATCCCTCAAACTATTGGAAATATGCACACAATTTTTTCGTACTTGATCATGGAAAGCATAGATATTTCTCTCCTGTGACTTATGATAAGTCACAGGAATGCACTCCCTTGCAAATCTCTGTAATTTCAGGTTTTTAGCAGAAGCTGAAGTACTTCAAATTTATATTTGTGTATATATATACATATATATAAAAAGAATGTGTTGTTTGGAACAGTGCCCACCTTACTGCAAGCAGGAATTATTAGAAATCTCACAGGAAAAATTTTTCTTATGCAATTTTTTCCTTCATTTGTAATAAGAGTCAGGTACTTTGTACTTTTCTTAGATAGCTCATACTTAAAGTACAAAGCTTACTCTTACTCTAATAAGAATTTCAGTTTAGATCAAATTAAGATGAGATAATAAAGGGATCAAGCCTTATACCAAGGTATTACACTACTGTTATTTTCATAGAATAATAGATTATGTACATATATATTTATTTATTTATAGATAAACCCTGTGGACATGAGGTCACAATGATGAAGGGATGTAGGCAGTATACATGCATATATCAGATATAGTTGTGTTTTTTCCTTGTGTTGATATGCAAATTATTGTAGGACCTGGCTTTCCAAGTGGATGGAGTCAAAATTCCTGCCATGGCCCTGACTCTTATATTCTGGAAGTCAAATCCCCAGAGTCCCCAGACCTCCCTCCAGATGCAGAATGCAACTCTCAGCCAGACAAATATGCATTACTAGAAGGTTTTTGCTTTAATAGCTAGGTACAATTTTGCATTTTATATGTCATTAGTCTGTAAAATAGATACACAGGAACAACCACAGAAAGAAATTTGCCACGGCTGTTCCTCTGGCTTTGAGTGGTGGCACCTCATATTGGTCATATTGATGGAGATCCCAGTCGGAAAGGAGCTTTCCCTGTATCATTTGTGCACTTAATTGTTGACTAGATTACTACTGATATGTGGAGACATTTCTCATTTCCAGAGGTCACAGAAGTAAGTTTTGTTCTATTTCATTTCACCTACCTATCTGTAGCCACCTTGCCAGAGCACTGCCCAAATCCTAGGTACTATAGCTTACTTTTTTATTGCCATCATTCTGATTTTGGGATTTTTAAACTTTCTTCTATGTGAAAACTTTTCATAAGCAGTTTACACTTAAAAAAAAAAAACCAAAAAAAACCCCAAAACCCTCAAACTCTTCCTGTATTTTTCAAGGTGAACTGAAAAGCTTTAACAATAAAAATCCATGTGTCTGAATATCACAACATTATGAATGTTCTTATCAATCAATTCACTGTCATTTTATTCTCCCTTTTGTAACACGGCAGTACAACAGTTCAGTGTTGCTTCCCCAGTCAAGGAAATTGATGATGCATTGTTCTGTATCAGTATCCTCTCTCTTGTGTGCTAATGATTATGTATATTACATAGTAAGTAAGATATTTCTTATTACACATTTATCTCATTAAGATATTACAGAGTAAGATATTTCTTATCTCTACTCAGTGTGAGTTTATTGCTTTACCACACGTATTATTTTACTTTTATGTTGCCTTCATGTTCCTAGCAAGAAACACACATGTTGTCAAAAAAACAAAGGGGGAATATGGCTCCTCAAGAACATTTAGATAATGCAATATTTACACTAAAAATCTTGAAAGTAGATTATCAATTTTGATCCCTGGCAGAGCAATACTTCTCTGAAGGTTCTGAATTGGTGCAGAACCAACTTCTAAACGTTTTAGGTAAGGATCCACAGTTGGGTGTGCTGTGGCAAGGCCTAGCTGATTTGCTGACCTGGGGAAGAAGGTACGTGTGTCTTTTGTCACCAGCAGGTCTACGGTGGTTGCCTGCTCATCTGGACAAACATCAATTGCCTCCAAGAGGATGAGGCCCAGTGAGAAGAAAAATTACCTAATCACCATCCAGCCCTGGTGGCCAAGGCAGGAACAGAAGCAGGATTGCCAGGAACGTGGCTGTGTCTGGAGGCTTACAGAGACAGCCTGCCAACAGAGGCCTTGTGTGACACTGCACCCACCATCAGGGTATTGTGTTCCAGCTATTCCCCGTGCCATGCTTCCAGAAAGATACTCAGTAATGTCAAACTCAGAATTTCCAGCTAATGGGCTTCCTACTGCCTAAACACGGGAGCACAGCCCCGGCGCTCCAGCCCTGAGCTCTTTGGAACAGTAGCCATTTATTTCCACTTCCTGGGACATTGAACATTTTATTTTCCTATGCTGTGGATCTCTTTGTCAGTGGCATGGTTGTATTTGATGGGTTTTTATTGATTGTGATCTGTATTCTATGTATCTTATTCTGTGTCCAGCAGATTACCAATAATAGTCTTAATAAGATAATGGCCTTACAGGTGCTGTTTTGGTATGATAGTAGACAAACCCTTTGCAAAAATACCAGAGAAACAAAAGAAACAATGAAAGGGGGACACTAACTCATATTTACATTCTCCTGAAGAAGAAGGTCTTCTGGACACTGTTTAAGCATTGTCTAGTGGAGGCATGGATCTAAACCAAGCCAAAGTCTGGTCCAGCACACTACAGAGAAGAGTAGGTAGAAGGCCCTGAGCCCTGATCATGCACCACTGAAATATTTATGAGCTTTTCTGACAGGCAGTAGCAACTCAGACTCCTGTGGTTCCTGACAATGTTATTAAAAAGAGCTGTAGGTGAAGATCAGAAATAATTTATTTATGTAATAACAAGCCCTACTGGAAGGCTTGGGTGTGCAAGGGCAGCAAGGCCATTATTTGAACGTATGCAGTTTAAGAAAGTAATTTCACAGCAAACCTTGGAAAATAGTGTGGACCTTGTCACCACTTTGTTTTCTCTTAGTATAGAAGTGAGTGGCTATATTTGTTGTGGAAAGCTTGTAAAAGTAAACAGTGCAATTATTTTAATCTCTTAATATGTTTGGAATTACAGCTCATGGCTGTTCAAAACACTCTGGTCACTGGGGTTTGCATAACACATATGCCATAGAGTTAGCAAATGTCTACCATATGAGCAACAAATATAGAATGATAAAATAAATTCAGAAGAAGACCTTTCCACCCTGGATACCCAGGAGACAAGGGAAGCAAAAGTGACAGCTGTCTTCAGTAAGAGAAAATCTATTCAAATATTGTTTTTCAAAGGATTCCTCTAAGTAAGGAAGATTTATTTTACCATGGGCATGCCAGAAATGCCATGAAGTTAGGAAAAATATTAGAAGAGTTATCTGAGACCCAAAACTCCACCATACCATGAGTCAGTTATTAAAAAACAAATAAATGGATACTTCAGTCCTCAGGCACACAAAGTAAAGTAGCTGTGCCACATTTTCTCCTTTTGTCTAGGATATATTAATTTTCTATAATATTCAACAAAATAGGTTGGATCCAGATCATGACAAAGGTATTCACATTGCAGATTCCCATGCAGGTTACTGGGAGTACTTCTGGATTAAAAACGCCATTCATATAGTTATGTCAGGTAATTTTACTGGCTGTGTTTAGAAAAGAGCAATACCTTATAAAGTACTCCACTAGTGCTTTTCATTAAAATTACATTTATCCTAAGACATATTATTCAGTTTGTTTATTATATGGCTATAGCAAAAATACTGGAGTATGAGAGCCTTTCCCCTCAATGTCTAAGCTCAGAGCTAGGATTGCTGTTTATTCTTCCAGTTCAGTAGGGAGGATTCAGTAAAACATTACTTAGAAGAAAGGCACATGGTAAGGTTAACACAATAAATATGGCATCTCCTTGTTGGCAGACATAAAGTGAAATTAACATTTTTTAAGATACTATTTCTGAGCAAATCCACTTCCTAAAACACAGTTTATGTGCACTGTATTTTTGACCACAGGTATGGGGCTGGACCCCATCAAATGCCTATTTCTGTTCCCTGTATCCATAAGCTCTGATATCACTCCCTAGTCAGCTCTTGGTCCCTTGGTCACTCATCTTGCAGAGATACAAGTGCTTCAGTGCTGTTTATTAAACATACTTGTTTATTAAATTCCATTGAAACTTTTTTTTCTTCACTAGAAACCAGCTTTGTGATTTAATAAAACATCAATTAAAAAAAATCCCAGACAGATTTCTCAGCTTCACCACAAAAAATTTTAACACCTACAAAAATGGAAGAAAGTTAACACAAAACAAAAGAGGTAGTCACAACTTTCATTTAAAAAATAATTTCCCAGAAAGTACCACAAGAATTTTCAAAAGCCATCAATTTTCCTCCTATTGATAATAATTACTGTTAGAAAGTACAAATAATAAACTGAACATCACATCAAGCACTGAGCAAGTAGCCTCCAAGGAAGGCTAATGGCAGATCACCTTCTATAAATTTACAACACAGCACGAGAGTACAAATTCCAGAAAGAAGTTGTTGAAATACAGCATTAAAGTCCTTTATAAATCATTTTTAGTACAGGTAATTAAGCAGAGGCAAAAGCCATAGCAATTTGGATTAGATTTGGAACTATATTTTACAATCTGTTGTGTAATTCCTTAGTCTACATGAAAAATTTCTGCTTGAAATTTATATTCCAAGTGAGAGTAATATAGTCCATAAGTGAAAAATAGCAGGAATAACTTGATGAACGGAGGCAAAGATATGATTGTTCTCCCTGAAGTTTAGGATGAAATTGGACACAGTAAATGCGAACAAATTTATTTATTTTTTTAAATCTAACACAGCAAGAAGCATGAATTGCAAATGGCTGAAAAATATTATATTGCATATGATACTGGTTTAAAGTAGTGCTTGATTAATTCAGCAGCACACAGCCTCAGTCTCTTTAAGCAATATAGACTTAGTAAGTCATTCTCAAGGAGAGAGAAGCTGAGATTCAAAGAAAGCAGGGACTAAGCTAATGAAAAGACATGACTGCAAGAAAGATTTCTCAAAAAAAAACTGTTTATTTAATTTAAATAATCGTACTATTAGAGATTATCAGACTTTTTTTTTATACTCTGCTTGTGTGTTAGAAAGTTAGCTAGGCAGGTCTGTGGGATCTTGTTTGGGAAGAGAAAACAGAAATACTGAGAGGAAAGATTTTTATAATAATTGTTTAGGACATGTCTATTTACTTTCTGAAGGATTTAAAAATAATATGACAAGATCAAATTACAAAGGAAGAATTCATCACTATCAGACCTAGAGAGTATAAAATTCTGTGGTTTACCAATTAATTAAAAAGGAAAGAATTATGAGATTAAGGAGAAAGTAATAAAACTATTTGAAGATTATGAAGCCTGACAAATCTGAAAATTTGTCAAATATATCATGAATTTAATCTAACAAAGCTACTCTAATTTTAACTCATTTCAGCCTAATGTTTTTAAACTGAATCTAGAATATTGTTTTGCATTAATGACATTTATAGTAAACTGGAAAAAACCCCAATGGCACTCCCATCTGGAACATCCCATGTGAGCAAGCCACGCTGTGCTGCTGATCTGTTTGCATTCTGTCTGGGCTAAGAGTTTTCTGTGAAAGGACAATTCTGCATGTGAGAAACTTCAGGCAGGAGGAGCTGGGATGCACCTAACAAACATCTTCAGCTGAAGCTGGAAATGGTGCAAGGTTTTAGAAATTCCTCCACTAAAAAACACTAAACAGTAGTGTTCAACCTTAATGGTTGAGCTCCAGTTTATGGTCTAACTGCACTTCTGAAATGGGACATGGGTTTGTGATGGTGTCTTTCTAAAAATGGAGGTCATGTGGGGCCAAGAGGGAAAGGAGGAGCCCAAACATGCTGGGGACTTGGTGCAAATTCTGAAACCAACAGATGAAGTCAACAGCAAACCTTCCTGTGGCTTCAGAGGCCCCCAGATGCATATTTGAACTTCTGTAGGCCTAGCAGGACCAAACCAAAGCTCTTGAGTTTCAGTTATGATTCATCTGGCAAAAGCTGCTGTTAAGTCTACTCAGCAACTAAAATGAGACACTGCTAAAATCTCCTTGGCAAGTAACTGCTACACTGGAGCTGCCTTTCTAAAACATCCACAACTGCAGTTTGTTAGGATTGATTCTTACTGCTGGGAGATGAAAAGAGGGAAAGTCTGACTGGGGTTGAATATTGGAGAAAGCAATTTTAGTCTTAAGAAAAGAAGGAGGTAAATTTAGAAGTCAATAGCTTCTGAAATGTACATGCATATGTGTACATATATATACCATGTCTGTATAAATACATATACATATAGATAGCATGTGTATATATGCACATATAAATCTACATCTACACATCCAAGATTAAAAAAATATTTTTCCAACTTGTGAAAAAGTTTCTTTTCTCTGAAGACAAACCATTAAGCATTCTGCAAGTGTGCCAAATGCTGCTTTGAATAAAAAGGGAACCACTGACATTGTTTCCAGCCCGCCAAAATAAACCCACCCCGGCTGCTGAGATGGAGACCAATGGGACATATGCGTGTGATAACCTCATTCCAGAGTAAATCCAACCACGATACTAAGGTGTAATTTGAATAATAAAAACGTGTCATTAACTGTAAATCAAAACACATTTTATGCCTGGAAGGCGATTTTGAGCTTTCTTCTTCCTGCTCCCTTCCTGTGCCCTTCATTACAGTATAATCAATTAGGAATGAGCTTGAATCAAAACTAGGATGCCAAGAAACTCTGAACACCAAAGAAAAGGTGAAATTGTGTATATCTGCATTCAGTGGATGATTGCACGTTTCTGGCAGAATTTTAGTAAAGCCAGGTAAAGTGTGTTTTCACCAAAGGGAGCTTTCTCGTGAGTGGAATGACTTTGCCTGTGACTAAATTAGTAGTAGCTTTCTATGTGATCTCCTGCCCCTTCCTACTTGCAAAGTAATGTGCTATGTCCTTAATCTCCTGCAAAATGGTTTATGCTACAACAGTTAATGCATATTTGCAGTTATCCAGAATGCCACGGTCAGCAGTCACAATTGGGCTGGAAAGCAACAATGCATTAAGCTGTGATAAATTAATCACTTGGAAACTTGTGAACATGTCCTGAGGAACTTATGGTTTCCCCTTAGCAGAGTATTTCTTCCACTTTATCATTTTAATGGCTTTAGCCTCTCAGCACTACTGTGACAAAAGCAAATTCTCTTTTCATTCTTTCTTTTTTTCCTAAAAAGAGATTTAAGGCACAGAGAGGAATGGTCACATAGAATGCATATGTCTGAAAAGGAAATTAAGGCTTAATCTTCTTAATCTTATGTGGATTCATTAATTGCTGGACAATTCTTCCTCTTGGGTTTTTTTCAGCCGCAAGTTTTTAGGCATTTGGGAGGATGAGGAGGGCGAGGAGTCATATTAACATTAGGAATAAAGAAGACCAGATTCAGATAAAGTAAGAATTGGCTGAAATCCTTCCTCAAACCTCAAAGCCCTTCTGAGGCTTGAAAAAGTTCAGCACGCTCCTTTTATTTGCTTCATCTGCTTCAATGGCACTTCCTGACACTGGAGTGGGGAACAGAACAGTGAAAATACCACTGAAAAGCTGAGGTTTGAGTGAGTTCTGCCAAGCGTACACTCCCTCAGTGTTTTTGTTGAGGATGTTGTTCAAGATTATTTTTATTAGGCTTCTATAAACAGAAAAAAACAATACCAGCACAGTACACTCAGATAGCAGAGATATCTGAGCATCAGGCCTAAAGAATGCTGTGGTATGTGGACTAGACACAGCTCCCTGGGCTCCAGATCAGCTATCAAGCCCTTTGGATGCACCCTAGAATTGCTTCAGGAGTACTCTAGGGAGCCCATGAGTGTAAGTGACATCACCTACTTAAAACCTTTCATGGTGGCTGTCAAACACATGAAAAAAGCTGTGGGATAGAAAGGAGGTAGAGATTCACTACCAATGAAATATTTTTATTTTACTGATGTTCTTTCAAACATAATTTCTGACAGTCACAGAAACACCAGAACCACTTCTGGGATGTCTGAATTAATCATATGTTGGTTACACATTTGTCAGATTATTGAAAAAATATTTTTGAGACCCCATACAATCATGCACATCTGTGTTGTCATCATCAATCATCTCCCTGAAACCCAGAAATTGCAAGAACATCCCCTTGCAATGTTCAAGTGAAATTGTCCTTTATGGCCACACCACCTGACACCCCCAAAACCTCCTAAATTGTCATGGCAATTTTTTTCCAGGCTTTTGAAATAGATTGTACTCCTTTTATTGCTTTGAGCTTTTTAAAAAAAGTCATGCACATGTTCAAGGTATTCCAGAGTCCATTTTAGAGGTTTTAGCTGCTTTTTAAACTTATCCAGTCCACCTTTTAGTATCTATATATAATCACAAGTGAGAGTTTGTGATTGAAAGATCCTGGCAATTTTTGGTCTAGATGAAATGAGTTACTGCTATCAGATGACCATCTAGAAACCTCAGCAATTCAATTAGCACTAATTGAAATGGTAATTGATAATGTCAGCTCAATGGCCCCAAAACAAATGAGCCTTAAATCTGAACTGTTCCCTTATCTCCAGTACTTAGATTTATATCCTGGAAATGCTTATTGACACAGAAATGCATTTGTTGGCAAATTCATTGGAAAAATTACTGGAAGTGTATCAAATGAAACTGGAAGAAATGTAAAACTCGAAGAAGGACCCATTAATGTATGATAAGGTATAACTGTCCTGATAGGAAGGAAAGTGAAATGTCCAGATCTGTCATTTAAAAATAGGACTCATTTTCCCTAACTTTACGTGTTTATGGCATAAGCTTTGTAGCTAAGGTTTTAGTTCAGGGGTCTACTAACTGGCACCTAGAGCCATTTCTGTTGACTCAAGAAATCCTCTCTGATGCTCAGCTGCTGCTCCAGGTTGTCACAGATTTTCTGGGAGTCCTATGGCATTTTTTCCAGCTGCAGATGCATTTTTGGGATGCTATAGAGCACCTCAAATGGCAGTGGATATCAAAGTTGAAGCAAATGAATCATGCCTGTGGTGCCTACACTCTTTTTAGGGGAGAGGAGATTTTTATTCAAGGAGGGAGTCTCACTGTCTCTGGCTGTGATGGTGAGAGGCTGCCCACATGTAGATAAGCAGCATGATCTGAGATGCCTTAGGACTGCCTAAGCACACACCTCCCATAATTCACATCCCTCAGCAAATACCACAGACAACCCAGGGCTCCTCAAATGGCACAGGATACCAACGTGTGGGCAACTGAAATGAGCCTATATATCTCTGAATTTGAAGCTGTATCTCACATTTAATGTTAGGGCAAGTTAATCCTGTCATTTATGTCCCTACTTAAGAGTATCTTCTGGGTGTATTCTGTGATTCAATACCAGGAATCCATGCAAAAGAGAAGGCATCAGTTTTCTGTGCTGTAGACACAGCACTCCCACTCAGCTTTGAAACTGAGGATGTGGAAATGAGAGTGGAACTAATACATGGGGATCTCAGGAGTTTAAGGTTCTAACCTTAACCTCTAACCTTGTCTTAGAGGGTTATTTAAGCAGCTAACCTGGCTGGATTATTGACATAAATCTGTCTTTGAAATATCCATCCTGAGCTATCAGGGTAAACTTATACACTCAGAACAAATAAGAACAGAGAACATGGGGTCAAATCTCTAGCTGAAGGAAATTCAGCGAGTACCTGGCTAAGTATAAGTCCTTGTAATGGAAAACTGTGTAGCAGAAAATCCATTTCCACAGTTACTGAAGGGATGGATGTACACATGACACCTGGTAGGCTCCAAAGGGAACCCACAGGACAAATTAATTTCCTAAACTTGTAATTTATCGAGGCTGTGGTCCAGAAAGACATTTAAGACACTTACATCTGAGTGTCTTTCATCATTGCTGTGAAAAAGAATAGGCCTGCAATCTTGCAAGAGTTTAAATATCTTATTCTAGTTTGTCAGAAAACTACTTTGTCTGGCTGATCTATTAAGCTGCTCTACCCAGCTGGAAAACACTCTGCACTTTCATGTCCTATATTATTCCACCACTCTGTTTATTTTGCCCATTAATGAAAATGCTTTCAGAGTGGATTAGATATAATCAAAATATTATGATCTCTCCACCTTCAAGGTTTGGCAGAACATAAAACACAGGCCAATGCAGCTGACCAGGCAAGGAACAGATTATCTGTGAGAGATAGAGAGTGTCATGTTGCTGTTGCAAAACAATCCCCTGCATGTGTGAGTGGCTGGAGGGAATGCATTAGAGAAATAAACTTGCAAAGAAAATAGGATATATTTGTAAACACAGAATGCTCATCTAAGAGTTGCATAACCTAAGCACTGCCTATGAATACCACTGAAAAACTACTGATATGCGCAAAATAAACTTTAAAATGAGGGTTTAATGATAAGATGACAACACATTTCCTAAATGACTCAAACTTCAGAGAATATCAAAGGTTACCAAAGGTGACGATCTATGAATGAACAAAAATGTGTGTTAAAATTTTTGGAAATGGTAGCAACTTCAGAGATAAAATTTATTTTGACCCAATGCTCCCCTGAACAATGCACAGTTCCATATTTCCCACATAACAACAGATAGGATTTTGCTAGTGGATGTAAAGCTTACAGAGTGTAATGTTTGTATTATGGATCATTATAATGATCAAATCATCCTTACACACTGAAGGCAGCTAAATATGAGCAATGCCATATAAAAAATATGGCATTGCTCATATTTATCCACTCTGTTCTCATATAAATGAGAACAGAGTGGATATTCATACAGCTCCTTCTCCAGAGGCAAACAGGGGATTAAGTACTTCATGAATGATGATGAAAAGACAAAGCACTGCAGTAAACTCAGTCCTGCTGTAAATAGACACAACCCCATTGACAACTGAATCTGTTCTTATCCAAAACCATATTTAGGGTGGAAGGTTTCCATCCCCATGGTGCATTCATTACATCTGTCTCACACTGAGGCAGCTCCATTGCTTTCACTAAATGGAGCATGTCATTTTCTTAAATAAGTGCCTGCTCATAAAAAGACCCTAAGCATATATAGAGCATTGTGTGAGAAAAACAGCTTCCTATTCTGATCCATGCCTTTGATTTCACAAGTCCCATTTCCATCAGCAATCACATTTACAGCACATTCATGTTAATTCCCCAAAACACTGCATTTATATGAGGGAACAAACCCCTATTATCAAAACTGTTCTGATGCACCTCCACAGTTAAGCTGACATAAAACACTTGACCTTAGCTCTTGAGAAAGTGCAGCAGGTAGATTACAGGCTGAGACAGCAGAAGTGAAGTTCTTGCTATCAATCCAAGGGATTTAGCTTTACCTGGGATTTCTCTCCTGGAGCTGTGACACAGAATCCAGTCTCTCTCCAAGTTTCTAGAAATGCCAGGGCTCAGGTACCAGAGTTCCTGCAACAGTTCAGGGTTACAAGAAAAAGTGACCACACACTTCACTCACACATTGCTGGCTTCTCATTCCCCAGCTATCAACATCAGGTTTCTCTTTTGCATACTGAAGTTCCTGCCTGGAACATTTGCCTGGATTTCCTTTCTACAAAATGCCTGAGCACAAACAAGAAGTTGCTACAACACCGAAGCTTCTGGGAGATTGGCACATTTGCTGTGTTCAGTATAAATTAAGAATATAACATTTTCTGATGGGTCAAAATAAGGTCAAGTGTTTTGTTTAGTTATGAAACCATTTTGCTATGGCTACATAGTTTTCATTATAGATATGATTACATCAGCATCATGGTTTATTACTAATTGACAGATCATGATATAGCTGTTATTTCCTGCTGGCCATTAGGAATTTTGAAAGTATGTCTATCTCCTTTTTGGGTCCAGAGAAGTTTCATCAACCTCAGACGCACTTGTGTCAGATATACGGGGAGGAAATCCATTCAGTCTGGGGGTCAGAAGGAGAGAGTGTTGAGCAGATTTGTAGCAATGATTGAATGTTTGCAGCAGACTTCACAAACCACAGTGGGTTCCTCCAACAGATGTGACTCTGCTCCTGAGGAACAAGTTGCCTACTCCTGTACAGGTGTGCATTAAATTGATGTAGAAGTAGCTGAGATTTCTCCATGCATTTTAGAAAGAATTGGATTAGAAGTATGATCCATCTCTGTCTGATCTCCCAGCATGTAGAAATATCAATATGAGTAGTAATGGGTACAAATCCAAATGACTCGCTGAAAACAGTCCAAAACGAATAAAACCTAACTTTACTGTTGCACTAACTTTACTGTTATGTGCATCTTTACCCAGCCTCTTCTGGGATGGAATTGCTGTGTTTGCTTCATGGGTGCATAAGGAAGGCATTCAGATAAATGGGCAGACCTTGCATGATGCCCTGCATCATGGAGTGTATGCAAAATACAAAACATAGCCTTTGTTACCATTAATTCTGTATTTCTGTATTTAACTGGATTACCTAAAGCATGGAACCAGGATTAGGAAGGAGTATATAGCAAAAAAACAAAAAAAAAAAAAACCCCAAACAAACAAAAAACCCAAACAAACAAACAAGCAAAAACAAACAAACAAAAAACAAAAAACAAAACAAAACAAGAAAAACAATATATACATCTAAATGAGAGAAAGGATGGAAATGTATGGTTAATAAAGACAATGCATCATTCCTTACTCTTCAATTCAGAATAACTAAAACAACTCTATTTTTTTTTCCAGCAAATCAATCAAACCACTCCATAAGTACAATGACACCCTATTGTTTCTTATGCCTTCCAGAATGAATGTGAAGTTATGTGTGTTTTGCTTGGCAGAATTGAATCTTCCCCTCAAATCCCACCAACCAGGTCCCAAGACTTACCTTTCTCTGTCAGAATGCCCTGTAAATAATTATTTTTAATTTGAAGGATCTCTCTGAAACCTTTCCTGCACTTCTCATTCCAGGTATCCTCAGGGATGTTGTGTGTTTTTGGAGCACAAGAAAGTGCTGTCTGTTTTCAGACTCCTTTGCTGTCCCCACCCAGAAGCCACTAGCATTTTTGAAGAAAAGTTGAAATACTTCTGGCAACATCCTTTTCCGTCTGATTTTTAACTGCATGGGAATGTGAAGTGAAGGCATTGGCAAGACCAAGGGCATGGCTGAAGTGCAGATCCTGGGTAGGGGAGCAGCAGGTGAGGCTTCTCACTGGTTTCCCACACACTTTGCTGTGTTTACAAAGTTTGATCCATGATTTTGTGGCTCCACCATATCAGATCTGGCCTTGAACACAGGCTGTTAAAGCCCAGTGAGGAGGGAGAGGAGTTGCTGACCCTGTAGATGAAGATTTGACACCTCCTTGACCACGATGCTGCTTACTTTAAAATTGTCTTTAAAAATGTCCCTCTCAGAATGCCCCAGGATGGACACTGGGTGGCAACAGCTCACATTTTCCCCAAAGGGGAGAAGTGAGCACTGCTCCTGCACAACTCAGTGGCTGTGGATCAGCACTTTGAGCTTTTCTGGATCTTTTCATGTATCTACAGTGATGTTAAGGAGAAACTGAATTTTTACTCTAAGTCACGCTCAGTAAAGTAGCACTTTACAGACTCTGCCATCTATTGTGCTATCCATGCTCAAAAGTCAAGGAATGCAGAATCCCGTTTTCCCCCAATCTTATACAGTTAGAGCAGAAAGGCAGGATCAGTAGCTGAACTGCTTATCAGAAGTGATCTGCTCAGTAATAATTTCTAGACTGTGATGGACTTCTGTGCCATTGGAAATTCTTACTTCCATTTTCATAGGTGATTTAGTCACATGCTTGTGAAACAAAATAGTAGAATTCATTGCTGTAAGTTCTATTTTACAAATATAATCATTTTATAAATATTATCATTCAAAAAACTAATATGATTATCACAGGAACAGGAAACAAAGCCCAGCCTGGATCCATAAAGTCTTCCATTTTCTGCATTTCTGTGCTTTAATTGACATTTATGCAAAAGGAATTAGATCTACCTAGTGGTTACACATTTAGCAGTCTGTCCTCAAAACATTTATTTTTATCCAGTTCACTAGTAAATAAACGTTAAAACCATCAACATTGCATTTATGAACAGTGGTCATGCTCCTGACTTCTCTGCTTGGCTTCATTCATGTGCAGAAAGACACAATAGAGAAAGGGACTTGTTAATATAATTGCTCTGTCACTGATGAATGTTACAATAAAATAATACTAAGGGTTAAGGAAAAGGACTCTGCAGTAATGTTGGTTAAGTGTCTGTGAGATGGCAGGAGAGTTGGTGAGATAGTTCTGGCAGAGAATCTCTTGGGATGTTGTGGCCTCTCTTTAAAATTTAGTTTAGCAGCAGTGGATGCAGTTGTTGCACTTGAGTGAGTCTTCTAGTGCCATAGAATATTTGGTGTAACAATACATTTATTTCAACTACATTTATTGCATCCAAACATTTCTGTTTAGTCACATTGGAAAAATGTGGAGATTGCTAAAAGTCTTCTGTATGCTCATTTCTTCTTCCAATTTCTCATTTGCTTGAGGCAAATGATTTTCTGAGAACCTTAAATGTGACTAAAGATGCAATAATTCTTCCCAGAAAAAGCAATAATACCATCCAGCAGTATCACATTCCCACTTCTTAATTACAGTTCTGTGCTTTGGTTATTTGTTGACAGTAACCAACATGCACATACTTCTGCATAATTATACCACAGGTTCATTAGGATCTATGCACATATATGTGTTTGCCATTTGGAACTCACATCCATTCGAGCCTGACAGATCATGTCAATGAAAATAAAATTAGTCTTAAAAAATGAAATCTAGTAAGCTATGGGTAAAAGCAACTGAAAATTTTAGAGAAATTGGACTTTATGGAGATCATCATTTTTCCACTCTACAGAACACAAATGTTCCTAATGTAAATTTGGGAAACATAAAGTAACAACTGAGGTACAAATTGTTATATTTGTACAGGTTGAAATTTTGCTCCTGGTATTTCTCAAGGTGAATTGCAGTTAGTTTTCACAATGTAACCTTGGGTGTCACGTTGGGATTTAACGTGACTTTTCAACAGAAAAATTTTTGCAATCAACAACAAAACCTACTAGTGTGAAGTTTAATGGCTGTGGCCTAGAGTTCATGAGAGACTTTACAGTGATGCCTAATTTGAAATGTCTTGTGCAGCTGCAACTGTCAGGGCACATCTTTAGCAAAAGGCTCTAGAGACTCTTAGGACCGGATAGATTTTGCAGAGACATTTAGGAAAGGGGTTTGGTCATCACAGACTCTTTGTTAGAGTTAATGAGGACAGATAAAGACCTGCAGAGGGAGAATCGGTTGCTATTTACATTAAAAAAACGTGGCATGTATATGGAGCTGAAACACCTCTGAGAGGCACAACTTCCTCCTGTTGACTGGCACCTGAAGCGGAGAGGAAGGAATCCAGCCTCCAGAGCACTACTACTTCCTAAGCATCCTCCCCAGTGTAAATATTTCAGTGGCTGTGTCAATTCTGAGTTCTGCTTATGCTCTTTGGCAAGCAGCAGTTTGGATCCTGCTCCCTCCTCGGTCTGGAAAACTGCAATTCATTTCTCTGAAAAGTGACCTCATCACCTATAACTGAGATTGCAGTCACTATTTACTCCTTCTACTGAGAATATATCACTGTGCAGACACTAATGCAGAAAAAAAAAAAAAAAAAACCAAAACCCACAAAGATGACTGGCTTGAGCTGAGGTACAGCAGCATTAACCTGCACTGGGCTGGGAACAATGTCTTGAAGCTAAATCCAGAAGTTTCAGGAATCTCACTGCCACCCAACTGCTGATATTTCACACCCATTTCCTTTATGGGTCTGCCACTTAAATACCCAGTTAGGACTGGATATTCACATGGTGCAGGAATCATAGGGGAAAATAATCACCTAGGTCCTGATGCACCAAAGACAATGCTGAAAAAAAAAGAGACATAAAATATCTTCAGATATAACTTAGGTGTAGAACAGTTCAATGCGATGGATTCATCTGAATTTAACCAGTGAGCTGGGAAGGTAAAATCTACAAATTAATCTTGTGTTCTTATGTTACTCTCTTGTTCTAAGAAAAAAATCTTATTAAGTTGAATTTTATAGGGTTCTTTTATTATTTAAATTTCAGCAACAATTATAAAAAGAAGGGAAAAACATGATAGATAAATTTCAGCAGTACTATGTGAGCTCCCATTTCCAAATTACGAAGAAATGTTCATTTGGAAGAGAATCATGACATGTGATTTGTTATAAACTTCCTGGAAAAAAATGGGATAGAAGAGATTTCCATTTAAGGACTTTCCAGGATATGCCAGCTGCTATTAGCTATCTGCACTGAACAGCTAAGGAATGCTAAAGTAAAGCCTTTAAGTATGATCCCTATTTAATTTCACTTTCTGATATTTATTAAATGTTGCCCTGTTACTGAAAACAGAATTTTTAAGTTAACCTATCTTTTTAAATTTCAAAGCCTTTGATAAAAGTAATTCTGAATAATGTTCCTGCTCTTGTTTAGGGCAGTGATTTTCAAGAGCAGGAAACTGAAACACTTTCAAAGCAATCAGGGCACTTTCACAGATTCCCCAGGGTTTCTTAGAAATGTCTTGACTTGAATGAGCTACTCTGAGTGCTGGCAATTCGTGGATCTAAAGAGAAGGCTGTAAGGTAGTAGCTAATGTTAGCCAAGAAAGCTCTGTGGTATCCTTATGTTTGAACCATGAGAGTCCCAAGAGAGTTCATAACATCTGCCTAGAACTCTAACAAGGTTAGCTCTACTCAAAGCTCACTCAGCTTTTGTAAAATAAATCATGACATAATGGTAAGTTAAGTACTCCACTTCCCCAGCTTTATGTGCAAATCACCGAGTTCAGCTATAAAACTATCATCTGTTTCCAGATACTTAACATTTATTTTTCCTTCCATAATCAAGAATTACAATCATAATAAATAAAGCTCAGTTTACTCTGCTGTTATTCCATGGCATCCCAGTGATGTGAAACACAAGCAAGCCAGGTTTTATTGTCAGATACAAATGTCCAACATCCCTTTAAACATCTCTGTGTACATGCACTTCCTGTAGGCTGAATAAACCCAGCTAGTAAAACTGCTGCTGTAATGAGCCTGAAGTGTAAAACTCAACAGAAAACATATTTTTATTGAAGTGAAATGGAATTCATATCTGATTATGCTGTCTTTCTAAAAAATCACCACCATGATATGCTCTGGGGAATCTCTGCAAGGCTTTCCAGGCTATATGAAAATAAGCTATTGAAGTAAGAATAATAAACAGTTAATTAACTGGTCCTTTTGCATGACAGCTACTGGATACTGAAATAATATGGAATTCTCACAAGTCATATTGTCGCCTTTACTGGTTCTGGAGGTTTTTTGTTGGGTTTTTTTTGTGGGGTTTCATTGTTAATTTGTTTTGGTTTTTTTCTTTAAGCTGAGCATTGTGAACTTTTTAAAAGCAAATTCAGTAAGAGTGAAGCACACATGCTTTATGGACAGCTCATTGTCCACAGTGTTTTATTCATGCTTGGTTCACAGAATTACCCAATAACTGTTTCCCCTCAAAATTTTTTAGATTAGTAAGAAATCACTAAATGGATTTCAGAAGAGTGTTCGTAGTAGTTTTGGGGGTTTTGTTAAGTTTTTTCAAGCCACCATTCATGTGAAAATTTCTCTAGGACAGTTTTTGAAGACAAAAGACTTTAAAAAATTAAGGTTTTAATTGCTTATGAACAGTGCTAGATCCAGGGGTGCACTCTTTTTCAACCATGCTAAGATTCAGATTGATCTTGTCAAGTTTCAGCGCTAAAATTTATGTATGCAGCCTCAGTCAGCAGGGCAGGCTCATTCCATAGTGAAAATAAATGGAGAACTCCACTGGGATATTCATTTTGTGTATTCTCAAAACCTGTCTTCAGACAGATCAAATAATCTCTTAGCAGTGCCTGTATCTTTGGACTGATGAAAAAGCAAGTTTTCATGATGAGTTTAGTCCAGAAATCTATTCTAACCCACAAAAGTACTGCCAAAATGAATCCCACCCTGAATGAGAAAAGAAAGATTTCTAAGTGCCTTTGTGTGTTTCTGTTCAGAAGTTTTAATATTTTATGTACCAATGAGATATTCCTTGAATGAGATAATCCTGAAGCCTTTCTGGATTTCAGAAACAAAGACATTAACATGCTCAGTTCTGAGTGTAACCTGGATGTGTGCTCCCATCTTTTGGCACATAACTGAAAATCAAAACCCATGACGTTCACTTACCTTAAACATCTCAGTTAAGCAAAACTGTTAATCAAAATTAAATGTGGCCTCATGCTTTAGACTCATAGAACAACAGAATTTGGAATTTTGTAAAATTGGACCTCTGGAAATCTTCATGCCTACCCCCTTGCTCAGAGCAGGAATAAACAGAGCAGGTTGTGCAAGATTGCGTCCAGTCCAATTTTGTCGAAGAGCCAAGTCCCTATAGCATCCCTGGGCAACCTTAAATACCAATAGTTTTGTTTTATATGCTCTCTATTTAATTATTTTATGAAATTTGGTAGCTACTTCTTTGTTAATTATATTCAGAGAAAAGGCTGCAGCTATTGCAGGTGTCCCAAAATTAGTTTTAAACTCTCTGCTTTGGGTTTTGGTAGTAATGCACTAGAGCAACAGAAAGGGTGCGGTTGGAATGAAATAATTTCACTTTTTCCTGATTTTTGCAATCCTGAACTCTTTTCCTGTGATACAGAAGAAAGGTTCATCACTCTAGTAGGTACTGGAAAAGCATTAGAAGTATTTTTGTCCTTACAGAATTCAGTCACTATTGGAAATGCTGCAGTAATTGTGAGGGGTATTGTTATGTTTTGAGAGCTAAATCTTGCACGTGCTGCTTTTTTGTAGTCATGGGGATTTTTGAGAAAAGCACACTACATTGGTGAACTGACTGATATTTAGAAGATAAGCTGTCCTAGGAAGAGAAAAAATGACATATGAAAAACAAATAAGCAAAATAGAAAGTGCATTAAAAACAATATGGAGAGAAAAAAACATGATTCATCTAATGCAGTGACAACAGGCATTCACTTGTGATCTAGTAAAGCTGAGGTGCCTTTGTAGTAAGAAGAGAGAATAAGGCATTTCTAAAGCTCAGTTCAGTCTAAAGCAAATACCTGGAAGAGTTTAGACAAATTATGTTACAGTTTCTCACCACTGACTACAAACAGAGCCCAGAGTGACCAGCTCAGCTATTGACACCTATTAGTATAAATGCTTACAGTTAGGTGAGATAAATCCCACCCTAACAGTCTGCAGGAGGATGTATTTTCCAATCCTCTTTTTCTGTCTCTCTTTCTATCTCTGGGGTAAGATGGAATTTCTGGAAAATCTGGGCTGTCATAAGAAATGAACTCCAGCAAAAACCTTTGGGTGTATAAAGAGCCTATGAATGTTTAGGCCTCAAAACACCCTTAACAGCATCAACAAAAATGGATTGCTTTTGTTTTCCAGGATTAAAAGGATAATTATTTTCATGCATACCTAGAACCAAATTGTTGGATTAATCCTCTCAAATATCTGTATTGCTTTTAGAGGGAAATTATTAGCCAGCCATGCTGTACTGCAGACAATGATCAGTTCACTGGAACAGAGGGAAGCTATTTGAGGAGGCGAATCCACACTGTGTTACCACTGTGCAGAGACAGCATGAGTGAAGGAAATGCTTAAGGAACCTGCATCCCAGCCTCACTGCACAGAGACAATAACAGGGCAATGAGCCCAGTGTTATCCTCAGTTATGCAGGGCAACAAAAACTAGCCTAGGTCTACCATTATAGGCTTCCCAGGTCTCCTTCAGGAGGGAAAGGCTTATCTAAAGACCAGAAGGGAGTTAAGTTTTACTTGAGTTCTGGACAATTTTGTTATTCTCTGTTAAGTCATTCTGGGAATAGAGTGCTTCCATAAATTTAGCCTTCCTGAAGATATGTAGGGTCCTACATTGAGGACTGAAATGTATTTCCCTTTTTCCGGATCAATTAAGTGTTATGCATCAAGCAAGAAAGTAAAGTTACATCCAGGAAAGTGTACATATTGTGCTGCTACAACTTCCCAGCAAAGAGTTAGGTGAGTAATAAATCTGTAATCCAGTAGTGATGCTGAGAAAGGGCAAAGCACTGGCTTGTTCTCTTTCAATGATCTTATTTCATAAGGTAGACTGAGTTTATTAAGAATAGAAAGTAACTTTTTATTTTTCTCTTTAACTTTGTAAGTTCTCATGTTAGTTTTAAAATATCTGTTCTTCCGAATCTGCTTGCTGAGAGCTGCACAATACCAATATACACTGTGTTAACAAGCCATCTGACCTCTTTAAATATGTGCCTATGTAGTCCAATAATATTAAAGAAAGGGATTCAAATACAAATGATAGACTGTTTTATATCTATAGAGAAAGAGAATCCAGTCATCAGGGATGTGGAATATGGGGAAAGATACACGGCTGTGTAGGTCTGGATTAGGAAACAGCTTCCAATTGCTTTTGTCTTTGATGCTGTGGAATTTATTTGCTCTGTTCTTATAAAGTCATAGGAGAGCTGGTAGGGAAGAAATATAGATCTGTTTGAACCCCCAGAAATACCAGGTGTACAGGATTAAAGTAAAACCTTTAAAAAGTTCCTATCAAGCAGACTCTATGAAGCATATAACCCTGATCTATTCTTCCCTGGGTAAAAATTCAGTGAAAGGAAAAAAAAAAAAAAAAAAAAAAAAAAAAAAAAAAAAAAAAAAAAAAGAGGGGGGGTGGAAAAAAGACTGCACAGAGACAATAACAGGGCAATGAGCCCAGTGTTATCCTCAGTTATGCAGGGCAACAAAAACTAGCCTAGGTCTACCATTATAGGCTTCCCAGGTCTCCTTCAGGAGGGAAAGGCTTATCTAAAGACCAGAAGGGAGTTAAGTTTTACTTCAGTTCTGGATAATTTTGTTATTCTCTGTTAAGTCATTCTGGGAATAGAGTGCTTCCATAAATTTAGCCTTCCTGAAGATATGTAGGGTCCTACATTGAGGACTGAAATGTATTTCCCTTTTTCCGGATCAATTAAGTGTTATGCATCAAGCAAGAAAGTAAAGTTACATCCAGGAAAGTGTACATATTGTGCTGCTACAACTTCCCAGCAAAGAGTTAGGTGAGTAATAAATCTGTAATCCAGTAGTGATGCTGAGAAAGGGCAAAGCACTGGCTTGTTCTCTTTCAATGATCTTATTTCATAAGGTAGATTGAGTTTATTAAGAATAGAAAGTAACTTTTTATTTTTCTCTTTAACTTTGTAAGTTCTCATGTTAGTTTTAAAATATCTGTTCTTCCGAATCTGCTTGCTGAGAGCTGCACAATACCAATATACACTGTGTTAACAAGCCATATGACCTCTTTAAATATGTGCCTATGTAGTCCAATAATATTAAAGAAAGGGATTCAAATACAAATGATAGACTGTTTTATATCTATAGAGAAAGAGAATCCAGTCATCAGGGATGTGGAATATGGGGAAAGATACACGGCTGTGTAGGTCTGGATTAGGAAACAGCTTCCAATTGCTTTTGTCTTTGATGCTGAGGAATTTATTTGCTCTGTTCTTATAAAGTCATAGGAGAGCTGGTAGGGAAGAAATATAGATCTGTTTGAACCCCCAGAAATACCAGGTGTACAGGATTAAAGTAAAACCTTTAAAAAGTTCCTATCAAGCAGACTCTATGAAGCATATAACCCTGATCTATTCTTCCCTGGGTAAAAATTCAGTGAAAGGAAAAAAAAAAAAAAAAAAAAAAAAAAAAAAGAAAGATGCAGTGTGTAAGTACAGAAGGTTTACAATTTTCCCTTCTGTATTCAACATTTAAATTGGATGGACATGGGCCAGTGGCTGGAAGAGTAGAAGTTACATGGGACAAGTTAATATGCATTGGCACAGAGCTCTGTATTCAGGCCTGCTTGCATAGCTCCTGCTGTTGTTATTAAAAGCTCTGGATATCCATTATAAGAGTCATGTACTTTAGCAATCCATACTGTGGAGAGTTATACTGAAACAAAATTACTTTCTTCTAGTTATCTTACTTTCTTCTAGTAATGACTTTTCTAAATGCCCTTTTCTTACCATGGCAAATTTATTTCAAAAATGTGATTTGTACTGGAACTTCAAACCAAAGAAGTAGAGACAAACACATTTTTATATAAGCAAACACATTTTTTTTCTTCTCCTCCACTTCTTTACAACTATTGTGTTTAAATGGCTTAAAACCATTGCACCAACTGGCTGCTTAGTGTGCCATTTCCATATCTTATATCCATTACTAAAATAAAACTGTTCTCTGCTTTTTCTGACCACAAGCTGAATACTAGCTTACCACCATGACTGTTTATTTGTTAAATGCTTTGCCATTATGAAGTTGAAAATATTCTCATTTTCATGAATTGGAGTACCTATGGTTGGATCCATTCTCCTTTTTCGTTCTTTGTCATCTTCCTGCTCCAATATCACCATGTGGTCCTGCAGTTTGATTCTGGTCATGTGGCTGAGTTTATCTGTGCATGGCAATCCTCCAGTGACAATGATAATAAGTATTGTGATCATGGTTAGAGATGTACACAGGAAACATGCAACCAAAAAAACCACTTTATCTCTCTTTCTTTGGAATAAAACATAGGAATGATTTCTGTTGTTTTTGGAAAGTAAACAGATTCTGACTGGAAGACTGCATTTGGGGTAGGAGTTGGCCACAAATTTGTTACTACTCAACTTCCAAATAGAAATGAGGGATCGAAGCCACTGCTGAAGTCCACGATGATCTAGTCAACACAGTTAAGAGGGCTGAAGAGGGAAGGATGTCACCTTTGTTTTTACTTTTGTTAAGCTGTCTTCACTGGTATTTTTCATGAAACTTTTCTCCCTTTCTCTGTTATCTGCTCCCCCAGACATCTTGCCAAGCAGTGCCAATGCAAATAGAGTTTTGCAGCGGACTGGATGTGCACACACATGACGATGGCAACACCCCTTAGCTACTGCCACCACCTCTCTCTCTCTCTTTCACTTGTTTTCCTGCTACATCAGCTCTCTGACTGCCCCCTTTGCAGAGCTGAGGTAATGCTGCAGAGAGGAGCTGAACTGAGGGGTGAGAGCTGGGAGAAAATCTCATTACTCAAGGTCCCACAGTGCTGGGACCCACAGGTGTGACCTGGAGGGATGCAGCTCCGGACAACACTGCAGCAGGCGCTGTACCAACAGAAGTAGCTCACCCCCATTCAACATTAATTTACTTTTCTCATGCTCTCTATCAGGTGCCCTGAATCATGCCATGTTTGAATCATGTCAAGGCATTTCTGAAAGAGAGGGAATTGACACAAATCAAAGGCTTGTCAAGAATGTGAGAAATGAAACACTATTTGTAGCTACAGCACAGAGCTTGAACTGGTTTAGATTCCCCCACAGACACTCCTTGACAGACCAAGGCAGCAAACAATGCACACCAATTGGTGTTAAAAATGGCAATTTCTTTCTTTTGTTTTCCTTAGGGTGGATGAAATAAATTGGTTCAATTAAAAATGCATTCAGAGAATGCAGGGGTTTTCTTCTTCTTTCCTGTCTACTGTGAAGTTGGGAAAAAGGGAGGAAAAGGATGAGCACACTGGTTTTTCAAAGAAGTCAAGCTTAAAAGAACTTTTTTGGGGGAAAGGGTGAAAGAAAACAACCATATCTTCAGAAATAATCAAATGAAATATTTTTCATCCTTTCTTGTGACTGGAACTATTTGCTACAGGAGTATTCATTGATTTAATTGTTCCTAAATTACATTCATGGAAACTGTTGTATTGGTCTGAAAAAGCCAGCAGAAACAATTTTAATAGTTAAAGGTTACCATGAAAATGTCTTCTGGGAAATTATTTTCTTGAGTTCTCATGGCTGTCTGTGGTAATGTGGCAAAATGTCTGGTGCATGTGGGAATCCAGGTATTAAGACTCTAGTTGCGTCAATATTCCAGACATAATTAACTGCTTCACTTAAACCCATAGGCATTTCATTTACAAAATAGTTAATTTTTTCAATGGCTTTGCATTTTGTGTGCAAAATATATTCTTCAAATATAGATAGTAGCACCTACATAAGTACCAGATTAACCTGATATTATTGGGAAATATGAAATTTCCTTCCCATCTGTTTCATTGGAAGCTCCTGCAAATTCTACTCCCTGAGAGAATTTTGTCTGGGAATTGTGGCTTGGTTTATGCTAATTTAGGTTCTTGTTAGTGCTCCATGGGGCCGAATCACTGTCGTGTCTGATAAGTCTCCCTGTTATTTGTGGTGGATATGTACATAATCTAGTTTCACCTGGGGTAAAGATTACATTATTTATTGCTGTTTCTAAAGTATTCTGGGTGCTCAGAGTTAAGTCATGCAAAAACAACACATGAGAACTGAAATCTTGAAATCTTTCCAATGTGTGTTTGGCTCATAGAGAGAGATGAGAGAAAAAGGGAAAACCTTATTGTTCAACTTTTTGGGTTTTTTCCCCTATTATTCCATAATATTCTGTTTATTTTAGAATGATGCTTAACTCTGTAATCAGAACATGTAGTCAGTGGTACATGGATGTACTTGCATTGCTCTAATTTTAATTTCAAAAGGTTTAGAGCTGTATATTGACAATTATATTCTGATTAACAAAAACCTTGACATGCAAAATTGATGTAAGCACTTTTCTATCCTTCCCTAATTCTTTTCTTAATTTTTTTTTTACTAGCATGGTCTGACCTCCTACACAAAGTGAGGAACATCAAAGTCCAGAAATAATCTCATTTTCCTCTGTTCAGCCTTAAAACCTGATTTGGCTGAGATAAAATTAGCAATGGGTAAGGATTCAATATATTGAACGCAGCTCTCCTCTTCCTGGCGGTTGGCTTGTCTGAAGTGGCAACCCTACTATTACTGCCGTGCTTGTTTGATCACATCTCCTCAAGTTTCCAGAAGCCTGCTTGCAAAAATCACAAGAGCTCTTTGCACTTTCTGCATCCATTTTGTTGATTATACAAGTGGCAGAAGTGAAACTGCATAACCAGGAAGCATCAGCTCTGTGCACTTAACAGCAAATGAGGGAAATTTGCAGAAACAGAAGAAACCTAAGACGGTCCCAGTCAATCCTCCACATGCTGATGACACATCCAACCATATTTTTCATACATATTTACTTGCACTATTTTCTTTACTTTGGTCCTGTTCAACAGTTAGGACTTGGGCAAAACAAATTAACGGTGGTAGTGATGGGGAAAAGTAGAGCTAAGTCTCAAAATCAGTTATTGTCCTTCAGTAAAAACTTGATCTCAAATCCTTTTTATGGACTTGTTGAGTTTCCTACTTTGCAAGCGAGATCCTCATAATTTACATATCGTGACTTCCCATTCACAGGAAAATCTCACACATTTGTGCAAACCATACTAATGGCAATACTATTCTGCAAGTCCATATGCTATGAGTTGAGGGGGTTTTGTTTTTCCTTTCTCAAAGTGCCACATGCTTGGTGTTCTGGATGGAGGAATGGGAGAGTGGTTGGAATATTCACTTATTGTAACAGCCATTCTTCACTTTCACATAAATTCCCTGCAAGCAAACAGGTTGTGACATAAAACTATGTGTGTAAAAAAAGAAAGAACTGTAATGGTCACTTTCTCTCACCTATGTGCACGCTGACAGTCACACCAAAGATCTCCCTTGGCAGCTGCTGTGACCCAACTTGTGCCCATCTATTCCTGTGTCAGAGTCATTGGGGCACTGAGACTCCCACTGTCCTGCTTGTCAGAAGCCAACCAATGTGCAGCCAATAGTGCAAGAAACACCTGTTTTTCTTTTGCTAAAACATAAGAATTTTTAGCATACAATTTTAGTTCACACTCCTGACTGATCTGGGAGAGCACAAGCGAGTCCCTCACTACACCAGAGCACACTGAAAGTCACATCTGGTGCAGGTGGAATACAGGAATATGAGCCCTGGCATAGGCCAATCATGTATATCTCATCTCATTTTCTAACAAAACCATATTTGCTCCAACCATTTGCATACTCTTGTAGTGTGTGTGGGTGCTAAGACAACAATGATTCAGAGTGAAAGGCTTGATACAGCGCAGATACATCTTTAGTCTCCCCTTTTGCAGCACCAGAATCATGAAGAATACTCCCTGATGCATTGCAACCACCTTCACAGAATGACAGATCACAGAATTGCAGGATGGGTGAGGTTGGAAGGGACTTCTGGAGTTCATCTTCTCTACCCCCTCCTGTTCAAGCAGGGCCACACAGTTGCCCAGGACAATTTTTTGTCATATCTCCAAGGATGGATACTCTACAACCTCCCTGGGCAACTTATTTCAATGCTTGATTATCCTTACAATAAATAGAAATGTTCCCTGATGTGTAGATGACCCATCCAGTGTTTAATTTTGTGCCCATAGTCTCTGGTCCTGTCACTGGGCACCACTAAAAACAGCCTGGCTGTGTCCCCTTTGTATCCTGCCCGCAGTTATTTACACACATGAGTAGGATCCCCCTGAGCCTCCTCTTCTCAAGGCTAAACAGTCCCAGCCCCGTCAGCCTTTCCTCATAAGCGAGGTGCTCCTTGCTTTCACATAATTGAAATGAAAAACACAAAGAACTGGAATTCACTAAGCATATGTCAGGAGATTTTTTTGGCTTAAAAACGTTGCTACATTTGTAGAACAGCCAAACACCAAAGGATAGTAGTTTTTAATTAGTCCGTTTCATTTGCTCAGTAGTTTGGGTGTATGAACAAGATGAAAACCATCTTTTAAAAGGTTCAGACAAGGACTCTGTCTCATTGTATGATGTCTGTCTCATTTCAACAGAAACCTCTCCTAGAACTTCCCCCTGGCTACATCTTGTTGCTCTGGTCATTATTTTTTATAATCTAGTATTTCAATACAGGAGGGAAACCCAGTGATTTTTATCCTTTGTTATTAAAACACACATGGGATCTGTATTGGATGCAGACAGCCTGGTCTTTATTGCTCATTCTGGTTTGTGCCATTAGGAGAAACTCTTCCTTGGCTGGTGTTTCACTGTGTCAGTTTGGGCTTTGTTTATTTTTCCCTTCTCACAGAAATGACTACTGAAGATTTAGACAGAAAAATATAAAGCAGTTGCAGACCTACTTTACAAAAGGAGATCATTGCACAAAAGAGGTCAGCAGTGGGACATACTGAGGCCACTCTCCCACTCTCAGCATATAACAGAATGGTCTTCTCTTAGTCCCTATTCTGCTTCAACAGACCTACTTCATATCAGGGTTTTCTTGTCAGAGAAATATCTTGTCTTGATAAAGCTGTTTTGGTTAGGAGCTTTGGAAGGCTAAAGAAAAGCTGGGTGTGATCTTAGCATTGCTTGTTGTAACATTTGTGTGGTAAATCAAGATGCAGGTGTGTGTGTGGGAGTAGCTTGTTGCCACTGCTTGTGTAAGCTGTGGGAGGGAGAGGAGATCATAATCAATGAGAATAAATCAATCTCACTCATGTCTGTGGTCTTTTGTAGGGCCAGGAAATCTAGCCAGAAGCAGCTATAATGCATCCCAGGTACCTCCTGGTTTGTGTGCTGGAATTTGAGTCAGACTGCGGTTAAACGGTAAAATAAAGCTTTCCTCCACAAGCAGACATTTAACCACTCTACAATAATTTTGTCCCAGAGGGCAGCTTGGCAAAATGCTATTAATGAGGGAGTGTAGCAACGTGGAGAGCTTCCTGGCACAGCTTCTGAATGCTGGCTGGTGTTACGCAGTTGTAACTGGAGCTGTTTGTAAACGTTGTGGTACAGCTCTGTTCCTTTAGAAAGCTAAATCTGAAATCCTCTGGTCACAACATTTGTTGAACATCTTCCACCAAATGCAGAGTGTTGACTTCTTGCCATCTGCTGCAAGTGACAGCATCCAGTGACAGACAGAGCTGCAGGCATGGATGTCTTTACCAGGGAATCAATCCAGGACTTTGGGTGGCTGAAGTATTGTGTCTCTGGGTCTGCCATAGGGAACACCAGAGACAGAGGGACTCCAGGGACTCTGGGGACTGGGACAGCCCAGCTGGGGGATGTTTAGACATAGGCAACTACAGGCAGTGAGCAAAGGCATCAGGATAAGGGAAAAATATCATCAGCTCCAAGGGAAAACCCAGAGAACACTACAAGGCTTGTGGATTTTTCCCCCTGGATTGCTGGGGATGGGTGGAGGTAAAATAGCAGCTAGATGGGGGTTTGCGCCCCTTTCAAGTGTGGAGAGGAACCTGTACTATGTGTGCATGTAAATCTTTGCATTTTTAGCAGGATTCTATTCAGAACTGAGGACTCCCCTGTCATTCAGTCACTACTAAACATCTTTCAACAGCCTCCGGTTCAAGGCCATCAAGTATAGCACTGATTTGCATTGCAGCTATCACTGCAGCTGGATTTCCCAACAGGATCAGACTTGTTGGGGGTTAGCAAAAGCAGAAAAGGGCAGAAAATTCACTGTTTCCACTCAGCCTGTAACCTGAGTGAGCTTTTCTGTCATTGCTACAATGATTAATTTTCATGCAGTTAGAATGAGTGCAAAATTGTGAAGGAAAAGATCGACAACAAAACACAAAATGCCATAAATGCACAGCTTGATAGAAAACCAAGTATGTTAGATTCCTAATTCTTTGAATTATCTGTGTATTCCCACTCTGGCTGCCATCTTTGGGCACTGTACACTTCAGGAATCTTGTAAAATGGGTTAGAAAGGAACATTGTTTTTTTTCAAATGTAATTCTCTGTATTGTATAGAGCAGTGAACCTCTCCCAGTCACATCCATGTTGTAATTCCTGTATTAGTTACAGCCTGAATATCACTTGCATATTTTTCATATGTTGAAGATTGCACATGTGGGATAATTTGCCACATCTTTCTTCTGCCACAAACTTTTGCAATGATGAATTATTTATATTGTTAAAATGTGAATTTCTAGTCTGAATTTGTTTCTGGCTGTTAGATCTCACACATGCTATTTCTGATCTGTGAAATACATACTGTCAGAGGTGTCTCCCTTCACAGCACCTTGTGATACCAGACCTCAAAACAGCAAAATACCAAAGGCCAAAGGAAAAAGGCTCTTTTACTGTTTGTGGTACATGTACCTTTCAGGCTGATTTTTCCTCCTATCTTCATTCAGCAGTCTGAAACCCCTCCAGCCAAAGCTGTCTAGGAACAGCAGCTCTCATCAGCCCTGTACCTTCCCTGACTTCCACTGAAAGATAGAGGCAAAAAGAAGCAAATGTGAAAATTAATCCTCTGGACATGTTTTTCTCCTCACCTCATTGCAGAGGGAACCTGGTGAACTTGGGAGGCCAGGCAGCTTTTAGAAAGCTGACTATACGCGTGATGGATCCCTTTTTACGTGACACAGGCTGTTCAGAGGACAACCAGTACTTAGATACCACAGTGATTGGCACTCTCAAATGAAAATACAGGGAACAAGCCCAGCATGCCTAAAACCCTTGATTTCTGCTTGTCAGCTGTGACATTTTAAAGTGCCAGCATTGTAAGTGCACTAGGGAGGGTCGTGGGAACCCTGAAATTTCTGGCTGCAGCAAAACTGAGTGATCCATCGATAATTTGCCATTATTAAGGCTCATTTAACTTTCCATCTCGGATCTGTCCAGGCCCATAGGGCACTCAGAGGCCCTCGGTTCAGCTGAACAGCAGCATCAAGGGATGAGCCCACAGCACTGCCAGGGCTGACCACAACCACTGAGCGATGTGTGCCCACTGGTGGTGGCTAAATGAGAGGGAATGGCTGGCACTGGTGGGCTGAGGGGCCAGATGTGCGCCTACAGCCCTGAGGAATCCAGGACAGGGACGGAAGGAAGGGGACCCGCCGTGATCCGCAAAACCAGGCAGTGACCTCATCGTGTTTATAGTGGAAAGCAAATGAGAAAGGAGAAAAACAAGGCAGCAGCCTTGTTATGAGTATAGTTTCCAGTGTTGTACATGGAGAATACTAGAGGTGGTGAGGGACTCTCTGCTGGCATTTTGTGGAAGGGTTTGGTAGCATCTCAGTTACTCCTTCTGTATCTCCTAGAACACAAAAAAAATGTTGACTCCAACTATTTTCTAAAGAATCTCTATAAGATCACCCTTCGGTGAAGCATTGTGTACAAGAGAATGGCCAGGGATGGCCAGGGCTGGGTGGAGTTCAGAAAATAGTGGGCAGCTGAGAGAAAATGCCTGATTCCAGAGCCTTGGAGAAGTAAGCCAAAAACTTGATGGAGCCAGACCATAGCGAAAGCAAATCTGCCGATTGTCACCACCTGCAACTAATTTAAATTCTGAAGGCCTGTTGGGAACTCAAGGCAACCCAGCAGCTTGACAAAGGCACAGAAAATATATGCATTTGTTGTACATGCTTTTCACTTTTTAAAAGTTCTTTGAAGTTAAATACAGCATCCAGAGAGGCATCAGACTCATCCATGGACTGCAAAGCAGACTGGACCAGAGATCTCTCAGAGGTCCCTACAAATGCAGCTGGATTTCCTGATCACTGGACCAGAGTCTGAAGATACCTATAAGCTGATGATTAAATATGTACACAGGAGCCAGGCATCTGGGTTTTGTTCTCATCCAAGGTAAAATGTCTTACAATATTAGGTGAGCATCCTGACTACTGTACTATTGCACTAACCTAAAAGGGGATAAAATCTCTCCCCCTTCCTCAAGTTTCTGAATTTTCTTTTTGTGTCTAGCACTTAACAAAGTAGTTGCTTTCAGCATCTCCAAATTTATTACTATTTCTTGAATGAACAAAGTCCAATTTACAAACTGCATTAGTTCCCCAAACCCACATACTGAGTGAATAAATAATTTTTAGTGTGAGAGAGAGCAGAGCTGCTCTACTTTCAAACAAATTGTGGTGACACAGGCAATTCTCCTTGGAGCCACCTAATTCACTGCTTTGTGGACAATCTGGATCAGACAAACTTTTTCTACAGTAACTCAGAATTTAGTTTGTGGGAGTACTGTAGTTGCTGCTTTACTTTTTTTTTTTTTTTTTTTTGCTATTTTATTGATGCAATATCCTTTTTCTTTTAAGTTGTCTGTTGTTATATTTAGGTAGTCAATGCTCCTGAACTTTTACTCAGAGAGTACTTGGCATATTGGGCTCTTATTTCCAATATACAGATATTTCCTAACACAATGAGATCCTCAGCACAGCTGACAAATGCTATTTTTATATTAGCAGTAATAAAAACAGTCTAATTATGGTGAAAATAAAACAACCAAGACTTTCCCAAATGAAAAGACAGTGAGTTTGCTTCTGTGCTTAGAGATGTTTTCCCAGCTGCAGACAGGAGACCAGAATCATTGTCAAAGCCCAGTGGCAGCATTGCCCTGCAAATGCAGTTTGCTGTGCAGGAGAATCATAGAATTATTTAGGTTGGAACAGATCTCTAAGGTCATCGGGTCCAACTGTTAACCCAGAACTGCCAAATCCACCTCTAAACCATGTCCCCAAGTGCCATGACTACACATCTTTTAAATAACTCCAGGGATGATGACTCAACCACTTCTCTGGGCAGCCTGTTCTAGTGTTTGACAACCCTTTAGGTGAAGACATTTTTCCTAATATCCAATTGCAACCTCTATAAGTACTTTATGGCTGTGCTGATGGCCACTATGGGAAAAAAAGATTTCTAGCTGAGAGATGCATAGTATGATTGATGTAAGCTGCTTTTCTTACTCATACATTCTCCATACTCTGAGAAAGAGCAGTATAATATTAGGAGCCATGCTTGGACTGGTACTGGGCTGCATTTTTTTGTTTATGGTCTACTCTCTGAGATTTACAGCACACTCCAGGCTGGAGCTTGGCAGGCTGTAAACACCAGAGTTAAGGCAGGGAATGAATTTTTATCTCTGAGTCACCAGGACAGGGTGGGTGACCACAAAGCCCTGTGTCCACCCAGCCATAACGCTGAGTCAGGAGTCAGCTCGTGGCACAGGCTTTATACACCTCCAGAGTGCTGAGTCTCAGCAAAAAGCTGAAAGAAGGGGACCCGAGTGAAACCACAGGAGGAGGCTCCTCCAGCCAGCACAAACCCTCTGTGTGACACAAACAAGGAGGGCAGAAATCACCGGTAGGATTAGAGATGCATTACTTTACTTCAAGCACTTACTGTGGGGGAAAATGCATGCCAAGGGGGTAGTAAGCACAAACACACAAAACGTGCTCCAGTTGGCTTTGTAAAATTAATCTCTCAACACAAACATACCAGAGCTATTACAAATTGTAAACCCTGTAGTGTGCAGGGCTTTTCCAGCCTGTTTACAGCCTTCCTTTTTTTTTTTTTTTTTGGCAAAGCAGAGAGATGTGAAAACCCGGAGTTTAAATCATGAAATGAGCCACACAAAGGCAGAGACTGGCTGCTGTAGCTTTCAGCTTCATGGAGAGTTCAATATCCATTCAACCAACAGCAGTTGGTTGAATGAATATTGGGTATTTTCAGTATTGAAACTGCTTCTTTTCTCCTTCCTCCTTCCCAGTTCGTGATTTGCTCCCAGCCCTCTGCCATACCTTTACCTGTTGTCTCTAAATAATAAATAAATTAATAAATAAATGTTCTGCTTTTAACCTGGACATGTTCCTTCCTCTCATTCGTAATCCATCCACTCAAGTAGATGCATGAGAAAGTGAGTGAGTGAAGCATGGGCAGAAGCAAGCAGTGCCAGGAAAAGGGGAGCAAGTACTGAAGTCATGGGGTTAGCAGAGGAAAACTGTAACAGAACACCAGTCTAGATGGCCCAGTCTTTCAATTACTCCAAAGGCTGTTCATGGCATTGGTAAGAGGTACTGGGATTCCTGGTAAGAGGCCAGTATGCCTTTATGTTAACATAGAGTGAAAAGCTGGTTCATGCCCCGATCTGCTCAGAACTGCAGACTATAATCAGTCCTGCCTTTTTGGATGCTGCAGTGGTAGTTTACGATGCCACTGCCTCTTTCTGTTTTTTATGAACTCTCTCATCAAGCTGGCTATCCTTCCCACATCAGTAAATGCCACACAAACATCACTTACACTGCTTATTACAACCCTCAAAGCCACTTGGCCTGTTTTGCTCCTACCTGATCTTTTACCACATCTCAGTTACAGAAATGATGAATAGTAGGTCACGGGTAGTCACAGGCAGCTCAAGGTGTTTGCTAGACAGCTTCAGTGTATTTACTAGATCTACCAGAGGACATATGAATATGTCTCAAAATCAGGACAAAACTGCGGGACCCTACCCAGCCTAGATGAAAAATGTAGTCTAAACACTGGGATTGAGAGACGTCCATATCCACAACGTAAATCCAATCGCTTGTAAAATATTTTAGCCGTGTCTTTAGAAGTGATGTTTTACTCTTGGAAATCATGAAGGCAGTGCATGATTGGTGTTATACTGCATCATTCACTTCATTCCTGTAGGATGTGTGGTGTTCACCTAATGTAGGTGTGGATTATGAAGAGAAGAAACCTCAGGAAACAGGTCCCACTCACAGACCAAGACACTCCATTTTGATGTCTGACTGTAGGTTTTGGACACTTCCCTCTCCCCACTAGTGATCTAGTACACATGGACCAAGGAGCTATGCAGCTCTCCATAAAGTGCACACCTTTTCAGTCACCTGGTGAGCTCTATTGGCATCACTAAGCAATTAGGATCTTGGCTTGGTCAGCTGGCTACTCACAGGAAGCTGATGTTATCTGTGGTGCTGTTCACTACTGTCCCTTCAGGAGCTTGCCAGGTGTCCCTTAGGAGCCCATGTCTTTTCTGCTCCTGTTTTGAACAACATCTAGCACCTCATGTGATAAAACACACAGACTTAGGCAGCTGGATCACATCCCAAGCATCTGTTTCATTCTAAAAGGGGTCACAGAATGAGTCAAGAAAATCAGTAGGGTGAAATGGCCCCATGTAACACTCCAGTGAAATCTAGGGGTTGCACATAAATGCTTATGAACAGTCTGTTGTAGGTGTGGGGACCACAAACACCACACAGTTCATGCCATTAGGAGTTCACAACCCAGCACTGTCATGTATAAATCCAATAAATGGTTCTGCCTGTAGGTTGCAAGACCAGGAGGAACTGTGAGTAGGGAGCCAGACCTGCTTGTGGTTAACAGAATTCTTGCAGTAACTCTGGGAAGCTTACCTTGGAGCATACATTGATGCCTAGCTGAATGTTTCCAAATAAGAGCCAAGAGGAGCTGCCTCTTTGCTGCCAACACCAGGATCAAGTCCATATTAATTTTTATGTATTTTGTGTGTACATTGGCTCGAGGCCATGGTTATACCTGAGGTGTAGATAAAAATCACTGGCTACATCTGTTCTGGAGGTGCAAAGGCCCTCAGAGTTAGCTGAATACTCTGCTAACATGATGTGGAATTAAGGGTGACCCTGTACAGCACACGCAGGCAGTGTGTTAGGAACTGTGAAGTACAGTGCAAACGTGTGGTAAAGGTGGTCCCCATGTCAATAAATGTACTTTTTTTCCCAGAAGAAGTTGGGAGATAACAGCTACATAAGCAATTCTGTGGGAAAGATGACAGAGCAAAGAAAACTAAGTCAGTCATTCCTGTACATATCTGGAACCACAGCTCTCCCTTCACCTGAAAGTTTTGCACACATCTGCAGCTTTATTTTCATGTGTGTTTAGGGGAGCCTGATTTTCTTGTAAAATGTGTGGTTGAATTCCTAGCTCTAATGAGACCTCTGGGTTCAGTTTTCTGCTCAGTCTCCAGGGATTCACAGCAATACTTATTACTTTGCTAGTGCATCTTACACGGATGACCTGGCTATGGCACTCCAAATCTTACCAGTCTGTGACACTGTTCATAAAGAAGCTGAAATTTTTTGTGTTAAGAAAGGAACATCTGTTCATAGCTTGGTTAGGATATTTGGATGAGAAAAGGGAGTCCTATCTATGAATCCCGTTAGCATGATGTATTTTTACATCTTGAGTAAAAAGGTATAAAGAAATCCATGGAAAAACCTCAAACTAATGATTCAACTTTCACCCTTCAAATTTTTAGGAGGCCTTGGTGAACTCCAGCCCAAATCTTTTGCTCAGCCTTTCTGGACAGGCCACACAACATATTCTAGAGGCAAGAAAAGGCTATAGGCTGTCATCCTCCCTTAGTCATTGAGCCATATAATCAATTTGTATATGCAGTAGATCTTATTTCTCTCAAGCAAGCTGGGTTTGCTGCTTGCTTTGCATGGTTACTGAAAAAAGTTAATTTATCTGTCATTTTCAAAGTACACTTAGAACACCAAAGCATTGAGGAGGATCTCTTCCAGATACTTTATTTCCCGTCAGCAGCTCTGGGACTCTCCAGTCCTGTCCTGCCAAGGCTGGAGCATGATCATATGTGGGCCAATTTCCCCCTGCTAGCTGGTCATTATATCTCCCAAAACTTAAGGGAGGAGGAGCATGTTTACCACCTAACGACTCAATAAGGAAGAAAGCAGCTCCCAGTATCTGTAAGGCAGAAACAGCTTTCTAAACAGCTGTGCCAGATGTATTGCCCATGCTAACATGGACCAGCACACCTTTATTCTGGGCCACCAAAACTTTCCAAATCTTAACCAGAGATCAACACAGCCCAGGCAAAAGTCTTTAAAAATGTGAGCTGGAGACATGATATGATATAAGACCCAGCTCATTTTTATGACAAATAGATAGTATGGACAAAGACACAGAGTTATGAAACTAGAAAAATTTGAGTGCTCTCATTTACAGACACGTGTAAATGGATATTATTTAAATATCCATTTAAATTGTTAAAAGTACATTGTTTTCCACAGTGTCTGTGTTTCCTGAAGGGTAAGCATGTCATCTAGTAATTTAAAGAGCCAAGCTCTTTACATGCAAACCATTTATAAAAAAGCTGTGAGATTGTATCAGAGCCCGTCTATAGCTAATATTAAGCTGGGTTAATAAACATCCTCAGGCAGCATTTATTTAAATATTTAGGTTTGTATTAAGACCATTTAAGAACTTATTACTTGGAAACTAAATCCTTAATGTTGTTAAACTGCAAGTCTTTGCAACCTTTTTCTGTACAGAAACACAAAGAAATAGATTTAATTTGTGTTTTCTCTGCATAGTGTAACAAAACCCAACCCAAGGTTACTATTGCAATAATAAAAAGATTTTATTCCAAAACCCACATGATTGCATCTCTTTAACATCCCAGAAGAGAACTGAAGCTGAAATGCAGGGCAGTTTGAGTAACTCGGTTCTGTCATTCCAGCCCATTTCAGTATTTTAGTACAACGGTCTCTAAAACAGTGGGGAAAATACGAGTTTCACTGCACCTGCTGGGACGATGTGTGACTCACTGGCTGAGCAGCCTGTGGAAGTCAGCTATCATATAGCTGCAATATTAACAGCAGATCCTATTACTGTCATCCCCCATCAAGAACATGAGTAATGTGGAAAGAGACACACAAAGAGAATAAATATACACTTCTCTTCACTTACAGTAAAAGTTGCCATTTTGAGCAGCAGCAGCAGCCAGAATATCTCCAAAGTAATTCATCCCTTTTGTGAGGCACCCTCTGAAATATCAATAACTGGAATTTATTTACCTTATAAAAATTACCTCAGTGCTATAGAAGCATCATTCATGGTGCTACGCTTAAGGTTATGACAGTGTTTCCAGTAAAAACTTCAAACATACAGAATTCAGCTGTGCAAATCTGGGAGTTGAAATGAAAGTACACACACAGAACAGCTGCTGCAGTGGGACCTCATAGGGAGAAATGTACACAGAAGTTGTGTGGAGCTGGTAGCCTTCACATTACAGAAATTATCAACATGGGCAAAAAGGCAGGAGGAGAGAAATTGTTCCTCTCAGCTGGCTCTGCCCAGCTTGGGAGGCACATGGAGGGGATGGGAGCCAATGCTCTCCTCCTTCCCTCAGATCCCAGAAGCCTGCAGGGTATATCCCAACCTCTTACCTCCCAGCCTGGAAGTATTCTAGTTCACATGTAAATGGGAACAAGCAGAGAAGAGTATTTTTGTCTTTGGACTCCCCAAGCCCCACCACCCTCCTCTGGAGCAGTGGGCATCCAGGCAGAGGGACTGCTCATGACCCAGCTGCTCAGAGATAACTATTTACAGAGCAGAAGATTAAGGCAAACCAAAATTGATGATATTTTATTTTAAAATATGCCCCCACAAAGAGTGTTGTCCTTTTTCCATCAGCAGCTGGCCACTGGGATGTTTTGTCACAGAAACTGTACTGTGTGGCCTCATGACCCCTCTAAATACATCTTTATATTAGAGTTTTAATTCACATCAGAAGTGTGAATTTGAAGCTAGACACCAATTGTCCCTAAATATTGTGCTTTTGGTTTGCTTAGACAAACACTCCCAAGGCACACACTGTTTCTTTCACCAAGCCACAACTGTTTTCCTAAAGCAGAAGATAAGATCTGGAAATGCTCTAATGCCAAGGGGCTTCCTGGCAGATTACAACTAGTTTGAAGTTTTATCCTATAGAAGCCCTCATCTTGGGCTGGATTTCAGGTAAGGAACACAGTGTTAGTACTTGAAGGTTAGATTTCTGATGCCCTGGAGGATTTTGTTTTGCTGGACTTTTTCTTCTCTTTTTTCCTGGTTTTTTTTTTTTTTTTTTTTTTTTTTTTTTTTTTTTTGCTGCTGAAGAAAAGGTATCATCATTCCATAAAAATCTAAACTTTTCAGCTGACAAGACAGAAAGACACAAAAGATAAATATTTTGATTGACAGTGCTGAAAAACATAATGTTAAATTGTACTAAATACCTGGCAAACACTAGCTTTTTAAATTCTATTATCTTGAAAGGAGCTGCTTTTGTTTGCTTTAGCAGATGAACAATGTTTTAGCTGCCTGGGAAAAAAAATAATTTGGACTTTTTCTATACTTTGTATACTGTTTCCCTAAACCAAGGAAAAATCTCTTCTGCCATGGCTTAGGTTACAATAGCAGGAGTGTTATCTCTTGATATACATTTCTTAGCATATGTTCCTGTTAAATTCAACCCATACTGATGTAGTTTCACTTACAGTCAGTAGCTGGTGAAAGGATAAACCTACTGGAGAGCACTGCAGGTGTCCAAAAGGGCAAATATGGTTCCCTTAGGGAACTGAGCAGCAGTTTGAGAATTGCTGGGCCTGCTGGTGTAAATATGGAAACCATCAGAGAGTTAGGGATACATCAAAGGTCTGACAAAACTTTATTTGACTAAAGAGAAGTATAATCAAACCCTGACAATCTTAACTTATGTGGTTGTTGTTGGCCATTTAATGACATGTTAACTAAGCACAGCTGACTAAAACGTCACTAATTGGTCTAACATATATAGCCTGCTTCTCATACAGTGTAATATAACATCTAAGAGTACATGTGTTTCATATCTATCTTCAGTAGCTGTGTGTGAATGTTGTAGCACTGTAAAGCCCTAAAGTTTGTGAAGGTGTCACATAAATGAACAAAGTATAACAAGATACAGGTCTTGCTATGTGAAATTTTCAAATAGAAATTACTTTTTACTCATAATACATACTCAAAATCAATTGAAAAAGATTCAGGTTTGACCCCTGTGATGTACACTGCCACAAAAAATTTGGCCATACAGGCTAGCCCTAGCTAGCTTGTAAGGGATTACAAGCAGCAAAGTCTTTTGAAATTGGGAAAATTACACAATAGTAGTCTCTAGCCAACAGAGACAAAAATGACTAAAAGGATTGTGCTACCTAATCCAAGACACACTTGAGATTGCTCAAGCCTTTTCAAGACCAGAATGGGTTGTAGCCCTGTGGCTCAAGGAAGATCCAGCCAAATGCAGGTTCTTCCCTCCATGTACAGGAGACTCCAAACTGCACTCTGTGTGGAGCCAAATAACAGCATTTTACAGGTAAGAAAATGAAGCCCAAAGTCCTTCCCTGTCTTTCTGGTGCTGAGTGTCACACAGAAAAGATGGTAGGGCAGCGCACTCATCTCCAGTTAGGTCTTTTTGTTTAAGCCCTCTAAAATATTGGAAATTACTCTTTTAATGAAACTCCAGCACTGAGGGGAAAATCAACGTGATTGTAGTAGGTGTTGTGAACTTGTGTTCATCTCAACATCCGCTGCCTTCGAATAAATAAATTTGATAATTAATAGTAATATCCCATAGGACAACAATGCCAAAGCTGATCAAACATAACAAACCCAGTAAGCCTCTGACATCCTTTGCACCATTTTGCCAAATGGGTCAAATAATAGCCATGTCTCCTATGAAAGGAACAGCTTTTTAAGTTTGATTGGTTTTGTTTTTTCTCCCTGAGGAGGAAAAGCAATGGGGACACTCCTAAAAAGACTGAGTTTCTTGTCTTGCTTGTCCTTGCCACATATTTGCGAGAACAAACCTTCCCCCTTGGCTCCCTTCCCGTAAGGCTGGGCGGAGCAGGTGGGAGTGAAGGCGTGTTTGACATTTAATGTCGCCAAGCAGTGCCCGTGGAGGAACCTTCCACTAACTGGGGGAGAAAATGTGTTTTTTGGAGTTAGCTCACCCACTGTTACCATATGTAGAAGGGAAATGATGGGGTGCTGACTAACACTGTGGGGAAGCTTGGAAAATCCTCTGAAAACTGAAATAGGAGACTATCTTAGGCATTTCCTTCACCTCTGTTTTTTAGGTGCTTTCTCTTCCCATCTGCTCAGCCTACAATTGCTTCTGTGTTCTTTCTGCCTTCTACATTGCTTATTTTGGGCTTCTGCTGGAAACTGCCTTCAAACTAGAAAGGTGTTTCTTTTAAACTAGACAAAACATTGGAAATATATGACTCTAGAGTGACAAGAAAAGACATAACTATTTCAATTCAGAGTTTTCCTATTTCCATTCTTTTCTTCTTTCCATTCTTTTCCATAAGTTAAAAAAGTTCAAAAACATTTAGAGACATATTTTAAAAGTGTACAGTTTCATGCCTTTCTTTTCACAGAAACCAAAGAGAAATCACCACTGACATTAATAGAACAAATATAGAAACACTATTATCTTACCCAAGGACATTTTAAATTTCCACTTTTTGGCACAGAGAGAGAAAGAAAATAGAAATGGCCACAAACACATTATTGTTACTATGATTACAGTTGTAAGTAATAAATTATAATTGCTAGGCATACTTCTTCATTTCTATACTTCTGGTTGTCTTTTAGATAACCTGCCAGAGTGTTACCAGGACAACCCCTGAGTGAACAGATCTTCTGCAAAAGCAATGAAATAGAGAGATTATGCCTCAAAGAAAGGGAGGAATCCTTTCATAAACAATCACAATAAAATGGACATTAGCATCCCCTTGGCAGTTCTATGTCCCTTAACCTTATTTTTCCACAACATGCTTTCTTCCCTCTCCTCCCATGGCTAATTTGTAACAGCAGAACAACAACTCCTTTCTTCTTTGGGATAAAAATGTCATTATACTGTGTGAAGGAAACTGCTTCTCCTCACAGCTGATATTTCAGTGACATTTTTTAATCTGTAAAGTATTGGTACCTGATGTTTACAGTGATGGTGTGCCATGGGCAATTTTATAACTCATTTACTATTCTTCTGAACTAAATGTATGAGGCTTTAAGATGTGCAATGAACAACATACAAGATGCCAGTTTGTTTCAAAGAACTGCATTTATTCTAATTATATGCTGAGCTACAAAGAAGAGTTTAGCAGCGCTCCCCATACTGTTTGCCAGGAAGTCTGTGAGGACCCCAGCACTCATCTTCTACAAAAGCAACATCTGTTTCCCCATCTCCATCCATTCGTAAGTGAAATGAGGCCATTTCACTTAGGTTGGATGGAGAGGATTTTTTCATTTCTTTAAAGAGAATGATGCCAAAGCCCCCAGAGCTGGGTCCAGAGGCAGATTCAGCAGATCTGTGTTAGCTCAGCATTACTGATCTCAGCCCTGCTGAGCATCACATCTGCTTGGATAGGAATGTAAATTACCAGTGCTGCTGTATCAGGCTGGTGTACAGAGCCATTCCATGGGCTGCAGGTGAACAGATTTTCTTGGGAGGATGTCCAGCATGCATACCTTACTTCTTGGCAGATTTTGCCAGTTTGGTCCAGTCACAACCACCTAGGAATTGTTGTTTAAAAGCCCAATGAGATCTCATGACTTGCCTTTTGCTCTACTGTTTTCAACATAATGTTGGGATATATTTAATTAGCTGATCACATGGAAATAAATATTTTGTTTATGCTCCTGGGATGTGCAGGGAAATTATCTTAACTGTTTGTCTGAGATTTGATTTCTCATTTGTCTGCACAGCTTCTAGCACAACACTGTCAACACAACATTGATTGTAAAAGTAAATCTAACAGAAGACAAAAGCTGTGAATCCTTGGAAATACAGGGAAATGTTAAATAATATACCATTTTATAGGTGAAAGTATTCACTTTACAAAAGTGAATTCTTTTCTCCTTTATTTTTCACCTTTTGGAAAACTGCTTTGTCCATAAGCACACTGTGTCTTTCTCAAACATCTGGCAAATGTCTTTTAGGGATGGCCTAAAATTGTAGAACAGAGAAAATACAAATAGCATAATTATGGCTTTATTTTGGTCAGCTCGTGAAATTGAAGGATTAGCTGTACTGGCCAGCTGTTAGTCAGGGAGGTGGCTCAAGGTCAGAAGGTTATTCTCTTGACTCCAAAGAAGATCCCTGTACTAAAGAGAAAAAAGCTTCAGACAGTAGCCAACTATGTTTTAGCTTAATCTCTTAAGAAATGAGAGTTCATGGGATCACTTATGTATACCAACACATTTTATCTTATCCCCTTCCTCACAATACTTTTTGAATCCATTTGTTAAATTGAGTGCATTTTGACAGAGATCTGAATTCTCAAAGATATTTTGTCCCTTCATGTGTTGAAGCAGCTGACTGAAGGGGAGACAGTCATTGTTTTCCCCTGAGTGAAAGACTTTATCGAGGGCTTAGATTCACCAGATAGGGTGAGACATAATGAAGATGCCCATTAAAGGGAGAATTTCTGTCAAAGCTCACCCTAGAGACCCCAGCTGTGAAGGATCCATCAATAAGAAAACAGGTTTATTTAGTTATAAATTTTACTGTAGAGGAGATGCAGTAGCACAGATAAGAAGTTTATGTGAAATATGCAGTGGTGTGTATACAGAGATGGGTGTAGTTTGCTGTGATCTGGCTCATCCTGTCCTTTGAGCCAACAGAGGCAGCCCCAGAGCAAAAGTGCGCTAACCATCTTAATGAAGAGATTTGTTGGAGCTGATGTCTGCCTTCCAGCGAGGTCTTTATTATCTCAAACACAAAATGATATCCTCACGTTTGATCTACATGGGAAGAGAAGGTGAATGCTCAGAAAACAGTTCTAACAGACACTGTGATCAAAGCTCTCCCCATTTCAGTTCAGCGCCGTGCTTTAGCCACAGCTTGCTTAGTGGCTTACATTGAGCAGAGGTTTTATCCTGCACAGGAAAAGGCTGATGCTTAAATCAAGTGTTGTGAAAATTGGCATTTGGGGTTTTTTTCCTCTGTTGAAAATTCTGGTGTCCAACAGGGGGAGAGTTTTAACTGAAATGGAAAAGGCTGATGCTTAAATCAAGAGTGTTGTGAAAATGGGCATTTGGGGTTTTTTCCTCTGTTGAAAATTCTGGTGTCCAACAGGGGGAGAGTTTTAACTGAAAAACTGCTTGCTGTCCCTTTTTACTTCTCTCTCTTCTGAAGTGTCCCCATAATGATCTCTTGTTTGTTACTTTGCTCACCCACCTTTCCCTGCTTTCTCCAATGCTCCGATCTTACTGGAACTAACTTTCCTCAGAGGCAACTGCAGTCAGCAGCTTTCTTCTTTTTCTGTTTCTTTTCTGTTTCTTCTGGCGACATTCCTATTTACCATCATGTTCTGATTCTTGTGTCTCTGGCAGTGGCCTTGTGGGACATTCTCATCAGGCAAGCCCTGTACATCTGTTCCATGCTGCTTTTGCAGGGATGGGTCTGCTCCAGGACCTACAGGGACACAAGGACAGGGCAAGACTCAGACTAAGCCCAGAACTGCATGGCCTCATATACTCTGGTGATATGTGTGCTGGGAGCAGGGAGTGAGATCAGGAGGAGCCAGGAAACTCCTCTACCCTCTGGGAAGTGAGTTGAAGGAACAGCAGGAGCCACCAGATTTGGCTCAAAACTAGAACTGAGAGTCCTGGATCACTTCCTGCCTCCCCAGCAGCCAAAGTTTTACTCTGATCAATTTTCTCTATAAGAACATGTTTCTACCTGTCTCCCCAACCCAACTTTGACATGTGGTGCACATAAATTGTGTAATCGCATAAAACAATTAAAAAATATAATTTAACTAGAGCTGTCAAATTCAGAGACTTTGATCTTTGAACATGGTATTCAAAGTCAGATGCCAGAAGTTAAGTACCTAAAATAAATATGTGGCTAGCGCATTAGAAGTGCAGAGGACCCTTCAGTGCTGTTGAAATCTGAAAATTAAACACAAAACCCAACCAGAACCAATGCTTGTCACTCTGCCAGAAAAAGAAAAAAAAAACAAACAACCAAACCAAAAATAACCCACCACCTAATTTAAACAGATCATCAGAGTAAAACCTTAAAAATATATTTGCATTTATCACTACAATCAGAAATAAGGAAGGTCATTAAAGTAGCAAAACAGCAAACTCATGAAATAGTATGTAGGTTCACCTAAAAATGGCATTCATTTACACCTGCTGATCTTGTTATCCGTGATTGTGAAGGAGATAAAATAGATTTTAAACTTTATCTTACTTACAAGGCATGCAGAAAAGTCCAGGTGTTAATGGAAGAAAATGTGGAAGTTTGTGAATTCTTTCATCTGCTCTCCAGACCCTTGAGGCAGTTTTACTTTAAAAAAACCCTCCCTAAATCCTCCTTTAGCTCAGGAAGGGGGATTGCTTGAGACTGTCCCTGAGGGGTTGGTTCCATGCTTGTCTGAATGACAGATTCCTGGACGATGGGATACATGAATATCCTCACTCCCTCTATTCAAGAGAATAAAAAGGTAGGAGAGCTGACAGAATACAGCAGTACCTTTTCCATGGGATTATCTCAAAGTTTGCTATCAAAACTATCTTCTTTTCTTTTGAGGGTTTATTGAAGGTTTTGCTGTTGCTCCTTTTCTTTATGCGTGGGATTAAGAAGATTTTCTGTCAATGTCAAAAAAGAATAGATTTGCAGAGACTCTGAAACCCACCAAACCTGAAGGTGCCACACATAAGGAGAGGCAGAATTTCCTAAGCCCAGGCTGATATGTTTGGAACAGGATTCTTCAACTGACTTGAATAGCATTCCTGCAAGACAAATGTGTGTCCCTGTGTTTTCAAGAGGCACACAGAGAAAAATAAAAATTTTTTACATGGCTTTCAAAGGATTGAAAGAACAGAAATAGAAGTAGGAAATATGTCCTCATGGGGTGAAATACATCTCACCCCATTTCAGCTATCTAAAGGCTAGGCACTGAGTTTAAGCCAGCCATGCCAGTACTCTCTAGTTCATGAAGAGGCAAGCACCTACAAAGGATAATTCATCTTCTTGAAGGACAGATGTGTATGAAGGATGAGGAGGAAGTCTGTCTTTCATCAGAGACTACTGGGGGAGCCCAGATGATGAGCTGAGGCCAGATGCCTAACCTTTAGACAGCTGATGATAAAGGAGATGAATCTGTAACTTTATCAGAAGATGAGAGGTGATTGTACTGCTGTGTGACCTGACAAACAAACTGGTTTCTGAAGAATATGTGCTATCAATTTCTTTAAAATCAAGCTGTATTCTCTCCTGATAAGAAAAACACATCAATATTTGATACTTAATTCACTGGACAGCCTTTGCATAAGTTTCTACATTAGTTTTGGACAACTACTTTTCTGACAGCAGAACTGGAACGTGTCTAGCCAAAATTCCTTACAAAGGATGAGAGAAGAGAGGATGATGAAAAGAGACAAGCTTGCTATTAAAGTACATTACACTCAATAACTGCTACTTTAAGGATGAGGGTGTTGAGCTGCTGCTCTGATGTGTCAACTTCTTAAAGTATAGCAGGAATGGAAGTAAAAGAATCATAGGATATACTGAGTTGGAAGGGACCCAGCAGGATCACCGAGTCAAACTCCAGGCCCTGCATGGGACATCCCAGGAATCCCACAGTGGCCTGAGAAAGTTGTCCAAACTCTTCTTGGACTCTGTCAGGCTGGTGCTGTGACCACTTCCCTGGGAGGTCTGTTCCAGTGCTCAGCCAACCCCTGGGTGAACAACCTTTACCTGACATCCAACCTAAATCTCCCCTGATTCAGCTTCAGGCCATTCCCTCGGGTCCTGTCACTGGTCATGATAGTGAAGATAATGAGGTTTACCAGCACTCCATGCAGTCATGGGAATGGATAACTGGGATCCAGGCTCTTGTTGACCTCAGAACAGTATTAATGGCACAGAACAACATACCAAGCACTAGGGGGCTTTCTTCCACAACCTTCATACCATTTCAAAGCTAGATCTAAGAGTCATAGAATCATAGAATCAGTGACTTGGATTGGAAGGGACCATAAAAACCATCTAATCCAACCCCCCTGCTGTAGGCAGGGACACATTTCACCAGACCATGTTGGTCAAAATCCCACTTCCAGGGATGAGGCAACAACAGCTTCTTTGGACAATCTGTTCCAATGCCTCATAACTCTCACAATAAAGAATTTCCTTCCAATATTTAATCTAAACCTACACTCTTTCGGTTAGGAGCTGTTCCCCTTGTTTTGTCACTGCAGACTCTTGCAAATTAGGTCACCTTCTCTTTTCCTGGCTGAACAGTCCCAATTGTTTTAGCTTTTCCTCATAGGAGATGAGGATGTCCCATCCCTCTACTCATCTTGGTGTCTCCCTCTGGGTCTGCTCCAACAGGTCAATGTTGTTCCTGTGCTGGGCATTCCAGAGCTGATGCTTAAGAAGAAGAATGACACAGGCACCTTGGACTACCTAAAAACCCATTTTCTTGTTCACAGAGTCTAAAGATTCTCTTAAGCAGGGCATTCACACCCTAAACCACCCAAACTTCACATCTCAGTGCTTCTTCCCTATACAGAACACCAACTTGCAGCTGTGCAAGACTCGTCTGAAAGGCTTATTTCTCAAAAAGGATTTGACACACACAGGCAAACCTCATTCCATCACCCAGGACAGCTGTGTTAGCCCTGGTAACAGTAACACCTCCTGCTGGCTTCTTACTTTAACAGACAACCTCTGAGTCCTGAGCCATTCACATGAGGTATCCAGGATGTGTTGGCACATCCTTACCAGCCACAAGGCTCCCTGATAATGACAGTACTGCTAGATAGCAAAAAGTACAGGAGCAAGTGCACCAGGTACTGTTCTTCACATTACTCTCATTAAATCATTCTTGACACTCTGCAGCTTGGCACATATTAGGGTTGTGGAACCTTTAGGACTTTTCTCCTCAGAATTATTGCCTTCTTATCAGCGTTTTCAAATTTGTCTTTCACTTTCGTGTTCAAAGCTAACTGGTTTGCTTGGATAGGCAAAATTGCAGCCATGCTGTTTCCTGAGCTGGCATTGGCAGGTCCTTGTTCTGAGGAGAAGGTCCTGAGCTTTGGACCAGCAAGAAGCAGAAGGTGACTGCTTGCAGCCTTCAGTCAAGTATCAGACTTCTCTGGATACAGCCCTATGCTCCTGTTTCTATCAGGTAGTTGCAAATGATCCACCTGCCACACAATAGCTTTTAATGCACTTCTTTCTTCCCAAATTTTCTATTGGAAAACTGCTTTCTGCTGTACTAAGACATTTCTGATTTCCATTCCCGGGGATTGGGAACCACTTTGGCATTTAACTCGCAGACAATGAAGCCTTTCACGGGGCCCACCTCTTTCCCTATAAATCTTGTCAGTAAAGGAGAGGAACTCACTTGTCAGTATCTAAGCCATCTACAGCTACTTATGGGTAAATCCGGACAGGTGTGGTGCAGTTTTGTGTTTCCTCCTGTAGGCCTGCAGTCATATTATTCTTTGCAGGAGCCAGACAAGAAAATTTATAGCTATGCAATTATTGAATAAGTAGTAATGACTCACGGGGAAGCCTGTATGTAGAGGAATCCCTGCAGAAAGAGATTATTTAATCTTGTTTTCTATGTTAGTCTTCTGCATTGATAATCAAAGCAATTATATCTACAGAAACATCCCAGTTATTAATTTACTTGGGAGTGTTTTCATTTTCCTGCCTTCAGTGGAGAACATCAAAACTGTATTAAATCTGTTGATTCTCATTCATCTGCTTGACAAAGTAAATTCAGTTTCTACAGAATATTTCCCATCAAACTTAATTAGCCCCTTTGTAAATAACTGAAACAGCTACAATCAGTTGTCATAATTAACATATTTTACTCTCTTCTTTCTCCACCTGGGGCAGCAAAAGCTGTTTGTTCAAAGGACCAGGGCTGTGACTTCATGAGGCAATAAATCTATCTATAACACTTTAATACATGATCAAAAATTCTGCAATCATATGGAGTAAAGCACTGATATAGTTTGCGTTTTGAGTTTACTCACTGTGCTGGTCTCTTTGCTAATTTAAGCTTGTTCCAAAAAATGTGACTGGCAAACTTAATTCCAGCAGTCCAGATGTTAGCTCTGCTCCTGCTGCCGGCACACAAATGGAATTACATGATTGTATGTGCCGACCTGCCCTTATTCATCCTGAAAATCCTCGTGCCACCTACCTGGACCAGGCTGGAGGAGTCAGCCAGAGCCAGGACATCACTGTGGCAGCTCTCTGCACACAGGGGCAGTGAATCTAGTCAAAGGCTTTTAATAGACCATTCTGGCCTTTTCTTATAGATGCAGCACCCACAAAGGGAAAATGTTTGTTGGTTTGAGGTTTTTTCCGTGAATGTGTACTTTACTTCAGGAAATGTCTCTCAGATTTTTTTAACATTCTGTAACTTGAAAAGTTTTTGGAATAAATAACTTCTGGGGTAGAATTTCAGCTAGTAAAACAGATGGTGAAAAATTAGCATTGTAATCACATTACACATTTCTGATATTTTCAGAACGTTTCCACTTTCACAATTTGCATTTGTTTACTGGTATTAAAAGTTGGAGATTTGCTCTTTTCGTCCTCATCTGTGAAAGGGGCTCCTTGATTTGTTTGCTTATCTTTTTCAAAAAGTCTAAATCTTGCAGTTTGATAAAAACAGCTTCTCCCTCAGCATAACACTCCCCATCGACTTTAAAAGCCTGTCAAACATCTTTCTGTAGATCTGATTTATTGAAGCCATGCCAAAGGTGGACGGCACAGCTCTATGCTTACTTGACCAATTCAAAGCGGGTGTTTATGGGCAGACACTGTGGCCTAGAGGACGTTATCTCTTTCCCACCCCCTGCCAGGATGGAATCTGACACTTCTCACTTCGTTGATGTTTTCTTCTCCCTTGCCCCTGGCTGTGGCTAAGTGATTGTTTATGGCAGATACTTTAAATCATTATCACCTCCCGGGCCTTTGAGCACAGCTACATAATCTGCTGCTGCATCAAGGAAACTCTTCTTTCAGTACAAAACAAGGCCAAATGTTTATCTGGTGAGATGACAGTCAAAGTGTCTCCTCTAATATTTAAAAACAAACAGCAGTGTCCCAGCTCTGTCGCAATGAGTATCTGGTGGCTGAAGCCGAGCAGGATTCCTGACACTCTGCAGTGTGTGACAAAGTACCTCTTGGACGTTTGTTTTTAAAACATTAATAAATACTCAGGAAACTTGGGGGACGGTAGAACATATGAATAAGCTCCCCAAAATCTGTTTTGTTTATGGCAGTGCCTTAGCACTTAGAAGCCTGGTTTGCAGTGTGGTGGTGCCGTCACACCAAGGAGAGATTTGCTGTGTCCAGCAGCGACAGCTGGGCAGGGCAGAAGGAGGTGCTGGGAGCACCAGGAAGGCCATGACCTCTCTGCCCGACTCGGGAAACCAAAGCGGCTTGGTGCTCCCCGGGGTCAGATAGGAGTTCGAGGGCTGTGATTAGTGATTATCAGCCAGCCATATCCTGGGCTGCACCAAACGATGTTGCTTTCCCCCTCTACCCTGTTCTTGTGCGATCTCACCTGGAACACTGTGTCCAGTGCTCAGGCTCCCAATACAAGATGGGCGTGGAATTGCTGGAATGAGTCCAAAGGAGACCACAAAGATGCTCTGAGGGCTGGAACACCTCTCCTGGGATGACAGGAAGAGAGAGCTGGGGGTGTTGGCCTGGAGAAGGGAAGGAGCTTACTGCATTTTGCAGTGCCTAAAGGGGCTACAAGAGAGCTGGAGAAAGACTTTTTACAAGGGCATTTAGTGATAGAACAAGGGGTAATGACTTTAAACTGAAAGAGGGTAGGTTTAGATAGACATGATGCAGAAATTCATCACTGTAAGGGTGTTAAGATACTGGCACCGGTTGTCCAAAGTGATTGCCTCATCCATGAAAGTGTTCAAAGCCATGCTGGATGGGACTTTGAGCACCCTGGTCTAGTGGAAGGTGTTCCTGCCTATGACAGAGGGGTCGGAATGACATGGTCTGTTAGATCCCTTCCAACCCAAATGATTCTGTGAGTGATTTTATTAAAGCAGCCCCTCCCTGAATCCCAGTGACCACAGTTATGACCCTCCCAGCTCACTGAAAAATAGTTTTTTCACAAGCATACCCTGGCTCTTGCCTCCTTGATTGTGCCTCTCCTCCTCTCAGTTCTCCAACTCAAGGCAGCAACATTCAGCTTTTTAAGGGTTGAGAGACCTTCAGCAGGCTCAGTCAACTGCCACAGCAAACCTCACAGCTCGCTAAGAGTTTGCTGTAGTTTTCAAGTCGTTTGTTGGCAGAGGGGACTTCAAAGGAAGCAATGGAACGATCCCTGTCAGTCGTCTGGTAATAATTACATAGCTCCTCTTACACACTGATGCCAGGGATATTTTCTGGGAAGCTTCTATTTGAAAAGGACTTTGAAAACAGAAGTCTCACCTATTGAAAGGGCTCAAGTGGGTGTTGAATATTTTCTGAATGGAAATTGGTCCAAAGTTCCAAGTCTTAGGAATCTCAGATCACTTGCTACTAAGTGAATGAGAAAAACACTGTCAAATACTACTGCATAAAACCCTAAAGTGAGAGTTTGCTTTAGAATTCATGTGGAATTTTGTATTGAAATTGAAGTTCAATGATTCACTTGGTAAGGAGTTGGTGTTAGAGTAGGAGTTGATGTATAGGCTTAAATTCTGGTTGAAATGAAGTTCCTCAGGGCTTTGGCACTGACCAGAGCTTTTTGGAGCCTTTTTTTTTAAGGAAGTGGATGGAAAGAGTGGGGAGGAGTAGGGAACAGTGATTAGGAAAGAAATAAGGAGGTTTCATGAATATTCCCGTTCTTCAAAGGGAAGCTTGCTGTCCAAAAACATTAACATCAACAGAAATGTAATGGGTTTACATTTTTGGTTAACCATACAACACAGCTGTTACCTCACTTCACTGTTCAATATATTGCAGGTTTAGTGCATGAAATCACTCTGACATCCAAACTAATCCAAAACATAGTAGCAGGAATAAACAAAACTAAATAAAGTCCTGGTTGTGGCTTTGAAAGATTCCTACTGTTGCACTGCATTGAAAATGTCCAGAGTTGTCAGCACAGCCAAGGCTGACTCTCAGCATGGGTGCCTAGAAAATGTTTTAAACAGCTAAAGGATCTGCAGTTACAGTTCGAGCCAGAGACACAGTAGTTGTTTTGTCCTTTCTATTATATTGCCCCTTTCACAGTAATTGCCTGACAAAGGCAGTAGTGGGGAACAGCGTAGGGGCATTTTTGTTGACTTTGCCCCTGTGAGCATGAATTAAAGGAAAATCTCTCTGTGCACAGGAGCAGTTAAAAGGTAGCACTGTTTTCTAGCTTGGGGGTATCAAGGACCAGACATCGACTATAATGGCCTAACGAGATTTACATTTTCAACATTGAAAGAAAGATTGAGTCTGGTCCTTTCCTTATTCTTTTGGCTTTGCATTTAATAACCATATTGAATATGTTACCTTTGCACTCATGTCTTTCAGCAAAGTATTCCTGCTGTTCTAGTTATATCCCCAAAACCTAACCCAGCAAGCTAAGTCTGAAAGGACATTCAATCACCCAGATCCAAAACTTGTGAATTGGACCTGAGCAATCACATTTTCTCTCTTTCAGCTGACTGATTTATTCCTGGATAGGTTTCATTCTCCTTGCTGTGCCTAAACTTCCTAAGCATTACTCTGCATATTTATTTCTCATGCTTTATAAATAAACTATTCTTTGCTGTATTGTAGTCTCTGACACAACTTCACATCAGCTTTCTTCTTCCCTATTTTGACCTGTAATTTTTCCTTCTGTCGAATCTTATTATTGACCAGGTTTTGCCTTCTCCTTCCACTGCCTCAAAATCTTATACAGTCAGTTTCTTTTTGTCTTGCTTTGCACACCTCTCTCTTTAATGCCTCAGGATATGAATGATTCCCTTAAAGAGGATCACTCATACTTACTCTTTTACCTCAGCAATTTCAGACTGGATAGTCAGTATGGAGTTATTTGTCTAATATCCCCCTTTTGAAGTTCTAATGCCAGTTTGAACTTCAATGTGTCTAAGGAGATAGAAGTACTAATTCCTTCTGGTATCTCTTCTGCTCACTTTTCTCCACAATTGTTGGAAGCTTTACCTCTCCATGTTCACATTCTTGAAGTAATTTGAGTTTGTCTTCTCCTTGTCTCCCATGCTTTCAGTCTTTTATTGTCAGTAATTGTCTTCTTGTCCAATATTGTCAAACTTCTCTCTCTTCAAACTTTTGTTGTTCTGCTGTTAATCAGCCACAGACCTGTGGTATTTCCAGCTTCAATTAATGTAGGCTTTAGCTTTTCAGGTTTTTTTATGAAGGTGTAGAAACTGTGTTTGTCCATACATTGCTCACAATGTCTCTGGGGGATCAAACCATTTTTTCACTATTAGTGTGTCAGTCACTGTCAGGTTTTTGTCCAATTTATTTTTTTAATTCCAGTGTCTGAACAAAAAGGTTTACAGAATGGCCTGACAGTAATTTTTTAAAGCTTTTCTTACCCCTATGCTTTTCCCTCGGGTATTAAAACTATATGAAAAAGGCTGATTCCACACTGAGGAGAGATGATGTTCTATGCTCTTTGATGTATAAGCCAGTGTTATGTGGGACTTGAAATGTCCTGAGTCAAATATTAAATCCTTGAAAGAGAGCAAATGATTTAGAACATTATTTTTTACCACCAGCTCCGGCTGGAGAATTTTCTTCCATAAACTCTTCAGTCTATGATTCCTTAATGTTGATATTTCCTGTGAAACATGGTCTACTGTTTAAAATACTGCAGTGCTCAAATGGCAAGAAATTAGGATCTAGAAATCTGAACTATTAGATTACAGAGTTATTTCTTTTCCTCAGTTCAATACTCCTCAGTATGACAGAGAGAATTTTCACTGTAAACTGTATTTCAGATTACACTGACCACTGAATTATAGGGAGCCACTTGCTCTAGGGATGTCAAAATTATTTAACACAAAAGGATTATGATTTTAATAATTTTTTTCTAATTTTGTTCATATTTTGGAAGTGATCAGAACACACTGTATATAGTGATTGATTTTTGAAACTCACACAGCTAATTTAATCTAATGAGACTGAGAAACAACCTGACTTTCATGGCACTTTTTTTTTCTACCAACATACCTTGATTTATATAAATCTAAAAGAACCAGACAAAGAATATTGAACGGCATTATTGGCATTTTTATCCTGCTGTTGGAGATCTAGAAGAGATTTGTCTGTATGTTTGGTTTGGTTTATTTCCCTACTTAAGTAACATTATTTAACTGTAATAAGGGGGAAAGGAGGGGGGACAAATAAAGAAAAAAAAGAAACACACATTTGTAGATTATGAGCACAAAGATGCTATGAAAATGAATTCTGTTTTCAGCATGACAAAAACAATGAAACCCTTCAATTAACAAGAAGGATTGACAAAAATGTATCCTCATTGGAACTTGGACTCTATATGGCCAATATCTGAGAGCTTTAATTGCCTTAAGGAGGGAGTTCTGCTGTACTCAAACTCTTATTTCATTTGAAATATGAATTGCTGTGAGTAGAAGGAAAGGGTTATATTTTCAATTCTACCTTCTAGCTTGATGAGTATTTCTTTTCCATTGACTGTAGTCACATCTACTTGTTAAAAGACTTTAATACACAGTGCAATGTAAAGGAACATCATCTCTGGGGATGCATCTCTGGGGAACACCATTCATAAGGTCTTAGATCATAACCAAAAACGAGCTGTTGATCTCACCAGTTCTCATTTGTTTGCAGTATAAAACCACCACATGGTCTGGCACAAAAAGAATTCCCCATACGGGGAAGGCTGCGGCTTTTGAAGGGTGTAGCAGGTTTAGTATATAATTGAACACAAGGAATACACAAACGGCAGTGTAGTTTAATCACTGAATTTGCACATGGAATAAATATGTTATTTGTGTTTTCTAACACCAGATACCTTCCTGGCTTGATTATTTTTTCCTTCTCTTTAAATTCTGTGATCCTTTCCTACCGGTATTGTGGAAACAGTCTAGTCAGAGTATCTATGAGTTAATTGTCTAGATGGTTGCATCATTTAGTAATAAACACAGCTGACACTGTTTTAGCTGATCAGGTCAAATTAAACCTTCCTTTCTCAGCAAACAAACCTGACCTGAAAGACAATAACACCTTGGTCTATAGCGTGGCCTCTCATTATTTTCTGAAATTAATGTTAAATGAATAGGATGTTGAAAAAGGTTGTTTTAGCTTTTGTGCACATGAAACTTGATTCTGCCCTGAACTGCTGCATGCTCATTAACTCTTCACTATTGGAAGTCAACACACAATTACATCTTCTATGTCAGTGTTCAAATTTTGAGGAGGAAGTATTCAATTAGCATTGTCAAATGAAAATGTAGACATTTGCTATAGAGAAGGAACCTTTTGTTGATTTAGAGTCAAGCTGTGTCAAAGGCACAGCAGGAAATTGCCATTAGCCAATCTGGACTTTCTCAACATGCAGCTCTACATCCCACAATCATCAGCTTCTGAAGGAGAGCAATTTAGGTAGCAAGTCAATCACATCTGTAACTTTGGCCAACCCATCTATGGCATGCATCCACAGATGGGATGAAGATTGCTTACACATTCCAGCTCCTGGACCTACTGCATGACTCTTCTTCTTTATCAGATGTGCCAAACACCATTGGGAGACTGTTGTTATTTTGGAGGCAAGAGATAACTGGCTTATCTTTAAAGTTAAACCAGCTGTTTCATTTTATACAGACCATACTGCAAATATTCAAGATTGCATTTGGTAATTAATATTTATTGCCATGTTCAGGAGATGAAATTGTTGAAAATTTGGATTAATATTCAAAAGTAAGACTGAGTCATATGGAACGTTTTTAAGCAAATTTAGAAAGATGTGCTGAGTATGAGTTCACAATTAATTTCCAAAACCAGTCAGTTGACTGGAGCCATGTGTCATGTTTATTCCATCATTCCACCTCACAACTGATGCTCTGTGCTGTGGTTGCATGCAACGATTGTGAAGTCATAAGCTCTGACTGACATTGTGCAGCAGCTATACCATGGGGGAGGAATGGACTTCCAAAAGTCCTGCTCACTCAGCTGTGTGGAAATTTAGTTCACAGAACCTTTCTGAAAGAAAAACCTTACAGAACTTAATGGAATGAAAATTTTAGAAGATGGTGATGAGGGTAGACTGTGCCTTTGTTTATTAGAAACTGCAGTTATTTTAGTTTTAACTAAAAAATTATTAGGCTCAACATTGAAAGGTGCAATAAAGATTAATTTGGCTTGTCTTGGAGATTCAGGTTAGTTGCAAACTGAAGGATAAGAATTAAACAAATTAATTAGTTAAACAGACAGGCTGATATAAAGTGTCTTCCTATTCTCTTTAATTTTCCTTTGTGTGTATGTGAAATGATTCAGCTTAGATATAATTTCTATACCTTTTAAATTGAATTGAATGATTGGAGAAAATAGTAAAACAGTAAATACTTCATTTAAAAATGTACCTTATCTGGAGAGGGAACTTTCCTGAAAATGAGTAGATAAGTATGGGTAGCAATAAATATCATGAGGTAAATGTTAACTTAAAAAGGCACCCTCTGTGTATTTACTGCCTAAAGAAGGCACATCAAGAGATAAAGCTAAATATTCCTTTAGGCCATAGATAAAGAGTACCATAAAAGATTGAGTATGCTCCTTGCAATCAAATGCCTTAGAGGGAGTCAGCAAGGCTGCCAAATAAATTCCCTGATCTTAGCCCGACTTGCTATTTTTTTCTCATGAATTTGCCTTTACATTGGTTTGAATAACTGCTGAATCCAAAGCCAGACTAATTTTGGCAAGAAATTCCAGAAATGCTGAAAGGACTAATATACAGGGTGACAGAATCATAACTCAGCTGACAGATGGAACCAATTCTGTTATGCTGGTCTGTACTTGTCCATTACAAAATCATCCCTGGCTCAAAAAAGTAATTCAAATCATGGAGTACTTTTCAATTGGCACACAACACAAGACCATGTGCTCTTACCTTGAATAGCCATGAAAACTGAGTTTAAATGTTTGGAAGTTGCTGTTGAGTTATAAGTTAAGTTCACCCTACTCCTGGTGATGGAGTTGCAAATCCATGATGACAGAATAACTGATGGTATGTCACACCACTGATGAGATAATGTCACTACTGATCTACATTTTAATAACACAGCAAACACCATGATTACTCCTCTGCTGGTGACCTAATCTCCCACTTCTGAAAGAGTAATAAATATCTTGCCTTAGAGGATAGAACACACACAAAAGTAAACCATTTTAAAGGAAGTTGAAGCCATAATCTCCAAGTTTTCTGTTACGCAACCTTTTGTTACAGTATGAACAGTCATCATTTTTCCTAATTGGTAGAAATATAACTATGCTTGTACTACAGCAGAAAATTGGTTATTTGATTTTTATAACCTTAAAATAAGATTTTACTAGATATTAAGTCATCAGAATCCTAATAGAGATGTATTAGTATACTTTAAAAGACCCAAAATCAAAAAGCCTGTTCTGTGGGAAAATCCAATTCTTCAGGAGAAATTTTATTCTAAATCTGAACAAAACCCAGAAAGTCTGAAGTTTCTCCTGGAAAACAAAATTCCTAAAAATTTTACCGAAGATTCTGGCATTGGAGGTTTAGCTGCTATCCTGACTCAGGAAGCGCCTGATAGTGCTGAAGGACTAAGCCTTGGTAGCATGGGAAAGAAAGATTTACCTGCATCTGCATAAGAAACCCAGAAAACTACACAGCCAGAGGGCTCCCCCACAATCACAGATCTGTGACAGACCTGGAAAGTTTTCCATCTATCTGCACAGCAAGATAGGTGCAGAGTATAAGGTCTTGTGAACCCGAGAAATGCCTGAGCAAGTAGTCTTAGGACCAGAAAAATACTCTACTGGTGAATTACAAGGCAAGTGGGATACACTTGTCATCAGGTTTTAGGTCATCTATCCATCTGACCCAAGTCCCCTGTTGACCAAATAAAAAATATATAGACATAGATAGATTCATATTACATGAACAAAGATTCATATAAATCTGTATGATCTTCTGAAAAGAAAAAGTCTCTGCAGGAATCCAAATGGAAGAGTTCTACTACAAGTTCTCTTATTTCAGACCTTTTATCTTTTGTTGTTTCCTTGATTCCTCCTAGCTGAGAACAAAACTTTAGAACTGAAATTATGAATTTTTAATTTTTCTCTCTGCTGATAAAAATAAATAATATTTGTTGACTTTAGTATCACATGGAATGTGTACAAAAGCAGACAGAACAAAAATGATTCAAAGGCTTCTTACTTGCTCAGGTGCTATTTAGTAGGGCTTGAGAATTAGAATGTGGCACTGCTTTTCATGCTGATTTTTACAATGTGTTTGTGTAAAGGATGAGAAATGTTTTTCTGGCTATTTGCAGTAATGAGCTGGAGATCTCTACATCTGATAAAGTTCACCTCTCCATCATGTGAATAAATAGTGCCATAGATTTTTTTTTCCAATTTATTAAAAATAGAATTTTATATTAATGGGAATTTAATTCCTGAGATTTTTTTCATCAGGGACAAGTAATTATCCAAAGAGTACAATTATCACTAGCACCGACTAAATGCTTTATCTACATTGTTTGTGGATTAGGAAACTGAATTACCTACTGGCTCTTTCTGATCCAGTCTGGATTTTCTTCTCCTGGAGGAAAGGAAACATTTTTCTTGAAAAACCCTGGACAAACAAAAATATTTTTCAAGTCACTTAAGAGCTTTGTCCTATTATTAAAATATGAAGAAATATTTATTAGAATATGAAGAAAATTATTAGAATATGAAGAAAAGATAATACATATAGGTGAAAGAGCCAAAGTTAGAAGACCAGACGAAAAGCTTTGGTAGAGATGGTAACAGATCTGTCATTCTTGGCTCTGCTGGGTGATTTCATTACTGAGAAATTAACACCCTCCTGAAGTTTAGCCTGAAAAATACATGTAAAAAAGAAAACCTAAATATACTGTGGTCTCACTGTGACTTTTGGCATTATGAATTCTATTACCGAATTACTTTTAAAAAATAATTTACTTTATTTTTTATTAGGTCTTCAGAATTTCAGACCATGTGATATTCCACTCAAACCAATGGAAAATATGTCACCTGCTGGCTCTTTGTCTTTGTTATGCCCCAGTTAAAAATGCCTTTCTCTTCACTGACACAATGTCATGAGGCATGAAATGAGTTTCCTTCCCCAGACTCTTGGTGCAATCCACAAGAATGTAATTGGATCTTGGTCATGTAAGCTCAAAGATGAAAAATTCTGTGTTCAGAGGTTCATTGTTTTTAAGAGAGGTAAAAGTCATGAAGTTTGTCCTTCAGCACTTTAAAATTGTCTGGAAAATAGTTAAGAATACAAGTCAAACCTCCTAGTAGTTCAAATGTCACTATTTGTCCCATCATTACCCTGCTTGTTTGATTCTGCTTGTAGGCTTGTTAAAATTGATTAAGGTGAAAAATGCTTCCTAATGCTGCCTGAATCTGATCACTCCAAAATTACTTAAGAAGAATTAGCAGTCAGGAATAACACATGTTTTTTTTTCTGTCATTATGCAAGATAAGTTCAAGATATTTTTGGGGGTGGGTCAGGAAGGGTGGAGTGACAGGGTGGGAATAAATAGAAAAGAATGAACCTTTCATGGAGCTTCCCTATAAGGTTAAAATACAGAATGTTTGTTGTACTAGGCTATTAGCAAAGTTAATTGTATATTTTTACTGATCCCTTAGGAAGAGCTTATTACCATCACTCTTTAATAGAGATGCCAGTGATGGATGAAAAAGTTAGTGATAGATAAAAAGATAAAATTTCTGGTTTTATGTGAACTTAGTGTTTCGCCAGACTGGTTGTTGAAAATTATAATTAAGATGACAGGTTATAGCTCTGATTTAGATTTTCACAAGCAATTATACCTGAGATTTGGTGCATCAAAACCACTTCAGCTTAGAATCACAAAGGGTTGCTGGGTAAAATGACACAGCCCTTTGTGACCTCATCATGAAGAATGATTTCAACAGGATTCAGTTTCATAACCTGTGTTACCCTCTTTTCCCTCTTTTCCCTCCAAGGCTGAGTCCTCCCACCCTGTCATTGAGTCAGTGGATTTGCAGGTGCAGTAAAATTCTTAGGAGTCAGACTGTATCTAGTTTTATTTCAAATTAGGGAGTGGTAATTGTCAACCTGAAAAATCTTTTAATACCGGTAAGATTCCATGACATTTCTTATTTCCATAATAAACCTGAAGACAGCAGCAGGTTTTCCAGCTTCTTCTGCTCATCCTCTCTGGTAGCAGCTGTACAGAGCACAACAGTTTTAAATTCTAACTCAGGTTGTGCTTCGCTGATGAGGGAAGCAGGAAGAAAGAGAAAGGACTTGGCTTCACACTCAGAGCAAATGTGAATTTTCTGGTGGATTTCAGTGTCCAACCTGTAAGGGATTTTCTTCAGTAAATCCAAGAGACAGCTGCCTACAGAAAACCCTGATCTGACCCAAGAGCTCTTCTGACATTACTGGCACGCGCTGACCGTTCTCTGGCTGTGATTCATTTTACTCAAAGCTGCTTTCTCGAATGCGCCTCTGACACCAGGCCTTGCTCCATTCAGCCTTTGCTAAATCTATTAAAATTGCTAAATTCTGCTCACCGAAAGGCACTCTGGGAGGGCTCAGCTGCAGGCCGGGTGAGAGCATGGTGAGGCAGTTGAATGTCAGTTGAGTGCCGATTGGTAGAGAAGCAGTGATTGGTTGGGGAGATGTGAGGGCCATATGAACAGAGAGCTGATTGGATACAGTTGAATGTCGGTTGAGTGCCGGTTGTTAGCGAGGCAGTGATTGGCTGGGGAGGTGTGAGGGGTTGGATGCAGTTGAATGTCAGTTGGGTGCCAATTGGAAGTGAGGTCTTGATTGGCTGGGGAGATGTGAGGACCATATGAACAGAGAGCTGATTGGATACAGTTGAATGTCGGTTGAGTGCCGGTTGTTAGCGAGGCAGTGATTGGCTGGGGAGATGTGAGGGGTTGGATGCAGTTAATACCAACTGGACTTGCTCAGTTACCTCATCAGTGCTGCCTCCTGTTTTCAAGGCCTGAAAGAACAGCTCAGCAAGAGAAAAAACACCCAGATCGTTTGTCTTTGCTTTCTCTTACTGAACATTGCTTTCAATTTCCATCCCAGTATTACTGCATACTACCCACCAGTAAAAATCAGCACCTGAGTTGCACAGTAGTGTTTCAGCGACAACACTGAACAGCTGTATGTTCCAGCCTCCCTTCCCTCAGCATGCCCCTCACAGACACAGCATCAAAACTCACAGCCGGACCCGCAGTTTAACCACCTGCAATAATTCTGGCCCTGGGTGGATTGTGCAGCAGGAAGCCATGGGGGCCATGTTTCTCCCTGACCCCAAGCAGTGTTCCAGAGCCCACACAAGCTGTGTGGTCAGGCTCAATGACACACAGAGATCAAGGTGTTGCACGTGTCCTTGTGGAAGGGCTGATGAGCACTGGAACTGGGGCAAGGGAGAGGGGAGATCTCTGCACTTGGGGGCAGAGCAGAGGGGAACCAAGTGGGTATGTGTGTTTGGGGGGAGCGGAGCAGGGAGGGTGCTCTCCTCCTTCTACAATCAGGGCCAAAGGGGCTGTGGTGGAGGCAGTGCCTGCCCAGCAAAGAAGGCAAAAGGCAGGGACATCTGCGAGCACAGTTCTCTATCAGTGGAGCAGTGAGTTCTGCTGTTGGCAGCAATCCTGCTTTGGGAGGTTCCTGCTTGCTCTCCCCACAGGGAGCTGCTTGTTCCTGTCCCCACAACATGCTTCCCTCTCTGACATGGGCCACAGTAGCTTTCTTTTCCATGCCCTGAAGGAGGGGGATCTTTTATAATGATAGTGGGAGGATTGAGTAATTAATATTTTAGCTGTTTCGACCATCATGACTTCTGGTTGAATTCAAGAGGCAAAATTAATAGCCCTGCTTTAAAGTGCTACGGAAGTGGAATATCAAGAAGTAACCGTTGAATACTATCATTGTTTGAGTCACTTTGTCATTTTTTTCAGGTAGCTGCACTGGATGGATCTTCTTTAAGAAATGGTGGGTTAAATAAAAAGGAGGACACATTTCAGGCAATTTGAGAAACTTTTCTCCTTTTATTATTTCTTCTCACATATACATGTAGATTACTGAAGGGCAGCTCTACCAGGGCAGCTCAATTTTTTAGGACGGAATTGTTCCCCAGGAGTGTATAAAAGTGACTCTGGAAAGAAAACTTTTCCAAAGATTCCTAAAAAATTCAGGAGTACTCTACTGCAAAATTTCAGGCACTTCAGGATATTTTTACTTCAAGCTTCAAGCATTTCTATGGGAGTTCTTGAGAGACAGCATACTTAATATAGCCAACATCTCTGTTTGCAAAGAGTCTTTATTTCAGATAAGGGTAGAGGAAGGACATCCTCTAAGATGCAGAGGGTTAAATACAAAGAATGATACATTTCAGGCAATTTGATAAACTTATCTCCTTTTATTAATTTTTCAAACATAGATATTCAAATATTATTTAAAAGCAGACAAGGCACTTCAGAAGGGTAGTTCAGTTCTCTAAACTAAGGGTAACTTTGCAAAACTGTCAACACTAAAGGGCTTCTAGAAGGAATGCTAATAAATAAGTCTAATTAAAGCTACAGTTACAACTACAAATAAAGCTTTAGCTACAGCTGCAACGACAGCTACAACTACAACTAAAGTATAGCTACTAAACTACATTACTACACTAAACTACAACTAAATAACTACATTAAATCTCTAACAGGATAGGTTGCTGTCTTCGAGGTGTTCCAAGCAACCTCTATCGGCTTCACGGTCTTCTCCTTGTCACCATCACTGTCTTCATTTTCACTGGCAGCCACATTACCTTGTTTGTCTTCTTTTCTATCCTCCTTCTTGGTTTCCTCCACTTTCACATCACCTTGTTCTTCAGCCTTGTTTCTATCATTGCCATCTTCTTCTGAAACTTCCTTATTTTCTTCCTCAGCTTCAGCAAAGGCACTATGGGCTGCTTCATTCCCAAGTTCACCGCTATCTTCCTGCCCAGTGCAATCCCTGCTTCTCAGTTCACTGGCCATGGATGTTCTCGGTATACAAGTGTAGGCTTTTATTTAATACTGGTGGGAGACATTTTTTATTAGTAGTAATTATACTTACTACTTTTGGGGCAGGATGTTACGTAGGCTAATGCTCTGTTACAGATTTAGTGACAAATCTTTCTGAAAGAAATCCAGGTTGCTTGGATGATGCAGAGGAAGATTTAGCACCATCCTAAAAAGGCCAAAAAGGTTAATTACAAAATTTTGGTGCCTTCAATAACCTCTTAGCTCCCAAACACTATGGTTCAACACCATGCAAAATTCTGGTATAGCCAGGATTTTGTTGAGAAAGTAGAATGTCTGGGTTTTGAAATTTGTGCAAAGATGTACCTCTGTCACTGCCACCATCTTCTAAATTGTCTCCCTCAAACATAGTTAGCCAATCTCTCTGACTGATAAAGGAACTTCTGTCTCTTTCTGCCATCTCTTTGTGTATTTATCTCCAAAGGACTGTGAGTACAGGAGAGATTATACTCCTCAACCCTTCTTTGGGGAACTCATCTATAAACAGAACTGCAGAAAGGGGGAGGAAGGAAAGGGAAACAGGATGTGACTTGAGTACCTGCACAGTGACCACAGATGTCCACTGCTAGACAGACACTGATGTCAGGCAGATCATGCCCTCTCATTAGTGCGCAGAAGGAGAACAATGTTGGGATTTCTGAAACTGCTCTGAATTGGATCTGCTTAACAGATGTCATTAGTAAAATCAGTCAAAGAGTTTTGAACTGTCTTCCAAGCTGATGCCTCTTATCATGTATCTTCCCCCATTCTTCTAGGAAAACTGGTTTTGATGTTATCCCAGCCTTCTTTCTACAAGGGAGCAAAAATTCTTCACTCTTTCAGTTTTGTTTCCTCTCATTTTCCAAGATTTAATAAAGTGAACACTCAGCAGAATAGTTCCGTATTTTTTGAACACAAGTCTTTTATCCAATTGGGGCCCTTCTGTGACCATGAAAACACAAAAACTGTTGTGAGCTACAGTTTATACTTAAGAGGTTGATATGGGTCAGTTCTCCAAGGTTATTCTTAGTTCAACTGCTATGTAAACTGTTGATGTCAGTGACTGGAAGCTGTTCTCCAGGACATTATATATATGATAATTATATGACAGAAAATGCAACATATAGTTGGATCTGACCTTCAAGTTCACTAGCTTAAAAAAAGAAAAAAATGTCTGTAAGAAATTTGCTGGTTTTCCTATTACTAAATGCCTTCAGATTTATATTTGGCTTACTGCACATGCAAGAGAATTTCCTTGCATGGACAGCAGTGCCCATCCATCGTCAAGCTGGGGTATATTTGAAGTCTCAATGATCACTGCCTCCAGAAAGCATCTCTGAGACAAAACAGGCAAAGTATTTTGTGTAACTATACAATCTTCCAGCAGCAGGATCTTCACTCTCACATAAACACTTCATGTTTTTCCACAAAGGAATCTGAGATAGATTTTTCTGAGAAATAACAAACCATCAAAAATTAATTAAATAACAAACAAGAAGAAAACACCACTTCCTCAGTCAGCACGTTTTCCTCGATTTTCGTAAGCATTCAAATTTACAGCTGCTGGTACTACCACAGGAGTGGTTTTTTTCTGGTTTTACTTTCTCTTCCAGCAGAGCAAGCACAGGTACACAATGCAAACTCACTGCTAGGCTCTCTTATACATCCACATTCCAACCAGTCATAGTTGCACAACATCCCATCAGGGTACTGGGATTACTGCAGTGTCACAGACAGTTTAGGTGAGGTTCAAGGAGCTGTACAGTTTTAACTATGTTTTATATGGATAATTAAATGATGCATGACATGGAAATAAGCCAGCTGTACTGAAACTTAACAAACTTACAGCTCTGATGCAACAGGCAAGCATCTCATCAGTTATAAAATGAAACAGGTTTAAAGCAAAAACAATGTAGAGAAAAGAACGCCTGACACTGTAAAGTAGCATGTTCAAAGGAACATTTTTGAACTTTAAGCAAGTGTACTCATCCAGTCAAATTTTCAAAAGAATTCCTGGCACCAAAATGTTCTCTGCTTGCTTTTTCATCATATTTAAAGAACAGATCACTCTTAGGGGGAAGAAAATCCTGTGTGCAAAACACTGCATGAAACTGAACAATCCTTAAACGTGGCTAATTTCCATGTGGAGCTGATGATTTAGCACTGTCATCCTTCAGCAGAGAAGAAAGAACTGCCTGTCTTTAGTTTACTTATGTAAGATGAAAAAAGTGAGGCGTGTGAATTTGATCTTGCTTCAATTTACTTCAGTGGCCAAACACTTGCCATGACTTCAGTGGAAGTGAGACTGCATCTCAATTCATTCAATGTGGAGAAAAACAAATCAGCTGAGCATAATGCTCTTGTTTATTAGATTTAAATTACTACCATAGTTGTTTTTAACAGTGCTACGTAAATCCTGTTTTAAAAGCCAAAGGTTACCTTCAGTCGTGCTTATTCCTATGTATTGTGTCACAATGTAGGATTCCGGGTCCTCTGACCAAGTCACAACTGTTCACAGCAAGCAAGGCTTGCTCTGGGGCATGGCCATATTCCCACATGGGAATGATATATGTTTGTGGATGTCACTGGTGACACCATCCAAATGTGGGCTCAGGCATCCCCCTCAGCCAATAAACCAGGCTGCACACTTTTGTAAAATAAATGCATTCACTGAGAACAAAGACTACACTAACTAAGATGTCCATGAAAAGCAGCAAAGTAAATCAAATCAATAGAGTTAAATTTGCAATTCGGAATCTGCATTTCTGCAGGGAAATTTTAGGATAGCTACAAATTGAAAAACATTTAATTTTTGTTTTCTTTTCCTTAGAAGGCAATCAACCTTCTGGTTTGGCTGTTCTCTCCTCTTCCTTATAAAGTACAACCTAGAGAAATGCTCAGAAAATATGTGTGCAAGTACCTACCACTTAATTAAAAAAGATTACTACTCAGAAGACAAACAGAAACAAGACTGTCTATACTGTATGAATTAAACATATACGAATTAAGACACAGACCCTTCCATTCTTTAGTAAGTGATGCTGTCCGGAAAATTACATTCATGAATGCGACCGATGTATGAAAACCTTCTGCATCTGCTCTAGAGGTTGGAATGAACATGTTAAATGAGGCAGACAGGGAGGACGTGCTGCTTCGGGATACTGAACATCACTTCTGTGCACACTTGAGGAGTTCTGCAGTTTGGATGAAGGTCACAGGTTATCTCCAGCTGCATAAAAATGAGTCATAAATACACACTGTTTCTCTTAGACTGAAAGCTGTGCTAGACAAAGAGTATTAAAATAAGGAATATTACTCAAAAATCACCCCCTGGTTTTCTAAAGATGACAATCTTCTATTAGAAGACAGTTTGTTACCTCCTCCCTATATTAAAGCTATAACATAATGATAAAAGCAGCTCAAACTTGTAAAAGTATCTAAGATACATAGATCAAATAAGATCTATGCAGTGAGAGCACCCTAAAAACATCACAAGAGCAGTGACAATTTCTGAGATAGTAATGACATGAACCAATATTTAAAATTACGTCTAAGTGAAGAAGATAATTTTTCAACTAATGGAAAATGCGGGAATAAAGGATGAGATACGTGATTAAAGATCATAGTGTATTAACTAAAGGTGGAGAATATATTACTTTGATTCTGTATTACAACATATTTCAATTGAATTGTGTGTCGTTTTAGTTTTATACATGCACGATTTTTTAGAACACATTTTTAGACTGGGGCACACAATAAAGGAAATCCATCGTATGGCATTGCATTGATCCCCACATCACTCACTGGACTATCTTAGCATTTCCAGCACAGATTCCCACTTCTTAAGATGAAAACCCAGAGAAGATGAACACCTGTAACTGCCATTAAGAGAAGGTCTAAGATTTTAATTGCTGTCTGAACACAAAGGAGCTGTGACATGCTGTGGTTTCTTGAAGCACTCCTGCAGTTACAGATGCATCTTCAATTACCCCCACCCTCTCCCTCTTCCCCATCCACCACTGACTGATGCAGCTGGGAGATTCAGTAACTGCAGAGCAAAACCTTGCTTACTTTCAGCTCTCCTGCCCCAGCAAATGCTCAGCTCTTCTGGGAAGATGGACCTATGCCATAAACACACTGCACCTTGAAGGGAATGAAACCTTCCCTTCAAAGACACGCAAGTGACCAGGTTTTTGGAACTGCCTGGTGTTGCCATTTTTCGCCTGTTTTCCACAAAGAAGGGAAAGAACCTGAATATCGTCTTCATGATATTTCAAGTCTTAATTCCAAAGAATAAAGATGCCAGGACTTGTCAGTGACATGACTAACAATTTCATGAGAACTGGCAAGACAGTTCATTTCTCCTACATCTTACTCACAGAAACCATGGAATTATTTTGTCTGAAACACTTGGGGGAAGGAAGGTAGATTTAATTCTGACAAGTTTATTAAATATTTAGTACATCTGACATCCTGTTATCAACAACAAAAATATGGTTTAATTATGATAAGCCATACTGGTATAATTTATAATACGTAAGTGTGAAACAACAGCAGTATTTTCTTGTTCCATGTGGAAAAATAGACACCTTCCACCCTCCCAAAAAGTAAGACAAGGCACAATAAATTCTCATAATTCTCTTTCTTCTGGCTTTTCAGTTCCATCACAGCTCTCCAAATTAAGATTTATGTGCTATTTTGCATCTGTATCTGTTGTTGATTTTCCCCCCCTACAGGGATATAGGTGGATAAGTTTGGACAGGAAACAGTATCCCTCGAGCCAAACTGAAAGGTTTATAAAGTTGCTAATAAAAGTTTGGGTCAGGGCCTAAATATCAATCATCTGCTCATTGTCTTTTTAAACGAGCTCAGGCATTTTCCCAACCGCTCCCAGCAGGTCTTTGCCACTATTTAAAACTAAGATTTCAGCCATTTCTTTTTTTCCTGTGTTGACCTCAATAATTTTTCTTTCTCCCCCTCTTTACCTGCCAAATGCATCCATCAGGATTTTGCCAAAGGCTATCTGCTTTTGAAGTTGAGAGGAATTCACTAATCGTGAGTGTCAAATTCACAATAAATGCCATTGCCATATGGTATATGCTGCTTTTGGGAATTATCTCAAAAGGCCTAGCTGTGAGAAGGCTGCCTGTATGTTAGGAGGGTTTTACTCCTAACTTTCATAACTCATGTCATGTCTTTCAGTTTCTGTATTCATTGGCTTCAGTGACTGCAACTGTTTCCTGAATTTATAAAAATGTTGTCAAGATCCCTTGATCTTTCTTCCTCCGTCTCTCTCACACAAACACATCCAAACACAACTATACACAGTGGAATAGCATGCGCAGTGGCATGCAAATCTAGCAAAAGAGAAGCTTGTAAATAAATAGCATGTCATTCTGCTTACTCAATAAATTCCTCTGGGTGTTAAACTCATGATAAACGTATCATAAGCCCTGATGAAGGCTTTACAGCCTACCCCATCACACCATCCTGAGTGCAATTCAGCAACGCATAGAAGACATAAGTTTGAAAAATAGAGCAGAAATAGCTCCCATAAGGGCAGGGTGCTGACATAGCTGAAACATAACTAACTGGAGAGCATTTGTTTTAGCTAAAGAAGACAGCATCATTGACACATTTCTGTGCCTATGGAGGTGTACTCTGCATTCAAAGCAACAAGAAATCTACCTTCTTTTAGAAACTGTCCGCTAATACATAAATATGTCTGTGTTGAAACCCCTCAGATGGTACCATTCTCAACAGAACCACACACAAGACTAATAAATTCCATAGAGAAACATGCTTTTGTGATCCAAAGAGGCAAGGAGAAAGAAAACCACTTATGAAGGTTTAACATACCAACACTGTGATAGAAAAAGAATTACAAAAATAAATGTCAGTCCCCTTGAAACACTTGAGGCAGCTCTCTCTTGACTTTCTCTAATGCTCTATGAAGGTGTGAATGTCCTCCATGTCTCACATATCCCCACCAACCACATGCAAATGTCTCCAATGCGCCTCCGAGTGTTTCAAGTACCACTCCCCTCTAATTTATGTAGTCTATTAATATCCTCTTGGAGCAAACAGAAATAATAGTTTAAAAAGACAATTATATTTCAGAAACACGTGCCTCTACATGACAAAAACCCCCCAGAATTTAATACCATCCCTAGGAAGAATTCATCCATCCTTAAGGCTTCTATTAGGTATTTCTGGGACTGTCTTCTGCTTTCCTGGTAAGTAATACAAATGAACTGCTGGCAACATCACATCAAAACAAAAGCAACAGAATCAGAAAAAAATACTGAAAAGTTTACCTTTATAGGAAAGCTTCAATCTCGGGATATTTTGTTTTGACGTTCCAGTGACTGGAAGGAACAGCATCACTAAAGACAGCAGGCTGCAGGCATGTGGCACTTGCAAAGCTCTCATTCTGCTCTCTTCTTCTGTATCTTCCTTTGCACTACAGTGAAATATCTCCCCACTTTTCAAACAACCCAAGTTTTATCTGGAAGAAAAAAAGGAAAACATCTGTAGACCTGTGTTTCTGCATAAATAGTAATTCTGTAAGCAAGCCAGACCTATCTTTAAAGAGCAGCTAATTTAATTTCTTTCCTACAGAAGTATTTTTTTCTCCAGTACAAGTAAAAATGTTTTGTTTCTTTAATACTAAATTTATACATTTTGACATTGGAAAAATATGTAAACTTTTCAAACACCAGTGTCTAGCATAACTAAAGTTCAAGCACAAATTCAATTAATACAGTATCCACAAAAAGAACATTTGCCATTCAAAAGTGACCACGCAACTTGTTAGTTCATACCAGTCCACTGGATATCTTAATGTTTTATAACTCTTTTTATCTCAATACAACAGCTATTTTATGTTTATGCTATGACTAGAATGAGCTGTAATGTCTCAGATGCCATGGGGGTACAAGCAGAGTTAACAATGAGTACATACCCATCAAACTTTCATAAATAAACTAAGAAAACTGGATAGAACAAGCAGTAGTGTTTAGTTTTAATAGAAAAAAAGTCAATGCAGATGATGTATTTTGAAGTGCTTTCAGTATGATATTTCCAGCAGAATAACTGCAACTCATCCACCAAAATGTCCTATAAACTTTAATGAGTGCTTCAGGCTGGGGTCAACAGGCTGATACGAGATTTTGTTAGCACAGTGTGCAACTAAGCCAGCTTTGCAGCACTTTTCACTTAATAAGTGTCATTCGTATTCCATAAATCTTGAAGTGTTTTACAAATGAAAGTGATTATCACTGTCCTTATTTTCCCTATGCAAAAACAGAACCATAAAGCTGCAGTGAACCTATTTCCTCGAGGTCACACAGCACAGCAGTTGAAAAGAAAACAACAACAGCAATCCTGGTGTCTTTTGTACCCAGCTATCAAGGATCCCCCTTTTGCCCAATAACTGCACTTTTGCACATGAAATTATTTTAAATGGCATCTTGAGTTCTGAAGGCAAAACTTGATGGTTAATAAATCACAGAGATCAGAGTATGAAAATACTTGTAAGACCAGATCCTTCCTCCTGCAAGTGCATGATGCTAGAGGTCAAGGGAGACAGCTGGTGAAATGACAAATATCAGTGTTTGAGTAATGCTGTAAAACCGAGCAGTAAAGAAATGTTATGGTTAGTCAAGAGATTAATGGCTTATGACTTGCCATGAAAATTCTTTTCTGAAAGGTACTGGAACTGCCTGATTAAAAGAGCAATCCTAGTGCCCACATCAGCCAGCACTTGCACAGACATCAAAGGAGAGGTTCCTTACGAGCCCATGAGAGATGCAGCACAGCCTGTGTCCCCTGGTCTTGCATTCAGCTCCTGCAGCAGTGCGTCAGGCAACTCTGAACTACAGCAGCACCCAGAATCAATTCAGCATCTCCTGATGCAGGCAGTTCATCCTTCCTGGCATGAAAGGATGGAAACAGTTCTTTCTGACAGAGGAAATCTCTCTCAGATGAAACTTGGGCTTTCTGAGCCTACAGACCTTCTGTCAACAGTAAAAGGCAAGGAAGTGTGCAAGAAGAGCATGATGGTGAAAGAGAAAGAGGGAAATAATTTGTAAAGTGCCCAAAGCGTAGCTCCTTTTGTAGAACACTGAGCTTCTTTCTTCTCAGTCCCCTCTTCAACACTCACATTGTGTCTGAATGCACTGGTCTTGGCCAAGGGGAGTGCATGTTCATGAGATGACATGGAGAGAAAACAGACAAACATTAAATGCCTGCTTCATCTTTCCCTTCCCTTTATTGCAGTATGAGATCTGAAGAGAAGGCCTTTGCTTCTGTGCCAACACATCTATTTGAGGGTGGACCACAAAGGACTGATGTGGATTAGAGTACCATAGGGTTAAACTGCCTTTAAGAAATCTATTTAGGAGGAAGAAGGGGAAAACAAGGGGAGGGGAGGAGGGGCAAGAATATAAGAAGATGAGACACCAGCTCTGTTCATCTTCAGCAGGATGATAGTGACAAACCATACTTCAAAAAGAAGCAATTAAGTGGGAGCCAGGCTCACTGCTAATATGTTGAGAAGTCATGGCCTGAAGGCCTGGGCCTCAGACAACAGGGAATTCACCAAAGGATTTGGGGCTCATTTTCTTGAGGCAAATTACTATGAAGAATCAAGACTAAATTTGACTAAAAAACCAGTTGTGTCAATGCACTGTCATTTGCTGAATTGATTGAGAATCAGCACCAAACTTGGGCCTTTGGCCATAGCTCACAACCCCACTTTTTCATTTAGGCATTTTTTGCTAATGGGAACCTTCGGGGTTTTTTGGTGGGTTTTGTTGTTTTTTTTTTTCTCCTTTTCCCTTTTATTTGAATAATGTCTGTGAAAAACCATTTGCTTTCACAAGGCGGTTAGTTTACACTGGAGGCAGCTGCTCTGTGAGCTTGAGCCAACCCTGTCCTGTCTTTAGATTCATTGCAATCTGGCCAGATTGTCACATATATTTTTAGTTTATGATGATCCTCTAATAGAATTCCAGCTTCCACAGAGTCCTTCCAACAGTCTAGCTCAGGTTAATGAACTTCAGGCCGACTAACTTGCTATTAATCTTTAGGAAATATCCTTCCTCTCTGTAACACATGCAATGTCAATCAGTGTCCTGTGCTGAAAAGACCCACAGTCACACTGATCAGAAGCAAACAGTCCCATGAGCAGAAATAAAACATAAAACCTAAAAGCAAATTTGACTCCCCTGTTCCTTCCTCCCCTCAAAACTAATACGAATTTGGTCAGAGAAGGAAAACTTACTGGTTTGTTTAGTTCTTTGATACTTCAGCTAAGGACCAACACCTTCTAAAACTTCCTCACCATGAACAGATCCAAAATAAATGAGGAAAAAGAGTCTGAAAAGAAAAACGCTGAGGCTAAAGCTGCTTTTCCACCTTGGCTTCAGCTAGGAAATAGCACTGCACTGTGTTAATTATCACCTGCAAGACCGACCAGGGAAGGAAGCCATGCATACACCTCGCTGAAACGGGGGCATTTCCAGAGGAATAAAGGAGCTTTTATTTGCCCCACGTAGGGGCGGGAGGCACAAGGCTGAGAGGGGCTGAGAGCCTGGCTCCATCCTGCTCAGACCTCCCAGAGGGACCCATAAATTGGGACTGGGCTGTGGGTTAAAGTGCCAGAAGACAGAAAGTGGAGCTGCGGGTGCACTGCCATCCTGACAGAGAGAGGGGCCAGACCTGACTGGCACATGTGCCATGTCACGTCCCTAAAACGAGGTGTCACCTCCCTGCAACCAGTCACATCTAGTGGAGCCTATAAAACAGATTGCTCCAAAGCTACTGTCTGAAACAAGAAAACCTGGAGCCAATTTGCTAAACATAATTTATTCCAGGCCCTTTGTGGCAATAAACAGAGCTCTTCAGCCTTCTCAAACACACGGACAGCAAGGGGCTCTGTGCTTATGGGAGCTTTTTCAGATCGTTCAGCTCAAACCTATCTAAATGCAAAATCTTGCATTCACAAATACTGTGTAGTTTCCGACTTCCCCTGGCGTCACGAAGCCCAGAGCTGAAATGACTGTGACCCATCTGCAAACACACGCTTTTTAAACTGTATTCATGAAACTCTCGGTTAATTCTGTTTAAAAAAATCTTTATGGAATTGGAGGTTAATTTCAAACCTGTTTCCAGCACAAGTTTTCCAAGGCCATTTTAAAATTCAGAATTTTATATTCCAATGAAGAGTTATGGCTCAGTTTTAGTGAATCTAATACCCATGTTGCAAATTGTGACAACTGAAAATCTAGAGCAACCTAGTCACTATGAGCTTGTAAATTCATTATAAACCTAATGAATAAGTCGCCTAGGCCATGTAGCTTCAATATGTCATTTTTATCACTGACGCAAGAGTTTTTCTTTTTTCTCCTCATCTATCCTTGTTTGACATCTTGGGGTTTTATTTTATTTTGATCTATGGAGTCAGAAGAGAGCAAAAGATGTCCCTTCCAGACATCAACAAAATAGCATGAGTGGCCTTTGAGACAAACATATTTATTTTAAAATATCGTTTAAAAAAACCATCTTTTTTAAAAAAATCTTTAAAATATCTTGTAAATATTTAAAACTAATCAACTACAAGAATATGGGGCACTTTTACGGCACTTGCTCTACTGGAATCAGGTGGGATAAAGGACAAAAGGTTTTTAGTTCATGAACTGGCAGACCTTTAAACTAGGTCTGAAAGGGGAAGGGGATGCATCTGGGCTGTCTGGTAGCAGGTACAAGGATGGTAAGACTGTGTTAGGGGAGAAATCAGTGGCCCAGCTGAGGTGCATGTATACCACTGCACGTAGCATGAGGTAACAAACAGGAGGAGGTGGAGGCTATGATACAACAGCAGGACTATGATGTAGTCGCCATCACAGAAACACTGGAGGCCATGATGCAACAGCAGGACTATGATGTAGTTGCCATCACAGAAACATGGGATGACTCACATAGTTGGAGCACTGCAATGGATGGCTACAAGTTCTTCAGAAGAGACAGAAAAGGGAGAAGAGGTGGAGGGGTGGTCCTTTATATTCGGGAGGTTTTGGATGTCATAGGTGTTGAACTAATGACGATGAAGTTGAGTCCCTATGGGTAAGAACTAAGGGGAAGGCCAACAAGGTCTGGTCTCCTTCTATGACCAGGTGGCCCTCCTGGTGGACGTAGGAAAGGCTGTGAATGTTGTCTATTTAGACTTCAGCAAGGCCTTTGGCACTGTCTCCCACAGCACACTCCTGGAGAAGCCGGCAGCTTGGACGGGAGCACTCTTTGCTGGGTTAGCAACTGGCTGGATGGCCGGCCCAGAGCGATGGTGAGCAGTGCTGCATCCGCGCAGGAAAGGCTGTGAATGTTGTCTATTTAGACTTCAGCAAGGCCTTTGGCACTGTCTCCCACAGCACACTCCTGGAGAAGCCGGCAGCTTGGACGGGAGCACTCTTTGCTGGGTTAGCAACTGGCTGGATGGCCGGCCCAGAGCGATGGTGAGCAGTGCTGCATCCAGCTGGCAGCCAGTCATCAGTGGTGTCCTCAGGGCTCTGTGCTGGGACCAGTTCTATTTAATATTTTTATAGACTATATGAATGAGGGCATGAAGTCTTTCATTAGTAAATTTGCAGACGACACTAAGCTGGGAGTGTGTGTTGATCTACTGGAAGGAAGGAGGGCTCTGCAGAGAGACTTGGATCAGCTGGATGGATGGGCAGAGTCCAAGGGCATGAAGTTTAATAAGTCTAAGTGCCAAGTTCTACATTTTGGCCACAAATATCCCCTACAACGTTACAAGCTGGGGACAGTGTGGCTGGACACTGTTCAGGTGGAAAGGGACCTGGGGGTGCTGGTCGACAGCCAGTTGAATATGAGCCAGCAGTGTGCCTTGGTGGCCAAGAAGGCCAATGGCATCCTGGCCTGCATTAGGAATTGTGTGGCCAGCAGGAGCAGGGAGGTCATCATTCCCCTGTACTCAGTGCTGGCAAGGGCACACCTGGAGTGCTGTGTCCAGTTCTGGGGCCCTCAGTTTAGGAAGGATGTTGAGATGCTTGAACATGTCCAGAGGAGGGCAACAAGGCTGGTGAGGGGCTTGGAACACAAGCCCTGTGAGGAACATTTGAAGGAGCTGGGGTTGTTTAGCCTGGAGAAGAGGAGGCTTAGAGGTGACCTTATTGCTCTCTACAACTTCCTGAAGGGAGGTGTAGACAGGCTGGGGTCAGTCTCTTCCACCAGGCAGCAACTGACAGAACCAGAGGACACAGTCTCAAGCTATGTCAGGGAAGGTATAGGTTGGATATTAGGAAAAAAATTTCCACTGAAAGAATAATAAAGTACTGGAATGCTCTTCCCAGGGAGGTGGTAGAATCACCCTCTCTGGATGTGTTTAAAAGAAGACTGGATATGGCACTTGGTGCTATAGTCTACTTGAGGTGTTAGGACATAGGTTGGACGTGATGATCTTAGAGGTCTCTTCCAACCTCATTATTCTGTGATTCTGTAATAAATAAAAATTACCCCACCTACTATTCATATTTATTGAAATGTACATTATCTCTTTGTCATCTCTTTACTAAGAGATAAATATCTATTTATTTAGATAGATTATTTTCTACTATTATAAGTAGAAAATCTATATGCACACAAATTTAAAGCATGTTATTTTAACTGCAAGTATACAGGTATGTGTGTTCAATGCATTATGTAGATATTTCACCTTGAAATTATCAAACAAATTCCAAAAGAAAAATCATTGTGACTGTCTACTGTGTGATTCAAAACTATACTATAATCATGAACTGAATATTGAATTGTCTTTGTTAATAAGAGGGAAAACTAAGCATACATGGCTCAGATTAGTAACTTAGAAAATCGAATAGACTAAAAATAAAATTACATCTTTAGACTTACTTAACATTCTTAATTTGGTTCTTCAATAACAAAGATGACATTTATCCAAGCACAATGAAACTATGTTCTTGTACCCCTTAGATAGTCTGTTTATTATTTGGCAGAAGATGCTTTTCTCTTCATTGTGAAATCTCAGTTAAAGCTAACTCCATCCAAGAACTGGTAAACAGTATCATTCATCACTATTCTCCTACTTATTAAGTAGGTTTTATGCTGTTTATAGTCCAGAAAATGTTCTCTTTCAGGATTCAGAAAAATACTGCTTTTCACACAAACCCCAGATCAGCATTACCTCACTTCCCAACAGAAGGAGAAATTAATGAATAAAAAGACAATGGTACAATCAAAAAACATTATGTGAGCCTGCAGTAAGTGTTGTCTTGTTCGTTTGTTTTTTTTTTTTCGTTTTGTGTTGCTTAAATCACTGGGCTTAGTGTACCTGGTTTAGATGAGGTTTTGCCATAGAGCAGTCTTTGCTATTGTTAAATACCCAAACAATTAGCAAAGACTCCTAAGAAACATAACCCAGCTTACAATGAGTTTTGCAAAACTATAAGGGCTTTAACTTTTACTGAGCTCCTCACACGATTTACACACCATCCATTCAACACCAATAACTTGGCAAGAAAAATCACGGCTGTGATTCCCACTTGAGAAGAACCAAATAGAGTAAAGAAAAATGAAGGGTCTGAGAGACAATGAGGATGCAATTGAGGAACAGAATCAGCAAAAAAAATCTTACTGCAGAGAACCATCTGATAATAAAGCTCTCCAATAGAGAGAGAAAATATATTTGAGGATTACACTAGATTTTTTGTTGAGATGAACTCAAGCTCAAGTAAAAATGGTGACTAAGGAAGTGAAACTAGAGAAGAAGGAAGGAACTCCCTTATTTTGTTTACTTTTTCATACTTTTCAGCATCTTTCTGAAGGGAATCTACTGGTGGAAGCATTTCCAACAGGCATGTAGTCTGTTTGGAGATAAAACCCTGGTAGAAATGGTAGAAACTTTACAGAATGGTCTGTGTCGCATTGCTCTGAATAGCTTATCTGACCGTGAAATTTACGGCTGGGCATTGAAAATTATACACATAGGAAATGAGCACTTCATCCTCAAAAGATATAAGGATATTTTTCAGGTCCATGTCAGTAAGGTCAGGATTACACCCTAAGATTTCACACAGACACAGAAGTAATCTTTTCAGAGGGTGACAGATAGACAGCTATGCACACAGACATGTTATGTATCATTACAAACAGTGATTCTGAGAAATTTTATCTGTGGCATTATATCTTTTGGACATGTAACACATAAATCCAAGACTGATGATAAATCAAATGCTATTCTTTAACCCTAATTATTTCTATATAGTGTGTCCTCAAAAAAAACCCCAACCAAACAAAAAAAAAGCCCACCCAAAAAACCCCAAAAATAGCCAGACTCATAGCTTTTTACATTCTGTAGTCAGTTTCTCAAACACAGTATCTATTGTTCAAGAAAAAGGATGGTATGGAAAGCAATTTGTCATCTGAAAATGATATTTCCAAAAGGAGGTAGGCACATAAATAAAATGTCCCACCAGTCAGATGTGAAGCTGGGATCTTTGCACAAAAATATCAACATGCCTTTCATTCTAAAGTTAGATGCATATGTATCTCTTATGGGCTCTTTTTCCTCTTGTTTCCTCTTGTTTTCTTTGGGGAAGGAACTATGACTTCAGGTATTACGTCCATAATAACAGCTTTCCACAGGCTCTTTATTTAGAAGGACATGAGAATGCCCTACAAGTCTGATCATCCAAAAAAAAAGAAAAGCAACCGAACAACAAAACCCAAACACAAGCCAAAGAAGAAAGCAGTGTAAGGCACGATTTAGCAACACATAAGAATCAAACAGAGCCCTAAGCCAAACCTCAGTGTTACATTATTTTAAGTACAGCATGTTTCCCCAGCAGACCAAAAAAACCACTAACGCTATGAAAAGTGATTCTAAGATGAGTTTTGTAACTCCGGTATCCAAGAAAAGAAAAAGGCAGTAGCATGAAAATTCCTAGAGACATTAATGAAAAGGTAGACTAGATGGAAAACCACTTTCTGCCAAGTACTGTGACGTCTGAAGGGTTTCAGAGAGACAGAGAATTTTCCTCTGAAATGTCTGTCACCACCTGCAGCACTTGGGGTGGTTTGGCTCAGCTCTGAGTGAAGGAGACAGGGAGACAACACTTGCAGGAAGCTTTGCCTGTGGAACAGCCTTGGCCTGCTCTTGAGAAAACACTAGAAAGCCAGAAAAATGTCACGATGGCCATCAGAGAAAATAAATGCTCATTTTGGGGAGACCTGCCTGAGCATTTGAACTCTAGCAGATTGCATTTGTCCTCCTGCAGCCTGAATTAACCCCAGGCAGCACTGTCAAGCCACTGAAACCACTGACCCTGCAACCACCATTCTTCTGCTGGAAGAAACATAAACCTACATTGGCCAACACAAAGGAAGGATTACAGTCTCATTTTCACCTCCAGGAATTCCTGCCAGTGTTTTGCTATGGAAAAACCGTTCTCTGGTATTTCCTTTCATAGGAGACCTTCCATCATATGCAGGAGTGGAGCACCAGTCCTCTAGCATGGACCAGAAGTCTGAACTGCCTGATTTTTTTGGGCATTACCAGTAACTAGTGGCAATGGGGTATTCTACTGATTAGTTACTTGAACTCGCCCTACTATGACTTTTGTGAATTTGTGAAAAACCCAGCTTGATGGGAAGGTAGTGCAGCACTCTGGTGAAATCTGTGATATATCAAGTCCAGACTTACAGCTCTGCAGGATACAGCAGCAAGGTGGATAACAGTGTGTGCACACTCTGAAAGGGAATAGCCAGGGAATGTCTGCATGGATACAGCTACAGATGAGAGCAGGTGGGGTTCTTGTGTCCTTGATCCAAGCAATCCAGACCTCAGCCAGCTCCTAGTGCTGTGTGGCTCCATTAATTGAATGCTATACAGCAATATGTTACACATTTCAGCCATACATACATCTGAGGCATCACCAGGCAGCCAACTCTGTGCAGGCACAACCTGCAGATCATGCACACAATCAGTCCAAGAGACCCTACTAAATCAAAAACTCAACCAAAACCCTAAAAAAAAAAACCCTCCCAAAAGCAGAAAGAAATAAAGCAACTAAGATTTACATTCACGTAAATATTTAAAATGTAAATTTCATTTCACAGCCAATGCTTTATTGTACTAAAATTTGTAGCTAGATTATCTGATGTAAGCATTAACATATTGCCAAATAGTTTGTAATTTTGTGTAAATGCTTGCAGGCACTCACAGCTGTATCTAAAGTCTGTGAGACTCCCAGACAAAAACAGAATGTTACAAATGTTAAGTAGAGGCAACTGCATGTTGTAGCTGGCATCTTAATATAATTAAACATTTTCTTTTATTATTTCTATTTTACAAGTCCTGATAGGATGTTTCCTTAACTGCCAGTAGTATTTAGTTTATTGTCAGCTGTTTAAAAGTCAAATCATAACTTTCAAAAGAATTCAGGCCAATACAGTTTAGCACTGGTTAAAAAATGTGTACTTCATATGGCAGCTGGGCTTTGATCAAATCTGTATGCTGTATATCCACTGGCATATTTTCCTAAAATTCCTTTCATCAGCGTATGGCCTCATTATTTGATGCACTGTCAGTGAACTCTGTACAGCACAGTCTGCAGGATTTAATGTATAAACTGCACTATAGGGAAAGACATGCCGGAAGGATTTTAATTTCCACTTCCAACAAACTGATTTAATAATTCATGACTACATGCTTGAAGTCTGTTGGAGAAGGGTTTTTTTAATCCATTGTCCAACTAATTTTGGATCAAAATTTTGTACAGCCAAAGTGTAAAGTGATACACATAAGAACGTGTACACTGCAGAGCAGTGATCTCTTGGCCCAATTACCCAGTTATTTTATTGTTAGGCTGAACACATTTGCTTTCTTCCTGTTTTTTTAAACATTTGATTTCATTTAAATTTGGAGTATATGCGACAGAAAATCAGCAGAGCCCTTATTAAAAATCCCACTTGTGAGCTTACACAAGTCACTGGCTCAACGGGGACCTATTCCTCTTGATGGGTTTCCCTCAGGTACCCATCATCACAGCATCCAAGCAGTTTAAAAGCTCTAATGTCTCTATTCTCCACCCTCTATCCTTGTCATTATGAGTTAACTGAATTTCTTTTAATGCTGCCACAGGAGATGCCATCCCTTGAATAAGGTCACACTAGCAGTCAGGACCAGCACCCAAACCTCCCTAGTCACACAGCCAACCCTCTCCACAGGGACAGCAGACTTGTAACTCCTGCAGGGAGATCCATGACTTGCATATCACTTCTTCCAGTGTTTTATTTGTTAAATTTAAGTGCTTGTGCAAACTGCAGAAGATTACAAGCATCACAGTTTCATTTTCTATAAAGAACTTCACAGAGCTGCATAAGGAAAAACACTGCCAGTGTGGGTTCACACAGCAGGTTATCAAAGCTTTCACAGTCCTGTGTCCTCTGATCATCAGTTTTACCATTTTCAAGGGTTACAACATGCTGCTATCTATTCAGACTCTCAAAAAACTTTCTGGTTTTGTCACAGCAGAAATCAATTTATATTTGGTGCAATAGTTGTTTTGCTGGTCTATTTTTAAGCTGTTTTGTGAAGGGTGTTATCATGACAGTTCCTAGAATCTGAAACAGCCATACTGGAAAAGAAACCAAGAATTCAGGCATCACCTAATCCATTCAACACAGAAATACTTCCACTTTATTTTAAAATCACAATAACTTTCCTTTGTCTTGTGAGGACAAAGTGAGGACACAGTGAGCAAGGATGAATCAGTATTTCACTGAAAAAAGGAAAGATTTTTAGATGATTAACTAGTTATTTCCATAACCAGAAGACCAATATTAAAAAGGTAGGACATAAAACACCACTTCTCACTTCCTTTTCCCCAATAGTCATTTGTCCCCTAAGATGATAAGGCAATCGCAGTCTTGTGGGAGTTCTGAGGTTTCATTCCCTAAAAGGACTGTCAACACTGCAATAGGAACTCAGAAAAGGTGGAGTCTCCATCTTTGCAGACATCTGAAGCTTGACTGGACATAGGTCTAAGCAACCTAAACGAAACAGAAGTTATCCATCCTTTGAAATACTAACTAAATGATATGACTTCCTCATGTCTCCTTCAACACTCATTTTTTTACTACTTCCTTTAGCAGTTAATGGACAAATTAATAAATGAACTGAATCACACACTGAAGGTCTTGCTCAACATCCAACACCCTTCCACTTAAATTTGGATGCCTGAAAGCCATCAGATTACTTTTTCTACTCTCTAGTGATCTTATCTTCCCAAAGACTCTTCTGATAAGGGCAGTGTCTACCTGAGCTGCTTATGAAGTAACTACTTTACTATTAAAATCTGACTGAAAAGAGGATCACTTTTCTTTTATGAAACTGTCCAAAAGCTGAAGCAATTAAAGAACTGATTTATAGGCAGATAATAAACCCCTGTATCAAGAATAGCAATGTGTGCACAGGACAAGTGGACTACACACAGCACAGGTATAGGACTGCATTAGCTGTATCACCTAAATCATTATCTCACAGCTTCCAGGTACAGTTCATCCACATGGTCCTGGTTTGTCCATCCCATGAAAACTAAGTACAGAACTGGGAGTCAAAATTATTGTCTGCACTGGTGAGACAAGAAGGGGATTTCTTCCAGGATTCCCCCACTGGAGTTTGAAGAAGCTGGGTGAAAAATGCCACTGGATGAACTGCTGACACCCAAACCACACCAATGATTTCTTCTCACCCACCACACAAGACCATCTGCGTTTTCCAGGCTGACCTCTCTTTTCTATCCAGACCAGCAACCCCTTCCTGCCAGTCTTTTATCTCCCAGTGGCACCAAGAAGTGGAAGCCATTCTAGTTACCACAATAAATACTTCTCAACATTGTGGGGGGAAAAAAATTACTGGAAAGGAATTGGGCTCCATGCTGGCTTAGCTAGAAAAAGAAATGTGGTGAAGATTAAGTTGTGTTTCTATAGCCATGGCTGAGCAGGTGGCAAAGTCCCACCACAGGTGCTTGTTCCATAGAGGATTCCACTCCCTGGTAAAATAGCTACTCCTCAAAGAAACCAGGGCTTGAAGATATCCAGGACTCTTCCTGTCAGATGAGCCTTGTGTAAGTTTATGAAGCCTTGGGATCGCCATGATTAACTACGTTCCTTAAGCCATTCCCCACCAGGCTTTAGTGCTTTTAAACCACTGACCCCTTGAATTAAAAAGGGAGATTTCTCTTTTCACAGCTGTGACTCAAACACAGGAAGGAATTCACAGACATCTGAAAACAAAGCCAGGCAGAATTTAAAACAAAATCCTTCAATGACAGATTTAGCAAGTGATGGGCACAGCTGGAGCTTACAAATATAACTAAGCAAATGAGCATGCATTATACAACAACCTTACATAGACAGATGCTGTGAAGGGCAATTTCCTCACAAGGAATTGCAAAAACCAAACTGCTATGAATAAATAATCAGAAAAACTAGATACAGTCTGTTCAAAAGGAATGTGAGTCTTTGGGTCCTTGAGGAAACTAAATGGTAACCACCCCTGAAATGAGATATGTGACAACCAATTAAGCAACTAAAGCCTTGATTTCTAGTTATCGTCTATTTAAATCACAATACAAAATCAAAATTCCTGTGCCTAGAGAAGAACAAAACACTACTAAGGTAGTTTTCAAAACTAATATAATACCTTTCATACATTCAACTTAAAATATACAGTAACTAGTGCAAACACCATAGAGTCATTGCAAAGGAAGTGTGTCCCTACTGCTTCTGCTGGGGAAGCTGATGCTAAATGTACTCACTAGATATTCTAGGAGGAACTGAACTGAAAAAAGAAGTGGAATTATATACTAACAGCTAATTATCAGTGTCACTATCTTAAACATGACATGCTTCTTTCTACCCAGTCAAATGGGCTACATGATACAGCATATCACTTTTAAGAAGCAAGCACAAGTTTGCAGATGAACTTTATAAAATGCAACAAATATCTTGAAGATAATCAAGCATGAGGAATTGACCACCTCCACACAGTACTGCAAAGCAAAACAACAATGACTACTGAAAATTCTATTTCCCTTGTCTGCCTAGCTGGGGTATGTGACTTGCATTAATGGAATGGGGAATAATGTACTTGCACTCAGACCCAGGACTGACTGATGTCAAATGAAGTTCAACCATTCATATTAATGGGGATCAGCATTTGTCTGAGGGAATGGAAGCCTCTCAGACCTCAGGGTCATGAATTGACAAGCTATCGAACATTTTCTCTGTAGTGCTGACCATCCTCCATCCCACTGAGCTCAGCTGTCTGGACCCTTAGTCCCACTCCAGCTGCTTTGTGCTCCTCCTGAGGCACAGAGAGAGCTCATTACACATTCCCTCTGTGTAATGTGCAATGCAGGCTGAGGTCTCACAACTCCCTTTCTAGGAAACGCAGGATGGTCACATTTCTCTGGACCCCAAGAAAAGCACAAAGACATACATGCAAACTATGAGTTGTGTTATTCTAGAGATCTTGAGTAATTGACTAAGCCAGATGGTGAGAGAAGCGCCACTAATGAAAAAAAAAAAAAAAACACCACTGAAAACATCACCACAAAACAACAGAGATGACTAATAACTTACACCATGAAAATGATTGTTAAATTGCTATTGTCTCACGCCATTAATACACTGGGAGGATGCAAAAAGCAGTTTTTCCTACAGATGGACTTTCTGGAAAAATACTTTCTCACAAACTTATTCTTGAATGATTTCAGAGTATCTATAAGCTTATGGGTTGTAGTCATGCTAATGATCAGCAAGCAGTAACTTCAGACAGCTGATAAAAGTCTGTAGCTGATATTAGCTATCGAAACATTAAAATATGCAAAAGAAACCACTGCAGCAGAGTTTTGGTCTTCTTAATATCAAGCAGAGCAATTTTGGGAGTAAGAAGTTATAATTTTCACCATCATAATTAATCCTAATAATATTAAAAACAGCAATACAAACAATGATGTGTAACTTCTTTCGTAAACTTTTTTGGCAACAAGTCTGCCAGATGAAAATTCAAATCTTATGGATGATAAGAAAGTCAGCTGTTTCTACTGACTTTTACAAGTTATAACCCAGCTCTGGTAGTCAGGACATGCAGAGTGAGTGAATTCAAAAAGCCCACTCAAGCCCTGGCATCTCTGTTTCTTTAAAGGCACCTCAGCCACACTCTTGTTTTTCAGAAGTGCTTGTGAGGACATTAAAAACCACAAAACAATAAAAAGATAAGAATCCAGCATGCAAGGCCAACCCCAACGAAGGATGAGACAAATGAAAAAACAAGATTAAAATAAATGCCTTATGTGCATAACAAATTTCAGTATCATGAGTCACTAAACTGACCCATGAACTAATCTGATCATGCCTCTTTTAATTGTTCCACATAAGGATCTGCTTTCTGAAAAAGAAGAATATCTTTCACAGACATAGTGCTACAGCCAGTTTTTTTCTTTATTAATAGTGTATGAGTACTGTAGTAATCTGATCAGGCCTCTTTGAATTGTTCCACATAAGGATCTGCTTTCTGAAAAAGAAGAATATCTTTCACAGACATAGTGCTACAGCCAGTTTTTTTCTTTATTAATAGTGTATGAGTACTGTAGTGCAAGTTATGGAACTTAAGTTCTGCTACAGGTTTAGAAAGATGCATATAGGATGGAGGAGAGAGGCAGCTAGACCAGAAAATGCCTTCTGTAGGTACCTGGAGAACTTATCAGTAAAAACCACTGCAAAACAATGAATTCCTCATGGTCATGTCAGGTGAAATATAAAAGCTAAAAAGGCAAGACTGCAAACCTATGCGGTCAGTAACTGAGAAAGTAATCACATTTGATCTTTCAGCACTGAAGTTGCCTCCCAGTTTTCTTTCCTTAGCAATATGGATCATGAAACATATACTAATTTTCTACACTTCAGTAGTTCTGGGTTTTCTCCACCTTCAACATTCATTTCCTGTTCCAGAAAAATCCTCTCACACAGCAACTCGTTACTTAAATAAGAATATAAAAATGTTTGTAAAGGCAAGACTGAAGGCTCATCCAGTCTAGTAGTCTCTTTTCAACAGCAAGAAGAATAATTATAGAACATTTATATATGATATTTCCCTACCCTTCGTGCTCCCCCTCCTCTCCATCTATTTTCAGCTCAGGAGATTTCCTGAGCCTATTGTGGCCTGTCTATTTTGCAACCCCCAAGTAGATATCACTTTCAAGTACTTGTCCAGTATCACTCTGAGCCCTTGTAAAATTCTTGCATCTGCAACACCATCTGGCAAACAAGTTTATATGTCTGCTACCCAATGTGTGAAGAACCACTTCCAATACCAACAGCACAATGTGGTAAGGTATTAATTTCCCTTCATACACCACCACATTCATAATATTAGCCAGAAAGTAGCTTATATTGGGCAATAAAAAAAGGAAAATTCTGATTTAGTTGTGATGATCATCCAACTGTTTCAACATTAACTGCATTACATGTTACCTCATTATTTTATTTTGTATAACTGTCTCACTAATTGAGTGGGAAACTAAGTGAAAACTGGTCAAGATAAAGTTAAGAAGGTGATAGTAGTCATAATTTCTAATGAGTGTTTGCAGCCAAAGAAAAATGTCTTGTTATGGTCACTGCACAAGGTGAGATATAATACTTCACAACTAAATTTTTGGTGAGAATCCAGGATCAGCTTTGAACAAACTAAGTTCAATTCAACAGAGTAAGTATTTGCCAAGGCTGGCAAATATACAGGTGGGGCAAAACCAGAGCTGAGATCAGTGAAAGACAAACCCTTCAGTTTCACAGCCATCCGTGGCTCAGCATCAGTAGCAGGAGGGTTCCCACACATGAAGTGGTGAATACCTGCAGGCAGGTGGGATGGAAAAGGATCCCAGCACCCAGCAGCTGGGGAGATCTGCCACGTCTCTCCTTGACAAAGCACTTTGCCTCTCTCACACCACAGTAAAATTCACTTTTAGCTTACTGAAATGGCCAGGTTTTCTCATATTCACAACTTTTACTCTAATAAAGGCAGCATGGGGGTGAAGGGTTTTACTTTTGCACCAGTTGATGATGTATCTTTAAAATCTTCTGCTTTCAAAATTACTGAATAATTTGAGAAATGTACTTTAAGATTTATGCTACAAACTGACTATGAGGAAATAGAGTTATAAGCTCTATTAATCTTCATGTTTTAAGGTGTGAGTGATGTAAGAAACACCATCTTGCAATACAGAACAGTAAAATTGTGAAGATTTATGCCTTCCGTTGAAACATCTGGTCTTACCCACCCTTGGTGCCAGAATGGCAGACTGGATGAGCTGCTTGTTTATTCCAGCCAGGCGTTTCCCTGACTCCTGGACTTTATGTTAAGACATGATGAACATCTTACTCCCACTGGAGAATTTTTACTCTCATGAAGTCAATAGGTCAGAACTTTTGAAATTTACAGCTCATGAAAGGGATTACTCCTTTGAGTTTGTTAGATTCTAGTGCATCAGTAGACAAATATAAATACTTAAAACAATTGTACTTTATGTACTCCATACTTGTGCTTCATACAGGCATAGGCATTAATTTAAACGCCTGTCAGAACACAACTTCATTAGCAACAGAGTGAATCATGAGGGGTAGGAAATATCCAAAAGGCTTACATCTCACAGAACTGCAACTTCAAAAAAGTTGCTTTCATTTTACAACTACAACAAACTTCTCAATTCAGTATTATAAACTGTAATTATTCTGGAGGATCAAATTAGTTATACTTACTCACTTAGAATTCAGAATAATTTCATTCTTTTTACTATATCTATCAAAAGTAAAATGTCAAGTGTCTGCAGTGGATCAAAAAGATGTAAAGGCATTTCTGTTACAGCCTAATGAGTTTCAGAATTGTTTCTAAAAATGCACACATTCAAAAGTTTCATGACTTTATCAAAAACTAACCTTGAAACAATGATGAAAAGCATTATACTTTCTGAAAAAAAGTCTTCACTAGGTTTGAAAACAGAAAAGTTACACCGCCTTTTTAAATTACAGCTACTTTTAAGATTTTCCAGAGGTAGCTACAGTTTGGCTTTGACCCTACTATTGCAAAGTGCCAGAAATACCAAATTATAGCAGGAAAAATGTTGTGTGTGCACACATGTATGTGTTTGTCTACAGTCTGCATGAGTAATTGAAAAACATCCAACATACACACACAGCAAATCGCATAATTAAGACTTTTATGCAGAAGAAATTTGCCATTTAAGTAGAAAATAATGGAAGGACAGCAGAGATTTCTCAGTACTAAACCATAATGCTTCATTTAATGAGTAATCCCTGGAGCATATGGATGTTTACCTCACTCTGGGCAAGCTCAAGTGCATAGACAGACAATTACAATTCTTCAGCTGATGTATGATAACTTGTCAGGCTGCTGTAATGCAGTGACATTCTTTCATGGCCTTATACAGTGCATTTCTGTATTTTCTTCCATGCCACTATGACTTTTGTCTTTGCAAGATTAAATGCCTGTAAGATATCTGCATGTTCAAAGTTGAAATACCTGAATTTGAATACACAGAGCCCTGGAAACTTAAAAACTGAAACCTCTGTCTGCAGTCTCTTTGACTTTGGCAGGTACATTGTCTTCATCCACTCTGCCTTCAGAAAAATAAAATATTAGTAAATTGGAAAAAAAAAAGATGAGATTAGGAAATAGGAAAATCAGAATACAGTTTGGTTGCACCGCATCTTACATGAATAATGGCTGGACAGCAGACTTATTTACATAACCCACTGAATACAATTCAAAAAGAATTTTAATATGTAGATATAGGCTGGAGATTAATAGTAAAATGCTGGCACATGGCTTCAGAGAGACTCCAAGTTTTGCCTTGGGAGAATGGCAAAAAGAGAAAATATATTGCTAAAGCCTCTCTTCCCACCACTTTTATACTGCTGCCTCTTGTCAGAGTGTAGGGTGCAAAGTTCTGAGACTGGTATTTGGCAAAATTACAGCTTCAATTATTTTTAAAAAAAGAAAAAAAAGAGGAAAAAGGAAATCTAATGGAACTGCTTTGGTCAGTCACACAGAGCTACTGAACTTTAGTGTCATTAGTCTTCACTTCTCCATGAAATTTGTGAAAGCTGAAAGCAGTAATTTAAACTATTAATTTTCTACACTTTTAGACACTATAGAAAAATCTTATTTTTCTAGTCCATATTACTCGACAAGGAAAGTTAAAATACAGAGAGTATAAACCCAACTGCTTGTTAATACGGGGAACTCCAGAATCTCAGAAATGCCCACACTTCTCTATTTCTTTCTATGTATTTGATCCAAAATTCTGGCTGTCAATGTAAAAGGAATTTAAAGTGGCTTTAATGTTCTTCTATTCATGATAATCTAAAGATATAAAAGATGCACGATTCACAGAAAAGTAACCCATGCACACTCAGATACATACTCAGTATAGATAGCTGTGCTTTGTTCCACAAGAAACTCTTGTGATTCACAGCACCTGTGAGTATGAGTTTCCAGGTTACTATAAAATTATTTCTTAAACATTAAAAACATAATGCATTTAAGAAGTTTTCTTCCTTTTTTTTTTTTTTTTTTTTTTTTTTTTTTTTAAATGAAGGCAAAAGTAGCAATCAATGGTCATGTATATTCTGGTTGGCATATTTCACACAAGAGACCCTGGATAACAAACGATGGCTGAAATATCAGAATTCCTTCCAATATTTACCTCTGTTAATGATAACTACAGCTGCACTCAAAATCTGCTGCCCTTGATATCACTTACATTCCCACAGGAATATAAATCTCCAGGTTTCAAAAAAGGTATTCATCTCAGGGCTCTGCAGAAACACACAGCTTTTTTGTTTGATGCTGCCTGATAGTATTATTGGGTTAACATGATGAAATAAACTTTCTTTTTTTTTTTTCTCCATGAAGCGAAGCTTATCTAGTCTCACATTATTAATCTGAAAACAGGCCAAAAGAAAAAACAGAAAGAGAGATACAACAAATTCAGACCTCAAATATGGTCATTTGGGCCACTGCAGATCTTCAATAGAAGCAATTTACTCCAAGACATGGGAATATTGAAAAAGAAACACTATGAAGAGGGACTACTGAAGGCTGTTTACTATCTGTTAGAGATCAAAGAGGATCAGAGCAAATATGAAATTGTCTTGTAGCTGAGGTAATAATGTACCTAATGATCTTAAAATGAAAAGCTGTATTTCTACATCTCATTTTAAAAGGTGTGCATTTTAATCCCATGAGTAATCCAACAATGATAATTGCAAAACTGTAACATATAATTATATTTAAAAACAAGTTCTATTCCATCTTTGAATCAAAATTATTCCTTTCATCACAGTAAACCCCTGTTGTTTTTAAAACCCAATGTCTATATTTATTTAATTTAATTCATAATCCCCTGGTTATCACTGTAATTTTACTCATATGTAGGTTATCTAATGTGCACTGCTATAGCTGTTTGAAGTGTACTTCCAAAAGCAGAACAGAACTAAGACCCAGAGACACATCACCACCTCTTGCAGAAATGTCCCTCATGCTATGAATAAAGCATAAGCTTAGAAAAACATCATCACCCAGCAAACAAATAGCATTTGCTGAAGCAAGCACATGTGTCTGGAGCTGTGCTCCCGAGCTAATTGGAGGCAGATTCTTGTGCTGTGCCACAGGACACCGCAGCTGAGAAAGCCCTGAGCTGGTCATGGAGAGTTCAGCACGCTGTGCAAGGGCAATTGCCAAACTCCGGGGCAGGAGGCAGGGCCAGAAATCCCAGAAAGCAGGCTAGGAAACAATGCTGTCATCTGTCACGAGCACCCCCGACAGGGAGAGGAAGGCAGCAAGGACAGGGGCTCGGTGATGCTGCCCTGGAAGCTGCCACGAGCCACTGCAAGGCTGAGCCCTGGGCTGAGAACAGGGACATGAAGGGCAGGTGACACCAAGGAAGGATGATGGCCTTGAGCAAATGGGCAGGTGACACCAAGGAAGGATGATGGCCCTGAGCAAACGAGGCCAGCACCTGTTCCTGCAAGAGATGCCCCAAACCATCCCTGTGTCTGTGTTCAGCTGGGATGGTACAAGACTAAGATGAGGATACCACGGAGATTGGGATGGCTCTTCCTCAAAATGGGTGGAACACTTAGATTACACTGAAATTATTCAGTATCTAAACAGCCAAAGCTGAATTGGAATAGGCACACCTGCAGCTGGCAGACTGCCTTATGCAAGGACACTATCAAACACAGTCACGGAGAGCCAAAACTTCTGCGCTCATGTTAAGCACCTAATTCTAAAGTGATGTTGAATTTAGAAAGTGAAGCAGCTAGTTAGGACTCCCTGGTGTACCCAAAGACAGAGGGGGAAAAAAAAAAACCAACCCAAAAAGCAAAAAAAACAACCAAAAAAGTCAACTGAACTCTCCAAGAGCCTATTCTAGGAGCAAGTAATGAACTGATGGGTACATTCACTGGGATCTGGCCCAGCCTCATTTCCAAACTGGAGGACAGAAAATTTCGAAACTCTGCAACAACCCTTCTCTTCTTTCCTGTGTGTCAGGCTAACCCTGACCCAGAGTGTATCTTCTAGCTCAGCCTTGTCCAACATATGGTTCCAGGCAGGATGCTGCCTATAAAATGCTTTTGCACTAATTCCACGAATTAGAGCATTGAAAATAAAAGCAGAACTTTCCGAGGGGGACCAAAAGGCAGCGCTGCCCTTCTGACAGAGACGTGCTGTCAGCCACAGCCAAGGCTGGGAACTCATGTGTGACTGAGGTACTGAGCTAATGGGTCTCCAAAAACAAGAAGTGACCCCATCAGCCAAGCTGCGGATCTTGATTTACCCACCTGACAGCCCTGTTCTGCCCTGCTGGGCTGGACTTTGCAGAGCATTCCTGCAAGAAGCACCTGCAAAAGGAGGGGAAGGGAGGGACACTCTGGCCTTGGTGAAATAGGTTTATTAGAGTTGGAAATAGCTGAGGTGATTACCCTGTGTAAACTGACTAAGGAACAATACCCAAACAAAAGAGAGTCTGACACAACTGTCAAAACAAAGTCAGTTCTGAAAGACATCTGACAAGGCAACATCTATTTTAAAAATCCTCAGGATATTAACTGCGTATTTATGTTTTGCGTTAAGAAGACTAAACATCATGAAAACAGCTGAATTTAGCACAAACAATAGGCCAAAAAATGCAACACTAGTGCTTTAAAATAATTAAAGAACCATTTGTTCTTGCATTTATGTTGCTTCCAAATACTGGCAGAACTCCTTCAAATAAACAAGCTGCCAGGTTTTTTGTTTTGTTTTGTGTTTTTTTTTAATTTTTAAAGACTACATGTAGGCAGCAATTTAGGCAAATCTGGACATTTGTTCCATTCATCTGAAGTGAAAAAAAGCAACACATCTATCACACTGCACTTTCACTCTTCAGAAGCCAAAACTAGGGCCCTCCAGGGAACAAAAAGTTTAATTATAAACTATCACTGTACAACAAGATAGATCCTCGGACATATCTCTGGGAACACATTCAATACTCTAAGGCAATAGAATCTGATATGCATTTTTTTCTTTTTTTTTTTTTTAATGCAAGATCATAGCTCTTTTTTTTTTTTTGGTGTAAAAGGAAAAAGTCAGCAAAACAGTGATCAATTAGAGACCTGCAGTTTGTTGCAAAATAATGTCCATAATAGTTAGTAATTTTTCAGAATCACAAGAATAGAAAAACAAAAGCACTGTCACTAACTAGCAATCTATTTGTTGTTTAAATAGTGCCTAAATTTGTGCTGTGTAATACTGAGAAAATATAGAGTCACAATGCAAAACCACATTGTAATTTCCAGTTTCTACAGAGCTTTTTATAATTTTTGTATCAATTCTGAAAGCAGAAGTGTCTGAACAAAAACCAGAATTTCCCCCGCATTACCTTTTCCCTTTTCAAACCCCTCATCAAGCAAAAGTAGGGAATTTATTCCATGGTCTCCTGTCAGAAATATTTCTTAATTGCACATTATGATAGCTGTTTCATTTCTTTGCACAGAAAATTACCCTAACAGGAATTTTGTTAATAAATGACATTTAAATTTAAAAAAAAACCTGAAAGTAGTAGCAACAGTTGTACAACTCAACAATACTATTTAGCCTCATTAAAGACTATTTAGTAAGGCTGCATTTTATATTTCCGTTGTGCAACAGAGAAGAAAATGAGTTATGTCAATAACACTGTCACCTAGGTCAAGCCCCATAGGAATCCCTATGAATTCCTTCTAAAATCCCGTGTAGATTTGTAAACTATGATCTTACCCACCACATCGGTGAAGTGTGGAGTTTTTTTTAAACAACTGCACACTGACAGCCTCACTCTGTTTTCACAAAGATGAACTGGATCTCTACAAAGGCACCGAGCTGTGGCTTCACACGAGAGGTGTCCATCAGGTAAATTGATTCTCATGAGCAAATGAGCTGCAGAAGTAAACATGAAAGCTTTGTACTGAATCTAATTTAGATAAATTCTGAAGACCTACACATGACATTAAAAATGAAGATTAATTTATCTTCTCCTACAGAGATGTCTACTTAGATGATATATATAAAAACTGATATGAATACTATTATCCCTGGTAATAATATTGCCCATGTTCAGTATCTTTGAAGGTTTTCAAGACTCTTGAGATCATGCAATTTCTAAACATGATAAAACAAAAACACAATTATTTTGCCTCAATAACGATGTTCAATACTTTAGAAAAGCTTACACTTGTAAACAGCAATTATCTAATTACTCGTTCTCATTTTCATTCTTCTTTTCCCAGGAATTAACTTTGTGAATACCTTCACATTTTTAATGAAAGCAGAAGTGATTTACAATAAATATTCATTACAAAGTCTCCACTATGGAGCAGTATCAGAGTAAGGCAGAGAGGAATCAATAAGGTGCTTGCCAGTGTGTGTCCACTGATTTCACTGAAGTTGCACTAAATTAGGTAGAAAAGGATCATGACTGTCATGACCCTTTAATACTGGTGACATTTGTGGTCACTAGTACACAAATACTCTATTTCTTGTCTTAGTTCCAGTTGTAAATTCTTTTGACAGAACAATTAGAGAGCACATTCATTCACATAATTTGAATCAAAGCAGAGTTTGTCTTTAGTTACTTCAGTGTAAAAATATTTGATAGCATCACGAAGACTCAGACTCGCCTCCATTCAATTCATATACCTGAAAAATAGAAGGTGGCAGCTTGAAGTTACACACATAACCAACAAAGAGGAACAGTAACCACTGGAAAGTGAAACTACCAACCTGAGCTGTGCAGCACCTTCTCAGTAATCTATTTAAGGTTCAGATTCTATACAGCAGGAAAAATGTAGATCCATGCTGACACTTGTTTATGTATTTCACTAGCCAGACCAAATAAATGCTTTCAAAGTCAACAAAAACTTTTGTTTCTCCAGTTCCAAATCTACACATAGTTACTTCATTACTACATAATGCCCTTTGCTGAACAATCACAAACACCCCTGACATATCTGAGCATGGTCTGCTGCTGTAGGAGGTAAAGAATCCCTCCAATAATGGTGCAATAGGTTTCTTATCCTCCTGCTACTACATCAGAAAAGTATGTCAGTGATGTTAGGTGTTCATGTCCTTCCTGTAGTGGTATTCTCACTTGAGAGGAAATGAACAAAAATGTCAGTGTGCACAACACGGATTTCATCACAAATTAATTGAGAAGATTATATGGCCAAGAACTGAAAAGCTGCAAAAATTACAGCTGGAAGGAATGTGATGGAAAACAAAGTGATCCTGCCTCTTACAGTAAAACTGCGAAGCAGAGAAAAAATAAAGGCAATGTTTAACTCAGCTCATCTAAAATAACAAGACAATGTTTCTTGTTCCTTGGTGTCTTTCTCCATCAGTGTACACCCTCTGCAGGAATGACTCAGGAGTCCTGAGGAACACATGTTTTCTGATTTGCATGACTGCATGACCCGAAAGTGCAGCCTAGAGCATACGCATTAGAGAGTGTGAAGGGATGGAAGTGCAGACAGTGATCTTCTGGGATGCTGACAATAAAAGCACTTGTAAATTATATCTCATTGTTTCCAGTGGAGGGGAGAATGGCTGCAAACCACTGAAACATGATAGATCTATAGGTTTAGTGATTCATTATTACTATCAAAAATAGTAACAGTTTTATTCAATTATCTATACAGATATACCCTCTGTGCTCAAGTAGTTGACAGAGGCTTGATTAGTCCTGTATACTGTTGAGGGTTCCACTCCTGTCTACTCTTGTCTTCCAAAGCATCCAAGTGCTCTAAGCAGTGGTTGTCAAAGAATCAGACTAGACAACAGAACTGCCATCCAAGGTACCAGAAGTCTTCTGAAAAAGTGGCAGAATGTTGCTGTCCTGGATATACAGGAAATGGGATGGGGAACATGTCCCACTCCTCGATTAAAAACTGAAGGTAAAAAAAAAAAAAGAAAAATCTCCCTTTTTCTTTCTCCCAACCTTTTTCATTTACAAAATTTGCAATTCTGTTCTTTTTATATACATTCATTTGCAAATGTAACTGAAATAAACTGATTCAAGGAACTGAAAACATATCACTACTGGTTTTTTTAAAGCTCATATTAGTCAAACCATCCCACTAGCTTGTGATACTACTTCTGTCACTGAGGTTTGGGCAAAGAGCAGAGCAGCTTTCTCCTGGAAGGTCCCAAGACATTTCACTTAATCTTCTGCCTCCCACCCTGGGTCTTACTCACATATTTCAGCTTGTCTCTCTGTGTGGCCATACTGGGAGCATTCTGAAGCTAAACCCACAGGAAAGAAACAGAGAAGAACAGGAACCATGCAAGAGCCTGCCTGGACAGATTGAATAATGCTCCCAATTTGTTAAGATGACTGAACTTCCCCAGTGTTATTGTTTTATCATTCCTTTGAAATCATAACTTAATACTTTTATTCTCTGTGAACTAGTACACTAAACACAGTTACTTAATGGTGAAGTATTAGAAAAACATTATTGTAAACATATAATAATAATGTAAATGTACTGACATATGCTTATGATTATTCTTATAAATACCTTTTGGGAAAGCTATATTGAATTTATAAAATTTGGCTTTAGCCATGGCCCAAAATTCAGGGTTCTGTTAAACACATTCGGCCTGAATCTTTCTGAGTCTCCATGTGAAGAAAGGATAGGCTTTCAAAACAGATTGAGCCTGGCCATAACACAACAGGATCAGAGACATACTTCTCCTGCAAGGAAAAGCACTTCAAACACCAGGGTGCCAGTCTGTCAGCACTTATCACTCAGTGGGTTATTCTATCTATCCAGCAGATTCTCCTTCCAAACTTATACTTCATCACACTCCTGACCTTGCTGCATGTGGCCCCTTCAGCAGAGTTCAAGTCTGCTCCCTGTAAGACAGGGAAAGTTTATTCATCACTTCTCATTATCATCTCAGAGACTTGTTCACTGTAAGCCAAAATTATTTACTCTTCTGCTTCGGGGGTGTTCATGGAGATGGGCGAGATTAAGAAAAGTCTAACCAAGAAAATGTTATCCTGCAAAGAAAATGAACAAAAACCTTCCCTTTCAGAAGTAAATGATTGCTTCTGCTCTTGTTTGGTGAGCAACTTTCCATCCAAAAATGGGATGGAAACTGAGGTAGCCAGACCATTTTGTGCTCCAGCTAATACAGTATTTCAGATCAAGAAAAACAGGCAAGGCTGCACCACTCTGGCCTGCCTCGTATGGACTCTTTTTATTTTTTTTTTTCCTTTGAAAAATTCCATTTGCTGTTCAAGCCAAGACAAGAAAAGAAACATTTTTAACCTTAAGGGTCTGACATAAGCCTACAAAATTAAATAGCAAGGACTAAAGTGAGGCAGGTTTTACAGTTCTTAAGAGGCAATCCTTTGTTCCTTCCTTAACAGTACATTATAGCCAGGGAAAACTTTCCAAGCTGAAAGCAAACAGGCAAGAGCAGATTCAACTGCCTTTGTTTGAACTGAAATCTGTGCAGGTCAGGACCACATGGTACTAAATACTCTACAAATAAAGAGCAAGTATCAATACCTTCCCTGATGAGCTTACATCTAGGAAGATAAAACAAACAGAAGATGGGTGGAAGAAAAGTCTGTGTAATTACAGGAATATGGTACAGTCACCCCTAGAGCTGCTCAGACTTGAGCTTCCAGACCCCAAGTCTAAGTTTGGAGCAATAAATAAAATGGGCCAGACACTATTTGCAGACTCTGAGACAAAGCAGCCTGGCACAGCTTCTGTCTATACAGCTAAGCACTCATTCCCTTCAAAACCAAGTGGTCTCATCCATATTGTCTCCTGGGAGCCCTCGCATCCCCCCCAGCTTACGATCAGGCAGTTTGGAAATGTGCTAGCTGACAAGAGCAAAAACCAGTCCAGTAAACACACTAACAAACTCCACAGGCCAGCGCAGGCCAGCACAGTCTCCTGACCTTGTTTAACTTGCAAATACAGATGTAACTCATCTGCCTCCCCGGTGACCGCCTTCAGAGTCCCTACACCCACAAGGGAAATGTGCCACTAAAGCCATCAGCCGGTGAAACAGCCAGAAAAACATCCCATCAAGTTTTGGCACTTAAAAAATACTGCCTTTCATTGTGTAATTCCTGTGGAAAATACAAGACGTGGCAAAACCTTGCAAAATATTCCAGCAGTGTGAATACACATCAGAATGAGGCTAACACAGGTAGAAATAAAAAAAGGAAGAGGGTTCTAGGTTTTATTAGACTGTGGACAGATACATTACAGGTGAACTCTGGAAATTTAACTGGTTTTTTGTGGGTTTTTTTTAAAGGCAGTGCTAGGCTAAAATATCAGCTGTTTTTTTACGATCACTGAAGCCATTTTCAGAAAAGCTTTGACAAAACTGGGAAGAAACAGCAGAGAGCTGATACCCACTGCAGTGCACACAAGTGTCATCCTACAAGGTGCTGCTGGTTTTAGGGCAGAAGTTCACTGACTTCCTCACAGCTGTGCTCAGTTCACCTCACACGAGATACCAACCTCAAAAGAGAGGGGATAAAAGCCATGCAGACAGGACTGTGACAGGGGGACACTACTGATCTCCAGTGCTTGTCACAGCCCTCATGCCACATGTCACCACCTCTTCCCTTTGCCAGAAGACCCATTCATGGAGTCTGTCTCAGCTGCAGTCAGCACTGGCTTATTTATTATAAACACCTGGCATTCAGTGCTGCTGTGCCTGCTGCAAATGGATCTGCAGGACTGAGGACAGAAGGCTTATGATGAAATGAGAGTGGAAATGGGAAATAACCTTTTAAAATGGCAGGGTTACAGACAAAGGAAAGTATGTCATGAGTCTCTTGTTCTCTTCCACCACATACTCAGAAGAAGGGATTAATAACTGATCAGTTGAGAAACCAGCAAGATTACCAGCAGAATCTCTTGCCATATTCAGATGAGATGCCTAATTTTTTTTAATTAATTCATGTGAAAGGAAAACTAAAACAAAAAAATAATCAGTATGGATCTTGGAAGAATTTCAGGAAGTATTTTATGTCAAAGAACAGCCCTTCTGCCAACCAGCTGTAGGGGTTCTTTTAACAATTTTTTAGAGTTGAGCTTCTGCAGCTTTTTTTCTTTTTTCTATTCCAGAAACCTTGGGGATGTTTCTCTTCTAATTTTGAGCCCACTCATGAGCTGGGAATTCTTTTCCCAATGCGTGAGTGTGAATGATATGAATGGATACTGCACAACTTCTTACCTCTTCTCTTACTGCTTGCTATTTGCCTAACTCTTCCTGAAAGCAATAGTAGAAACTTTTTCAGGGGTTTATCTGGATCTGTGGAAACCAAAGACTCAGCCTCCCTACACGTATTTATAAGAACTTCTGCAGAACAGGACAGTGTTCAGTATGCAGAAACTGAAATCAGGAGCCACCAGTTTGTCTGATACAGAAAGAATTAGGAGTCTCACATGCACCTCCAGGAATGCTTTAAATAGAAAAGGAATTGTACAAAACAATCTTTCAAATTTAAGTGGATCAATGGTTTGAAAATGCTCTCAATTTCTCTTGAAAAGCATCTGAGAATTGGTGCTACAGATCCAGTGCTTTGCTCCCACAAGAAATGCATCCTCAGTGGCCATGGACATGTCCATTGCCTGCTTCCAAACCCCCCTCTGCAAGCCCATCAAACTGATTGCAAGGAGCTATTAATTATCTCTAACTGTGCAAGAGCAAATCACTGCACCTTCATGACTCCAAGCTGAATGAACACCTAATATCTGAGGTGTACCTTTGGTCTCTAACATACTTGTTGATTTCTTTCATCAGTTTCAACTCATGCTCTTCATACACAGCAAACAGTCTAGTTCTGAGTGCAGATTAACTTTAGAAGGTGATAATAATATCTACTTTTGTTGTGTATTGTACTTCATCACCTCAAAACCTGCCTGCATCACTTAGTTGTTTTGCTTAATGTAATCTCACCTGGTGCAACGTGAGCTGTGGTGGTGCTGTGTCACAAGAGAAGAAATTTCTGCAAATGCTCAGGCTACTGTAGTTATTGCTGCAGCTGAAACCTGGTCTGATTGCTTCAAACAAATTTTTGGTTGCTTTTTTGCTATTAAATCTTGGAAAGCCTCCAAAATAAAAATGATAAAATACTGAACATCACAAAAGATGCGTTCTTCCACAACTTGCAGATCATCTTTGGCCCACTTCCTGATTTTAGCAATTACAGCATTCCCCCAAGCTCCCTGCACACTGCCCATAGATACAAGGCTTTGCATGGTCTGTCACTTAATTCTGAAAACTACAGCAAGTTAGTGCAGGAACACTATGGTAGACAGTAGAGCAATTCAATACTAAATCACTGTTAGGTCTCTGTATGGTTTTCTTGATCGATGTTACACTGCTGATCTATTTTTATGTATTATTTACACTGGGACAGTGCCTGGAGGCCCCAGCCAGGGCAGGACCCCATAATGCTGCAATACAATCAAGTAAGATGCAAGGGCCTCTTCTCCTTGCAGCCTGTAGTCTAAATACACACTGAATGAGACCAGATGGAGAAAACAGTCAGAGGGAGGAAAAAGTGAGACAGTTCTTAGTAGGAGTGGCAGGCAGAGCACAACAGCTACTTGGCAATATGCAGGCAATGTACAGTTCCTGTCACTGTTGTCTGTTTTCTCTCTGTCCTTGGTATCATGTTTTACAACCTGCAGTGACCTGAACAAACACTCATATACAGACTCGTCCTCTGCGTGTCTGAAGCACTTGAAACCATCTCTCACTGCCCGCTGAATTAGGGCACAAAGTGGGTGGTGTGAAATTGCAGGTTTGGAGTGACCCACGGGAGGATTATGGCTTTGAGGTGTCAAGGGAGCCCAGAAGGCAGCTGATCTCAATGCAATTCACATAATCTCTGTTTTTATTCCTTGCACACTGCCTGCAGCAGGAACAGCCAAGAGTCCTTACGGTGTCCAGCAATACAAGTCTCAATTCAAGCCCAGGCTGTCTGGGGAACCAGCAATGGGTGCACCTCCCACCTAACTCACTAGTTAGTCACAGAGTTCTCACTTTGGCTGAAGATGGGCTTTTAAACTCACAGCCTCATGACCCAAATGCATTTCTTAAATTAGGAAGTGCTTATTTCATGTCCTGATCAGAGTCAAGACTGCTTTACACACAGATAAAATCCCCACTGTGTTTAGGTCCTCTGAGCAAACCCTAAATGTCCCTCTGAGTTCTTAGGACTGTTCAGCTCTGATTTCCAAAGCAATAGTGTTGGGTCTGCAAGGTCAAGTAAAAACAATAAACATAAATTCCTGCAAACACTTCCGAATTGAGCATATTTAGACATTCCCACGTGTAAGTCTAGTCCAGTATGATACTAGAAATCCACAGGCTCTCTGACACCAGGTCCCTGTCCCTGAAGTGACTGATTGCTCTTGACACATCCCTGCCTCTTCATCACTAGATGAGCCAGAGGACAAGGGCTGAACAGCAAAGGGACTCTCCTGTTCCCTGAAGAGCCAGGAAAGTAGGGAAGTGACCAGCAGGTGTGAGGGAAGTCAGATTCCAGCTCTGTGAAGGTGAGCTCTGGAGAGGCTGGAGGTGGGAGATATCAAAACAAGAGGGATAAAGGGTGACAGCAGCCCTCTTCTTCTAAGAGAGCAAATCAAAAAGAGTAAACTACTCACAAAGTCACTGCAGGGTAATAATGAATGTGATAGTACAAGGGGGGAAGGACTCTGACACCAGTCACACCAACAACAGGATAGACAAATTAAGCTCCTCTTTCTTTGAAGTGAGAACTTGTGCCACTGCATGGGTCAGCAGAGACCTCAGATAGATCATCCTGGTCTTCCTCACGAATCTGTATTGCCTGACTTTCCCTCAGATCCCCAGCATCCTACAACTGCTTTACACATGGACCTCCAGCAGTGTCCATAGGAGCTCTCAATTTTTTTTTTAACTCTTCTCTGACAAACTTTAATTTTCCCACTCTTGTTTTCTTTAAATTCAAAAGGTCCGTAACTGCTTTGTTTTGAGGATCAGTCCTTTTCAAGGAGACAGCAAGCCCCTAGAGCTAACACAGTATCTCCAACCATTTAGGCTGTTGTATGAAAGCAAGAGCCATCAGAAGTATGCTGCCAAAAGAGCTTAGCTCTCCTTTAGTTATTAAGGTCTGGATTTCCAAGTGTAGTGTTAGGTAACATGGGACATGTAGGCTCTACATAATACAACATTTTTAATAATACATAGCACAGTAGCATTTCTTGGGATGTTGCTAGTGTGTTTAAGGACTGCTTCAAGGAAACAGGAGAAATGGGAGCTCTTTTGTGTAGTTAGATATTAATAAAAGCATTTCCTGAATGTTTTACAAGAAATAAAATGCAGAAAACACAAGTTCTTTGAGGTGGTTTATATAATTGTTTTAAAAGAGCATTTCAGCAAAGACATTCAGTAAAAACATTTTTTGCCCCTTAAAATCAAGCTGAGTTGATTTTATTTGATCCTTATACTTTTAAGATAACATTCATCTTGCCTAATTCCAACCATCTAAAATTCAGGCATTGTCTTGGCTCCCTCCAGGGAGGGTAGAGACAGGCACTGCCAAGTTAATCCATTCCCTGGCTCAGATACTGCTCTGCCCCTGGGAGCACCTCATCTTGTACAGAGAACAGAGGAAGATTAGGTGACCATCTCACACTTCAGACAAATAAAATAAATCCCATCTTAATTAGCTTTTCCAGTCACTGTACTTGCATTGCTACAATATCTGAACATCCATATTTTCCAAACCTGTAATTCTCACACTTTTTCTATGATAAATGGTAATTTTTACTCATTTACACATAGAGCTGAGGCAGGTAGAGGCCAAGTTCTAGCCCTGCAAAGGTATTTACCAAGTTAATTGTCTAAATTAGGTGTTTTTCAATTGCTGACAAATACTCAGTGATGCAGACAAAGCAGTGGCAGTTGGGTGCCCTTAGGAATTTGCTGGGATGTAAGCAGAATTGACTTGCCTTAAGGACATATGTCATGGAATTAACCCCAGGTCTCCTGAGCTGCTGTCCTAACCTTTGGAATGTCCTTAACATCAAGCAAATCCTCTGCTGTTTTTTGAATAAAACTTTTGAAGTATTTACAGTCATGTCTTCTTTGTCAAACTCTAACAAGCTATGCACACTCAAAGCCTTTCATTCTTCCCCATAAATCAAACCTGACTCCAAGCCTCCCTTCTCACACTTGTTGGTCTTCTCTAAGCTATCCTTAGATCTTAGCTTAGCAGTAAGAGCACAGTGAGGCCAAAATTCCAGGATTTTTTAGGTGTTACTGTGGTACAACTAAACACAAGAACACCAGCACAGAGTTGGATGCTGCTCTAAAATCAGTGAAAATACAACATTCACTCAGAGTTCTACTCTGGTATGCAGCTTCTGAGCACTCTGCATCACAGCACAGAGCATTGACACCATGTCTCTTGCACTTAGAGAAGTAATTGACCAAGACCTTCAAACTTAAATACTTGGGGCATGTCACCATGAGAGTCCAGACACAGCAAGATGTGAATTATCAGCACACTGGCTGCTCTGCAATCACATCACACAGAAGTGTCTATTAGAAGGAAGCAACTTACTGAATTTAGAAGCAAGTTACTTCATTTGAACAACAGCCTTAGGGCAGACAGCTCTGACAGGCCATGCAGAGTCAGTGTGAGGAAGATACCACTCTGCACACTGTTATTCCAGTTGAACAGTAGCTGACTCCCACATGTAGACAAACTTTATCAGTCCAGAGCAGGCTCCAGCCCTGGGTGATATGTGCTTCTCAGAATAAGCTTGGGGAGAACTGCTGGATGCTGAGCATGTCCTCTGACTTGCCTAGAACTTGCACCTGGGCTGCAATATGGGTCAGTTTATAAAACACTCTGTTCCTTTCACTTGGAAAGATTTTTTTGGCAATTATTAAAGTGAAAGAGAAAAGCCAGTTTCTGTAGAGAAAGAGGTGTCAGCCCCATACTATTCAAGCAAACGACAAGATAAAAACACTCTTTCTGGTACTAAACAAATGCAGTTCTCCCCTTCTAGGATAGCTGCCTTGATCCCTAACGAATCAAAACAATCCTGTATCAACCTTGAATTATCAAAGTCTAACCACGTTCTGTTTTCAGAAACCATGAGCACAGAGTATGGGCAGCTTGTGGGAAAAACACAGGTAAAGTACCATCCATCTTCCAAGAAAGAGAATAAGATATTAATTCAAAGATATTGGAATAATTATAAAAGGTTTTTCAAACTTCTGATTATTAGAGGGATTTTTGATCATCTCCTGCATTAACTAGACCCCCAAAGCCTTACACAGTTACCCTTATACTGAATCCACTAGCATGTTTGTGGACTAGCTCTTACTGTCCAAAGAAAAATTCTATTTCTGGGGATATCAAGAAAACAAGATTCTGCAACATCCTTTGCACGGGACTGCCTTGTCCATCTTCTGAAACAGAAGAAGTTACATCTCCCACATCAATATGAGAAAGTTCTGCCCAATCAGCCAGCTTCAGAACAAGGAAATATGTTTGTTCTGTTTCAGGCTTTCCAACCTGTCTTGCAAACCACTAGAGGAACAAATTACTTCAGAGTTTTACACACACCAGAGAATCCCACACAGCACCAGATCTCTGTTCAGGAACGAAGGGTAAGTGCTTAGGCAGCAAACACTGCCAAAAACTCAAATGCCTATTTTGGAACTTCCTCCCAGCCTAACAGAAAAGCAGGAGGTAGAAATGACTGCTACACAAGATACCCACGGGACTGAGGTCACATCTTCAACCTGAGATGTCCAAAAAGAGCTCTGAGCAATTGCTGCAGCCTCCACAGCATAGCTGGGTTTTCCTTCTGAGCAGTGGCACACACAGGCTAATCCTGGGAAGATTTCCAGATCCCAACCATTGAGATTTAGTAAAACAAGTTGGACAAAAGCTACTGATCTTCTAGGAGAGAATACTGGAGACACCGACTGAGGATCCTGAATCCTGAGCACAAGGCCCACAGAGTCTTGGCTCCTCAGAACAAACTGTTTGCTCACTGTCAGTCACTGATTTATCCATCCTCCATCAGCACCTTTTCAACTTTCCTAACTGCTTGTGCTCACACCTCTTCTCCCATGTGGCTCAAAGCAGAATGAAGGGAGTCAGCACAATTTAAATAGGGTCATGCTTTCCAAGCATCAAACCAGTATTTTGCTGAGAAAAGAATGAAAACAAATTGCACACTGCCTACTGCAAGGCCTTGTGAGATTCCCCCAGGGCCACCATAACAGACCACTGTAATCTCTGCTGATGCTTGCACTGAAGATAACAATGCTGCTTGTTATCAAAGCCACTGTGTCCCAGTTATTCTGGCCTTACACACTATTTATCTTATAAAGATGAGTGCAGCACTTTATAGACTGTCTAATAGTTTATCTTGGAAATGTCAAATCCCACTTTCCATTGTGTCATGCTGAATTCCTGGATGGAAAATAAAACACAACAAATCCCCACACATTCCAAAATGCTTTTCTCACATCACTTCAGTGGCATTTACCTTGTTTGTAGGGAAAGGAAGGAAGGAAAGCACAGAAAGGATGGAAAGCACTTTTTTTCTTTAACACCATTTACTAGAACAGATTTGATTACCCATAAATAATGGTGGTAACCTAGGATAAAAATAGAAGTAAAGCCTGTCTTCACTAAGAAAATGGCTATCTATATTTCATCACTGACCAACTGCAGAACAGCTGTGCCTGTGATATCAATGTTATCACAAAGGAATTTCTACCATTGTCATGAAAACCTGGCACAAGACCCGAAATCTGTCTGAATTCTCTCCCTGTAACAGTTTAACACCCCACATGTCAGATTGCTAGAGCAGAGTAACCCTGGGAGTGAGAGATTTTCATCATGTCAGGGCCATTTCTGGGAATTGACAGGATACAGGAAAACGATGCCTGAAGCTTGTACAAAAGCACAAGAGAGAGTTTAACTGTAGGAAGGAGATTAAATTTCAGAGGGGAGAGTTTGGAAGAAGGAGCAGATTGTCCTGTGACGTGAAACCACCTGGAGAACTGCTGCCACTAAAAGGTAAGGATGGTCAATTCCTCCTAGGAAAGACCAAGCCCTTCTGCCACAGGACATGCTGGCAGTACCACAGATACAGCACAGCAGGAAAAAAAAATATAAACCACACAGAATCTCACCTTGGCTTTTAAATGGAAGACAACAATTCATTCTGCTTTTTTTTCTTTTTTCTCTTGCTTTGAAAGCAGATGTTTGGATTGAGTCAAGCTCCCTGCACTGTTTGCTGCACACACCTTCTGCTTTTCTATCAGGCTGTGAAAAACCAGAGAAATTGGCACTGGAGCTTTCAGTAGTGTATTGTGCCTCAGTACTCATTCTTCATCCTTACACATCAATGTACAACAGCAACACATAGAGAAAAAACCCAATCCTTCCATCATTGTATCACTTAAGGAGCCAAAGCACAGTAACTCATCTTTCACCAAGCAGGAAGGATTTGATTTTAAGTACCATTGAGGAGATAACTGCCTGTGTTATGAGTTTCATAATGGTGCTCATGTTGCCATTTAGGAAAGTAATGAGCTGTAGCAAAGTCACAGGAAGTGAAGGACACAGGAGTTTCAGCCTCCTGAGGACAGCACAGCAATTTATGTGTACTTAGACATGTAAAACTCTTTAGGGAAATAATAATTAAAAAAACCCCACCAACCTAAAAACCAAATCACAGACATGTGAATTTGTAGACAGGTACTTTAAGAAAATCAGCCAATTTCCCCCTTCACATAGATTTTATTATGTGAGTTTAATCAATCCTCAGCCTAAGCAGTTTTATAATTATTTTATCTAAGGATGGAAAATCTTTCCATGTGAAAACTCCCTTAACTTCACTAGGAGTTGCACAGGTTGTGGAGATGTTATACTGGGGAAGGTATTTCTTTGCCATAAATCCAATTTTTACTTTTTTTTTCAAGTTGAGGCAGCTTTATGAGATGAAATAAATCTGTGTCACTAGAGGACTCTAAACACCAAATTGCAACTCCAAAACAAACCAGGACATTCATCTTAAACAGATAGACAGCACAGATGAGCACAGCTAAATACACCTTTTTTTTTTATTCTACAAAGAGCACCTAAAAGACCCTTGGATCTGAACAATGTTAGTAGCTTCCTTAGGTGCACCAATTCTCTTACTTTTTTTTTCTCAACTGGGGGGGGGGGGGGGGGGGGGGGTGATATTCCAAAAATTACATCAAGTCAGCTTTTCCTTAAAGCCTTCAAAGCTTTGAGTTCAATTTGCAAAATAATTAATTGAGTCTTAAAATAAACACCTTGGATTTCATGAGGTCTGAGAAGACCTCACTTCTGATAAGATTACAGATTGCACAAAACATCAGATCAACTGACCACAATGACTCAGACTGTAGTTATGTAAAGCATCCTTGCCTATTAAAACAGTTTCAGGAAAAAAATCAGATTAATAACAGAGATTTATGATATTAACTGATTATTCAGTCAGCCAAGTTCAGCCTTAAAGATCAGGATAAAACTGTCTTTTGCTGTTTCCAGGCTGTACACGCAGCCACCCCTGCCCACAGCACCTGGGCCACAGGATACACACACAACAGAGCTGTGACTGCTCGGTGCCTGTGGTGCTCAGAAACAGGCAGAGGTGCTCAGAAACAGGCTCAGAAACACCTGCAGAGATGGAGTGGGCTCCAAGTGTGCCCAGTCCTCCCCCAGACTGAAAAGAGAAGATCCACCTCTCCCAACACCCTCCATCCAGCAGCTCCAGGGTTGGCGTGCTCCTTTGGGAACAGGTAGGATTGGTCTCCTTATGATTCATCCCATGGTGTAGCTCAGTACCAGGTAGGAAATACCAACACTGATAGCAAAATGTTAATTGGGGTGGATCCAGTAAAAGAAGTCTCATCCCTGGAGGATGGTGCAGCAGCTGTGCAAAGCCAGTCTCCTCCTGCTGGGGCTGACAAGGCAGCGCTCACAAAAAAGGGGAACTGAGGTGGCTGAGAAAGCCACGCTCCTCAACAGCAGCAACACCACTGCTCTGACCCACACCTGGGAAACTCCCCTTCCAGGCCACCTCAGCACCTGAGCCACTGAAATATTCTTCAACAATTTAGTTTTTATTTTAAATACTGGCAGAAGTAAAAGACTGACCCTGCTCATACCAGTCTGCTGTGAGAGCTCATTGCTGAGGATCCCAAAGGAGTCCCATGGCACAGGGCTTGGAAATTGATGATCTTCAAGGTCCCGTCCAACCCAAACCATTTTATGAGTCTATGATGTCTCACAACCCCCTCCCAATGCTACTGAAACATAGCTAATAAATTAATAAAAGCTCCTGTGAATGAGAAAAGGTCCACTGCTTGTAACTAATGACTATAAAAACACAAGTGCCAAATTTGTTCCTGTGTCTTCTCTGATTTCTATTGAACAAAAACAGACCTTCAGAGACACGTAACAAACAACTGCTCTTTTACTTTATTATTACTAGGACATAGTATAGTAGCAGCTTTGAGGATTTATTTATGTTCTTAATAAAGATTTTCAAGCACCTGCTTAAAAAAATGGGAATAAAGCATGGAATTAAGTAAAGGATTTATTAAAAGGTAATTCATATGCAGGTGGAACCTTTCTTTCACAAGGTAAGAGAATGGATATCAGAATGCTACATTCTGCAAAACTACAGATTATAATAGTGCAGAGAACTTTACAGTTAGAGCTGTTCTTACTGTAAATCTTGAAGAAAAGGAACTGCACTTGCAACAGGCTATTACTACTTGTCATTGCCTTTTATTTTATTTCCCTCTCTCAAAGTGGAGCTCTCTGGATACCCAAGGATGTTATGAGCATTTTTCCTTTATTACCCTGTTCTAAAACCTTTTAGTATAAGCCTTCATAAAACCTCACATATATGCATTATAAAATTACAGGGAATAAGTTCCATATGAAAAATTCATCATATTTCCTCTTTCTATTTTTTAGCAGAGATTCTGACATTAAGCATGAGAGCAACAGACATTGTTTTAATTCTTCATTGTGGAAGGGGAAAAAATCAACTTTTTGCTTTTGGTTAAGAAAGAATTTTTTACATACTCCCTCTTTGCAGTCTGCCCCTTGCAAAACCAAAAAAGGATTTTAGACAGATGAAAAGTAACCACAATTATATGGAGTGTGTCATTGATAAATTCCAGGGGAATACAACAGGCTAGGTAGGCACATACCATTAGATTTAGCTGTTCAAAATCTTAAAATTCTAGCCAAGATTAAACTGGACTATATGACCACACCAGCCCTCAAGACTGCACTAAAATTTTAAAAGGCTCAATCTCACTCTAGGCTTAGACTAAGAAAGTAACTCTTTCAAGAGAGCATTTTACACAGCAGCCTATCTTTAAACATGTGCTTAAGTCTCTTGAAGTCACTACGTACAGACAGACTGAGTACAGGCCCAAGTCTTTCATTTTATGACAGCCTTAGATTTGTATAATTTTAGCTAATCCTAGGCTTTCTGTTCCCAGTGCATTTAGGCATGAGTTACGCTGATACAAGATGAGATCAGACTTGTGCTGCAGTGTCTTCAGGAATTTTGGAAGAGGATGTTCCAGGAAAATTGGTAAATTCTCCTCTGCCCACCCCCTTGGAGAAAAAGAAAATAAGAAATCAACAACCCAGCACGTCATTGGAGTATGTTTAGATGTTACAGAGGTTTTAGCCTCTCTTCTGCTGCGTGACGTCTGCTTCCTGCAAGTCTCCTGATTCTCTGACCAGCTACATTGGAAACAGTTTAATTATGGTTATTTATTTTGCTTTTAAACTGACCACATTATAAGAAAAAGCTCACACAACTCTTCTGTTTATAGTAGCACAGCAAGAAAAATATGCAAAGATGTACAAAAAAGGATAAGTGTTACTGAAAGCTGAGTAATACACACAGTGTGAAATTCAGGCAGTGCAGAATTACAGGTCTCCATGCACATATAAGCCCTAAAGCATGAATTTGTCTTTAGCCACATATGTTCTGAGCCATTTAGGATTTGTCCTGAAAGATTAAGTTTGAAAGCAAATATATAATGTCCTGTAGTCAGTCTGACCAGGGAAACTGTTAGGGAAACTCTCAGGTACCAACAGAGCTCTGAACATTAATCATATTTTCCATTTACGTTGTGGGGAAGCGCAATGACTTAGTTAAGGCCAGTATAATGTCCCAGGCTTAAACTACCACACCCATCACACTGATAGTCAATTGAGTCAATGATTCAACCCAGATGGGAATCCAGGTTCTTCTTGGCTCACTGTTATCTCTTCTGCCCATTAGGTTATGTGACTTCCACAAGTTATTTTGCAGTTCCCGTCAAAAGAAAATAAATCCACATGATGCTAAACGCTGCCTCCCAGCTGTAATGCAAAGTGGAATTTTGGACCACAGCGCTGTTTCCTGACTCATCCTGGATCCCCTCCATGTGACGTTGGAGCCATCTAAACTGGGAGAGCAGAATAGAAGGGCTATGCTTTTTTTTCTTTTTGATTTTTTCTTTTTTTCTATCACCCACTGTCAGATAACACGTGCATGTTCTCGCAGCATGTCTCCAGAACGTGGAAAAAGACCAACAATACCAGAGAGGGGCCTTTCTGAATACACAAGGATAGAAAGAACAAGATAAAAGGGCTAAAGATTTATACAGGGATTATTTAAATAATGACTCACTGCCATTGCTAAGTTTGTAAAATATATAAAACCCAGACAGAAATGTTGGGGCAGAGGGAAACTGTTGAGAAGTGCAAAAGAGGTGCAGGACTCTAAAAAAGTTAAAAATAGCACACCCATGGAGCAAAATTTCCTTCACACCTAAATACAGCCACTACACTTCACATCTCATGCACATGGCTTTACTGTGAGCTCCTCTGTTACTTGTTTGCAGCTGGAGAGAATCCAGCAAGCAAGGAAAACAAACACACCACACGTTCCCTGCGTCCATCTGATTTAATGACATTTAGCGCACACCTCTGGCTCTTTCCAGGGGTTAAAAAGACAAAGGGCCAAGCACAGCTCCGGCAATCCCGCAGGCTGCCTTGCCAAGGGAGCGCGGTGGGAAAGCCTGCTTAACCAGCCCCAAAGGATTCCCTCACGGAGGAAACCTCAAAGAGTACAGAGGTGGCTCAGTGGCCAATTCCAGCACCAGGGGTTTTAGCCAAAGAAATCCTGGCATGTGCTGGGAATTCAGCTGATTCCCAGCTGATGAATCAGCCTCTCTGGATCCACAGGTGACCGGCATGTCAGCGGCACACAGTGAAGCGACATCTGAGATTACAGCTGCTGGATTTTTAACAGCAAAAAGAATGAGAGGAAAAGCAGAACGGGGATTAAAAAAGAATTCAGAAAGACATCATTATTTTGGCCACCCTGAGCTAACAGCAGGCTCACAGGGTGACTCCAATGTTTATGGCTTTCTGCCAGTTAAACTGTAAAGATCCTGACTGTGTGGGACATTCACTCCTCTGCTTGTTTTGTGACATGGAAAAGAGGCTGAGCACATACATCCCTTCTGCTAGGATCAAAATAAGGACAGGTGCTGTTGGGAGTGTTTCATCCTTTGCCTTTGCTTTTCAGTATCTTGCTGTTTACATGGTTAGCTGCTTGATTATCATTACTTAATCTCTAAGTAATAAAGATGCAGTATCCTCAAGGACTTTAAAGGCCTCTTTCCCAATGAACAGCATCTACTTCCTTTAACACTCTAGCTCAATTAAAACTTTTTCACCCCCAGGGCCTTGTTTCATTTAATTCAATTGCAAAATCCCAGTAGAATGTCCAGGCTGCAGCACAATTTGTGAAATGAACACAGTGGTATCTGCAGCGAAAACACCACCTCTCAGAAAACAAAACATTGGGAAGCGGAGTAAGATCAGAGCAGTTACAGTGTTTTGGAAGGCTGGCTGAAGGCACAACCTGCAGTCGGGAAAGAAGCAGGCAGAGGGCAGTGCTTAGGAGTGGGGTCAAAAAGAGCTATCAGTCTTCTGGGATCTGACTGTAGTCACTCACCAAGACAAAGCTAAGGGTAGGAATACAACATGAAATTGTATCTTGCTCATATCAGTCACCTTACTCAGTACTACTGAGTGGCACTTCTCCCTTCTTGGGATTATTATCTTGAAAGCACCTATCAGCTTTTGTAATAGAAGTCATTCTTGTATTTTCAGACACAGCATGCTGAGACTGGAGAAGCTGCTATTTCCATTTCTGGTTAAAGCACTCAATGGGCAGAGCCCACACACTGGCTGTAGGAGACTTGGAATCACAGCACTTCTGCCTGGTCTAGAGCGCAACTCCCAGTGCTTCAGCACTGCACCTAATGGGAGCCTTTTCTGCTGCCCACACCCAGAGAATCCCTGCTGGATCGATCCAGTCCTAAGGAGAGGGAAAGCAAATTTAGTTCCAGGATCTCAGGCTAGACTGGATGTCTAAGCCAAAATAAAGTTCAACTAAAAGTGAAGCCAAGCTGCTCAGCCAGATCAAGGCGAAAATGCTTCAATTTATGAGACATCTCAGAGCAGGACTTGTCTTGGAAATGTTAAGAAAAAGAGGTGTGGCACCTGCAGAATTTGGATATCTCTGTTTGACAGTAGGTTTACAATTATGGATTAAAATACCACAATTTCTCTTCAGAATTTCTCTTCTCTTCAGACTTTAGACACCCAACTTTCACAGAAGACTTTGGCCCTTACATTTTGCAGGAGATGATGTGCTTTTCTGGACCAAGACCATAATAACCTAAATAAACTAATTAAAAGGCAAAGATGAAAAATCACATCAATTATACTAATGAGGACTTGAAAAGCGGTATAGAAGTGGTGTGCCATTAGCATTAAATACCTCCAAATCGTAAACAGAGAAATCAAGTCTCTTTACTTATCCCCCAGATTTGCAAGTCAAAGAGAGAAAGTGACATCCTACAATTCTTCAAGTGCTTTCCTGCATATTTCTGGCCTCTGTCAGAGACACAGACACAGTGTGAATTGCTGCTTTCTCAGCTTCTGGTCCCATTTATCTCTATTATTCTTGGACAAGTTGCCCCAATTCAAATCAAAGTGAAGCTCTTTTCGAGGAAACATAGGTGGCTGCTCTGTGCTCCTGCAGCACAGTCACCGATTACCTAACGCGCTCAGGAATGTTTCCCTTCTACAAGCAACAGCTTTCATTTTGCAATATTCGCTGCAAAACAAGGGAGCCTTCCCACCCTGGGAGTTACTCCACAAAGTGAAGTGGAGGTGGTCCCTGTGAACAGGCGAATGATCTCCTTTCAGCTGCAGCCCGGCCAGCCAGGTGCTCTGCGCTCCGGGGATGGACGCGCTCAGCAGGAGCGCTCAGGGCGATGCTGGAGGACTGTGTAGAAAGGAAGGAATCCGGCCACCTCTCTAGCAAGCAACAGTTCTGCTGAGGAGCATGGGCTGAACATGCCCCGCTGCCTTCCCAGAGCCCGGAGCCACCTCCGCGGAGCAGGAGCAGGGGTGCCGGGCTGAGCGCACGAACTCCTCTCCCACCTCACAGCCTCTACGCCCCGCTCCCCAAAACTAACTCCTTCTCTCCCTTCAGCCCCAAGCCCAACCCTGGCACAGCTCAGCCCCGTCCTGAGCCAGCCCCATCTCCCCGCTGACAGGGAGGCAGGTGGCCCGGGGGCCGCCAGGTGCCGGCACCGCTCCGCTCCTGCCGGGGCAGCCCCGGCGGCGCCCGGGGCAGAGGCGAGCGGAGCGTCCGGGACAGGCAGGGGGGACCCACACCGCCCTCCACCCCTTCCCCGCGGCGGCGGAAAGTGCCCCAGCGGTCGCGGAGCCGCGGGGCCGGCCGGTACCTGCCGGGGCCGGAGAGCGGCCGGAGCGCAGCGGGGCCGGGGCCGGGGCCGGGGTGTCGGAGGCGTTGCGAGCGCGGCGGCTCTCTTCTTTTTTTTTTTTTTTTTTTTTTTTTTTTTTTTTTTTTTTCTTTAGTAGCTAATTTGGGGCTTCCCTAACGCCAAATTCCACACCCAGTGCCCAGAGCAACTGTTCAAATTTCCAGTAAAGCTGAGTGGCTCATGAAAGAGCAGAAGCTGAACATCAGATACCTGCATTTTTATTTTCTCATTGGGCAGTAATACAAGCATGAATTAAATAAATTACCAAGCAGATCTTTCATAAATAACTAAAATGAGGAAGAGAGGTCAGCTATTTTTGTTACTTTCCATTTGCTTAATTTTGTGCTTGATCATTAATCTGAACAATGTCCAGACGCTGTAATGCCAAACTGGCACATTTCAGGCAAAACTATTTTCATGTGAAATTAATTGTCATGGTAAAATCGACAGTCCTTTAGTAAAGACTGTGGGAGAAACACGAGACAGCAGCCTGCTGCCACACTGTAAGTGTTTATCCTTGTGCTGAGTACTATTATTCCTTCTGTAAGCAGTGACAGAAATGCCTGCAGCATGATGCAATGCAATGGTGTTGCTTAAATCTCTTAAGGAGAGGGATTGTTTTCCAAAATGTTGGGCTGAGTTGTGCCTAGTGACTCACTTCAAGTAGAACTACTCTGCATTTGGTGACTCTGAGGTCCTTCATGAGAAGGTCCCATCATTCATGTCCAACTCTGAAAATTTTCCAAGGAACCTCCGCTCTTTACAAGCCCAAGGAATAATGTGTCGATTTTCACTGCTTGTTCCCAGCCATCCATCCCTGCATTTGCTTCCAGCAAAACAAGAAAATGTTAAACATGGCAGATAAAGCCACTAAAGACCAGAACTGATTTAGTTCATCTGCTGGAAAGCCAGATGAGCAGTGAAGGATCCAGAAGTGGGGAAGCCTTTGTAAGGATGAAGAGGGAGCAATCAGCTGGGCACAGAAATACAGGAATCACCTCATCCAGTCAGCCTCAAGTGCCTGTGTTTGTGACTCAGCCACCAAATTTGCTTCCCTGGGGAGGCTTGTGTCACTAAATTTCTATGGTTACTGTGCAAACACATTGGCAGACTGAGTTCCATACTTGCAATAAAGTCAAATCAAATGCTGTCCAAGAATCTGGATCAATATTCTCTGAAGACAGTAAGTCGTATTTCCAATGGCATCTACATTGATTAATGGACTGTCTAGAGAAGACTGTATACACACCCACACACACACACACACACCAGGTGCTTTAAAGAGGATGAATGAGAAGAATAGTGCTTGTAAGATACTGAATTTCCACCTCGCAGTCCATCAGGAGATAAAGGCTCTTTTTCTGCACTCTTTCTCCACAGGAATAGCCAGTTTGTCCATTTCCCTGTGCTGATGCAGCTAGGCTGACCCTTGGGGGTCTCCAGAGAAAGACAGAGGACTCTGCTCTCTCCTCCTCTCCCACCACTTTGGGAAGAGGAGAATCTGCTTTACTGCAGTGCTGGTAATCATAATGCAACACCTGCACAAGAATGCTGATTTTTATGTCTCTAGGGAAAAAAAAAAAAAAACTGGAAAACACCCCACGCTATCCCTGAGCATGGCTGTGAGGTGGCATCAATAATCTCAGAGTCCTGGCCATGTCCCTCCTGACTGCTGCAAAAATTAATCCTGTCCTGGCCAGGACCTTGACAGGCATATAGTGCATGTGGGATCTGGCCCAAATAAGGTGAAAACAATACAAATTTTGTCTACAGATCACAATAGTGTGTCAAGAAAAAAGTATATTGCATTTCCACTTATGTCCAGGATAGGAAAGAAAATCAACTTCTGAGAGCCCACAGTATTGTATTTAAAAAAAAAAAATTAACTGAAGCTCATTTTCCTGCTTTGTATAAATTAAACTTCTATATTTCTACTTCCAGTGAAATCAGCCATTGAACTAATTGGTTTAAGGCATTATCCTGCTCTCCCTAAATGGCAATGACTGCTGTACTGATTTATGGGCTTCAGCACCAACCAGGGGAGGGCAAGAATAAAATCAGCTCTGAGCTGTGTCCAGAGAACTCCACTTCCCCTCAGTGGTGGCTGTAGAAATAGGAATTAAAAACCCCTCATTTTAATAAAACATGAGTGCTATTACATGAAATAGTACCATGTATTTTCTTATCTCAGAACACAGGATATCTAGTTCTGTTTATCCTTAGCATGAACAAATCTTTGTGAATGCCTGAAAGTCGCATTTTTCCAGTGAAAATATGTACTTGTGGTTAACAGAAGACAAACATCCAAGCAATGGTTCTATAGATAGAAATGTTCTTTCCTCCAAATGGCTCTAAAAGATAGCTTTGTCCAAAACACACCCTATTTATTACTTATTCTTGAATATTTTTGTTTCCTACCCAACTTAGGGCAAACCTTACCTCTGAGTGATCGCTTTTCAAGCAAAATAGTGTTAAATGGAACCACATGCCTTAGTGATTTACAGCATACATTATGTGGGCTCATGTTCACTGTCCTCAATAAATAACTATTTTGATTGTATTATAAGTTTGCCTCCCTTAAACTCTTAAACATTAAATTTGTTATAGCCTCCTCAGTGAGAAGATTGCTGTCAGTAGCTAAGGACAGTATGCTACTGGCCAAGTCAATACGAAATTTGTCTGGAAGATGGGAATTTTCAGCACTTTCAGAAGGATGAAAACAGTAAGTTGGTATAGCAGGTTTGTTTACATTCTTCCTCTGTCCTATGGTGGTATTCTGTTTAAATCCTTTCATTAAATATCTTCAACAGGTTTGAAGGAAAGGAGCTCTTAACTTGAAGATCTCCCCTTCTAATGTAGGCAGGCATATATTTATAGAAGTTGTGGATTTTGAGAGCTCTAGAAGAGAACTTCAAAGGTTTAAGTTTGTGTTTCTCTGTATAAGAAACCTAGCCTAGCCAAAAGAGGTTAGTGAGACATCTGAATCCCAGTGAATGGAAGCCAAATCCCAAAAGCTTAGCAAAATCCCTGCATCATCGTATTTTGAGTATCTCAACCATCCACAGCAAGCTACATTTTGAATTAGAAAAGTATTTTGTGGGGAGCTGTTGGGAAAACACCAGTACTAATTTTTTCCGCTTTTATTTTTAATTTATTTACAATTCAATAGGAATTTTTATGGGAGCAGCACTCATTCTTCCCACTCATCATTCCCCCGTCTTGGTCAGATGTAGACTTATAGTAGATGAGCCCATCTCCCCAACAACTGTGGTTCTGGTCCATTTGATGAACTGGTTTCTTCTTGCACATTGCTCCCATTTGCATCACAGCTGCATCCAGGTCTAATTGTCCTGCAGCATCTACGGCCTGCAGAGTGCCACTTTCCTGACACAGGAGACATCAGTCATTGCCAACACAAGCTTTGCACTAAATGCAGTGGTAAATATTGCACTGACTGGGTGTCTCCACAAGTAGCTCAGCTGACTGCTGTAATGACCCCAGACTTCGATCACAAAAAACAAATGCACTCAAATTTTCAAACGAGCTTATTGCATAAAAATGAGATTTCGAATTGTAACTGCTCGTTACGCAGTCAACAGAGATCAGTGCCAATCTCCCTCTGTGATGAGCTACCCCATCATTTTAAAAAAATAATTAAAAATACTTCAGACAAGCAGCACAACCTGTTCCTTAGTGTTTTCCATATCTCTCCCTTGACTGCAGAGGGAGCCTCCATGTCTGCTTCTAAACGTCTAATGTTAAATGAGTGAAACCCACCCTGAAGTAGTACAGCTGAAGCCAACATAATTACATGTAAAGTGTTTTCAGGACCAAGTCCAGAGGTTATTGAGGACTCTGTTATGAAAGGTGCTATTCATCTCAGCATTACAACCTGGAAACAGACCTGCCACATGTTGGTGCTCCTCGTTGAATGAAATTGCCGTCGGAGTCTGACGGAAAGTTATTTTATTCAAACTAAACTAACAGATTGTTAATTGATTTTGTATATTTCTACTTTCAGGATAAATCATTGATTCAGTTTTATACTAGATTTTATTCAGTTTACATCAGCAGCATTTCTAGATGTGGCTATGCCTGGCTGCCATTCAGTCTTCAGGGCTAGGGTTTAAAAAAGTAAAATAACAACAACAAAAAAATATATCTAAAAAGTTTAGCATCATTGAAACCATGTGCATCCATAAAAAATGCTGATATATTCTGTGGCTCTATCAGCTGAGAAGACTGTAACTTGACCCAAAATGGGAAGGATCCCAATGCACTCAAGAGCCAGCATTTGATACTTTGGTTTGGAGAGATAACTTCTGTCTTAGCAAACTACAGACATGAACTGCAATGTGGAATTGGTTTGGTTTGCTGGATTTTAACATTATCTCTTTCAAATTTTCTTCTTTCAGTAAATGAAGACTTGAGACATTGATTGCAATGAGAGCAGAACCTGAGGCCAGAGAAAAGAAGCTGCACTGCAGTTGCTGCATTCACAAAATGCTTTTGAAATAGACATTTACACTAAGGGTATTTATATGTGAAAAGATGCTGCATCTACCAAGTCAATGCAAAGCTCCAGGTCACTGACACACTTAAGTAAACCACAGTTTTAGATTAAAAAGGAAGAATGCAATTTCTACAAATTGAGTACTTTTCAATAGTTTTGTTCAGCACAGAAAAAAAAATTATCAGCTTAATTTTTTTCCTAGTTAAATAATTATATTGGAAGTAGGAAAAAAAAGAAATTAAGCTAATATCTTTTATATTCTTTCATTGATATCGCTAGACAAATTTCCATAATATATTATTATTTATTAATTTCAGTCTCAGCTACTTGGCAGCTACACATTAATGTCAGTTAGATGAGAAGACTTAATTTATGTAGAGAAGTACTTTAAGGCCAAAACTGTGATTTGATCACTTATCTCTGGCTTGACTCAGGAATGGATGATCCCCAAGTTCAACCTTCAACCTCAGGTTGAGCTAGAACAGATACATAAGAAAAAGTGCCAGTCCTGAGCTCTAAGTAACTGGGAGGAAGAGAAATAGCCAGGTAACTAGAAAGAAGATAAACCTCTGGAGAAATCATTCCCATAGCTAAAAAACATGATCATTATCAAGATAACTGATTTTTAGGTAGTGTTACAGCAAATCCCATTGTAGCAGTATGTTTCATCATCATGATTTTTGGAAGGCAAAGGTTCAACAGCAAATTATTTTGGTACTTGAAGGTCTCTGAATACATGAGACCCAATAGACTATTTACCAGACATAAATGTAGTGTTGGCAAAAGTGAAAAGCAGAGCAGATCCAGATGTATGTTAGGGATTTCTGGGTTATGTCTAAACAGGCTAAAAATACCTGATAACTTTAGAGTTTACCTGGGACTAATTACATGGGAGTACTTACATTTATTCTATATTTGGATGTCATAAGGGATCAAAGAATCACACTGTTCTGTTTGTGAAGATCTTGGTTAAAAAATTTAAAAGAAAAACATGATTAAAAATGTATTTCAATGGAAAACAATAAAACACAAATAAAATAGAATGAGGGAGACAAATGAAGTGACTGGTCACAATAGAAGCATCTGCGAGGCCATAAAAAGCTCAAGTATATAACTGAGCTGTAACTTACGTGACCAAGGGACAGAGGCTGATCCAGCTTCCTACATTCTTCCAAGATGTATCTTGTAACATTGAGGATTGTTGCCAGAATCCCTCTGTATTACCCCAGCCCTCTTCTAGAGAAGACCAAAAATAAGATAAAGAAGGAATATTCTCATTAAATAAGTAATTTTAAAAAATACTGGTAAAAGTACACTTTTGTTTCCTCGCTTCCTATTTTTCAGCTTGTGACCTCTTCTGTTCCTCTCTTTGGGATATGCCTTGGTCATGCAGAAAGATCAACCATGCAAGTACAAGCCAAAAGTAAGACATTAATTATGATCCAGTCACCTGAGACTCCCAATTAGTCCAAGAAGGGAAACAGGCACCTCCAAAGAATACATGATCCTGCTCTAGAAAGGTCAGATGACTTCTCCTTTGGGGAAGGCCCCCAAAGGCAGAGCATGGTGACTACTTCATTGTCTGAACTTTAATCTGCAGATATGTCAAGTCAGGTGAGGTGACTCTCACCCATAACTAACCCACAGGGCATGTTTGTCTGTATAGTGCCATTCTTCATATCACCTTTGATGGTCAGTTGGTAGTTTCTGATTAAAATCTGGTGTAGCCTAGGAAAAGAATGGGGTTTTCTGTGCATTTGTGTAATATCTGATAAATAGATCTAACTCTTTCTGAAGTCTTTAGTTATGGGGTTTTCTGTGCATTTGTGTAATATCTGATAAATAGATCTAACTCTTTCTGAAGTCTTTAGTTATAGTACCATATTCATGTTTTACCAATATTCATTTTTTATATAAATAACTGAACACGGATTGAACTGGCAATTGCTTTGAAGACCAGAGAGGAAATCTTCACCTGCATATTTTACAGGCATGAGAAAGTTAAAAAGCAGTGTGTGCCTTTGTTGATTAATGTTGTGTTCAATTCTTTCATTAACATAAATCAGGGAATTTTTAAATTTAAATTGTACACTGATCTATAACTTTGGAGATCACTGAGGCATTCCATTCATGCTGTTTCATTATCAGGTGCTAACTCAGGCATAAGCTGGGGGGGAGTGTAATGCAATTCTATAATTTAAATTGTGAAGTCTGTCAGTCTAACTATCAAAATCTTCTGGTTTTAGTCAGAATGAAATCCAGTCTTCTGACATTGATGGCAAAAGGTTCATACCAGATTAAAAAGCCAGAATACAAGAGCATGACTGAATATTGTCAGCATCAAAGAGCAATAAGCATACCCTCTTAGCAAAAAACTTTCATAAACCATAGGTTCACACCTTTATTATGAATGAACAAACCCAGAGTAGTAACGTATCTAAAACCTTAGGAAGTTTCACTGCAAAAAGAGGGATCAGTCTGCCTCAGGAATATTCACAAGCCTTTAGCTTTTGGAGCAGAACTAAGTGCCCAGGTTGGTCGCGATGTTATTTGCTTTTATTTTCTGTGGAATGAATTTTAATACCATTTTCTTGGCCTGCAAAGCCTGTTTGGAACTTCAGTCTTTGATATTTTTATTCATCCCTTACACATAACATCATTCATCTGCCTGGTTTTATAAGATGTTGGCTGTCTGAAAGCACAAAAGCTGTTTCTTTTGGCAACATTGTTCAGGATCTCGGTTTCAAAAGAGGACCATAGCTAAGGAATATGTACTTTGTGTACATGTAATGCAGTATTTTACTTTTCTAAAAACCCAGCAAATTTATATTGCAGGTGCAAGTTGTCAAAACTTGTGGTTCTTTCCATTCAGCCCAACTGTATCCATATTTTTATGATATACCAGTTGCATGCTCTAATTGTAAATTACATGCATACTGTTCATTTGATGGCCTTTCCTTTGTGTTTATTGACTCTAGAATTAAACTATAAAGGCAAACAGACTTGGCAAGGATCTAGGTGGTTTTTGGAGTGATCTGAAGCAACTCAGTCCCGGGTTTTGTGGTGCTTGTGGCAGAAATGGGTTCTGTGCTCATGGCTTTATGGCATATCTTTGGATGCTGTGCAAGCACAAATTCTTCATATTCCAAAACTGTTAGCTTGAAACTCGCTGAAAAATATCTAAGCTTTGTTTTGTGATACCACACCACTGACGAGGCAAAATCCAAACCATGAATCAAAATGGTATTTTTGTAGTGGACAATGCCCATTAGTTCCGCTCCTTTCATGTGTGGCCATCAGAATCAAGTCCTGTACATCAAGAGAAGCAGCTCATGCACGTCAGACTTATTTCTGGGATAGAACAATGAGAGGTTTCGCAAACCCTACACACACACCAAAAAAAAAAAAAAAAAAAAAAAAAAGTAGCAGCAGAAGTTATTATAATAATATTTCAATGCAAAACCAAACATGCACAAAAATAACAAAGGAAGATCACTCTGGGAACAGAATTTTATGTTTTACTTTCATCTGGAGACAATCAGGAGATCCAGATTTTCATCCTAATCCACAGGAAAAACCACCAGAAAACCAGAACAATTACAGAGATGCAATCTTTAGCACTCTGTAGTTTTTCAATCTAGGACATGAGGTTGTTTTTTTTTTTTTTTCCTTTACTCCATTTCTGAAAGATCTATACTGCAGTAGGGGCTGCAGTGGGAAAAGGGACAAATAACAGTGAAGTGGGAGAACAAACTGTGTGGAAAGGAGGTAAGCTGAGGATGCACAAACACCTCAGCCAAATTTAAGACTAGCTGAAGAGCCCAGCTGTGGGAAGGAACAGCTGCACACAGATGAAGGTGGGAATTTCTGCCTGAAAGCACCACCATGAGCCCCTCTGAAGGCTGCTGCAGAAATTTGTCTGTGTCAAAACCTCTACATGGCACTCACTCACCAAAAAGCTTCAAGATTTTATATTTTTTAAGCAGGAAACACCATATGCCCAGAATGTCACTGTTATTCTGTGCAATCGAAAGGGGAACACGGGCAGGTTGGAAGTCTGTGAAGCAATTAAGGCAGGATAGAAACCACCAGGGAAAATGCCCAGAGCCAGCCAAATTTCACTACTCCCCTGCAAAACAAGGGAGGTCTGACTTGTGAATCTCAGATCCCATGAGTCACAGGATGGGTTCTTCAACTGCTAATCTCAACTTGGGTGAATGACTCTTAAAGTTTTGAGTAGTCACATCTTCAGGTTAGGAGAAACAGCAGATCCTTTTCTCAGGATCAGCCACTTAATTAAATATAGAATATCTACTCAGTTACAGACATCCAGACCCACTGACCTCAAATTTTTAGTCTCACAGAATTCCTTTAAAGTGCAGCATCCTGTCCATGAACACTCAAGAAGAAAAATGTGATAGAATTTACAACTGTCATATTACATATGTTCTCCAAAGAACAGATAAGCTTCTGGCAGACATAAACTCACCAATTTGTGAAGGAAACTGTAGTACAAAAACCTCCCCTATTTTTCTTAACTGATACCCCACAATGGCACTAACATTTTTCATAATGTGATGTATATGAGAGGTGTGTATGTTTCAATATATATAAATATATTGAAAGATAATGTGTGAAAGTAGAAGGTTCAGTTCTACCATTTTTCAAGGAGAGCACCATTTAAAAATGGCATGTCTTTTTCTAAGCAGATATTCCCTTCTAGCAGATTATTTTGCATGTGTCCTTTAGAGGAATCTTTGCACCTTCCCCCGACACTTCAAAAGAAGTGGCATTTGCAGCAGCAAGGATGAGGAAAGGAAAAGATTTGGTTTTGCTTTGAATGGTTGTGCTCTTTTTGCATTTCTGGAACCAGAAAGAGGGATTTTAAGTAGGTGCTTTAGATTCTCATATTTGATTAAAGCAAATATACTGTTTGATTAAAAAAAGGCAAATATTTGTAATTTGTCCCTATTTTTTCGTCTCAAGTCTTTCTGCTGACATAAACAATAGACTTCTCAGAGAGGGGCTTTTTGTTGTATTTTTGGTATCCTAGGTTGCTCTGCTGATTTCTCTGTGTCTGTGTTTCATTATTGAAACTTTGCCCTGTCCATGACTTTTAAGCTGTGTTATTTTCTATATCTGGTATAGCAAAATACTCCAAAACAAATACTGGTGTGGCTTAGTGAAGAGTGAATTGTGAGCCATTGAAATTAACAATAACTGTAACATTTTTTTGTTCCGGGAGGTTTTTTGACTAAGGACTCAAGCCTTCATTCCTGCTTTTTCTTTATGAATTGGGCTTTTTTTTTTTTTTTTTTTTTTTTCCTGTCTCTGTGTGTTACACACTAAATTTGCAGCTCAGTTCAATAGCAGATCCCTGGCTGATGCAGCAGCACTGACCTCGGTGAAGCTGTGCTGAAACATTGCAAATATGGACTGAAAATATGAACTCTGTTGTGAATTGCACAATATCCTACCACTTACGCCAAGTAATACAGTCTGTTTTCTCAAAAAAGAACAAGTGGTGAAATAATTTATTAAAATAAAATTATAAATTACTCATTTTCCATTGGAGGAGTGGGTTAGAGCTGAAGTATATTAAACATGTTGGTCTTCTATGTATAGCAGCCATAACTTCAGAAAGTTGGTTTCAATACAGAATGGCTAATTTGTGCTAGGTGTGGGCAGACCCCACTTGACATGTCAAGTGAAAGCAGTAAAATCCTTTAAAAGTGTCAACGTTTTGCAGTGAGGGGTTTTGGCTGGGGTTCGTTTGGGGTTTGTTTTCAGAACAAATTAAAGCATGAACTTCAAAAGCATTTTTACCTTGACAAACATTAATTTCCCCAAGATGATTTTTTTGCCTTTGGCTTTTCATCCTTGTTATTGAATTAGAATTCTACACAGACCCTCATGAAGCTATGAGCAGAAACAGTCACTTGTGTAATATCAGCAGTATTTACAACATATTCTCCCTATAAAAGCATTTCTGAAGTGCTCACAGACATAATGGGTTTTTTGTTCCATACCAGTTTGTTCCTATCTTAGCTTTTTTTCTGTTTGTCAGAAAAATCCACACCATCATCTCAGTTTTGCCTTTTGTCATTTTATTTTTCTACTCTCAAACATTCACAGGTGTGTAAGGCTCAGTATTTCTGCTGTACATTGGCACATAGAAAGACATCATTAATGAGAATAAAATTCTATGTAACATACAAAACTTTTCTAAAATATTTTTATACACTTAAACCACTGTCCTGATTGATAACCCTGACTGGACAAGCAGCTGTGAGAGGGAAGGACACACACAACACACCCTGCACGTTGTGGGCATCACAACCAGTGTTATCAGCTGCTGACCTGCCTGACTAAAGGAATTGCACCAAGCAATGGTGCAATATCTATCTATTTTCATAGATAGATATGTTTCCATTCCACTGTCTGTCTCCATTGCTTAAAGGGAGAAAGAAACACTGCATATATTTATCCTGCTGTGCACTACCAAAACGCAGAAATTCAAGTGGAGACTTGCTGAGAAGCCTTGCAAACTTGTGTCTTTCATTCCAAATAAAATAACGGGTAAAATTATACAAAACAAATTAAATTATATATGGATGGTTTGTCATTTTTCAGCCAGTGGGAGATCTTTTCTTTATAGCAAAAGATGGAGTTAAAAAGGTTTCTTGAATATCTCAACATATACATTTTGAAATGTTCTAAATAGCCCTCCCCAGTGCCTCACTAATTTTAAGATTGTCTTACCCTTTAAGTGACCTGATCGTAATCACTTGTGCAGCCAACTAATTCCCTGACTTGTTCATTAAGATTATTATTGAAAATATTCATTATGTGTGAGCACAATGAGAACAGGACAAGTTCTTGGCTCACTGCTAATAAAAGATAAGTTTATTTTTTACCTTGAAAGGGAAAAAGAAAAGACTACTATTTCTAATGTAAGCCTCTAAGAAAGATGATTTTTGAATATCTTAAATGCATGCACATAAAAAACATGTAATTCCTCCTATGAAAAGGAATCTGTGAAGGGATTTTACTCTAGGGCATGAGTTGTTGAGTATATCAACTAAATTAAAATAAACCATAGGAAAATTATGGGATAAACGACAAAGCAAGCTCTTCAACCTTTGGGAAACTGAGCAAATCAGGCAGGAAGTTTTGTATATACAAAACTATAAAAGATATCATTTAAATCACTATAATTACAGGAGTTGATGCCCTGTGGAATAAACTCTTCAGGAAGTTTGTTTTTAAGACTTAAACCTGATATGAATGAATTCAATTGAAGTTTTTAAGGTCCAAGCAATAACTGAAAGGTGAAAAATCCATGGTAGAAGGCTTGGCTATCATTATAAGGATAGCTATATATCTACCTGCATATAGGTAAGGTTATGAGGGTAACTATGCACTAAATGTGTTAAAGGGTGTTGCTGGACCTGAACAGAACTTTGAGCAGCCCTGAATTCAGTTTCCAGATTCCTTGCATTTTTATTATTACTTTTTATGTGATTACATATGTGCTAGTTACAAAATTCTGTGAAATGCTGTGCCAAAACTAACATGCAAGATGAAAAATCATAGGAGCTTACAGAGGACATTTTTTAATGCATTGGTAAATGAAATGTTCATTTCTTTAAATCAAAGAATCTCCTGCTGGAAGCAACATAACATTGTATTTAAATACATCACTGTTGCTAAAACAGCCTTTTCAGATGAAAAGGTGATGACAACATTTTTATAACCATTTCTACACATGATGAACAGCTCTCATATGCAAATCATCCCCATCATTTTCTTCTGTCAAGGAGGAGAATGAATTGCCCTGTGCAATGTTTTGCAAAGTGATTTCTTGGATTGATTTTGCTTGTTCTGTTTGTTGAATAGGTAAGTAAAATGTTTTCATTTTCAGAACAAGCAATGCTTGTGGTGTTGCTCAGTTCTTTTTCATCAGGTTTGCACTTGGTAACAGCAGGAGCTGAGCTGTCTCTGGATGGAGAAACAGGGTAAGATTGGAGTATTTCTATGAGAAAGTGTTTGGGAGAGGTTTGAGGGTAGTGGGAATAGCTCTGGCACCCAGAAAGTGTGAAGGAAGGGAGAGGGTTGGCTGCTTGTTTTGCTCCTTCTAATTTCTTAGTGTAGTTTCAGGATTTCAGGAAACTTTCTCTGCTTTGGAAAAAAAAATAAATTAAAAAGACATTAAGTTTTGTTGCAAATAATTTTAGAAAAACTTTTTCCGTGTTTCCAATTGGCAGGAAGTTTTGAAAAGAAATCTTTCCATTTGATTTAGAAAGATAACAGATTTTCTTTAAGAAAAGCCTCTAACATTCATCTCCCCATGATTTAATTAACCTTATAGATAATTATAACAAAAACACGAACAGGTTGTTCAGAAAATTACATTCCACTTGCTGCTCAAATGAATAGTGCTGTATTTCATACAAAATCAGTTTTAATCTCAGAAGAAGGGAATTTGCAACCTAGAAAATATGGAGTGTGTGGGCAGGCACCAGTATTGCACTTACTGATCTGTTATGGAGTTAGAAAGCTGTAAGCAAGTCTGTTGGGTCAGACCATGCAGGTGAGGCAGGCAAAACAAGAGGATGAAGTCGTGCTGGAGGGTGAAGGCCTGAGTTCAGCACCTTGCTTCTGGACATCTTCAAAAGAGACATTTCCTGACACAGAATTGCAAATTCTTGGACTGCTCCTACGCTGACCTGTAGCTCTGCAGCACGGAGGACACTGCAGTGCTTCAAAACAAAGACCCTGAGCAGCTCACCATGGATGACAGTCAGCCTGGGCCTCGGTTATCTTTCCCCAGTAAACAAGATTTGGGAGATGTCTGGGGGGGGGTGCCTAAATCCCACTCTCACGTGGAGTTAGGACAGGCTAAGATTTACATTCAGTTCAGGAACCTTCTTCTCTGGAGTTTCTCAGTTCAGATGTCACATGGGGAGTTATGTGAAATAATCACAAAGGATAACATGTGGGAGACTAATGTCCATCTTTTTATTCCCTGCTGAGAAAAAGGATCTGCTCTGAAGGGCATTTCAGAGCAAAAGCCTGATGCAGCCACTTGGACTCAGCCTGTAGGAGTTATTTTCTGTCCAGTAATAACAGAAAAAGCAGCATGATGCTGTAATTTTGTCACAGACACCTTAATCTATTAATCTAGGCACTTAAATTACCTACAGGGTTTGGTGGCATTTTGATGAATGTCAGTGGCACCTAAAAGATGGCTTGGGTTCCCTAATGCAGATCCCTGCCATCTCTTTGTAGCTGTGAATACTAATTTAAGGCAAACTCTTCCTGTTTCCAGTAGCATAGGCACTTTCCTGGCACAGTTTTTCAGTCTGAGTATGTGCTTCCTTATATTCATTTAACTGACTGGCTCTTAGAATTTTGGTATGAAGTTTTGAAACTTGAATGGTTCATATATGTGGTTAGAAAAAAGACTTGGAATAAATAGAGGAGAAATTATTGACATCTGAAATCAAGTCATATTTATCACACAGAAAACTCCATAGGGCTGGATTAGGTCAAGCCTGGGGCAGCTGTTCTCAAGTTTAAGGAGAAGGGAATACTGCTTGTACAAGAATGCAATCTGTTTTGAGCAAGAGATCAGTTTGTAGCTTTACAAATGTGCTTAACTTCAGAAATGTTACCTGTGGGTACTTCATAGCTCCACACTGTCAGGACGCTTCCTTTTGTTCTTGCCTTCAAAGCTGGAAGCACTGTTACAGAGACTCAAACACAGGTGAGGTGGCTCATGCTGGAGCACTGGATCCATACACTGTTACAGCTCAGTGGTCAGAGCAAGCCTGTTGTTCCAGGGATGCAAAAATTGGACTTCAGAAGGCCGACTCCCTTTGACACATGCTAGCAAGTTTGGGAAGGAGAGGAGACTTTTCCAAATGAGCAGCTTCCTGCACTGGCATCAGTGGCCGTCTGTGCAGTCTGGCTCCCAAGGACAGTCTGCCCAAAGGAGCCACACCCAGCTTTGTTCTGCTGAATTCACAGCCTGGCGTAAACTACCCTGCAAACTACCAGGGAGTCAGGATTTGAAGTCTGCTTTTGAATTTTTCCCTGCTTAAGTTTCATCCTTCATACCTTATCTGAAGAGGAAGGCACCTTCTGGTTTAAGACATTGAACATCCAAAGAAAAACATCCAAATAAAGACTCCAAATAAAAAAAAAAAAAAAAAAAAAAAAAAAAAAAAAAACCAAAAAAACCAACTTTAGAGGACCTCAGAACAAACAGTCCTGGAACAGCCCAAGGGTCCATCTCTATCAGTGTCTGGTCTCCAACAGTGGTGATCACAGCAAAATAAGTGCAGGCACAGGAACACACTTGAACAAACCCTGCCAAAGACTTCATTTGAAGCTAAAATTGCCTCCTCAAGTTTGAGGTGGTGTCTTCATGTGAGAAAACCTCCCACAGTCCCTTCCCTTCATGAATTGGTCAGTTGTGCCTTTTGATCTGACTATCCACAACATTTCATGAGTTCCATTGTTTAATTATATGCTAATAGATACATCCCTTTGGTTGCTGGAGCACTCATCTTGCATAGTATTGGATGCCCATGTACCACGAAGCTCATGTATCATGATACCTTGCCAGCAGTTCTCCTTTTCTCATACTACTTCTATTTTGGGGGTTTTCTGCAGTTTTTAAGTAACTGTATGAGTAGCAGGCATGTATCACCAAAAAAAAATATAATTTTTTTTTATTTATTACACCTTACAGACATAAAGCATTCTTGCAGCCATTTTCAAGTAGACAATATATCAGAGACTATGAGCAAGTAAGCAGAGATCATGGAAAAGGAATTTAAAAAAAAACTAGATTTTTTTCAGATAAGGTAGGTTTACAAATGGATCTAGAATGTGCAGAATGCGCACTTTGCAGATGGATTTAAGACAGAGATACTTTTAAATATTTAAAAAAAAATATTTCCTTCATAGTAAAGAAATATATTAAGTGTCATATCAGTGAAACCTTTCAGTGATGCTTATTTCTCTTAAGTCAGTGAAGTTTGGGCCAGATTACTAATTATATTCTTCTGGTATAAAATTTTAAGAACGCATTTTTATCAGATTAAAACTGATACAATGGTTATTATTCTCCATATCTATTTTTAAGTCATACAAATTTAATCTAGCCAATGTGTACAAAGGTCATGATTTCTCTGTATTTAATTCACAATTCTCTTATGGTGCTCTTGTGAGCTTCATATGGTGCTGCATCCAGCTCTGGGGCTCTCAGTACAACAAAGACATGGTCCTGTTGGAATGGGTCCAGAGGAGAGCCATGGAAATGGCAAGAGGCAGGGAGCACCTCTCCTGTGAAGAAAGCCTGGGGCTGTTCACTCTGGAGAAGAAGAGGGTTGAGGAGGACCTTAGTGCAGGTCAGTGGTGACAGGATAAAGGGGAATGGCATTAAGATGAAAGAGGGTTGATATAGACTAGATATTAAGAATAAATTATCTCCTGAGAGGGTGGAGACAGGTTGTCCAGAGAATTTGTGGATGCACCATCCTGGAAGTGTCTGAGGCCAGGTTGGATCAGGGTTTGAGCTACCTGGTCTAGTGAAAGGAGTCCCTGCCCATGGCAGGGGGTTGGAATGAGATGATCTTTAAGGTCAGTTCCAATCCAGGCCATTCTGTGATTCTGAGGTCCCTGTTTTCTTCAGTGAAGAGGCAGTGGTTCAGAGAAGTGCTAAATAAAAGCCTGCCTTGCATTTATTCTTGACAAAAGTAATTGGAAGTTCTAAACAATTATTTTTGTATTTTAAAGGGTATGGATAGTTAGTCCTCTTTGAGTTGCCTATTGATACCTCCTGTTATGTGCTCAACATTCAAATAACCCACTGAAGCAAATGACAGTTTTACCTAGGGGTTTGAATGCAGAGTTTTAGCCTTAGAAATGCATTTATTTTAGGAATTCCACAGAAAAGTTCTTTTACTTCTAGCACTGGATATGCAAAAGTAGAAAGAGAGATGCTCTAAGTCTAGAAATTCAGATGCCTGTAAGAAATACAACTACTTTACTGTATTATATTCCATTACATCACCTGAAAATTTGTTTTTCCTTCACATGATGTGTTCTTTCAAAACACACTTGGTATACACAGCTTTTGCATGCATATGTCTATTAAGCCTTCATAAACCAGGTTTGTTTATAGAGTGCCTTTGAATCTTCTCTGTTTAACTACAAAGCTTGTCAATCTCTGTTCCAGCACAGCCTTAGCCTCAGGAGTAATGGCATTAGCTCTAATTATTACAAAATAAGTCCCTATCAATCTTTTCAAGAACTAATTAACAGCTTTGTTATGTAAAAAAATGTCTGCTTCCATCAGATAAAGGGAGAATGCAGATAAAGCTGTGAAATGCAGAAGTCATGCTGCAGCATGGGAGGGTTATCTAGTTCAGTGAGGATGATTGCTACAGCCTGAAAGTCTTCATGGAGAGGATTATATGTGTCCAAACCCACTGCCTTTCCAGTGTCACAGAGAACATGCTCTGATGTGCAAAGGGAACTGGACCATTTTATGAAAGGAACATACCTTTGTTAACTTTTTCCACTCAAGAAGTTTCAAGTCTATAAATAGTGTTGTCTGTCAGTGCTATAAAATAAACCATTGAAACAGATTGGAGGGCATGTTTCTACTTATTCAACCTAGTGTTTTTTAATTTGATGTTCTTAAAATGCTTAAAGTTGCTATGTCCCAGTGCACCACTGTGCTGGCATACTTGCATTTTCAGATACTAAAGTATCAAAATAATGGGAAACAATGCTGATTTCCCAGAATGTTCTTTTAAACTGCATTGCCATCCTGTAAACAAGCTATAATTGGGGGGGTTTAATGCTTCCTGCTAACCTTAGCAATCTTTCTCATTTGAACTGACAAGTTTCATGCTTATTAGTTTTGTAAAATTAAATCTAGGCCTTTCTTCTAGGATTTTTTTTTTAATTAGTACTCTGGACTCAAACAGTAGCTTAAATGTTGGAATTCAAGTGTTATCTGAGGTGCTCTAATACATATCTGCATATGCTGCCACTGCAATGGCAACCTCAGCACATAGTTTCCCAAGTAGGGATATACATATAGATGTCCAAATTTAGGTTTAGTCCATGAGCTGAATCTCATTCTGAAAGACAAATCAATTAGTTTTGCCTAGATTTTATCCAAAGTTTTCCAGCTTGTAAACATAACTACCCAATTATCCTAAACCTTTAAATATAGGACATGAAGTAAGGCTGTTGAATAAGCATCCCAACAGTTTAGACAGCACATATAAGACCACATAAATGGTCATGTTCTTTATTTATCACAGAGAATTGCCACTGAATTGTCTGCTACAGAAGGGGGGAGTTTCAGTTGTAGTGAAAAAATCAGTGGATTCCTCAGCACTCAACAACATGGAATGGGAAACAAGCAGCTTGGATAATAGTTTAGCTCTTGGCTAGAATGCCAAACTAAAACATTTTGTAACCATCCTCATGGCAAAGTGGCATCTCCACACGTTTCACAATGGCAGGGTGTTTTGCTAGCAAGAACACTACTGTTGCCAAAGTAGTCCGATCACTGTATAATAAACAGATTGGAAAACGTGTGAAGAAAGTTTGATCCTGTTAACAGATGCATATTGAACATTTCCAGGGAAAACCAATGCTGCTGTTTACATATTGCAACACATGTGCAGATTTGTCACAGGAAACCTGTGAGACATATTCACCTGAGGAACAGCAGGGGTGTTGTCAGGCACACGAAACTCTCAGGAATGAAAATTGCAGGGAGATGTTTGCTATGTCTGAATGCTACTCTGCACCATTTTGCCAGGCTGGACAATCTGGAAACAATTCTGAGAGTACTTGCATAGAAATGAGTGCTCTGCCTGCCATGCTGACCCAGCTGGCATGGGGGTCTGTGAGTGGAATACCCAAGCTATCCCTGACACCATCCAGGTGGTACTGCCAAAACATCCACCTGCCTTTTCTCTGCCACACACTTCAAAATCATTCCATGTGTTTTACAGAACTTTCCTTCTCAGTGTGCAGAAGATCCAATATTCCAGCTCTTTTGGCCACTGTGATGAAATTTCAGAGTGATGATGCTAAAGAACAGACTTTTCCTGACAAGTAAAAGTACTCACAGAGCAATTGGAAGTGGAGGTCATGAATAAAGTCACAGGATCCTGAATAGTTTGAACAGAGAGTATTTCTGGGAGAGGTTGCTGATACAAAGGAAATTGTTGAGGTAGCCTATGTTCTCTGTTAGCTACTTTTGTGATAGTATTAGTCCTTTAGGTTCTTTATCACATCTGTACTTCATGCAGTTTATCTCTGCTACTCCTGATCACATCATATGGGAAATGGCTGTTTGTTTTTTCCTGTGATGCAAGAAACAGTTAAGTGTCAAAAAAATTACCCAGTGTTAGGTAACAAGAAAACATCTGCTCACACAGTGCTGAGTTAAACTGTGGTGTAGACTGTGGCATGCTGTGGTGGATGTCAAAAGCCTACAGGAATTAAAAATTAAATAATTGGGAAAATTTCATAAAAATCAGGTTTATATTAGGAAGTCTCTATCACAGAAAAGAAGTTCTTTGTCATGTTCAGGTGGAACTTTCTGAGTTCCAGTTTCTGCCTGTTGCCTCTTGTACTGTTTGGAACCACTGAGGAGAGCCTGACTTCATCCTCTTCATCCCTTCAGAAACAGACATTGGTGAGGTCATGTCTCAGTCATCTCTTCTCCAGCCTGAACAAGCCCAGCTCCCTCAGCCTTTCCTTAAGCTTTGCTCCCTTTCCACAGCCACTGGTGACGTGAGATGCATCCAGAGGTGGTGGGAAAGGCTGTCCAGGTGATCATGGAGCAGTCCCACACCCACCTCCCCCAGCAGCAGCGTGGGGACACTGCCATCATCCCCACAGTGCAACGAGAACTCGGGGTCACACCCACCCGGGATGTGCATCCCTCTGCTGCAGGATGGATTTGTACTTTCACACAACACTCAGGATGCAGTTAGAGCAATTCCCTGATTTATTCTTCAGTCTATTCCCACAGGTAGGGAAAGAAGGAAAAGTACTTTGCAGACAGAATGATTGCTTTGAGGGTATGGGTTTGTCAGTGGGATCCCAGTGCACACTTGGGATTTCTGTTGTCGCCCTGTTCTTCTAAGCCTTCTGATGTTTACATTCTTGTAATGAACTTTCTCACGCACTTTATGTAAATAATTAATTGTTTTGCATTCTTTTCTGGAGGAGGAGAAATTTGATGGACTGTTGGTTTGTCCAGTGTCATTGGAGAGGTGGCACTGTCATCCTCCAATCCACTGTCACTTTTGGAAATCTATAAATGTTGGAGTCAGAAATTAAACTTCCCTTCTTTTTACCTTGGAGATTTCAGTGTCCGTGTCGTTTTATTTCATGTCCCAGAGTGACATTCTGTAGCAACACCAGCAACAAACATGGAACTTAAATTCAAATTCACCCTCCCTATGCTCTTCTTCCAACAGAAGCTCCAATAAAAAACAGAATTTTACTGAAATATTTAGTGTCTGTCCTGTTTTATTTTAAAAAATCCAAGTATGAACTGTTCAGTCCCAAGAGAAGGATTTTTGTGATGAAACTTTCCCATGTGCCTACAAACAAATCCGGTAACTCTCATGTCTCATTTCATGCTTCCCAAAAGTGACAATGCAACAAACTGCTGTGTTAATACCATTATAAATTAAAATCATGTTTAGCAATCCAGGACATACTTGCTAAGAACAATTAAAACAAACCACTTTGTACAAACCAGTGGCAGCTTTAATGTTCAAAGAATTCAGTTCCCATCAGAATTAACCCTTCCCTGCCCAATAGTTTTCTTACTAGCCTCAAATTCTAGAAGATGAGATGCCTTCCTCTTTTAAAAATGTATACAACTAAATATTGTTGCTCATAAAGCATATTAGATATTCCCTTTCTTTTGGTAGATATGCACATCCAGAATGTGCTTGAGTTAAAATATAAATAACAAAATTATTTAAGCTATTACATTAATACTGAAATTTTGCATGTCAGTACGTTTTTGACAGCTTAATAAAAACTGGTATCTACATTATCATGAAGACTTTCATCAGATTCAACTGCTTTAATCTTTTCTCACTATTCCTAGTAATGGATTGAAATACAAAGAAATAGCAAAGGGCTTCTGAGAAAGATTAAATAAATCACTAATTTTAAATACTTTTTCTTTTGCTCTGCTTGATTTGATAAAAAGCATCAAAAAACAAAACAATTTCATGGACTATAAAAAGTATTTGAATGTGCAAACTGTCACTGTAGGAACGTCAGCTAAAATTATCAAAGTTAGATGCAGAACTATTAGAGGTCACGATAGATTTCAAGATGGCTCATTCAGAAATTTGAGTTTAATGTCTAGGGGCTATAATGTACTTTTAAGCATTTTTGACTATTCATAGAGGACTGCTTCTCTGTAACATTTCTTGCTTCCACATAATAACAGAGTCAGCAGAACTACTCATATGTGCATGCATCCAGAGAAAGTGTTTATTACTTTTCTATTTTCTCTTCACATGTCATTTTTAATGTCGCCTCCCCAACATAGTCACATGTAAAGAAATTCATAGATCACCGAGTGTAGGTGCAAGGGAGGTAGGAAATGTTCAACAAAGAAAACTTTTATAGTGAAATTATTTATTTTTAATAAATTACTTCTGCAGACAATTTCCTCTTATAAGTTATAGAGCTGCCCAAAAATATCAAAATTGCAAGTAAAGCTAAGTTGTGCAGGGGGAAAAGAGGTGTAAGGAATTGACTGTAAGCTCTTGTAAATCTCTTTAGTTCCACTCAGCTCAACTAACCCAAGTGAGTATATGCCAGCCAAGGAAGTTGCTCTGTGCTTATAAAAAGTGTGAAGAGATAAAGAAACTCAATCTATCTGGTGTCTAAGTCTCTTTGTTACTCTTCAAAAATCCATCTGCTGCCTCTGTATGATGTCCTATTATAGTGGCCATTATGTATTCTGCGTGGCTAATTGATTAGCTCTAATCTAGCACCAGTTGCCCCAAAGCAGATTAATGTAATTATTTCGTTTTCACTGCAGCACTGGTTTTGTTCAGTTTTTATTTCTTGTATATGGCTCCTATGAAACCAAGTATCGATGTATTCCACCCAGGTGACCTCATACCTGGCCTCACACACATTTCAAGGGCAGTGAAGGTGGGTGGTGTCCTTGAATCCTTTCTGTCTTCCACCAAAATGGACTTCTATAACAAATCTTATTCCATATGAACAGTAATGTTTATAATCAGAAATGAAAGACAATATTCATCTAATCTCTGGGATCCAAACAACTTAACAGGAGTTAAAATGGGCAGGAGTGTGCTGCAGTTCCTGATTCCCTAGTGCAAGAAGATGTGCTCTGTTCCCCTAGAGCAGATCAGGAGATAAGCCATGATCAGGAGAAAAACAAACTGAATAAATCAAAGTTACTGTTGTAATGGGTTGGAAAGTCCCTGGTCTGTTGTTTTATCTGTATCTGTCCTTGAGGTTTTGAGTGGGCTCAAAGAACTGAATCAGAAATTTCCTAAGAAAATAATTTAGGATTTTTTGAGGGGGGAAAAATGGCTCTATATTGATACCAAATACTTGTGAACATGTATCATTTCAGTAATGTATTTGTAAGGAGGGTGAAGTATCTGATTAGAAGAATGCAGCCTGTCATGTTTAGGGCATCCATCAGAGGTGATGGTCAAAAGTGGTTCCATAGTTATATCATCAGAGGTCCATCAGTTTAAGCAAAAGTAAAAATATCACAAATGGGCTTTATTCTGTGTATTGTAAAAAGAGAATATCTGTGGTCTACTTGTGAATGTAACTTGCTCATCTTGCATTTTCACCAAAGCCCATGTCTCATTTATGCCATCTTTTGCATTGCTGCTGACAGTGATCTAAAGACCTCCTTTGTGATGTAGCTGACTACACAATTTCCAGTTTCTTATGACAAGAATCCTTCATCTTCCAATTCACTAACTGTAGCCTTTTGGTTTTTGTCAATTTGTAATATCATTTTATGTCACTGTTTGGTCGGACGTGACATACACACACGTGATTAGCGTCTAAGAAGAAAAAGTTTTTATTTTGCATGTTTTTTAGCTTATGTACTCTTAACAAAGCATGATCTTAAGTCATTAACTACATAACAATAACTTATTATATTCATTTCTGCAAAGCAATTAACATCAATATAATGGGCAAACGTTTTACAGAAATTTAATAAGGCATGTATACACATCTACTTATGCAAGTAGCCTAGCTTACAAAAACGTTCATGTATCTTTTCTAATCTGTTTCCATGCTGATGGCCTTGTCTTATTCCTTGCTATGGATACACTCAAAAATCATCAATTGTTATTTCTTCTATTAACTCAGCTTTGCTTGCAGGCCGCTGTCAAGCCCCTCCATAACTTTAGTCTTACCTATACCAGATGTGGATTGGAAATTCAGGAATGCCCTGTAACAAATATATGCCAAGGCTAATGGAATCTGAGTCACAAAAAGGGTTTGTTTTCCACTAAGGTTTCACGTAAAGATTTTGTTGTATTGATTCTTTTTTAAAACAAACTAGTTATCTGGGAATACTACAATTCTCTGCTGTTAAAAAAAAAAAAAAAGGAAAGACAAGAAAAGGCCATTATAATCTTAATGGCATTACTTAAGGCTTGAAGAAAATTTTGAAGAAAAGGAGTAATAAATTAAAAAAAAACTAATTAAGGAAAAAAAAGTCAAATGAAAATATGAAAAAAAACCACAGATCGTCCCACATGTTTCTATTAAAGATACTCAATCTCCCTTTGATAAAACACTTCAACTTCTCATGAGGAAAAATGCAGTAAATATCTGGATTTCAGTAAAGTATTTGGGACTGGGTCACAGGAAATTTCTTGGGCTGGAGACAACTAATACAGGAACTGGAACTTGGCTAAAGGATTGTTTAGATGGAAGATGACAAGCTGTACCTAAAACAAGAAGCCTTGGATCACATGGACGTTGCAGTGGGATTTCTCAAGGATCAGACCTGGATCTGGACTTAATGTAATGTTTTCATTATGACTTTGGCACAGAAACCCAGAAGTGAGCTAATAAAACATGACAACACAGCATTTGAAGTCATTGTCACTGTAGTGAAAGATGGGGATGCCATAAAGAAAGAATTGGAAAGCCTTTTGTTTAGAAAGATAGAAACGGGAGAAAATTCCGTGCCACGAAATGTGAGAAGACTGATTTAGGCAGTAATAAAATGTTCTGCTGGAGGGGCTGGATGCTGAGGGTTTGACAGCAACAAGGAAGAGAAGAAGACTGCAGAGTAGAAACTCACAGCACGACTGTGAGCTGCTGGTGTTGCAGAGCTGTGTGAAGGCATACGGGATCCACAGAGAATGGGGGAAAGTGCCTGGGTGCAAGGTCATGGCCAGACTTCATCTGGTGCAGTGCATGCATTCTGACACTCAGACACTGGAAAGAAGGATTAAACTGGGGAAAATGCCAGGCAGCACCATAATATGGAAGTAATTTGAATACTTCTAAGTACTAGTTACAGAATAACAGAATCTTAGAAAGGTTTGGATTGGAAGGTTTTTCTTGAAGATCACCTAGCTCCAACCCCCCTGACATGGACACAATTGTGGTTTGTTCTTTATTGTGAGTGCCTGTGGCAGAGCTGGGTCCTGTGGTTTAGCCTTGCTGCCTCTGCAGAGCCATGGCCAGGTGAGAGCACTTCCAAGAGCACAGAAATCCTGACCATGAACATTTCTTCAAGATACCACACTGTGCTGGAAAATAAGCAGGGAAGGCTGAAAAAATAATGGTAGTGTTTGAATAGCTTTCACTGGGAGATTTTCTGTACAGGCCACCTCACAACCTCATTGTGTCTGTGTTTTCTATATACAGCATCATGCTCTGTTATGATCTGACTCCATAAAATTGAGTAAATTAATGTGGTAGCAGTGCATTCCAGAATTGCCTGAAAGCTCAACCATCTCTATGCTCATATTAGAACTGCTTCCAGTTCATTCCCAAGCCAGACAGACAAATTTAAGTATCTTAGTTATCCTGTGGATGGAAAATGTTGAGAGCCACCTTGCCCATCTCAGTTACAAAGACTGTAAAAGCTTTCCATTCCAAATGACCTGTTCTTTCTATAATATAAGAAGTGAGTAATTTTACCTTCAGCTGCTGAGCTGTCTGCTCAATCCATAAAACTCTCATCCTTGGATAAGGAAGTTAAAGCAGTCTAATATTAAAAATAAAAATAAAAATAAAAACAATATACAGAAGGGGCTGTACTTAACACAACAGTCTGAGAGAACACAATGAATCAGGACTTCAGCATTTCTTACATCCTTCTTTTCACTAAAGGACACAAAGCTCTTAGTCAGCCTGATTATTAGATTAGGCTATTATGAGGAATTGATCTGTCTAATGAAGTCTATATTTTTTTCATATTCCTGTTTGTCTTGCAGTAGGATGTTTGTTGGTTCCTTTTCAGTGTTTTCTTTGAAAACATTTTTCATTATATTTCCTTCCAAAGTGATTTTCCAGTGCTGGGTGATGCTTTTCAGTAAATACTTTCTTTCTAAAATTGCTTAAAAATAAATAAAATTTTTAAAGCCCCAAACTTCAGAGTTACCAAATTAGGAAAAAGAAGCTGAAAAGTAGTTTCAACTTAAACAAAAACAAAAAAAAAAAAAAAAAAAACAAACAAAAAAAAAATTATATTCTACATTTCAAAAGTTGAATTAAAGAAAATAAGCATGTTTTGAAAAGGACTCAAGTTTAACAGAACCTTCCTGGGTGCCCCATTGTAGAGGTTTTTGATCTGGACACTTTTCCTACTTAGCCTAAGACTCAGATCCTGAAGGTATATTCTGATTTGCTTTTGCCTTTGGCTGCTAACACCAGGAGCCCAGAGTTAGTCTGGCTCCAGTGACTTGGAGGCTCCTCAGCTGAGCAGAGTCAGTAAATACCTCGGAGCATTTCAGCCGGGGGGATTAGAGCCCTGCCCGTGTTTCCCAGAACAGCTGCTGCAAGGAGCTTGTTTAATACCTGCTGCCTGTAAAAAGAATTAAGCAGCAAATGAGGGCCTGCCACAGGAGCTGTGTCCAGTTTTGCTGGGGAAGCAGGAGCACAGACATTTTGCTTTCTTCAGGCATGTATAAGCCCCTTAGCTGGAGTTAGCTGTTGCTTGGAAAAGAGGTGTTTAAGGGTTTAAAAGGGGCGAGGAGAAGAAAACCTGCTCACACCACCGGTGTTTCTGTAACCTGTGCATGAACTTTTAAATCAAGTAGCTTTGTTCATAAGCCTCAGTTATCTGGCATAGAACAGCTTCATCACTAATGCCAAAAGAGCCCCATGTGGTTTAGAAAAAGCAGTCAGTGCCCTCAGCTCCTCACACCCCCTTAAATCCAAGAAATAAATATATAAATCTGTTACAAAAACTCATATTATCAAAAATTTGTTTTTAAAGGCCCAATCACTGAATAGTAAGGCTTGAGGATCCATTTCATCAAAATGTTATGGAGGGATAAAAGAAAAACCGGTTTAGTGTGTAGAAAGCAAATACCAAGCAGGGTGTTTCAAAAAAGCTAAGTATTTTGGTTTTAATAAAAACCTTTTGTGTTATTCCTCAACTCAGAAATCACAGCGGGTCAGTTAAAAAGTCAAGCTACTTGTCTGATTGAAATAAAAGGCATATTAATCTGCTACAACCCTACTGTCTTCTTTGGGAGGAAGTAACAGTGCAGCTGAAACTCCAAGTGTAATCATAAGGAGATCTGTTTTTGTGAAAGGGAAGCAAAGAGTGAATTCCACCTGTTTGGGTTAGGAACAAGTGTGTGGTCTGGTGATGGCCCAGGTTCAACTCTTTTGAAGATTTGTCCAAGGTAATCTATCTCTGTGTCCTGCCTCACAGCTTATAGGAAAGTCTAATACTAATTCCCTGGAAATTGTTGAGATGACAAATACAAAAAGACTGTTGTAAGGAAGACATAATACAATTATTTTATATTCCCAATTCTTACAATCCAATGAAGGACATCCAATGCATTTCATAGACAGTGAGCTTTTTAAACATCAGTCTTGCAGTACTGTGCTCTGGGGATTATTTCTTCTCTCACAGAGAGAGCAAGTGGAGCTGTCTATCAGCTTCACTGCACCACACAATGAAGAATTGTACAGGTGTGATGAAAAGATCCCAAGGGATGAATTCCTGGGTCCTGACAAACTGGTATGGTCCTGTCTTTGGAGCAAGATTTTTTATGGAACAGGCCTTAGGTTTTACAGTAACACATCTGGGTCTTTTGGGAAGGGAACCTCTCAAGGGATCTCCAAATCACAGAAGCAAAATGCCATAAGGTGATCTCTTACCTGCCCCTGTAACTCCAAGACTCATCATATTATTTTAGGACTTGAAAGAGCTGACAAATTTCTGAAAATTCAGCTCCAAGCTCTATGCTCATATAAGATCAGTTTCCATTAAACATAGATAAAACATCAGCCTACAGGATGTGGCAGAGGAAAGCTTGGAAATTCAAACCATAGCAACTTCAGCAATAAAAAGCAAATAGAAGATAGCTGAAAAACATGCTTGAAAAATATTGTAGATTTTGAGTCTTATGAAAGTTAATGATTGATTTCTCAAGTGTTTGGGAACGTTAACAATTAATCTTGCCTACAGAATTCCTGATAATATTACTCAGTATATGTTCCTTTGAAACTCCTGAGGGATATCTTCTCATCCTTGGAATTTGTTCCTGTTCATTTTTAAATAATTCTTCTTTGTTTCTAGGCCTTGACCAAGCAAAGCACACATTAAATGAAGACTGAAAAAAGATTTATGCAGGTGATGTTGCAACACTACTCAAATGAAATCCAAATATTCATATTAAAAGCAATTGATGACACAGGAATATTTAGACCAATCCAACAAGAAGCTGGCAGGGTAGTTAATTTTCTGTCTACATACAGGTGCCTATGATGTTTTTCCTTTATTTGTTTTAGTGAGGTTCTTTCAAATAGTCCCTTAAATTTACATTCAAAAATGAACTTGGTTGTGTTATCTTGGCTCCTACTTAAAAGGTATGTCCCAGATTAATATCAGCCAGAAAAACTAACTTGTGACTTTAGAGATAAACTGGTTGATGGCTGATAATCAACTTGAAATCTGCTGTCATGGACCTCTGCTAACAGAGAATGGGAAATCACTGCATGCAAGGACTCAGATAATCAAATCTTTCCTACGAGTGGAGCAACCAACTCATTTGGTAATAGAATTTGCCCACAGATGATATAAATCCTGGTAATGTCTGAATTTAGAGTTAACAATGAAGGTTATACCTGTTACACCTCAAGGATGAACAGAACTAAACAGAGAGACCAAAGCCAGAGGCCAGTGTTGGAATGAGCATCCTTTTCTAACTCACGTGGTGTCCAGGTGCAGCACTCTCTTGTCTTTTTTTCATTTAGTATTTATAAGTGAATCGCTAAACCAATCCTTTTCCATCACAATTCATTATTTTTTCTTCAAAATATAGTCTGTAATTCAATTTGTGGATAGCCTAAAAAAATTTCTAGCACTAATGAGCTTTTTAGACACAAAAATATTCCGTATTTTCTAAATTGAGGAGTTACATTTCTTTAACAGGATATTTGAACTAGGTGGCTCATATGATCCAGAAACATTTTTATTGCGAAAACTTAATTATGAAAATAAAATACAAAGTCTACATCTATATATGGCAAATATGAACAGATAAAAATCCATATTTCAGATACTTTGTTATAATCCATGTATGTTGCTAAATTCTAAAGCCTGGACTTGGCTAAATCTAGGCTGTGCTCCCACTTTTAAATGATTAATTTTTTGGCATCCAAAGTGTCCTGTTGATCTTCTCAGGTTTACAGAAGGATGACATTTTTGAGGGTATATCTGATCCAGGCTTGTCCATTTAATTTTCCCTAGATTTTTATTATTATACATCCATCTGTAGCGAAAGACATGCATCAGTTCTCTTGCCATACAAAGTTACTAAGAGAGTGACCTGAAGTTTACATTTATTTGCTTTAATGAGATTTCACCATGCTCACATGTACATTGTGTTGAGCAAAAAGGGAAGCGCTGTGATCTAAATCAAGTATAGTGCAATAAGTGAACAAGGGTATCATGCAAGAGGGGAGAAAAGACAACAAGGGTTAAACATTACTTTGAATATTTGGACTGAAAATATGTTAACAAAGTGAGTTTGTTTTAGAAAGCAAGGATTTTCAGTCTGAGGGGATCCTTTTGCGGCTGCAAAGATTTATATAGTTTTAAAGCTATTTTCTAGCATTAAATGCCTTCTTTCTTAGCATGACAAGGAGCAAATAAAAGCTGTCTGATGTGCTCAGCAAGAACTTAATCCAGCTGGACAGAATGAGGTACAAATGCAATTAATATCTCTTTACCAGCAAATATATTGTGTTTTATAGGGTCTTATTTTTCAGAAATTATTCAAGTAAAGCATCCTGATCAGTATCTAGCCTACAAGACATTTTTTAACCATTAGGAATGCTCTGAGCAACTGAATTTTTTTGTAGGCTCAGCTGCTAAAACTAACTGGACATTTTTGGTTCTATCTCTTAGATATCACAATTAAAAACTGATTTTCCAGGTCAGTGCCCACCACTCCTTCAAATTATGTGTCCATTAAAACTACACAAGCTGGACTGAAAACCTCCTTCTCTTGTGATCTTGGTTTTAGCAACTAGGATAGCTCTTCTAAAGATAGGATGTTGCTGGCCTTTCTTTTGCACTGTTTTGAACAGAACCCAAGAATTGGCATGATTTCCACCTCTATGGATATGCCAGAGGATGCCAAAGACCAGCTCTTCATGAATAGTCTTCTATTTGTTATTCTTCCCCTGCCTATCCTGTCTGTATGGCCCCTGGAATACATGTTTTCTGTCTGGACTTTCTCTGTTCCTAATGCTACTTCCTGGAGGAAGAAAGTTTAAGGATACTGAAGGGCTTGAGAAGAAAGTTAATGCTGAGAAAGAAAGAAAAAGGAAAGATGGTCTCTACTTTAAACCTCTGAGTATTTTCCACTTCTTTCAAAGGTCTGAATGAGACCCTGGCAAAGCTAAAAGGCCATGAAAGGAGAAAAACCACTTTGTTTTTGTAATGTTTCTCTGCGTGATTTTTTTTTCCAAGTGTTTGAGACAACAGTCTCTGGGTAGGAAAGGTTGATGGACTTTTTGTCCGGTTGCATTGTTCAACACCCTCTACAACTCCAGTACCTGTGGAGAAGGAGAGTAATTGTTGTGAGTCAGCAGTGAATGCTTTCAATTTTTTTTTGTTAAATACATTTTTAACAGTGTGTCATAACTTCAGCAGACATTAACAACATAACTCCAAAAACAAATGTAACTTCAGGAATTTATATCAGACCAGAATTCAGGCATCTTCCCTTAATCATTTTTCCCAGAAGCATCTAGGCATGTGGCTATAAAACTAGGAGCCAGGGTATTATAAGCACTAATTTTCACCCTTCTCCTCTGCAACTGTGGGTATTTGGAGGCAAGCAAGCCTCTTAAAATCAGCAGTAAATTTTAGATGTTTTTCCTACAACACAGACTATCAGAAGATAATTTTTAATTCCCATGCTGTTTAGTCAACAAGCAATGCAAGTTGTTATACCTTCCAACCTGAATTTAACATTCATAAACTACAGATTACAACTATGCATGAGAAAAAAAATATCATACCCACACATTGTATGTTATATTCTGTGCACTTTCCATTTTTTCCACTATCCACTTGAGATAGGATTTCAAAGTCATGCCTAACCCTTCATTCACAGGGCTTATGCAAGCTTGCATTGATGGATGAAACTCATACTCACCATGTGTATGGGAAAAAGCTCTTTGTGTAATCCTCATAAATCCTGTAGTGATGTGAGTACAGTTTCAGCTGGGATATTCCAAAGGAAAATGGAAGATCAAATTCCAACTGCATGTGTTAATTAGATAATACTCCTTTTTGTGCAACTCTTATCTCATGGGATTCATATAAGGATAGACAAATGTGCACTTGATTGGGATATTCACTGATTGCTTCTGGAGGCCCAAGAGTCACATGGATTAAGTTATCCCTCTTAATTTGCTATTAGACAAAACCATGACTTAATGTGGTAAAACTGGTTATTTTTGTTCAAGGAGAGGTCAGAGGCTGTACTGACAGGGATGCTGTAGGTCAGGCCTGTGATCTTCTGGAAGGTTTGTGAGGAGGAATCCAGCAGAGCTTCTTCTCCTACTATGCCCTGCTTAAGCAAATGCATCTCCATGGGGCGGTGAGGAGAAAAACTGGAAGAGCACCAGGAGCTATTTACACAACTGGAACCATTCCATCCTCAGCCAAGTGAAGCAAGTAGCTGTTAAAGCATTCTCTATTCCAGCCATCCAAGAACAACACCACAAAGTGGACATCACGAGAAGTCAGTTGCCATGGGCGCACAAGTGTCCAGCTGGGAGAACACCCACAGACACTGAGCTTTGCTTCAGCTAAGCCCAGCTCCAGCTCTCTTGCGTGCAAATGTTGCTGTCAGCTTTGAAGGCAACCTAGGAGCTTCAGGGGAAATATGTGGAGGCACTGGATAGGTCCAGCTCTGAGATGAGACAGGAAAGAGGCAAACACAACATGCAGTTTAGGCAGAGGTGGGATGTCTTGTTTTCTCACCCCAGGCTCCACAGACACTGGTTTCACTTGATGAGCTCTCCAAGCCAGTGATTCTAACCTAGCACAGCCTGCCCAGCATTCAGGTCTCAGGGAGTCCTTAGCTGAATTCTGATAGGGATGGATAATTGTTGTAATTAATTAAAGAATCAGAACCAAAAACTTGAATGACACAGTCTCTGGAAGCACAACAACCTTTTAAAATCTCATCCATGTCTTTTCAGTTTTGAACATGGCTAGCAGATTCTTCCTCTGCTTGACTAACTATAAAGCCCAAGGGGAACCAAAGAGAATTTGACCAAACCAGCTGGACAGTAAATTTCTCCTTTTACACATTATTAAAGCTGGACTAAATGAAAGAGGTAATTTTCCTTCCAAATGCTCCTGCATGTTCTTTTTATTTTAGAAACAAATTGTTTATTCCCTTTTTTTTTCCATTTGAATGAGGCATGAATATAAATTCATATAACAACACAACCATTTGGTGCCAAATGCAATAAAATGTCATGACAACAAAAGAAATGATTATTCATAAGTCATCATTTAGCTCTGTTGACTCCCTTCCTCCGAAGTAAGCTTCCCTCTCTCTCTGCCTCCAGCCTTCCTTTCTACCCCTCATAAAAGAAATTATTGGAAAAGAGTCAGAAAAGATTCTTAATCCATGGCCAATGCCTTTCCCCAGGTTGGGGTGGGTTTTGGGGGGTTTTTTTGGGGGTTTTTTTTTTTTTTTGTGTTTTCTTTTGTTTGTTTTTTTTTTGTTTGTTTGTTTTGGGCTTGCATGGACTTTTTGAAGAGTCCAAATCTTTGCAAACTGTCTCAGGTGAGGTTTTATCTCAGAGTCCAATGACCTAAACTGGAACACACTCACCTAAGGAACGTGCTCCACAATAGCCTCCCACAACAATGTTATGACCCAGCCAACAGAGGTCAAGAGTGTTACTCCTTGGAAAACATGACCTGCATCTATGTCAGTTTGAGAAGTGATCTCCAAAATGAGCAGTTCAAGTATTTAATCTAGGAACACCTACTTATTTTAGGTCATTTTTTTGTTCAGCTTCTCTCTAAGTGAATTCTACATGTCTACTCAATTTTGGCATTAGGAAACACTGTACCATGGGAGGTGTGTTTCTCCAAATAAAGTATATCACAGGAGATGCAGTGCAGAACACAGTCTGACTGTGATGTCACCAGGCAGTAAAAACATTACCTTCTACCCAATATATACTTTATCACTCTTTGACTGGGCTTCCTCAGGCTTCTCCCTTCTTGCATTCTAAAAAGTCCTCGTGTGCCTTCCACTAGGAATTAATGTCCCACTGTATCAGGAAGCCCATACATCAATAGATACAATAAGAATTAGAACATGAAGAAAATTTTCAGAATAAATAAATGGCAAAATACTGATGTGTGAACACAGTAATGAGACCCTGAACTGTGTGGTGCATCTGAGAAAATTGAGGAGCTTGGATTAGGTTTGGTGAGATTAAATCTAAGAATAATCTTTACTCTGAAAGCTGGATAATTTTGAATATTTTTTTTCCTTCTTTTTTTCCTGCAAAATGGTAGCACTCTTGAGTTCTGTGTCCAGGAAATTCTATGAGTTTGGAAGAAAAATGCTAGTTTCTTAAGTCTGCCTTAAAGAGAAACAGAAACAATGTCTTCATTTTTACTTAGTAATAATAGAATTCATGCAGAATTTGGGAAACACAGGATCAAATTTTGTTTCTAACAACAAAAAGTAATTTAATTCCTTCTCCTCCCACAGCAATCCTCTCATCACTCTGAATCATTGTTCAATAAAACAAAGTATGATTTTGAGTGAGTATGACAATCTTATTCAGAAATGTTGGAGGTTCTTTCAGTGTCTCCTTTGAGAACTTTGATTTAAACACACACCATTCCATATAAAAATATCAACACTGGTTATCCTACACACTTTTTTAGGTGTTCACTTGGGAAGTGATAGTTATGCTCCAATTTTTTGAAACTTAATCTATGGAAAGAGAAAGAGCTGAACCATAGTGCTGCATTTGTGGTATTCTTCTAGGTGGGATGAAGTAGGTTCAAATGTCCTCAGCAGAGAGATGCATCTCTAAAATCCTGTCAAGTCCTAAATACCTTGAATCCTGCCCAGGGTTTGATAGCTTCTGCTGGCAGGATATTGAGTCAGAATGGCATGAGGCTGTTTTCCAGGAGCAGCTTTTTTCAGGACTGTCTTTTAGGTTGGGTTGCTGGACAAAGGAACAGGTTTTCAATTTTTAACCTTTTCTGACCTGAACGGATTTGCACGTTGTCAAACACTACCTTCTTTTTCTCCCTCTCTCCTTTTTATTCAGTTGTGGAACTAAATTAAACAAATTTACAGGTCTGCTGTTTTCACAGCCCCCTCACAATCTTAGTAATTAAGCTTAGTAATTACTATCAACCCTTTTGTGGGGCTCACACTTGAGAAAACTGCAGAAAAGTCTGGAGGAAGGAGAAGACAAGGTCTAGCTGCGTCCATCAACACACAAGGGTGGCACAGAGAATACCCTGGGCTGTGTCACTCAGGATTGCAGTGCCAGGCAGCAGGAACCCAGAGTGAGCAGGGATGCAGCTGATGCTTTGACAGCAGGAAAGAGACACCAGGCACGGGATGAACTCTCAGTGCTCAGGCTTGGTGGGATGAAAGGAGACCCCTTCACTGCTGCCAGTCAAGCCAGCTTCAAGACAGGGGGTGTCATTTTCTTGTCAGTCATGCATTAAACAGGACCTGGGAGAAGCAGTCCAGTACCTCTGAAGAAGCTGCACTGTTCAAGAATAATATGTGATATGTTTTACTGGTTTGGATGCTTTGGGGTATGTCTGTAACTCAATTCCCCTCCTGTTTTCATGTAACATTTACTGGCTGTTTTCCCTTTCCAAACACCAGAATGATTCACATGAGAAGGCCAGCCAATTTTTCTCTATTAAAAGAGAATCAAGATTATAAGGACCATAAAATTATGTAAAATGCTCAAAATGTCTCTCAGTGATCAGTTAAAAATCATCCCCACAGTAAGAAAAGACATATCTTCAGTTCAAAGGAGACAAGGGACCATCTTGTACTGCGCCTTAAAGAGCTGCTAAATCAGACTGGCTTGTGATATTAGCATAATATTCACATTTAACATGTGTGCTGCAGTAATTCCCACGAGTTGGCCTTTAAATTGCCTCAGCTACTGTAGCAGAAGAAACTAGTGCAGAAACAATGAAAAATTTTCACATACTACCCTTCCAATGACTGTGGCAGTTGTCTCATCGCAATAAACACAGCAAGGATCACAGATTTAGTCTGAACAAATTTGCTGGTTAATACCATTGCAACTATCTCTGTCAGAAAAGGTTGAATGGTTGTTTTTTATTTTATTTATTTTTTACATTTTATTTTATTTGGAAGTCACTGGGAAGACTGAGACAAGTCCTATTCCATTGTTACACTGCCATTAAGTCACATTAATTCCCTGGAGAATTTTTAAGAGCTTTGCTGATTCTGCATGCCCAGCTGTGTGAACAGAGCTTAAGAACTTGGGTTTCACGTGGAAAAAAAATGCTCTTCTCCCATAGCTTTCTGGTAATTGACTTTGGGAAAAAGAGAACTTCAACTTTGCACATTTTAAGTCACATAAGAAAGCCACAATAATTACATTGAATAAAATTATCTGCTTCTGATAGCTGCAATCTGGGCATGTTCTTAAAATATCCACAGTCTGAGTAACTTTGCTGATCATGTATTAAGCTGTGTGGAATCTTCAAGCTATGTTTACATTTTAATTGACAAAAAAGTCAATATTCACAATGTATATAGTCAAGACATAATGAAATCATGCTGTACTTTCCCTGCTTCATTACACGAGTCTCAAGACACAGCAAAAAAAATTTAAAGATTCAGTGTATTATTCTTTTTTCTCAGAAAAAAGTATCTCTAGGGGAAGCCATATTGTATTGTTTTAAGGCCCAACTTTAATGAGTGGAAGTTCAGGATATTTGGAGCCTACTGGGATTGTGCTGTTTGTTTGTGATCTTACCCACATTGCTGGTTTGGAGCAGCAGGAGATGGTGCTGCAGACAGTTCTGGCATTCATGCTACAGTTCCCTTCTTCACCAGAGTAACTTAAAAAAAAAAAAAAAAAAAAAAAAAAAAAAAAAAAAAAAAAAAAAATTTAGGCCCATTTAAAAAAAAAAAAAAAAAAAAAAAAAAAAAAGAAAAGGAAAGAAAACATAATCTAGGTCCATGTTAAAAAATAAATAAATAAAAAGAGAAAGAAAAACATGAAAAACTGTATGACTTCACTTAGAGATTTTGGGTCACAAGTCCCCAGTTTGTTTTGCATGTAAAATAATTAAAGTGAGACAGTTTTGATCTCTTTGCAGAAGAACAATGCAATACTAATATCATAAGGAAAGTGACTTTGCTGGCGGTAGATTTATTTCACATTTATTTTCACATTGAGGAGATCACTGATCCTTCTCTTTAAGGGTTTTGTCCTTCAAGTTATTACTCTGTTGAGATCACTTGTCTAAATTCAAGTGACATATTTGACTTGCTATTTTGTAGTCTTTTTTTCTGGTTTTATTCCCTTTGTAGATGCCTTTTCAGTAGAACATCAAGTACAACTTGCTTGCCCATATTTTCAAACTCTTATAGAAGTCTATTTCTACACTTTCTCACATACCAAAGGAGCTACCAATCTCAACTGTAGGCCTGTTATATGGTAACTCATTTAACAGTAGTCATCTTTGCAAAATTAACTTTCAGTCATTTCTTTTCGATTTTCCTAACCCATGGCAGAAAAATGAACATAATAGAGAGTATTGAACGTTTTATGGAGTGTGTTTGAATGAGTCTCTGGGAAAGGTCAGGCTTCCACAAGGCAGATCAGCCACCAATGGAGTAGGAGAAATGTGCTCTGCTTCATTTGTGTCCCACCTCATCACTCTTTTTTTTTTTGGATGAGAGCAGAATTAGCTTGACTGTCCTCTCTCCAAAGGAAATTGTGAAAGCCACCAGTATGGGCAGGGGATAATAACAGTGTGGCCAATGGTAGTTTCATATAATTTTTAAAACTAATGTGCATTTCTGCCTAAAAAGCAAAATCTAACTATCCTACTCTATTATCTATTCTCAGCATTTAAGCCAGACTTCATTATTTATTTAATCTTGACCAACAGATTCTAGAAAAGCTCCTTTTAAATACAGTTGAGACTGTGCCAGCATAGACAATGTTTCTCCAGGTGATGCCTCACAAAATTTCCTTCCCCTGGGCTGATACTCCACTGTCTTCTTGTGCTGCCACTTTCCTTGTGTTTCAGCTGCAGATTCCCTCCTGTGTCTGAGCTGTAAAAATGGGCAAAGACCATTCTGTGCCCCTCACCCCTGACGATATGGCATGGCCTGACTTCAGATACTGACTCGTGCTTCTCTCCAAAAAACACCAGGATGAAAACACCCAAAATGCCCATGGGAAACAGGCATGTGCAATCTCTTGAACTGCACCCAGGTATTGTCTGGATAACACTAAATGGCAGAAGGCAGAACAGGGATCATGGCAGCTGTTGAATAACAAATATTGGTGTGCTCATGCTCTGACCTGTTCCCTGGTCATGGTTCTGTACACTGCTAGTGTAAAGACATAATCTCTAGGGCTGGGGCCAGCTTTTATTTTTGTTGGTGAATCAGAGTTAGCCCAACAGGTTCTTTATTACTGACGAAAGCTCTTTGGAATGATGGAAAAGGTATCCTGTTACTATAGTGCACTTCAGATTTTCCTGGGAAACTTAGCTTGTGAAATTAGAGTGAGATGAAAACGACTTTGCAGTGATATTTTCCTGCATTTTTTTAAAAATTATTATTTTTCTTTCTGTAACCTGAAACAAAAAGTCTTGGAGTCTTCTGAGTGAAACTACTAAAACCATCTGTAATATTTTCTGTTCAGCTAGAAAACAGAGAATCATTTTTCTTTCTGAGTACCATCGAAAGTGTGGCTGTCCACACAGCCTCTGTCAAGGAATAATATGGATGATCTAAGAGAAAGAAAAGCAAATCAGGAAACTGCCTGCAGAGATAAGAGGGAGGAGGATTTAAAAGGATAGTGTTTCCATAAATCAAGGCAACCGGTGACAGCTTTAAAGTAAGGGTCAAAAACATTGCGAGAGGTGTCACTTGGCTAAGAAGTTAATCCAAGTTTCCATCTCTCTGCCTTTAGTGCTTGTTCAAGTGGAAGTTAAAGATCTCATGGCATTATTTCGGGATCATAAGAGATTGATATCCTGCCCAAATTCTCTCTTTCAGGATCATCAGAGACCTTTGCACCAGTATCAATACGCACAGATTTATGCGATTGCAATAAACAAAGGGCCACATTTCTCTGCATACCATTGCTGCAGTTTATTCTGTTCACATGGCAGCAAGGAATTTTAAATTGGCACAAGAATTCTGGGTAGTGTACACTGCAAAACCCATCAGGATGGGTTTGCAGTAAGAAAAATATATATCATATAACTGTCTATCACAGAGGATTCCAAGCAACCATGAGAACTGACCATCAGAGAGTCTCCCAATACCAAATGAACCAAATAAGAGGCACAAATTTCTCAAAATTCCCTGAGATACACTGTCTATGGAAAGATGCTGTCACATCTTAATAGAAATTACTATTTCCATCTCAAAAAGGTGGAAATAGCTCTTGGGAGTCTGAAACTAAAGAGCTGAAATGCCAACATTATAATTTAAGGACTGTGATATTTTCATTGCTTTACACAGAGTAAGTAGCCTTCACCCATGGGACGTCCTTTAATGTAGGATTATTTCCTTGCAAATGAATTCAGCTGGTAGGTTTTGAAATGGAAAGTGGAAAGTGCATGAGATAATTGGCCTGAGGAGGTGGCAAATGGTTCTTGTGTGTCAATGAAGCAGAAGTCAAAACCTGTGCTGCCCCCATAGCAGATCATCAACAGCAAAGATATGATGTAAAAATGCCATTTAAAAAAAATCTTTCAAATTATATGCTGTAAGTCAACTAAACTGTGGTAAATTTAGGTCTGACCCAATCCTGAATCATCCTTCCTTAATTTTACTGGCAGTCAGTTAAACTGCTAAAGAGCTTTAATGAATAGGAGATCTATCCAGTGAGTAATTTTGAAAGTAAAGACCTGATTTAATATTTACTGTTTAAAAATAGGGGGAAAAAAAGATTCCATGTTCAGAAAAAATAGATATATACAAACTCAGTAGGGAAGCATGGTGCTCGGGAAGGGGAAACTGAAGGCAGTGATAATATGATTTCATTGCTGTAATGCTGCCATGATTCTTACCTTCTATTTTCATTACCCAGATGGAAAAGGGGGGAATTAAAAAGGTTGAGGAAGTGACATTCTTCGGTATTAATGGCAAAAAAAGGAAATTACTGAAAGGCACTTAATAGCTGGAAAAAATTGAAAATTCTGAGTCTGATTTTCCTCTTACACCAGTCTTATACCAGTAGACTGCTGGAAAAGTCTCAGGGCTTGATTCCCAGAATGATGATGAAGTGGAAAGGAGTTTCTTTAGGTGGCTGAGTTCCTGTCTAAATGATTATTTGAATGCTAAAGAGATTTTGGTTTAAGTGGACTTTTGGTAATCTGCAGTCTTGCAGAGAAGCCTTTATTATTCAAATCCAAATATAATAAGTCTTTTTTTGAAGACTCCTTTGGCTTCCACCAGCTATATTCTGACATATCCCTGTGGAGTGAAAGCAGTTCTTTCTAAAGGGAACAATATTGCAGGTGTAAGGTGGAATTTAAGTGGCTGCTCTCAGGGAACACACAAGCTGGAGAGGTTATGATGGGGGACGCCAATTCACAAAATCCCCGGGGAGGCAACAAGGCGATTTGCATCTGCATGAGATGATTTCAGTTTTAAAGTGAAACACATGTGCTAGGGAGTTTGAGGCAAACTGACAGTATCTGTGTAATAGAACTGGAAATTATGAGCAGCAGGAGTGGCCTGACCCTACGGAGTGCTAATGTTTAATCTACTTATCGAGATAGCAATCAAGGAAGAATCAATAACATAAAAACAGTGGGGTTTCTTCCTAGGTAACAAGCAAATAAAGGAGAAAAAAGGCTTCCTGATTGATGCTTCAGTGATTCCCCAGACCATGGTAACAACTGCCTTGCTTTGATGGCTAATTCCTGGTGGGCTGGGAGGTGGCTTTTCTAAAAAGGTGTTGAGGTAGCAGAAGGGCTGAAACATTTGAAGAGTGTTCAGCTGCAGTCATGACAACTAAATGCAGATTCAAGGCTATGATTGAAATCTATGCAACACTACTATGAAATCAATGATTTCTTACAGTGAGAAAGCTGTCAGGATTAATTCAGAAAGAAAGCAGAACACAGTCCAAAGGGTCATTACTGAAGCACTGCATGTTTGGAGTCATTAGAAGACAAATTAAGCATAAAATGATATTTTAAAATATGCAAATCCCTGCCATTAATAGCAATTTTGAATTGTAATGGAAAATTGCTAGTTTAGTCAGGGAACTTAACATTGCATGGTGATTGTAAGTCTGCTGTTACATGAGTATTGTTAATGATCTTTAAAATAGTCATGGGCAGTGCAGCTGGAGAGAGGAGGCATCACAGCTGCTTGGGAATTTATTTAAGCTCATATGATTGCAATGAGTACCAGAGTGGCCATTGCCACCTCACTGATGAATGTCTCACTGTAAATAAATCCCCTGTAATTTCTTAAGTGTTGTTTTCTGTTATCCAAGAACAGAGGGAAGCAGAAGAGTGTCAAAATGTCAGTGGGATGCCAGAAAGAAAATATTACCTGTCTTATCTAAAGAAATAAATTACATTTTATAGAAATACTGTGTTAAAAAGTGACTCTTCAGATAAATTATATTTCTTTTAAAAGTTTTTGGAAAAGCATTGTAAAAGATTTAATAAGATGATTCACATGTTTGAATAAATGAAAATTAATGTAATAATATTTAAAAATTAATTTTATTGACATTCCCATACTGCAGCTAAGGTAAATTGAGCTCATTGCAAGTCCAGGATTAGGGTGGGAGCAGAACTGGAACATGTTTGGTCTCTCTAGGAGAATGAGGCCTGGCTGGCCTAACAAAGCTGCTTTCAGCGCAGCCAGGCATGTGTTCTGTGTGACAGGGACATCTCTGGGCTGAGGCACTGTGCAGGCTGGAGACCTGCCCATTACACTGCAGATCACAGCACAGACTTCATCTTCCACAGGGAAAACTACAGCTTCAAATCACAGCCTGTGCTCCATGGGTCTTCCCATACTGCTGCTCTGGAGTGTTTTGTGCAAATTTGGGTTCCCGGTCATGAAGCTGTTCCATTTTCAGCTTTACACCTGAGTTTGTATCCCCGAGCCTCTGTGTGCTCCTGTTTCACACGTGATGGGCACAGACCCCTCCTGCTCTGCTGCAGGAGGACACAGGTCAGTGTCCCTCATGGGGACAGCTGCACTTCTGGAAGGTGTTCAGGCTTTTGTGATGAGGGAAGGTCAAAATTTACCTCCCTCATCACAAGGTGGGTGGGAATGGATGACAGGCAGCTCTCATCTTCACTAGTCAGAAGTAAGCAGAAAGGAGTCAATGCCTGTAAGAAAGATACCATCAATCATTTTCATGCTCTCAGGAAAAATGTGGACCAGTTTGATTCCTGCTCTATTCACTGCTCCCTGCTCAGGTTCACATTGGCTTTAAAACTGAACTCAATTCAAACCTTTTTTTTTTTCTTCTTCTTTTTTTTTTTTTTTTTTTTTCTTTAATAGTATCTTTTGGAAAATTCAATTCCATTGCTCCAGTTCCTATTTTCCAGGACAGTTCAAGTATGCTGGATGCATTACTCAAGTCAGGCTTTGCTTGGTTGGCATTTCTGTCCCTGGAGCATTTTGCTGGATTACTCCTCTAGTGCCTGTGCTGCTGCACTGTGGGGACTGAAAAGTGCCAGAACAAATGCAGGAAGATGTGCCAGCTCTTGGTACACACCAGAGAATCCTGAAGCAACAACAACATTTGGCAGAAACAGAGACATTGTTAATAAAGCAAGCCACTAAAATCTGTGTTTAATCACCAGAGCACCATCTCCCCACTTGCAAGAGAATTTTCAAATGAAAGGAAAACTGAAAAGTCAGCTTAAAGTGTCACATAGAGTGGGAACAAAGTATTTGATCAGAGGTTTAACTCCTTAAAGCAGAATTTTGCTAAGCCACTTTCCTTCTACAAGTTAGAGAAAGATCATGCTCAGATGTATGTGTTTTTACCACAATGTGAGTGAAATGGACATATTTCAGTTAAGTCCCCAGATACCCACTAAACCATGCTTGTGTCGAAAGATTTTTTTTTAAATATGAAAGTAAAAAAGACCTATTAATGCTACTTCTGCTGGTTGCCAGCACAGATTTCTTTCCTACAGATCATTATCTAGTATTTTGGGTGGGATTGCAGAGTCACTGACAGCTCTGGTAAAGACAGCTCCTTCTTTTGCTGTGAATAATCCACACTAACGTTGTATTTGTCTATAGGTCTAAGTTATAACTTCCCACCACACACACCACTGAAAAGGAAGTTTCATACTAAGACATTGCTGCAATAGCATAGGAATGCAAAATAGTCAGCAAGATATGACAGATATAAAGGCCATACTGGCAAGTTTCTAATCTTCCTCATTTCACAAGAGTGTTGTGTGGGGGGAATTGTTTTGTTTTGCTTTATTCCTTCCAGGTTAGGTAAGTCAGTTGTTGATTTTAAGGTATGCAAAACACAAGACAGCCGGAGATGTGAATGTGCCACTCTAAACAGAAATGTGACCCCTAGTTTTCCATCCCAGATCTGCAACGCTGTGACCACAGCTTTTGAGAATCACGTACTCATCTGGGATTAATCAGTGTTGCTCACTAAAGATTGGTATATTTACAACTGAGGATGGAGATCCTCTTCTAAGCCATTGGCAGTACAATGATTACTTTCCACTGAAACGCGGTGTGCAGTTGTGAAATGTTTGCCAGGTAGAGCTGAAAAGAGTAAATAAAGTTATATATGTGTAATCCTTCAGCTAGACAGTTTTATAGGCCAGGTTAGGTTTCTAGGACCACTAATAAAAACAAATTATATCTCCCAATGAGTATCTTGGTAAAATTATAGTGAACTGTCTAGGTGCTCCTGCAATCAAGGAAACAAATACACCATTTTTTGAATGTGGACTTAGAAATACACAGCAATAAAAACCAGCATTATATACAATCAGAAGTTATTCTTTGCCCAAAGTACTTCCGAAAACATTTTAAGTCTTCTTTAATTTCTTGGGAAGCAACTGCATGGGCAACTGGCTCCTTCCCAGACACTCTGTATTAATGCTCCATTCACAATTTCCAAGGCTTTGACAAGTCATGAAATTTAGTAAGGACACATCTAAGTTCCAGCTGACCCAGAAATGTGAGCTGCCATTCACTGTGCTGAGTTCCCTTGCTCCACTAATCATCTTTATTTTCCAGTGATTTCTGCATTTGACTGAGAGTACATGTAGGATGAAGGACCACACACAGTTCTTCCTGCTAGGAGGAGACTTAATAGTCTCTTCTGTGTTTCCTTATGGTTTGTGACTATTGCACTGCTAAGCCACAAAATGTTGCCTTAAATTAGGGTAACACCTCAGCCCAGGCATGCCTAAACATAATTAGTTTGTTCAGATTTTCACAGATGAATATTGTTAAAGCTGTGATTTCTTCCAGGTTACAACAAGCTAACTTAAACAGAAATGTTCCCAAACATTCCCAAGAAAAATCCAAATTGAACAAGATTCAAGGTTTCTCCTCAAAGCTGTTAATGTAGTTCCCATCTTCACCATTATATTCCAACAGAGTTCCTCCATGCTTTGTTTTCCTTCCCTCTGAATGTGTTCTACTGTTGGTTTGTGGGGTTTTTTGGTTTTTGGTTTGTTTTTATTAACATTCAGTTTTCAAACACCAGAAGTACACACATTGGAAATATCAAGCACTATTTCAAGGCAGACATAAAGAGGCACAGAGTCAACTCAAATCACATCAAGCATTTCCAAAAACCTCTCAGTGTCAAAAAGCAAAAACACTGTGCTCATGCTGCTCAAAGAAAAGTTTGTAGTTCCTAAATATAAAAAACCAGAGGAGCACGAACAAATTCTTGGCCAATTTCTGTATTTTTTCCCCCAAAGGATTCTGTGACCTTGCTAATTGAATGCTGAGATTTTGGGGAATAGGGTAAAAAAAAAAAAAAAAAAAAAAAGAGGACAGAATCCTGACCCTTATAAGCACCCCATGCAGCTGTAAAAATGAGACAGTAAGGGATAAATCTTGTTCAGTTACAACAACAAGATTGTTCATTGGTTTTGCTGAGTTGCCTTGGTATTAAAAAAAAATCCAACTGGGCCTTGATATGAACAGTTGTCTCCCAAATACACACTTTGCCTTCCAAAAGTTGCATTGTGTTCTTTTATATAATGTTAGTTTTTCTCTTCAGTTGCATAAATGCACATGGATAGAAAAGGTTTCATGCAAATGAAACTAAGAACACATGTTGCATTAACACAAAAAATTGTGCTGGCCCATTTTGTTTCCAGAGGGATCTCTCCACACCTGCTATTACTTCCATCAGTCTAAGACCAGACTCCCAGTCATGGACAGCATTCCATTTGGAACTGCTGAATAACAAGTCTTTAGGCAGCAAAATACAGCACTTTTGAACGGAGCACCTTCAGGGATGTTTTTGACTGTGGAGCACAAAGCCAAACCACAGGTCAGCTGGTCTCGAGGGTGTGAGTGTGGAGTGCTACCAGCTACCACTGCCCACTGCTGACTTACATGGATCCACTCCCAGCTGTTCTCCTGGATCTGTGCATTTGAACAAGGGTAAGTGGAAAGCTTGTCCCTCTGCAGGGCTATTTCGAACTATCAAAAGACTGGCATAAAAAAAGAAAAAAATTAATGTAGTGCAGATTTTGTTCGTATAAAATGTGTCTAAATTTAGAAACATATATGCACACTTTTAATATACAGTAGGTGTCTAAGATCTCATCATTGTCAACAGAGATTTTGATAGAATACCATTGACAGCACATGAAAAAACCATTCAGCCCCTCTGAGAGCACAAATCTATGGCATGACTCATTTGTGTGATGTATTTGCATCTCGTGGCACACAAGACATGCTGCTGATCAGATGATACAGAACAATGGGGAGATGTATGACAGTGACAACTGCAGCCTGGCTGAGATTCTATGGAATATTTCAAATGGGGATTAGATTAGATTAGATTAGATTAGATTACATTACATTACATTACATTAGGCAACCTGGTTTTTCGCCAGCTGTGATCTCTAGCTTTTACTGTATTCAATTAATTTATCTAAATGTAGGTGTCTGACACCAGTTGAAATGCTGTAGGGAGTCTGAGATTTTCACAGGACTGGGAGATACAACAAAAGACTTACAGGGGAGCCACATCCTTCTCAATTGGCAGGGGGAGGCCAAGCAGCTGCCACAAGGAACCTGAAATGTCACCAGCCATCAAACCAGACTAAATCCTGTGCTAGGTCTCCAATGGCTTTATGAGGAGTTCAGTCTCTCACTTGCCTGAAGTTATTTACATCATAGTCTCCTAAATTTAGGGGTCCAGATTTAGACCTGAGATCTACAGATTGCTAACTGCCTAGTTGTTAACAGTCTTTATATTCAATTAATTTATCTAAATGTAGGTGTCTGACACCAGTTGAAATGCTGTAGGGAGTCTGAGATTTTCACAGGACTGGGAGATACAACAAAAGACTTACAGGGGAGCCACATCCTTCTCAATTGGCAGGGGGAGGCCAAGCAGCTGCCACAAGGAACCTGAAATGTCACCAGCCATCAAACCAGACTAAATCCTGTTTTCACAGGACTGGGAGATACAACAAAAGACTTACAGGGGAGCCACATCCTTCTCAATTGGCAGGGGGAGGCCAAGCAGCTGCCACAAGGAACCTGAAATGTCACCAGCCATCAAACCAGACTAAATCCTGTGCTAGGTCTCCAATGGCTTTATGAGGAGTTCAGTCTCTCACTTGCCTGAAGTTATTTACATCATAGTCTCCTAAATTTAGGGGTCCAGATTTATACCTGAGACCTACAAATTGCTAACTGCCTAGTTGTTAACAGTCTTTGTTTTCTCTCAATTTTTAAATTAATTTAAAGTAATTATTCAAAATAATTTCTTCTTGTCCTGGTATATAGTTTCTTTTGTAGATTTTCAGCTCAATATAAGTAATATAATGATTTTTAAGGTGCTAAAGTAAAAGGATAATATCAAGACCATCATTCAACATTCTAATTAAAAATGAATGATGGTAAAATGTGGCAGATGAAAGCTGTCAGATTGCCCATAAGAAAGGGCAAACGTTGTGATCATTGATAGGTGGTGGACTTCACAGGGCTGTGAATTTAGCCTAAGAGAAGAATGAGATCTGGAAAGGAATGAAATGCTTGTCTCTGAAGTGATGAAGAATACTGGTTTAATAGTTTCCCTGAAAGGGTCATCACCAGTGGAAAGAGAGATCTAAAAACATGAACCTTTGCTCAGGATTTAGTAGTCTTAATGGCTACAAGCCAGAATGGTCTGGAATCACTTTATCTAATTACAAGAGAGAATGTGACTTAAGTTTAAATTATTGTATATTAGCTATAAACCTACTGTACAGCCAGATGTTTGCTATGAATATTCTTTGCTTTGCTGAAGCTCCATCACTTATTCCCTTATACATTCTAGTTACAAAGCAAAGTTTTCTGCTAAAGAACTCTTTCTAGTTATGGTACTGTAACACTGCTCTGAGTTTTTTTGCTTGCACGAAGTAAAAGTGTTGTTTACCACAACAATTTCAGCTTTATAGAAATAATTTTCTGTGTGTTTTTGCAGCAGATGGGCTTATGTCCATGGTACAAAATTGAGCATGAAATTATAGATGAGAGGAAAAGAAATTGGCTAAAGTTCTCAGCTCTTTATCTGAAATGTTCAGCATAGCAAGCCTGCAGATGCTGTACATCCCATGGAACACTTCTCCAACTCCCATTTGTTTGTTTCCATTTTTCTAAAGTTTCATTTTGTTTTGTTTACCTTAGATTGGTTTGTATGGAGCTTTATCCATGTACCAGATAACAAAACTTTAGAGTGACCAGACAGAAAAAAGTCAGCCAAGCTCTAATCATCACCACTGAGTGAAAAAAATTCTCCAAGTGAAAAGACCAAAATAATTGTTTCAGGCAAATGAAGCATAAAGCTATTAGCTTGGCTTGCTGTGCTAGATTTCTGAGGAGCATACGAAACAATCTTTATTTAAGGAAAACAAGTCCTAGACAGTGGAGCTGCTTATCCAGTGACTGATAAGGGGCATTGATTGACTCTAGGGATGTACAGTAAGAGGATGTGTTTCCAATACTTGGATCTCCAAGACTTTCAGGTGTCAGTATTCATTAACCCTGCATATTTCTCTATGAACAGAAAATATTTCATAACAAAGTAAATTAATTGAAGCTTTCCAGAGCCTCTACACTCAGAGAACCATCATTTAAAAATGATTTCCTTTATGTTTTGAAGACACTTGCAGCATTTTTCAACTCCCTTTATTTGTAACAGACTGTACTAAATGGATGATACTGTAATGGGTGACTTGAGTCATCTTCTGGACCTGTCACTGCACAGACAGAGTCTAGACTACAGCACCTATAAAATCCCACTATGTATGTGAGGTGAACAAAGTAAACATTCTCACCTCCAGCCTGGAATTCAGCTCTAAAGAAAGACCTTCACACCTGATATGCCCTAAACCCACTGGTTCTGTTTTTTTTTTTTTTTTAAAAAAGGCACAGAATATCTCCTGGATCTGTGCATTTGAACAAGGGTAAGTGGAAAGCTTGTCCCTCTGCAGGGCTATTTCGAACTATCAAAAGACTGGCATAAAAAAAGAAAAAAATTAATGTAGTGCAGATTTTGTTCGTATAAAATGTGTCTAAATTTAGAAACATATATGCACACTTTTAATATACAGTAGGTGTCTAAGATCTCATCATTGTCAACAGAGATTTTGATAGAATACCATTGACAGCACATGAAAAAACCATTCAGCCCCTCTGAGAGCACAAATCTATGGCATGACTCATTTGTGTGATGTATTTGCATCTCGTGGCACACAAGACATGCTGCTGATCAGATGATACAGAACAATGGGGAGATGTATGACAGTGACAACTGCAGCCTGGCTGAGATTCTATGAAATATTTCAAATGGGGATTAGATTAGATTAGATTAGATTAGATTAGATTAGATTACATTACATTACATTACATTAGGCAACCTGGTTTTTCGCCAGCTGTGATCTCTAGCTTTTACTGTATTCAATTAATTTATCTAAATGTAGGTGTCTGACACCAGTTGAAATGCTGTAGGGAGTCTGAGATTTTCACAGGACTGGGAGATACAACAAAAGACTTACAGGGGAGCCACATCCTTCTCAATTGGCAGGGGGAGGCCAAGCAGCTGCCACAAGGAACCTGAAATGTCACCAGCCATCAAACCAGACTAAATCCTGTGCTAGGTCTCCAATGGCTTTATGAGGAGTTCAGTCTCTCACTTGCCTGAAGTTATTTACATCATAGTCTCCTAAATTTAGGGGTCCAGATTTAGACCTGAGATCTACAGATTGCTAACTGCCTAGTTGTTAACAGTCTTTATTTCCTCTCAATTTTTAAATTCAAAGTAATTATTCAAAATAATTTCTTCTTGTTCTGGTATATAGTTTCTTTTGTAGATTTTCAGCTCGATATAAGTAATATAATGATTTTTAAGGTGCTAAAGTAAAAGGATAATATCAAGATCATCATTCAACATTCTAATTAAAAATGAATGATGGTAAAATGTGGCAGATGAAAGCTGTCAGACTGCCCATAAGAAAGGGCAAACGTTGTGATCATTGATAGGTGGTGGACTTCACAGGGCTGTGAATTTAGCCTAAGAGAAGAATGAGATCTGGAAAGGAATGAAATGCTTGTCTCTGAAGTGATGAAGAATACTGGTTTAATAGTTTCCCTGAAAGGGTCATCACCAGTGGAAAGAGAGATCTAAAAACATGAACCTTTGCTCAGGATTTAGTAGTCTTAATGGCTACAAGCCAGAATGGTCTGGAATCACTTTATCTAATTACAAGAGAGAATGTGACTTAAGTTTAAATTATTGTATATTAGCTATAAACCTACTGTACAGCCAGATGTTTGCTATGAATATTCTTTGCTTTGCTGAAGCTCCATCACTTATTCCCTTATACATTCTAGTTACAAAGCAAAGTTTTCTGCTAAAGAACTCTTTCTAGTTATGGTACTGTAACACTGCTCTGAGTTTTTTTGCTTGCACGAAGTAAAAGTGTTGTTTACCACAACAATTTCAGCTTTATAGAAATAATTTTCTGTGTGTTTTTGCAGCAGATGGGCTTATGTCCATGGTACAAAATTGAGCATGAAATTATAGATGAGAGGAAAAGAAATTGGCTAAAGTTCTCAGCTCTTTATCTGAAATGTTCAGCATAGCAAGCCTGCAGATGCTGTACATCCCATGGAACACTTCTCCAACTCCCATTTGTTTGTTTCCATTTTTCTAAAGTTTCATTTTGTTTTGTTTACCTTAGATTGGTTTGTATGGAGCTTTATCCATGTACCAGATAACAAAACTTTAGAGTGACCAGACAGAAAAAAGTCAGCCAAGCTCTAATCATCACCACTGAGTGAAAAAAATTCTCCAAGTGAAAAGACCAAAATAATTGTTTCAGGCAAATGAAGCATAAAGCTATTAGCTTGGCTTGCTGTGCTAGATTTCTGAGGAGCATACGAAACAATCTTTATTTAAGGAAAACAAGTCCTAGACAGTGGAGCTGCTTATCCAGTGACTGATAAGGGGCATTGATTGACTCTAGGGATGTACAGTAAGAGGATGTGTTTCCAATACTTGGATCTCCAAGACTTTCAGGTGTCAGTATTCATTAACCCTGCATATTTCTCTATGAACAGAAAATATTTCATAACAAAGTAAATTAATTGAAGCTTTCCAGAGCCTCTACACTCAGAGAACCATCATTTAAAAATGATTTCCTTTATGTTTTGAAGACACTTGCAGCATTTTTCAACTCCCTTTATTTGTAACAGACTGTACTAAATGGATGATACTGTAATGGGTGACTTGAGTCATCTTCTGGACCTGTCACTGCACAGACAGAGTCTAGACTACAGCACCTATAAAATCCCACTATGTATGTGAGGTGAACAAAGTAAACATTCTCACCTCCAGCCTGGAATTCAGCTCTAAAGAAAGACCTTCACACCTGATATGCCCTAAACCCACTGGTTCTGTTTTTTTTTTTTTTTTTTAAACAAGGCACAGAATATTAAAGTACTGATTTTACTGTGGGACAATTTGTGGTGCAGATCCATACCCTTAGGATTGTGCATGGAGGCAATGTTCTACTGCTAGTGACTATGTTACCAGTGCTTGATATTTAAAAATACTAAGCTAAACAAAAATACAGAAATGTGATAGCCATCATGATATGCAAAAGGTAGGTTACACATTCACTCAAAAATGAGAAACTGTATCAATGTTACTGTGTAAACATTTAGATAATGATAGACTCTAACCACAAAAGAGGAAAAATCAACTTCCAGATTAAAAAAAAAATAAAACCAAGTTCCAGTTAAATGGCTTACACATAGATTTCAATTAATGTGACCTTTGTAGGGTTTAATAGTTCAGGCTCTTCTCATTGAATTGTGTAGCATTTTGTTGTTACAACAGAGAATTCAAACTCCTGTGTTGCCATTGGAAGTACCTAAAGAGGCATTACCATTTTTATTCCAAACATTTAAATAACCTCTGTAATGGGTCATTTGTTAGCTCACTGCTCAGATATCAGTCTGTTCCATGCTCTAGTTACGAGCAAGGATCTGTTTTCCAAGCTTTTTCTGAGGTTTTACTGGGCCTTTGCAATGTACAAATCCTGTGACCAACACAGTGTTAAAAGCATGCACTTTACAAATTACCCATGACAAATGTACTTGATCACATCATGTGGGGGAAAAAAAAGAAAAAAAGAAGAGATTTTGTTTCTTTTAGAATTATTTTATTGGACAAAAGTTTTTGCTTTCAGTAAAGAAGTTTTTTTTGTCCCTTATTATGTGGAAGAATCAGCTATTACAGAACTTTGAATTTTTCAGTTAAGCCTGCTTTTCACATTCTTGAAGAAGTGCCAAATGGACATCCCAGAGCCTGAAATATCCTTTTTATGCACAATGTATACAAAAGCTTCACAGGCCTCCACAACCACATGACTCAGCCTTGAGCCCTTCTCTACCTCACACGTGCCTATGGTGAAGCAGAAATGTATGACAACTTTCTGGAAGTACTTTGGATGTCAGTGGTAGAGTATCTCTGGTATCTTAACACCATCCTCCTGAGGATTTACTCAGTGCTAGGCCAACTTACATCAATTTGAAGCCAAGTTGGCTGCACTGATCCTTTTACTGGAACTATTTAATTTAGGGTGTGCGTTGTTGTATCAAAATTGGCACTTCAGAGAAAAAAGTTCTGTGACCCATTAAAATGTCTGCTAAAACAGTAGTGGGCCATCTGATTTTCACTGCTTTAAAACAGGGACACAAAGAGAGTATGAGATGCCAATGATGCTAAACCTAGAACCTAAAATATCAGCTAGGTAGGTGATGATTGCTTTGATGATTAGACAGAGGACAGTAAGTTCTTGAAGCTGCTCAACCTCAGAGATCTTTTATCTAAATCAGTTAATTTATTTATATGGAACTGTGAAAGTCTCACTAAAGTCCCTGAGTAGATAAAGGTTTTAATAATTATGAAGAATTTTTAATAGCCTAAACATGTACATCCAAATTCCTGACTATTGTTCCAAGTTCTAACCATGTTCCAAAAACTTTGTAGAAGAAATTGTGTCATTGGCCAACCAGATGAAAGAAAGGATTGTAAAACTCCTCCACAATGATGGGAAGAGATAGGAATATTTCTAAATGGTTCTATAAATATAGAGTATTATCAGCGACCTTTATAGTCACTTCTGCTCATTACAGTAAAAGCACATCTAGTTGTATACATTAAGGAGAAAAAAACATATTTATCCTTTAAGATAATATTGTTCAGTCACTGAACCTCTTCTCTGAGGTTTTTATAGTGCTTGGGGCACATTAAGACCCTTAACCTTCCTCCCCTGATGATTATATTGTCCTGAGTGATTAAGTCACACAATGATGCAGGGAAATGGACAAATAACATCTGACAGACTGGAAGAGAAAAAGTCTGTGTTGGAGGAAGCACCTTATCACCCAGCTCACAGTCCCTGCCTGGATGCAGGCGTGGAGTGCCAACACCATATTCCAAAAGAGTTCTGCTCTGGGAGAAGCATCCTGGTCAAGAAATGCATTGTGGTATTTTGTTGTTTCTTCCACTTCCAAGTGGTTTTTATAGACCTGATATTTAGTTTGGCTTATGAAGAAAGACAAAGCAAGACAAACTGAAGTAAAAAGGAGCAAACCTCCCTCATTTTCTCCTACTTTCAGACACAGGTAATGTGTTTAGGATACATTACTGTGTCTGGACACCTTTCTGAGCAGATTTGCATTCGCAAGTAAATGCACCGAGACAATGGGTGTGATTTACCTTTTTCTTTATGCAAAGCATATTCAATCCCACATTATACTAGAAACCCTTAAATTACATTCAAAATTAGACATTGTGGACATTCACAATATCTCCTGCAATATGTAAAATTTTGCTCTGTGTCCCCTCAATGTAAATAGGAGGTTTTTAAACAATTTATACAAGATAACAAAGGATGAAAACATTCCTGTTGATTAGAAATTCCATCAGTGGTTGAAAGAATATCTAAAAATAGAAATAACCTTTGATTCACAAGCAACATAGTGCTTTGGGCACTCAAATACAACTGCAATCAAACTAGAGAATTTGTAAGGGTGGGTTTTTTTTTGTTTGTTTGGGTTTTTTTTTTTTTTTTTTTTTTGAATTCTTGACTTCTCTTTTAATATTTCCTACCAGGACTTTTTTTTGTGAAAACAGAGCATGCATGCTTACTGTGAATTTGAACATGCTTGAATGACAGAAGAGATTTTCCTCAATAAGACTTTAGTGGGAAATATTCTAACACATTGAACTTTAAGCTCATTTAAATGGTTGTGTGCAATTCTGTTTATTCTTTTGAAGATAAAAAAAGAGAGAGGTGGTGATGATTTCAGATCTGTATCAACCCAGGAAATCAAAGCAGTTGTCTTCTAAGTCCTCTGAGAGAAGATAATCACCACCAAACCCAAGTCTCTAGGGCTGGATTGAGTAAAGTGGGAATCAAGCTCACTTCCTCCATTTCTTCGGGGCAGTTTCAATGAAGATAAGAGGATTTAGAAAGTTTGCCTGCAGGCCCATCTTAGCAATATACAAAATAGAATAATTTTCCATGAAAATAAGAAAAAAAAACCGAACCAGCCAGGTCAGACCAAATGCATGTTGTAATCCATTCTGAAAAAGTAGCAAGAATTAATGCAATGTGAACAGTGACTGGCAGCAGCATGGGAAACAGTCATGTGTATTTTTCATCAGTTAGAATACAATTCAGTCATTGTACCAAGATCCAGGTTCAATTCAGAAACTGTGATAATCAATTTAAACATAGTAATTTAAACCTTGTTGTTTAAATCCTCTTCAACACTAAAGTTTTGAAATTCCCAGTTGGGGCATTTTTGTTCCTCAGTGCACATGTTGTCATTCTTGGGACTCGGGCACCAAGAGCCCTTTTATCACAGGATGGACTTCACCTTGTTGAATTCATCTCCAGCACATCTTTACCTACATATTGTCACTTCTCCAGCTCCAGTTGTCTGGGTTTTTTCCATCCTAGTCTCCAGCTGCAGCACTTTTCAATGCAATGAGCAGTTCAGGGATTATTTCCCTGGGACAGTGTAATTTTGAGTCATTATTTGCCTATTACCATCTAGGAGCAACTCCTGTTTCCTTCAGACCTTGATCCAAGCATTGGAATTCAGCAAGAGCATACCATTGCTTTCAACCCCCTAATGCCTCTCAAAATGTAGACCCAGCAATGAACTTACTTGCAACACTGATTTATTTGGTTTTTTTTGCTTGAACCTGTGTTATGTACTCCCCCAGATTTATCTAATCACTTTGAACTCTGGACTTAATAGGAAGACAAATTGTAGTCCAGCTAAGCAAAAGAGCAAGATACTTAACTGCAGAACTGGAAGCATCTACAAAATAAATTTATAAAAATAAGGAAACAATCTTAAAATGTATCTTATCCTAGCTGTCATATGGGAGGGTATTTCTAAACTAGTGAACTGAGGAGTTTCTGAATTAATTTATTCTTGCATGGTGTTTCTGCTTTTCACTTCACTTGAGGATTTTCTGCTGAGTGCTGACAAAGTTACAATCTGTGTCTTAGGAATCCTTTTATTTCTCTACTGTTTGAGAGCCTCAGGAATAGCATGGCCTTTCTTCAATCTGCCTGCTGTCTATCAGAATGCAGAAGGAATGTCCCTAAGCTTATTTGAGAATAAATCTCTTCAGGTACAGAGGAATCCTGGTGTGCTGATTCTTCTGTCCTGTTTACCTGCTCTGTCAGGAAATCAGCTGAACTTCAGTGATAAAAATGAATTACAGTAGTAAACCTACAATGTACCACTCTGTAAGCTACATATCATGAGATGTTTTTGGCACAAGCAGCCATTTTATTTCTGGTTTACTGGCATATTATAGAGACTGCATATAATACATTAATACACTTTTGGGGCTGGGTCACTGTGTCACAGTCCTATTCAGGGAAGCACTTAAGCATCTGTCTAATATGAATCATGTGCTTAGGTCCCACAGGTGCCAATGGAAATTAAGTAACTACTCCAGTGCTAACTTGAACAGAGATTTATTCTTAAACCATGTTTCTATAATAAAATATTTTCCTTTAAACTAATTGAGGATGGAATAAACTAAAATGAAATGCTTCCCATGCAAGATTTTAGTTGTTTTTTTCTGCTGTTTGTTTTGAGTTTGGGGCTGGTTTTCTTTAAAGAAGCTTTTTCACAACATGTCAAAATTTCCTATTCATTAAAAACGTTTGTCTGCAATTATGCAAATATTAACATTTACTTAAACCCTCTGAGATAGATAACAGTTGCTATTTGTACAGAGATGAATCTGATAATCTTTCACTAAAAGATTTTTCACCTTTGTTTCTGAAAAACATTGATTATCAGCTCACAGCAAAGGCACTTTGTATACCTACAAATCATAATAGCATAGCATAGGTCTCTAATTCGGATGCTCTTTAAAGACTTACACAACTTCTTGTTTTTCTTTAAAAACCTGGGGCTTTGGAGTTCACCCCTATTCCATGCCCAAGCCTGTCTCCAAGCTTGTTTCATCTCCACGGTAAAATTGTCTACAGCTCAGCCAAGCTGCTGTGAAAGGTTAGGCCAGAAACCATGTCTGCCTCTACTTGCTTTCCCAAACTTACTCCTGTCATAAAAGGAGCAAGTCCTCCTTTTCAGAACAAAATCCTGGAAGCAGCAACCCAAAAATTTTTCAGTTTCTACTTTGCAGCTTTCTGTTTTCAGCCTCCTGTTTTACTAATCTCCTTTTTCCTCTTCCTTTTCTCCCATCTCCCTCCCTCCTTCAGCCCATCCCTCTCCTCAGACTTACAGAACTTTTCCATGGGGTCTCCATCAGGAAACTGGTTTTCTTGTTCTCAAGAAACAAGCAGCACCAAGCTGGCATTCTTCTGTCATCTCACCTCCCAGTTTTAATTAAAAAAAAACTTTCAAGAACATAAAAATGAAAGGAAAATTGATTATGTTTCCAACCAGAAGCCAGAATTAATTCAAGAACTGTACTGGAGAAATGGGTGGTTCTTATTCCATTTCCAGGCTAGCTGGGAGCCTGGGTCTCATTTCAGAGCTGGTAATTTCTAATGCTTTTGGAAAAAACCAGCCAGCCTGCTGTTCCCAGTAATTTTTATAATATTTTCCAGCACTGGAAATTGTTGACTAGCATGGCCTTTGAACAAAAACATTCACTATGCTAAATTTAGGCTACAGTCCTGTAGAAAGTGTATTTTAAAAGAGCAATTACTACATCAGAACCAGTTTAACCACCAGCTAGATCAGAATAAGTCTTCTTTACTAGACTTTCAGAAAGTGTTCTCTTCTGGAAGGAAAGATACAAGCCATTTGTCCAGCTGGTACCTTTTATCTACACCATAGACTGAGTGCTTTAGAGGGAAATAGTTCTGAGAAGTGTTTTTCCCTTTTCCCTTGGCATCAGGCATTAATCACAGGAATTGCATGGGTTTAGAAATAGAGAGTTTGCCAGACTGGGGAAGACCAAATGAACAAATGTACAACCCCAGGAAAGTGTCTACAGAAAAGAAAAATTTTGGATATATATCTGAACAGAGACAATGTTTAATGGGCTCCAGGTAGCTCAGCACTCATACAAAATTCCTTTTTTTTTTTTCTTTTTTTTTTTTTTTGCCACAGATACTTTGGCTCTCCTTAATGACAGAATAAATTTATGTAATCTAGATTACCTTCTACATGCAAAATGTGGAATTCAGACTAAGGATGCAATTTAGACCTCCAGTGTAATTTGGAATGACCTGAAGTGTTGCTTCAGAAGATCACAGGTATCATGTCAGATCTGTCAGTTCTGTCTCTACACTCGATACTTCCAAGCATCCCAAATGGCTTTAGGTGCCTAAACCTGAGATACTGAGCTGAATTTATTTTGTCTCTTTACAAGTGAATTGTACAGCCTCAAATCCTATTGAGGATGCTGACTAAATTGTTAATAAATAAGAAAGGATATTAAATACAGCACATGAAAATGTCTTTCTTGTAAGCCTATGAATCTTGATCTAAATGCCATGCCAAGTCTGTTTTTACAAAATGCCACAGCATCTACACTGAATGAAAAGAGGAGGCCTACTGGACCTTGAACGCATATTACCAAAGGCTGAAAAATAAATGTGGAGGTGAAACTGTTATGCTGAGGCAGCCAAGGGCTTTTAAGGAAATTAAATAATATTGGTCTATCTGGTGATCACTAATAGTGGTCAGAAGTCTGATCTTGATGTTAGCTTGCTTATTTGTAAGCAGCCCGGGGAACAATTTTAAGGAATGCTTTGAAAGTTAAAGGGATAGCCCTGAAGATGTGACATGAGAAGCAGCATGGAAAGGAATATGAATATATTCTTTCTGAAACTGAGCAAGTGACCATATTTTGACATGTTGGAAAGTATTTCTGTTCTTGTATGGCTGAGGCTGGAGTCAGTTCCATTAAACAGAGCTACAAAAAGAAGCCTTTAAAACATCATACAGTTTTTGAAAATGCATACATTCCAATCAGGCCTCTTCCATGGGATTTCTGGTATAAAGCTAGTAATTATATTGGAATTTCAGAAACAACTTGTAGAGCTCCCAAAACACAGGGAGGAGTCCCTCCCAGGGCTGGAATATTAACTTGGCTGGAAGAGTTGTTGGCTTTACAAAACACCCAGGACCATACTGTGATCATATTGAGGCTTTCTTACATTTTTTAAAGATTTACATTAGAGCTCTGCACGGATACAGGCCACTTATCAGATAACTCACAGAAAAATAACTTGTTTAGTATGACAGGCTTTCTCTGAGGCTGCCAGATATATTCCATGAGCACACATAGCCTGACTTTTAAAAATGCAGTTTCTTAAAACCTCATTAGTGGCTGGTAACTATGCAAAATGTCATTGCATCATGAAAAATACAGCCATACCATCAATTATTTGTACAGAGATGTATGTTTAAAACACAAAGTATCAAGTTTCATTTACAGTGTTAAATTAAGACATTAATTTCATACATCAAGCTCTATGGAAAGAATAAAAGTGAAACTACTGACAAGTCAGTTTAATAGAATAAACTCTATCTGGTGTATATTTTATTTCAAGTCAGCTGTTAATAACCCTACCCTGCAGCCTCAGGTGTGAATTTTAATAGCATAATGAAATTTCGTGGGAAAAGAGTCTTTGACACTGAAGTTGTTTATGTGCTTTAAAGATATTATTGTTTCAGGTATGGATTCAACGCCTCCACAGCTCTCAATTATGAAATATTTGCTGCAGGTTACTGTAACTGGAACAGATTGCATCTTTTAATGCTTCTTCTATAGGCAGCCAAGCAGGCTCATGTTTAACTGTAGATTGAAAAGAAAAAACATAGCATGCTGGTAATCGCATATAGGAAGTTAGTATGTTTCCTTAAAAAGTCCCACCTTTCATGAGAACCCAACACCAACACCGGAATTTTCTTTAAACAGATCACTTTTTGCTTTCCATTTAGACACAAGAGCAGTGTTTCAACACCTAGGAGATTCTGCTGGGAGCAGATAAGTCTGTTGGCTGTTGAGCAGTCAAAACTCCTTCTCATTTCTCTTTCTAAATAGACCCTTGTGTGTACACAAAACCTGGTTAATTTACATTGGAAAGAAATTTATAAATGTGTTTTCCTTTCAGTGACTATGATTTGAAAGACCCAGAAATGGAAATATTTCATGTTTTTCTTTAAAACTTGTTGGAAAATTTAATTAACAGCATTAATTCAGGAGTGGATTATTGAATCTAGATTGTTTTGAAGCATTTCCAGTTCAATGACCATTCTGCTAACTCCAAGAAAGGGTTAAGTGGATTTTTTCCTAAACTCTCCTTCCCTGTAAAAAAACAGCAAAGCCACAGCTTCCATCTTCTCCCTTGGAATAGCGATTCATCTGGTAGACTGTAATTCCTGATTCAATGAAGTCCCAGAGCTTCAGCTGGGCTAAACCTTTAGGATTACAGTGAGGAGACCAGTGACCCTGAACCTCACTTTTCCAGAACAGTCTGCATTTAATCAGTTTTTCATGATCTTTTATGGTTTTGTTGTCTTCAGGGAGAGTCTTTCTTGAAGAGAGGTGCACCACAATTAGTTTTAATGAAACTTCAAGACCTGTTTCCCTGTACATCAGATTTTGTAAATAACAGAAAAGAAACCCCAAAACCAAACAAAAAAACCTAGAAATGAACACTGTAAATTTCTGATTCATGTGATACTTTAGAAATCTGTGATTTTGACCTGATTAAATCCATTCCTACAGTAAAATATAACTTCTCAGAAACTGGCCTGCCTTTAATGAATGCACATTTCCTTTGTTGTCATCTTCAAAAATCATGTTGATTTGGAATGGGAAAGTTGTCCTAGATGGTTTACAGATTTGTTTCTGGGCGAAATCAAGTTTCTTTTTTCCACAGACATGAAAGAAGTACTGCATGCTCCTGAATGACTGAGTGTAGATCCAACGGCTCAATGACATGAGTACACAATCTAATTAGGATTTAGCAAAGTTATTGCACATTCATATTTGAGCTCATATGTTTACATATTTGAGCTCATCCTGTTTCAGATGTGAGGCAACACATATCAGTTTAAAAACCTCACAAATAATTCATAACTTCACAACTGGTGGGCTAAAACTATCCATTATTTCCAGAAAACAGTGACAGACAGTAATGAGTTAAACAATGATAGTTCAGTCTTGTATTCCACATACTGATACTATGATTTTGAATATTGGATAAAGAACATTCATGTCTTTCTTTCTTTCTTTCTTTCTTTCTTTCTTTCTTTCTTTCTTTTTCTTTCTTTCTTTCTTTCTTTCTTGTAGTTGAATAAATCCATTTTTTTTCCTTACCCTGTGTTACACACCTGAAAATGTGCAGTGTTCCAGAGGCAGTGGTTTAATTGCTGCTGGATCTAATCTCTATACATCCAGAGACTTTGCTCAAAACAAGGCATGATATGTGTTGCCTCCTTAATGCAGGCAAATTATACCTCAGAATGATGGTTGTTCTATTTTTGTTGAGGTTTATTTCCCCCACCCCACATTTTCCAAGGCTTTTGGGCATATAAATTAAAGTTTGCTGTCAGACACACCTTCTAAACTAAACACTACCTTATTTTCTTATCGTATTTGGAAATCAGTCATTTTTTCCACACCTTTCTTTCCTACTCTACAGAAATGAACTTGTCATCAGTTAAAAATACATACTGTTTTCATGAAGTGAGATAAGATACACTCATGAAACTCCCTCCAAGCTATTGGGGTTATCTTTATATCAAATACAGCAAGACTTTTGGTTTGAATCCAAGAACTGTCAATTATCAGCAACTCCAAAAGACACAGAAAGAACCACTTGGCCCTCTTTTGCTTGTGATTTTATCTTTTCTCATCCTATTGTGTTCTATGCTGCAACAATTAGTTTCTTTACTCTCTCTGATTACAACTCTTTGTCTTCAGCTTAACTGCTCTAAATATCAGGAGTTTTTTCAGTTTATAGAATTTCAGTTTATAGAGTTCCATCCTTTTTGAGCCCTTCTATTGTTTTCTTTCTTTCTTTCACGATTTTTCATGTCAGGCAGAATACTTGTTATCATGTAGTATTTCTTTCATTGCTGAGTCCAGCCTATAGTAGTGACGAAATGTGAACTTGGTGCTCATTAGCTGTCATGCCAGGCTGCATTGCCTTCTCATGAGTTTTGCAATCAGCACACATAAACCTGTGCCCCTGTGTGTGCCACTGGAATCCCAAAGTTAGAGAAAATAAAATTATCATAGCTCCAAACTGATTTTTTTTTTAATTTTCATTGTGGAATAAATACATTTCTTCAATAGCTGGACAGATTTGGAGTAGAGGCCTCAGGAATGTTTCTCCAATCACTTCAGTGCTATTTTCAAGTTCCTAATCAGATCTGACAATGAAAGTAAACACTTGTGCTCGGATTTCTGCAGCAGGCATCAAGAGCTGAGTTTGCAAATGTCAATAGACAGAATTAAGGACTTCCAGGGTGTGATACACTTGACCTATTTTTGACATTTATTTTAAGATGTGATGAAATATATCTCTGCTAACTAGCTCGGCTGTGTGCAAAGAGAGTCTCAGGTGACCGGCCACAAGGTTTTGATGTCAAGATTTTGTCAGTTATAGCATGCACTTACTTACACTCTGCATGAATAATTCGAATCCTTAACACATATAAAGGCAACACAAAGTAAACTATGATTTTGAGCTGTATCTAGAAGACATCAAAGCATTAGAAGTTACCAAGAACACACTGGTATTGATTACACTAATGAATGTAACTGGTGGTATCAATCCAGTGTAAGATCTAGATTTTGAACAAAAAATATCAGAATGATCACCCAAATATTACAAATTTGATAGGTTTACAACCACAACAGTATTTCCTGGATTTCTTCATAAGATTCATTTTTTTAAATCCCCTAATAACATCTAATAAACACAGTCTTCTTTTATTTCGTCAAAGAAAAAAAGCATTTCTTTCCTATAAGTCCATTTTCATCTGACATATGGAAGATTATTTCAGAACTTTCTTGTTTACTCTAATAGAAAAAAATGAATGGTTTTGATAAAAATTCCCATACCCTACTCTCAACAATGATTTATTTGTTTGTGCACAAGTGAAAATATAAGTTCTGAGATTTATATTTATATGAACATAAGACTTTTAGAAATATCCTCTTGTAGATATGATTTGCTCAAAACATTTATTTGAAATAATACACCATGTTAGACACTGGCCAAATTTAAAACCATATTAAGCATGGTTCATTGTCATTTTTCTAGACCTGACAACAGCAATATAAAACTGAAGGACTGTAACAGTTTAACTATTATTTTTATTTCCTCCTTTTTGATCAAACATCCTTACTAATTACATATCCCACCAAAGCTTGCATTTTAATTCATTCACCCTCAGCCACAGAAACTCTAAAACATTTTGTTTAACTAAAAAAAACCATATATAGAAGGGCTTGTACACCTCAGTTTAACATAAATCTAGAAGTGTTGCATGAGATGAAATGAATGTTGGGCAGATAACACTTGAGGAACCTAAAAGCTTTCTCCTAACCAAAACCAAGTTTCTCAATTTGTTTGACTTCCAGGATAATCATGATCTTTCCAGGCAGATTTATATTTATTGTGGTATTAGATAGCCCATTTCCACTAGCAAGATCTTTAATGTTTCCACTGGGACGTGCTCTGAAAATTTAAGGCACTCTCTTGCCTGTGCTTGTGAGTGTGATTAAAGCATGGTCAGTGTTGGGAGTGCCGGACTGGTTTGAGTGGGTTTTTAAGCAAACCTATTCAAAGCAATGACACACACAGATATTTATTCTTTACAGTGATAAAATCCAAAGATTTATTCTCACAAGCAAAACGAGGGTTAAACTGGGTTAAGTGCATCTGTATTAGACATTTCCTCCTTTTGTCCATGAAGATTTCAAGTTGGCAGTATTTTAATGACTTTAATTTAGTCATATAAAACTTTCTGTCACATTGAAAATATCAAAATCTCAGTATTGTGTGTAATGACTGACAGTACAATTGTGCAGTGTTAGACACAGAAGGTGGAGTTGGGTTTAGTAATTTTTATGGCTGGTTAAAATTATCATCCAAAAAGAGTACTATTATAACAAAGCACATGAATGTGTCTCAGTATTACAGCATTCACAATGAAGTTTATCATCTCCAATATCTTCCAGTGGTTTCTCCTTGAAAGGTCAGCACATAAATTTTATGTTATTTAAAAGATAAGATTTTGTGGATAAAGGTATGAATTTGCCTAGCAGAGCATTTTTTCTTTGCCTGCTCACATTAAACTGATGAAAGATTCATTTGTTTTTCACAATTTTAAGAGTTTAAACACCAATGTGCTTTTTTTGTCACCATTAATATTTAATTATCTCAGGTCTTTAATTGTACTGCACTTGATAGTACTTAAATTTCAGGGAATGTGCTTGTTCAGCATATGAATTTTAACTGAATATCCCTTTCATAAGATGGTCATTCTACCTTAAAAAAACAAAAAATCAGCTGGAACCAAGAAATCATTTAAGAAGCCAGGTGATATTATCTTAATTTCAGAATATGGGCTTGAGCATTCCAATATTACCTTCTGTTTCAGTTAATTCTAATCTCTGCCAGGGAAACCAGCTTTACTCTGAGCAAGCCTGCTTGGTCCATATCAATTATTGCAGAAAATCAGGTAATTAATTCCATTGAATTTTCTCTTTTACAGAATTCCTGCTTATCACCCTCCTCTGTATGTGAAGGCTTTCTGGCCAGGCACTGCAGTAGGCAAGCCAATGTCTATAAGAGCATTACTTTTGTCAGGAAGGATGTCAGGGAAGTTCTTGAAAGCACGTGCACATCTCATAAATACAGAATCATATTTATTTCCTTAAACCTTTTGCTATATTTATCCTGTAGCATTTTTCAGTTGCTTCTACTTCTTGACAATATTTGATCACTTACTAAAAATGCTTAAAATTTTGTGATTATTTAGTGATAGACTTGTTTAATTTTTCTCTGTACCAGGTCTCCCTAGGATGGCAATAACACACCACACTGATAACTATGTGGAGCAAGTAACTCCTGATTAAGTGGAGGATTCATTAAGAAAATAACTTTTCTGAGTCCAAAACAGTCATAGCCAGGGCTCCCTGTGCCTGCCTGGTTTAACTCACTAAGAATTGTTTTTCAAGACAGATTAAAGATGAAATTATCTTTGGTAAGTTTGTCCCCTTTTTCTTTAAGCTCTTGTTTTAAACTTTTTTGAAAACATTTCTATTTAATTCAAGAAGATCTTTCCACTTTGATTGTATGTACTGCCTCTTAGTTAAGATGCCAGCTAAGCCAAAACCTCCATATCCCAAAGAAGTTCCATATGTGTTTAGAACACCTGACAGTTTCAGCAAAGGGTGTAGCCATTAATGAGTAAATAAGTGATTTCCCGGCAAATAGAGATGCCATTCAGAGCATGAGGTTGCTTTTCAGAACATTGAATTTGTGCCAATGAAAAAGTATGACAACATTGCAATGGTTTCTCTCAGTGTTAAAACAAGAGTAGTAGAGGTAACGGAGGGAAATGAGAAAATAAAAAGGGGTTATTCCTTTCCTCCCCCAACCTCCCAAGCTGTCAATGTAATATCATGAAGATGAGGGAGGAGAATTTAAAATACAAAAGAAGAGGAGAGAATAAAGAAGACACTAGCAAAGCAAAAAGGTTGAAATGATTTACCAGATCAACTCCAAACTCCTCAAGGAAGTTGAAAGCTTCAGGAAACCAATTAATTTAAATTTAAATTTAAAAAAATACATATAAATATATATATAAATAAGCAAAACCTCTCTTAGGATCAGAGTTCTCAAATTAGAGACAAAGAGAATGGAAAAGAAGATCAGGCATATTGCCAAGCAGATTCCCACAAGAAACAGTGGCAGTTAAGAGTCAAGAAGTTTCTATCTGTCCTAGAAGTAATTTTGATTAGGGACACAGATGGACCGCACACACAGAAGCAGAAAACAGGGGCTATAGTTCCATACAGCCAAATAATTATTGCTGTGTCCTATCCCAAGGCCCCCCCCATTGAGAAGCAAAGGAAAACTAGTTTGAGAATCACTGACCTATCTGGAAAAAAATTTGTGTTATTGCTGCCTAAAGAATAATCCCTCCAGTACCCCCCGCTGCTGCCTCCAGGGAACTTGTTTGGTGGTGAAACTGGGTGGCCCAGAGCCTAATAAATTACTAAAAGCCTAGAGAAGAGGACTATATTTTCTTTGAGTTATGCCAACACTATTAAACATTATGTGAATAAGCTACCACCTACCAGTCATCATTCTTATCCCAGTGAGATCTATACCATCAAACAAAAATTCTCTCCTTGTCACCACTACCACTTATGTGTCTTAGTGAACACATGTCCTAACCTCATGGCTTTCTTTTAAGCTGAGTACTTCCTTATTCACCTGTGATACATCCAGTCTTCCTTGTCTTCTGACATTCTCTCCTCTTCCAGCTGTGTATTTCTGGGTGTTTCCTTAAGCCTCATGTCACACCATAAATCAGCTGCAGTAGCCACTCTCTATGGTGCCTCACAGAACAGATTCTGTCGGCAAAAAGCTCTTATTCATGGCAAAAGAAGGACTAAACTGAGGCTCTGAACACCTAGAGGTCAAAAGTATTTCCAGAGACGCATATCAATGTGTCTATAACTACTATGCACAGCAGCAGAGTGTATTATAGTCAGTGTTTCATTCAAGCTTCTTATTCCCCTTCCATCCTTGCCCAGGGCTTAAAAGATAAGGCAAAGCTTTGACAATTTCCGCTACTGCATGAGTGTTATCCAAAAAGTGTACAGCATAAATCAGGGCAGGGGATGAGTAGTTGATTGTCTCTGTTCTAAATATTATCCTTTCAGCAGTACAGAAGAGGACTTCAAGCCCTGGGGGACTCTTCAGCCATGATTGTTACAAAGACATAGTTCTTTTGAGGAAACCAGAATGCTTCCATTAACTCGCCCATCTCTGAAGCTGCATCTTTATCGAATTTCCAAAGTTACATAATATCCCTTTCTGCTACTAAAAAAAAGAGATTTGAATGAAGTTTTTGTGCATTTTTTTCTTGTTAGTTAGGCCAATATCCCAGGAAATACAAAGGCTGAGTGTATCTACCATCTGAGCTGTGTTCAGGAAACCATAATTATTTAAAGCCGTACTTTTCCCAAGTTAGTCATAATCCTTTTACTGCTATTAGTGAGAGGAAAACTAGATGAGGGCTGGTTATGAAGTGGTATAAAGCACAATGAGTTGAATTGTGTATTTCGTACCTCCTCATACAAGTGATGGGAGAACAAAAGTGGCTTTAAGTTGCTTTGGTGCTTTTTATACACTAGACCCTGCCAGAGAGCTGATTAGTCAGCAATGAGTTAGAACCAAGTAAAAGATGTATGCACGAGTAAAGTTAATGCACAGGTTTCTTGTCTGGAGTTGCTGTCAGTTTCAGTCAAAAGGGCATTACACAGCTGTGATAATGTAGTTTGTGTGTGTAGAGAGAGGTTATGATCTAAAATATTACAGTATATTTAATTTAACATATTTTTTTCAGATACTTATTCTGAATTTGGCAAGTGAAAACACCAAAGAGATTCCATGCAAAGTTAATAAAACCTAACAATTCACTAAGGATTGTGGCATCTGGTATAAAGAAAAGAAATTTAAATTATTCATGACACTACTTATAAAGTGTATTTTATACTCCAATTTTCAAAATTCTTAACGTGACTTCCTCTCCAATTTTAGGACACAGTCAGTGACTGTGAATGAAGAACTGCATCAGAGACCAAAGATCTCTGAAGGCAGGGGAAAACCGAAGGGGAAAACACAGGTGACACGAACAGAGCTTCAAAGAGGAGTCTAATTTTCAGTGTGGAGCAGGAAATTCAGTTCAGCTATGGTGTTTGCTAAATGTAATCTTGGCTTATATGTAAATTATATAAAAATAATTATATATTAATTATAAGCTCCAGAAATAGTAAAGGAAGTTGAGGCCAAGCAAATGTGTCCTACTGACAGAAGACTAACTTATTTGTAGGTTGTTCCTCTGCTTTGGCATAAACAGAGCAATCCCAGGTCAAACAGAGAACTTCTGCCTTCCAGGCACAGATCTTGAGTTTATGGCCTGCCCAAAAACCAAAGCATTGAAAAAGTAAAAAAAAAAAATCCTGAATCCCTCTAGGCATAGGAGATCACTTTAATGGGTTGCCCATGGAACAGGCAATTTTATAGATCTTAAGGGTGACACATCATTTAAGCTTTTACATAGATCTGTAATGGTTCTGTAATCAGCATAAACCAGGCTAAATTTAATTTTGTATCTGCTTGATGCCTATCAACACATACATAGATGTGCTTCCTGCCATGAATATTTTCCCCCCTTTCAAATTCAGAAGCACTGACGCATGGCTTGTCTAATATCTGGGAGGTTATAATAAAGAGATAGTTCATGATTGCTCTTCTGCAAAATATTCCCTAAAGATTGACCTGACTATATTGCAATCATCTGTTTCCCCCTAAAATTCCTCCTTCAGATGCTTCTGCTACGAATTGTGGGGAAATCCCCAGGCAGCAGTGAACATCAGTGATTTTGTGAGTAGGCTCAGGTATATCACAGTTTATAAAATTCAGTCTTCTCAAGCCAGTTTATTTGGCTGTATATGTAATTAATTATCAATTAATAATGTGTGATTAAGTTCTCTAATTTCAGCAATTTCCAGATTAGAAATCTAAGCTCCTTCCAACCTGAAGAGAACAAAATGGACATCTCAGGGATGGACTCACCTTGGCATAAGAGATGAATATAAGATGGGTAAGAACAAGCATCTTCTGGAAGTAGGTTTTCCTCCTTTGTCAATGAAGGTAGACTAAAGATTACAGCAATGAAGTCAAGGTTGGGTGGGATGAATCGGATTCCACCTCACCATGCACGAGGTACCAGCAGTTTTATCCTTGCTATCTATTGATAAAGAGTGAGAATATGTCTCATTAAACAGAAGTATGTGCAGGTTTTGGCTGGGGGTGAGTTAATTTTCTTCACTGTGCCTGGTACAGGGCTGTGTTTCAGATTTGCCTTGGACACACAGCTGATGATACAGAGATGTTTTTGTTATTAGATGTTTCTGTTAGTTCTGCTGAGCAGGACTTAGATAGAGCCAAGCCCTTTTCTGCTTTTTGTACGGCCCCACTGGCAAGGGGGTTGGGGGTGTGTGGGAGCCTGGGAGGAGACACAGCTGGGACAGGTGACCCAAACTGACCAGAGGGATGTTCCAGACCCTGTGACATTGTGGCAGCATATAAGGAGAGGGGAGGAAGGAGGAATGGAGAGACACATTTGCAGTGATGGTGTTTGTCTTACCATCACGTGTGATGGGGCCCTGCTCTCCCTGGAGATGGCTGGACACCTGCCTGCCCATGGGAAGAGGGGACTTAATTCCTTGTTTTTCTTGCATGTGCAGCTTTTGTCTCCTTTATTGAAGTGTCTGTATCTCAACCCTAACGAGTTTTCTGGCTTTTATACCCTTCCAGTTCTCTCTCTGATCCTGCTGGTGGGGGAGGAAGTGAGTGGCTGTGGGGGACGTGGCTGCAGCTGGGGTTAAACCACAATTAAAGGGGAACTGACACAAAGAAAGTAAGCTGTTTTCAGAGATAATATAGAAAATCTCAGAATTAGGAACTGCATGTTTCTTAAGACCTTGGGCAATATTTTGGGGTTTGCCCTATCATTCCTAATCTGATGTATTATATCTTATAAGTATGTTATATTATATATTAAAATTATCTATAACTTCTTTTGTGTACATAAACCTAAAAGAAAATTGACCATATATATTTATATTTATATATATATACATAGAAGAATATTACATTGACACCAAATCTCACATGTAGTGAGTTAAGAGTCCCATAAAGAAACCAATATTATGTTGAAAGTCAATTCCAGATTCCAACAAATAAAAGACAAACACCAATGTAACTCTAGATTCCAAAAATGAATAACTGAAACATCATTTTGACTAGGATTGCTCTGCCTTGCAAATGAATCCAAGTGATACATTCCTAGTATGTCTTCCTGGAAAATATTTGTTCTAATTTAATTAACTCAGAAAAAGGCCTTAATCGCTGAAAAAAGAGGCTGAGTAATTGAAAAAAAAAATTAGAAGTACAGGGGAAATGTAGAAGAGAGAATTTCTCCAGCACAGAAGGTATTAAATGAAACATTTGAAACTTTTACAAGTCAAATCTTCAGTTGAAGATTTAGTTCAGAATTAACTGGCATAACTCCACTGAAATCAAAGTAACTATGGCAATTAGCATCAGCTGAGGACCTGACCCAGTCTCATTCTGTGAACTAATATTCTTTCTGTCTTCCAGAAATCATTACTATGAATGTGTGATATTTTGTAGGTGGATTAATCTACTAGTGTACAACACCAGTTACAAGATATCAATCTAAAGTATCCTCACCATAATTACCCATCTTGACGTTGGTCCATCTGGAGTTTTACTTCACCTAACACAGCAAAGCTGAGCAGTTGTTGAATCATGTTTTATTTATTTTTAAAGTTCTCCTAATGTCTTTTGTTATCAGTCTCTTAATTTTTGCACATACTTGCACTGTAATTTAATTTACTTTCCAAAGTGTCTGAATTCATTTCCATCTGTCTAGCCATCTAGAAGTGGTTCCAGTTGCCCTTCCTAATCTTCTGCTGCTACTTTTATGCTTCCTCACAAAACGTGCTGCTTCTCTACTGCTGTTCATCCCACACCTAATGCTTGCTGCTGCCAAAAGCAGGACCTGCATCAATCTGCCAATGAAATACCTGTCCATAAGCATGTGCCTAGTGATCCACAGCTGTTCTGGAAGGTATTTTAACCAAAGATTGGTCAGCACTATAATCATATGAGATCTTTGTTTATGCCTTGGAATACGTGTTTTTTTTTGTTTCAGCTCCCAGGCACACAGACTGTATCTGCACTGAGTGAAAGTTTAATGACTGATAAACCTTGGCAATAGCACTTTTACCCCGAGTCATATGTTAAAAAAAAAAAAAAACCAGCTATTGACATTTTATTTTGAAGAGTTCAGGCACCCAAAAGTTTTACTGCCAATGACTAAGTTGTTGGATATTCCATTTGGAACAAGAAAACAAAACCTGTATTTTGGATGAAAGTTTCAGAGCAGACATCCACACATACAAACACAAGCATGCAGTATCAAAGTCTGTGTTTACCTTCGTCTCTCTGCAGGGAGTAGTCTTAAAATACATCCCAAGACCATTCAGTAAATAAAGTTAATTAAATCCTTTTGGAGCCAAGGTTTCAAACTATACTAATTTGTAGTAATATTTATCACATTGAGTTCCCTTCACAGATGCCAGATGGATATGCTTCAGCACACATGGAACTGCTCAGACAAAATATCTTCTCCAAAAGGTAAGAATTTGATTGTCCTCTTAGACTGATGAGATGATAGAAGACCCAAACTGTCTTGGAGATAACTGAGGTAGTCTGGCAATACACTTCTGAAACAGCACAATAAAGAGCAAAGAACACGTATGATACAAGACTTATTAATTAACATCTGCTCATGGACAGCAGACAGCACAGTTTGTGCTTTCACTCAAATATCTTAGACTACCATAAAAAATCTGAATTTTTACTACATATTTCAGTGTACTGTGTCTGCAATATGTCATTTGTACAGACGCTAAACCACTCTGGGATTTATTTGTCAGGGAAGCCTTGGAGCTGGATTCAAATGCTGAAATGGAAGTACAATTGCAATTGGAAAATGTAGACTGATTGTAAAAATGCAGTTGGATAATGAGAAAAGACTTCATCAAGCCAGTGTCAGGATATAAGGGCCACCTCAAAGTCACTTCAAAGGTGGTGAAGAAAACAGACATTCCTGAGGAACCATAAAATCATAGAATATCCTAAGTTAGAAGGGACCCAAAAGGATCATCAAGTCCAACTCTTGGTCCTGCACACCAATCCCACCCGGTGCCTGAGAGCATTGTCCAAACACTTCCTGAACTCTGCCAGGCTTGGTGCTGTGACCACTTCCCTGGGGAGCCTCTTCCAGTGCCCAACCACCCTGTGGGTGAAGAACCTTTTCCTGATATCCCACCTAAACCACCCCTGACACAGCTTCCATCCATTCTCTCAGGCCCTGTCACTGGTCACCAGAGAGAAGAGATGAGTGCCTGCCCCTCTGCTGCCCCTTGTGAGCAAGTTACAGACCATCATGAGGTCTCCCCTCAGTCTCCTCCAGGCTGAACAAGCCAAATTACCTCAGCTGCTCCTTGTATGGCTTCCCCTCCAGGCCCTTCACCATCTTCCCTTACCCTTATTCACAAAAAGTGTTTCACACAGGAGGCATTTAATTAATTTCTAAAACATAGTTGACAATAGTTAGGAATTGAGAAATTGATTACAAAACTTGAGGTTCCTGGATATTTATTAGATGGGCCTAAAAAGTCATGGCAGGGTTCTGATTCAAGTATGCCTCACCCTTAGTATGTGACACTAATGCTGAAGCCTTTGTGCCTTATTCTTGTAAGAGCATACTGGTATATTTAATGACCCCTGTGCTCTAAGCATAACATCATCTCTGGCAGAACAAATTCCTGAGCATCCAACTCTGCTTTTGATTTGCTTCAGAGTGAAAAATGCAGTGGTTTTTTGACCTTTTTTACTAGCAAATGAAAGAAAATCACTTTGAAAGAGCTCTTTTGAGGTCTAGAATTGCATTGTATATCCAATATATATGCAATGACCTTCTGCGAGAGAACAGTATGTTCTTAAGCATTATACAAGCCTGGGCACATAATCAACACCCAGAAGAGAATAAGAAAGAGCAGAAACATCCTGAACTAGCTGCTGTGTGTTATGCAGGCAATGACACAACATATCTATCACAGGCTCTAGTGCAAGGAACAGACCAGAGGTCATTTGTCTGAAAATCGCCTGGGCTTTCCGCTGGTTTGAGAGCCTGGCATGCAGGAAGGTTTAGATTACATATTAAGAAAAAAAATTTCACTGAGAAGGTGGTCAGGGGTTGGAATACACTGCCAGGGCAATGGCAGAAGTGCCATCCCTGAAAATGTTCAAAAAAAGCATGTGGATGTGGTACCTGGGGACACTGTTTCGTGGTGAACAGGGTGGTGCTGGGTTAAGGGCTGTACTCGATCATAGAGATCTTTTCCAACCTCATGATTCTAAGGATTATGATTCTAAGTGCATCAGTTTTGCTCTCTACACTACCATTAGTATTCAGGTGCCTGTAAAGATAGCAGTGGCCTGGAGTGAACAAGCAACTGATTTACGTTGCCTATCTCTAACACAGGCTCTGGAAGCACCTTGCTTCTGGAGATCAAGAAATCTGAAGGAGAAAAGGTGATAAGAAGGTCATGGAACAGGCAGTGAGCAGCAAGACTAAAGTTGAAGAATGGCCAAGTGCAAGGAGAAAATGTTCATGATAAATGAAGAAGGGCTTTTCCACTTTAGGACATTCACAACAGGACTGCACTGAAGTCCTTTTTCTGTTATCAGCTAGAGTCACACAAAAAAAACTTTTGTAACCCTTGGTCAGCAGAATCATCTGTGTAGGAGCCATTTTTCCTGTGACAGTCTCCCAGTTCATAAGCCAATATAGTGCTACTCTTTTAATGAGAGCAGAGAGAGTAATATTTAAAAGGAGTAAAAATGAAGGTGAAAACAACATTCAGAGGAGAAATTCTTCATTATTTGATGTTTTGAAAGAAAGAAAATTGGAAGATATGAGTGAACTTATTAAACAAAAATCAGAAAGCATTAGAATAATTTTCTTTAGCCTGACAAAAGGATTGGAAAAAGAGGGATCAAATACTGTTTACCACAAAGCAGTATCTTCAGCAAAAAGAATTCAATAATACATCTCTTAAAAAAAAACCAAAACAAAACAAAACAAAAAACAATTGGAACACATAGAAACAGAAAACTGAATGAAGCCAGAAAATGAAATTAAACTTTTTTTTAAAAAAGTTGTTTTGAAACACTAGCTTAATTTCCATTTCTTAAGTATTTCTGGGGGTTTGGGGTTTTTTTTAATTGAATGCTTGCCGCAGTGCATATTTTTCCCTTCTTAAACAGAGGTTTCTGGCCACTTATACAAAACTATTCTATTGCTCTGCTGATGCTAAGGGAACTTATAAGCAGACTGACCTGAAAAACAAAAATCTTCTGTTTTTTCACAGATTTTAGACTGTAAACAGTGTTTCTTTTCTGATGGTGAAGGAAGGGAAATCAAACCTGGCAAAACTTTTTCAGAGGTGGGGGAAGGAAGAGAAGGAGTGTGGGAGATAGAGAAAAAAGAGAGGCCTAGAGTAGAACTGCCAACAATGCGGAGGATAAGCTTTGCATCTGGCATGAAAAGAGCCAAGCCTCATGTTCCTCTTCTAAATTGGGCAGATTTCCCCAAGTTCTGGTCTTTTTGGGTTTGGCATTCCTTCCTAAAAATTAAATCCTGAACCTGAGAAGTTGGTTCAACCAAAGTTTTGTCACTTTGTCACTCTGAGAGTTTGTCTTACTCTGAGAGTAAGAGACAGACCAAATTATATACTTGTGTTTTGGGGATAATAATCTTTATTTCAAGCTGTGTGGAAAATCAAGGTATTATCTTTTAAATGCTAAGGATAATCAGGACATCTGTTTCATAGCAGGACAGGTAAAGGACAGAGAATAAAGAGGTATTTAAACATTAGGAATATAACTTGAGACTTCTTCAATGGAAACATTTACTTAATAGCCACTCTATAAATTCAGTTTATGGCTGCCTGGACAAATGTGTGTCTTTTGTGAGAAATGTTTATTTTATATTCTGAAGTATTTCTCCCCACTGAACCTGAATGACTAGTTCAGGTGAAGATGTACCTATCAGGCACTGAAACCTGGGGAGCTGCATCCAGTATTTAATTATCCTGTCGTCACTGAATAGTCAGCAAATACTCTTTTGAAAGCCAGTTTCAAAGGAAAATCTAATTTCAAAACTCAGAATGACTGTTTAGAGGATGACAGTCTTCTCTGGGTTATGCAGATAACCCAGGAAGACTTTTGGTAAGTTATGTTTATTATTTTTTTAAAAATGTGGATATCTATAAAACCAACCAAATAAACTAATAACCATTAAAAAACCAAACCCAAAAGCCTATCCGTGGTCAAACAGTACAGTTAAACTTTTGGTTATACCAGTTATACTAGCTAAACTTGTCACCATCTGAAACATTTTTAGCTAAATTATTAAGAATTATGCTAAAGACAGACAGGAAATACTCTCTTCATTGTCTTAAATAATGTTTTGGCACCTTGTACTCCACCTAAAATAGCCCTCTATTAAATCAGCTTATCAATCCATCGCCTCCAAGAGGTGTGCAAGTACTACAGTAATTTTATAAGTAGTTATTCAAAGGGAGAGGGAAACAGACCAAACAGCTTATTTCAGTGCCTAGTCCATCCTGATGCTTTGTTTTTACCAGACAACTGTCTTTCACCCTGTATTACTTTACAACGTGCATAGCTGGCTCCCAGCTGGAGTTGAAGCTGCAATGAAATGCATGTTTGTTATAGTCAGCAATCCCTATCCCTAAAGCTACACAAAGATTTTTCTGAGACCTCTTTCAGGTCCATTTACCTCTCTGTTTTAATTTTTCATCTGGAACAGCTTGTTTCTTCTAAGTCCAAGTAGCAGTCCAAAATTATTTTTTCCCTAGAAAATCCAATCTTCAAAAATAAGGGATGGCATTTTGCATTATTAGGAAGGCTACTGCTGAATCTCAAACACATTATGACTGAAGGATTTGGATGGCAGACACTTGAATGTAAATAGGCAGGTCAGAGAATTACTGGCAAGCAAGTGCAAACTTCACATATTTCACATCAGCCCACTTCTCAAGCCTGTTAAGGCCAAATGATAGCAATACTGGGGGATGTCAGATATTGCAGAGAAATTCTTCATAACAGTGCTGCAGGAAAGTTAACATATTTCCCTATAGGAAATTTCCATTACCTGCAAGAAGAAAAGGCCTCCCCATTCTCCCCTGTGAATTAAAGTTGTAGTGGAAATGGAGCAGTTAGAGCACTGTGAGGCTGGAGCAGAATTAGGGGAAAAGGTTGGGACAGTTGCTCTATCCCAGTGCTAGGAATCAGCAAATACCAGAAGTGGTAAAGCCCCTTTTTCCAAATATCTGCTTCCCTTTATGTAGGACTAGCTAATGGAAGCAGAGTCCTTTGGCTGTGAAAGGAAGCATCTGGCACCACAAAACACTTTCACTTATTTTGTCACCATCTTAGCATTGAATCATAGAATCAGTTCTATCATTTCACTGCTGTCCTCTCTCCAGACTGTTCAGTATTTGCCCAGAAAATGGAGCTACAAAGTGGAATCTCTTCTTTCCTCTGCCACTGCACAATTCAACATAACCGCTCTATCCCAGTGACACTGGGAAAGTGCCATTAAATGCCAAAATAATCTTAGCCCTGCTGTTGGGTTTTTGCTACATGAACCCACTGAGTTCCACAATGCTCACAGGCAGCTCCTTGCTGAGCAGGGAGTGCCAAACTTAGCACAGTCCTGAAATGATATTTGCTAGTCTTGGTACTCTTACATTCATTGCAGAGACCACAAGGAATAGGGGTTTAAACCACCAAGAACAGAAAAGATTAACTGAATTAGGGCTCTAGAGTGCAATCTGAGAGAGCTGGGTATTTTTTAAGCCCTTAGTGTTTGGTCCTTCTATCATACAAAGAAAGAGGCTTAATCTCTTCTTTCTCCATGTTTCTGCCCCAAACTGGGAGCTAAGGAGGAGTCTGTCCTTGTTGAAGATGTGCACAAATACCGTAACAGTAAGAATCAGAGGGGCAACAACAAACAAGATTTCCTCTGTGGAAACTTCAGATAGTGTGGAGGAAATGAGGCATAGTGTTATACTGAAGGATAAGAAATGGAAAGGAATCTCAGCAGTCTCACTCATGGAATACCATCCTGCATTAATGTAAGCTCATCCTGTGCTCTGCTGGATGCAGCCGTACTGCAGGAAAGAGAGGCTCACACAATAAAACAGGATCGCAATACACTTGTGCAAGGGGGCATGTAATGATCTGATTCTGAGTCCTGGTGACACGTCAAGGAGAACTTGGGATGGACTGTGTTATTTCATACTTTTATTCTCTCTGGTCATGCCTACAACCCAGAGCAATATAGTACTTAGGTTGGTTTATCATTTTTGCTCTCAGCCCAAGAAAGGGTTTTGCAATATTATCCATTTGTCTTGCAAATAATGTCCATTTCCAGGTGATTATGAGTAGTTCTTTGAATGTAGTATATACATCCAGATGGAGATTTTTAAAATAGTGATTATTTCATACTACTTATAACCAAATTTTGTTCTGTTTTACTCAATACAGAAATTAGGTAAAATACAGCATTCTTCTTACATCTGTGTTTATTGGCATGAATAAGAGTTTTCTACAAACAGGTAGATCAGGAGTCAGACCTTGCAAAAATAATAACATGAGTACAAAACACACAGGAATTTGCAGTGCTGTTGAGGTGTTTGCCTTCTGATTCACTGGCAATGTGGAAAACATAACCAGCTAGGCACTGGCTAAGGATTACAGGTCCTATTACAGGCTCCATTTCTAAACTATTGGAGTAATCTATGAATTTAAAATACTGCAAAGAACACATTTGCTTCTTTTCTTTGCCAGCTGCAAGTTTCCAAGTGCTCGGTCTGCCAGTCAATAATTTGTTTTCTTTTGAATTCTATGACTTCATTAAAATGCTTATAATATTTTTTGGCTGGTTATATTTAATTCTTTAACTATTATTCTTGATCTAGCATGACCTTTGAGTCTAATCAAGCTTCTGTTGGTTTGTTTTTCAAAGGCAGTTAACGAAGGCCAGACCTCTTTAAAAAAAAAAAAAAGTAATAATTTATGCTGGGGGTTTTTGTCAATTTTATCATAAATATAAGAAAACTAAATTATTACCTTCTTATTCTGTACTTTCCTAGGTCAAAGCTGGAAAAATTGAGAAGAAAAAGGGTGTAAAACTTAAAAAAAAAATCCAGCTGCAGCAAGTAGTTGCAGATACACACTTCAAAATTCTCAGTGAATCCAACACATTTTTGAATTAGCTCTGCTTTTCCTGTAATGCAGGAAAAAAGTCTTAGTGCCAGGTTATACTTGTATTTGAATTCAACTCAGGATATTACCCAGAAATCCAAACCAAGTGTGATTATTGATAGTCTCAGCATGTGTAGTGGAAGACAGCTGAGTGATAATGGATTTGTGTATATTTTGGTATCTCATCAAGTAGTATGGTACCTCATCAAGTATTGGATGTATTTGTGTCTCGTGCTACTTATCTCTAGCATGTCAAAAAAACATCTTGAGTACTTTAAGATGTGAAGCATGATGTGTGTATTTCCTCTCCAAGAAGCATGCTTTCCTCATTAGCATGAGGAGCACTTGCACATGCATGGGGAGGGATTCTGGGGATCTAGGTCAGGTGGAGCTACACAGTTTTACAAATTAACACTTACTGTACTGTACCGTTCACATTATTTACAGCAAAATCATCACACTTCTCAGAGAGATGAGGAGAAAGCACCACAAACCAGCATGTGAAGCATTATTTTTCTTTTGTAAATTAACAGATTAAATGACCTATGGGGGTAACTGCAGCAAGAGATATGCATAAGGATGAGTTCAAACAGTTCTTCACCCATGTGCACTGGAATGCTTTAGAAAACACAGGATGTGCACTCTTGTCCAAGGGATATTTCTCCAAATGCCTAAATGGTTCAGTCAGTGCAGGGGGGATACTCACACATTTGACAAAATTCAAATCTGCCTTTTACATCGGATCTCTGAGATTTTCAAGATCTGCCATCACAGTGGCTATTGTGTACCCAAGCTGCAAGAACGTCGCTAGAAACTTAGGGCCTTCATAAAGGGAGACAACACTGCAAAGGGCTTATCATCCTCAGTCAGATCAATATAAATACCCTGAAAACTCCCATGATAATATCATGGCAGATGTGTTGTTTTGGAGATGAACGTGTGGCTTCTGGAAGCTTGAAGAAACAGACAGCTGTGATCAATATGAATCCTATCTCTCTTGGATTATTACAGGGTAATGAAGAATGTGTTGGAAATGGATGTAACTGAGGGATGAAAAGTTTTAGGGAAAGGATCCCAGGTTTAATTTGCTGTGCCAGGACTGTCCATGAGACCCTTTCAGAAAAGTCCAGAGTACTGGCCCTGTGACAAGCCTCAGCAGCACGTGTATGACCTCTGGTTTTCCATTCCCACACTATCACCTCTTTCCCCCAAGCAACAACTGTCCACAACATACCCTCCTCCCACCTTCCGCGAGGATACTCTGAGGTAAAAATGAGAATCCAATATTTACACCCCTCTCTGTAAATGTCGGTGGTTGGTACTGTGAACAGAGTAATTACAAAATGCTGCTACCAGCAGATCAGTGATGGGACAGCCACACTTAGCACACTTAGCACAGGCTAAACCACAGTGTGGGTATGGAGCATGGAGGTGGCACCTGGGACTTGGAAATGCTTGGTTTGAAAGATAATTGATTCTCTTGCTCAGCAGTGAACCAGCATCATGAAAGTAATGGGGTTCTGCAGAGGAAGGACAAAACCTCTGCTGGAGTCCAGAGGCCACAAAGATGGTTTGTGGAACACATCTATGAGGAAAGGCTGAGGGGATTGTTCACCCTGGGGAAAACAAGGCTTCAAAGTGTTCTTATAGTGGCGTTCCAGAGCATAAAGGGCATCTACAAGCTGGAGAGGGATTTTTTCCAAGGACATGTAGAGATAGGACAAGGGGGGAGATGGCTTTAAACTGAAAGAGAGTAGATTTAGATAGATATAAAGAAGGAAGTATTCTGTGAGCATGGTTTGGCACTGGCACAGGTTGCCCAGAGAAGCTGTAGATGCCCCATCCCTGAAGTGTTCAAGGCTAGGTTGGATGGGGTTTTGAGCAACGTGAGCAACCAAGGACACAGTGGGAAGTGTCCTTGTCTGTGGTAGGAGGATTGAAACTAGGTGATCTGAAATGTCTCTTTCAGTCCCAACCATTCAACAATTCTGTTATTTTAAAGTGCAACTACTCTGAAAATAATCACAGTTTCCTCTCTATTCCTTGTTCACGAGGATAAAACATAGAACGTCTTTGTCCATATTCACTTATCTTATGGGGGTCAAAAGTGCAGATATAAAATCTAACAGCTTTCTTGGCCTCAGTCTGAGAAGCATCAGTACAGAGAGCAAAGGAAATGACTCCTAGTTGAGAAGTGGGAACAGATTCCTATGTTCCTCTTCTGCTATCATACATAGGGAAAAGTACATTTTGGTTTCTGGACCAGTGACTTCCCAGGAGCTTATACTGATTAAAAACAATCTTTTGCTTACAGCAAAAAGAAATCCAAAAGCCTATAAATATTTATGTCAGAGTCAAAGCCACAGAAAGATGAGTATGAAACAAATAAGGAAAAAAAAAAAAAAGCCTAGTACAATGGCTGGCACGTGAGGCAGACTGAATTCCATACTGCACTCAACCCCACTATGAGGATTCTGCAATAGGAAGAGGTGATGCAACAGAAGACTTTTGAAGAGATGCCCAAAGGAAGAAGAGACCTTGCTTTCTGTCTGCATGAAAAATTCTGGGTTGTGCTTTTTTCCACCTTCCCTGGATGGGAGAGGAGCCTCCCTGTGCCAAAGGTTCAAACAATACACGGCTGTTGGTGAAGAAGTAAGTGCTGTTCCCTGGATGTTTTCTGTTTTGCAGCAGGACTGTAACACTCTGTGTTCTATTGGATACAAACCTCTTTTAAAGGTATTTAAGTCACATGAAAGGAGACAACAGTCACTACTGACCTTCCACAGATCTTCCCTATTCATGTTCTTCTAATCAAGACAACATTCACCTTTCTTTTCTCTTCCACTGAAAGAAGAGATGAAACTTGCTCAAATTGCTGCAAATTTTACTGATATAAAGTCTTTACAACTGTAATTTGTATAAAAAGGACTCCAGCTCACTTTCCGTGTTCAGGGACAGGAGAGCGACAAACCAACATAGCCCTGAGGTAGGCAGTTCCAATGCATATTTTAAGTTTACTAATGACATATGCTGCTCAGAAAAATGAGTAGAATTCCATAGTTTTGAATAAATGGGGATTTTCCTTCCTGAAGACACAGAAGAACTTTCATAATTACACCACATTAGCTACATCTGGACAAAACTTGTCTTAAGAAGTGTATTCAAAATTGATTTATGTGACACGAGGTATGCATGTCAGGAGATTCCTGTAAATCTACTTTTTAAAAGAATAAATATTATATCTAATACTTACAGGCTCTATAAAGCTATTGTTAGAAATAATACTCACTTGCACAAATTTAAGAAGGTTTATTAAAACCTTATGAAAAAGATAACAGAAGACTGAATCGAGAAAATGTTACAGCTCCACAAGCAGAGAATCTTCCCCACCATGTTCTTGTCCACACAATGGAGGTTTTGCCTTTTAACCCTTTAGCCCCTCCCAAAGCTCTGTCCATCAACTCCTTCTTTGCTGTCCAGTGGTGGAGTTCACGTCCTTAAATCTTGATCTTGATCAGATGTTGCCATAGCAACAAGCCAACCCTCCCAAATCCAGGCCACCCCATGACAACAAGGCAAGCAGGGTAAAACATAAGTCTATAAAACTTCTCTTAACATACATATATACATAATATTTGCTTTTTAGTTGTGAGAGTCAACCACAGCATTACTCATCTATCACAGTATGTAAAATAAAATCTTCTTCAGCAAAAAAAGAAACATTAAGAAAATTAATGTCCTGTGTGACCAGCACAGTGTAGAGACACCCAAATGATGCATCTCATATTTGGTGTTATTTATAATTATGCAGATAAAAAAACACATTTTGGATACTCCATACAGTTTGAAAGAGTAACACATTTTAAAATAATCTAGATACAGTCTGCTTCTCAGACATTTCTGAACAACAGAGCAGTACTAATCAGTCTAGCTCTAAGAATGTTTTTTTTTTAAAGCTGCTGTGAACTTCACATTGTGATTTGAAAGGAATTCCCATCCCCTGCATCTTCATTAGTCATGGAGTTTTGAGACTCTCACACTGTGTGCAGCCCTGTGTTGCAGAGAGATTTCTTTCAGCCTAAACAGAGGACTCAGAAAGAGGAAAAGGAAGAGGTTCTATGTCTCCTGGTTAAGAAATATACAACAAACAGGAAAGATCTCAGGCGCCACACTGGTCTTGTATTCTTTAGGCCTTATTCCCAATCCACTCACTTGTCTGTGTTTTCAGAAAAGTATTATGGTAGCCTAAACTTTTTCAAGAAGATAAAAACACACTTACAGCAACTCTAAAACCAAAACCATTTGCTGGAATGCACTGAAAGTCAAGGACCCAATGGGACATGTGTTCAGGAAGACTGGTGAGCTGAGAAAAGCTGGACTGGATGCAGAGCTATAAAAACCACATGAGAGGAAGAGGAAACTGAGCAGCTATGAGGGCACTCCTGCCACACTTGCCAGGACAGGCTGCAAATGTGTATCCTCCCCTCCTTCTAAACACAGCCTGAAGGATATCTGAGAAACCCCTCTATGCCTAAAGGAACAAAGCATCTTTCATTTTGAGCTAAATGATACAGAAAGAGTTTCCAGAAGAATGGTGGTTGAAGACAGAGTATTTGAACACGTATAATTCAAGGTCATTTGAATGCTTGTCACATCATGTCCTGAAATCACATGATTTTTGTTGTCCAATTACTCCATTCTTACCTGAAGGCTCCTTGAGTTTGCTGTAGTCATTCAACAAATCTCTGCTTTTGTGCTTGTTTTACAGTTCATTTCTTCCCCCTCATTGCTTCATTTCAGAAATGAGGAAGCAGAAGGAGAGAGGAAATAAAAGCAAAAAAGCATATCTGGAAAATGCATTCAGTGATCAATCAAATCTGAGCAGGAAGCCTTCAGGAAGAGGAGCAGACTGGAAAGTGAGGATCACCTCTTATGAATCACAGGTCAAATCTCATAAAGGCTGCATCTGCTCCATTGTCATTGTGTTTCATGGGTGCAAATGCAGGGAGAAATGTTCAGGCTGCGTGAGTCACACTCCCCTGCAGGAAGAATCACCCAGAAAGGGCCATTGTGACAATGTGGATACCCATCCTTCATAACTGTGAGTGTCATAAGGGCAAGATAGTCATGCTGAAGGTCTCAACTCAATAATCAGAGGCCTTCAATACTATTATGTCACACTTTTGAAAGGGATAGGAAGCATGACAACAACTCACTATTACATCTGCCATTTCCCGGCCTCCCTCATGCTCGTTGTTGTACATTTTATCCAAGTCAGGAGGAAGGAAGAAGTCAAGACCAAATGGTTGATTTGGCTGGTTCTGCACACACAGATATTTGTTCAGAAAGATCTGAGCATAAAGAATACAGCAAATAAATTGTTTTTCCCTACTGTACTTCAATCTTGTTTCACTCCCATCTCCATTATGGCCTAGAAGTTCCCTAGATCTCTTTTCACAGAAAAACTTTTCCTCATAAGAACAAGGTGTTCAGAAATAGCAGAGCAAAAGCCCACCATATTCAGGTTTAGTAGAGGCTCTTTTAGATCCTTTCTAAAGGAGCAGGTTTCTATCCCAAAAGCTGAAAATATGTGAGCAGAGCAACAAGGTGGCTCTTCTCAGACTATGAAGAAGGAAACATGCTGGCATTAGCTCAAAATAATGTCTCAGACTTGAATTTCTTTAAGCCTTAATCATGCAATTTTTTCATTGGTAAATTTAACCTTTTCTTATCACTTTACCCTTCCTGGCAACTGTTTACATGCAGCACACATCATCATTGATAAAAGAATGGAACAGTTCCTGGAACTCTGGAACAAAAATTTTCAGTGCATTCTCTCCTGAAAACCCTGAAGTATTTATTGCCCTTACATTCAGCAGGGAGGAATCAAGCTGCAAGAGAATGAACTCTTCAAGCAATGCTTCTCCTTAATGTTTTATTGGCTAGAATGGAATTCCCCATTTTTCCTTGTCCCTTCCTCATCACTCAACACAGCTTCTTAGGAGCCAAATCACTTAATCCAGCAAACTCATGCCATCCCTAACACCTCCTCCTTTCTTGTCACACATTTAAACCTTCGCCTTCATAGTACCTCATGAGAACAATTTTTAAAATTTTTCTATAGGTTTTGAGAGTGATGAAACAAAGTTGCCATCAGGTTTTGTTTCTACGGACTCTTAAATCTTTCAGGTCTTTCCTTTTCATATGATGATTTTATATTGTGGATTTGCAAGCATTTTATTTTAGCTCTCCCATTACCATCATCTATTACAATGCACAGACTCAAGGAGACCTTCACTGGCTTCATTGTAGCTCTGTAGCTGTTTCTATTTACCCTTAATGAAGTCAGATTTCAGGATCAGAGACTTCAAAACCTGTTGGTCAGGAATCTGCATTGTGGTTTCCATGGAAGATCTTTCTACCATCATCTTGCCTCTCTAGAATAAAAAGCTGTATGTACAACTAAAACTGAAATTCACTGCATTTCAGGAAAGCCCGGAAAGTGCAATTTGTGCTTTCCTGATTAATTAGGAGATAAGACAGTCTTGTAATATCTGCTGAATAACTGATGAGTATCAGAATTGTTAAGACAATTTTTATCTTGGTTTCCAAGACTACTGAACTAAATAAACTGTTTCAGTTGTGCTGAGGAAGAAAGAAAGGGGGAAAGTAGAGAATAGTAAGGTGAGTAACATTTTTCACTGACAATTTGTTTTCTGCTCATTACTTACAAGACATAAAAAAAGATGAAAGGTGTTGTCATTAAGAATTAGAATGAGTGGGTTTCTTGGCAGAACCAAGAAAAAAACAATTAATATGCTGACCTATGAAATTTATAGGTAATATCAATTCAAATCAATATCAATTCAAATCAAATATCAAGTCAAACAACAATAAAATTTATTTGTCAAAATAGTAATAGATGTGAATAGTAAAAACAGTCCATGCTTTTTTATTTTTGACATCACTCTCTTCAGCCAAGACCATGATGTTCTTCATCTTTTCAATGGTTAAGAATCTAATTTGTGAGTAACAATGGTTATAAAGTAATGGCAAATTAATGAGAAACATAAATAGAAAACAATTATTTACATTTTCCTAGAAGGAAAAATTCACAATGAACATGACAAAGGAAAGCAACTAAGGAGCTGATTTTAAATTGTGTGTGACTACAATGAAAGAAAACCCTCCTTAATTGGGCTGTTATCTGTACCTTCAACACAGTGGTGCCTGTTATCATTCTTATAAAGTAGTGTCTGAAAGCCTTTCCTTTACAAACCTGTTTTTCAGGTATATGCAACTCTGCTCTTAAACAGAATGAGAGCCCACAATAGATTTAATTCATTTTCATTTGGCAAAAATACATTCCCTGATTTTTTTTTTCCATTTTATCTCAAGGACTGTGACTCCAGCCACAGAGATCTGGGCTATAAGATGTAGCAAAGTCATCTGTCTTGCCTCAGCATGCCATATTCATGTCCAAAAAATGGCCTGTTGTCAGAACCCTTTCTGAAGATGCAGTTAGTTGAAAATTGCAGGTGTAGGTGCTTGCAACTACTCCAAACATTTGTGCATCCTTCTGAGGGAAGCAAAGTCTGAAACATAGGAGTGGCAGTATTTTGAAGGCAAGTGCAATATAATGAGGGTAATTTGTTGGGAAAGGTAGGGATAGCACTACCTATAATTTCACAAAACATACTTTGAGAAGGAAGAGCTGCATGCCTTAAGGTGCTAAATATGATCAGCATGTTCCATTCTGAACACCTGGACATGCTTGCAAAATGCAGGGCATGTCTCTATCCAGCCTGGAAAGAAGGAGCCCACTGCTGCAGGGTGGAGTGGGTTCCTTTGTGCAAGTCAGCGCAAGTCCCAAAACCCTGAGGTGGTTTTGAAGGTACACAGCTTTTAGACACAAGCTATTGCCAGACTGTTTTTTAGTGTTGCCTGTTCTTCGGAGTGTGGACTAATCTCCACACTTCATTCCCCATGTCTGGTTTTTTTTTGTAAGACTCATGCCTTTCTGATTGGAGGTCATGGGCTTATGCAGCTGAAAGTAGCTGGGAGGTTGCTAAGCTGAGCTGAGCTGAGATGAGCTGAGCTGAGCTGAGGCGGTAGGCTAAGCGGAGCAGTAACAGTGATTCCCAGTCAGTGAGTTGACCTCAGGTCCTTCAAATAATGCAGTCCAAGAGGATTCTGCGAGTATTTCCACTGAAAGCTTAGCATGGGTATCTTGCTTTTTCTGTGTTTGACTGGCTGGTGCATTGGGAGGGACAAGAAACTGAGAAATGGCTGACCAGGGCATGAATGAAATTACTTTTTTCTTTAGCTGGTCCTAAGCATTTCAATCTGAAGTTCTAAGGGGAAAGACTAGGAGTAGCAGAGTTCATTTAAAGATGCGTTTTTCCCAGGCTCAGCAAATTCATAGGCTCTTTATCACTCTGGGTCTAATAATGTGGCCTTTCAGAATAGCTTTAGCTATAGGTGAATCTACAAACCACCTCCCTCAGAGTAGGGCAGAGTTTTCTCTTGTCTGCTTGATGCTCAAGTGACTGGAGGTTATAAGAAATTTTCCCTCCTATTCTTCATCTTAGCTACTCATGTGCCTCAGGTGAGCAGTGTGATGAGACTGGAAGCTTGTCATCAGAAGAGATATAAAAGGAGCAGGGTGATATGGGTTGCTGAAACACAATAGCCTATGAAATTCATGGCTCTCTCCTGTTTCTTCCTGGTGATGCCTGTGAATGACTGATCAGTGGCTGCTGTGATCCTGTCTTCCTCTGCTTCCCTCCCTGCTAGGTAACACTTGGGACATGAAGCTGTTCAATAGTGACCTCATTTAGATGGCAGAATATAGAAGACATTGTTTGTTATTATATAGGATAGTTCAGAAAACTGTGTTTTCTGAGTGCAGTCAGCCCTTGTGTCATGGGTGGAGAAGAGAAAGGCAATTATTCCGACATTCTGTGCTGTATCAGCCCTCAGCTGATAAAGAGATCATCCAAAAAGAATTTGAGAAGCCCAAGGGAGCAAAAACCTCCCGCTGTGCTGTGATCAGCATCAGAGAAACTCTTCCCAAGAAACAGCTCCATCATGTGCAGCAGCAAGGATCTCCAACCAGAAAAAAGCAAGGGAGGACGTTTGTACCCAGGATGCCGTCCAAATGCAGACATGTCTACATCCCATTCAAAAAAGAGTTTCCCTCAGAATGGCTGTCATGCTAGGGTAGCCAGTTGCAGCAAGTGGCAGGAGGGGCACATCTTTATGTGTTGTTGGGGGAGAGCACATTAGAGTGGAATGAGCTAAGCTTCAGAAGTTCTGTGTTTCAAGGACTTTTCTTTTTCCATTTTAAAACTTGTATTTCTTGATTACAGTGGCTTTCCCAATCTTCAGCCAGACTATTGATCAGCCATCTCTGGTGTAAGAAGTAGTTTGTATGGGCCTGAGGATTTTTACACTGCTGTGCAAACCATAAGTTGGTTGTGTGTGATCTTTCGTCAGTCAATAAACAGATCTTTGGAAGTGTTCCTAATTCAGGAGAGAAACCCTGACACATCTTTATTTTCACAAAAGATCTGTGAGGCAGGACAGTGCTGGTGTAAAGTAAGTGTAGGCCTTAAGACTGGATGATGTTACAACTTCCTGTGCATCATTCAAGCAGTGTGGATTTCTTTATTTCTCACTAAATCAGTAAATAAATATTAGCTGATATCACACGTTGCCCCAAAGTAATTGTCACAAATGGGTGTGCTTAAGATGGCCCAAAAAAAGAAAGAGCTGATCCCAGGTGGTGTGTCAAGGCCAAGGCCTAACAAGTATTTCTCAGACCAAACTGCAGCCTGGAAAGGAGCAAGGCGGGGGGAGATGCACCACCACAGTAATAAATGTCAATATTAATAGCAGAAAGTTCTGCCTTGAAATATAAATAAAAGCTTACACTTGTATACTGAAAAAATCCATGGGTCATGTCACCCAAATTTATATTTGACAAGAGTTGTGTGTCAGGGCACTTGTGCCTGCTTTGTCAAGGGAAGCTCTGGCGTTCCCAGGTTCCCGAGTGATGGGTCTGCACTTGGTGTCTCTTGGGGCTTTGGGTGCCCATGGCCATGATGAGTTCCCTGAGCAGGCTGGGGACAGCGGGCGGGGCTGGGTGATGCGCCCTGGGCTCTGTGACAGCACCGGGGCCGCATCACAATGGGGGCAACTATAAAAGGCCGCAGCGCAGGCTGCTGCCCCAGTAGAGCCTGGGCGAGCGGTGAGTGCAGAGCAGCGAGGAGACAGAGCTGGAGGAGAGCTGGGGCTGGAGGAAGGCTGCGGCTGGAGGAGAGCTGGGGCTGGAGGAAGGCTGCGGCTGGAGAAGGCAGAGGCTCCGCTACCGGGCCGTTCTGCCCCCGCAGCCAGGGCCCAGCGCCCGGCGGGAGCGCCTTGCTGAGGGCGCGGTGCTTGCCGGGCAGCGGTGCAGGCCTCGCGCCTGCCGGCCGCCGGGGGCCCTCTCCTTCCTGCCGCCACATCCCTGCGGCTCCTGACCCCCACTGTCTGTCTCCGTTCTGGCCCCACTGAACCCTTTCCTGTGTGTTCTCCTGCAGACCATGGCTTTACTACCGTTCCTGTTTGTGCTCGTGCAAAGCCTGATCCAGTACCCCCAGCCGGCTGGGGATGGGCTGGATGAGGCCACGCACCGGCGAATGCAGGAGCGTCAGGAGCTGCTGGACCATGAGATGGCTCGGCTGCTGCAGGAGCTGGAGCGGGGGCCCCCAGACAAGGGCTGGGGAGCCATGCTCTTTGGTGCCCTGCAGCAGTGGCCATTCTGGGTTCTTGCTGGACTCCTGCTCCTCTTGGGCCTGTGGTTTAGCTGCAGGAGAAGGAGCTGTGAGGCCAGCAGCAGCAGCAGCGAGGACCAGAGCTTCTGCAACACCTCGGGAGATGACGAGTGGGAAACAGAAGAGGAAGAAGTCTGTGTTGATTCAGAGGAAGATGGAGAAAACTCTGATGTGACTGTGGAGGCTGACGACAGCGGCAGTGGAAATGACGGAGAAGGCAGTCCTGTGACTGCAGATGAAGGAGACAACGATGATGCCATTGAAGGCAGTGATGATGTGAAGGTGAAGGAAGACAGAGATGTTAACAGTGACAATGGCCATGACTTAACGAAAGATGAAGGATGGAGTGATGGGAATGTGCCAGGAGACAATACTGCTGAAGGAGATGAAGAAGAACCTGGCAACGTTGCTGGAAAGGCAGAAGATCTGGATGAAGCAGATGAAGGAGAAAACAAGGATGTACAGGTGGAGCAAGACAAGGATGCTGGACAGGAAGAAGAAGGAGATGGAAGTGAAGAAAACACCAATGGTACAAATCTGAAGGTGGGCAACAATGATGATGTAAATGAAGGTGAAGACAACATAAACGGACAGGAAGAATACATGGATGTCAAGGTGCAGGAAAGCAGTGATGCCAGTGAACTGAGAAGCAGGGATTGCACTGGGCAGGAAGATAGCAGTGAACGTGGGAATGAAGCAGCCCATGGTGCTTTGGCTAAAACTGAGGAAGAAAATAAGGAAGTTACAGAAGATGGCAATGACAGAAACAAGGATGAAGAACAGGGTGATGTGAATGTGGAGGAAAACAAGAAGGAGGATAGAAAAGAAGACAAACAAGGTAATGTGGCTGCCAGTGAAAATGAAGACAGTGATGGTGACAAGGAAGAAAACAGCAGTGGTGGAATTGAAGATGGAGAAGACACCGAAGATATTGGGAATGAGGGAGCCATCCTTTTAGTTGACCGTGTAGAGTGGCCTGTTGAGGACCTGGAGAGAGGTTGCTCAGTGACAGCTGAGCTGATGGAGAGCTTCACGCGTGTCTTTGTGGACAGCGTGAGCAATAGCTTCTACCCAGTGCCTCAAGAAGCCATTGGTGTGGGCAGTGCCTTTGAGGGCTGGAGTCCCCGCGAGTGGGATGGGGTGTACCGTGTGCTGGTCCCACTGAATCCCCCGCCAGGGCACGCCTTCCACCTAGAGCTGAACAGCGCAGGGCAGATGGCAGCAAGGACCTTCAGCGTCCGCGTGGAGCTGGTGTGCACGTGCAAGAGGGAGCAGCTGGGCGAGAAGCTGTTGTGCTTCGTGCACGACTCGCAGGAGGAGCTGTGGCGGAAGCACAAGCGCAGCCTCCTAGAGACACTCTGCACCGGCTCCTACCTGGACGTGGAGAAGACCTCCCACTGGTTCCACCAGCTGGTGAGATGTTCGTGGCTCCATGTGCCTCAATCCATGTGCCTCATTCATACTCATGGCACTTGGTGTTTCAGTCCTGCAGCCGGTCCTGCCAATTCCAGCTGAGCAAAGGCAAGAAGAGCCTGATGGTGGAGATGCTCTTTGGGGTGCGCCAAGGGGACTCCGACATCTTTGTGGTCAGCCAGCCCACAGAGGCCCAGAAAGGTGGCTCCATCAACTTTGTGAGCAGTCAGCCTGCCAAGGCCAACATCATTGCAAGCACAGCGTGGCCTGAGACGTACGCTGTGGCAGAGGCGAAATTCTTCCAGCACATCGCCAGGAAGCTGCCATGTCAGAGCTTGCATCTGAAATGCCTGCAGGTCTTCACCTGCATCCTGAGGGGCACAGGGTTTTCCAGCTCTACCTGGAAGACTGTGGTCATGCACGTGCTGACCACAGTACCGGTGTCCCAGTGGCGCAGGCGGGAATTTGAGCGGCGGCTGTGGGACGTCATGGCGTACCTGCACCGCTGCCTGCAGTTGAAACGCCTGGAGCACTTTGTGCAAGGCAATGAGAGGCTTCCTGCAGAGATCAGCTTGCCGCCGGCAATGCGAGGGGTTGAGCCGCTCAACCTCTTCGAGCACCTGGCCCGAGATCCGGCCACCCACAGAGAGGCGATGCAAGCTTATGGCCAGCTGCGATATCGCCTCTGGATGATGCTCTCCAGCCACTGAGAGGAGTTCCCTGCACAGAGCTGTGCTGGGGGCATCACACCCGATGGCAGCCACGTGAACTCTGCACAATTGTTGCATTTGTCACTGGCAATCCCGAAGCTGCTTTCCTGCTCCTGCGGAAGGAAGATGCTGCAGCACGTGGATTCACTGTGCAGACGCATCTCGGAGTGGCCTTGTCCTTCACCTTCCAGTTAAAACGGTGACCAAGTCTGCGAGGCAGAAACTGGCTCCACCTGCACATCCTCATGGAAGACCGTGAAGCCGATAGAGGTTGCTTGGAACACCTCGAAGACAGCAACCTTTTAGGGTCTTAATGTAGTTATTTAGTTATAGCTGTAGTTTTAGTTGTAGTTGTAACTGTCGTTGTAGCTGTAGCTGTAGCTTTTGTTGTAGTTGTAACTGTAATTGTAGCTTTATTTGTAGTTCTAACTGTAGCTTTAATTAGACTTGCTTATAAGCGTTCCTTCCAGAGGCCCTTTAGTGTAGTCAGTTTTGTAAAATTACCCTTAGTTTTGTAAAATTTACCCTTCTTTACTGAATTGTCTGTTTTCAAACATATCTATGTTTGAAAAATTAATAAAAAGAGATGTTTCTCAAATTGCTTGAAATGTGTTATTCCTTGTACTTAACCCTCAGTATCTTAGAGGATGTCCTTCCTCTACCCTTATCTGAAATAAAGACTTTTTGCAATCAGATATGTTGGATATATTAAGTATGCGGTCTCTCAGGAATTCCCATAGAAATGCTTGAAGCTTGAATTAAAAAGAGCTTGAATTAAAAGTGCCTGAAATTTTGCAGCAGAGTACTCCTGAATTTTTTAGGAATCTTTGGAAAAGTTTTCTTTCCAGAGTCACTTTTATACACTCCTGGGGAACAATTCAGTCCAAAAAGAGGAAGACAGAGAAGTCCCTAACTGCAAAACATGTGGTTTAATACACCTTTCTTTCTCTTCTCATAACCAAGGTTTTGACACAAAATTGTGACAGCAGAACGTTATGTTTTCTCTATTCCTGTTTCTAGGAGTAGAGAAATATTTCTGTTTCTATTCCATTTTCTCTATGGTTATCTGTGTCCTTTTGGAGCAGCCCTGCTGATCTACAAATATAACCTTTTCCACCAGGCCTATGTAATATTGTATAGCAATGAGAGCCACTTGGCATGCACAGCTTTGTCCATGGTGAGATGCAGCTAAACAAAATATAATTTGCTTCTTGCAGTACATAGTAAGATTCATAGTAGTTTGGAAGTATTTATTCTCTTTGCCTTTGTACCAATACATCTGGGGTCAACTGGTCAATTTTAGAATACCTTAGGGATTGGATAAAGTGCTGCAGTTATGCTATAAATACTTTATCTCAAAAGTTTGGTTGAGAATTTCTACAATGCCCAGGTAAATCTTCATGTGTACTCTCCAACATGAGAAAGGACTTGTTCCTGCCTAAAGGAAAGTGAGGCGACCTCTGTTTTGTGCAGTATACGAACATTATACGACCTTAAATTTCAGAGGCCTTCAAAGGTGTCATTAGGTGTAACTGTTTTGAAGGACGTTGAGATGTTCCCTTTCTGCTAGTTTTGGTGTGGCTTGTCATTAAGAAAAGTCTGTAACTTGTCACAAAGGGAATTCTGAGTCTCAGCCAAGACATTGCTGCATTCTTACACTGTCCTGGAGCTGAGGAATGGTAGTAGCATGGTCACCACACATGTGACTTGATGCTAAGCAGTCTAAATATGTTTTATAAATGCAAATACGTATTATCAGAATGGTGTTTTTACTTTTGAAGCCTTTTTGCTGTGGCTCTGCTGCTGGAGGTGTTTTAAGTAAGCAATGATCATGCTGTTGTAAGCCAAGTCCACTGAGATACTGTGCTAAATGAATAAAATCCAGTCACTATTCCAGCTTCTACCACTCAGCAGTGAAATACTAACCCAGAAGGGGAGCTAGCTGGATGCTTATTTAATCACCAAGCTGGAAAAAAGTACTTAATTTTGAGGAAAACAGCAAATAGAGACTATAAAACTGAGTGCTGCACATGTACTCATGAAAGACCATCCCTGTAACTAACTTTGTTACTGTGCCTTGTGAGAATGCTGTTTCTGTGTTAGCCAGGCTGCAGAGATGCAGTGATTCAAATGGACAGCTTGCTCTAAGCTTGAAAATCATTGGGAAATGAGCTTTTCACAGTAAATTTTTCCAATGTAATGTCCTTGGTGATAGTAAATATGCCTCATTGTGAAGGGGAATTTCAACACATAAGATTGGATTGTGTTGTTTTATGGAGTGAGAACGGTGATTAATTTGGCTGCAATTTAATCAACCCTCTGTTAATGTTTACTTGTGAAGTTTTATTAGGTCATGTTACAGTTCCAGTCTTATCAACGCTCATGCTCAGAGTCTTACTTCCAAGCTGTGTTCAATAGTAAATGACTGGCCAAACCTGATTCTTCACTGCTTTGCAGCTTGTGTTGTCAGCTGCGTCAGTAAGAAAGGAGTGTGCTGTCTTGTCATTTCAATCTGGAATATTCTATGGATGTTTTCCTTATGATGTAGTGAAATAAATGATTGTACAAGGCATCAGACAGGGCTCACTCCCACTTGGGCATTTCAGTCATGAGGCAGCATTTTCCCTCACTGTTGTAGCTCTTCTAGGTGGGGTTTTCTTACTGAGAAATTCTAGAACTGTTAAACAACAGATGAGAAATGTCCATTTGGAGTGGTTTCTTCAGAGATCATTCCTTTCAAATAAAAAGGAAATGGGAAATAGAGAGGAGTCTCAGTCATAATCCTTCATGTATGTGTAGAATCAAATCCACATATTTTTGTAATTGACACTTTTGCAAAGGCCCATGCTTTTATTTGCACAAGCATATAATTTATCATTCCTTAGATCAAATTCCTGTGGCTGCAGATGGGAAGGAATTTTCCTAAATGATCTTGCTGGCAATTAATGAACAGATCTTTTAAAGTGTTACTAGTTTAGAAAACAAACCCTGACATCATTGTCTTCACAGAAAATATGAGAGAAAGGACAGTGCTGATGTAGAGCAGAGTAGTGCCCAGCATTGGATATAGTTTTTCAGTGTGAAGCAGGCTTTTTTTTCCAAAGAACTGCCAAATAAATCTCACCTAGGGGAACAGGAGTGGCAATACGCGACAATTTGTTTTCAGATTGTACCTTAACAACACCCTGCACTGAGCCAGACAAATGCACACAAACTTAAGTAGAAGTGACTGAGCCAAAAAATAACTGTCACAATTATATTCCAGTTAGTCAGATTAGTAATGATAAAATATTTTTCCTCCCAGAGTGCTGTTTTAGCCAGCACCAGAACTTAATTTTTTTCCCTGTCACATGGTTTGTGAGAGACCTTTGAGAAAAATGTTTAGGTGGGTTTTTTTTTCCCCCTTTATTTCATTCAGGACTTTTTTTTCCCCCTTTATTTCATTCAGGACATTTTCTCCAAAACACTGGCCCTAATTTTCATCATGATCAGGATGTGCAAATGACTTTCGCAGTAAGTCTGGCTTTTCTAGCAGGAATGCTACATTGTCCATCCAGTGCCAGGAAGGTGGAAATATCCTTAATTTTATGTTCCGTTAAAGACAGGATTTGCCTTTCTGTCTGATGATTTCCAAATAATTTAGCTTGGAGAGTTTGCTTGTGGAAGAACTGATTCACATGTTTATTTTCTTTTCCCCAAAGTAATGACTACCCAACAAGACTTAACTATGCTTCTGCTCTTTTCTATATGTTGTTTGTGTCCTCATCCAGAATTACGTCCACAGAGTATTCATTAGGCAGAATGTTACAGAATTTTTATTTTACAGCCCTTTAGTTTTTTTGTAGCTTTATAGATTCTTTCCTTAGTTTCATAGAGCATTTCTTTTTCCTAATTACGTTTTTAAAGAAATGTTCCGTTAAAGACAGGATTTGCCTTTCTGTCTGATGATTTCCAAATAATTTAGCTTGGAGAGTTTGCTTGTGGAAGAACTGATTCACATGTTTATTTTCTTTTCCCCAAAGTAATGACTACCCAACAAGACTTAACTATGCTTCTGCTCTTTTCTATATGTTGTTTGTGTCCTCATCCAGAATTACGTCCACAGAGTGAGTATTCATTAGGCAGAATGTTCCAGAATTTTTATTTTACAGCCCTTTAGCTTTTTTGCAGCTTTATAGATTCTTTCCTTAGTTTCATAGAGCATTTCTTTTTCCTAATTACGTTTTTAAAGAGATTTGAAGCTACTGTTAATTCACAGTAAAACTTTAGTGTCAAATTTTTTATTTTAATAGGGATCTTAGAGGTGTTGCTGCTGGATATTCCCCTTACTATACCATCCTCACTGAATTGGAATAAATTATCTTTGAAGATCCCTTGATTGGCTGGAGACAGAGGCCTGTGTAAGCGATGTGAAGTTCAACAAGGCCAAGTCCAAGATCCTACACTTGGGTCAGGGCAATCCTTGATATCAACACAGACTGGATGGTGGATGGATTGTGTGATGAATAGGTTGAGTGCAGCCCTGCAGAGAAGGACTTGGGCATACTGGTAAATGAATAAAAAATGGATTTGAGCTAGCAGTGTGTGCTCACAGGCTCCAAAGCCAGCTGTACCTTGGGCTGTACCACCAGAAGTGTGTTCAGCAGGTAGAGGAAGGGGATTCTGCCTCTGCAGTCTGCTCTGGTGAGATCCCACCTGCAGTCCTACATTCAGTTCTGGGTCAGCCACTTCAAGAAAGACTTGAACCTTGGAATGAATGTTGAGAAGAGCCCTGGTAATGGTCAGAGGGCTGTAACACCTTCCATATAAGGACAGGCTGAGAGGTTTGGGGTTGTTCCACCAGGAGACAAGATGGCTCTGAGGAGACCTTATTGTAGCTTTCCAGTTTATAAAGGGGCCTTGTAAAAAAGATGGGCAAGGACTTTTTACCAAAGCCTTTAGTACCCTTTAGGACAAGGGGCAATAATTTTAAACTGAAAGGGAGTAGATAGAAACTGGATATAAGAAAGACACTTTCTGTTATGAGAGTGGTGAGAAACTGGTGCAGGTTGCCCAGAGTTGTGGATGCCCCATTCTTGAAGTGATCATCTCCCTGTTAGGTGGGGCTTTGACCAAGCTGATCTAGTGAAAGATGTTCATCCTCATACTGCGGGGATTGATCTGGATGATCTTCAAACGTCCCTACCCACTATTTCCTGCTCCTAATTATTCTTGGCTGGGATTGACCTTCTTTGCTGCTTTGTATTTGGAGCACCAAATATGGTGAGGTATTGATCCTTGAGCATGTGTATCCATGAGTATGATAATATAAACATAATTAGTTTTCTTAGAATGAAAGATACAGCACACATTTTGCAAAGATCTGTCTTTCATGGTTTCTAATTTATGTTGAATTTCTGATTCTTCTGTGCCATACAGATTGTATATTAAGAAAATTTTACGTAGAAAAATGTTTTGTGAAAGGAAGTATTACCCAATTTGGAAGTTGAAAAAAAAGAGCCAGAGAGCCCTGAAGTTAATGGGAATTGTATTATGACTCTGGAAAGACGTGCTCCAAGACTGCACTTATCTCGCTGGTATACTCCATGCTGGTTGCATATATTTAGAAAAGACACTGATGAGTCATATATAAACATTTTGATTATAAAGATTTTCTTCGTTTTCCCACAGACTTGCTGCTTTCCAACAGCTGCATCCCATTCCTGGGCTCAACAGAGGGGCTTGATTTTCGAACCCTGCTGCTAGATGAGGAGAGGGGCCGGCTGCTAGTCGGGACAAAGGACCACATCTTCCAGCTCAACTTGGTTGATGTAAACAAAAATGTAAAAAAGGTCAGTGTGCTTTCCATGGAGTTTACCTCCTAAGTTAAATTTTGTTAAATTCCTTTTTTGTTTGTTTTGTTTTGTGTTTTTATTTATTTATTTATTTCTTCACTGGGTAACTGCATATTCATTTTGCAATGCAATTTACCAGGATTTGATAATCTCACCTCCCACAATTATACATATTATCTTTAAGCAATTGAATTTCTCATGCTGTATGGTCTCCTGTGTGACTGATGACCTGCAAGAGATTAGCTATGTGGAAGAGCCCTGCAGTGCATGAAAGTAGCATCAAAATATCAGCAAACAGGAAAATGTAGCTCAGAGTGTTCACTTCTCAACTCTTCTGGTCATGTTTACCCTCCCCATTTAAAAGCATTTGGAAGGAAATAACTGAAGACAGCTCTTTCATTGCTTCCTGGCATCACTGGGATTGCTTTACTGTAATACTGAACAGAGCAGAAGCAATTTGGATGGTTTAAATTATAGCAAAATATAAGTGGCAATTTTAGCATTTCTGTTAATATCTAGAATTACTAGTGATAGGAAAAGCTTCCACTGGGATCTGCTGTAGTCCCTTGCCTGTGCCCAGTGACAATGTGTTAAATTGAGATAATAAGATGACAATTTAGCCTTCAATATTTCTAGCAGACATGGTGAACTGGAGCTTTTGTAAGCGCAGTTGACTGCTATGAGTGAAAACCAGATGCTTGCACGGGAGCACATGAAAACTGGTTTCCTGCTTCTTCCAGATATGAAGAAAATTTGAATTCTCAGCTGTGTTTGGTATTTTCTTTAGGCACCAGAGGGGGGTTTTAAATTACTGCGTTCTGCTGCCAGCTCTGAAGAGGTAACTGACCCTGAATTAATGCGATTGCAGGCAGGGGCTGAACAGGTGGAACAAGAGACTATTTAGCCCACATGTTTGAGAGCAGCACTTGCTGTCATTGTACAGAAGAGATACAGTACCAGGCAGAATATCTTGTTCCTTATCTTGACTTCAGCAATGCTGCACATGCCAGTTTTTGTAAAACTCAGATTCTAAGTATTTCAGGAAATTTCTTCCTGGGATGCTTTATCAAGCACTTAACTTGCTTCTGTCATCTCAGTAACTGACTCAAAATCCACCACCCCCTCAGGATATTGCATTAATAACAGCACTGCTAATTATAATTGCAAATTTTCAGACTACAAATTGATTTTTGGTGTAGGCTTTCTGTACAAAGCAAGTTTTGTTTGTGTGAATAGCAGACTGCTGTTTCTATGGATGCTGCTTGCCTGCTGAGAGATGCTGAGTGCTGTCACTTCCCATTATGCTCAGTGCGGCTTTATGAGCCCAGACCTTGCTGGAGGTGGCAGCACCCTGTGTGAGCCACCCCTCAGTCCAAGCTGGTGACATTTTGCCTTTGGCCAAGCCCCCACTGATCATTATGGACCTGGTGCTTTCCAAGAAGAGCAGAACACAGAGCCAGGAGAACTGACCTGCAGTCAGACATTGGTATAGATGTTACAGAGAAAAGACTCTGTATTTGGAAGGAAAATTTGCATTTCCTAAGATGAATAGAGAATGTATGCTTACATATCTGTGGTAACCTGAAAGGAGGGAAAAAAATTCCTAAGCACTTGCATATCTAGACTAAATATGTGTGCAGGTTCAGATACTTCTTCTTCTTTTAGTAGTAAACTAATAACAATTTAACTATTCAGATAATATTTAACTTCTTAGAAAAAAACATATGAGGCAGAATATATCTAAGTGGGAAGAACTGACTTGAGAAGCCTTGCAGAGCATCCTGGTGTGATGATTTCCAAGGCCTCCATGGGCATCATAAATGTGTCTTGTTGCATAAATGCCCAGGTAACAGAAGGCAGTGTCACGCAAGTGTTTCTCTTTGATTCCACTGTGCTTGGCTGGTTGAATCTTGTCGGTGGAGGGAAGGGATGAGATGAAGGAAGTAGCCTGAGGAACTGTGTATAAATCTCAGTGCTGAGGAGGATGCTAGAGGATACTCTACAGTAGCAGGGAAGTGTCAGAAAGTAGCATTTGCCGGTGCTGTGTTTAGACTGACCGTAGTTTGGGTTGGCGCCGGGCCAGGCGGCTCCCTTCCAGGCTTTCCCAGCGTGAGGAAACCACACATGTTGGGACTACAAGGGTCTGAAGTGTGTCCTTTGTACTCCTCTGGAGTATGAGTCGTCTGGAAAAAATAATCTGCTTATACACAGCCACTAAAATGAGTAGAAATTGATTAGAATAATAAGTTTCTGCCTGTAAATGATGTGTTTATTAATGACTTTGAGGAAGGAGTGTTAAAAGCAAGCTGAGGGGGCAAGAGAGGTATAACAACTTTGAGACTAGAATGCAAGATTGTTCATAGTTTAGGGTTTCCTTTATTTAAAACAGAGCATTTAGAATGCTCTGTGCTGGGTAGATTCATCTTATTTTAATAAGGCTCTCAATTTCAGATATTTGTTTTGTTAGGAGCTACTGATACCTCCAAAAGCCAAGTCAGAATCCCCAGCAATTTATTCTCATATGAGGATATACTTACTTGGCAAGATTATATTTTAGAGTCTGAAGCTCTGTATTAAGACATTTCTGGAATAGTATCCAAAGAAGCATCCAAAGCATTGTATCCTGCTCCCTTCTCTAATGTATACATATATATAATTGAATAACTTCCTTTTTAAAACCTATTTATTTACCCAAATTAGTTAATTTGACTTACATATATTAAGTTATAGCTTTATTTCCTGGTGTATTTTTCCTTATGAAATAAATCAATAGTTCTGCTGGAGTCCCAATTTCTTAAATCACTCTAGTTGTTATTCAATTTATTGTGTAATAGGTTGAAAACTTCCTTAGCAGGCAGCTTGAAAAAAAGTCTGTCCGGTTTCCAGTGCTTGCAAACCTCATTATAAAACAACAGTAAGTACCACAGTGTAATAAGCAAGTCTCCCAGAATGACAGGCAAATGCAGAAAGCTAAAGTGATTATAGTCAATAAATATATAAAGTTTAGCAACAGATAATCATCTTTCTGTAGCAAGGATATATTTTTGCTGAAGTTTTCCTGTACAGAAGCCTTTAGCTTCTGTTGCTGGAGTGGCATTATCAAGTGCCATAGTCTTTTTTTGAAAGATCCTCGCATGCCTGACAAATTCTGCAAGCTGTTTGCAAACTGGAAGAATTGTGATTTCTTCCTATGAGTAAAATAAAGATGATCAGTGAAAGAAAGCAGCTCTGCTGAAGGCCTCTGTGCCATTACCCCAGAAGTGCTGTGGAAAACAAAAGGATGTTTAATAGCACGAGAGGCTGGAAGGCTGGAGAAGAAATTCTCTAGGAACACCAGGCTCTGGGATCCTAGTGGAAACATCACTTTAGTACATCAAGTTTTCTTGTGAGTTTGCTTAAAGCCTTTTCTCTTTTACTCCTTAAGCTAAATAAATAGGAAATACAAAATGTTGTCAGCTGGGTAAACAGTGGGTAAATATCTGCAAAGCCGTGGTGCCCCTTTCTGTGGCTGTGCTAACAGTGCACGCGGGGTTACATGTCAGCGCGATTATCACGGTGTGATCCGCAGCGCGACCCGCCCAGCTCCGCGGGAATAGGAATGCTATCAAGGCCTGACAAGCTTTTGAAAAGCTGCCAACCTGCAGGAGCTGTCAGTGCTAGAAGACACAGCCCCATGTGGGCCAAATAGATAAACATGTCAGATCCCCAATAGCAGCTTTGGAGCAAGTTGTTTTCATCTGTCCCAGTGTGCACTGGCTCCGGGTTACAAATTACCATCGCTTGGAGCATCCTTGGTTTGTAGTTGCTACTGTTTTTCTGGCATGTGCAGCCGTCTTGTGACATCCTTGAATGCCCTCTTGTATTGACTGTTTTCTGTATTTCACAGAGAAAAATATACATGTGCATAAATATATATTTATCTGCTGGGTAAATGCTTATGAAATAGCTGCACATATTTTTTTTCTGTAACTCCAGTGCTTGCCAGCAGTTCAAGTGGGCTTGTATTTCAGCACTGTTTGCAGTGTGACCCACCCATCTCTGCAGGAAGGGGAACATGTATGCAAATACATATGCATATTTATGTAAAACAGCACCCTTGAGATACAGGAGCAGAATTTTACATTCATTGCTCTGAGAAACTTTCTGTCAGTCTATATAAGCGTGGTCTCAATTAGCAATGAACCCAGTGGGAATTTAGCCAATACTGAAAGGAGGCTTTGGTTCTGGCCACCAGGCCTGAGCCTCAGGAATACATACAGAGTCTGAGGTGTTTATTGCAGCCTTGAAACACAGTAATACCAAGTTGGTCCTTCTTAAAAAATATGTGCTGCTTATTCTATAGCTCAAAGGAAGTTAGCTTCCTGCCTGTCAGCAAAACTGCAGACAGTCTGAGAGAAGCTTTCTTGACCTGTCAGAAGAAAAAGTTTGCTTCCAGGAAACATTACTGAAGGCCAGAGAGTCATGTGGAAACCACTGGAGATATCTAAACTTATGAAAGTGGGGCAGCAGGATAATCTAGGATAAACCCAGTGAAACTTCAGGTTAGGGACTTCCAGAGGCAGAGGTGATACCTTTGTGCTTGCGAGCCCTTGGAGGAGTCTTACCTCGGAGCTATTTACTCTACAAAGTTGTTTGACAGACTTAAATTTAGGCACCTGTGTAGACAAAGTGAAAGCTTTTGAAAAGTGTTTACAGTCACAAAAGCACAGATGGAGCAAAACGTGAAGAAAGCAGTATGAATCCAGAATGACAGCAGTCTTAGGTGGAAGAGAGTGTCTCTGTTATTTCCTTTTGCATTGTTGCTATAAATTATGTTCCCATAAACATCCGCTGTCATTTTTGTGTTTTGTCCGTGTGTTTAGCTATAAAGAATGGCCAGTATCCTGCTCTCTGAAAACATTTGGTTATATTGGTCATTGCCTTTTTCAAAGGTAGGATTTGTTTTTAGTCTGAAGTGGTAAACATGTCAGGAGCAACGCCATTTACCCTAAAAATCCTGGTGTATGGTTTCCTTTTAGGAGAAACAGACAATAGTCAGAAGTCTGCTGTGGTTACACTGTGGAAAATTAAGTGTAGAAGCACTGACACCTTTTAAGATTTCATCCAGTGTAAATGAAATCAGCATCTGGTCTATTTTCTTTAAGCTTTCACATGTGCTCATAACATACACATGAAAATGCACTTTTCAGAAAACCCTTGAGGATGGAAGTATTGGCTGCTACTTAAGCTGTGTTGGAGATCACAGTTTAAGAGGAGAACTGGGGCATGTGGAGATGTTGCTTTGTCGCAGACAGATGCAATATTAAAGCCCATTTGGTTCTAATATGAGGTTTCACTCTAACAGCCACCTGCCAAATTTGAGCTACCAAAATCTTGTGAATGTGTCTTCCAGATACGCAGCTTTTATTTTCCTCTGACTTCCAGTGCATTTTACTCAGTTTGACAGCACCATTAAAATAAAGAATGCTGTACACTAACACTGGCGTTCCTGCTGTGTTGTAAATCACTTTGAAACAAGCCTCATGGTCTCTCTTTCCCCCTTCCTGTTACATCAGATTATATCCATCAGAGATCCAATTTTCTGTTACTCTGAAATAATTGGAGATGGAAATTCTGGTAAGTTTATTTCCTGGATTCGTGTTGCAGGTATGGGAAATAGTACCAAAGGTGAAGGTCTGTGGCAGATATAAGAAATATTAAGGATACATTCTTGGCTTTTAAGGATCTCTTAAGTATTTCTGGGAGTTAGCTAAACCTTGATGAAACTGCTACGAGGAATGCTAGATGAAAAAACACTAAGGACAGCCTGGTTAGTTTTCAAATACAGGGAGAAATTTAGATTAGGAACTTAGATGTTTCAGCTTCTTTTGTTTGCTGATGACTTTAAAATATTGAATTCCAGAGTACAGCAATTACAGTGGGAGTCAGTAGCAAGACCTGCTTGGGGTAACCTTCCTGTTAGGGTTTGTGTGTGAGGACAATCTGTCCAGTTCCCCAAGCTGTGGACTTCCATACTGCCCACATTAATGCAGCAGATGTGAGATATTTAGAGAACAACTAGTGTACGAATATGGTGTGCTAAAATCAGATCATTTTTTCATTAATTAGTGCAGTTTGTTAGAGCATGGTGCTAATAATGTCAAGGTCACGGGGTCAGTCCCCATACAGGCCATTCATTTAAGAGTTGAACTCAATGATCCCTGTAGGTCCTTTCCAACTCAAAATATTCTGTGATTCTGTGATAATTGTAACACTCTTTGTTTTCCACAAAATAATGCAGAGAATGCATTAAATTCTTTCCAGTGTTTTCTGGGAAATTCAGTAAATTTTTAGTGCTTGCAGTAATTTTCAGTGAAGTGACCCGAGGTCAGTATACAGCAGTGACAAATGTCCTAGTTCTCAGGATACAATCCATGAACACCCACTCTTTTGCATTGGGGCATGACATTTGTGATATTGTCTTGTGCAGCAGGGTGACATTCTTATTGGATCACTGTCGTATGTTTTCTCAGTGCTCCTTGATCTTACTGTTTTTCTTTGCTTTTGATTTTTGAGCTATGAGTTACAAAGTTCTTCAGAAAATCAAGAAAATAAATTCAAAAAAAGAAAGTCACATTATGGTCATGTTACTGGTGGGAAAATTGAGACCTGACTGTCACATATAGTAAGGCAATAACAAAACTAGGATTAGATTGTCTCCTGGTTTTCTTCAGTCTGTTTGGCTCATGTTGCCCCCTTTACTGTACTCATTTTATGGTCCCATTGAGCTAAGTCATGAATCCTTTATTTTTATTTTTTTTTTCACACAGGGGGGTAGTTTTTCATGGAGAAGAGTTTCTCAAGGGGAGTATATTGCTTATGCCATTGTGACAAAGGGTTTACAACTCAATCTGGCTTTGTTCTTCAGCAGCTGCAGTTGGGACTGTCATATGGGGAATTTACCCATGCCAATGAGCCTAAGCTTCTGAGTTATAGTGTACATGCTTCACAAAGCCTTAATACGACATTTTGATGCCCAGAAAGCTGTAATTTTATTGCATACCTTCCCTCAAGCATCAATATGATGAATATCTAGTACTCAGAATGAAACAAGGGAAGAAAGCTGGCCTTCTCTTGCTGCATCAAGCAGTTGTTTAAAATCTGCATTTCCATTTAAATGCTTTTATCACTTTTTATTCCTTTAAAATAGGAAGGGAGCACTCCCTTTCTTCCCAAGCCCTAGATTCAGTGTGGGAGTATTTTGAGACCTGATGATCAGCTGATGCCCTTCGCTCCTGGCAGGGCCACACCCTGCTGATGCTCCATGCACCACTAGCAGAGCGCTTTGGGGTGTGTGGGACCAGGGGCTGCGCTGATTGAGAAGTGCTGCAGCACTTGCACAGCATCAGGCACAGGGAGAGGCTCTGGTGAAAACCCCAGGGCTGCTGAAAGCTGACAGCCTCAATGGGACACTCAAGTGCTTGCTGCTGGCATGAGCGTGGCTGTCCTGGGGATCTGAAACTGGAAGGAGTCACGTTGGTCAATTGGTCTCACTCCCTGCTATCAGCACCACCTACCTCATGGAGCAGTTATTCCTTTCATTACCCAGCTGTTGTAAGTGGCTCTTTGGGATACTTCATGCGACTTCTTTAGGAATGTTGTTGCCGTGGAACAGATCCTTGTTACTCCAATGTTTCAGATTTAATTTTTGCTAAAATCTACGATTTATGATAGATATTTATTTATGGGCAGTTTATACCCATTTCTGCTGGCTGTTGATATTTCTGGTCTTCAGAGCTCTTTGATTCTTCCTGCATAATTCAACTCCATTTGTATCACTGGTGCTTGTCAACTTTCTGTCACCTGCATGGGTTGTGACAGAGTTCTGAGTTTTTACCAAAGCTACTGAAGGGTACATGAAATAGGATGAGCTCTGTTCCTTGAGGGACGTCATGAGTAACTTTCTACCTCTTTACTTATCAGACCGTTTTTTTTTTTCTTGTACTAGTGCCTGTTTTTTGGAGCTGAGCTAATCAGTTTCCATGTGACAATTTAGTAAATACTTAAATGGAGCCATGAGGAAGAGCAGCTCTAGCACCTTAGTGTGCTTCAGCTGGGTTAATAAAGTGCAGTATTACAGTGAACCAATGTCTGTTTACCAAGTTATATCGTCTTCTCTACCACACTCCATTTTCATTGGAAACTTGTGTTTTCTTCCCTAACTAAAAACTTGTTTTGGAACCTTACAAACAGATGCAGTAAGACCAGTGGGTTTTTTAATGGTTTAGGTAGGTTATGATCTTTCTCTTTTGTATTGTGGACAATATATAGCATTTTCCACTCATTTTATGAAGTCCTGCACCATCCTAGATTTAGAAGACAAATTAGAAGTGATTCTTGAAAAAGCTGTAATTTCACACAACACTTTTTTTTTGTAATCAGACTTCACTGTTTTATTTTTGAGAATCCCTTCTCCTAAGGATTTAGAGTCTGAAGTGTTACCTTAGGAACAAAATCTGATAAAGATAGATACTGAAAAATGAGTAAAATACCAGTATTATTAATTCGTGACAGATAGCAGCTGAAATTAAGCTCTTTTGGAATGAGAAGGGTGGATCCATATATTTTTTATACATATATATGCACACACACATAGGTATATACACATGTGTATATATTTGTATATATATATATATATTTATCATCCACATACCAATTTTATATATATATATATATATATATACACACACATTTAAAATTTCTTTGCTTTCCTTTTCATTCCTTTCTTATAATAAAAATGCATATTTAGTGACAGGAAAATGTTACTTTTAGAAATCTGCTGCTCCTGATTTAGGAAAGACCTTTGTGGTTTTAAATGTTTTGTTTTAATTAGAAATCAATTTCCAGCTACCCTTTAAAGTGATACCTTATCTGTCCTACACTTATGTACTGCTTAATTTCATACTCCTGGGAGGTATTCTTTGTCTCTGATAAAAAAGAGCTTATTAACTTTCATTTATTAGGAGAATTTAATTTCTTTCCTGTTGCTAAATTTAAGAAAACATTTGAAGAATGATTTAAAAGTAATGGTAAGGTTGTTTTTTTTATTTTAATTGGGCAATAGAAGATAAAATCTGGAAATCATGACAGTAGCCAACCTTTGGAATTTTGATATGGTTATTTTAAAAGGAAAATAAACTGAAGATTAAGAAAAGTATTCTATTTTAAGTATATAGTTCACATATTCCAACTGGTTGGATTCTTGCCTTAAATTCAGTAACTCCACTAAGCTATTCTAAGATTTCACAATACATTTCAAATACAGATGCAACTATATATTAAATATATAATTTCTACTGTTTGTAACATGAAATGATTATAACTTAAGTCCGTGTTGTTGTCACCTTTAATAAATAGTGCCTGGTTATCTGGTTTTTGTTCCCATTCCTTGAAGTTTTTGCTTATTGAGGAATTTGGGGAAAAAATTTGTTAATAACCTGTTACCATTGTAAATAAAGCATGCAAATAAAAAAAAAATTGCCAATTTCAAAGCTTCAAACCATTTAAAAGCTCAATGATTTTAAATCTAGCAGAAACTGCAGGAGCATGTGGTCTTACTTTTTTGGGATATTGTAAAACTAAGTAACTCATCAGATTAAAATATAATAGTAAAACTTAATTTCACCCTCTACAGAAAAGTCAATACAGATGTGTGACGTTCCTTGTGTCAGTGTTTTCGGGAACCAGACCTGTAGTACTGTTACACAGCATGTCCTGTAATGAAAAATGAGGCTTATGCTTTCTTGCTCAGCATTTATTATGCAATTTTAGTGATCTATTACAATTTAGAACTGACAGTTTCTGGGAACCTCTCATTTCTCATTTATAAAGCAAATAAGCATCACTTTTACTCCTCCATATATAATTGAAAATTGATTTTCAAGTTGGATCACTTAGCTTCACTTTTCATTGTCTAATGTGGCCTTATATAATGCTAAATACTGAGACTGTTGAGTAACTAGAGAGTAAAACAATTGATTTTTTAATATAATGGTCTGTGGTCAATTACCATAGAAGTGGGAGTGTGTTTCAGCCTTGTAGGACAAACACTAGTTCCCATAAAGGAATCTGTAGAAGAATTGAGGTTAAGTCAAGTCCATTAACACTTCTGATGCCTTGAAGCAGATGTCTCTGTTTTTAACTCCTCCAGTTCTTCTGTGTATTTGACAAAGAGAGCTTGGCATTTTCAAAAGCCTACAAAGGGACATCTTGTCTGCCTAACTGGATAACTAAACTTTGGCCAAACATCTCCCAAGCCCCTTAGCCTCTAGTCTTTCCTGTAAATGATTCAGGGATCTTGGGCAGAATTTGGCATAAAGTTTGTGAACAAGAGAGCTGACAGCTCAGATAAATCTCCTTGGCCAGATGTGTTTGGAGATCCATGATCTTACATTCCTCTCTCTGTTCCTTCTCATCAGCTTTTCTTCACTGGTAACTTTTCATCAGCTCTTCTTCTTCAACTTAACTGTGTTGGTATCGAGACTCGTCCCACTCTGCCCAGGCAGAGACCAGACTGGACCTACCTTCAACCCTTCCTGACATTCCCAGTACTTGCCTTTGTGCTTCCTGGCACTGTGCACTGTGCCACCCACACACCCTGGCACGATTGGTTTCAGATTGCATTTTCATACCTGGATGCTATGACCACATCATTCTGAGAAAGTGCTCTGGGAAAGCAAAGTTGTGCTCCAGTGCTGCAATGCTGTTACACTGTCTTATCTCTGACTCCATGTAAATATTGTTGTAGAGGGTTCAGGTTTAAGTAACTTAAACTCCATTATCTCTACTAAGAGGTTTTTATCAGAAAGGTAACTAAATTCACGTGAGAGGAAATTAATTTCCTTGCAGAAATCCAATACATCCATTTTCACTGGGAATGAAAGAGGGAGAGGTAAAAAGTGTTTCCAGACTGAGAGAAACAGTGACTCTAGGTTTTGGGAAGTGATAAAGGTACTTGACACAGGACACTGGCTGTTTGCTTTCCTTACCCGTGTGGGACTGAGCCTGTGTATGTCAAGCCACTTCCTACAAGGTGCCAACAGCTGGGTGAAAGGGAATATGACAGCAGTCAACTCCTCTTGTATGCCTGTGGGTTATGCATCCTTCCTTGATGATGTTTTTATTCCTGATGCATATTGCAATAATTCTTCATTCTTATATATTTGCTATTTAAGATTTTGTAAAGAGTGATTGGAGACTACTCTCAGGCATTTGTGACTACTAATGACCTGCTGACTGGTGCCTGGGACTTGAGGAGTGTACTAATCAATATTTGCTTAAAAAAATTAGTGAGATTTATGGTGTTTTTGCTATTAGTTATGAGAAGTAACAATAGTTTTGTCTTGTCAAAATTAGAAGTACAGAATACCCATTTTTATCAGGGTGGTTGTAGAAGAATTTGTATTTAGCTTATATTTTAAATTTATGAGAATCAAACATGTACTAAATCATACCCAGTCTTGACTGCTTAATTGAAATCAATGAGACAGAACCTGAACTGTTGTTCATTGATATTTCTCCACTACCACAATTTGGATTACAGTAACTGATAGTATTTTGCCATCTGGATTCATCTACATCAAAACCTATTTTATAGAATTCTTCAGGGCAGATTAAAAAAGAAAGAGAAACGGTATCAATACTTAATGCCACTTATCTAAGGTCCATGATTGTACTCTAAACCTCTGTTTCATTTTCTCAGTAAACTCAGTTGATGTTGATGGGTGACATTTTTTAACCGTGCACTGTTGATTTCTGTCAGATGTACTTTTTGTTCTACAAATTTCCCTCGAGCTATCCTTAGTTTTTTTAATCTAATTCTTTTTATTTCAAAATAAAAGAGAAAGTATTGGCAGAAAGAGCTAAGTATTTTTTTATAACAGTTATGCCAAGTCCACTGGCCTAAATTCTTCACAAATGTAATTTGCCTGGCTTTGCAATCAGCTTAGTTTCCAGATGATTTGGCTCATCATAACTTTGAGGGAAACACATAATGGTGACAAGGTGCCCTGGCCAGATTAACTGAACACTTTTTAAAAGTACATGTAGCCAATGAAGAAATAAACAAAGGTCAGGGGGTTAATTTAAAACCTCTTAACTTTTTGCAATGGAATCTTGTATTTAAGTCATGTTCATTTCAATTTACAAGCAAGGTCTTTCAACATGCATAAATCTGTTTTAACTGTTTATTCATGTAATAATTAATCTGTCAGTCACAGGACAGGTTATAATCTTCATAATCTTTGTCTTTTTTTAACAATGTTACAGATTTACTGGCCTGCAGCAAAAGAAAAGGTAGAATTATGCAAATTAGCTGGGAAAGATGCCCAGGTAAGTATGATGTATATTTTTTTATTGTTGCTGAGATTTATGAATATCTGTGTTTGTTACTAAATGCACAAAATGCATTAGTAAGCTCTTGTTACACTTCTGAATTAATGTCCCAAGTGTTTTTTCTTAATTAAAAAAATTACATTTCTATTGTTTTTGAAATATTAATACTTCAAAAAAATACAATATTGGAGGCAGCAATCATGCTAGATTTTTCTTTGATGTAATAAATGCAGCTGAGAGATGAATGGACTTACCTCAGAAATGTATACCAGGCGATACTTCCATGAAATCTTCTTTTTTCGCATTAAAATGCTTCTTTTTTCTTGGGAGTGTCCTGATTGTAACTTCATTATAATTCTTTAAAGAAACAGAGAAGTAGAGCAGTGTACAAATCAACGTAACTTGCAGACAGCTTCAGCTAGGGTTAATAGAAAATCTCAGACTCAATGGCTTTTCCCTGGAACCACAAATTTTCTTTAGGAAGTATATTTAAGGTACATATGTGTCTACAATACAACTTTATATGTTTTGCTTAGCACAATGTCTAGAGCCTAGCCCCATAAATGTAAACATTTCCTGGATGTAAAATAAAATTTCCTCATTTTGTCTCAAAAAAATCTCCTAATTTCTGTCCAGCACATCAGTTACCAAGGTAAATTTCAGCTCAAAACACTCTCAGCTCTCTGCCTGAAGAATTTCAACTTCTTATTCTGACTTGTTGCTACCATTATATTTACAGCAGTCAAAACCTAAACAACACCTTTGCTGAGCACTGGGAATATTCTTATACTGGTGTATATGGGATCTTTGTGCTCTTCTATTTCTATACTAAGAGAAGGAAAGGGTCCTGGGAGGGAAATACTTGTTTTGGACTCTCACTTAGGTGTAGGGTGATGTCTAGAAAGTATGTGTATTCCCTCTGAAGTACTTGTTTTGTGTTTCTGTATTAATTTCATTCTGGGGAAAGCTAGAGCAAGCCTTTTCCTCCAGCCCTCTATCATCCTTGTAGCACACAGCATCTGCCTGTGCTTCACAGCAAGGACCAAGCCCAGCTAGAGCCAGGACAGCCCACTGAACTCAGAAGTGATCAAATAAAAGTCACCAGTAAAATGTGGTTGGTGCAGAGACAAAGCATACCCTTGGAAGTGTGTTGAAGCCTTTCAGCCCACCACAGTTACTTTAACAATGCAATATTTGGTGTTAAAGCATGTGCAGCATCCTGAGCTGGGAGCAAAGGCAGGAGGACTGGTAGCCAGACAAACCCAGTGGCTCTGCGACCTCTGCCCAGTTGTTGGCAGGTGTTGTTTGCTACGACACAGGCTGAACAGATACCCTCCAAACCTTTGTGCTGTGGGCACACAGCTTCTTGTGGCTGTAAGCCTTACTGCAGAATTAGGTTTGCAGGTCTGATTGATGAAGTGTCTGGTTCGTAGCCACTGTCAAACTGTAGTTGTCACAGCTTTGAGCTACTTCATAAACAGTCTCTGCTACAGTAGTTTTAAGTACACCAGTGCTATGGCTGTAACTTAGTGAAATGTATAATGTAAAAAAGAAGAATAAATATGAAAAGTAACCTTTCTCTTTCTCTTCCCAACAGACAGAATGTGCCAATTTTATCCGTGTTCTTCAGCCGTACAACCGGACCCATGTTTATGTCTGTGGCACAGGAGCGTTTCACCCTCTCTGTGGGTACATTGAACTTGGAACTCACAAAGAGGTAATTTAACTTTCTCACTAGTGTGACATGTCAAGGAATAGCCCTCATCTTGTTTAGCATTCATCACAGATTGGAAAATACTATGTGAGTGTGTAAAAAATGACCTGACAGCAGCTTGCATAAATAACAGGATAAATGGTGGATTCTGCAGGTCAGACGGGAACTCTCGTTCTCACATTTGGTATGTGCATATCAGTTTTGAACAAAGCACTTTCCTCAGGCTTAATACACAAAGTTCTTTGGAATGACACTTCCCTGTGATTAACTAAGTGAAGAGAACATCTAACCCAGATGTCTTCCTTTCTAGTAAGTCATTTCTGCGCATACTTTCCTTACACACATACATTCAGAGTTCAAGATGAAACTTGTAGTTCTATTTTTTAATGTACATATACCCTTGGCCCACAGAGGGATTCCTATGCCTCGTGCATGAGAGTAATGAACACTTTGAAAGGTCTCTGAGCCTGAGTGCAAGGGCAACATCTCAGGACTTTGTAATGTGTTGCAGTCTGGTCACTAAGGAGGTGTTGGGTGTTGTCCATCACTGGTGGCATATTCCTGAGCTGAAGTTTAGCAGCTGATTGGTTTTCATTTGCTGGTGACAAAGAAATCTCTATCCTAAGTGGTAAATGTTTGAGACCTAACCCCCAAAACAGAAGAATTTTGGTGTTGTGTCAAGCAGCCACTTAGTACACAAGTCTCTTTTTAACTCCTATATGTGTCACACCTTGGCTATATTTATCCCACTGGCGCGGTTCTCAGATAGTGTTGAGATGTGACCTGTCTGGTTGGTTGCCTGTGGTGCAGGCTTCCTGTGCTGCTATAGAAATAGCTTTCTCTTTTCTTCAAGGCTGGGTAAAATTCTGGAGTATAAGAAATGGCACATAAAGTTACTAAGTGGATTAACCTGAAACAGAATAAGAATCATAGAACAGTTTGGGTGGAAAGGGCTCTTAAAGACCACCCAATTTCACCCCCCCTGCCATGGGCAGGGACACTTTCCACTATACCAGGTTGCTCAAAGCTCACTCCAGCCTGTCCTTGAACAATTCCAGGGATGGAGCATCCACAGCTTCTTTGGGTAACCGGTGGTGGTGCCTTTACCACCCTCACAAGGAAAAATTTCTTTCCAAAATCTAATCTAAACCTATCCTATTTCATTTAAAGTTGTTCCACCTTGTTCTGTCACTGATACATGGAATCAAGGGAAGATCCTAATGGAAGAAAAAAGGGATTAATGCTTGCCCAGACTGAGATCTGTCATTATGTACCCCACAATCTGTGGGTTGGATGACCAATGTGTTTTCCGTGCAACAGAAAACTGAAGCTGTGAGAAATGTACACAGTAGTGTTCTTTGCCTAATAAACCATTAATGCTCTTGGTATTGTCTGGTATGTGGTGTATAATTTGGCTTACAGTGAAATAAGTCTGTAGACTTCTTTGCTTTGCTACTTTAAATATTCCAGTTGAAGCAACTGGGTATAAGATCCATTGTATCATGCTGATTTCTTAGCTGAATGATCAAATACACAGCTGAATAGGCCAGAACAGCTCTCAGCAAGAGTATACATAAGGCTCTGGTTTACCTCTGGGTCATTAGCAAGATTCCTTATTCACTCTATCATTGCCCTACTTCATTTCATCTACTTCATTTGTGAAGGTTGTTTTCACCAGACCTTATGAAATTATGGATTTGGTCTGACTGTTCAGTCCAGCAGCCAGTCTAGACAAGGGGTCTGTCTCAGCTAGACATGACCAATTACCTTGTGAGAGGAAATGGAAGAAGAATCCTGGTATTGTATTTCCTAATCCCCTCACTGTCCCCCAGTCCTGCCTCTCCCACATTCCTCCTGGTTGCTCAGCTGCAGGGGTAGGTTGGACAGTGTTCAGCACTGCTCCTGCCTCTTCTGGCAGAGCAGCTTTTCTACAGCCTCCTACTGACTTATCATCCTTGAATGGCATCAGGCATATTTTCCCTTTCCTTCTTGGAGGCCCAAACACTCTTCAGCCAGCATCCTTCCACTGCCTCTCCAGATAAATGTGACAAGGCAGGAGGGTGCTGAGGATAGGCCCAGTGATATGCTTTTGACAGGCAGTTGAAAATGTCTCCTTGTAGGAACTGAAGCCAGGAAATCCATTCTCTTAATTTTTTTTCTTCTTTCTGTCCCTCACCTTTTTAAAAAAAAAATTTAAAAATTTAAATCTCTGGGTTATAGTAACAGGCAATGAGTGTCTGGTAATTAGCAACCTCTCCAGGAAGATGTGGGATTCTTGGGAGAGCCTGGCCCTGAGATAGCCTCATGGTGAAGCCAGGCAGTGCTCTGCTGACCTTTGAAAGCTGCTGGTGGATCTGCACAGTGCTCTCCTGGACAGTGCCAGTGCTGTGAAAACAGAGAGGAAAATGCTGTGGATCAGGTGACTCAAAACCACAGCAGCCACTGCTTTTGAAGCAGTACAAATCCCCAACGGAATCACACAATTAAAGGGGATTAAAGTCCTCGTCTTGTTGTTGCTCGAGTCGCTGCCAAAACTTCTCTTGGCTGGTGAAGAAGAGGCTTGGCCTGGTTGATGCTGTTAGCCACAGCTCTCCAAGGGATGCTCTTTTCTTTGAAAGCTTTGCCTGAAGTGAAAGCAGGAGGTTAATTCTGTGTGAATGCCTGGTAGTGTCCATTAGTTTGTCTGGGTGAAGTCTGAAATATTTGATGTTGATCTGTAACTCTCTTGGTCCCCCGAGTACTGCTGGGCCTGCAGACAGCCTCTTCCCGTGTGATAAGGCAAAGGTTCTCTGAGCTGCTCAGGCTTCCACATCCTAGAACAAAGAACAATAGGACACCAGCCTTGTCAGAAAAAAAAAAAGCCTAATTTTTAGCTTAGTTTTGTCCTTGCTATGCTCACTTCAGCAGCCTGAGAATTTAGTTTCCCTGATATTCCACAGATTTGGGAAGGTAACGAGTTTTTCGGTGATTAAATTCCGCTTCCTACGAGCTAGGATTGCTGGAGGAAATTGAATTTATGTTCCCAGATTGGAATTGATTTTTCTTTTCTCTTAAGGAGCTTAATTATTCAATATCCTGGGCTTTTGTCTTCTGAGCCTAGAGTGTTTAGGAGGCACCTCAGTAACATAGAAAGGTTTGGTCATTTATAATCTGATGTGCATTAAGGATGAATTGATGTGTTGCGAAGTCTAATCCTATGTGGCCATCTTTGGACATACTCGCTTGTCATTTGTACTCTCCTGGCCTCTTGCAAGGTAGAGATATGGAATAATTAAAATAATTAAAATCACTTAACCCATTTTTAATTGATGAAATCATGGAGATGTTTTGATTTTTTAAAAACTAGCTTCTAAATTTTTGTTTCTATAATACATTGATTCGATTTCTGAGCACTAGTGGGATTTTAAATATCATTGTTGGTAGAAAAGCATGTTAAAGGAAAATGTTAAAAGCACTTCTGTAGGAAATCTCCCCTCTCTTAAAGGCAGCAGAATTCTGAAGATGAACTCCCTGTACCTGTAGAGAATTCACTTTACACCTATGAGCGATCAATTTGCCTTCAGCAGGACTTACTGTGGATTTCAGGTTAACTGCACTTTCAGGAAACCATTGAAAAGGTCAAGTAAAAGAGCCCCTGCTGGCAATGCAAAACTATAATAAAGCTTCAAATGGATGCCTACGGGAATCGAGTTGTTGATTGCCCACTGAAAACATTGGCAATAATTTTTAAATAAGTTATTTTCTTTATCTTCCTCTATGCTCTTGTTCTGTGGCCCAGGAATTAATCATACTGTATTTGGAAGCTACAAGGAAGAAACTATTCTGATATCTCTTGTATCTTTAGCCTTGTTAAAAATAATAAGACAGAGCATATGCTTGTTTCATTTTAAAAGGGTCTGAACTATGTCTGTTGTGAACATTATTCAGCAGTCCCTGGAGAAATTTCAGAGTCAGCCAGAATCCCTGCAGGGTCTCCTGTTGCAACACAGTCTATCAGCATTTTCCCAAATAGAAGCCAGTGCCTTTTAAGTACAATTCAGCTTTTAATTGGAGTAGAAATGAACAATGCATCTGTTTTTTTCGGAAAATAATTGTATTTTTTTTAAGATTGGTGTTTCACTATAGAGTGACCAGGATACAGTAAAACACTGAGTGAAAAAATCCAGATATGAAACAGACACGGACTGTAAACATCAATGCTGAGATGACAGCTGCATGATCTAACAAACCACTTTGTATGCTTGCAGAACAGGCTGTCTAAGTGAGTTTTTCTCTGTAGCCACACCAGGATAATGAATTTGTGTTTATTCTCAGGAGATGGTGTTCCGTTTGGATACCCAGAACCTGGAGTCTGGCAGGTTAAAGTGCCCCTTCGATCCCCAGCAGCCGTTTGCTTCGGTGATGGCAGGTAAGGAGCCACCAGGGCCAGGTGCTGCCCTCGGAGCTGTGATGGCTCTGTGCGAGCCCAGGGGCTCAGCAGATGCCACTGCTGGAGCTCCTCTGGCACTGGTCATGTTTCCAGTGCTGGTTTGTGCTCCCAGAGCTGGGGAAGCCTTCAGGCTGCAGACACCAGAGAGCTGGAAGGGCAGCAGTGCAAACAGAGGCATTAGAATGGCAGTGAAGCCTCTGTCAGCTGGGCAGGAAGGCGTTTTCACCCTCACCCAGTCATTGCTCCTTTAAGAGAGCAACAAAAAAACCCACACGGACAGAGAGTGTTTGAAGCCCTTGTGGGCCTCTTTCTGCAATTATCAATATGTTCTGCCCTTTGAAGTCTGCTGACATACACTCTTTCCATAAATACGTTTCTGAGGTTTCTATTTACTCGAGTAGCCACTTCTGAAGCCGGGAGCCGAGGAGCAGATAGTGCACTCTGCCTGCTGCGTGCATCACAGCACTGTGTGGTCTGACATTTGGGGCTGAGGAATGTCAGCTTGACCTCTGGATTTCAAATCACTATAAGAGATACTTTTGTCATGGTTTGGTTCATAGCTTTGGACAATTTTCATTTAACTTGTCCGTCGAGCATATGAATACAAGATAAGAGTGAAGCACCATGACGTTTTCATTTACAGCCAAAGAGCAGTGGTGACAGTGCTTTGAAGTATCGGTCACTCTGTGTTATAAAAAGAATATGACTAATGATCAGTCTTTATTCTCAGATAATAAGATAGATGATTTGTGATTCTGACCCTACGGATGGGGCAGGACTTCCTTTATTAAAAACAATAGATTAAAGCCTGTGCTTATTCTTCTCAGAGACCCCTAGTACTCTTTAATGACCGTGAAGTCTATTTTTGAAATGGGGTTCCAGAAACTTTAACTTCTTTTTTAACTTTTTTTTTTAATGCAAGCAGTAGAACTCTGTGATTTATTACAGCATTGCCTAATTTCAGTAGCAGTCTCATGCTTTGACTGTTCTATTAAATCTTGTGAAATGAAGAAGCTGCTGTCTTTGAGCTAGCTAAGACATGAACTTTGCTGCATAACAATTTTTGAGTGAGATAAAATTAATGGTCAGGGTATTCTAGTATTCCTTTTTTGACTGTGGCTGGTGTCCAGTGCTTCACGGTAAAGTACAGGGAGCACTGTAAAGGGTTACAGGCCTAAGCAGAGAATGTGGTTTTGGTCTATCAGTGGATATTATTCCCAAGTGAACTAGGAGAGCAGTATAGTTCATGGGTAAGATGTTGCCCTGGAGCTCAGGTGAGATCATTTCCCATCTCTGCCACTAATGAGCAGAGTAACCTTGGCATGTCACTTCTCTCCATCTACTTTTTATTTATCTGCCAAATGGCAGTAAAGATTACTTATATCCTTCAGAGAACACTTTCTATTCAGGTATACATTTATGAGCTAAGTAATATCTAACTATATTTTCACTCATATATGTAAGTTAATGCAACTGAGTAATTTTCAATCTTTGCAGAAATAAGTAATCTGAGTACTACATGACATATCTTCAAGTAGACCTATAGATAAATTTGAAAAACTGGTTTTTTCCACTGAAAAATCACCTGCTCGTCATCCATCCTCTATTATAAATTACCACTCACCAAAACTGTTCACGACATAACAAGAACTTGGAATGAGAGATACCAAATGCCAAGAGGAGTGCTGAAAATGCCTTGTCAGCAGAGCCTAAGCAAGGATGGAGAATTTCTGTTGGCCCTTCAGATGTATCGATCACCGAGCGCCTGTCAGTTAGCAAACACCAATTACCCTGCCCATTCCTCATTATGACAAATACCTTTCAGAATGCACTTTTGTTTCTTTACAAAGGCAACATGCTGTCTGAAAGATGTGCTTTCCACAACTGTCATGGAAATAATACAGAAGTAACAATAATAATGAGGTAAAAAGAAAGATGATAGATCTTTTTTGGACAAATAAAGGGCCTTGTGGATCATGGGTTGTGGGTTGGTTTGTTGATTTTTTTTCCCCCCTTGATCTTATTTTTTTAAGTGCATTTACATCTTTTGCAAATGAAAGCACAAATATCAGTGTTGAATGGTATTTATTCTGCATTCACATTCAACAAAGGCTTCTCTCGGAAAGATCTTGTGAAATGTTTCAACCCAGGAGTATCAGAAAACCTGGATAAGGAACTTTTGGAGAGGGATTTTTATGTATCATATAGATTTTTATAAAATTATAATCTATGAACATGAACTTTTTTGTTTTTATGAATTCTAGGGATTTATTTCTGCAAGTTATTAAGCAAAAAAATACCAAAAAACCCTGTCCCACAAATAAAATTTGTTATTTTACAGAAAAAAGAGTATTTTAAAATGCACTATGTGGTAAAAAACAAAAAGAGGTTTACAGTGATACTGTCTCTTTGCTTCTTTTTGAAAAGTACTGAGATCTGAAGGGAAACAGAAAATATTGTGCATTTCTTAGCATTTTCATTGCCCACAAAAGGGGTAGAAGAGAAAATAGTAACTGCAGTTGTAGCAAGCTCAAGGCACTGTGTTACAGATGTAGTGTCCTTGTCACAGAGGCAAATTCTGGGTGCCTTATTCAAGCGACGTGTCATTTATTTTAGGGAGACCACTCTGTGTTAAAATGATGATGATTTGTGTCTGTAGCCATATTCCTGCCATTAACATAAATTCCCTGAATTTGTGCCTGAATTCCTCGTTGTGAATTAAGTTTTGGATGGAGATTCTTGTTGCAGGAGTGGGCCAAGCTGCAACATTCCAGTGGAGAAGCATCCATGCTGTTTTTGTGGCTCAGGAGCAGCAAAGCCATTGGGGCCATGGCAGTCCTGGGACACAGGAGTAGCTGGAATGGACAGGTGGCCATGCCCTCACCATGGCTCCCAGGTGTATGGGACAGGGTGTTCAGATTAAATAGATCTTTATATACTTAAGGGCCCAGTACCCACTAAAGCCTGGGAAATTTAGTTTTCTGGATGCCTAAAAGATCTGAAAATTAGGCTTTGACTATGTTACTTCTCAGATATATAAATATCACTCTCATTTAAATGTAAATTACTTCACAGAACCAAAACCCATTAAAATATGACCAATAATATTTTAAAGCATTAAATTAGTTTATAGACCAATTATACACAGGTGTTGTCCACCCAACAAAATGTAAATATTCTTAATTTTTTTTATGCCACAGCTGTAGGAACCCTATTTCTTTTTCATTTGCAGATGAGTATCTTTATGCTGGAACAGCTTCTGATTTCCTTGGCAAAGACACTGCTCTGACACGTTCTCTGGGCCCTTCTCACGACCACCATTACATCAGAACTGACATTTCTGAACATTACTGGCTTACTGGTAAGATCCCAAACATATGCTGTTGTCATTTGCATTGTCCCTGCCTCTCTGAAGCTAATAGCGCCTTCCTTATATAAATATATGTCCAGTAACTATAAATATAGATATTGTATCATGGAGGCTTTGGATTACGTAGGCTTTTTTTACAAAGCTCAGTGGAACAGAAGTGCACTTGAGAAAAGTCACAGAGGTGAAAATGCTAATTAAGGGAAGAGTGGGAGCATCAGACTTAATCATAGTTTCTGTCTTTGATCTGTATATCTGTGTATAATCCTACAATGGAAATAATATCATGACTTAAATGCTTCTATATCCAGTCTTGTCAGAATAATTTTTTTAAACTGTATTTTCAGTCACTTTTAAGAAGCTGTTCCGTATAGCTAGTTGAAACGACCGACTAGAAATCCCACATTTTTTGCTAGGAGATCTTTTTTTTTTTTTCCTTTTCCTTTTTTAGGGGGAAAAATACCCTTTGTTGCTGCGAGGATCATTTTAAAACCACTAAGGGCACACTAAAATAGCTTCCCAAGCAAAACACTGCTTTTTCTTGCCCGTTAAAAAACATTGTGAGCTAGTAAACCCTCTAAAAAACTGGCTGCATTTGCACCCAGCCAGTCTCAAACCACACACAGAGTAACATGGAAAACTTCACTCACAAGCTAACCCTGCACAATTAAAGCATCCCCCGTTTAGCTGTCAACTGTCTTTAAAGATGTGGCAACACTGGCCCTGGCTCAGGATGCCTGTGTGACTATTATGGGTGCAGTGTAAGGCCAGGGCCTGCTGACCACAGGGTTAAGTTGTCTTCCCAGCAGAAACTTCTAAAAAGGATAATTTTGCCTCTTAACTCTTTGAGACCTCAGCAAGAGGAAATGTTCTTTTTTTTCTTAATAATTTTTCCCTACCCCTTCTCTGCCTTCTTCTGTATCGTTGCCTTAAATTTCTATCTAGATGCAACTCTATAACCCCTGTATTTCTGCTGTGAGATAAGGAGAAAAAGAAAAAGCCACTTAAAAGTCAGGTTTACCTTTCCAAATAGGAGATTGAAGAATCTCACTCCACTGACCTATCCCACTTTCATTTCCTGTGCTGAAAGTGTTTCTTGTTCCATCTCTCTTATCTCATCTCTCGTTTCCACATACCCCTTGTGCAGTGCAGAGCAGAAATGGACTGTCATATGGACCACGATGGGTCCTTCCAGCAGTCAGTGCTCTAATTCTGATTAGCCATGCAACTCCATATCCAGTTTTATCACTGATGGCCTGCAGATGCTCAGCATGGAAAGGTGGCTGGGTAGCTGCTTTCCTAAGGGATGCAGTAATAAGGTAAAAACAAAGGTTTACTGTGGTTTGGCCCTGAGGAGCATCTGGTGTAATCATTAGTATAGATCCACATTGATGAGCATTACAGGGTTCAGTTGCCAGTCCAAAAGAACTTGTAGCTTAAAAATACAGTTCCAAACATTTCTTTCTCTTATTATTGTTTCTTCACGAGCAGTTTGAGGCAAGGGAACAGTACAAGAAAACAGAATAAACTGTAGGTTTGAGAAATGTTTAGGTGTTTTAGTTTGAGGTGGAGGGGGGGGGTTTGCCTTTCCCCTCTCATTTAGATTGATTCATGATTTATTCTGTTTTCACTTAAAGCATCTGTATTTGTGAAGCTTTTCTAAGGAGAACAGTGTATTAATATGTCTGGGTCTGAAAAACAGCTTTAGTGTGCTAGACTGTGAGGTGAAAATTGCCCCACACTATATAAACACTGAAGACCCTATATTTTCTTCAGGTTTACCTTGTTTCCAGCCATATAAAACCCTGCAGCCACAATTCTGTCTAAGACTTAACAAACACAATCCATTCAGTGTTACACTAAGAGGCATAGACATAAACTAGGTGCTTTTAATATTTTGAAACAGTCCTTTTAAGGTTGGAGAAAATTTTAAGTGCAACTTGAAATGACAGCGTCATTTCTGCTATAAGCCATAGGGTGGCCAATATATTTCTAGTTTATTGTGTAATGTTACCAATTACATACTTCTGTGCTTTCAGCCGATATTGGTATAAAGAAAATATTTACGTGATTTCAGATTCAAAGCTCCCATCTCATGTAAATTCCCTCTTCCCTAAATCAACTGCCCATTTATGAAGCATGTGTTAGACCTCCAGTAAAAGTTGTACATACTTGGATAATTGTACAATTGGAAATAAATTATTACCATGCATGAGTCATGTTTTACTTAGGATAAGCATAAAATGTGCACCTAGTTTTCTTCCAGAGGGCCAAGGAAGTTTTGCTATAATGCACCTTAATATTTTTAAAGTTTAGTCTTATTCTGTTTCTGGAAACAAAATAATCCTTCCCTGAGGGAAGGGAGGTAAAGACAAAGCACGAGGGAAAAATGTGTGGGATACCTTCCAGTTCCTTGCAGGGCATCTCTATCTTGGCTAATTAAGACATGTCCTAATCTCAGTGACTGAATAGCAGCTCCACAGAGGGGAAGGAGGAAGGCAGCTAATCTTTCCCATGACTCAGGCTCACTCGTGCTCATACTCCCGCCAGGGTGGCACTGGAGCAGAGGGGAGCAGGGCTGGGCTGTCAGGCCTTCCCACAGCTGCTCACTGGAGCTGTCTCGCCCGGGGACGAGGCACATGGGGCTGGTGGCCCCTCTCCGGATGGCAAAGCCACCCGCTGGAACTGAGTCTGCCCCGTGCCAGCCCCGTGGGCAGAGGAGAGCCCCCCGCCAGCCCTACACACAGGCATCCACTGAGCAGCTGCACATTGCTCCCTCCTTCCTAGGAAGAGAAGGCCATAGCTGGAACGAGGGCTTCCTTGAATTGCATTCGTCTCTTTTTTTTTTTTTCCTTTTCACTTTTTTTCATAGCAATTTAGTCGTCTTTTCCAGGGCAAAGTCTTGGAGGCAATGAGTTCTTTATATCCTGCGAACTTTGGATGGGATTCAGCTCCCTGAGCTCTAAAAGGCAAAAGCTAGCATCCTGTCTGAGCTCAGTCCTTTCGCTTGCCTCTGTAATTTACTGAGCGAGGTGACACTTCCAGAGGGTGACTCACCCCGCCTATTGTAGGAATCTGCCTTAAAATAGGATTATTCATTGTCACTTTGTCCCTCCCTGAGAGGGAACCTGGCTGAGAATGGGTTAGGAGCTTGACTTCTAGGTGGTTATGGTAAATGAGGTAAGCACTGTCCTTTGTATTCTGTCAATGCCATGTATTTCTGGCAGCCCAAGTACACAGAGGTGCTGCTTCCCACTGTTTCTTTTTAATTTCTTTGCTTTTTCATTTGCTTTTTCATTTCTTTGTTTTCTGGGACAGCCACTCCTTTGTGGTTCTCTTTTTCTGAGCGTAAGTTCTCCATAGGTTGCACTGCCAAAAATCACTGCTGGTTTCAGAAGGGGGTGATGGCCAGCAGGTAACCAACAGCCACCCCAGCAGTGAAGGACCAGCTGTATCAGCTTTTCCCATCAGACCACATAAAAAAAAGCACTAGCAACATATGTACCATCTATTGCCAGAGCTCATGAAGCCATTAATCCCTGGGCTGGTCACATGAAATCTAGCCATGAACTTAACATGTGGGAAGATCTGCTGCTGAAGCAAATAATGGAGGGATAACTATGTCTATAGGAAAACAAACAGTAGTTTAAAATCATCATAATTAGTTTTTTTCTCCCATGAAAAGAATCCAAAAGCCTAATTCACAGTTAGATTAAATGCATTTTTGTATGTTGGATAGATGGGCTAGAAAAGATGAGACAAAGATCTCAATTACAGAACATTATGTGCTTTTGAGAGCATAATCTCTTCTATTTAATTATTTTCAATTCATCTTCATATCTTTTAATATGTATTTCTGTTCAAATTTAACTTTCAACTTCAGTGTTTTTAGTTGTGATTTAAAATTGTTAAATATTGGTGTTCCTTTAATTCGTTAGAGATTCTTCTAAATCTGTTCCAGAAATTGGTATTGCAACATTCAGTTTTTCATTTGGCTTGCCAAGGAAAGCAATGAAGTGTAATCTTCAACCCCCCATACATTCAGTGCTTTGTTCTGTGAGTGTGGATTAAGAAAAAAGGGGATGTGACTTTCAAAAACATGGTACAGAAGAATTTCACAGGTTTCCTCTTAAATGTCTATTTTGCTAACCACATATTTAAGAAACCATACTAGAAGCATATTTATGTATTTATTCATGCTTAGAGATCTAATCTTCAAAGTAGCCTTACAGGCCCTGAGGGGTAATGGAATATTTTCCTCAAGCTCATTTTGAAATCCTGACTTAAATTTATAGATCTTGATGCCTGCATCATTTCATTTTTTCTGCTGACACCATTCTCTAGTGTCAGAAAGGTTTAAAATGGAAGCAGCACTGTGACTATTTTCACCCATAAATTTACTCTTCTGTCACAAAGGTGCACACTGAGCACTTAAACACATTCCATTTTGTCTCAGACCCTTTGTCTCAGACTGCAAACTTTTGAATCAAGGACTCTCTTTTTCTTCTATGTGTACTGTGGAGTTGATGGTGAAAATTCCTCAAGGCTAATATAAAGTAACAATCATTATGAAAAGGACACAGGCATGAAGATATATTGAAAGCTGATAATAGTATTCCCCCACATAAACAGTGTGCTCTGTTTGCTCTGCATTCTTACACCACCCTCCTTATTGCTTTCTACTGCGGCCTACCTGATACTGGGGGACAAAGACTGTGTATTTTATTCCTGAAAGAATGTATTTTAGAGTCAAGGGTCTCTCTGCACTGTATTTGTATAGCCACTTCTGTTTAAAGAAAAACATCATTGATCCAAGTGCCCTGAGAAGAGCTCATCTATTGCAGCACACTGGGGAATGTCTTAAAAATCACTGCCCCAGGTAGCTGGTTCACTTTTGCAAGGCAGGGTCCTTGGTTCTGCTGCAGTCATGGACCCTGGAATTGCTTCAATTTCTGATTTTAGTGCAAAATTAAAAGGAAAACAAACAAGAAACCCCAACACTGGAAACAAAAGAGCAGGTAGAGCAGGATTGGCGGCCGTGGATGAGGGAGCTTGGGGGCAGTGAGGAACATCTTGGCCCAGTAAGCATGCCTGCAAGATGCAGGCAGACACCCACGCTTGCCTTGGAGGAGACCAGGAATAACGTAATGGCCCAGCATGACACAGCAAGGCATTTTTTGCAAAAAGCAGATTAAAATAACCCAAACAAACCATTACATTGATATAGCCAATCTGTTTTCAAGCACAGGGAACTGAATCCTTAAGACTGGCCAGCCAGTTTTGGAGGTTGCTGTGCTAACTGGGGAATCCCATCGTGGCACTGTGCTGGATTTGTGTTGGAACCCTGGTTACTGAGAATTTTAGACTTTCTGTGCTGACAAACACTGACTCCTAAGAGAGCTCTACATTTGACCTCAGGCCACAGAGAAAATTTCCAAAATTAAATTATGAAACTAAGATTATTAGTGTAGAGTTTAAATAGAGGTGTGTAATATCACACAGTAAAAAACTTAGAATTTAAAGCTTTAGAAATAGTAATATATAAAACAAGACAGAAGTTTTAAAGCAGAAGCTAGTCCTTCTTCACCTTCTTCTTCATGGGTTTGGGTGATATTGTATAATTAAATAAAAAAGTCCACTTTACAAACTACAAGTAGTTAGTTATTGAGCTAAAAGTAAAAATAATTTAAATATCATTTCTTAATTAAATAGTTTATCCATAAAAAGCCTCATAGAGAGAGAGATATGGCTCTATTTTTCAGGTTGTTAAAATGATGTACAACAGAACTCACAGTTTGTGAGACTATAATGTAAATATGAACTAATAAACATCTAAATCCAAACAAAAAAGTACCATCTCACATATTTAATCCAAACTCTGACAAAAAAAAAAGTTTAAAACTCCACAGATTTGGTAGATATAGTCAGTAAGATTGCTGTATCACAGATATGTGGGAAACATTCCTTTGCAAGCTATCTCTAGTAAATAGTAGTATATTTCTGTGTTCATAACTGCTGCCATGAGTAATTAAATTAATTTAAATTCTACCAGGTGATTTCAGAAAATCCACTTAGCTTCATTTTGGTGGCAAAAGCAGTAAGGTAGATTTGTGTAGACAATACTTTGTTCTGAGAGTTAATCTGTTTCCAAACAGAGAATGATAACCAGTGCTGAATACTTTTGCAAGTGTTAGTAAGTTCTACACACAAAAACATCAGCCTAAGAGTAAATACTTCAGACTCCATGGTGCTTTTCACTTGGAGTTCGTAAAAAACTCGCTGCTACATATCTACATAATATTTTTATTTCACTGAAAGATGTAACATAAGTGCAGAGTTTAACAGCAAGTACTGAGTCTTTTCTTCAGATTTTTAATCCCCTTTTTCTTTTAATTTCCAGGAGCGAAATTCATTGGAACTTTCCCTATCCCAGATACCTATAACCCAGATGATGATAAAATCTACTTCTTTTTTCGAGAAATATCACAAGATAGTGGCACATCTGACAAGACAATCCTTTCCAGAGTTGGGAGAGTTTGTAAGGTGAGGACTCTATCTTTTTGATAAAAATTAAGCAAGCGTGGTGTGGTTTATTTCTATGAGAAACATGTTTTCTCCTTTGTTACCCAATGAGCCACTGTAGTAATTTTTCTGAACATCAATTACTAATGCCATCTCAAATTTACTTGACAAGAAATAGACTTGATATTGACGGTGCACCTCTTTTAAAATGCTAATATGTTTATAAATTATAATTTTGTGTCCAAAAAGTAAAGTTTTGGCCTTCGGTGCAACAATGTCATGTCTTGTTTCATGAGTTTCCAGTGAGGGTGGATGAGCCAAAGTGTACATGGTGGCAAGGTATTTGGGGTTTTGTGGAAAGTGCCCATTGATGTATGGACACAGAAGCCCATTCCTTCAGCTTGGCTCTGTACACCATTCCTGGGCATTGCTGAGAGCTGGGGTCAATCATTTGTTTCTGCACATTCCTGATAACCCGCTGGGATGAGGGGAGGCTAAGGAAATACACAGTTTCTGAGATACACCCACATCTGCCTAGAGGTTTCCTCCCTTTGGAAGAAGAGCAATCCTTGACCCATTGACCAGGAGGAACGAGACCCCAGGTCTCCTGCAATGTAAAAAGTTAATTTGGCTGGTGCCCTGACCTCCTTTGAATGATTACTCCTTCACTTTCTCCTTCGTTCTGCTTGGGTTTGCCCTTTATGAAAGATTTGTGCCTCAGTGTTATATACAGACACAGGCTTTCATGAGCTTCAGTCTTCTTGGAACAGCATCTCTGTCCAGAGCAGAAGCCTCCTCAAAAGATGAGAAGAAAAACATCATTCCTGCAAATGAAGACAGCAGTCAGTGTAGCTTGCTGTTTAGCAGCCTGATGTTCACTGAGGTCTCTACCCACAGGGTTTGTAGACTTCTGTGTCAAACACACTCTATCCAATCCCTTGTCCCCAAGGACATTCTGTCCCTCTATTCTGTAGTAACAGAAGCATTTAGTAGAAGTGCTCCCATCCTGTCCTAGGGTCCTCAGGAATCACTGGTAAAAATCAGGAAAATGGAACTTGAAAGCTGCTTGCACATTAGTAAAATATAAACATAAGCTTTCAGCAAATGTTTATCTTGTGATAAATTAGATATAAGCAACACTACAGAAGTCACACAAGTAGGTACATTTCTATGATTTTGTTCAGAAGTTTTAACTGACTTTCTGAGCAGTGTGACTATGCTGGCAGTTTCTTGAGAAACTTGAAAATTAGTACATGAACAAAAGTGTTTGTGATTTACAATAAGATGTGTGTGGGAGAAGAGCACTCATTCAGCTATGGACACACACTGGAAACAAAGAGTGGACAAGTGTATGGATGTGTAGATCTACAACTGCTCTGCAGTCCAGCAGACTCCCAGCTCCAGCTGAGATTTCAGTGGCCACAGCCATTTCACACTTCTGTCCTTGACCTAAAGTGTTAAGATAACAAAACATTCATTCATAAATCAGATCTCTAGTAGGTTTTTAGCCAGACGAAAGAATGGATAATCTTTAGTTGGGTATTTCACAGCAGAGTGATTAATGACAGAATGGAAATGCAAACATTTATGATTTGCTGCTAGACATGGCATTTGCTGATTATGAGAGAGCACTTAATGCATTAGGAGAAATTGATAGACAACATTTTCAAGCCAAGGCACATGAGAGAGTATAGTAAACTAAGATATATTGGCTAGAGAAAACCAGCATCCTTTACCTAGAGAAAAAGGGAGATAAGCTATCATAATAAAAGCAAATGTATTGTAAGGAAATCCTAATGACTGTATATAATCATACCTCAAATGAGAATGAATTTGTAGAGTAATCATGTTAACGGGAAAAATGTCATGAATTTTATTTTTAGTAGTCAAACCAAAACAATGAAAGCTGATAAGCAAGGTGATTATTATTAATTGTTCTACACTGTCTACTTTATGTACTGAGCGCTTCCCACTGGTTGCAGAATTCTTTGACAATCCAGACTCCTGCTTTTTTATATTTGTCTTAATTACCTACAAATTAAAAAAATATATTGCTAATTATTATAATGAAAATAGGATTATTATGGGTATTTGATATAAATTAAATATGCAAATAGACTTGTCTGTTCATGGACTGAGATATTTTGGATCTGTGCTGTGGCATGAAACATCTGCTGTGCTTAATTGTCTCTGACATGGGAACAATGCCTTTGATTGCAACAATTGATAACAACAATTTCTTATTGCACTGTCTCATTAATGTGATCTGTGCTGCACAAAGTTAAGCCTTTGCCTTCATACCCTGTCAAGCAAAGAATAACAGTATTTGGGAGGAGCTCAGCAACTTCTGAAGTAGTTTGCTTGGTGTAAACACAGTTTTTTTCTGCTGGAACTTGATTGCTCTCTACCTCGTTATGCCTTAGGGCTCCTGTCCATTAATGCCAGAAACACATGCTGAAATTGGAATAGGCTTTGTTTTTAGTAAGAAGCTTAGTCAATGCAGCCTATTCTTTGGCGAATTTTCAAGGGTTCAACAATATGGTCTCTCAGTGATCCCCTCCCTTAGGGAAAATCTCTGGAAAGCATTCCCCTTTCCCAGCTACTTTCAGACCCAGAAGACTGCAGTGCTCTTGCTGGCAGCTCTTTGCCCAGAGTCCAGCAGCTGTCACTTGTCCTGTTCAGCAGAGCATCTGCACCCAGTGCCCTGCAGCCTGTGCTGCAAGAGCGCAGCTGCTGCAGCCCTGCACAGCCTCACTCGGCTCACATCATCTCTTCTGTGTCACTGGTGGGTGTCATGGCACTGGGGAGGAACTGCTTTCAACAGTCACTCTCAGAACCAGTTGTGTCATTTATCATGGCAAATGGCATTTCCTGTTTTTGGTTTGAGCAAGGCAGAAAAAGTATCATTGCCCTGTCTGCAATACCTGATCCTACTTCTGGTGCATTCATACTTTCATAAATTGGAATGTTTGGGGTTATTTGTGTTCTTTTCAAGTAAGGCCATAATCAAAAAGAAAAATCACTATTTCAGCCAGAAAAATTTATTTCGTTTTTAAAATGCATGCAGTTAGACATATGTATATGAATTGATCACACAAACCTTAACTTCTTAAGAACATGCATCCACTTACTCCTATTTCTAGAAACACAGGCATGAGCTTTTACAGCTACACTGTCTTCAAGCCCACAATGCTGAACCACTTTGCATCAGGTAAAGACAGGACACAGTCATTGCACATTGAGGAAGATCTTGAAAAAAAATACAATTTCATCATCCATATACTATGCTCTATGCAGTCCAGTACCAAGTCAGCTTCATTTTTGTACATATTCACCGCTAAATGGTGTCAGAATTATAATTCTACTTTGTTGACACCTCGTATGTGTACAAGTATAGCCCTAGAAAAGACAGTTTTCCCTCCTATTTTCCCCACTCAAATAAAGGGAGAAATAAAAATCTAACGTAGAAGAGTCTCAGAAAAAGTTTTGAAGAGGGAGGAAAGTTGTTGGAGCTTTTGTTTGTTTGTTATCTATATAGAAACACATCTTCTCATAGTTACAACCTCATCCTATTGGAATGAAGTGGAAATTAGCCAAAAGCAGTAGTCTCTCTGCTGCAGTATGAAAATCCTGTTTATTATTACAGCGGTTTGCATTTGCTGTGTTACAGGCTTTTTTTTAATGGTTTTGGTGATGTATTGCAAAAGTTAAAGCTTGCAGTCTTAGAGGCTGGTTTCCGAGACCTCAACTGCCAAGAAATCAGACTTCAGCTCCTGATGTTTTCCCATATTTCCCAAAGTGTTTGGTATCCAGAAGCAGCCTTTGTTCTAGTGGGAACAAGTGAGCTCTTTGTCTTTTTATTTTCCTTTTTTTCCCTTTTTTCTTTTTCTTAATGCCATTCCACCCCTATATATACACCAAGCTGTACCTGGGGAAAAGAATACTGCAATTAGGCACAGCCCTCTTGGTTAAACTGTGCTTTCTAAGCACAGTGGAATGTAATCATTTTAAGAGCTCTTGAGTCGAGAGCCCTGGACACACCCTGCATTCCACCTTTGGGTAATGTAATTTATTTCCAAAGCCATGAACATCAGCAGAGTTCAAGGCTGTGACCTTGCCTCCCGTCTGGTGCTCAGAGCAATTTGTATTCCCAGGATGGCAGGAGGGAGCTATTCCTCTGCAGCTTCAATTCCAGAGTCTCCGTGGGCTTTGCCACAGGGCTGCTGGTGTGTGGAAGTTAAGAGGTGTTTTTCTTACCCTGGATGTAGTCTAGCCATGCCTTTACTGTGACTGGGGATAACTGGCCCATTGTCATTATTGGTATTTCTGTATTGTGTAGGTAATTGATCTCTCCCCACAGCCCTTGGAGCTGTCCTGGCAGTGTCCTGCTTTCCCGTTCAGCCGCACTAGCGGGGTCCCGGAAGCCAAATAGCCATGTTCACATGTTCTCAGCTGGGCTAATTAATCTGGGCTCAGAGCCATGCTCGTGCAGCTATCCTGCTTCCAGTTCTGGAGGCAACTCATTCCAGACGACATTTAACTTCCTGTGTGTTACATGCTTACATATCTCCTTTGTCACCATAATATTGCCTGCCCACAACTCCAGCCATGGGAAATAGTTTTTTTCTTGATTTCTCAATAAAAAAGTCATCCCTTGAACAACCTTGGCCCTCATTTGCCCACTGAGTGTCTTTGCAGCCGTGAGTCCTTTGGCAGCCAACTCCTCTTGGACTTCCAAATTTGATATTTGCACATTATGTGCCATTTGAAAGTTTTCAAATTATGTAGAAAAGCAGATGCTCATCATGATTATTTCATTTTTAAGGGCTGATGTGTTGGAGATGGTCCAGTTCCATAGAGTATCTCCTTCTAACTGTGATGGATTAAGAGATACAACATCAGGACTTGTCAGATTTTTTGGTCCAAGTTTCCTTATTGGCAAGGGTTATATAAGTATAGGAAGTTTTGTAAATTTCTGTCCCTCATGGGTGTGTTTCAATAATTGGTGTTTTGAAAGGGGAAATCATGATTTACAGATGAGGCAAAAATATGTGAGATATGCTTATATGTAAAGAGGTGTGACTGAATTTTACTGAGCCTCAGGGAAAGTGAGAAAGAAGTTGCAGTGTCAAGATAGATCTTTAAAAACTGAACTTTGGAAATGCAGCTGCACAACCTCTGAAGCAAACTTTGGAAACCATCCTAGTTGCCAGAGAGACATTGCATAAGACACTGCCAGCACACCTTGGCTCAGAAGTGGAAGTCTCTAGAGTTAATTGATGTTCCTATGGCTAATCCAAAGTCTCTGACTTGTGAGTGCTTTGGCTCAGATGTTCAAATATCTGTAAGAGTACAAATAATGATTTTCTGATTTCGAAGTTTCCTCACATGATTGAATTATCTTCCTGTCTTTTTTTTCCCTGTAAGTACATTTATGATAAAAATGTACCAAGGTTTGCAGTTTTGCTATTGTTGATTGAGTAAAGTGTTGTAAATACAGATGTTTCAGGATTCCAGATTCCAGAGGACTCTCTAAGATGATGACCTTCCTTTTTTCTTTGATCTCATGTCCTTCCCAGCTCTCAACCTGTGGTTGTCAATGCTGTGGTCACAAAATGTCATGCAAGTGACTTCAGGCACTTGTATATACCCAAGTGAGGAATCTAATTATCAGGCATTCCCTTCCTTCACTAAAGGCAGACAACCGGTTTTTGGAGGAAGACTCCTTCCATCTCAACCCAAATCACTCTCTGAAGGACATATTTTCCACTGACTATAAAGGGAGCTCTGCCCTACTGAGTCCCTGGAACCTGAAATGCAAAACATGCTTATGTAAGAATGTGAAATTCTGAATGGCAAATTCAATCTTATTTGTTCATAAAGAAACCAGTTTATCCCAGTGCTGGGTCTCATACTTCTCCAGTTTCACAGTGCTGTCAATCTGTTCAAATCATAAAAATTCTGATTTCCTGTTTGACATTAATTGCATGATCCATCTAATTACTTGACTTGCCCTCATTATTAAGAATGCTGCCTTTCATAACCTGAAGATTTTGTTCTCTGTCTTTTTATATATTTCTTATGCATATATATAGTATAATTTATGTTATGCATATATGAAAACTTAAATGAGAGACAGGTAAAGGCAAGTCAAACACACTGGAATAAACCATGTACAATTTATACTCAAAATTTTAAGTAGATTTTCCTGAGAATCCCATAACGTATTTTATTTCTTCAGCCATAAAACTTTGCTAACTTCAGATTCCAATTGAAGTTAGATTGAACAGATTAGTGGTGGATATAATAGAGTACATTTAATTTGTGGTAGCATTTGGACAGTTTAGGGGAATATTCTTAATACTAGCATGCCTGCTGGAGATAATCTGAGCAGGATTGCTGCATGGCCTTAAGGTAAAATGGTGCTTAGTTTTATTCTTTTATTCGTCCCAAGCCATCTTTGTCTTTACCTGAGCCTGTTAGTTTCTGGATTGTGGAGATTTTTTCATGGTACGTTTAGTAACAACCCAGAATTTTTCTTTGATGTGTAGTTAGATTTTCCAGTCTGGATCCCATCCAGAGATAATTTGGTAGAAACTTCTGGGTGTGATATTTAAATATTTTCCAAAATAAAAATCAGCATTTTCCATGGTGAACCAAACAGTTATGCATGCTCAGTGTACTTTCTCAATGAAATAAAAACAAGCCTGGTTGAGGAGCAGGAACTAAACAGAGTCCCCACCTCACTGTCAGATGGGAACTGCAGACACAGAGGAGAAGTAACTTCCCAAGTTTACTTGATGTATCCATAGGAGAGCAGCCAAAGTTCTGATGTCTCATGTGCCTTCTTTCCCTTGCTTATAATTCAAGTGTGCTTTTATTCTCTCTCAAGTTACACTTCATGGGTAGCTTGATGTTTTCACCCTTAGCCTGATGAAATCACGAGAGGAATCTTCATCTACATTCGTATGGTTTTGACAAGAAATTTTGCACGTGAATTCCTGAAGGAGCAATTTAACTTTCCTGTGTTAGGTTGGTACCTAAGAGAGTTGAGTGGGGACAGAATATGTAAATAAAACAAAATAATTATAGAAAGAACTGTGAACCTGAAGACAGAAGTTGAAAGGAGACTGTTGGCTGTTTGTCCATTTATAAAGTCAGCTACAAGGCTGGAGGTTTTTTCCTCCATGTTACAAGGCTTTGCTTCAGGGGATGCCATTTGTTTCTGGTAGCTTTGTCACATAGCTAAGCTTCAATAAGAGAAAGGCTCCAGGGCCTTTTGCAGTTTCAGCACTTTTCCTCTCTGTTCTCCAGCATTTCCTTTTATTCAGGCCAGGAATTCTCTTTGGGTAGTCCTTTTGCACATCTTGCCACTGGCTGTAATTAATAACCTGCTTCTAGAAATTCCATTCATTGTCTTTTTTCTTTTTTCTTCCTTTTTTTTTTTTCTTCCTTTTAGAGGCTGTTCAGGATAATTACTGTCTTTAAAGTTTTATGAATCACAGTGTTTGACATCTTTGATGTAGACTGATTTTTCAGATAACTGCACTTTTTGTTCTAATGTTCAATTTGTCACTGTTACTTACAAGCAAATAAGAGATTTAAATCCCCAAAGATGCAGATGTTCTTTAGTTTCGTTGCCATCTGTTTTCCTGCCTACTGGATTCCAAGACTAACATTTGTTCATTTTAATGAAGCTATATTTATATAGCATACGAGATACAACAGAATAGGAAATAGATATGACAGAAAGTCTTTAATATAAGTTGATTTTTAAATCACTTGATCAGAGGGCAGTATCTTTTCTGATGGCTTTTACTCTTATGTGAACTTATATGGTTTGAAAAACCCGTTGTTTTGTTTAATTGCACATGAATTTCAGATCAGAAAACTGAAATTTCCATGGAAGACTCCCAAAAGAGGTGCATGACATGACCTTAAATTACTTCACAAAATTTACACTGTGCCATTTAAACAGCAATCTTCCTGAATGTCAGAAATTACCATACAATTACCTATGCTCACGGAAGTGGGACATCTGATATTTGAATTCTCAATGTAATTTGGTAGAAATCTGATTTCTCACGCCAACAAATTGTTTTCTGCAACCAGAAATGAAAAAGGATGAAATTTTAGGATTTCTGTAAATAACAGTCTGCCTGATTTATTAAAGTCCTATTGGATTACTTCTCCATTTATCTAAGTAATTTGTAGTTAAAATTTTTTGTGATATTTTGGGGTAGTATTTCCTCAACAGGTGACAGATTGAAGAGCCCCCCTTCTAGCTGGTAATTATCTACATTTCTAACTCAGGCAAGCACAAGTAACCATGATTTTACAGGTACTTCTTTCTGTTAAAAAGAAGGTATTTCAGGCAGAAGTGTTGGTATTTGTTACAGCTTGTGAGATTACAAAGCAGTAAGTGCTAATTAAAGCTTTATTTATATTCAAAATGAAATATGCAGTCCCTAAGTGCCTTCATCTGTCCAGTAACAAAGTTTATAGTAAACACAGCTAATCCGGTGTGCTTAGAAGTGATATTTTGGGAGATAAGATTTCAGATACTCAAAGCTGGTTGGCTGTTAAAAGATTAGCCATATTTTTTGGAATGAAAGGCTTGTTCAAGCTGCCTTCCCCTTCTCTCAGCACTTAAATTTATCTTGTCTCCATGTCCAATCTCCCTGAAATATTTAGAGTTCTTTGTATTCAGACCACATCTCTTGTCAAAAATCATTTCAGTACATCCAGTCAATTACTTAAACAGGCTGGAGGCAAACCTTTGCTTGGTATAAATCAGCTGAATGGGCTTCTTAGGAGTCTATGAATTTGTGTTTAGTCCTTACTGCTGTCCACCTGTGCACTAACTGGACTTTGCTTTGGTGATTTTCACTCTGCCGTGCCTTTCTTCTAACCCACTGACTTCCCAGCCTGTACATCCTCCTGTGTTTATGTCCTGCTCTACAGCCAGCTCACAGCATTTGAGCACATCAATGATTCATTCCAGACTGCTACTATTAAACAATCTATTTGGCAAAAGAGATTGTCTTTTTTCTGTAGCAGCCCAGTCTCAAAAATAACTTGGGTCAGTATTTCCTTTGTGCATTCTCTCAGAGGCACGTAATCAGGAATGATGAGGGTCCAAGGAATCTCCACCAGAGTGGGCAGATACAATGCAAAGTGTGTGAGTACACATCAACATGGTCTGAAGGAAAGGAGAATAACTGCATCTTATCCATCATCTGAAGCCTCAAGATGAGTCAGAGGCTGACCCAATATGCACCAAAAAATAGTATGAGGAAGGAAGGGGTGCCCTTTCTTAAAAAAATTGACACTTACAGAGCTTAGTGAGATCAATATTACTTGAGACTTAAGGAGCAAAGACTCGTTTCAGCTGAACTAATTCTGTATGTAGATAAAATCATGGCCTTTGTCAGTTCCTGCACTTTCTCAGTCAATCTCAATGAATCCTGGGCACGTTATAGGAAAGGAAAGATACAAACAGAGATGACATATAGAATTGAGTACTATATGGTTACTGATCAAAAAAATCCCCCAAAACCACAAACAAAAATATCTTCCTAGTAAAATGTGCTTTTTATTTCACTCAGCCATGGCAGTAGGAAGAAGCATGTTGAAGGATATGTCAGCATATTATATGTGCAACTGTCTAAATCAGTGAAAGGTCTTTTCAGTCTCTCAGTGCCATAAATTTGTCACTCTGGCTTCAGAAGGACATGGTAGCTCCTGGAATGCTGACTGGTCACTGAATCCCCTTTGCTCCATTATAAAGTGTACAGTGTTATTTTGGCAGCTTTTGGATATGTAAAACATACCTAGTGAATGTCTGTTCTAATGTCTCTTAAATTCAAATAGCATGGTTAACATAATGTCCTGGCTTGAGAGCAAACAAGTGTGGATACATCTTAAATTCATATATTTTATACTTTAATGCACATAGCACTTGCTAAGATTGCTTCCTTTGAGCACAGTGGTTCATACTGCTCTCTAGCAACTCAGTGGAACTACTGATACATTTAAAATAAGCATTTGTGAAAAGGCCATGGTGGATCACAGCTTAAGGCTGGTAAAACACAAGTACACATCTTCCCATCTCTTGCAGAAGCTGAACGCTGCAGTGACAGGAGTAGGAACTAGACAAGGGTCCTTCTTCTATTCCAGCCCCATCACTTGCTCCACGCTTTCTTCCTGTTCCCAGATATTAGTCAGGTAGTTAGAGACACCTCATCTCCTGTGATGCTGCACTGCATCCACCAGAAATCAAAGTGGGAGCCCTGCAATGTGAGATTTGCTTAGCTAATCTGAATTGCCAGAGGAAGGAAAAGCTTAACACTCTTTGCTTTTTAACATTCTTTGTTGCATCTTTGTAGTTGTTTGGTTTCAGCTGCACCACAAAGTCTGTTTGCTCTGCCTTTGAACAGAACACACACATGCAGAGGGTTTTTTTTGCTATTGGCTTCAGGCTGCTAATTTTGACACCTTTGTAATAAATCTGTTGGGGAGATGCAAAGCTTCAGGCTTGGCAGAACCTCAGGAAATCAATAGAGGAGGCAACAATTCTTGTAAGAGCAGGAGTTCCAAAGGCCATACATTAACAGGAATAATTTCCAACTGAGCTAATCTGTTTGAAAGTAGCAGGTACATGAAAAGGAAAAGCAGTTAGAGTGCATTACCAGAGAAGTGTTACTCCTTGTGAAGTGATTTCAGCACTTAAAACCATCTTTCTGAATGCCTGTAGTATGTATGATACAGCCCTGAAGGGCCAAATACAGTCTGTGGTGATGACATTTAATTCCCACCACCCAGTATTTCCTACTCTGGCTGGTTCTGTGCCTTCAGATTGCAAAGTGAATTAACAAAAAAGTGGTTTTTCCTAATGAATCTGAAGGGGCTGAATATTTATGGCTAAATTTGCGGTCCTTAAACTTATAGCACAGATCCCCTAAGCTTCAGAGTTTATAACTGAGGGGAGCAGGCACCTTCCTGACATCATTCAGAACCTACAGCTGGGAGACTACTGCTGATAATAACATTTCTTTTAATTGTTTCAATTCTTGATTCCTGCTGGTACATCATTGCCCTTACCATTTTTAGGATAAAGAGTTCTGGAGCTCAAATAGCTTTGCAAAACCTAAATCATTCTGCTGTTGGGAACCAGCAGGGTCTTTCATGTAGTCCATGGAAGAACATGAGCAAACTCCTCATTTGCCTTCTTAAATTTTAAATCTTCTGAAATCTACTATCCATACATCTCTGCTGATCCAAGTCAGTAGAAGGTCACTTACCCTTCAGAAAGGTAATTCCACCCTTTATAAATTTTCTTTTTCTGCAGTGGCGAAAGGAAATTTGGGCAAGCATGCTTATGTTTTGGAATCCCACAGTAAAATAAATGAAAAAAAAAATCCCTGTTGCAGGAGGACAGACTGATATTTCTGTAACAGTAATTATTAGAATAGTATGACCAGTTTTGCCTGGAATGCATTTTTCTCTGTACTGTGTACACAAAAGAAACAGTGCAGTATTTGCGTTGTAAGCTTCTGATGAATATAGTTTTCCTTTTTCTTTTGCAAAATCTATCAAAAATGTTCTGTTCTATTATTTGGTTTGTAAAGAATTTTGAAGAACAACTGATTATAAAAATCAGCCTCACAGAGAGCAAGAAATCATGTGATATGGATATTCCAGTTAAAAAGCTGGTGAAGGAACTTCACAATCAGTTTTGGGTATAATTAGAAAATTAGAATTGCCCTCTCTCTGAGCTGATAAGTAACTATAGAAACTACTTAGAAAAAGGCTCTCCTGCACTCTTTTAGGAAAAAGAAAATGAAAAAAAAAAAGATTTTTATGTTGTTGTGGTTAGAGCAAACTGTGGAATCAGACAGAAGATGCACAGTCCATACTGTGCTGTCATGTGTTAAAGCCCTTACTTTGTTAATATTCAAGAATTCAATTTTATTTTTCTTAGAATGATATGGGAGGCCAAAGAAGCCTAATAAACAAGTGGACAACTTTTCTGAAAGCCAGGCTTGTGTGTTCCATACCTGGTCCTGAAGGGGCAGACACACATTTCGATGAGCTGCGTAAGTTGATTTATCTTTAATGGTTTATTTTGATATTAGTGATACCTGCTTTTGTTGGGCTTTTTTCCCCTCTGGTTTATAGAAGAACTATGTCTTGTTTTGATTTTACTCCTCTTCCAAACCATGCTGGTAATACCTCTGACTTTGATCAGAAGTCCCTGATTATAACTAATATTGATCTGATCAGAATTACAGTGTTCTTCCCTTTCCCTCCAAAAGCTGGAAAGTAAAAATCTGATTTGGTATAAAACCCACACTATCTGCAAATGAACACATTTCAGAATATTGCTACAAATTCACATGGCAGAAATTAAAATTCCAACAACAATAAAACCTGGTTATATTTTTACAAATTTCCTAGTTACAGATGGTTAATGTAGAAACAGTCAATGGATGTTTAACTAAAAAAATTAAAATCCCCAAGTATATTTTTCTCATTGCAGAAGATATATTCTTACTTTCTACAAGAGATGAGAGGAACCCTCTTGTGTATGGAGTCTTCACTACAACAAGGTATGTGTTGGGATCATGTTTGCGTTTGGAAACAAATTATGAACATCTTACTCAGAAATTTTATACTTTTGTATATTCTGAGGTCTTCTAGACTAGATCCTGATTCCTGAGAGCAGTCAGGAACTGCTGGAATAAGGTGTCCAATGTCAGGGCTGTAGTCACTGAGGACAATATTTTTCAGAACTGGAAATAATAAATTATGTTCCTAAACCTTTGTGTATCTAACTTTTGAGAGTGATTGTAAAAAGTAATATAAATGTAACAATCAAAAGCAAACTAGATTATTTCAACCTCATCCAGTTGAATTTGTGAATTTCTATATTTATTGAGCAACCAGTAGTTACAATTTTAGGCAAATTGTTGTTGTGGTGCCTCATTTCTGTAAGCAACACTTTGACATCTGCTATTTTCTAGTATCAAAATTACTCTATAAACTGATAGTTAAGTGATTTTATAGTTCAGAGTTAATAAAAGGATAACCCAACTTCATCTTAGAGGGTTGCACTAATTAATTGATGACCTTTCAGATCAGTAGTGAGGTGCTCTCTATAAAAAGTCAGAAAGAGAATTAAAAATTCTTTCTTTTGTCTCCAGAACCTTTGAATTAAGTGTAAATAGTTACTAGCCAAATGCTGACGAGTAGGAGTATGATAAGGGATTGCCAAGACACTCCTTAATTCAGAAGCAGTTACCACATAGCTCTCTAGAATATATAACCACAGAAAATACTTAAAATTGAAGTAAATATTGCACAATAAATGAAATGGTTTGTGAAGGAACTAAAGTACATGCTACTCAGCAACATGGTGTGGTGTACTCTGGAAAACTGAAATGTTTTAGAATTTTTAGACAAGCGCATTTAAAAAAGGGAAAATGCATGAAAATTAAATAAGTGTTTATTTTTGTATCTTATTTTTTTGGTCTTTCCAATGCAACTTTTAATTCTCAGGGACCTCACCTATATCACTAATATATTTGCTTCCAGATGTGAACACATTGTAAATGAATGTCCTTCACTGGATAAAATTCTAATCAAAATAGGTAGTAAAAATAAAGCTAGTAAATGATAGTTGGAAACTGTCAGCCACTAGAAAAAATGACACTCTTTCAAGTAGTCCCAAAGGCCAAACCAGGTTTCAACTGAGCAAAGCTTAAAACTGTAACAAATATACCTTAAGTTCTAGCTTTCATATTTTCCAGATTCTGTACTGCTTTAATATATAACTCTGAACTTCATATAAAGTGTTAACAAGTTCTCTTCACAGTTTAGTTGTACAAAAGAATAATTTTCCAGCCCAAGAACGAACGGCAGCATTGCAGCTTCAGGCCCAAAAAGTAAAAACAGGGAATTGAGAAGAGCAATCTGTGAGGATGGGACTTCCTAAGCTGAAGCTGTAACTGGGCAATTAACCCCAATATGTAAATGGACCCAAACTTACAAAAATGTGAAAACTCATGACCGGTCATCCATCTTGGGTAGAGCCCCAGCCGGCCTCTTGCACTGCCCAAGGTGTATCCTTTAAAGGCCTTTTAATACATACCTACTTTATTCCTTTAACACTGTCTAGCCTCTGTTCCAGGTAGCCTCTCAAGGCATCAACAGCAGTGACATTAAATATCTGTAGTTAGCAGATCTGTGCACATTGATGTTCAGCAGCATGTCAGCCGCGGGGATTGAGCAGGTGTGGGATTGATCCCAGCCCATCAGGTGTGGGATTGACCCCAGCCCCATCCCTGACTCCCTGGCTGAGGCACGGGGGGTGTTGGCAGCCTGCCCATGCTTGCCTCTTCCCTTTCAGCTCGGTGTTCAAGGGCTCTGCAGTGTGTGTGTACAGCATGGCCGAGATCAGGGCCGTGTTCAACGGGCCCTACGCGCACAAGGAGAGCGCAGATCACCGCTGGGTGCAGTACGAGGGCCGCATCCCCTACCCCAGGCCTGGCACAGTAAGTCTCTCCTTAATTACACACCTCTGTAATTAAGAGACTCTCTTTTACTCAAAAGCAAACATGCTTCACACCCCTCCCCAGGCTGGTAATTTGTATTTTCCTCTTTCCCAGGCCTGGCACAGTAAGTCTCTCCTTAATTACACACCTCTGTGTAATTAAGAGACTCTGTTTTACTCAAAAGCAATCGCGCTTCACACCCCTCGCCACGCTGGTAATTTCTATTTTCCGCTCCGGATGTTTCAAATTACCCTCTCAACTCTTCCCCTTTCTGTTGATAGCTCAGACTTCTACCTACACTGTAAGTATATAAATATACATTTTTCCATGTCTCTGAGATAACATTGTGTCCAGACTATTTCCTGATTGTCTCTCATATTGTGGTCTCCCACTGTACAGCTATATTTCTGTCTGTTGGGATCTCCACTAAAGCATCAATGCTTCACAGAAAGCCAAAGGCATTTCTCTATATAGTGCTAAGTTATCATGAGGTTTTTAATTTGTATTTCTATTACTTCATGTCTGTTAAAATCATTGAGATACTGTCATTGATTCTGTTGTGTGTATTTGTGCATGTGTTGTGTTTTGAAGTAAAATGAGGAGCTAACTGCTGGACATGTTATGTGATAAAAAGTAAGTGACAGGAAGGAAAGAGAAATTTGGTATCTGGAAATACTTTTAAGCCTAATCTCTTAGACTTCAGCTGTAACAGGCCGAAACAAGGAAAAAACTGAAAAACTCATTAAAGTTTTCTTTTCCCATTTCTGTCACAGTATTAAATTTGGAAAATCACAAGCCAACATTACAGATGAGGAAGAAATGGTATTTTCAAAAAACACGTTGACTTTAAAAGGATCATCACCATTTTAAACAAATCTTAATACATAAAAATGTAAAAGAGCAACAATTTTATCTGGAATAGTTCTTCATTCTCTTGGTCAGGTATTCAGTGAAGAAGAATTAGGCAGCCAGCCATGAGCTGTCAGTGCTGGATGTGGCCTAGAAGCCATGTGGCCATTTCTGCACTATTTCTCTGACCTCAGCGCTGGTGTAACCTTTGCCTCAAGCCACATTATCTAGTTAATTTAGTACATATTTTCACACATTTTCTTGTGTCTCTGTGTTTCCTTCTTCATCCTTCCACTGGGCTGAACTGCGTGGCCCAAGCTGATGCTGTTTGTTGCACGTGTTGGTCCCAGCACTCGGCAGGTCAGGCCCCAAATGCTGATTCCCTTCTTTCAGCTGAGGATGAGCCTCAGAAAAGCTCTCTCTTCAGAGACCAGGACAGCTCAGAGACTGATTTAGCCTGCCCATGATTTGCCCTGATGGAGCAAATCTCAACTTCTTTGGACATTGCCAGCTTACACATCTCTCTGTCATGTGAAATACACAGTGCCCCCAAAAAGAAGATTAAATTTAATTTTGTGTGTGTGTGTGCAACTTCCACGGGTGGTTAACAAGATCAGATGAATTTAATTTTAGCTACAAAAATGGTGCCAGGGAGAACAATAGCTGGTCCCATGGCATCTAAAGAGATTAAAATAACTCTCTTGAAAAACTCAGAGTGCCCCATAAGGATGAACACTTTGCACAGATAGACGGGTCATAAGCTCATTGCATTTTTGAGTGTATTAGCCATCACGTGGTTGAGCTGGGATTCACAAGGAAGGAAACATGCCATGCTGAAGCATGTCAGTGTTGATCTTTATCACTGATTTGAATATCCATGGTTGCAAGTTTTGTAAAAGCTGGAAAGTTAAATATTTTCTGTAAGACAGCCCTTAGGTCTCCAACTGCTTCCTTTAAGCACCTGACAACAGCTGTGAAAAACAGTGTCTTAAAAGTCCTCCAAGCCTTCATAGTCAGTGGATTTCTGTAGGAGTTTGTCTGACCAAGGACTGAGAAAGGAAGTCGATTTACGAAGGAAAGCTGTCAGGCGAAAGATATCTATCATATATACTATGTAGATTAGGTAAACATATTGCTGCATAACTTTTTTTCTGTTCCCTTAGTGAGCTGGATTGCAAAATACTTCAGGCTCAGTAGTTTGATGTAGGGTGTCCAAATAAGTAGATTCATGCCATGCTCTTGGCTTGTGATGGGCTATGCCATACTTGGATATGAATGGATTCAGGATGGGATCTGGACAAGCAGTACTGTGATAAAAGGCAAGGAAAAGAAGCAGCATGAACCTTGAAGAGCACTACAGTGCGAATGCGGAAATGCTCTTCCTTAAAGATTAATTCCATAGTCTTTTGCCAGCTGTGAGGTGGTTCAGGAATGCTCAGAACAAAGCCAGGGGGATAATATACCCTTTTTTAAGTTACTAGAACCTTATTGAAATTTAAGCTCCTCGTAAGGGTTGCCTACAGTTGGCAAAGCTAACACGGCTCTGATTCTATATTTCCTATACTTTTAAGTTCCTGGCAAAGTCTAAAAATGGCTATTCTAGGAAATGCATTTCTTTTGGTGGTTGGCTTTGAGAAATGCATTGACTTCCTTTCAGCATTTATACAGAAGCAGGAGACTGCATACCGTAATTTAACTTTCTGCTCTGCTGCCTTTATCTCCTAAGTAAATAAAGCTGCTCACTATAGAGACTGTGACTACTTTGATTTTGAAATTTTGACAAAATGCTTCCTGTGGCAGTTTGTGTGTGAGATAAACTCCCAACATGACCATGATATCATGCCTTCGCAATGCTGAGTGGGTTCAGGCAGCAGCAGCCCCTCTCTGCTCATGTCCCTGCGCTGGGGCAGGCTCTGCCTGCCCTCTGCTGTCATCAAAACACCCCTGGGCATGGTGGCAGGGCACCTCTGGCACACTCCACACCACTGACACTGCAGAACATGCAGCTCTTTAACTTCCCTCAGCGGTATTAAAGCGCAAGTGGAAATAACGGGAATTAAAGAGGCTAGGCTTCAAGTCTGTTTCCATTTGGAAGGTGAAAATGAAAAGAGACAGAAAGAAAAGCATGAAGGAGGCAGCCCCGACACAAAGGGTGAGTTGACCCTAGGGAGGTTTTGCTCTATCTGCTTTAGCTGTTTAAAAAATTGGACTTGCATATCTGCAGCTGTCCCCAGATAACAAATCCAGTTTTATTCCAGTCTCTTAGGGTTTCTCTCAGGAAATTATCCATTAATAAAGAAACCATGGAGAACTTCCTTTAAAATGTATTCTGTATTCTGAAGCAGAGTATTCATAATGCCCTCCCGGAAATCACAGACTGCATTTGAATAAGATTTCCAGTGAATTAGGAGGAAGAAAACTTTTCTGGTTTATTTCTTGAGCTGTAGCAATTGCAGTATCACAGCAACTCATAATGCCCATTTGGAAATTCTGATGGGGTACACAGGACTCATACTCATTCCATTGATGGTGAGTAAATGTTGTTAAGGTCAGATTTTTAGAGGAATGTTGGTGTTTAAAGATGCAGATTAACACTCAGTCTGATCTACTGCAGAATGCAGGACTGCTAAATGCTAGCCAAGGCAACAGCAAGTGTTTTTGATGGGTCTAGATATCTTACTGATCTGATTTGTCAAAATATCAAAACAAACATCTGAATGAGCAAAGCAAGAACCTGGCAGTCTGAGTCACGTAGCTACAAGAAGAAGCACCCCAACACATTGGTCTTGTCCATTTGAAGAGTTTAATGTCTCACCTCTTTCTACTCCAGGTCTGAGTATGGTTCTGGGCTCTTGAATTCTTTGTGTTTTCTTTTTATTAAATGAGTTCCCTTACAATCCCTCAGATTTTCCTGTAATCATGGAATTTTAAAATCATAGAATCCACTGAGTTTGAAGAGATCCATTTGGATCATGGAGTTCAACTCCTGACCCTGTGCAGGACACCCAGGAGTCACAGGATGTACATAAGAACATTGTCCAAATGCTTCCAGAGCTCTGTCAGGCTGGTTCTGTGACCTCTTCTCTCGGAGCCTGTTCCAGTGCCCAGCCACCCTCTGGGTGAATAACCTTTTCCTGATGCCCAGCCTAAACTTCCCCTGACTCAGCTTCATCCTTCTTCATCTTCTCTCTTAGTTGCTTTCTCTCCCCTTCTTCAGTGAAACCCCTTCCTTTTTTTCTTCTGGTAGTGCAGTGTGCAGGCTGATCACTGGGACTTGGCTGTGCCACAGAGAAATACTGCCTGCCAAAAGCCTCCCTTGTCCTCCCTTCTGGTTAGTTTTGCTGCTTTAATAAGCTCGTTCATAAAACATTTGAGGTTGCACAGGTTTCCCTTGTTATTTTTAGACTTATCTTCCCCTTTCACCTATCTTTTATGGGACAGACGGCATTCTTTGCTTCTCCAATTCCTCTCTCCTTTGATCTCCCTACTGTAAAATGGGGCAGCTTAATTAAGTGAAATGTTTCACTTTATGGTTTTATTTTCCTCAGAAAGCCTCCTACACCTCCTGTTACTTACCAACCTGTTTTCCCCAACATGAATCACCTTCCAGCTTGTAACAGCCTTTTGCAATGCTGCAAACCTTGTCACCTTTCTTCATGGCAGAGGTCAGCAGAGAATTGCAAAGTGCCACCTGCAAAGTCAAGTTCATTCATCCAGCTGGTCTCAGCTCAGCTAGCCTCAGATTAATGCTCTATTTTCTCAGCTTTTTCTATCAAGAGCACAGGTGTGTTAAATGGGAAAGCAATACACAGTGCTTAAGAAAAATCACAAGAACAAATCTTGCACAAGCAATGGGATACAACCAATAAAAAAATAATAGGGGACTTAAAATTTCGGTTTGCTTTGTTTGTGCTTTTGTTGCAAGGGAAGAGTGAGTTTGATTCCATTTAAAATTGGCAAAAACTGTTTGTTTTTCTCCTACAAACCTGATTTGTTCCCCTCATCCCAGCCTCAGGCTCACTGAGTAGCTTCAAGGTTACTGTGGAAGTCTCCCCACTGAGTGTTCAGTCCTCCTGGCACTCATCTTGTAGAGAGCATTAAGGGTTTTTGTAGACCTTGTAGACAAATACAGAATGGGTTGTGCAGATCTGATCAGTCTACAGAAGCCACATGGTATTTAGTCCTCTCAAGAACCCAAGTTCCATCTTGAGTGCATTGGCTGTGTTGGAGGTCCCCATTTAACACAGAAGTGAGAGGATGAAGGTAGTTCTCTATTTTATCTGCTGTTTGCTTGATGAATCAGTGATAAGACAACTTATTTAGAGCCTGGAAGACATAACTTATTAGTTACTAGTTTTGGCTGCGAGGTAATTAACCTGTGAAAAGTAAAACACCTTCAACAGGAAGGAGTAAGGAGTTCCCAGGATAAGGGACACCTGCTCAAGGAAGGAAGCCCAGACTAAGATATCTAATTCCCTGATATGAGAGAGGTTTAAGAAATACTTCACTCATTCATGTTTCATACTGGATACTTCCAGTACTCACAAGAGTAACTTACTGGCATGGTTCTCAGTTGTCCTTCTGAAATCCATAAAAATCCCCAGCCTGGACATTATAAAAGCAAACAGATGCCTACTTCACTCAGTATAATCAATCTGCCCTACACTGTAGGCGCTTGAGTCACGCTGCTAAGTGGGTCTCAGGATACATGTGACAAGACACTTTTAAACTGGGATTTTCAGCACACTTGTAATAGAAACCCTTCTGAAGTTCCCAGGGAAAAATATTCTCTTTTTAGTTTGTCAGTAGACACCAGCGCTGCTAAACTACAGATGCATCATTAATGAAAAGGATATGTGTTCACATACCTTATAGCTAAATTCCCAAATAATTGCCACCATTTTAATAGGTGTTAGATCCAGCAGCTCTTACTAAGTTCACTAGATGGTGTGAAGCATTATCCAGTTGGGCAAATTGGAAGTTTATTTAGGAGACCAGCTTCTGGCATCAGCTTTTGAGAAACTTGGCCATGTTTCCCACATAATGTTAACACAGTCACACTGTATGTCTCAGCATTGTGTGAGATCCACGCATCCAGCACTCTGCTAAGCTGCAAATTTAATAAGACAAGTGAAAAAGGAGAAAATCTTACATATGTGTGGTGGTGTTAATTTCGTGTGTATTTGCTTTTATTTAAGCAAGATTAGCCTTGACTTACCGCTGTGTGACCACATTCAGATACAAATATCAGGTGAGGGAAGAGAAGGCATCTTTGTAGATCACATGGGATCAGCACTTAGTCCAGACTGATTACTGTCAAACTGAGCTCACACAGAAGGCATTTCAGTAAATTTAAGTAACTACTGATTTTTCAAAAGATTTGTGCCCACAGACTTTATACAGCAGTTGAATAGAGATGCCCTTAGTATTTCCAGCTCTGTTCCTGTTGGGTTTGGGGATTTTTGTTTGTTTGTTTTGAGTGCATGTCTTGTTTTGTTTTATCCTTCATTTCTGACACATATATTTTTATCAGTTTATCAAGTTATTATTTATGGCAGCAAAGGCCTAAGCAACCTCTGAAGAATAGATTATATGGTGAACAAGCTTCTTGCAAAATTCTTACCTAGTGGTAGGAACTTCACTGATATGATGTGATTAATTTTGTTTGATATCAGCTATCTAGAAGAAGAGCATCAAATCTGAGCTGCTTGTTTAGAATTCTGTATCAGAGAGAGAAAGATAGCCTTCTGTGAGAAGAGAAGCTGCTCTTCTGTGCAGTTCACATGCAGCCAAGATTAAAATCTAGATCAGGTGAGATGAATCCCACCATATAACAAAAGCTGAAGGTGCTGAGAGAGCACAGTGATAGTGTTATGAGAACTTTTACGAAGCCAGATTCTCTTGTAGTCCACATGAAACAACTCTGCCAACCTATTCCTGTGACATTTGATATAAAAGCCAGTATCTTATTGTCCCCAGTAGGAGATGTCACATATCTGAGACAGCATCTGGTGCTGATGATGTGAATAAATGAACTATGAACTGGGCAGAGAACTCGGTACCGCTGTCATGAGACCTGCAACAGGATGTGAACTCACATTTTCAGACATGAAAGGTTGTTTCACTCACCCACTTGACCATCCTACATCCTACTGATTGCTAGGGAAGGAAGCACAAGCCTACAGGAATTGTTCTGCAGTGATGGGTGGACACAGCTTTTAAAAAACTGCCTGAGAACTTTGCCAAAGGGTGGCTAAAATGACTTTCTGATTCCCCTGTTCCATCCATCACGCGACAGTGAGTGATGCCTCTGGAAATAACTCCCTTGGCCAAGCATAACAGTCGCACCTGCCCAGCTGTTCTTGGTGGTCATGCTGTCTTAGGATAGGGTCCAAAGCCCACTGAACTAATTGGAAAAGACCCTGTTGACTGAAGCAGATCTCTGGATCAAACCCTTAGTCCTTATTTTTATTGAATTAACGATGCAAGCTGGCAGAAGATTTCCCTGTATCATGCATGGTAGGGCTTGGGCCTTTGGGATTACTGTAGCAGCTCTATAGTTCCATATTGTCAGAAATTTTATCCCAGTGGTTTTTAGTAAGTGATGTCACTGCTCTCATCTTCCTCTGATGATAGCTTTTTGGCAAAAATCTAGGAGATCTTTAAGACTGAAGGGGCTACTCCCATTTTTCACATAGAAATGGGCTTCTGGAATTGAGTTGTTAATAGGTGAGCAGTCAGCACATTTCCAGTAGATGCAAATGGTCACTCTGAGTAATGAGAGCATGAACCACAGAAAAGGGACGTGTGGGGAAAATCAACCTGTAGTCCACCATGAGGGGGAAGAGAGTTACTGCGTGGTTGGGAAGTTGAAGAGGTGAATTTTTTTCTCATCCTTTATAGAATAAATTAATGCAAAACTCTGATTCAAAGAAAATTAAAGTTATCACATGTTTCTCTCTGTTTATTCCAAAAAGCTTTTTTTTCAACACCTGTAAAGGTAAACATAATTTTTGAATCCCAAAGTCTACTTTTTTCCCAAAGTCATGTTTCTTTGTGAAATTATTTTACTGATATTGTTCTCTTCAAAAGGCAAGCTGATTACAGCGCACTGCAAGGATGTAACCTTGTAAAGACTTTGTAAAAGCACAGCAGAAAACAGAATGTGGGAGATGGTACCCAGCAAGCCAGAGGGTGAAGTTCTTACAGGACTGCTGGCACAAAGCCCCTAGGGATAGCTCCCTGCAATATGTGTTTCCAGTGGAACTGGTTTTTTCAACAGGATTTTCCTTTTTTTCTTTCTTGCTTGTATTCAGCTGTATCTTCAAGGAATGTCTTTTGGGTGGTTATCACATGACAATGCAATCCTTTTTTTTCTTTTCCTTGTCTGTTCTTTCACAGCCATAAATGGAATTGTACAATGAAACAAAAATGACTGTGTGATGGAATTTATCTTAATTCAAATTGGCACAGGTTTACTGTCCATGGGGAAATTGTCAAAAGCTATTAGGTGATCCTGGGGCTTAAGATGTTTTTCAATAAACTATTTCAGATCCATTATGAAGATGGGCATGCAGAGACTTAACTCCCACAGTCTGAAACAACACTAAGCAAGTGAACACTTGCACAAAGTCTGTTAGCACTCTAGATAGCCATAAAATTCAATTCAAGCAAGGAATGGAAATAGGCTGCAGACTCTTAAATCACCGGGGCTACAGCTCTGTTAACTAAAACCAGAGGTCAGGTTCCAGTGCAGACCCCTAGTCAGTCTTTTGTTTAATGTTAAGATGGGCTTTGCTGTAGTTTAGGCATGCTCCAAGTGTCACCTTCCCCATGGCAGTGCTGTGGCAGTGTTTGGGGTCTAAGGTAGACCAGGAATTGACCCAAACAGACCTTTCAGATGTGGTCATAGGTGTGGATGTATAGCATCAGCTGGTCTGTGCTTTGCTGGCCTGTTTTGTTTCTGAATATACAGGTAGTCTCAGATACTTCTGTGAAGCTTTTTCCTCAGTCAGAAATTTGTGTTTCGTTGCCACTCTACCTTACATGGTGGAAGAAATCCTAACCACAAGTCTTTAACTGGCATCATAGATTCAACACGTATCAAACTGGGTGGCTGGGAATGTGAACTAAAGTCTTCTCTGTCAAAAATTGTTATGAAGGACTGTGGAGCAACTTCACCGCGAATCTTAACTTAGTCTTGAAAGAATACAGAGGTGTTAGCAGATCACATTTCTTTCTTCACAGGCTGTGTTAGAGCTCCACCTGGCAGTAAACACAGGGATTGCTTCATTAAACACAGTATTGAAAAAGAAGCAATAGATAGTTCATATGTGAAAGGTTGTCACCAGCTGGAATAATGTGTCCAGTTCATCTTATCCAGAATTTTAGTTCCCCAGTAACACATCTAGATGCCTCCAGATTCAAAACGGAAGTTTTCTCAGTCTTAGATTCGAGACTGATTGTAAAAGAAGGGACAGAAAAGATAGGCAAACAGTTGTGGAAAGAACGCAGAGATAGGTGATGAGAGATGAGGGGACACCAAAATGAACCACCTTGCACATATGCACTTGGCCTTACCCTGTAAGGCACAGAAGGGAAAAAGTCTGATGGAGGTTGAAGAGGTAGGTTTGTGGGTGGTTTTGAGGCAAGATGTGTTGGAACCAACTTTGTGTAAGCTAAAGAAATCAGTTTGTCCGTAGGGGTCTCTCAGAGGTGGGAGTGAACCCCAGCATGGAGAATTGTCTGAAGGAGCAGAAGAGGATGAGACTGTGCAGTTAAAAGCTAGAGAAAAGGATGCTGCAGCAGCTGAGCCATGAGCCTGGCCAAGAGTGTCAGCTCAGTGAATGAGTAAGGAAGTAAATTTTGAGAAATAATGAGCCACAGGGCTTGTCTGACATCTGGAGAATACACCTTTTTTTAAAGAAAAAAAAAATGTGATCTGTAGGAAGTACAGTTCACTGAAAATGAATTGATTTCAGGCCATATACAGGGAAAAGCTATGGCCTCTGATTTCAGACCAGAGGTAGAAATTCAGGCAGAAACTCGGGCAGCTTTGGAAAGAGGAACAGAAACACTAGAAGCAGGAAAACCTTGTGATGCTGCAGCTAAAGTACATGTGCTCCTCCTGCAGCAGCCACGGGAGGGCAGCCCAGGCTTGCTGTTGGCTGCCCCTGCTCTGGTACCTGCTCTGCTCCGAGCAGCCTGCAGCAAACTGAACTGTGCTACTAGCACAGCTAAAGTGAATCCTACAGATCATGGCAGGTCTTCTTTCTTCTCCTTGTTTCTGTAAAATACCAAACGTGGTGTTACGGCTGTGAGTTTGGCAGAGAACAAGGAGGTAAAATTCTCTGCACCCATACTCATACTCATCATGAGAATTTCTCTGGTTTTAGAGCAATTCTTTCAAAAAATGATGTATTGGTGACCATGTGCTGCTTTGGGATGAGAAGAACCACTGAAAAATATGATTATTACCAGCTTTGCAAATGTTACTTGTTATTGCGGAAAACTTGATTTCTACTTGAACTTCTTTCCTAAAATTCCTCTCATCTCCTTGTTCTCTGTCATTCAGTGTCCAAGCAAAACCTACGATCCGCTCATAAAGTCTACCAGGGACTTCCCTGACGAAGTCATCAGCTTCATCAGGCGGCACCCGCTGATGTACAAGTCGGTTTACCCGGTGACGGGAGCGCCGGTGTTCACGCGCATCAACGTGGACTATCGCCTCACGCAGATCGTGGTGGACCACGTCATGGCAGAGGACGGGCAGTATGATGTCATTTTCCTAGGAACAGGTATGGTGGAGAACTTCCAGTGTCACTCTGCACAAACCCCGTCCTTTTAGAGCACCTTTAGTCCAGTAGGTCCTGAATAAACCTGAATAAAACTCTAGATTAATATCTTTTTCCTCTGCATGTGGCTTCAGGAAGCACATAGGTGCTCCTGGTTCTGATCCAGGCCTCCATGCAAGTGCTTAAATTAAATTAATTTGTCAGTTCAGGATATTACTACTGCTGGGATTTAAATGCCTCCTGCTGCCTAGGTGATAAACCATTTAGGGGTCAGAGTACCTGAACTTTCCTACCCTCCAAGTACTGCCTGTCTTTACATTACATGGTAGTCTCATATCCTGCTGAAAGCACATCAATAAAACTATTAAAAGAAATTACCTTGATAGCTTCAAGGAGTATTTCCTATTATCAGTAGTGACATGGTGCTTCAGCATTTTATCTCATGTGATACTGAACAGTTCAAGATTTCAAACTGAGCCTTAGGCAACAGTTCCACTCAACTAATTTTGAAGATAAAAATTAGCAACATGATAGCTCCAAATGTGACAACCAGGATTGAACAGAGAGAGGTTAAGCTATTCTGACAGGGAATAAACTGCTTTGCTGTTTTTCTATGGATAATTATTTATCTGTTACATGTTTATAATAGATAAATGCCTTAAGGAAAAGGCCTAATTTTCCCATAGTAATTAAATCTAGAATCACTGGATGAATCACCCTACAGTGAGGTGTGCTAAGGAATGTGAATATACCTATTCATAACATTTCTGAAGTAATAATCTACCACATTACTCCACTGGGGTTTTTTGTTCTTATTCCATAATTCAACATTGTCTCACTCCATTCTGTGTAGGTCTTACAAAGCACTTTCCACTGGTGGATCTGAGTGCTTTAGCAAGGAGGTCATTGCCATTATCCCCATCTCAGAGAAAGTGAAACTGAGGTACATAAAGGTGGCAAGGTTTATCCAAGTGCAGTGGATGAGCTACTGCCATGAGCTGCAGGGAAATTAAAATTTCAGTTTGAATCCCACCCCAGTGCTATTGGATTGCCCAGCATTTTATCTGGCTTGTGACCAAATTTTGTCATATATGATATGTGTGGGTATTCTGAAGTAATTTGAGGAAAGGAGTGAATTGTCAGAGAGCATAATCTCTTGTAATGTGGGTTGTCTCAGCCTTGAAGAGTTTTCTACCTATGTTACCCCACTCAGGAGTCTAGAGACAGCCTCTGTCTCAGAACTTTTATGTCTTTCAGCAAAAGTGGTTTCACAACCCTTGTCTTCAAAAAACAGACAACGTCACAGACTCTATGTGATCCCAAATTAGTACAGTCAGAGAAAAAAACACTGTTTCATTAAAAAGAGACCATTGAAGTGCTGATTTCTCCCCTGCTGGCTGAGAAGGCTGGAGATGAGCTTTAGGTATGATGATGGAAAATCCTTGTTGCTTTCTGAGAGCAGTATGAATACAGTCAAAAAAGTAAAAGGAACTCATTCCCAAACTGTGTCATGCCTAGGATTTCAGAATGCTCACTGCAACTTACTTTCCTTGTGATAAGAGTGAGAAGAAATAATTTGAAATTCAGTGGTCTGAGAAGATGAGTTCACTTGTAAAAATGTACAAAATATTATTTTAGTGGCTGTAGAGGCTGCTTTCGGATGTTTGCTGTCCTCCTCCATTTTAAAGCTTTTTGTAGAAATAAAATTATATTGAGAGACCAGCAATCAAATACTCCGAGGTTAATGTTCCTACCTGGCATTAAGAGAAACACTTTAAGTGGTCAGGTTTAGAGGTGTCAAGGCCAGCAAGTACCATGCAGTCACTAGATGGCACTCCACAATATGCAGACATTTATTTTTCTGCAATGCCTTCTTTAAAAGTGAGTTTTCTTTCCTTTAAGTGCATGGTTTTGTTCTGTTTTATCCTCTAAATTCATTGTAAGGAAAGAAATTAACACAAAGATAAAATTTCAGTTATATAGAGAGACTGAATAGGGATATAACAAGTAACCCTGGAGATGTTGAGCAGCAGCAGGTCAGTTGCTTATTATGTTTGAATGTACACAGCCAACTTGTACATGTGCAGACTTTGGCAATTATGTCAAACAAACTCTGGAAAAAACCTCTAATTCATAAGGAAAACTGTAATAATTTGGCTTGATTGGTAATATGAACTTCAGTAGTTCGGGAAGAATGAAAATCTCTTTCTTTCCCGTATAATGTATTATTTTTCATTATTTCACTGCTATGTGTAGAGCTTAGGACTAAGCTGCACTGCATCATTCCCACATCCCAGCACCCAATCCACTTCCCTTGAGCAATTTCTGAGCTCTTTTTAAGGCCATTCAAGGTTCACTGATGTGTAATGGTCTGACATGAAGTGAGCAGCTATTTTTTTCACCAAGCAAGAATCCACGTTAAAATTGATGAATAGATTTAACTTTTTAAAAAATCCCTAAATAACTCCAAAGAAGTAATGAATAAATTAAGATTTTGATACTGAAAGAAGTCACTTAAAAAAAGTCCTTAAATGAAAAAATAAATTTAAAAAGTTTTTAAAATTGCTTAACTCATTGCATTAAAATGAAGCTTACTTCTGATTAAGGAGCTATACTGGAAACAAATGAATTCTATAAAAAAGAGGAAATCATTTTCTGCCAATTTAGTCCCCTGAGCCAGTTCTCTTTGGGGTCAGATGGGCCCCAGTTCTGGCTCAGGGAAATGTGCAGAAACTTGTAGCTGGCAGCATGGACGTGCTTGTCTGTGTTTGAGTGTTTGTGTAGCAGGAGAGCTGGACCATCCCTGCCAGGAGCAGCCTGTGACTGTGTTGGCTCAGCCATACAGTGAAACCATAAATGCACTGTATGGAGAGAGCTCTGCAGGCAGCCGTGGATGCAGTGGGGATAGGTGTTCTTGGAAAGCAGCATCCCTCATGGATTAGCTTTATCTACAGGGCAGGAAATGGAGTGGCCCATACATATTGAAACATACTTGTGGGTTTTACATGAGGCACGTTTGTTTCAGATGTGGGCACAGTCCTGAAGGTTGTCAGTATCACAAAGGAGAAGTGGACCAAGGAGGAGGTGGTCCTGGAAGAGCTGCAGATATTCAAGGTAAGCATTAATAGCCACAACATCAATTAAATATTATTCAGGGGACTTCGTGGCCTAAACTGGCTTTGTCTGTCTGGTTGTTTGTTTACTGGAACTCATTCAAGTTTCCAGAGGGACACTATGTAAATTTTTAAATGCCTTGGTATTTTTTGGGCAAGTCAATTGAAAAATGTCCAAAACCAAACAGACCGTGATTTTTCAAACCTGTAGAAAGTGTCATTTAGCCTGCTTTGTTCTAGTTTGAAATCTTACTGTGAGCCCACATTTTTTATTATTTATACATATTAAAATAGTAGTATTGTATTTTTAATGTAAAATTTTCTATGGCCCAATTGGCATTGACAGTATTCCAGGTACAACCATAATTTTTAAAAGACAAGCGCACAGAATTCCATGGGTGCAGAGAAATCCTTTAAAATAACAACACTGGGAATTGAAAACATAAGGAAAATAAAAAAGAAGTTAGTTTTGATTATAAGTGTGCCTTTATTTATTGGTGAAGGCTGACTCAGCATTTTTGACCATTTTGACTTGGTTATTCTGTAACTGGAACCCTGCTAACACCAACGACTTCTTCATAAATACAGCTTGTGAAAAGCCCAAGATTCTTTTTGTTGCACAGGCGCAATTTGTGATTAACTTTAGTGCTGGTAAAGGAGCTGACATCAACATTTACATCAGAAAAATGGAAACCTTTGTCTTCCCTACTGATTTTCTTTTCCATTTATTAGTTTCTTCTTAGTTCTTTGCGTTCTCACTTTGCTTTCTTCTCATGCTGTGCAGCTCTTCTTCAGTTTTCACTTTGCTTTTCCATCAAAGTGCATCTGCATCCACAGCATTTTGATTAATTTCACACATATCTTCTCTCCTATGCTCTGTCCAGCCCAAATTGTTGTTCATACTGAACAAATGAATTTGGGAGTTTTCCAAGTGTAAGCATAGGATCATTAACAATTATTTCAAAGAGTTCATTTCTTTACATGCCTTTTGATATGTCATGTGTATGATGAAACTTTGATTTAAGAAACTTTGATTTAAAGTATCTCTATGTCTTCTTCCCACTGTCTTGGACACCAATTATAAATATCACTCAGAAAATGCCAAGATTACTCAGTGGCCTGCCAAATAATGAGCAGTTCCAGTACGTGCACCAATTTGCTGCATTCTTAAAACATAACGTCAAGGGAAAATGTGCCATATCATATTTAAAACAAAAAGAGGTCATTTTTTTCTGCTCTGCAGACATTCCTTCACATTTTTATTGGTAATGTTTATAACTGCTACCTCTGTGTTTTTGAATCCAGAAAATTGAAGGGGGTAATGGCTGAAAAAATGTGCTTTATTTCCTCAAACTGCATTAATATTAAACAATAGGCTTAGATTAATCTTCTATTGGGTGATAGTTAATACCCTGAGCTTTGTGCTGCTCTTACATCAGTTACAGGCAAAAATTTCACTGTCTCTCATAGCCATGAATATATCCTGGTGCAGAGATCTGCCTATGTATCCCTTAAATGGCAGCTAAGCCTTTCAGATAGTGCTTAATATGAACTAAAGTTGATGCAAAGGCTCATTGCCAGGATGGGGTAGATAGCAAACTCTGAGAAGCTAATTCCCTCCTTCCAGCTGGGGAAATTTATGGGAGTTCTTTTTGGCAACATGAATTTCTTGATTTTCTGTTGTTTGGGATTTTTTTTGTTTAAACCATGCAAACGAACCTGCAATTTTATTTGCTTATTGTGTGTTAAGTTTTGCTCTCTTTTTCGCTAAGAGCAGGGAATTTGTAAACTGATACACTTTGCTGTTTTATTTTTCAGCATCCTTCATTTATCTCGACCATGGAGATTTCTCAGAAACAGGTAATCATAATCTTGTTTAACTACTGGAGGATATGGGGTACACTGAACACCTATTTTCAGGTGACGCCTGTTGCTTAGTTGCCAAGCTTTCCACGGATGTCTCTTAAAATGTAACTGGAAGGAAGGAGATATATGTTTGAAATTGTTTGCTTGCCTAATTCCTATTTGCTTACAAACAGTAATTTGTGTACCCAGGCTCGTAATTATTCAGGGAAACAAACCTTTAGTCATATGGTAGTGGGATTGTAAGTGAAGCCAATGCACATTCTTTTTCCAGCCTCCAGAAATACTTGTCTCTTTACAATCTAGTAATAAATTATTATTACTATTTTTGTTTTTATTTTTATTAGTAGTCAGGAGAGATCAGGGCCTCACTGTGCTAAAATTTGTATGCACACAACCAGTCCCCCTCCTCTAAAATTGCAGCCTGAATCTGGGTGGTCCAACCCTGGCAGCGCAGGGGCCGGTCCCAGCACAGTATCTCCTGATGGGAAAGAGTTTTATGGCAGCTCCAAGCTCTGGGATGGCTCCTTGCATGTTCAGGAGGCAGTGTGACACCAGAGCCACCCGTCCCTGACCCGCAGAAGTGGCCAGAGCAGCTCTGGCACAACACGGCTCACTCACACGGGAGGAGGTATTTTGCCTTTCAGGCACGCACAGCACAGCTGGGTCCCATCTCCCATGAAAAAGGTGGCAGGCCAGATGGAAGGGCTGCATGAGCCAGCTCCAGCTTGGACCACCCTTGGCTCCACAGACGATCCACTTGCACGCTGGGGAGAGGGGAGTAACATTATCCCTGTCCTACCTCAGGATCAGAAGCAGAACATGAAGTTTATTCACGCAAGGTCACCCCTAGTTCCCAGATTGTTAACATCATGACTATCCAGCCCTTGTTTTTAAATGTGTTATTAAGCCATTCTTTCCGTGGTTTGGTTCTGATCTTTTACTACAGCACACATCTGAAGGTGTGAGGGTGTTGAGTGCTGGTGTCTTTCCAGGACTGCAGTCCCCTTTCCTCTCTGCTGTATAGCTGGGATGGATGGGCACTGGCCAATTCACACTGAGCCCTGAGAAACATTTCACACTAAAGGAGGAATTTTCCCCTTGTTTTACAAAATGTGGGATAAGGTTAAAAGTCTGCAACTGTGGTACTGAAGAAGGGAACTTTTTACACTGGCTACTTGGAGAACACTTCTAATTAATTCGCTTTGCCTGATTTGCAGCAACAATTGTACATTGGTTCCAGGGATGGATTGGTTCAGCTCTCTCTGCACAGATGTCACACGTATGGGAAGGCTTGTGCAGACTGCTGCCTTGCCAGAGACCCATACTGTGCCTGGGATGGAAACTCTTGTTCCAGATATGCCCCCACTTCTAAAAGGTAAGAAAAAACCACAACGTGCTGTAAAAGATCTTGCTGCTTCCAAGAATTTTAGATGTTCCAATTCATAACTTGTTGCCTTTTTACTTAGCATATCATTTGCCTTAAAATGCCATCATACTCTGGCCATGTTTCACATTTCTGCTCGAAGAGCTGTGAAGACAACATAGCTTTGTTTAAGTGTGTGTGACAGTAACTTGGCCATGGCAGCTAGCATCATAAATCCATCACTTTCCTTTTTTATGCTGAATGCTTTAAGACACAAGATGCTCAGATGGAGGTCCAGGTTGTGGCTAACTCTACCCAAGAGGCAAGAGCCTCTCTTAAGCTTCTGACTTTTTCAGAGTAGTTAGAAAGCAGAGTTTAACATAGCATCCCAGAGTGGTCAATAATAAAATATATTTAATTCCCTGACCTAACCCAACAATTGTATTTGTGGTCTAGCCATGAGAGGGAGACAGAGATTTACGTACCATGATTTGACCACATTGGCAGCAGTCTTTCCACAGTGAAAGAAGCTTCATCTGAATTTTCTGTACCCACCAGCTAGGACAACACCTTGGGTCTGGATGGAGGGAGAGCACACAGCAGGGTCTAGCAGTGCAGTGCCTAAGCTGCTGGATGTGCCTCCTGAAGGTTTTGGCTGATTTAGCTGGAATCAGAGTCCTTCACAGCCTCTTTATTCTGCTTTGGACAAAGTCCTCCTGACAGTAATTCTTGCAGTGGGGTTGTAGTTAGAGCTCAGGCTCTGGAATGACACTTTCTACCTTAGGGGTCACAGGGCTGGGTCCTGAGCCATTGAAGTTAATGACTCATAAGTTATCATGTCATGGTGTCAAGAAACTTTATGTGTTCTCCCTCATAACCAAAGCAAACTAAATTCAGAGAAGCATAAAAGAAAGGAGAAAAGCAAGTGTTCAGGCTCACTGCAAAGTTAGTGACACATGAGGCTTGCTGAAGTCTGGGGTGGGCTGGGACACGGAGATCGATGGTCCATGCTTTTTAACAGATGTGCAGCTTGGAGGGAAGGCCAAAAGTCTGTGTCTCCAAAACAAAAGATGGGTGACTGGCCCTGGGAATCCTGCAGCAGATCAGTTACTTGAATGTTTTCCTTCTGTGCTGAAGGCTGTGCTTCCAGCATGTCTACAGCTTTTGCTCAGTGAACAGATCAGCCTTAGCAACCTGCTCTCCTTCTGAGGCCGTGCTCTGCACATGGGAGGTCCCACTGCTGCTGCTTGTGAGGAAAGAACCAGTTCTTTCCTGGGTCTCCAATTCTTCTACTGAAAAAATTGAAAAAAGTTTCCATTTTTTTCCCATAGCTCTTGTGAAATAAATCCAGTCATACACAGAGGAAGAGTTTGCTTTTTTTTTTAGTGCTCTTACACTGAAATGACAGTAAATCATGGTGAGTTCATGTGACAAACTCAGAGATTGTTAAGCAAGTTAGTAGATCATCTCAGACCATAGCCTTATGTTTTTTTCTGTCCATTAAGATGAAAGATAACCAGATTTGTCAATTGTTTTTTAACAAACTAAAATACATGCTATTCTCTCTACATTTTAATAATTGGTTTATTAGTCAGTATTATCTTGGGCTAATGCTGAGCTTAATTTTGAATATTACCTGTTGAACTTCAGATGTTTTTCATTCTGCAACATGAAATGTTTTTAGGTATTTGCAACACAGTCAACCCCACCATCAGACCTGTGCTCCTAAAGCAAGTTTAGACACTCTTTCTGTCACTGCTTTACACATTCTTTATTTTAGGCAGATAGTTTTCTGTTGCTTTTTCTCTTTTCCCTCCCAGTGGTTTTCCCAAATCACAGGCTCTTCCCTTGATGTCAGTCATACAAATCTCTCTAGGCCACATGCTGCTTTGAGGGTGAGACTGTTTCTAGTTAAGACTGTAATTGTCAGCAGTAGGATGGGAGCAATGCAAGTCCACATCTGCTGAGCTCCTCTGTATTTTGTTGTTGCATTCCAGCAATTATGTCTGAAGTGTTACAAGTTTGCATGCTCTTCCCATAGGCGAGCCAGAAGGCAGGATGTCAAGTATGGAGACCCAGTTGCACAGTGCTGGGATGTGGAAGACAGTGAGTATTTTTCACCTTTCTTGCTTTTTTGTCACTTAGGCAGCAGATTTTGCTGTGAGGGTCTCTGTCTCCAAAAACTTGCTAAGCTCAACAGAACAGTTGCCGTTGCCACACTTCATCTCCATTACCCCTCACACAGTTAAATTTTCAGAGCTGGAGCTGGTAAGAGACAGCCACCATGGGATGTCACCCTGGCATCCCTTATGGACAACCCTCCCCAGCACTCACACCAGGCAGGGAGATATGCCCCTGACACCAAAACATCACACATCCCTGAAGGCAGCTAATGGGGTGTGCATGATGTTCCATCCAGAAACAGGGCAGCAAATCCCACAGGAAGCTTGCAGGGTTGGGTGGGGAACATGCCATCTCTCCTCTGCCACTTGACACAGGCCCCAAGGCTGAGCTGCAGCTGCCAAACCAGCCCCTTCCCCTTCCCACAGCTACTTAAATACTCCTGTTATTAACAAGAACCTACCCCTTTCCCCCTGCCTGTTTCCCCCTCCCTTTCCCACACCCTCTTTTCAGATGCCAAAGGGTCTGGCTGCTCCTCTGGCATCTGCAGCCCTTCTCTCTCAGCGAGCACTGTCAGTGTGAAACCCTGCGGTTACACAGCAATGTCTGTGGCAGCATAAAATAAATGAATAGCATTCAAACCCAAGCGTGGCTTTGTCTGGGGTTCTTCTAGCTGCTTATTAAAGTGAACAAGCCAGACAAAACAGTATTGATTGTATCACCACGTTGAGCACTGGCTTTGGGACAAGCCACCCCTTCCCATTGATCTCCGGTTATTCCGTGCCGCTGCGGTGCTGAGTCCCTGCTGCAGACCTCAGTGGGAGGCAGTGCAGAAATCAGAGCTGCTTGCCATGGGATCAAAGCCTGAAGTCTGTTGCACAGTCTAGAGGGCTCTGACTGTGCATGTGTGCTTGCAGACATAGTTAAAAAGTTAGAGTAAGATCTCATTTCCATCAAAGTCAATGGCAAAACCCCTGTGTTCATCCCAAGGGCCAGAATTTCCTTGCTTGCTGCTTGCCACGACTCTCCAAACACTGATATCTGAGACTGTGAAAAGCTCAAGGTTATAGAAACCCTAGCAGAAAGGCTGACAGTGTCACATTTTCCTGGAAGGATAAAGAGATACTGGAAGAGTGCGCTTTGTTAGACAAATCTACAGTCTTGTAGCACAGCAATTGGTATGAATTCTTTGCCCTGACACAGTGCCACCAATAGCAATTTTATCCACCTGGGAGTGACTCCTGTGTGCCATAAACCCATGAAGATGACCTTTGCTACTCCAGGCTCTTGGCTTATTTAGGCCATTTGTGATAATCAGTAATATTATGGCCCCCAAACTTATTTAAATCCACTGCTCCACTGTGTGAGATTCTCTCCCAGAGACTTTGTTGGCTGAATGAAGTTGTTTGGCTCTACTGAAATCTTAGTGGCACAGGGAAATGATGCAGAGAGCTTGAATTTCTATACATCTCATACAGGTACTTGTCGTATTGAAAGCATGATCCAAAATTGTTTTAATTCTGATGTGGAGCTAACTTTTGATTCAGGAGACACCATTGTTTTCACCTTCATTTCTGTTATTCACAAGACATAAGAAACAGCTTTAGTCTCTTGCTAAGGTAGGTAAGACACAGATAAGACAGACTAGAAGGAAAAATGAAGATGCAGAGATCAGAAATTACTTGCTCAGATTTACAGAAGACCAAGAAAGGATTTCAGATCTTTTCATGGCTCCTTCAGTATTTGTTCTGAAACATACTACAGAGCATTTCAAGTTGGACCGAAGGGAGGCAAACTTCAGTTTACTTTAGCCCTGTGACTCCTTTGGGTGAACAAACCAGACCATACAATCTAACTTAACAGGTTTAGCTCAGGTTTAGTAGTTGCATTACTTAAAGGGAAAATACAGGTCAGCTTTTAAATTCCTCATAGGTGAAAGCCCCAAGTTTAAAATGGAGCAAGCTCATGATACAGATTTTATTGACCTCCTTAAAAACCAGTTGCACTGAAGGAAGGTTAGCAGCCGCCTCTAAATCCTCATAGTTATAGTTTAAGCTAAAAGTTAAGTTTCCTTTTGCGTTTTTATAATTCACTCACTCTTATAGCATCTGTTCTGAATCAGGCTGTTTTCCCATTGCTTTAAAAAGCAGGTCAGGGTTAATCTCCTGTACCATGTTTGCTTTCCAGGCATTAGTCATGAAACTGCTGATGAAAAGGTGATTTTTGGCATTGAATTTAATTCCACTTTTCTGGAATGTACTCCTAAGTCCCAGCAAGCCTCTATTAGGTGGTATGTTCAACGCTCTGGAGAAGAACATCGAGAAGAGGTAAGTTATAATCATCAAGGCAGGTTTCCTCCATAGGGAATTCAGCTGAGCATTGAGAGGCAGGAGTTACTGGGACTAGTGGATGTTTTACTTTCCCTGCCTCACCTTGGGTATCACATAGCATTCTGCTATCACCATTTGGGGCATGCAGTGGGGAAGAGAGAAGCCATTTGCACTGTATCATAAGCAGATTTTGATATTTATTTTGACTTACCTGGTTATCCTCTTTAATAAAAAGGGAGATAATATAGATCAGTGATAAAAAGTCAAAGCTGTTTTGTCCTATAATTAACACATCTGCTTCTGTAGGCAAAAGTATGTTCAAAACCCTGTGTTTCAGTGAAGTCTCAGCTCTATTTAGTGTCTGATTGCTTTCCCTTACCATGTTAAGCAGTGTAGCTAAGAACTGCATGTATGGTTTGCTGCTTCTCTCCATCTCTCCCAGAGGAGGAATGGTCTGTGGTTAAAAGGCTTTTTATTTGCTTTTTTTCTTGTTAGTGGAGTCTGAGATTTTTTGCTTAAATGGCATTTAGAGAATTCAGGTTAAGGATTGCTCCATGCATCTGGTGTAGAAAGCAGTGAGATTTGTCATGGCCCTTAATTCCTTTGGGATGCAACTTTGGGGTCCTCACTGATGGAGAAGCTCTGGAGAAGCCTCCAGATTGCTGCAAACCTTGTGCACAATTTCCTGATGATTCCTCTCTGAGCTAGTGACAAAGGGGCTCTCCAACATGACTAAAAGGTCAATGTGTACTGGGACTGGTTTGGACTGGGTTTGTGAGTGAGTTTCAAACCTCAGGAGTTTTCATAGCCTTTCTCTTACATGAGTGATTTTGTGTCTGAGGCCAAGTCCTGCTGTGAAGGCAACCATGGCAACAGGGAAGGAGAAGGGAAATGAGCTGCCCTTTCAAAGGATCTGGTCCCAGGTGCTAGATATGCCTTTCTGTTAGATGTTCATCCAAGACAAAAATTAGTTTAAATGACAGGAACTATCAAACATAAAACTGGTCAGAGATAATTCATCCTATGAGTGTTCCTGAGTGCAGAGGACGTGCTGGTCCTTTCCAAAGGCTGGGGAGATGCTGGCCAGTGCAGGTGTCTGTGAGGGAATCACCTCTGGGTGAGATGTGACTCATGGTAGTCACCCCAAAGTTGCATCCCCAGTTATGTCTTGGCCCAGAAAGCCAGAGTTAGGGAATACTTCTGATTTTCTACCACATAACATAACAACCTACAAGGCTGTATGTTGACTGTAACACTCCAGTACTTTTAGTTTATTCCCCTTCTTTTACGCATGTTTTGGATTGGCAAAACTTTTTTCCTCTGCTGGGGGGAAAAAATGTAATTAACTTTTAGACAGGTGCATTAACACCAAAAGAAAGATATTACTACTTTGAAATACTACCTGTAATTCCCATTATAGCTGTATGTGGAGAAAAATTGTCTTCTGATCAGATGGCCAAGCACTCTCTCAGACACAGGAGGTTGAAGAGCACAGCCAGCTATTATTGTATTGGCATTTAAAGACCTACACCTACAGTCATTCATTTTACTGAAATGGAGTTACCTTTACTCTCCTGTACAGGAGACTCTGTGCTCACCTTCCCTAAGGGAGCAGTTTGTAAATGCACTCACATATTTGGTCAGGGAAACAAGTAAAGTACTTTCTTAATTATTACTATGTATTTAAGACTAATTCTAAAGTAAATTTAAGCAGATAGTTAACAGGTTTCTGACTTGGAGGAGAGGGGGTGTTTTTTTCTTGTTGTTTTTCTTCCCTTTTGTGTGGTTTTCTTTCTTTTTTTTATGAATGAGAAGTCAAGTTTTTAGAAGACTCAGTCTTTTTAAAAGGAATGTGTTGCAACTATACCATGAACTAAAAACTTTGCATAAAGGAGCCAGTTTCCTGTGAAGAATGTAATATTTCTATATCATAAGAGATTACACTTTGAAGACTTAAAAGCCTCTTTTGAAGGGCTGCTTTTGAGTCTTTATCTGTGTCAATTTAAGGAAAAAGATATTATCAGTTGATTTTCTCATAAATCACAGGTTCAGCTAGGCCTCTGAAGGTCGTGGAACCAAGCTCAAGCTGTCTTTCTTGTTTGATCATAGAACAAACTGCAGGTCAAACCAACTTTTGAGCAAATTTACAGCATGCTAACATGTATGGCATAGCCTAAATAAAGGCTATACTCCTTCTTGATATACATTGTATTTCCAAGAGGTTTTTTGTGGCAGTGGCTCCTCCTATTTGTTCAGATCCAAATGCCCCTTTCCCAGGCCTGGTGATGTCCAGTACAGCAGGACTGCCCAGCAAGCCAAGGATGTGCACGTTGGGAGGGATTTAGGGAATGTGTGCACATGTGTGGTGGCATTAGGAGCCCCAGCAGGCACACAGAATTCATCTTTGCACATTAACAGCAATGTTTACTGGGCTTGCTCTGTGTAAACAGTCTGACATCTGTTTGCATGAGAAAAGTAAATCTTTCCTAAAAGGCTGGATTAACCTCTGAGGCAAATTTAGTAGAAAATTTGAAGGAGAAATGTGCACAGATTTTCTACAATATGAATGTTAAAAGTAGGCAAGGAGCTTCTTGCCACACTTTGTGCCTTAACCCACAGCAGTGCCTCTGTGTTCTGGTTTTGGTAAAACTCAGCTCTTGGGGTGGTTTTGGGGTTTTTTTGGTTGGGGTTTTGGGGGGTTTTTTGGTTGTTTGGTTTTTTCAGTCTGAAGATAATAGCCTGTAGAAATGCATATGCACACATTGATGATTAGAGGATCAAGTCACTTAAAGACAGTGTATAGATATTAGTTTTGTTTGAAGTTTGCCATAAAATTCTACTAATAACAATTTATAGTATTTTGACCCAGCTTAGTTTGAGGATCCTGAGAAATTGAACTCCTGAACAAAATCTATTTGCTTATATTGGTATACATCATTTTTAGAAGAAACAAAAAAAAAAGGAAACTTTTTATTTACTTTTTAAGATAACTATATTAATGTAGAAATTACAGGTTTTCAAATGCGGGAAGTTAAATTCCTAATTTCATTCATGGATCCCGAAATGATTGACCAGGTCTGTAGAGATGCTGAGCAATCATTCCTCTTATTTGATGGAATAAGGGTGAAATGGTTAAAATGTTAATCCCTCGATAATTTGCAGATGCAGAAACTGAGGTTTCCAGGTTTTCTAACTTGACTTACCAGTGAAAATGAGTTCACAAGTATAAAAACCTGATTGGAGACCTTCATAGAAAATCTAAAGAGCAGAGTAATTGACTTTCTTTTCAAAGTACTTCAATTTGACAAAAATACTATATGTGACAGAAACAGTGAGGTCATATTTAATGTATATCTTGATCTTTGCTCAACCAATGCATTACCATAACTTTTCCCATTACAATTATATTTTCTGCTTTCTCTGTCTCCCTTCCTGCAGCAGATTTCTCAAATAACACTGTGCATTCTTTTGGTGCATGTCTTAGCAGTATAACTTATTGTGATGACGATACCATGCTTTGGAAATGACTCCACGCACCTGGAACTTAGGTTACGGACTTTTAGTTCCAGGGCTGGAGCTGTAATGTCTTAGCAAGTCTTTAAACTTGGCTTTACAAAGAGATGGCTTTGCACTGTCCCAGACATGCACTGCAGCTTCCTGAGGGAAGGGAAAGGGCAAAATCCAGACTAGATGGGAAGCATTTGGCCCAGCAGGATGTCCCCGACATTTCACCCTTAAGGTCACAGTTCAGAATGTGACTTCCAGGCAGAGCAACCTGTGGGGAGGGACAGGATCTCCTGTGGTACAGAAGCTGTCACCAGGTCATTTTGCTGCCAGTGGGAGTACATTTCCCTGTAGTTTAGGGCTGTTTTAAGGTCAGGAGTCAAATATCTAGTGCTTTTGTGGTTAGTATTGCTCACGCAATTGATCATGTTTGTTCCTGTGCGTGCAGCGTTAGTCACTGGGATGACGGAGAGTGTTTCAGTGCCTGGAGTTCATAAAAAACTCTGGGGACGTCATCTGTTCTTAGTGTCTTAAACTGCTGGAGCTCTCTGAAGCTTTAAACAGATACTAGTTATTTCTCAAAAAAAGTCCTGTGTTATTTTATGTATATGATAAGTGTCAGGACCGCAAAAAGCAAATGCGTGGCTCCCTACAAAGGCATTCGTTTTGGTGCCTCGTTGCTCTAAAAAGCTTCAGCCCCTTTGCTTTAGGCTGCATTTCACCCTCAGTCCCCTATGGCTCCCAATCTACCAAGCTGCCACCTCGGCATCAGGGGACAGAGCAAACCATATGGTCTAAAGTGACAAAATAGGTGCAGATCACTTTTAACTTTCTTCTTTCTGCGCTGCTTATACCTGGTGGTGAAAATAAATCCACCAAAATGCCAGGGACATTCCAGTTTCTCCTTCAGCAGTTCTCAACCTTTCCACATTCCTGCCCCACAGCTCAGACTGTGTTTTCCTGATGGACCAAACTTAAAGACCATCTGATATTTTGGTAGATACAAGAGCTGGACCCACTTTTGGGCAGGACATTTTGCAGGGCACAACACTGACCTAGCCCCCCCAGCAGAGCAGGGGGATGTTGTTTCATTCGACATTTTAGGCATTTTTTTTTCAATTTATCCAAGAGATAAGTTTTAGTATCCTTTTGCATCTGGAGGTTTTTACATCGTGATGGCAACTTTGTAACAAATATCTGGTCTAGCAGAATCTTAAGAATAAAGGCCATGGATTCAGTGCCAGCGCTGAAATCCAAAAGTTGGGTGGGTGGCTGAGTAAGGCAGAGGACATGCAGCAAGGACTGAATTTCCAGTAGTACCTTCTGCCACGGGAGTGAATTCAGTGTTTGAATCTTTAGGTCAGTGAGAAAAAGAAAGTCAAGAATGTTGGGAAAGAAAAAAGAAAAGAGATGAATTCTGCAGCCTAAGGACTACTTATAGTTCTCATGCTTTCGTTCTTTTATTTTACTTTATAACTTCTTTTTCTTCTAATACCTTGAGTGTCTTAAGTAAGACTAATATTTTTGACAGTTTCATGGGGAAAGAAGTAACTCTGAACTGAGTGACATTTCTGATTTGATTTGGATATATTGGAGAAGTGATAGGAATGGAGGAATTTCAAGTTTAGACTCAGAGCAAGAAGTAAACTTCACCTTGAAACTAATAGGAATCATGCGTGTCCATAATGCCATTGTACCAGCAACATGTTCTTCATTTTTCCTGAGGCTGGTGGTGGTTGAATTAAAAAAAAAATGTTAAAAAAATTAACTGTACAGCTGTGTTGTAGCTAAATTGTTATTTTCCCATACAAGAGAAACAGTCATGTGTAACAATAATGTCAGAAAAACCCTAGAGTGATCTTTATTTCCAGTCAAATGATGAGGATGAAGAAGAGAACAATAGAAAAAACAAAGATGAATGTGAATTCTCTGCAAATGTTCCTCATTTTCTTTTCTCCTTCTCTCAATTTGTTCAGGGGTTGCAGCTACCCCATGATTAGTCTAGCTTTACCTCTAACATTTTTTCACATGTTGATTAATGAGAAAAGGCAGGCTTTGAAGCCACTTTCTTCTCCCAGACAGGTGCAGTGTTTTAACTGTGAAAGAGCTGACATGTGAATTATTTGTAAAGAGGGAGCTATCTAAACACATCATTAGCAAAGGACAAAAAGCATTGACCTAACCTGGTGCCACAGCACTTTCAAATCTTTGGTTGTTTTCCAACTTACTGATTGTTGAAAGATTTGCCATCATTATTGGCAATACTTTTTTTTTTCTTCATTGTTAAATTCAGGTTGTGAAAATCAAATGTTAGATTTGCATGGAGTTCTTTTCTCTTTGTCATACATTGCCAGAATCTATGGCATGTGCCATAATTCAGTTAATGTAAATTTTGGAAAACTTACGTGCTTATCATGAAGGATGAAAGTACAATTTGTTGATACAATCTCATCAAAAATCTGCTTCCACTTCACTAAGAAAAGAAAGTGATTGGTAATCAATTGCTTCATTTTTTGTGATTTTTAAGTTGTTTCCTGTGGAACAAAGCTGTCTTTCATGTTGAAGTTGTATTGTATGTTCAAATTTAAGGACATGTCAGCAAGCTTTTATGAATTTAAGCCTGTGTACTTCTGAATTGCTAAATCCTATTTAGAAATATTTTAGAAGAGTTAATGATTTTGACATGGTGGGGGGTGAAACAGTGAATCCACAATTGAACAAAACAAAATTTCTTTTATCTAAGTAATCTTTTCACTTTCCTCAGAATTTAATAAAATACATTTTACATCTATAGGTCAGGAACCAAAGACCACATTAAACATTCAAGTGAAAGGTTAAAGATCTACTACCAAGTAATGAAATGCCAGGTGTTTATGAAACTCCAGAGCCCTGTGGGGAGGAAAGCAGAGAGGAAAGACAGGAGGAGTTCTGAACCTATGGGTAAAACAACATAAACAGGATACCAAAAAGAGAAGTGAGGGGGGAAAGCAGTAATGAAGTGTTGCTCAATATGTGTGAAATCGGAGCCATAATTTTATCCTGCCAGAGGATAAGAAAGGAATGAAGAATGAAGGAACAGAGGAAGAGGTGACAGTCACCCTAAATCAATGTCCAAGGTTAACACAGGACACTGTGTAGGAGCACTGCTTCATTAAAAATAGGAGTAATGATGGGCTGGGATTAAGGGACATAACCAATTTAGACTTTACCTTTCTCCGCAGTATCCCAAGGCAGAGGGGGGGACAGCTCCATCAGTTAACACATTTATGACTAAAAAGTGATGGCTGTTACACAAATGGCAAATAGTTGTGAGTAGCAGGGTGCTGGACTTGGGGGTCCGGTGATCTTTTCAAGTCTAGATCTGCCATTATTCTGCCTTTCTTTCACTGAAAAGAGGCAAAGCCCTAGAGAGGGCACTTTGGACTGGCACCCAGCCAGCCCAAACAGCCAGCTGGAGCTCTTCCAAGAGTGGGAGGTGCACAGCTGTCAAGAGGCTCTAGACTACAATACTGGCAGAGCCACCGGCAGGCAGATGCTACTGCTGCGATTGCATCAAGCCCCAAGCTCAAAGACATCAGTCCTGTTTTCACTCAGGCAATGTGGGAACTTGGTCTTTGCACAGTGCCTTATGAAACCCAAATGTCTGGAAGTTAGCTGCTTCTTCCCAGGCTTCTCCCCTCAATTTCAGAAACTTGGATCTTCATGTTGACATGAAGCCTGAGCAGAAGAAAGGGATTTCCTTGTTGTCTTGCAAAAGCCAGGCCTCCAAGCACTTCCAAGCTACTCTCTGTGAAGCACAGCACCACAACACAAGGAAACACCTGTCCTAGACATATTTCTGCCTACAGTGCCTTATTTGTAGATTCTTTTGTAAATTTTATGCTCCTGTTTTTACTGTAAAAAAGGAGCATTTACTTAGAGTGAAGTGTCACTAGCTGATCCAGTTGAGGACTAGTGCCCTGTGCCGTGGGTTCTGCAAAAGAAGAGCAGCCTTTTCTAGTTTGTCTCCCTGTTATCTTGTGTGCATGTGGCTTGACCATAATTTATCTGGTTTAAACTCAGTGTGGTAAATCAGAAGTAGCTTGTGCTCATGTAGCACCTGTTGTCAGGGCAATCGATTTTCCAGGAATTTCCTGAAATTTGTATAATTTCACCCTCCGGGTACTGAGTAGACATGCTTATATACAGTTTACAAACAGTGAAACTAAAGCTCTCAACACCAACAACTGGGGGCAGGAGCCAAAAAATACTTGGCCAGAGAAACAGGCAACCAGAGCTGCAAAATCTGACCTGCTTTTGTTGGAGCTGATTTCTTGTGTCTGCTGCTCTCCTATCTGTGGCAGTACACAGGCCTGTATCCATCCATCCATATGACTTTCCTGCATACCTGTCTGATGCATATATTACTGAAGACTTTTACAGCTGAAGCAGTAGGAAACAAAAATCTCTGTCTCTGGTTGTATTATATTTATGTGTATTGTTTTTTCTGGTGATCTCAATATGGTGTCTAAAACTTTTTTAATGATTTCAAAGTCATTGTCATAGAAACTTAGAAAAGGGTAAAGCTAAAAGCACTGTAAGGTCATCTCATCCATCTCTTTGCTCCAAGAGACTCTATTATGATAAAGTACTAGTGAGTTAGAATCATAACAGATGGAGAATCATATGTATGTATAATTTTTTTCCCATGGAGTAGCAGAGGGAATCGTGTGCAGATTTTTTACATAAAGAAACAGTGTGTAGCTTACCCACTGTGAATAAATCTAATTTAATCATCTTTATGCCTCCCCGATCTTCACCCTCTGAAGTTTGCTGGAGGGTCAGATGTGCGCTCTGGGAAACTTTGCAGATTCTGTGTTGGTTCTTTCCTCCCCCAGGCCCCTCCTTCTCAAACCCACTACCCAGCCTTGAGCTGAATTTTTCCCCCTCGGCAGTGATGCCAGCAGCAGAGCCGAGGCTGCCTCCAGCAGCAGTGCAGGTCTGTGGGTTCCAGCTGTGCTGCAGCCTCTGTGTGGCAGCAGAACACAGCACGCCTGGGAGGGAACAGCCTGGGACAAACCGGCATCGTTTTCAAAGGAAATGCTGGTGTTGGATGTCAGGAGTTAGGGCTCTGCTTTCTACTTCCACCTTTGCTACTAATCTTTATATGGTCTTTGGCAAATCACTTACCTTCTATGTTTCCCAGATGCAAAAATACTTAGGTGCCCAGTGCCCCATCCTGATTTTTGGTTTGGTTTATTCTTTTGATTTTTTTTTTTTTTGAGGAGAGCTATTTTTTGATTTAGGTTGTTTTTTAATTTTCAAATTACCAGATACATAACTTACCTGACAGTGTTACTAGTCTAAGGTAGACCTTACTTTTAACATGTGAGACCCTGTATTTTTGAAATATATCTGTTCGCAAATTAAATTACACCTCTATGCTGTCAGGCTTCAGCTCCCACTTGCAATCTTATTCTTTTCTTTGGGGTTTTGGTTTTTTTAAAATTCTTATTTTTCTCTAAGTTATTCTCCACAGATCTTAGCAATAAAAGAACAGTACTTTGTTGTATCCATCCAGTCTTATTGCCTGCTTTTAATCACATCTCAGTGAGTCAAAGCCAGGATCAATTTCCTTTTGTAAAACTTGGTTGAAGAAGATCAGAAACACAACATTTCACTGTAAAGATCAGTAGTAGTATTCATATTCATCATAACAGGGCCTCAGCACTGCAAGCACTCTGGTATTTTGGGTGTATTACAGATAACTCAAAAGCAGCAGTTAAAAAAATGGTGGGATTTGTGGCAGTAAATAGCTCCCCTTCCTTGGAGAATGCAGCCTCACTCACTGCATGGTGCTGAGTGTTGCTGTCTGTCCTGTCAGCTGTACAGCATGTGTCTTTTGCTACTGCATGCTGAGTGTCCATGATCCAGATGTTGCAGTTAGGAACAGGACTCGGGCCTTGAGGGAACTGCTGGTTTCTGTCCCAGCTGCACCGTAGGGATGGGATACCCTGGCTATGTGCCAGCCAGGCCATGTCTCTACCTCAGCATAGCACTGACACACACATCTCATTTTGACAATGAGGCTCACCTCCTGTGTTCTTTCCTTGTCCAACCCCACAGCTGAAGGCTGATGAAAGGATCATTAAGACAGAGCATGGGCTGCTGATCCGCAGCTTGCAGAAAAGGGACGCGGGAGCCTATTTCTGCAAAGCCCAGGAGCACACCTTTGTCCACACCATCGTGAAGCTGAATTTGAACGTCATCGAGAACGGACAGATGGAAAGCACTCAGAAGACTGAGGATGAGGAGGGCCGGGTGAGGGATCTGCTGACGGAGTCCCGGCTGAGGTACAAGGACTACATCCAGCTGGTCAGCAGCCCCAGCTTTAGCCTGGATGAGTACTGTGAACAGATGTGGCACCGGGAGAAGCGGCGGCAGCGGAACAAAGGTGGTGCCAAGTGGAAGCATGTGCAGGAGATGAAAAAAAAGCGAAACCGAAGGCACCACGAGCCAGCCAGGCCACCATCGACGTAGTTTGTAAATGCTATTTAAAGAAAGGACATTTTCCATTAAAAAAAAAAAATACTGTGTTCTGGTTTTGTGCATCTTGCCTATGAATTAGTACTGCTTCTTCTTGAAATCAGAAAATTTACCATCACTATTAATCTGTGTGAGAATGTACAGTGGGATTCAATGCCAAATGACATGTTCCTTATTGGAGTGCCGCAAACCAGGCAATCATTTCAAATGCATTCATTAAAAAAGAAAAAGTGTACACTTTTAGCTAATTTCTGGGTAGCCTTAGACTGCGTGAGCTGTGTTCTTTACTTCCTTTGTAATTTTCACATAGGGTTTAGTGTTTGTGTTCCCATATTAACATTTGCTGCCACATTCCACCCCAGAGGTGGCTGCGTTTCAGGGGAAGGCAGATGTACTTCCAGTTCTTTGGCATCTTTCTGAATAAGAAGCATGGTAGAAATGTGTGACAGATCTGCAAAAATACCCCTAATTTACCCACTGGGCCTGTATACAGGCACATGGGTGGGGTTTGCTAGCACAGAGAGGCACAGCAAAAAATCAAATTAAGTTTTGGCTTAGGGACAGCATTCATTCTGCCCATAAAAAAGAGAAAGGATAATCATAGTTTAAGAGAGGGGAATTTTCGAGTGTTACTCGTTAGTGTTTGAGTAGCCACCAGTTTGCAGTCCATCTGCTGAAATGAAATGCTGACTCTAATTGAAATTGCCACCGAGATGCTTGGGAGTAAATTTCCTAAGTGGTCCGTGGGAGGTATGTGCACAAATCCTATTAACAAATAATGGGACTCCTGCCTGCACCTCTCCTATGTCTCTAATGGTTTGACTCTGATTGTTTCTCTGGCCCTTTGCTGGCTTTGTTTTATGCAGAGGAAAAGAAAATTAAAAGACAACAACAAGGCTAAAATGAAAGACGATGAGGGAAATATGTAGTGGCTGAGACCAGTGCTCTTGACATGGAGCTGACATTCCTCAGATGTGTGTATTCTTTGGGATTCTTTCTCAAAGATCTTATGTAATTTTAAGTTGAAAAATTGTATTGTTGGAATTAATACTTTTATTATAATTAAATAAGAGATGTCCACGTGTAAATAAAACTTGTAAGTTAGAAATTTGCTGTATACCATAATTTCATTTGTAAAGTGTTCCTTGTTCCTTGGTTTATATTTTGGGTTTAATAATGTAAATTTTTACACATAAGCAAGAAATACTGGCCTCATCCTTGTCTGTTTTACATCAGTATTATTCAATTGATTTTATTCCTGATATGCAGCAACAAACACAAGCTCAAAATCAGGCCTACTGTCTCCTCTCATGGCTGAGTCACAGCCCCCCTTTCCTCTGTTCCATCTAACCTCCTTCCCTTTTGCCTTTCACGCCTTTTTGAGTGTGAAATGACAAATTAGCCACTTCCTCACATGGAAGACAGCTTTGATGGATACCAAAATGACAGACTTTGCTTGTTTCTCATGCATTCTACAGATCTTGAGAGCAAAGTCTGTGGGAAACGCATGCAATTGATGTGCACCTCATTAAGGGACCAAAACTGTTGGCTCTGAAGCCCTCGCCCGTGCTGGTGTTTGTGTGCGCATTCAGTCACAGATCTGAAATTGTGAAGGTCCAATTTGCATCGTTGTTCATTTCCTCTCTGTTGAAAGTCGGATATGGCAAAGTGTTTGTCAGATTTCAGAAAGGAATCTCAGCTTACCCACGTTTCTTGTAAAACCTGAAAGCTGCCTTTGCATGTGTTGTACAAAAGCCAGCGATACCATATGTCATTAATTTTAGATGCTTTTTTAATAGGAGATGTATGAGTTAATTAGGAGATATTAGATAGCATGCTTACAATGCTTTGATAGTGTAAAGCACTGAGTGCTAAATATTATAAAATACATCTGTGGGGAGGAGGGAATTTCTTAGCGCAGGACTTTTAATCAGCAGAAAGACTGATGCTGAAGATACTAACCAGTTGTACAGTACTTTGAGAACATGCAGAGAACTTTTTGGCATTTTTGCTGCAAAATAATGTAGACCAGGCATTTCACAAGAGGCTCATCAATTTGGGTACCTTGATTTTAAGGCCAATTAAGACTACTTAGGGAAGGTATGGGGGTATTAAACTACTACATATAAAGCGCAGGGATACTTAATATTCTTGGCTGGAAGATTATGCTGTCACCATACAGAACCTGCCTAGTTATTATTAGATTTTTATCAGTCCACAAAGTCCCATTTCTCTGGCTTGGGCATTAAGGAAATGAGTGGAACCACACCAAGGCTATGGAATGGCAGGTGGGCTGCATTTCCAGGCACTGGCAAAGGATCCACTCTTCTCATCAGTGGTGACAAGGTACTTCAGTTGACAACTCTCCTCACATGTTTGCCTACTCCATAAAAAAAGCAAAGCAAGGTCTTTTTTCATACTTTTTCTCCTCCATGAAAACTAAATCATTTGATTAATGTTTGGGTATGATTGGGGGTTTGTGTTCTACAAATGAAACCCCTCCCAACTGACTTCAGTAGAAATATGGGGTAAGGGTCTCAGTACTGGGAACATTAGATTTCAATGGTTGAATTAAAATGTTATTGCTCTTAAAAACTACTTTCATTTATTTTATTTCAAATATTCTTGCAATGAGATTCTTCTTAAAGAAATTACCTCATCAGTCTGGGGTACAGTGGTAGCATAAAACCCCAAGTGATATATAAGACCTCTTCCATCATGGGAAATAAATTCAATATCCTCCAAACCAGTGTGTTGCATTGGGTTCATGCCACCCCAGGGAACATATTTAATAATCCCACATAGATAAAAGTCTGTGGTTTGATACACTGGGTAAGATGAATGCTGTAGCTGGCAGGGGTAGCACACCTCATACAGTTCAGGTAACTGAACATGCAAGGAATCCACAGGACCTTGGGGACCAAGGAATGAGAGGGATAGATTGAGAATCAGTACTGGAAGTAAGGCAGGGTTTTGTTAGGTGGAACTCAGCAATGCAAACCCAGGAACAGGAGGAGCCATGGGTCTTTTTTGCAAACCAGTTCCAGAGGGAGGTTCAGAAGATGAGCTAGACCAGAAACTCTAACAGAGGAGTAGCCCCCACTTTTCAAAGGGGTTTCATCTTTAATGTAATTTAGAGGCTCAACTTGAAGTCTGCTTGAATTTCAATTTTGTGATTTGGGGGTCAGCTGGGCTGCTGTGAGCTGTACTATGAGCCACAACAGGCCCATAGTTAAAATGAAACTGAGCCCCACCTCTTTCAAGAGTGCCATAAAAATTTAAATTGAGTGAATTTTTGATGCAGAGTGGAAAAAAAAGTTGCCTCCACATTAATAACTGTAGCTTTTAAGCAGATCCCTTAGTGCATTGTTTCAAATGTCATGAGGTTCAACAAGGCCAAATGCCAGGCACTGCACTTTGGCCAGAAAAAAACACTGCAACGCTACAGGCCGGGGTAGAGGAGTTGGAAAGTGGCCCAATGGAAAAGGACCTGGGAGTGCTGGTCCACTGTGGTTGAACATGAGCCAGCATGTCCCCAGGTGGCCAAGGAGGCCAATGGCACCTGGCCTGTGTTGGGAATAGCGTGGCCAGCAGGACCAGGGAAGAGATTCCCCCCTGTACTCAGCGCCGGTGGGGCCACACCTCGAGCGCTGCATCCACTTCTGCTCCCCCCAGTCTGAAAAGGACAAGGAGATACTGGTGTGTGTCCAGCAAAGGGTAAAAATTACTACAGAACTTCTTTTGGGGAATGATTGAGGGAGCTGGGAGTGTTTGGTCTTGAGGAGACTCACGTGGGACATCATCACTCTCCACAACTCCTGAAAGGAGGGAGGAGTGGGGTGTGGGCCAGCTTTTCTGCTGTGCCTGCAGTGGGGGGATGAGAAGAAACGGCCTTAAGCTGAGGCAGGAGCAATTCAAATTAGATATTAGAAAAAATGTTTTGGCTGCCTGGGTGGTCAGGCATTGGAATGGGCTTCCCAGAATGCTGGTGGAGTGACCATCCCTGGAGGGGTTTAAGAGGCACCTGGATCTGGCACTGGGGGATGTGGTTCAGTGGTTCAAGGCTTGCAGGGACAGTGCTGGGCTGACAGCTGGACTAAATGGTCTAAAAGGGCTCTTCCAATTTTATGGTTCTATGGTTCTAATCTTTGCTTCTATATGATATATTTATTTGAATATGCATTCAACAGGGATTACAGTTATTAATACAGGTCAGTGCTCGACTGAACCAAAGTGGTTTCAAGCAGATTCTTAGAATAACCAATACAATGTGAGCTGAAGTTATAAAAATGCTGAAAACTGATATAAGCTTTAAAGCCCAACAGGGCTCTAAACTTTGCAGCAATCTTGCAGTCAGTTAAAACACAAAATGGGATTAGCAGAAAAAGGAATAAAGTATTAACACTTACTCTGATAAACTGGTTCTGTTACTGGAAACCATTCCAACAACAGGTGTGAATGTGTGTTCATGCCATAAGAAAATACTTTCCCCTCTAAGCAGTTAAGCTGCTTGAGGTATCTAAGAACCTGAGTACTTTCCAGTTCATATGTAGATTTTGTCCCCAGTTCTTATGTCACTCATAATGAAGTTATTAGGCTAAATGCAACAGATACCCCCTGGTTCATGTGCTTTTGAGATCAGAAGATTCCTACAGTTCAAATGGTATGAACCTCTTGTTCGAACCATTATGGCTATTGATCTTCATTTAACATTTCAGATAATGAATAATTATTATCATTGCTCATTGATCAATCCTGTAATCAGCCTGTGTCCCATAATAATGTCTCAATATTTAATAACAGCTAATGGAAATTGAGTTGTCTGACATTCTTTCATACAAGCTTATGTGTACAGGAGTGCATGTACAAATGTCTTATTTTCTATTTATTTGGTAACAGAGGTTAATTTGCAAAAAGCAAATATGATTTCAAGAGTCAGGGTTCATCTCAGCCTCCACTGACAGCAGAGATTAAAATCTTTCTGGAACTGAACTGAAGCCTAAGTACACTATAATCTATTTATAGTCTGGTAGCCAAATCCCAAATCTGTGTGTTGCTCTGTGGAATATATTGGCCTGGTTCTTTTTGCACACAGTTATAGACGAGACATGGAGGTCTAAGAAATTACATCTACATGAATGGAAAATTAAGCCCACATGTCTCTCTAATATATTCTGTTACATTTTATAAACTTTAAATGGTCTTTCTTGTAATATTTCACCGTAGTGTTGCTAATATTACCCTGAACTAGGCTGCTGTCACTAGCTGAAGCGTGACATTCTTTTCAGTTGTAATCCAGATTTCAAGGTTGGTAAAGTAAGTACATTACAGCAGAAAAAATGAAGTCATGTGAAAAAAAGTTTAATTACTAATTCTACAAAACAGATTTATAGTATTTTATTTCCACATAACAAAATAGTGGTTATACTAGAATGTGTGAGAAACACCATTTGTTTTCCATGCAGGTAAGGATACATAACAAATTGTAATCTTGAGGGTCTCACTTGCCAATGTGTGTTTGGAACAGCTGGTGTGACAGCTGTGGAGAGACTCATTTTTTACTTGCTTGATCTTTTCTTCTCCCAGTAAGCCCATTGTCTCCTACCTTTCAGACTCTGGTCTAGCAGATAACCCCACTTTTACATGGAGGAGGGCTTTGGAATCAGGTATTTTGTGACATGTGCACACCCCTACACAGTCATGGTATCGCAGTCTGCCTCCAGGTGAAGATTTCCCTTAGCTTTAAGTTCAGCATTCAGTTGTAGATGCAAACCAGACACTGTGAGGTAAACTGGAGACCAGATGCAGTTTTCGTTCACAAAAAAATTTTTTTGGGACTGGTGCTGAGAAGTCTCCTTTCTCTTTTTTCTCATGTGGTTGCTGTGTAAAATTTAAAATTAAAGTATTTTGTGCTTAAAAGCATAAGATTTTCCGCATGATGTAAAAAAAAACAGAACAAACAAACATTTCTAGGTGATTGGTTTTTTATTTTAATATGGACTGCTCGTCCAATGTCAATGCATTAGTCCAGATAGTACAAGCCACGAAAATAATGTATCCAAACAGTTTGTTGTGATATCTGTAAGGACCCCAGACACATCTCAGTTTGGGTGGTATTTCATATTCTTCTCCTTTCCCTCTGTGGTATAGAAGTGGATTTGGCTGGATTTTGGGAATTTTTTTTTGGAGTGATGGAGTGTTTTTTGTCAGTTTAATTTTTTTAAGAGGGCCTCTTGGTTGTCGGGGTTTTTCAGACTTTTTGGGTTTTTTCCTTGATTGGATGGTTGGGTTTTTTCTGCTTTGTTTTGTATGCATATGTGTGTTTGGTTTGCTTTTGTGTTCTACTCATCTGTTCTTTCATGTTATTTCTCCTACTAAAAGGGACCATGCCCAAGGCCAGATGCTTTCTGGTGGTGTAATATATGACAAAGAAATAAGAGGAACAGAAGGCTTGGCAGGTATTTTGGTATGGAGACAGCACAGTCTGTTTGCAAGACACAAAATCTTAAGGCTTAAATGACTCTGCTGAGAGTTCAGAGAACATAGAGTACTTCCCTGGCCGAAGTTGAAAATTCAGTTAGATTTGTAGAAGGTGTATTTTTTTACTTTATGAAATTTTTTTCTTAAAATATGTTTTAAATCTTCACTTTCAGACCTCTAAAAAAAAAAAAAAAAAAAAAAAAAAAAAAGAAATCCAAGCCAAACAAACTAAAAAAAATCCCCAGAAGTCCAAAGAGATATCAGCATCAGAGGTTTTTCATATCCTCCTTCAGAGATTTCATGTAACTTCCTCCCAGGATGCTTTTTGTTGAAATTAATTGTAATAATCTCATATTAAGACTACTTGTGAACATGTCTTGGCTGTAAAAACTGGATGCACAGCACATGAGTCTATGAAAACATAAATGAAAAAAAATGAAAAAAAAAATCCAAATATTTACATTACTTTTCAGTTTTGGTGATGATGCATCTCCATCCCATCTTCCCCAGTAACTGTCTCAGAATGTCACTTGGCTGGGAAGAAAGGAGGAGATTGCAAAAGTGTATTATCTCCAAATTATAAATTCCAAAATGAAAAGTCGCATTAAATGGACTGACTGCAAGGATTATGATTAATACTTCACTTTTGATAAGAAAGACTATTTTTTTTCTCTTAAAGTGAAATTTATCACTCTGCCCAGCATAGGAATTGTATGCCATTTGGCTTATTTTTAATTTATAAGGCATGAGTGGTTCTCAGGTTGATTTTGAGAGTTGGGGTGATTTTCACTCTATAATACAACTATTTATACAGCAATAAGACCGAAGTATCTATTTGTACATGTTGCAGCTCATTGACTTGATATTATTACAGAAGTAGATCTTAAATAATCTACATTTTTGCCCAGCCTGCTAGCTTATTACATATTTCAATTTTATATGTAAAGGTAACTGAAACAAATCTAGATTTTATTAGTATTATAATAAAACAGAAAAATCTGAGGTTTTGCCTCTTTTTTAAACCCATGTAAAACTAAAGCATAAAACATAAGATTTCAGAGAAACACAGTCCACAGCATGCTAGAGAAATAGCAAGGGTGCTAAGGCAAGGTTCAGTAATCTGAAGTGTGTTTCTTAGAAGGCTTTCCTAAGTGAGGATGGATTGAGATTCACCACTCCACTGAGAATGTGCTCAAGGCCAACAGAGTGAGTTTACAGACAGCTTAGAGAAGCTATGGGCTGCACAGTGGTTGATGCAGAGCAATACACAATAGGTAGCTCTATGCTTATTAATTTAAATTCAATAATAGCTTTTTAATGCCTGCATTTCTAGATGATTAGCAGCAACCATTTTCCTGAAAGTCTACGCTGACATTGTGCTTTTAAGTTACCCACAAGCCAAATTGATCACCCATCCATCTTGGGCTGTCTCTGGAGTACCTTTGGCTCTAGAGTGTGATTGTCTCCCTCAAAGTGTTTTCAGGACGGGGGTAACTGGGGAGAAGGAAGTTTTGTTCATTTTTTTAGTCAGTCATTGCTGCATCTCTCCACAGTGACGGAGTGAAAGTAATTTTTTGAGAAAAAAAATATCTCTAGGCAGGAAAATAAATAGGCTGACTGGTCCACCTCCTGTTCTAGCCTTCAGCACAGCACCCTGGGTTTCAGGGGATTTATGGAAGGTTAAAGAGGCTAATTTGTTAGCAGACGGTCAGCATGTTACTTCCAAGGACAGCCGCATCGCTGCTCTCAAGGATGCCTGTTTCCCAGTCCCATGCTGTGTCCATTAGACCACAGTGCTCCTGACCCTTTGCTGGGAAAGGTCTCAGGGTACTGCTGGCCTGAAAGCTGATGCCAAATCCCAACTGCGGCAGTAGCATTCTGCTCACCTAAATTCCACCTGCAGCTGCAATTGGATACGGCATTCTTCATTTCCGCGCCTGAACTCTTGTTTCTGCGTTACCGCGCGCTGCTCAACAGCTGCGCTCCCCCACTCCCGCCCCGCAGGTGGCTGCAGTTGATAATGTCTCATGTAGGATCAATCTTGGTCCCATTGAAGTAAGTGGGAATTCTGCCAGCGTGTCCCAGATCTGGCTCTGCATCCAGCTGGTAAAGCACTTCCAGCTCCTGCAGGAGAAGAGGTGCTCCGCACAGCCTGGCTGATTAGCCGCGTTCATTAGCAGGGGCGGGTGTCAGAGGGAGAGAAAGAACGAGAGAAACACTTCAGCTTCCTTCTGACACCACAGGCTCGGTAAGAGCTCAAATGCAGTACTGGTTTGTGTGTGCTCGAGGAAACAAAAGCTAATTAAGCTGAAATCTGTCATTTTCTCTGTAAGAGTTTAGCAGGGTCAGACTTCAAGACAATTAGTGATGAGTCTCAGGAAGATGCACACAAGCTCTTCTCTAGCTGCTCAGAAACATTTTCAGAGCTGATTGGCTTCCTGAGCTCCCCCTGCTTCACTGTTTTTTCCACCTGTGATGCCTCTTTTCAGGCCCTTGGAATCCAGGAGAGCTGTTAGCTGAGGAAGTCTGTGCTTAAAGTAAGAGCTATGAGGTAAAATCCGGCCCTTCATGATTCAAATGGCGGGAAGTGTTCTGGGACGTGCTCACACACAAAGTCCATGTGCACTGTGAAAACAAGCTAGCAGGCTGTTCATAATCATTTCTACTTCTGCAGTGTAAAACATAGTCCAGGGGATACTTAGGGGTTCATATATTTTGCACCACTGCGTCCATGTAGTTACTGTGCAGAGTAACAAGGGATAGAGTTGCAGAATGGGAGAATCTGCAGTTCCCAAGCCCATTTCTGCAGGAATGCTCATCAAACACTGAACAAAAATGCACACCAGCTTAGACAGGACAATTTATGAATTGCTAATACACATTATCTCCTTCCCTGGTTTTGCTTTAAATTCTTTGTAACAATTTGTAACTGAATATATAAACGGAAAAAGTTAGCAAGCAGTTTTAAGAGTTGCTAGATGAAACTGAAGTGTTGTTAGGACAGGAAATGACAAATCTTGACTCTTCGGCCAAAGTTTGATTCTTTCCCTTGCAATAAAAGTGTTAATGGCTATCCTTCTTAACATCTTCCAGTGTTGCAATTACATGTCATTGCAATTACGTGTCATTACAATTCCATCTTCCAGTGTTAGGTGCATTTCCACATGAAGGAAGGAGCAAGCTGTTTCTTCTCTGCTTCTCTCATGGGTAGGTGGGGTTCTTAACTTTCTCCCAAGAAAACTTAGCTGTTGTTTTTTTCCTTCATGAAGAAAACAACCATAAACACTCAGTGTTTGGACTGTATCTACTAACACATACTAGAGTTGATTCTCTCTGTGGATGGATCAATGTCAGGGATTTCAAGTTGAGCACAGGTGTTGGCATGTGCACAGCCCTGAAACTGTTGTTTTAGCTTTGGAAGCTGACAGCTTGGGCACATAGGACATGTTTAAAAACACTCACATGAGAGCTACTGTCATTAAGGTTTATTAGTTAAGGAAACAATGCTTTGTTATTAAATCAAAGCAATGTACATACAGGGAAGATGGGTAGCAGAATGAAATTGTTGCTGTCCTTTAAAGAAAAGCCCTCAAATGTCAACAGCTAAGGTAAACTCCTCCATTTCCCAAAGCACAGCTGTGGACTGAAGACTTTTGAAGAAAATTTTTCCAGATTAGTAATAGGAAAGTTGAGGGAAACACAGATAATTCCCTTTTAATGAAGAGAAGACTAGAAATTCCATTTCTTAATCTGATACAAGTCAGATATTTGCTGCCAGGTCAGCAAATCATAATCATATTCTCAAGGAATGTACTTTTAGCAAAGTATGTTGCATGAAAGAGGCTGTGCTGGTTTCATCTGGGGCATATTGCACCTTTCACTTCATATTATTTTATTTGTAAAAGAAATACTAGGAGGACAGAACAGGCAACAATCAACCTGCATCTGCATATTGTTTTCTTTGTATCTTTCCCTTGCACCTGGTAAGTATTTTTACTTCTTGTTATATTTTTCTCTTACTTGATCCTGAGGAGATGTCATATTCTCACATGGGGTATATTTCAATGTGCATTCCTGATCGTAGGACTTAAAACATGCTGAAGAGGGTAACAATGTTTTCACTTAATACTGTCTAAACTCCATTTTGTAGAGGTGCCTTTATCTCAGGAGCTCATAATTCACTTGTTGCATACTTCACCTTCCCTCCTTTTCCATGTCACTAAAATGGCCTGTGAAGGTCCTCTTTGACAAATGAAAATGCTCTGGAATATGAGCAGTAGGAAGCACATGCTATTTTATGCACCAATGCAACTCCATTTTGTTCCTATTAAAAGGATTTTTTCATCATGAGTGTTCTTGTCCTTTTTCTCCACACACAACGCTAAAACTTCTGGGTCTTATTTTCTAGCTTTTGTTGTTTGTGATATACGTTCTGCTTTTGTTTAGACTGGAAGGAGACCTTTTTTATTCATAACAGAATGTAGGATTACATTCATGTATAGAAGTTTTTTGAAAGAGGAAAACAATATTAAGAAACTGCCAAAATTTCAGACATAATACGAGAAGCTTGTTTTATGCAATGTGCAGCCAGTTGGTTAAATGAAGAGACAGGAACTCAAAGACCAGGAAAGTATGTGTGGAAGGCAGCTGCATGTCTCATACTATGTTGCATTGTGTCACACACTGTGGTTTTTCAAAGATGAATCTTTTCATTGGCATAATACATTGAATCACAAATCTGAACTTTGGCTGAGGCACACATATAAATAATTACAATAACAGGAGAAGTTTTAGGAACATAGTGACAGCAATATATGTGTTAGGAAAGCTGAGATTTAAAATTTGGTGTTTTGGACAGTGATTTGATATATTATACTTGCAGGAGAGAGAAATCCAAAATGTGGACCATTGATCATAGCTTTTGGGGAACAATGAGAGATAATGTGTGATGCATTTTTAATGACAGATCCTAAAATATATTAGGACAAGTTCAGTCCTAAACTAGCTGAGTGACTAGGACTGTGTTGTAAAGAGTGTCATAAGCATTAGTGTTTCAAGGGTGGCAGAATGGATAAAAATTTTACACTGAAATCAAAAATTTTTTTTCCTTTCTCTTGATAAAGAACTAATGGAAATGATAATGTGTTTTCTGCTTTGTATTATTTCGGGGAAAATACATCTGTGAATGTGCGAAGTGTCTGTTCAAAATAAGAAACAAGATTTACAGATGTTGAGTATTTGGACTATGTCTTTGTAGATATTGTTGCAGAAGCACATTATTTAAAAGGAAAAAATAAAAATCTTTCAAAGCCTTTTGTGAAATGCTGTTTTATAGACCATACACAAGGATCTTATTTTATTACAAAAGATATTCTATCAAAGGCTATTGGCAAAAGCCATCATTATCTGGCTGTGTCATTTGTAGCTTTACTTCCTATTGAAATATGGGATCCATCTGCTCACTGATCACAGGATAACAGCCATCATTCCCACTTGCTTATCATAAATGATAGATCTGAAAATACCAGAAATGTGATGGAGTACAATCCCAACCCCTGGTCAGTTTCTTAAATCATTCATAGTTATCTTAATTTAGGCCAGGCTGATATGCCTCCAGCATATTGACTGAATTCCAGCTTCACTAAATTCAGTTTGATCCACTTGAAATTTCCAAGGCATGCCTAAAATTCCCATCCTGATTTATTTTTTTTATAATAGCCTATTTGCATTGATGCTCCATTCTGGTCCTGTGTTGTTACATGAGAATCTGGCTCATGTTTTAGCTTACTGCTATGCTGTAGAGACTGCTTTGTTGTTTAATCTTAAAATGAGTGTGTCACAGAATTTGAAGAATCATAGCTATGAAATCTGGCACACTAAGCACTGAGTCCATCACTAAACAGCTACATGGGAGTTGGTCCCAGACTAAAAGGATTTGAATGTCACTAAAAAGTGTAAGTTATTTGTCTGTTGCCACGTTGATCTGTTCTCAAATTCCAAGATGCCTGTATCTTATTTTCTAAATAAGAAAACTTTATTTAGAGTTTGGCTTGAGAATGTGGAGTCAGCACCAAAAATTTGGTCTTTTGCACTCTGATTGACATGAGTGATACAGTACAGAGCTAGAATTCAAACTGCAAGAAGAAAAGTTTCCCAATCTGTAGTGTGATTCATAGGTTATCTGAAACTTCATCCTATAAACAGATTTCATTCAACTGCCATTAACTCTCTGTCCCTCTCCATAATCACTTGTCCAACCTTTTAAATATCTTAAACTCCCAGAATTTAAAATGGTGTTTTGGAGCTTTGAAGCTTTGAAGAATCTTTTGGATATACCAATCACCAGCTTTGCTTCTGATAACTGCTATCAATATAGATTTATCTGCTCTGCTTAGCCAAAATTGTTATTCAAAGTTTTTTCACTCAAAACCCTTCTCCTGATGAACCCACCCCTGAAGTGCCAGTGAACATTATTTATGCATGAGTGGCACAGAAATCTGCTGAGAATGGCCAAGTGCTGCTGCCTGTGGTTCCCTGTAAAGTGCACACAACCAGTGATCTCTCAAGCCCCGTACCAAAATTGCCTAAATCAAGTGTTGAGGACAAATGACTAAAGAAACATCCTTTTATTATTCAAAATTCCTTCCAAAATAATTGCTTGAAGTGATTTAAGAGAGCTCGCAAGATATAATACACCTGGAGCCCTTATCAGCTAAGAGAATATTCTTCTTCCACCTTAAGGCAGGATGTGTAAGCAAAGTACAGAATTATTTGTGCTACTGAGAGATTGCTGCTTGATGCATCCATTTAACACACACATAACGCGGCACATGGGCATGGTCATAAATTCATTTTGCTTGAAAGTGGAAAAAAAAGCCCCAGACCTGCACATCTATTCCATGTGACTTGACCAAAGACACACTTGGACTGCATAACTTCAGAATCCCATTTTGCTGTCTGACCTGTGCTAACAGGACTCTATTAAGTCAGTTGTCTTCTTGAAATCTTTTGACCTCTCCATGATTAGTTACGAGATGATGTAAGTGGTGCTGAAGAAATGGGTTATAAGTCACAATCTGACATTATTCCTCACTAAGAAGCTTCTGCATCAGAAAATAGTTATAATGAGGCAGCTTCTCTCCTATAGCAGCATCTGAAAAGGCTTGGGCAAATTTCATCTGAACTTGAACCTAGAGTTAACATTGTTACTTCACAAACTGTAGATACATCTAATTTTAGGTTAAAAGCTTCAAATTGAGCCATGTAGCCAGAATTTTTTAAAAAAATAATTTCCTGCCAATTACTTAAAATATATATGCTAACAATTTAAATTTGAGACTCCTCCTATGGAATTTTTAAATATGGTGTGTTTCATTATTTCATTGTTTTAAATGCCAAGTCTAAAATTCAAACAGCTTCTGTGTTTCCAGGGATGAGCTGGGGTAGAAAGTAACAAAAACTAAACTCTCATTTGCTGATCAAAATGTAGCTTGCTCTGAAGCACTCGTTTCATGTGTTTGTTTATTTTTTTCCTAAAAGCAGTGATTTCGTATTGAACAGAAAATATTTCTATTTGTTTTGGAGTGCAAGAATAAGAATCCAGTAGAATGATTTGTTGATTTACATTAAAACATTGCCACAAACTGTGAATTCAGTGCTTCCAGGGAGTCTGACTTCAAAGAAAAGATTTTCAGAACCATGGCATTAAAAAATTGCTAGCATGATCATGGGGATTTGACAGAAATACTTTCCTTTTTCTTACTTCCAGCTAGGAAAACATGGCTAAGCATCATTCCAACTCTTTGTGGAAACAGATGGTTTGTGATAGCGAAAGACTATTTCAGACTGAAATATGCTCACTTTTTTTCCTTATCATTCTTATCATTTTTGCCAACTGTCCTTCATTATAGTAATTTGTGTGCATATTTTCTATGGAGTCTTCTTTCAAAAACATAACCCAGACCTTTAACATTTTCTGTGCTTCTGTGCTGAATCAAATCAAACCTAGGTCAGAAAGGAAAGATGCTTGTATTTTCTGTGTGTGCATTTTGCCACCCTGTTCATATCATTTTAAAAATCTAGTTAAATCCACACAGGCTGGTTTCATTTGTGCATTTAACCTCTGCAAAGGTAAGACCAATAAAGATTATATCCAACTGTCACTGTGTTAGATCAAAATCTCAGGCTAAACATATGGTACAGAAAGGTTTGGGTATATAACCCTTGAATCTGGATTTGTGGCGTAGAATTTCTGCTCTTGGTAAAAGATGTGACTGTCAACAGTGCAATTTTCTCAGCTTATGTAGCTGTGAGTCTGGCATGGTGATATATCAGTACATATTATAAATAGAAAAAGACCAGGCTTTAGTGTGTACTTTTTCCAAATGCCCACCAGTAACAGTGAATAATTTAGTAATTAGACATGTCTTTATCCAATATAGAACAATTTCACTAATTCCTACTATCCTTGCAGGGTAAATGGTGGCTGACAGAAGAAGCTTTTTTGCTGTTTGTTTTCTGTAGGATAGTATGGAATTATAAAGTGCATTTCTAATGAGTTCCTTTCACTAAACCCCTCAACTTCTGGAGACAAAGAACAATGTCAGGATGAGCAGCTAATCAATTTAGTATAGCAATTCCTGTAAGAATAAAAATCTCCCTTGAGTTAGTTATAAAAATAATTTAAAAAATAACTCTTAAAAGAACACTTTTAAAGTTATTTAAATATCCTCCTTTCTTCTGCCTTCTTTACCAAAATCCAGCACTTTGGCTAAAATGACAATAAAAAACAACAAACAAAGAAACAGATCAGGTAAAAGCATGGAAGCAGAAGGAAGACAAAAAGTATTTTTTGCTTAAGGGTTTGTTTGTTTGTTTGTTTTTTCTATGCTGGATTTTACCCTGGATTTCTTCTCTCTAGTAAGTTTCTTGAGCGGGGAGGAATTGAGGAGCAGAGAAAGTACTAGAACTCAGTAAGGTACTCAGAAATACAGTATTAAAGAGGAACAAATGGAAAATTCTGATTTCCAAAAGGAATAAAATTTAACATTCATTATATTTATGTGTCATAATAAATAGCAAAATCTTTCCATTACTGATATATGTATGGCTTTTCAGGCTGAATTTTATAACAAGGGAAAGCTTCTTAGTTGAGGATAGTTAATCTCACTCACAGATTTTTTTTATAGATCACAGGCAGGGGTTTTTTTCATAATTCATGTTATTAATGTAGATTCCATCTTCCACTGTGAAGTTATACTAAGCTGAGTAACTATTTAGATAACCCTCAAAGGCAATATTTTCCTGCAGACATTTGACTATTGTGGAATGAATCATTAAAGCAATTTACTTTAGCAAAAAGAAAAAAATAAAGACTATTTCTGAAAGAGAAGAAGTTTTCATTCCCATGCTGTTTCAGAATTTATTTGCCTATTATGATTCCATAATAACTTAACTGGTCCCATTCCATTCCTGATTCATGCAATAACTTCTTTGAAAGTTGGAAAGCTAATTGCAAAAGTGATTATTTATAATATCTGAGTGCTTTATTCAGGGGGCCCATTAAAAGCATAAACACTGGGGACAGAGAAAGGTTACAACTGTTTTAATGAAAAGAAACATATGAAAGTTTTATACAAATATCACTCTTAGACTTTTCCAGATTTTAAATAAAAACTTCTAATGAAAATCATGTTTTTCTTCAGAGTGTCCAGTATGTTCTATTCTAACCAAACTTGATTATTTTACTCCCAATATAGCTATTCCACTTTACTTGACAGTGTTGTTGTCAAGATTTTGTGGTATTCCCAAAATCAAATGTTTTCTTAAAGCCATGATGTAGTGAAGTAGTGAGAATTTCAGCTTGTACTTACAAAAAAAAAAAAAAAGAGAAGGGCCTCAAAGCACACTACTTCATCTTCAAGTGATTTTTGTTTGGTTTGTGGTTTAGCCTTCTGTTTTTAAAGAATCATACCACTAGTAAATCAATGTGGTGACTGTCTGAGATCAGAATATTTTACATTTGTGCTGTTACCAATCTGCTTTTAGATGAATATGGCACCTCTGAGGGCCAGCAGGACAAGTGACATTCTACACCATCTGTTGTTCTCTTGGACAGACTGGATCATCCAGAAGTATTTTATTTATCACAGCCATGATTCATTTGTGAAATGATGAACTGTTTAAAAATGATGGGTTTTACTTTCATATGTTTCACTTTTTTCATGGTGTTTAAAAAACCAAACCAAAACAACCCTTAGGTTCTAGTGCCAAGTGTTCACAAAGAGATAGGCAACACTTTTGGTTAGTTTTTTGTTGTTAAAATATGATATTTTGTAAAGACAGAAAAGCCTTGCTATTCAGTTTCAACTATTTCAGTTTTAGTTTCACAAAAGATGATTTTGGATGGAAAGACGAAAGCAGAGGTCTGTTAAACCCTCCTTTCTTTCTGCGTATTGGTCTTATGTGTTAATGCACAATGACACTAAGGAGGGATGAGACCTCAGTTTAATCCATCTGCAACTGGCAGATTTTGCATGTGTGCAGAGCCAAAAAGACGATTTGGAAATCTGAATATTTCATATCCTCTGCCCTATGTGCACATTCAATTCAGACTAACATTTGAAATCATCCTCTGGGGCAAGGTCATAAAGATTTAATTTCCAAAGTGTTGTTTTCATACAACTTGGAGTTTTTCAGCTTCTGTGAAGCATTGTTTTCCTTTCTAATATAGAATAACTGTTGTGAACAATATCATGAGAGGCAATTCCAATCTCCCATATAGACCCAATCCTGAATATTTCCTAACCCCACTGGAACCAATTGTATTTTGGAGTATTCAGTGACTCTAAGGTATTTTTATAGTGAATTAATATTTTTCTAATAGATACGAACATGCTAGTGCAGTCTATTGCATCTTATCTTCAATTTAACTAGCACTCTAATTTTTATATCACTTCTGTTCTAATCCATGGCATTTCTGTCTTCTTTCTTTTGCTTCCCAGCCTTTGGACAATAAAGATCCTGAGACATTGTATGAGCCATTATTTTATTTTGCAGTGCCAGGTCTCTGCTGTGTCAATAGACAGAAGTGGGGGGCATGTGAAGACAGTAAGGGAATAGAAACTTCTGTGGATGGACTTGGGAGGATAAGGACACTGCCTGAGGACAAGGACATGGACATCCTTGAAATTGTGAGGCAACCCATGCTTTCAGTATAGCTAAGTGTTTTATGCTACATCCCTCAGGCTACATCTGGAAAATAATCAAGACTATGGCACGTAATGCCAGCATGATCTGAACAAGAATCCACATCTGGAATGTAGATGGCCTCCTGCAGAGTTAGGTAGCCCAGACATCTGTATCACGATACATCCTGGAGCAAAAACAGACCCTTACATAGGGAATAGTGCAATGTCTTGACCTTGGAAACATTCATTATGGTTGGAGAGGGATTTTTTTTTAGACAGCATGTTCTTACCAACCCTAATTTTTTAGTTGATGGGTAGGCCAGGGGATAGACTGTGTTTGATGTGGGGAGGAGGAAACCATGGCAAAACTCTCCACTGAGCTCCTCCTGGGAGACCAGAAATGAATTGCATGTGAGCGATGTTAGTTACTCAATGAATAATTGGAAGGGCTTCAGATACAACAGTGATGAGAGCACTGTAAGAACCCATGGAGAGTGCAATCATGAAGGTAACAAAAGATGGGGGGTGTTCAGCTTCAGAGCAACATGCCAAGAACATGATATAAGATGTTAAACTGGCTAAAATATCAACAGATCAAACTGAGCGAGGCTGAGACATAATGTCATCCTTCAAACTGCAGATTTGGGACTGAATTTACACTTAACAGTTTGAGACTCTTCCCACTGAAGTCTGTGGCAAGCTGCCAGCTGACCTCAGTGGGAACAGACTTAGGCCAGAAGCTACTGTGCAAGAAGAATTCACAAATGAATCGATGCATAAGAAATAAAAGTCACGGTTTGCATGCCGGAGAAAAGGGAGAAGGGCAGGGAGAAATGCACAAATATCTAAAACAAAGGATAAAGGACAACAATCCAGGGTGGAGAGTCAGTGGCTCCAGGTAGTTGCAGAAGATAAGGTAATAAAAGATGGATTAGAGAAAGAGAGTGAAACCAGCATCAACATCTACTTGTAAGAGAAGGTTTAGGTTTTCCAGCCAGTCAAGGGGCACAGCAAAGGTGTTCTGGCTCCTGACAGTGGCAATGTGGAGCTGGATCAACCCTGTAGAGGAGAGATTCAATGGAATACTGAAACCAATTCTACTTATTTCTGTTACTGTGGGCATGATTGGGAATTAAAAATATGCTGACTTTGTAGGAAACTCTACTTTTGTGGACACTGGGTAACCACAGTAATCAGATGAAAATTCTGAATAAAAGACCTCCCTACCTGAAAGGAAGGATAGAGCAATGCAGGTTTGAAAGAAACTATAATACTGAAGGAAACACTGGTATAAAACAAAGGAATAAATCCATTTTTTTTCAAGAAGAAGAAATGCTAATGTAAAATAGAGCTGCTGCACTGATGTCAGCTAATGCTGTGACCTGCACTTGGGGGAAATCAGCAATGTTAGAAACAACCTCAGTGCTCTGACCAAACAGCAAATGACATGTAATGTGATTTGATTGAACAGTTTAAATTAAAATGTCACATTACCGACAACCTATGCTTCTTTGAGTGAATGCATTAGGAAATTGTCACAATGGATCTGCCTTGGAATATGGCACAACAAATGGAAATCACCACAAATGGAAATCACCAAGGACACTGCCATTGTTGTCACTAATTCCAGGCATTAGCTTCTTGACTTTGATGTGTGTTTGAGCTCTTCAGCCTATTAGCTTCCATTTCCTACAAGTGCCCAAGCATTCCTAACAGCAGCTTTTCATGGAAATCTCCCTGGTATGTGCAATCACTGGAGCATGGATCCCCCATCACTGGAGCACGTAATGGGGGTGCTGGAGCTAGTGGTGATGCACACTGTCCCTGCTGGGACACCAGGATGGCACAAGGTCACCAGCTCTGGCAGCATGACCGTGACAGCTCTATTTATGCCACTGCGGGGGCCAGAGTCTTTGGTCTGGGTCTCCTCTTTCATCAGAAATGGGCTAGCACAGAATTTTGTCTACAAAGAAACCACATGTTCCTAGTGAGCTGTATTTTTATTAGCAACCAAAATTGCTGGTTGTTTGTGTTGTTACTTTTGGACTTTGTTTTAGAAGCAAGTTTGTCAGCATTTTTGGTTCAGAAGATTGAAAAAATATGGTAACTTCAAAATAAAAGCAATTAGTTCACAAAAAATGCTTAATTTCTAAGGTATATGCTTACCTAAGGTAAGCACATCCACATTAACCTAAGGTAAGATGTATACATTGACCTCACTTTTGTTAACACATATATCTGAAATCAAATGTGTCAGTGAAACTTGACACATGAAAATGACAAATGAACAAATGACGAATGACAAGTGAACTTGACTTGAAAAATAAAAGCTTTTCTTTGAAACCAATGATTTTATGTTTTTAATGCTTAATTTTCAATGCTAGTTCTTTTTTTTTTCATTACTTAGGACAGCACAAATCTGTAACATGCTTTAATTAGAAAATATTTTCAATTTTTTTCTTCTATCTGAATCTAGGTGTGACAAACAATAGCAGAATTCTCATTAACAGAGTTTGTTCTATGGAGCTGAATTGAACTCTACAGGCTTCAAATTCTTGACTATTTGGCTTCCATGGACTGAATGGTCTTTTTGCCCTTTATCAGTTTTTGTGGGCAAATAGGGGGAAAAAAAACAACAACAAAAACATTATTTGCTCTTGTACATTGTGGATGAGCTAATATCAGTTGAAAGTGAGGCATATTTCTATAGTTATTGGAATAGTAAATCTGTCTTTACAAATCTGAATACAGAAGCATGATGGACATGTTAGAACAGCAGATAACAAGATGAAGGATCAGAGGCTTAACCAATTGCTCCCTAATGTCAAACTGAGAACCAGCAGAAATAATCATTTTGGCATCAGACAGGAAATGTCAAAGGTCAGGATTTAATGCCATCACAGAAGGATTCTTCAAATAAGCCAAGCAGGTGCTTACTAAAGCATGATTATTTGTTGTGTTTAGGGATTCAGAGAAAAGCATGATGTGAATGGGAACACAAGGTCTCTGTGTAAAAACAGGGAGAACTGTCTTATCTGGAAAATCTTTCCCACAGTAAGTTTTACTTGGACAATTCCAAAGAAAGCAGGTGAGTAGGCTTCTCCTCTTTCCTACTGCTTCTCCTCTTTCCTACTTTTCTTCTCCTCAGCTAATAAGATCTGCATTTAAAAGATTTTCCTTTTTACAATGAAATAAAACCAACGTCCTGCTTTTCTGAAAGCTGGATGTGCTGTTGAACAGGAAGCACAAAATTGCTCAAGTTCCAGCTTGTCAGATCAGAAGCAATGTCTTAGTTTTGTTCCACCACAGAACACCAAGTATGACTCCAATTGCCAAGGATATTCTGCTGTGGAACACCAGCAAAACTCTTCTCTGCACTGATATCCCCCAACACAAGAAGGTGCAGTCCTGCTTCTTATCAGTCAACACATCAGTGCCAAGTTGAATGGAATCTTGGATGAGGTTCTTGGATGTACAGAGCTGTGCTTTGGATGCTGGTTTCCACAGAACCTCAGAATCTCAGTTGTTAACTTATGAACAGATAGTCACCTTTATAAAGCCCTCTAAGTATCCACAGCCTATTGATAGTTGAAATGTGAGCTTGATACATCTGCTTAATTCAAAAAACTGCTATCACACATTCCTCAGCAGCTCCTAATGTATTCGTCTGTCAGAACTGCTGTGAGAAATGGAACAGAAGGAAGGAAATGAACAGTTCATGCAGTACAATTTACCTGTGTCTGATATCAGTCCTCGTTCTGGCTTTTGAATAAAAATAAAGCAGACATATAGACATGCCGTTGCTTGAGGGTTAGAGGTAATGAGAAAGCAGATCTGGGTCAGGTTAAAAGTGGTTGGAGTATTAAGCATCAAATCTGACACTGAAACACTGTCGTTCAGTGATGAAACTTTGAATTTGAATTACTTATGTAGTTTCCCTCATTCCACAGGGTGCTTAGGAGGGAGGGGTGGGATTGGAGTAACCTCAGACTGCTTCTGCAGGACAGGACAAGCAAAAAGCTTTGCTTTTCAATGCTAGTTCTTCTTCAGAGTTGGTTGTATCTTCAGAGTTCACTTGATTCCCTTCCCCAGCCTTACAACACAAATTAGTGTGTATATGCAAACTGTGTAATCAGCTGGAGGTTTCAGAAGTTGAATTTTCTGCCAAGTCTTGGAGAATGTCTCACGTTCATTGCTCTTCAATCTCTATTGCCATCAGAGGCAATACAACAAATTCCCTGTACATATAATAGGAGCAAAAAAAATGCTCAGGATAGCTCAACATGGAGTGCATTGAAAGCCAAGAGATTAAGGAAGAAAATGAGACTATAGGGACAGCAATTGGAAAGATAAATAGTGAGACTGCTACAGGTAGCATTGACCATGCCATGAACCTTGTCCTCAAACCTTGAACGAATTGATCTATAAACTTTTAGATCCTTGAGAAGATGTCCTTTCTGATTTCTTAGATGTCCATGTGATGTCCACGTGGAGCCCATCCTTGAGTACATACAAGTTTTCCATTTCTATATTTCAAAATTTTTTTCCCTTATTTTTTCTTCATCATTCTCCCCCCGGCCCTTAGAGTATATTTAGCACATGCTGCAAACCAAGGGATGAATCTCCAGAAGGACTTGAGCACCTGCTGCTTCTGTTGACACTGGCTGGAGGGTTTAAATGTTCTGCTAATAAAGTTCCTAATGGTTTCTAAAATTATCAAATAAAGTAATAATTTCCCATTTGAAGCAAGCAAGGAAGTTTCCTGATCCCTTTCCATGGCTCGCTGTGCTGTCTATTTAAGACATCCAAGTTGGAGCTGCTGGATTCCATTGCATGAAATGAGTCATTGGGGTGAGGAATATAATAGCAGAGGAACTGCTTTAACAGAACAGATCAAAAATCCATCTTATCCAGCATCTTGTCTCAATTCAGAATACTTCAGAAGAAGGTGTTAAACCCACTTAGTGCATGCGATATTATGTGATATTATACAACAGGGGATATTTCTTCCTTACTCTATCTGGTGATCAATTTATACCCTGAGGCTTATGGATTGAATTCAGATTGGAACTATTCAATTCTTTAATTTTCAAGATCCAGAAAGAGTACATTTCTAAATGCTGCTGCTACATCTGACTGCCAGACACAGCAGGTCTGTAGTTTCAAGCAAATATCCTGTAGCATTTTGTTAAAAAACAAGAACAAAACCAAAAATTAACAAACAAACAAACAAAAACCCAAACAAAAAGCAATCAAAATCAAAATACAAGCAGGCAAATAAAAAGAAAACATATCACAAAAAAAATCCATCCTCAAAGCAGAAATAAGATCATGGAGGAAAATAATCTAATAACCTTTTAATCCAAAATTTTACTAGTTTCTTCAATTATATTTGAAAAAAAAACCAAAAAAATTTGCAACTACTCTAAAACATGCTTTTGTTTGAGTAATTCTATGATTAACTTCCAATCATTTCAAGCTGAAGTTCTGATTCATGTTCTTTTCACTAATGTTGTGACACTGTGAAATTACGTGTTTCCACTACTTGAAAGAAGAATAAAGGTTAAATGTCAATGAAGTTGTTCTACTTACAGGGTGGAATCAGGACATTAAACTTTTTTTTTATCTCCTCATTATTCTAGGGCCAAAACTTCAGCAATCTGTTGTAGTTGAGGGTGCAACCTGCTCTAAGCTCTTCCTTCCTTTGTTCTTTGTTGCTAAGAATTTCAAAGGAGTGGAAGGATGATTGTGATCTAATTCCATTCAATTCTTTATGTGGTTCCCAGGTCCCAACATCACTTTTGATGCTCATTATTTTATCCAGAAGGATGTGATCCCAAACTGCACTTTAGTCTTCATTTTCACAAGTTACTGCAGAGGCTTGTCCAAAGAGTGAGCTCTAAAACAGTGTCCTAACCCACAGGAAATTCTGACATTTTGACATTTGTTTTCCTTCTGAATTGTTACATCAATATATCAAATAGTTTGAAACTTTTTGTCAAACAAACTGCTGAAATATTTCTGTCCTGAACTTATTAAAATGTTTTAAGGTAGATTGTATTTTAAAGGTTATTTAGCCAGATAAAGCAAGCGTTCTGATGTGATCCTAAAAAAAAAAAATAAATTGTTGATAAAAATGTCATGCTCCTATGAAATTTTCAAGCTCATTTAATCAATGTTTTGGTGCAAAACTGTTCCTTCAGGAAAATAATAATGCCTACCTCTTCTGTAGCTGATCACTGCAGTGTTGGACTGTCAAACTATGGTGAAAAAGAGTAAATTTATATTCCTATTGCCATGGATATTCTTATTAAGATACAGATCACTTGAAACTTGACTAATCAATCATAAATCTGAATAGTCACTTTAAGTAATATAGGCAGAACTTGATTGTTCTTACTTAACTGTTTAATAAAGTAGCAATGTTGCTGATACTGGCTGTGATTTGCAATTAAAAGCATTTTGTATTTATCTGAGTGGTTGAAATGCTAGTTCAAATTCCACTGAAAAAGAAACTATGCCGAAACATAAAGCCTTTCAGCTAGTTGTAGAAGGTGTTTTTCATGATTTTTCTTCAAGTGACATGTGAAAATTTACTTATTTTTAAACTTCTGTTATGTATGGTGTAATGCATTTGCCTCATCCTATTACAACCCCCATGGCATCACTAGAAATTGGGAAAGCAGAAAAAGAGGATGAGATTTGTTCTCAAGCCCTACAGTTAGGTTTTAATCAACATGTAAAAAATATATGTGGTCCCACAGCAATGAAAAGAAGAATGATACCAACGGGAGAACTTTGCCCTCCAGAACTAAGTACCATGAAGGTGGGTGTTAAAGGAGGCAGAATATTCAGGAGCAGTCAGCACAGGGCTAACACAACTTCTGCTGAAAGCAAAACAAGCAGGTTTGACCATAATCTCTTGTGTCCTGTCCAAATAGCAAAGTGTCAGAACTGAAAAACATGATCTGTGTACCTGTGTATTTCCCCGACTAAAGTTTATCTTTACATTCTAGCAGTAACTTAGAACAAGCCTTCTAAAATTGCAGTGCAATTTCTTGAAGGGGAATAAGTTACAGATGATGTGTTACATTCTGGGGTATTCCCACGTGGGGTTAAATGATACCCTCTGTGGCACCCACTTATGCCACGAGCAGTTGGTGTTATCTCAAAAATGCAGACTGCTTGCCAGCAGGCATTTCTGGTCATTCAAGTCTGGGCAAAACTGAACATCACAGAGAGGGCACATGCTTTGATTTATGTCTGAGATACTCTTATGCTCCATTACTCACGCACTTTAATAGCAAACACTGCACGAGCACATGTGTTGGAGGACGGAACTCATTTACTGCGCAGCCCAAAGGGGAAGCATCAGGTTTTCTGGGCTGATATTTAGTACTCAAACAATGTAAAATGGATGATATCTAGTACTTGAACAATGTAAAATCTTGTGTCAAAGCCAAGGAGCTTGGGTGATTGTCAGCTGATGTCGTTTTGCTCTGGCTTTCAGGCCCTTTCTGTAATTAGATATATTTTGTGCAGGATACACTTGATACTCCAAACATGTCACCTCTGTTAAATTAAATACAATCCAGGATATAAGGCAGAAAGCCTAGGAGTTTTGGCCAGCCTTGAAATCAAATGTTTACCTAAAAGTCTTCCTATTTTTTTCTTTTTCTTTTTTTAAATTTGAAAAGGTTGAAACTCAAACAGCTGACACATTCCTGGGGACTGCTGAGTCAGTTAGAATGTTACTGAATTATGTTCTTGAGTCTAGTGAATTAGAAAATGTGGATTAATGGCACCCTACGATCTTCAAAGACTGATTTACAGCTAATAGCTTAAAGCTGTATCTGCTGATTCAGCTTAAAGAAAGTTTCCTGGTTTGAGTCTCAGAGTAAGATATTTAAATATGCCTTTTAAATTAATTCAATTAAAGTCTATTGCTTCCCTGTGACTTTAAACTTGCAACGTAGGACCTTTAAATTATAAAGCTAAGGGGAGATCAGATCTAATCCCTTTGCTGTCCTAGTGTCTAAAGTTGTTCTTTAAGTTTTACAAGTCTGAAGTTGGGTGCTCAAACCTGCAACTTCAGTATTTTTAATAATATTCTGCCCGTAGTATACCTTTATATGATATACCTGTACTCTACCTGTATAGAGTACATTAAAAAAATAAAAAGAAGTAAGCTCAGTCTTTTCTGGAGTAGATATTTGATGCTTAACATGAGTTATTGACTCATAAAATCTATAAAACACTGCTGTATTCATTTGCTTTCTGAAACTTCTCTGGTCACAGCAAAGTTTTAGGTATACATAACTTCTAACTGAACTAGCAGCTAGAAAAAATCATGGAACAGAGGCAGAGAAAACCTGAGATTAAATTTACCATAAATCCAATTGTGAATCAAAGACAAAAGCAGAGCTAGTGAAGTGTTGGAGACAAAATCCATGAAATAAGGAGAGTTTACACCACTTCAAAATCTGACCCTTAATCTACTTCATTAAATAGTATGCAGTTTGCACCATGGGTCCCACATTACAATCACATTTTTCTTCCTATCTAATTTGCTATTATGATTAATTCCTAGTACTTCTGTTATTAACTATTTATTAAACATAAATAGATCTTAAGTGAACTCCAGGAAGGGACTGCTGAAACTCGCTTTTAGTGTAATGAAGTGGTATTTTCTTGCTTGCATGCTTTCCAGAGTTATTTATAGTTTGACTCTATCTATCTGTCTGTCTATCTGTCTATCTATCTATCTATCTATCTATCTATCTAATCTGAATGAGGGTTCATCACATGATGTGTAGTCTTTTCATTTCTGAAATAAATAAGAAGGAAAGAAGAGATAGAAAAAGAGAGAAAGCACCACATTACGGTGGTCATGCAGGCTTCCTACTCAATTACTTAGAAGCAAATATACAAACTAAGTCTGCTTTATGCTTTAAATACCCATGGAAAATATAACTGCCACAATAGTAATAAAATTCTTTTGTCAATACATGGGAAGTGTGGGGAAAGACAATGGAAAAGGTGAGGGAGAACTGCAGAGAAAGACTGAGACGCAGTTCTTACTTTTTAATAAGCCTCACAAATCACTTGATATTCTCTAAACCACGGTCACACCTTGGACTCCTGTTGAGCCCCTCCCCACTGATATTGCCAGTGCGACACCTCTTATCCCTTTATTAACCCCACATTTTATGATCTGTTAGTCAGGGACACACAATTGCTTCGCAGGCCATAACCACACCACCTGCCCAAGCATCTGAAAACCAAGATATCCGAGTGCAGAGCAGGACATGTGCTGCCTGCATGGGGATCCCAGCACGCTGGAACAGCCTCAGCTGCTCAAGTGGGGCACACTTGTGGTTGGCTGGCACGGGGCTTGGTGGAAAGTGAGCAACTCTCAGGTTCCAACAGTTGCAAATTATCTAAAGGGAATAGGGCTGTGAATTTGTTATGTGATCACGTAATGCAAGAGCCTCTCATGACACAAATGTGCAAGCCACAGGGTCAGGGCTGTGAATACTAAGCCCAAATCCCTGTTTCATGGAGTAGTACTGCAGCTTTTGGCTCAGTAAAAATAATCTGTGAAAGTTCAAATGAGTCCTCTTATTTAAAGTTCAGGCGAGATAGCTTTGATATCCTGAATATTCTAGCCACCAACCAGTTCTGTAAAGAAATATGTTCTAGCTTTGAATTCATCCATCCCACCTCTCCTTTCTCAGATACTTCAGAAACTCCAGCTATTGCTGAGATGGTGAATGAATATTCTTGCTAGAAGACAAGTTATAGGAAATAGCTTCTTGGCAGCCATACATTGGAAAGAATCTATCTGCTGTCTTTTGGGTTTTTTCCTCTCTTTTTTTTTTTTTTTCTTTTTTTTTCATTAGTATAAGTGTCCTTTGAAATAGCATCATGGCTCTCTTATACAGGGTAATTTAAAATAATGTTGTGAAAGTGAGGCACACTTCTGTCCATATTCCTATTTTTAGACACAAGTATTGATAAAGGGACAGGGAATGGGGGCAGAAAACCTGAACAAGCTCCACCATTGGTTTTTGTGTTGTGCAAAAATGCAAGCCCCCTGGCCCAGCCACGGTTTATAATGGCATGACTGGTGAGACAAGCCTGTGTTAATTTTTGAAGCAGGAGAAAGCTGACTCTGCTCTATGTATCCCTGAGAAATCAGTCTGAGAGCAGGGATTGGTGCTTCCTGCTGGCAGTGCAGCCTGCACCAGGAACAACAGCCTGAAGACAGAGGAGTGACCTTGTATCACCCTTCATCTGGAATGAGAGGCAGCCTGGCACCGACCTTGCAATCTGAGAGCTTGTTTGCTCCATGCAACTGTTCCAGCAATTCTGCTCATAAGCTGCTGTGTGCTTCCTGCTCTCAGCATGGATCCTTCCTTACCTGTCCATTCTGCCCAGAATGCCCAATGCCAAATTGTATAATGCAGAAATTTCAAAGTCATTATTTCTTGTGGATGAAACCAGGATGATTTTTAATAGAATCATGGTTTAGTTGATGTTATTTCCTGGTTTAGAAGCTACAAACATGTGAAGAAGACAAAGTTTTTCCAGAAGTAATGTTTTGAATGGTTTTCAGTGGAGAACTACTGCCCTGTAACCAACAAAACAGTTCATTTAGTTTCTGTCTTTTTGAGACTTTCTTACCTGACTTCAATTACTAAAACACTCTGAAGGAAATCCTGGTCTTTCCTAAGGCTGTTAGCAGCCCTCCCCTGGATTCCTCCAGGGCCAGGATTCCACCCTCTTCCTCACATTCTTACTTTGGCCTCCAAGCTTTGTAGCTGAGAAATTCATAACTGAATTGCTCATCTCAGCCCAGAGGGCATGGCTGTTGACCCCACTTTTACACAGCTGGTGAGGAATACAAGGACATTTCCGGAAATTTCATCTGCCAGGAGGTGCTTTCTGCCACACTATCTATCACCTTAACAACTGCAGGGGAGTGAGTGCATAATGTGCTTGACATTAGCACCTGTTTTTATAACACTCCAGTTAAATACCAGAGGCCAAGACTACTGGGTTTTATTCAAAGTACTGCTTTACCCTCAAACCAGACAGTTTCCTGGATGCTGGAGAAGGAAATGACTCTCAAAGAGAGTCAGCCTCTTTAATCTACTGGTGTGATTGCTTGTGAAAAACTACTGATTGCACATTGAAGTTGAAATTAGTAGTGTTTAAATGTCACTGATTGGAATACCTGATTCTGCAAACCTAGATGAAGGAAAGATTGACAAAATATTCTAATCAGGAAAGCAGAGCATTACATTAACTTAATATTCTAATGTACGTTATGAATTATACAAAGGATAATTAATTCAACTCTAAACCAAATCAGTAGTGACAGACAGTGGATTTTTTTTAGTTCTTACTTTAGTGTCTACTTAGAAGTCTGTGGCAATGGTAAAATCCTTGCTCAGTTCTTCAAGTTAAGATATCCAAACCAGATAATTACTTAAGTAAAAAACCAATCAAACTACCCCATCTGCACCAAGCAGTGGAGGCAGCATCCTCACCTCAGAGCAGTCAAACAAGGACAGGCTGTCTACAGTCTTCACCTATAACCAGAAAGAGGAGTTATCATCATGTGGTTCTATTGTTCACTTTACTTACACATTGCCCTGCAAAGTCCACCACGACCAACCCATGCACATGTTTTTCTTGTCATACCTTATATTTAATGTTCTGGTAACTTTACCACAGTCCTAGAGAAATTTTTACAGTGACAAATAACCTTAGTGTTTGTACTGCATCCTAGTGTCTGGTCTTTGTGTTATGGCATTCATGTACTTGCCTTATAAATAGAATACCTTAATTTAAAGCTCTGATTGCATTGATAATTATGGATCATAGTAACACATAGGTTTTTCAGTTATTAAGTCGGATAGGCCTTGCATTCCTAATGCTGTTTCAGTATCAAATTGCAATGAAAAAACCTTCACCACTCTGTAACTGTTCTGCAAGTAAAAGTTTGATACACCTATGTTAGTGATGTTGTTTATGTGCTATGTCCTTCCCACCATGAAATAACAGAAATGTAACAAAGTCAGATTACTGCCCCATATTTTAATTTATTTTTTAAATGTTAGCCTTACACAATCTTTTGTATATGTAACATTTATGCATTATGGAGCAGATAAAGATTAGATAGACATCTAATTTATTCCTTAGTAAAACATGTGACATGAGTAATAGGGCACTAACCCCAGGATTTTTTTGAATAGTCAAACTGCCCCTTGTCCCCACTGACAAATGTCTCTGATTTCACAGCCATTGGTGGTTGTCTATTTGTCTACATAGGCTGTAATATTTGATTTTTTAGATTTCCTTTCTTATTTTTCAAGTCAAATTCAATACTAGGAAGCTACCATATCTGTACAGGTGAAAAGAACATGAAATGTTGGTGTCACAGATTAATAAAACTGATATAAGATGACCCTCTTCTTTGTCTGGCCAGGTTCACCCTGTCTTGTGATTAAAATATCACAGAGAATTAAACTGTCAGGAGTTCAGCAAAAAGGATATGATTTGTTGCCTCTTCATTACTTCACATAACTCTTAAGATGACTATTGGCTTAAATACAGGTGTTTGTGGTTATCAATCACCTTGGAAAACAAACCTCCAGGCCAGTTTTCACTGTTTTGTTGATGGGGTGAGCACATCTGCCTGCAGCCAGTAGTTAGCAAGCACATGTAATTCAGAATAAACACTTGCTATTGTCTATGTCGGAGCATTAAAATTACAAGCATTTGCTCTATTGGAAAGGTTTATGGGCAGAGGAGAGAAGTTCAGCAAATTATTTCCCAGAGAAAACACTTTAATGACATTCTTAATAATTCAGTTTTTTTTTCCCTAAGGTATATAGTTCATTATTTTGTGTCGCAGAGAGCTGTAATCCTGTAAATCCAGAAAGTTTTACAATATCTTAGATATGGAACAATATTGGAGAGAATAGCAAGGGAAACTTGACTTGTGCTTCTGGAGCAGGACTGCCTCTAAGTCAGGGAGCAGGGAGCAAAGTGGCCCAATGACTGTCCAATCACTCTTGTTCACTGGGTCACGAGTCTTTTTCTAAGGAGTAGAACAAAGTCAATATTTTCACCTGAAACACAGTTTCACCATTCTTATCTGGGCGAGTGAGAGGTGTGGATTTGAAATTAATAATTTCTGAGAGATGAGCTTTGAGCACAGGTTTTCTGATTCCCCCTGAATTATCTGGACAGGAAGATAATGTATAGAAGAGATTTCATTGTGCTTTAAGAAACTGGCAACTTGGACATCCAGCCCCAGAAGACAAATCCAAACTCTGAACTCTGACTGAACATTATAATGAACTTCGTCATAAACATAGAATATGATCTTCCTTAGGAGGCTCTGGTGGTCTCTTTCGAAATATCTCTTGCTGTCTCTTTTAGTTGGTGATCTCAGGTGGCTTTTGCACTTACCTTGAGGAGCACTGTACACAGAACTCAAAGATCTAACCAAAGTCTTGCCACAGACTGCATCATGGGCACACTTAGAAGTTAAGTATGGTACCAAAAAATGCAGCGATCTGAAGTTAAGCATTGTATCAGCACATGTAGAATTGCTAAGTTCCTTTGCAGATTCAGATTTTAACTTAATTTCTCAATTTTAACACTGATTTCTGAAAACTGGTCACCTAGAGCTCTTCAGATTATCAGTGGAGACAGACAGGCAGCTCCAGGGGACAGTGACCTCATCCATGCTATCTCAGAGTCACTTCCTTAAGGAAATTCTTCCTGTTTAAACCAAGCTTCTTTCTGTTTATATCTTTTTGGTTGTTTCCATTATTGTTATTCTTATTGTTGTTATTATTTTTGATATTTTTTAAGATTACCACTGAAAGGTAAAATCTATTTCTGTTGACTAGGGCAGCCTAAAGGATCAGTTTAGACTAAATACCTAATTTTCAGTAGGTGGGACCAGTTAACTGAATCCTTCATGACTTACTTTCCCATCTGTAAAATCAACACTGTTCTCTGCCTCACTAGGAGGCTGCAAAGCTAAATAAGTAGAATATTGAGAAATGTTTGAAAATTGAGGTTCTGTATGATCTATGAACCCAGAAGTCAGCGGGAATTTTGCTACTGACTTCATTTGTGCCAGGATTTAGCCTGAATAATTTAACTTTTATTTGGAGGAAGCTTTTATTGTTTTTTTTTTCTTTTTACTTTTTATGTTCTAGTATACATGCAACAGGTAAAAAAGTCAGTATTTGATGGCTTTCAGAAAAGCAGTCTTTCTTATTATGAACTGCTTACTAAAGAGAATAATAGAACTCTGAATAACAAACAAGGCTTAAATAACCCCTTGACCATACAGCCTGTATTATATTTTATAACATTTTTAAGTATGATCACTTTTGCAGATGCTGGCTGTGTGGTTCTCACATGGGGACTTCAGCTATTTGGAGATGTATGGATGTATATAGCATATTGTTTCCCTGAATGTCAGCTACTGCGCCACTTTCTCCACACAACTGGAGAAAAAAAGTTTCACCACTCTACAGGAGTGTGATAAATTCACAGAAGAGTTTTGGTCTTGATAATCTCAAAACAATAACAGCCTTAAAACCATTTTTATATTTCCTTAAGCAATAAACATGCAAAGCAAACGTGGTTGTGTTCTGCCTAACATCATCAGATGCCGGAGCAGTTCCCAGTTCCTACACCATGCTGCGCGCTCCAATACATTCCAGCTCTGTGGGACAGCACCCATTTTTCTCCCCTACCTTCTGCCTAGGCAGAGGAATGGGCCAGCAAACCCTTGTTGCATGCTAAAAAGTTGTTTGGCCAATGGCATATGTACCCAGACTTTTGTGTCAGAGGTTGTTTTCTTTGTAACAAAAGTCAAGTTTTTGCAGACAGGCCAAATTGGGTGCTGCTGACTGATGACAATGGATGACTTCTCAAGAAGTTTCCTGTCAGCCTCTTTCTCTGAAGTTTCTGGAGAACTTGAAAACAAACAAGCATTAAAAAAACCAGGGCACATTAAAATGCCTCCATATGTAGGTTTAGGTATGCATTCAGTGTGTAAAGCCAGACTCTGCTGGGCTGTAGGAATACCCTATCCAGTAGCTCTTTCTATGGCTATGGCAGTAGGTTTGCTCTCTGCACCTGAAGGATGATATCTTACCAAGAATATGTGTGGTACGCCCAAAGTCTTGCAAGGAATCTAGAGGTAGTCTAAGTATTAATTATGCATTTTAGCAGGCAATTTAAATTGTCTGGTGGAATAATATAATAAGAGTACCTTATGAAAGGATAAAAAAAGCAAAATGTTCCTTTTACCTTGAAACATTTCCCAAAAGACCTTGTGAGATAATAAGATTTTGCTTTCACAAAGAGGAAAGGAAAATAAATGTTTACATTTTTCCAAATATAGAGAAATACTCCACAGTACTCAGCAGAACTCAAGGAATTTAAGAGGCAAACTCCTCTCCTTCTGGAGTTACGGAAAACATATAATTCCCAGCTGACTGCAGTTTTTCAGCTCTGACCTCCAAGATTTGAATATTGTGTGTTTTGAAACCCCCACTATCCACAAGAGAAAGCCTGGCAGAGAGAGAAGTGTGGGTTGCTAAGGGAGTTCTATGGTAAAAAAAAGACCACATGCTATCTGTGAGTGAGAGGGTAACCCCTAAATCACACACTGGAGTGGGACCAAATTTCAGCTACTTATGGGTCAGTAGAGCAGAATAACACCAGCAGCTTTAGAGAAATCTCTGGTGCTTGAGAGGATGTGAAGTGGAAATGGCTGAAAAGCTTTTATCTTTAACCTCTTGTTTACTGTTGCAGTAAGTCCAAACCTTACCCAAGCTGAAAGATGACCTTGATGTAAAACATATGTAGTTATTGGAGGATGATGGTCAGTATCACCATGATAGAAACCCCCATACATGAGTCAGGGAAGTATTAAACCTGGCCAAGATGTTCAAGCTCAGCCCGTTTGCCTGGAGTACCCAGAAGTTCTTTATTCAGCAACAAATTAAGTAAATATTTCTGTAATTGCCTATGCCTGTCATGTGAAAGCCTCTAATCCCCTGCACTCTTCTTTTGCAGAACATTCCCCTTTTTCCAGACATATGAAATGTCTGCAATGTAGAGCTGGAGAACATTCCCAGAGTCATGTGTGAGCCTTAGATACATCTCCACTCTGATTTATACAGTGCAGGAATATATTCTGAAGTGCCTATGGCTTGTGATGTTTTGTAAACTGAAAAATTCTTTTTTAATGTGGTAAGACTAACCTAGTTGAATTTTTATGCTGACATCTGTCAGTGACATGAGTCTAGACTGTCTGGTAGCCATCCGTTATGGATACATGTTGGTAATAATAAAAAATGATCTGTGTGGCCCAGGAATGAATGCACATATGGAGTCTGTGGGCTTAAACTTCGGTCTCATGTACTCTGAAAAGAAAGAAAAATTCAAATATTCATGAAAATTGTCTAAGCTTTCCAGTGTTGCTGTGGGAGAGCATCATTTTTGTTAACATAAAAAAACCAAAACAGAAATATTGTATGTGAAAAACTCTTTAAAATGGTATTTTATTTCTTTCATGTCATATTCCTAGAGAGTTGTTTATACTAAGGCAGCTCCCTTCTTTCATTAACCCTGTAACGATTTTGGACTTTCAACCAGGTTTAAATAGTAGCTACTATTCTCTTCTAGTAATTGAAAAGAAATGGAGTCACAATACATAGATCAGGGTAAAAGAATTGTGCAATAACTCAACAAAGAGAAGTAGGATTCTCTTTTACTTGTGGAAAACTGATTTAAAAGTTGTCTGTTTCACATCAAAATGTCGTCCACAAAACTGATTCATTCCACTTTCTAAATTAAACAACAGAACTAAGGGGTTTGGGATTTTTTATTTTTTTTTTCTTTTTACAATGTCCTAGCTACTCACATAGAATGCTTTACAATGGTGATCAAATCTGATGCCCAGAAAAAGCTGTGGGAATTGAGGCCCATGAAATCTTGTTTCAACTGCTTTTATATTTGCTGTCGGAGATGGATATCATTCTCAAAAGGAGAAGGGCGTTACTTTGGCTCCTGGTGTATTGCTGATCCCTCCCTTGTGTGCTTGCCTCAGGAGAAGCAGGAATAATTGCACAGCTTAGCTCTCAACCAGTGATCAGTAAAACCATTTATTGGCCATCCCTCTATAGTCAGTAACAGAGCAGTTTGGGAGCCTGTTAGACCAGGACTTTCCCAAACTGGAAAAAAAGGGACAGTTATCTGCCCCAAGACCCTTATTATTGTGCTTTTTAATAATTAAATAGGTTGTTGGAGCTTTCAATCACTATCCTCTAGCACTTTGCTTGGACTCCAGATGGTGGAAGTAAAGGTAATAATTCAGCAGTTTCAAGGAAGGAATGAGTCATTTGGCTGGTAACAGATCTATCTGCTATGGACAGTTCAGGTGTTCACCAGCAACTTGCAGCCAGCTCTTGAAATTAGGGAAGAGAGCAAATACCTAAAAGCAGGAGATGCAGGAACTCTTTGCATTATTTAGGGCATGTAACTCATGCTGAGTACTTGTTTCTATAAAAGAAGGCCACTGAAACCATGAGGTCTGTTGCTGAAACATAGTTATTACTTCTTGTGAGGAAGAGTCTGACTCATGTGGTTGAATTTTTGATTGCTTACAATAAAAAGAAATTATCTTCTGATAAGCCCTCTGATCATTCTATTTCAAAACCCTATATTCCATAAAGAGGATTAGAAATGTTTTTTATGTTCAATTAAATATTTTAGTGTGTTTATTTTTGCTTACAGGTACGTTCCTCTTCTACACTGGCTGCATGTAACTTTTGCTTAGTTTTCTTTTTTTGAGCTGACATGAGATACCTTTTCTAATTCTCATCAAGAAGCTGTAGAACTGATTTAAAAGTAATTTTCTAAAAGTATTATATAGAAACATAGTGCAAAAGCTGTGATTTCACCACCTGAGTCTATCGCACATGCTCTGCTGACAGAAACTCCAAAGGAAGGCTGTGGAGTAGAAATGCAATAGTTAAGCCACCTATGAGGATATGGGCTTTTCTAGCAAACTCACTGAGAGCTGTGCCTTGGAACTTGGGAATGTTTACATTTGAAGAAAGCGCTATGGTCACTGTCAACAAAACTTAGAGCACAGTCACTGTGTGAACCAGCACAAAGGAAGCAGCCAGATAACCCTGGAACACACTGCCTGGCCCAGTTGGGTGGTCTTGTAGATTGTCACTTGGTTTGCCCTTTCTGTTTACATCTCTTGGTTATTTTTTCCATTAGAGAAGACCTTCAGATGCGGGGCTGATGGGTGTGTTTTCTTAGTTTCGTGCACATTCATCATGTTCTAAATATTGATTCTGCAGCTAGGGTCCTGTGTCACTGAGATGCTGGTTACTCACAGAATCAATAAAGGATATTTTTGTTACTGGGCATAGAGGATTTGGATGTCTTTGACAGGCCTTTGATTTTCACTGCTATGGCCGTCGCTATGTGAGACAAATTTTCATGTGAAGGACCTTGTTTTAAAAATACTGGCACACAGAGTGAATGTACTGTGCCCAGAGTTGAGGGAGAAGCACCTTTTTTGCCCCTCAATCTGAAATCTCTTCCATGTTTCATGCTACTGCAGATTTCATGGAGGCATTGGGGAACAAAGGGACTACAGCTCACATCCTACAATAGGCAGCAATCTAGGACAGCACACACACTCGCACACTCGCACATTCACTCATCTAATATTACATTTAGGAAAGACTGCTTCCAGCTTGGACCCCCAAATGTTTCCATTGGGAGACAAAAGATACTCCATTTGTGTAGCATGAGAATTTGGTGTATTTGCAACCACTGTCTAATGAGATAAAATACAAGCTGAAGATCCGGATGGGTCTTGGATATACTTACAGAATAAACACTGATCCGTATGTCTGCAAAAAGCAGCAAAACTTCACTGTACTGGAAGAGAAATCAGCCAAGGAAAATATAACAAATCTGCGCGTCAGTTCTCTAGTGGATGTTGCCTGGTAAACCATATTTCATTTAAAATGAGGATACCAGTAAAGATAAAAGCAAAGATAAAGTTTTATCTCTAAAAAATTTTTCACACCAAGAATCTGAGAGATTTGGCTGTGTTAAACTGCAGAATAAATAACAAAGAAACCTACCTTTTAGGTACTTTAAGGTTTAGTTTTTACTATTTTCAGCTGAAGTATCTGGCTGTTGTTTGAGGCACAACTCATGAGTAGCAGGGCAAGGAGGGGACCAGTTAGCATTGCTGGAGTTGCTGAGTGCAAAGATGTCACTCGCCAGAGAGCAAGGAGGGAACAGAAATTTTCTAACTGGTCTTAACAGTTAAGATTTACTTTTGTGTGTGAAAAGTCAATTGCTTTCATTAAAAAAAAAAAGTTTGCAAACTTTTCAGCCAGTGATCAGCACTTTTTTCCTCAAATCCAATGGCAAAATTTCTCATTAAATGAAAAATCATTTCACATTCAAAGATTTTCCCATTGAAAATACTACATTTGATAAAAATTGGTCTTTCTTGGTAGGTGTAAATAAATAAATAAATAAATAAATAAATATAAAGAAACTTTAGATTTTCAAAAATTTTTTAAAATCGGTTTTCTGAAAGGAAAAATCCACATGAGGGAATGTGATATTGAATAAGGGGCTACAACCAAGGTTTAGAAAAAGGCAGAAAGAAAGGATGTAGAGAAGCTTTTTGTTAGAGTTCAAATGCTGGACTGGAGCCTTAGTTTGGGTGTTTTGTCTGAATCAGTTCACTTGTCACTAACTCATTTCCGTATAGTGAACAAATGAATACATTTGCTTTTGAGTCCTGGTATGGTCAATATGTGATCATTCTTGTTGATAAATGGACTCTTAAAACTGAAGTGAAGAAGTTATAAGTAAGAGCTGAGTGTTTAAGAATTCAAATAAATAATTTGTCAGGAAACTGTAACCATCTGTCTGTTCCCTGCACTGTTAGGCTTTTCCTTCTTTTTTCCCAGGCCACTAGAGAGGATGACCAAACTGCCTAAAACAAATAAAGAACATACCTTTTAGGCTTTTGATCAAAACAAGTGAGAAGATGATCAGTCTCATAAAGGAAAAAAATTAAGATCATGAAAGGATTACTTAGATTGTCAAAATGAATCACACATTTACACTATAAAATGGAGGCCAAAAGCACATTCCTGAGTTATTCTATGTCAACAGCCATTTTAGCTGGCATGAAAGTTATTCTCTATTTCTATTTCACAATCTGTTTGAAAGAAGTAAGGCCAAGATGGAAATGATAGGTGTTTGATATGAAACAGCTATTTGAAAATACTGGTATCTTGTTAAAAATATCCTGACTTTCCAAGGTGTAAAGTTGCATGAGAAACCACTCAGACTCTGGCTCCTTTAGAATTTAGATGCCATATGCTGCTGGGAAACTACACGTACCCCTGAGAGGTTAAGGCTGACTCTTCACCTTCACAAAATCATAAAATCATTAAGCTTGAAAAGCACCTCTAAGAACATTGAGTACAGCCATTAACCCAGCACTGCCAGGTCCACCACCGAATCCTATGTCCAAGTACCACATCTACATGGTTTTTAAACACTTCCAGGGAGGGTGATTCCATCACTCCCTGGCCAGTCTCTTCGAATGACTTATCACTTTTTCTGTGAAGAAATTTTTCCTAATATTCGCTCTAAACCTCCCTTAGTGCTACCTGAGACAATTTCCTCTTGTCCTATCAGGTTTTACCTGGGAGAAAAAAACATATCCTTTTTTTACATACAGAAATGATAAAAACAATCCATGACGAAAACAGGCAGTGTAGACCAGCTCAGCTTTATTGGTGTTAACTCAAATACCAGAAGCAGCATTATTACCAAAAAACAGGGCACACTGTTCTGCACAGCCTGCTTCTCTCACAAGTGGACTTTGCTACCCAGAGTAGGATCAGTTTCATCTACTACAGACACCCACAGCTCCTCCTCAGGCTCTCCTCTTGGGTCAAGGTCGTGTGAGAGGAGAGAAATATGCTCTTTTAGGGAGTAATTCATCTGCTTCATTGTAAACATCTATTTTCAGAAGGAATCAGGGAATTCTGTGCTAGGGGAATGCCCTGGGGTTTCTTAAGCCTTACACTGAATACACTGCATGATGATTCAGTGAACAGGGAATCACTCTTCTTGCCTGTAGGCCATTCACATATCTAAGGAAAAGGCTGCTAATTACAGTGAGTCGCTGCTACAATTAGAAGTTTCTCAAATTAAAATGATGGTGAATTTATTATTTTTCTCCTTTCATGGCTTCTCCTTTTTTTTTTTTTCCAGACAGATACACAAAATTACCTATATGCTGGATATTTCCCCAGCAATGTATGATGGCAGGCAAATTAAAAAAATCAGAGTTGCCAGAGACAAGACAGTAATTACAGACTTTGTGTGGTCTCCTCTTCTTGGCACATATTGACACTCCCTAAAGACATGAAGCTCTATTAGCAGACCTCTAGTACTCTACAATCTCTTCCATCCTCAGTGTAAGCAGGAAATGTTCTTAGATTTTTCAGCATTTTGAAATGTTTTTAGCAATAATACAACTTTTGCAGTCATTTTTCAAGGTATACATAAATGTGTTGCTTGATTTTTCAGTCTTTGCTGTTTGTTTCTGATCAAGAAGGAGGGAAAATTATCTCTCCTTTTTCTCTACTTCCTTCTCAGTGAAAAGTCAGTTAATTGCATACCTCTGTTTTAGGAGCCACCAAATTGACTGGCCAAAAATTAGAATGAGAAATGAAGCAAAATCACAAGAAATGGAAAAACTGTTTTCCACAACACAACAAGTTTGTAGTAAGAAATAAAAAAAAAAAAAAAATTTGTTTTTTGAAATCTTTGTTTTGCTGTGAACAACTCAAGCATGCTAATGTAAATTACGTAGAGAACTTCCTTGTGGTCCATCTGTTAGAATACTTTCAGCACAGTCTTAATGTTCATTAGGAAGCCATAAATAGAAAGAATAGTGCAGAGCCAGCTATTTAGCTTAGAACATTTTCAGTAAAATATTTATTCTAATTGTCTCCCCTAGCTTGTTGAAATGAGATAGGTGTTTGAAGATACAGGTATAATGTATGGTGGAGCCTCTGCCAGTTAGACCATTAAGATCTTCAAAGCATATTCCAGGATAATCATGGCTCAAGGACGGGTCTAAATAAAATGGAGAAAATTTTTAAGTTGGCGTCTTGACTGCCCATGATTTTACTTAGAAGTATTTCAATGAGGAGGCAAGAGGCCTGCTTTATCCTCTCTGAGCTTCAGGGCATCACATCAGAGAAAATCACCCCATACCTATTTAATTTGCATTCTAACTCTGAGATCATTGTATATGGATACCTTTTGATCCTATAAATAATGACTTCACTTTCAAATGTGCCATTTCCAAACATTGACACAACCATTATTTTTCATGATCTGCTATTGTGATGAAATATTGTCCAGTCCTGGCCTAAGTCCCATGGATAGGAAAATATTATAAATTTCTAGGCTGGCTAAAAAAATAAATATAGGAAAAGAAAGAAATAGTTTGTGGAAATCTATGTGGAATGAGTCCAAGTTCTTATACCAGGCAATACTTAAACAGCTTAAAATAAAGCAAAATATGAGATACTGAAGATTTTACTATACAGTATCCATCAGGTACTTGCCTTATATAGAAGGATGTGTAATTCCATTGAAAGTATCTTCATTGTCCCATGGAGAGTATATTTCAGAAACATTTATGGATTTTAAGGAAAAAAATTATTTAGGTAGCAAACAGATGTATTGACTGAGATAAAAATTCTTGACTCTGCCTCAAGCTTCACATGCAATGTAGGGAAAACTCAGAAAATAATGTTTCTGCTCTTGGGGATTTTTTTCTCTTGAGATCCTTGACTTGCTCATGGCTGTGGCTGCATAAACACCTCAGTACTGCACTCAGCAACCAGGTGTGGGAGTGCTGGTGTCCATGAGATCTAGCCAAGCCCTCCTGTTCTCACAGGGTAGAAAATTAATACAGTGTCATAGACATGCTTAATGGATGCAGTGGTCCAGTCTCTAGATTTAATTTTTCAATATTTAAATAAAATGTTCTGTCCTTTCATTTTCCTATCTATATTTTGTTTTGACTTTTCTAGTAAGACAGATTAGATGTTCTCATTGCTTTGAAAAGGGCCTTTTGGTACTTTTCTTACTTAGATATTGCTGTTAACATTCTACACATTGCTAAAAATTGGTGTAAAATCACTTCAGGGACAAGCTAAATATAGTAGATTTTCTTCATATTATGACTATTGAAAAACAGTACAAAAGATGTCTGCTGAACTACTCAAAAAACCCGCTGCAAGCCATGGCTACAGAGACAGCTATGTCCTAGTAAATTCTGAGCTGTGAATCCTTTTCTCTCTTATTTTGTTATCAATGCCTAAAAATTTAGTTTTGTTAGAGCACAGCAAGATTCCAATGCGTTGACATGGAGAAACATCACAATTTCTGTTTCCTTTTAGTGTGCTACTGATGTCTGCCTGACAATCAGACACGGGCAAAAACTGGAACAAACTTGAAGTGGTTTGTTTTCCATCATGTAGTATCTGAGATGCTGCATCACCTAAAAGGTGATGGATGGAAGGAAGAAGGAAGGAAGGAAGGAAGGAAGGAAGGAAGGAAGGAAGGAAGGAAGGAAGGAAGGAAGGAAGGAAGGAAGGAAGGAAGGAAGGAAGGAAGGAAGGAAGGTGCAGCACTTCCCAGTCCTATCTGGAGAACTGACTCATGATGAAGTTGGTAACAAAGTGAGTCCTTCTTGTCAGTGCTACAGAATGCCCGAAAAAGGCAGTTTCCACCTGCGAGTACTCTGTCTCCTCTACCAGAACACATACCTTCCACTTCTGGTGCAGAAATTATCCCCTCATAGACTTTACTAATGTGTTTCTCCATTTCCAGGAATGAAGTTTCATAAACCAAGAAAGACAATATTTGTTTGAAGCACAACAGCAGGCTCTGTCTAGCAACCTGCTACCCTGAACTCACCACCAGGATTTTCTTCTCTGACCATGGGGATCACAGGGGCATATTTAGGACCTCTTTTCTGAGGTTTTCATGTACACATACAAACAAATGGTTGATTTGCTGATTTGGTTAATTACCATCGTTTTCACAGAAGATTAATTGGATATAAGGTATCTGTGAATGTTTGTACTTTTCCAAAGTAGAGACTATAATATCTGGAGGAAAAAAGGCGAGAAGAAACTGAGGAAATCTCCAAAGGAAAATGGGAAAACTCCATGATGATGGAAGAGACAGGTTGTAGCAAGAGATGCTGCTTCACCTCAGAGCATTCTGCCTAGCTACAGGACACTCATTTGGGGTTTATGTCCTTGAGATCTTGGGAAAAATTCCTAATCCCTGCCTGCCCCCAGAGGGAGAAATATCACTGAAGACAATTAGCAAGGTTTGGAGTAGGCAGTGGAGCTGGCCAGGCAGGAGCCATGGATGTGATGCAGTGCTGAGTGGATCTGGTCCAGGCACGAGCAGCCTGGGAGAGAAGATGTGTGTGTGCAGCTCACCCCTGAGAGAGCACGGCTGCAGCCCTCATCACATTTGGAACAAAACAGTGAAATTCTCCTACTTAATTTATGGCTTGTCTATTCTACAGGCCACACTGGAGAGGAGGATCAGCCCAAGGTAGCTGTAAAGGAACCAATTCATGCTTGAGACAGCGTGGCCACAGCAGGATGCAACTCAGAGGTATGAGCTTTGCTCCTCAGGAGTGCGTAACAGCCTCCAGCTTGTTTGAAAACTAGTTTGGGTTTCTCTAAATTATTCTTCAGAAAGAGTGTATTTTCTTTTTTTCTTTAAGCTTTTATTCAAGCAGAATTTAAAAAAAGGAATGAAAAGAAAAGAAAAAAAAAAGCCGAACAAATGAATCAAACCATGTTCTCTAGACTGGAAAGACAGGAAATAAGAAAGAGAGATTTATGGGTTTTAATTTTTAAATCTTGGGTGGTGCTCAAAAGCTGCACTGATGGGACCATACTGGTAGCTAGATAGAGACAGTAAATATCAGGAGAATCAATGATAAATCTCATTCATGTTTTTATTGGGTGAAATCCTGAGTTTATATAGCTGAATTACATGCCAAAAAATTTCAAAGTTGTGTGTCCAGAAATAAGTACCTATATTCATTTGGGAATCAGTGAGAACTGTGAATTCTCAGTACCTCTGAAAATTGCTTTCACATAGATACAATTTATAGAGCTACCTTCAGACATCAAGCTTTGAAAAAATTGGCTAAGATTTCTACCTATTTATTGTTTCCTGGGCCAAAAAGAGTGATGAAAGTAGCTGGATTTTTCTGTTATTATTTCCATATGCATTATATTTATAAGAATATTTATGCAAGGAATGTTACAGAAATTCCATGCTTTGTTTCCTTTGTGAAAGATACCTTCCTCATAAGAAACACATTATGCTTGGTCAAATATTTCTCTCTATGGGAGGATTAGATCCACAATACTGCAGGGTTCTCATTTATCAGAAGCACTTACTTTATCACCTGGCTTTTATTAAAAAAAAAAAAAAAAGAAAAAGAAAGAGATCTATTCTGTTTGGACGGCCACTGTACACTGGATTTAGGAGATTAAGGTTTACTCTAGAAAAGTGTTATTGTGAGATATGATATGAATAGCATGACATCATTTCTGGCAATACAGTATCAGTGAGTGAAAGGGAAAAACCTAACATGCAGACAGCTTTCTGATAAGAGGAAAGAGTTCTACACTCTTCAAAATTTACTGTGTTTTAAGATTGTGTATGTTATATACCAGTCTAGAAATGAGAATAGACAAAACAGCAATAAATTCTTCTGGGGTCATTATTTGAAAATATATTGAAGTTTCTAACTGCGAGAGAAAGTGGAGTTTAGTGCAGATTAATGAGGAGCCAGTGGGTTTGTATTTTGTTACTTACCAGAAAGCAAAGGATTTCCAACTTTTACTTTAAATCTTTGTATGGATACAGTAGTTTAGATTTTGAAGCAACATTATGTCTTTTTTGATAAGCTGCATGACCTTTTCATAATTTACATGATGTAATGGGAAGACATATTTACTCAAAAATTAGTTCATTATAATAACTGAATTCTTCCCCAAAAGAGGACAAACTTTTATTACATCATTTTGGTTATTGCCCTCAATAGGTCAATTTGTATGGAATAACTAAATATGAATTACCTATAACAAAGTGTATTTAGTTGTACAAATTTTACTCTAGGTAACAGAATTTTGATTTACTTGCTTTTGTCATTGCTATATAATTTCTAGAACACATTTTCCCTACTTTTAAATCCATCTAGAATCACTTCAGAAACATGTGTCAGAATATTATCTGGTTTATCAATACTAAATTCCATGCCAGAATGGTTTTTAATATTCACTGGATTCAAGGTGAATAGAAAAGTGTCATAAACAGTAATGTAACTGCATGGTCTTAAAAACAAAGTGTGTGCATATAAAGGAAATATGTGAATAGTGAGTGCATATAAAGGAAAAAAATATATAGTTTTCCTGAGATTTTGGACTGGCGTATATCAAAATTTAAAGTTTATTTTATTGGTTCTAATGCTGGTGGCTCAGAGGTGTAGTGTACACACAAAGAGACATTCTACCCCAGAAAGTCTTTAGCAGAAAGTTTAGATATGAGACTCAATGTCTTCAAATTCAAAGACAGATTCTTTTTGCCAATTTCATAACTTCAATGTCTTAACTATTATGTCACAGTGTAACAACACTGAGTTTTTATTGAGTTTGTGTTATTTTCATAGATTTAGGTACTAAATGTAGCCTTACGTGTCTTTAGCGTATCCTCTAAATAAACCTTCCTTAACAATAATTGGCATTCTTTGCCATCTTTGAGCTTAACAGCAGCCATGTAGATGCCTCTAAAGTGTAAGTATTCTTTACCAGAAATAAGTTTTAGATATAACTCCATTTTTGCAGTTTAGTTGGAACTGATCAATTATATAATTCCTGTAACAAGCTATTCTCAAAATTAAGTGTCTTATGATCTATTTATAATTTTATTCACCCTGTATTTTAACAGTCTTTGACAACTTCCTTACATTCCTAGGATTAGTTTATATATTTCTTTGTCTTATGTTAATATTTGCAATCCTTTCTGTTATGTCAATTAACTGCCAGGACATCCATCTAGACACAGTGTACTAAAGCATAATAAAGAAAAGAAAAATACTTCAAGATGCTAACAAACTATAACCATACCCAGATATAAACCAGATGTATGAGTGATAAACACAGAGATACAAAATTGTCACCACCCTTCAAAATCACAATTTTAAATGTCTCCACCTTTGACCTGTGTCTATAAGCTTTACTAGGGTGTGAGACAGAAATCTATCCTTGCGTTTTCTTGCACTGAATTTTTGAAAACTTTTTGTTGTTTTCTTTCTTTTTCAGTTGTTGTTTCTTTGGTAGGTTACATGTCTCAGAAATTGCTAAAAAAACCTAACAAGCATGGGGGAAAAAGAAGCGGCTGATGGAGCTGTGGTTGCCTGTTAGCAGTGCCCAATGCAAACATGTGCTTTGGGTTAGGAAACGGAGAAGTGCTCTCACTACCACACAGCCTTCTTCCTTCACTCACTACTTCACAGCTGTGTTTAGTGCTGGAGAATATATGTGCTGATATAAACCAAGAGCACACATAGGCCAAATGCGTTTTATCCCTGCTATGTAGTAACAGCACAGTGCCTTAAAGAAAAAATGGGTCACTTTTGATTTGGAAATCATGGAAGCACGTTGACTTTTCTTTAGCAATCTGAAGAAAATACATATAATTTTAGAAGATTTTTTTTCTTTTTATCTCTCTGAAGCAGTTTTTGTGAAAAGTGCATCCTCTGGCAGCATCCTCTGTATTTCAGGGATTTTTTAATAACTGAAAAATGAAAGCAGATTCTTTAAATCAAGACTGGTTCATGTTTTGATTTGCTTTCACCTCGAAGATTCATTTTAGTATAATGGCATTCAACCTGTACCTCATGTGCCCTTGGTGTTCCAAGAAGAACTCATAAGGGTTTAGAAAAGGTGACTAAGGAGAGCAAAACCAGTTCTCAAAGGGCTTCACTTCATACTTCAACTGCAGTTACTGGGGGTTGAGTCAGAAGAGATGTCAAAGTTTTAGTTAAATGATAGCCAGGAGTCTTCAGGTTTCTGCTGAGCAGGATGGAGACTCAGACTGACCTCCTGACCCTTTAGGCTGTCAGACTTGGCTGTGCCTCACATGAACTTGGACCAAATTTCAAGCATCACAGATCATACATCTATAAGAAAATAATGAAATTGACTCATCCAATATAGATTTTCTCAAAAGTGAGAAAACAATAAAAGCTTTTATTTTCCTATCAGATTTAACAATAGGATAGTCTGGTTGTACTTTTGAATGCATCTGTGAAGGATCAGCATCAATATAAAAGCTGGGAAGAAAAAAAAACAACAACAAAAAAAATCAAAATAAAAAACCCTACTGTGAACTGAAGACAATATGATTAAAGATGTGTCATTCATCCAGTCAGTGCTATAAATAAATAGAGTACAATATAATTCTATGAAGATAAAAAAGTAGAGCACAATTTACAATTTTCCTTGAAAAAAAATTAGTCTTTGTTCAACTCTTTGTTGCACAAAGAAGTCAAACTAAATCTCAAATTGTGCTTTGAATTTTGGAGAAAATAAGTAAATTTAAGTCTCAGTCTAGCAGTGAGTATGTGTTATATGCAATGCAAAGAAAAAACCAAACCGTTGATAATATCCAGGGAAAATTGCTAAGTACGGGCCAAATATGTTAATAGCCAGTCACATTGAAAGGAAGTAACTAATTTTGAACAGGAGGTATCAAAAGCCAGGAGGGAATCCCCTTTCTTATTCCTGGTATTATATAGGAGCATTTATATTTAGAACTGAAATCCGTGAGAGACAAAGAGAGCATTTCAGATGCATGACTCACCTTAGCATTTCTAATTTAAATACCCACTGCTCTGCAGGCATTGTACCCTGTTTTATTTACCAGCAGAGACATCACCATAGTGCCTGGTGCCTCTAAGTCTGGATGGAGCATCAAATTTAAGCTGGAGCTCCTGAACTGAATCTAGATGCTGTCAGCATCAAGAGGCTGCCAACACAGGCATTGCATATCAAAGACAGAATTAGCTGTCATTTAAAAAATCAACAAAAATGCTGCAATTTTTAATCCTTTAAAGGATGGCTGTATCATTTCACCCAGTGCAGGCTGCATATATCTATTGTTCCAAGGATATTATGTAAACTGCCAAAGTCCCCATAACACCAGGGATAGTTAAACGTGTAAACAGAAATAATTCTATATTTAAACATTGTAGTTCTTCTGGTTGTTAAACTATCATTAGAACAGGATGGAAGCTGGTTTACAAGCTTCACTGTTGTATTTCTACACTGTGGGTGGTAGAAGCCAAGCCATGTTAAAACAATAAAATTTCTTTGTCAAATATACTGCAGATGACTGTTTATACATAGCAAGATTTGCCTCTCACCTCCTGAACCTTCAGGATAGAGCATGGGTGAAATGGATATGTTGTTTTTAGTTGTTGCAGCAGCCTGGAAAGTCAGGGCTTGAATCTGCTGACATGGCTGTGGTTATTTGCCAGTTCTTTTCCTGTGTTGGAGAATCAGCCCTACTTTCTGCCTGACTCCAGAAGACATGCTGGAAGATGTCCTCTTTAATGAAAACATACAAAGTTTAAGCCTACACAGACATACAGGTGCTCTAATCTCTAAAAGTAGTACCAGTTTATTGAGGAAACCATCTCTTGCTGTGTAAAAGAAGTTAGAAATTTACTGAAAATACCCAAGTGGTGTGACAGCATTTAGCACATTTCTTTGGTCCTCAAATAGAAGTGATATTTACCACATAATTCATTACTTCATGGAAAGCAATATGGTTTAATATCTATTGACAAAATTTAATCCTATTAGCAGGGTATTAGGTCTTAAATCCAACAAATTTCAGCTGCCATAAATCAGTGCTTAGTAGGCTGAAACCCTTAAAAGTGGGGTCCCAAATCTGCAAATGGATTCAATCATTTTATCATCATTTAAAACAGTTGTTTTTTAATGGGAATCAAATCAGTAGCATTGTAGATTTGGGCCAAACAACCTTCACAGTGAGTTGCAGCAGCAGAATCTCAAATTCACAGAGGTGTTTCTTCCACTTTGCTGTGTCATCCTTGCAGAGTTGCCTTTTAAGACCATTCATGACAAGAGAAACATCAAAAATGCCCACAGCGTCAGTTATGTGCCTTGATTCTTGATTCCTTCTCCCTTGGTCATACAGCATAACAGGATATGGGAAACAGGAACAGGGAAATTTCTCCCGAGGAAAGAGGATTGCAATTAAGTTTTGAAAGTGCAGGCCAGGATGTTTATTTTAAAACATGTTATCAACCCACCACTTTACTCCATAATAGCTTGGTGTTTAGTGTCCTTATCCAGCACTGAGACAAGGGACTGATGCCCTTCTGACCAAACCCATGTCAAATGTGCTGACTTTAAGGACTGTTCTGAATAGGGACATTCTGCAGGGTCCCATTCTGGGTGGAGTACTCTGCAGTAAGGACTATGGGATTTGTGATGTCAGAAGAGCTGAGACGTCACTGACATGGGAAAAAGCAGTCTTGGACACTTGCTTCTACTCAAATATTTATCTCTGTTCTTTTCCTCCTCTCAACTCCCCTCAATCCACAATAACTGAAATGTAAAATAGCAGCAATTATTAGTTATAAAGCATTGGGGAGATTATAATATTTCTGGGACTAGTGGCTGGATTCAATAGACAAATGTGGAAGTTTCTTTTTTTGAGTTTTTAAAAATGAAAAACAAGAAATAAAGTTGTGTTTCAATTAATGTTTTGTGAAAACACATAATAAATCATGTATTTGTCTTGTAGGCATAATTCTGCTTGCCTGAGATGAACAGTATCATTCAGACAGGCAGCTGTCCAAAATGGCATTTGCAGTACTGTTCATTTCGTTCCAGTGCTTCTTTATTTTTGATAGATTTAAATATAAAACTGATATAATTCTAATTTAGACCTTGCCTAGCAAATTCAATCCTTAGAAGGCTTTTGTGATCTATTCAAACCTACTTGTAAAAGGCAAATATCTATTCCACTGCTTTATCGAAGATAACATAAATACCACCATTAAATAAAATTTTAAAAGGAAGAGCTAGGTTTGGAAGAAAGCACACCATCTCCTTTCCTAATACCTATATTGGAAGACACACATAGTCACTGAATCAAGACACAGTGTCCTTCAAACAAATGTTTTATATTTGTTTGGTTTTGGTGAAGTCCTTTGAAAATGTTGGAATTTTTCTGAAAAATCAACTTATTTCTCACAAGAAGTATGAAATCAGGTCAGGGCTTGCTGGAGTGAAACATGAATTAGAGTATTTGTGAGCTGATATATGCAATTAAATGAAGCTTTTTATCTATTTTCAGTACTGTCATGATGTATTCTCATTTGCATCAAATTTATGACCTGATCGTATGTCAGCAGTTCAGTACTGTGATTTCTATTTATTGAGTTCATTATCTCAAAAAGTTCAACACATGTACAATCAGATTGCTCTCATTTTAACACTGCATTGTTAAAACTTTTAAACAGAGTTGAAAGAAAATTACATCATATTCAGTCTTTGAATGATCTTCTTTGTCATTTCCATCTTAGCTTTCTGAATAATTTATTCATTACATCTAGTCACTTATGTGATGTACAATAGCAAGTTTTAGTTGTTGAAAACATTACCAGGTTTTCAGCTATTGGTATGTAGATGTCTGTTTAGACAGGTGAACATCCTCCACATTTGCAGTAATTTGAAACTGATTTTTGTGTCATGAATTTTTTATTTGCTTGGTTGAGGCAATTCTTTTTTCAGCTTTTTTTTTTTTTTTTTTTTTGAGGGGGCACATGTCAGAGTGGTTCTTCTGAATGCTTTTATAGAAGAAAAGTAGAATGAAAAGGTGGTTATCAAATGACCTACCAACCTATCTGATCGATCTCAGAGTAACTTGTTGGCTGCGCAGTGTACAAAAGGGTAAACTAGCTGGATTAACATATTTATCTGTAGTGTTCCATTAATTTGTAGTAAGTCTAACACCTCCCAAAGCTAACATCAACAGGGTTGCAGGCCTGCAATCTCTTCGAGGAGAAGATGGAGTTGCCCTGCACCAGAGTCAGCCGATCCCAGTCAGCTCCAATGGACCCAGCAGAGCACAGCTGAGCCCCTTGGCCAAACAGGGAGAACACAGTTAAGAAAAGTTGAAAAAAAAAAAAAAAGTAAAGGAAAAAAATCCACACAGGCAGGGGAAGCAAAAAGAGCAAGAAACAGCAGAGGGAACATCATGGTCAGATCAGAGGAGGTGGTGTTCCATGGCATCAGAGGAGGTGTCCGTCATGGTCCACGAGGATCCCACACAGAAGCAGCTGATGTTTCCTGAAGGACTGGAGCCCAGGGATAAGCAGAGAACAGTGAGAAAAAGCTTTTTGTACACACCATAACCCCTGTTTCTCTTTACCCTGTGCTTTTCAGAGTGGCTGGGAGATGACAAGAATGGAGTGAAATTGAGACTAGGAAAAAGGGAAGGAAAGATCAGTATCAAGTTAAATGCTTGTCTTTTTATTACCTATCTATTTTAATTGTCAATGAAGTTAATTTTCCCTAAATAGATCTCTTTTGCCTTGATAGTAACTGGTAAGTGACCTCCCTATCTTTTCTCAATTCATGGGTTTGCTCTTCCATGTTCTTCCCATTTTCTCCCTGCTCCTGCAGGGAGGGACATTTTTGAGGGACAAAATGAGTGAGCAACTGCTTGGGAGTGTGTTAGCCAGAGCTAACCCAGCACATGCAGGAAAAGATGACTCACTTTTATGCATAGTCAGCATCTGAGAGATGAAAATGTAAGTCTGATGTAACTGAAAGATGCTGTGGACTTGGAGACATTGTGGAAAGATTAATATCAATAACAGTGGAAGGTCTCAGATTATTAAAAGGCTTTGCTCCTACAAGAACGCATTTGCTTAATATTTCAGTGCTTATCACCAGAGCAGTAATTTGTCAAAGTTGGGAGCACTCTAATAAAATAGAGCTCCAGAAAATTCAGCCTTATTCCCAGCTGTGCCAGGGAGCTGCTTTAGCAACTTGGAAAAATCTCTTGATTCCACTTTCAAACAGTTTTCTGACAGTAGTCAGACTGGTTTAGACCAATGCTTAAAAATTCTTAAGAAAAACAAGTCAAGCTTACATACATGGAAGTGCAGCAATGTTATAAGCTAAATACAAGTTGTTATGCCTCTGATTCCCCTCCAAGACTGTCTGTTTAGTCTGTTTGGCTTATATACCCTTGAGGAGGAGTTGCCTGTATAGTGTTTAGAACATTGATATTTAATCCAACTGCGTTACCATGTACAGTTTTAAAAATAGGAATGGTTTCAGAGAGGCCATTTACAAACCCATTTGCAGAGTGTTACACATGAGCATAGATGTTTATGGGACTTGAGCCTCCCAATGCCTGAAAAGGCAACGTAAAATGAACAAAATGTGGAATGGCTAGACTGAGGTTATCTGGAAGCTGGTTCTGTGCTAAAGTAAGGATAAGCATGGTTTTAAAATGAGCCAAAGACAGGATCTATCTGGAATTCTTAGTGACATGAATGTTTTTTCAACTCAAGGGTTTGTGATTCTGCAGAATCATATGGAGGTTTATGAATGTGTTTCCTTTTCACACACGTAACAAAAGTCTGTGGAGCACCATTTTCATTATGGAGTTTAAGGTAAATTCCATTACGATCCAACATGGATCAATTCATCCACATGACTTTTCAATTAGCACACCTCTGCAGGCTCAGGCACCTTTGAAAATGAAGTTTGCATGGGGTTCATCACCACTTTTTAGTTTCCTTTAACATGCTGTCACTGATTAGTCCTAGAAGCTTAATTCACTGGCAATTTCCATTTGCTTATATAACTCAGCTGTTACATTTTAAAAGTTTTACTGCTGAAGCAAAGTCGATTCTAAAGCATAGCATTTACAGAAAGTTATTCTATCTTTGATTTCTGACACTTGGTTACACAGCGATGTGTAACAGAAACCATCCACTTTAGGAAAACGTGCCTTATAATTCTGGGGAGATAAGATTCCATTTAAGTCAAGAATGATGATCCTGTGCATTTTTTCATTTGGCAGAACAAAATTGCTGATAAGCCTTTATCAGGAGAGGTGTGGCTGATTTGGTTGGAGCTGGGCAGAAGGATCTGCAGTTGATGAGGGATCAGCCCGTGAGGCGAGAAGTGTGGCACTGCTGGTAACAGGCCCCTGCATGGAGGGATTGTTCCCTGTGTGTCAGAGGTGAAAACAAATCTTGTGCTGAGAAATATAAACCAGATTTCCTTTTGTTGGCCTGAGGATAGGAAGGGAAGACAAGAAGAGAGAAGGGGAATACTGTAAATTGAGTCTGAAGTGAACTTTCCACAATAAGACTACTATATGAGCTAGTATACACTCCCTGAGGGTGAAATTCACTCTTCTGTACTGGGATAACACATATCTGGGGTTGAATTTAAGATTTCTTTTGAAGAGTTTAGGGCAGCTAAACAGTTCTGTTCATGCAATCCACCAGCTAGTAGCCCTTGCTTTTCTCTCTGAGCCTGATTTACAGTGTTGAATCCCCATGTGTTTGACAGGCACCACTCAAAGCAGCAAACTCAGCACATTATGAACTAGAAAAAAACCCAAAAGCTCTATAGCTTGAGCCAAATACTGAATCTTTATTTGCTGAGATGTTACAAATCCATGTTCTTTGTGAATAGTGAAGAGGGGTTGCAGAGTTTGCTTTCTCAGCAAACTCTATCAGCGTTTTCAAAGTCCAAAAAAATAATAGAAAGGGCACAACTAAAAACCCAGTAACACAAAAGCAGAACAAGAGGGAGAAGGGAAGGAAATTTCTATCGTTCATTAATGTAATGCATTAAATTCTGTCTCTTGCAGCAGAACCCCCACTAGAATCAGTTGTGTGGAGTCAGTGTGACAGACAGAAGAATTTGGTCAAATATTTATTTTTGTGCCTATTTTTCATTATTGTGAGCCATTAGAGACATATTTTTTCCTTTAAAGAAAAATATAAATTAAAAATTGCTTTAATAGTGAAATTTATGTATGCTTTTCCAACACTGCTATGTTAAAATAAAAAGGTTTCTGTGTTGTCCCTTGAGTAAAAATAGCAGTTTTATTTAGTTTTTATTGGGTCTGATTCTAGAAGCATAAATGACAATTCCTAACAGCACTACAGATTTCAATGAGGCAATATTAATCAGACTGAATAACAAGATCCAAAATCTACATCTTTAGTTCATCCAATGTAAGATGCTCTACGATCTGAACTGCAGCATAAATCCTTAAATTAGGTCTAAAAACATTGGTTTCCTTTCACTGCTTTCCTGGCAGTTGTAATTCATTTTCTATTCTTCCTGTGAAAGGCTAATGGATGTTTCAAATTCCTTAAACACCAAACCTGCAATTTGAGAAATAAATGCTAGTGGGTGGAATGATTCTTAAAGCTTCCTTCCTCCTCCCAAGGTGTTAACATACCTCTACCTACATGGTCACATAATGTCTTTATTTCTTGCTCTTCTTGTTTTATCTCTTCCTCCTGACTTGTGCAGCCTCTCATCCTCTTGTCATTTTCTTTGAATTTATTACATAATTGAAGAGATGTTCTCCTGCTTTGTAGCTGCTGTTTGCTCTTCCCTTCATTTTTTCAGACAGCTCAATTCCAGAATGCAGGTGTGTGGGGTTTATATTCTCCTTATCTTCCTTTTCACGGTAAGATTAATGAGAGAATCACTTAGAGGGGTTTTCCAGGTAGCAAAGTAGTTGCTAAAAGGGAATAACAAATATTTTAATTTCATTGTCTATTACTTATTGCCACAATACCATTCATCTGCAACAACTGCCATCAAGACATTATTTTTCTAGAAGATATATGTGTGTTTGAGTGATGTGAAACTACCTTTTGTCATAGGGAATCACCTCTGTTTTAAACTATGCTGTTTTAGACCTTGCTAACATCAAACAAAGGTCCTGCTAAAAAATCATGTCAAGTGATTTCTACTACTGCTTTATTTCTCATCCCACTGAGACCTTTATTTGCTATGTATATATACACTATGTTGTTCTGGCCTATGTTTTAGTGATTTCTCATTTTTTTCTGGATTTAAAAGATATAAATAAGAAAATAGTTGTATAAACAACACCAAATCAAAGTGGTTTTCTCCTAAAGAAGCTAAAGTTGATATAGGAGCATGTTCTCTTTGTTTCCTTCCAGGTCCTGTTTTAGACTCATCTCACTGCCTTCTCTGCCCTTTTTTTTTTCTTTTTCTTAATACAGTGATTAATCACCAACTGGAGGTATCCAGCTAACACATTCAGAAAACTTAACCCATAAACCTGCAGAACACCCTCATGGTAAAAGAAATGCACATTCATTTTTGGAGGTCGATAAAGCCCAAAGCAAGCTGGAGCTTTATCCCCATTTCCTACAGCAGTGATAAAACCTCACCTTGCTAAAGAGGAGCAAAATTCTCATTGCCATTTTGTGCATGTCTGAATGTGAGAGAAATGATGCTGCTACTGTCCTGTGCTTTATGCTGTTGGTGCAGAAGGGGTTTACTTTGTGCACAGATATTTAAGCAGTTTAGGGTCTGTAAGGTCGAATAGCTGAGCAGTTAAACAAGTCTTTCAGTTCTATCGCAGTGCTTTTTAGTAATTTAGGTTGTTTCGGGGAAGAAAGAGGTACGTTTTTCTGAAGTGGTTTAAACGTGATATTTCCTCAAGGCATGTTATATATTTGAAGGCATAAGTTATGTTCATTCTTTTCAGTAGTCTGGTGAACACTTAAACGACAACACTAAACTTTTTCTGTTGACTGACACTCAGTAAATGATTCTGTTTGTCCCCAAATTAATGTCCAAAACTTCTACAACACCACCAGGTGTTCTCTATGAAAAAAATCTAAAATATTTTGCATATGTGCCAGTGTTTCAGGTGTTTAATTTAATATCACTACCACAATCAAATTAGTTCTAGAGTATATTTATTTCTTAAAATTTTAAGTCACAAGTGTGCTGCAAAATTTCTAGTACATTGGGGTCTGCCTAAATGAATTGAAACTTTCTGTTTAACAGTTTGCTCATAGATGCTTACTCATTTGTATAATTTTTAAATATTTATTCATAATTTATCCAGAAATTTAAAAATACTAATCCCATATACTTAAAGGTTGTTCTGAATGATTTTGTGAAGCAGATGGCTTAGGAGTAGTAAAGAAACCTAATTTACCATGTATTAATTTCATATTTTCTGGAAAATAATTTGGATATCAAAGTTACCAGAGTATTCTAAGGAAATTTTCAAATTCATTGTGATTCTATTTTGTATTAAAAATGTCTAATTTATTCACTTGCAATAATTGGAGCCTTTTTTCTGTTTCGTTAACTACATCCTTTTATAGAGTAATTGGAAGTTTTGAAAGATTAACAATAGCAGACACTAAAAAGTGTTTTAGCGACTACACATATATCTCTATTTGATATTTTAATAACTGGAAACAGTTTCTCAGGTGCTGCATGAATCCTGTTTCTGCTTTTCATTCCTTAAGGGTTTGCTGGCAAGCTTATCTCTGAATATGCAGCCTTTGTCTAATAGCCATTTTATGGCCTAGGCAAGTCATAATTCTAATTAGCTTAAAATTAAAGGCTGAAAGAAGTGTATTGTTTTTGTGAGGAGCCCAAGAATCAAGGGAACTGCTTTAAAATACGATGGTTTTTCAGATGCTGAGCTATGCTAAATGCTGCACTGTGAGAATGATACAGGACTCATTCTGACTGCCCAGGGAGAATTAAGACTGAGAACCTGACCCTCTGTGATGTTGATTATTTGGAGCTGGGGAATCCAGTTGAAAGGATATAGCTGCAATTTAATGCGATTAGCCTGCCATACCAAGTCATTGGATAATTGTAGACCTTGCAAGACACTGCTCTCATGGTGTTGATGTGCTCTGGCCTTTGGGAGCACTGATTGAAGACGGATGATGAGAGTGAAATAGATTCAGATAAAATTAGAGACAACCAGAGCAAATAGATGTGGATTTTCTCATTTTAGCACAAAGGAAACCTGGATTAGGTGAAATGGAATCTGGCTGTAATATGCAAATGCTACTTATCTCAACTCCCTCTGGAATATGCAACAAACATATGGAATAAGCTTGAGATTTAACCTCTCTACTCAAGTTCATATGACAGATTCATTATTTTCTGCATTAGAGAGAGAATATCAAAATCTCCATTCTGATTAGCTGGCAAATGTGCACTCTTCTAGCAGAGAGCATGCATTCATGTACAACCACTTTGCTGTATTTGAACATCAATTAGTTTCATTCCTGTTGAGGAAGTACCATAGTATCGTTTCACAAGAATTAAAGGCCTCAGTTTAATTTCTGGTAATAAAATTCTGGATCCTTGTTCCTCACCCAAACCTCCCACAAAGCGTTTGTTGATTTCACTGCTGTAATTCTGGTTTTGTAAGAGATTAGGCCACTTTTGATTCACACATTCTATCTCCATGCATCCATTTATCTAAGTTAATAATGCAAAGTTCATCACAGTACATACTTAATTTGATAGTGTAGATGTAAGCCACTGGTGTAGTCACATATGCACAGCTCTAGCTGAGTTAATGGAAGATGTGGTTCGAAAGTAAAAGCGAATTAAATTTGGGTGGGTACTCAAAGTTTACAATTATTTATGCTACAATATAAAAAGGAATAGCAATTCCCCCTACAATCCAGATTTAACTTGCCTAAGTGCTTTTAAAAATCTGTGTCCAAGTCATAAATGGATTTTATTTATGTAACACATTATTAATTGCCTAGAGTAATTTAATAATGATGAATTGAGATGATAGTAGCATACAAACTGCTCAGTGTTAAAGAACAAAATCACATTCTTATGATAATCAGAAATTATACCTTACTACTTTTTCCTTTTCCAGATCATTGCAACTGAGAGAATAGGTTTCACAAAGAACCAGAATCAGGGTTTGTCCTGATTTTGTAATGAGATGTCATAGTATTATTTCATTCAATGTGCTCATCATTTGAATTCATAATCAAAGAGTCAGGTATAGAAGCATTGGTTCATTTGGGTTGGAAAACCTTTCAGGTCATTGAGTCCACCCATGTGCAAGCACAGTAAACTCTCATGGTAAATTTTAAAGTATAGAGAGATTCCAGGAAGACACCTTTGCTTACACTTGCTTAATTAAAATTAATAGTGATTAAAAGTTTCATTTTCTTATTTCAACTCAGAATAAAAGTCAAGATTTCATTCTCATTTATATTAGGCATAGTACCTTCAGCAAAAAATGTTATAGATCATTAGTTGGTAATGTCACGTATTGTATTAAATGTTCTAATGTGAAAATATTCCGCATGAGGTGGAATTTTGTATGGAAGGATTGTAGGAAGCTCCTTCTTTAAGCTGGTGTTGATAGTCTAGGGTGCAAAAAGAAAACATGGGAAATTCAGCCCCATTTCTTACAACAAGAAATTGAAGATGACTGTGCAGCAAGATGGTTTTTTGAATATATATATATATATTTATGGGAAGGCACACATAAACATACTCATTCACCCAGACGTTTTAAAAAAACCTCACCTTAAAAATAATAAAAATAAATAAAAATATAGGTAGTGTCTGGAACCATCTACAACTTTCTGAAAGCTATGAACTCTAGCTGGTGGTCATGGATTTCTGTCAGAGAAGTCATCAACAGCCTGTACAAAAGCAGGAGATGCTACATCTGGCAGTTGACTGCAGTTCACTGTCCTGTCAGAAGCACTCTCAGCTAACATAGCTATAACCAAACTTTAGCCCTGTGAAAAATACTCTAAGCTGATGATGGCCACAAGCTGGGAGACTACAAAGGGAAAGGTCACTTAATAGTTTACATATTTTCCATGATATTTCTTTGTTTCTTTGATGGACATGCAGTGACCCGTTAGACACTGATAGGAAGCCTTAATTGATTTTAACATTTTCAATGCTTTTAACTGATTTGGGGGATTTTAACTGATTGGGGTGGATTTTCTCTCTATGCAGCATATTTTTCAGTTTCTGTTGGATCCTAAATGCCAGTTTTGAGTTCTTTACTCTTTATAAACATACACATGGAATTTCTTTCAGTTCAAAATTTCTTATTGTACACAAGCCCCTGAAAACTACCCAGATCCATTCAAACTCTTGAACACTTGGACTGTAAAAACAAGGTTTATGAATAGATTCATAATAAAATTTGGAGCTCGGAGAAAATATTTTGTTTCATATTGAGCCTGCTCTTAATTTATTTCATGTAGAGCCTGTTTTTCCAAAAGATATTCCTGATTATTTACTTAGAACTAGAAAAACCAGCATTTGTACATTGTGATTCCATTTGGTATGTAATTTTATTGTCTCACTCTGTATCATCCCATGTGTTTATTTTGTTAAATTTTTTGTACATTGTTCCATCAATGTAGAATTGACACTGCTAGTTTTACTTTTGCATCAGTTGTTTTTTTACTATACAACTTTTTCAGTTGAAGCTATTGATGTTAAGACTCTGAAGCTCTCTCTATATCAGCATATTAAATATGGAGAGATGATTCTCTAATCCTGAGTCCAAGCTGCATCATAAAACTTCCATCACTACTAAGAAAAAATCTCATTATCTTAAGGTACTTGACTGTAAAATGCCAGCTAGAAATATTGCATTATCTTGTTGTCTTCTGAGCTATGCTCAGGAGATATTTAGGACAGCTCTAATTTTTCCATATCAAGTTTTGAAAATTTAACAGTATGATGATGGAGCTTCCCACTGCTTGGAAATGTTTCTTGGTACCATTTGTTTTATCTATATAGTTTTAGCTTTGGAGAGATAAGTGTGCATTTCAGGGGTCTGAAATAGGTAAGTAGGAAAAACAATGCTCTGCAGTATTCACTGTGCATGAAACTCCTAAAAGAAAAGAGCTCACACTTCCCTTCAAAAAATCCTCATGGGTCCATATATAATAAAAATTTGCAAAATTGAATAGTTACTAAATTATCTGGAGGTTTTCCTAACCTCAAATTCTTTATTTTTTTGATGCACTATATCTTAACTACATATGGTACTCTTGAACAATAAAAATCAATTGCTTTGCTATAGATATGTAGAAAACACAAAGATTTTTGCATAATTTTAAAACTTTTTCTTGTTTCTCCTTTAAAATCTTGGACAGCTACCTTAATTTTTCAATTTTCATATTTGAATGTAAAATCTCAAATTTAAGCTTGGTCAAACCAGAAGGGTTTCTTCTGGTGTTGACTCAGACCTGTGATTCTCTATTTTCTTGCAGTTTAGAAATCAGAAACTACATCACATTGCAAAACAAGAGGGCATTTAGATTTTACACCATTTGACAAATTTTGTGCTTTTTGGGGAAAAAAACTCAAAGAAATTAACAAAAAACAAACCAGAAAATCAGGGACATGAATTTTATATAAGCATTTATTTTTGTAAACACTTCTCCAAACCCCAGATATGAACATTTAAAAGGAATTTAACAAGTAAACCTTTCCTTCACAAACATGATTTTTTTATTAAAGGGTTATTCTGTTTTCTTCTCTTTATTTGTGGGACACATAGATATTTGTAAAAGGTCTGGTAGTCTGATATTAAATTCTTTCCTTCTGAAGCCAAATACAAAAATCCTCAGCAAGACTGGGCTTTACTCTATATCTTACCAGACTTCAAAATGTTACCTTATGACTTTAAAATGAGTTCCTAAAATTGTTTGTGATATTCTGCTTCTCTTCACTCTTATTGTAAGGAAAGATGTAAGGAGAACTTTGCTTAGATATGACTGTAAAAAGAAGGTCAGCAGTAAAGGTTATTGAGGTTAAATATAAAACCCCTGCACATTTTGCTATACCAGCATTTATCTACCATAGTTATAATCTCAGTAAATTAATTAAGATACAACTAGAATGTCAAATGCTTTTTTTTTAAAGGCCTTATTTTATATAACCAATAAGGTTCACAAATTTTCATCTTCAGTTTTGCTTTTCCTTCAGATGATAGTGCTAAATTAATATAGAGAAAAGTTTGTAGATCTAGATGGAAGCATATTTTTCTGTGGAAAGGAAAAGGATAGCAAACCTGGTGTTTCTTATGAGCTATTCTAAATCAATTCAAACTTTATTTCTAAATCCAAAGTCACATTTCTTAAGTCTAACTTTACAAAACTGAATTATTTTTCATAATTTTATTTTTACTGCTTTTTATGTGTTTCAGCAAACTGCCATTGCCAATTATCTAAATTCAGAACAGTTACAAATAAAGCCTCTCACATTACCATAAATTAAATCTAAATGTACTGTAAATATAAATAGCACTTAATAAGACAGTAAATTTGGGTTCACTTTATATTCATGGCTGAAAGACATCTTGGTAATGATTGAAGAGGTGCAGCACATATTCTCCTTTGCCCACTTGAGCTTAAAGACTTTTTCTGTCCTTGGAGGGTCCTCTGAGGAACCAAGATTCTCATGAACTCTGAGAAGCCTCTCCAAATACAGGAGAGAATGGCCTAAAATTTCACAGGGTCAGCAAACACAACATGGACAAAATTATTAGTACATCCAAAATTACTAGTACTCTTCTAAGAGACTTTTAGAACATTTAGTAAAAGGAAAGTAATTTCAGGGTAAAATGAAAACACTAGCGTACGTACTGAGTCCTTAATGCCAAGGCTCATATTGAATCAGGTAAAGATGTTGAAGACCTTTACATTGTCCCTGGGCTTTAAAGGGTTTTCTGTATAAAGATCTCTTCTTCCAATAGATCTTTAATGAAGTGGTAACACAATCAGATGCGCAGAGTAATTACTTCTCTCTCTGGAATCCAGAATGCAGGGTGAATATGGTGATTAGGTTTTTTAACTTTCATACTCTGTGGCAATTTTAACACCTGTGCTGCACTTCATTGTCCTAAAATTACACATTTTTGCTGCTGATGTTTATTTTTTCCTGAATCAGGGCACTGACCCTGATATTATTCAACAGCTTGATGAAGGGCAGTACCACTCACGCCCTGGCCAGGCTATAGGTCAATTTCCTGAACAATGTCACTGAGGATATTTCCTTTTGTCTTCTTCCTTTATCCCACTTAAATGCTGAATTCACTAGGTCTGGAAGTAATGCATTAAATTTGGCCTCTCAGGCTGATGGGTTTGGAAGTATACTAATCCAAAGGGAGTTATAGCACACTGTAAATCATAAATATCTTGAGAAAGAGGAGAAATGTGTAAAATTTGTAGAAGACATGAGTTATAGCTCAGTTATCTTCATAGAATCAAGTACTCTTGAGTATATTTTTTTGCATTATTCAGTGTGAAAGCAACACTACCCACATCGAATCTGAAATGCACGTAGTTATGTTTCAGTTTTATTTCTATTTCACCCACCAAAAGAGGAAAAGAACGAAATTTTTATAGGGCCAAGAAATGAGAATGACATTCAAATTGAAAACAATAGCCTAATTGTGAATTTAGATGCACAATTTAAATATATATGTAGTTATTTTTCTGTATACCTATTATCTAGTTTTAATATTTCAGTAACTGCTATAGTGTGAGTGTATATATATATAAATGTGTACATATAAATATGGACTGAACTAAATCATAAACCTACTGCATGAATTTACCTGTATTCAACCTGTACTATTGAATGAGATTTTTGTTACCTTGACTGTATGTAGCATGCCATGTGGAAATAATCTGGGGGCACTGCTGTCTGTGTAGGCTTCATTGTTTATGTGGGAAAATATTAAAAGGCAGAGTGAAAAACAATTTATCCCACAATTTGGTATAAATTCCACAAGAAAAGCATGCAGTGGTCACCAGAAGATGTTGAGTTCTCAGAATTCACATAATTTTAGAAAAGTATTTCTTCCTTAAGCCATTAGGGAAGGTTATTAACTCAGATCTCATGAATTTCAGCTCTCTTTTTTCAGTTTTTAGGCAGTGATTCTTTCATTCATAACCCCAGAAGGGTAAATAAAATTCGGAAAAAATGTGATCAAGTGTACAAAAAGGATTTAATTTCCTGCATGAAGTGTCCTCTCATGCCTTAAAGCACATATATAAGTAGACAAACATGAGTCATAGCTGATGGGGTTTTCTCTATCTAGTAAAGATAAGGTGGGAATGATTATATTTTCATTTAAAATAAGGACTCATCCTATAAGACAGAAAAAAAATCACTATGATTATCCAGTGCCCCTTTCTTTTCAGTATTCTGTAACCTTTTCTGCTGCTCTGATTTTTTTTTCTTTAAAAAATCAAAGCATTTCAAAAATACTCTCTAAACTCATTCTTTCTTTTTGTTCCATGTGTTTGCCCTGTTGGCAGCACCATTCTATTAATTAACCTTTACCAACCTTTCATAGATCTCTTTTCTGAACTTAAACACCAAACAAGAGAACTGTTCATGGAACATTTAAGGGAGAATTGACTGAAACAAAAGCTTGACATTGTTTTCAGTAATGATTTTTACATTGGAGTATTCAACTGAACTTGATGAGATTTAAAGCACATTCTAAGTTGTGTTACTGAGACACAGTGAAATGCTTTGCTTTAGCAGCTGTTGTTTACACCTGAAGCTATTGTACAAATCTAGGATCTCATCAGTTTGGGGTTTTTCTCCCATCATTTTCTTGATTTCTTTTTTTTTCCTTCTGACAAACGAGGCCCTTATAAATTAACTCAGCCGGTGCACATTTGACCCCAATTTTTGAATGTATTGCCTGGGTTAAGTACTTTTGTGTGTGAGAATAGAGTCATTCACCCCACCCTGAGGCAACCAGAGTACTCATGCACTTAACTTACCATCAACACGTTTTTAATCGTAAAGAATTTTCTACATGTTTAATCTAGGCAAACAAATCATACTAAAAACAATTACAGGCAATTACACTTTATTTTCTAGTTTCTGCTTACTGTGTCAAACTGTATACTGAATAATAAATTGCAAATTAAAATCTGTAGAATATCTGGTATGTGGGTGTTTCTGCATGTTTAAGTGAAAAGTTATTTTAATCTGAAAAATCCACTGAATCTTACCCCCTGACCTTTATGCAAATTCAAGAATGATATTCTTGTATCTTTACATCTCTGTCTTCCCCACTTTGTCTTATCAGTTCCTTCCATGGCTGGAGGTTTTGCTTCCTCAACCTAAGTGCCAACATATGGTTGCATTCTGTAACATGAACTCATGGCTAAATCCATGAACTCCATTCCTTGGTCTCCACCTTTGGGACATCAGTAGGTGGTAATCTTAGCAGCCTGGATGTGATATCACCATTGTGGCATTTTCATTGACACTGCTCTGCTACACAGACCCCTTTGCCCCCCAAGTATCATTCCTGAAGAATTAGCCTCTCATTACACACCATTAAATCTCTTGTCACTCAATCCTGCAGGTTGATGGAAGCATAGGATATGCTGTGGGGGCAAAAGCTCCCCTAAGAGTTAAACTTGGCACCTCCCAGCTTGGTGATACAGACTCTGGATGGGTGGTCCCTCTGGATCTCTTTCAATAACAGGTTCGCAGGTAGACAGCAGCTACAGACAGGATTAGAAAGCTGGAATTCAACAACTCCCAAATTTTATGAGATTTGAAGAGCCAACTGTATTATTCTTATGCTTTGCACGCTTGGCAAGGTGAAAGAATTGCATTTGATAAGAGAGTAGTTCTTTATTTTTTTAAAATATCTAAGGAAAACTTCCCTCCTGGGTGGTTTGCCTTTTCCTAACTTAAATTTCCAGTCAATGTTTGAGTTGCCCCTTCTATCCTTCTTGTGGTGATTTAGGTTTGGTGAAATCTAAACAATGTGTTTCATATTTCTTATGTGCCAAGAGGGACTTTCAGGGCAAGGCTGAAAGAAAGCAGTGCTTTTGGTTAACATCTCCCATGAAGGCAATATATCTAGAATAATTGTCCTGGGAAAAGCAAGCCAAAGAAATTTGCTCAGCTGTAGACTGACTGAAGAGCTCAACAAAGTGATAAATGGTTTACCTTATCTGAGTACTGAATAATGTCAACCTGTATAGAGAAGCTTTGATAGTCATGCAAATTGTTATCACATTTAGGTAAAGACGAAAGTTCTTCTAGGAATGTAAATGTTAAAAATGCTCCCTCTTCCTACAAAACCCTGGGGATTAGGGTTGAATACTAAGAAACAATCATGTTATAAATTCCATCTGGAATTAAAAATTTTTAAAAGAAATTTTAAAATTCCAATAAGTAATTTTGTCCATGTTTCAAGACACTAAACAATCAAATAGTAAGATAGTTAACATAGGAATTATCAGAGAGAGGTGAGACAAAAGACGCAATGCTTTGTTCCTGGTATCATCAGAAGATGGTAATTTAGGACAGCAGTTCAGACAGCACTCAAGGACCATTCAGAAAAGCTAGTCAAAGTCATTGTTGTCTCATATTTCAAATAAACCACAAATTTTGAAAGCAAATAAATGACTTACTTTTACATTTGAGTGGCAAACTATAATGACATTAACAAAACAGCCCTACGTTTTTGAAAACTGTTTTTACAGACATATTTTATTTAAACTGTGTTTAAAGTCTGCAATAAATCACCACAGAAGCTGAAGAGAATAAGAATTCCAGTTTAAATCAAATAATCCAAGGATACAATATCTAATTGACTGTGTCATGACTGGATTGACTTTGACTATATCATCACTATTTAAATGCATAATTTATAAAAATTAATAGAAGAGATATTTATTAACCTTAAAGGACATAAAATGACCTGATAAGCTTCATTCAGTTTTTTAATACTGATTCCTGAAGTGGAAGGGCACTCTTTATCATCTCCTGACTTGCACTTTAAATTGGAAGGTCATACAGAACACAGAAACCCCCCAGTCCCCCATGCAAAAAAAAAAAAAAAACCCAAAAAACCATATACACCCCTGTATTTCCAGGTTCTGTTGTCTGTTGGCCACCCCAGTTGGAAACAGCCTTTGGAAGAGATTCCTTCCCTTGAGGTTTCACAATCATTTTTCAAGCACAACCACTTGCTCTCTCTGGAAGCTCTTTGATTCCCTTCCAGCCTGTCAGCTACAGATGTAAGGCACCTTTTCAAAGCATGTATCAGCAAAATTCTTCCCCTGGCTTTTCACCTACTAATTGCAAGCAGGGAGCAAGTTCTCCTTTTTCAAACAAAGCCACAATTTTTGGATCTTCCCTCGGTATAACTATGGCTGTAGAGCCATGTACTGCATAAATTGTGATCGTGATAATGTGACACTTTCATCTTAGCTTGAAATAGCATCTGTCTGCTGCAACATCTTTGAAATCTTGATTGATAAAGGATTTAGACCTGGTTTTAATTATTATCTTATGTACTTGGCAAAGGTTAATATTTTGCATAGGGGAAAAGATCAGGCTATAATTCCTGGATTTAAAGCAAGAACTTCAGAGTTTTGATTAACTATGACTTTCAATGCTAGAGAAAACTTAAATTTTTGGAATGAATAATTTTACTGTTTGTTTGAGAAATATGGAGGGGTTTTTCCATGGCTTCTTGAGTTTATAAACAGAGGATATTAGTGCTATGAAAATAGGAACAAAAATAATTCCATGATAAACACAAAAAAATTGTTTCAAATGTATTTCAAATTCATTAATGACCAAAAGTCATGGTCCCACAAGAATTAGGAATTAATAGGAATTACACTAGCTCTCATTTGGCCACATTTTTCTGGCAATCCTAACTTGACCAGTCCCAAGCATAAAAAAAAAATAAAAGAAAGTTGGAAACTCACTTTTGTTTCTTCAACTGCTGCCAATTATAGGAAACAGACAATTAAATCTTACTGTGTCATATTAATGCTGGTCATGTTCTAAAATACAACTTCTCAAGATAAATGTCTTTTTATTTTTGCTTTCAACATGCCTTAAGTATTAGGGTTTGGGGGATTTTTTAGTATGATTAGTTTTTGCCAGATGGATCTAGATCAAATACCTATATATGGCCTGGATAGGTATTACATGGCATTAGTATTTTAAAGAAAAAACAAACCATAAGTAAGAAAATGTGAGTTTATATGACAGAAATGTAGTTTTCATAGAATTGAAATATTGCACACTGAGTTAATTTTGCTGTACAAAGATTTTTTTTTTAAAGTTTGTGAAAATCATGGGCCGTGCTTTTGAAATATTTCTTAACTTCTTATGGCTAAGAATCCTGATGGATTCTTATGACTAATAAAGTGAGTGACTGTTGTTGAATTAATAGATTTCTGCTGTATTTTGTTTTTTGAGTTTTTTTTGTTTATTGGTTTGGCTTGGCTTGGGTTTTTTTCTTTGTTTGTTGTGGGGTTTTTTGTTTAGCTTTTTGGAGTTTGGTTTTGTTTTGTTGGTTTTTGTTTGTTTTATTTTAATCAATATCTCTCAATACTCAAAGTCGTCATCCAGACAATATGGCTTTCATAATCCCTTTCCCCAGTCTTCAAAAGGAACCAAATGGAAGCTAAATGGAAGTAGACACTACTATCATCTTCCCAGTCTCAGCAGAGAGCAAGGAACAATTTGACATAGAAAATGAGTTATCTTTTGTTCTGTAAAGATGATCTGTCCTCATTTGAAAAGATTTCTAAGAGTTTAGTGTGATCAAATTGGAATCATCATCAAATTACATGTATAAAAAAATAATTAATAAAATATGGAGTGGGTGGAAGGACTACTTCTTACACAATTTGGTGTGTAATATGATGTTTTTACTCCAAACCTTCAAACTGACTTACACCAAGTGATACCCCTCACAGATTATGGACTATTTTTATATGATTATAGTAGGAATGCTTGTGATCTGTTTGCTAAAGAGCTGTGTCTGTACTAGGGTTAGTTTATTCTGAACATGGGAAAAGCTCTTTAATTGAGCAAATATCAAAGTTTTTGAGACACTTTTTTAACTCTTCAGAACATACAAAACAGGCTTATTCACTGTGGCAATTATCCAGTCTTTGTGGAGAAGAACACTGGATTGATGAAGTCTTTGGTTTCCAGATTTAGCTTGCTTCCTTTTTTGTGTTTGTCTCAGACTTCTGGATGGGCAAACTCATATAATTCAGTGATTTTAATTCTTTAGCTTTTGATTTTCATTAATCCATCTTGTGTGATATCATACAGGATGCACCCATAGAGTAATTTTTTGTTTTATTTAAAATGTGGTTGGTGTTTTTTGTGTTTCCACAGAAGATGTCCTTGGCTGGCTGACAGTTTTTTGAACTGTTTTAACTACTGTGTTAATAAACAGTGCTACTTGCAGATCATGGCAATATGCTTTGCATTTTCATTCCCTGTTTTTGTATTATTGAGACATATAATGAAAACAGTATATGGGGCTGGATTTTAAGCATTTATTTTTAACTACTGTTTATGGTTCCAAATTCATTCCTTGTGTAAGATGTGCCTAGAAAAGCAATGAATATGGATGAGACTGACCCATGTTCCTATATTTTCACATAATTTCTACAAAAGACAGTTGTCTGTGCTGGTCTCTGTGGGAGAACTGTGTCACGTGCTAACTTTGAAAGAGGATTAAAGAGATGATATAATAGTTTTTCTAACTCTAGTTCAATGATACTTTATGATGTGATTATGAAGCGAGCTGCCAAAAGATAAATAAATAAGAGATGAGCTTTTGAAGGAATAGCTCTTGTTTATTTAGTTTTTCAAAGAATATGGAAAAAGAAATCACATAACTTCATACGTACACATCAATTCAGGAGAGCACAAGCTTCTCATAAATGCTGAAGGAGATTTTAGATTTTGCCATCCATATTTGTTGTGGATGTGCCCTTTGCTTAAACTTACATTTTCCCAAATACTAGGGCAAGAAAAGTCTCTCTCATACATTAACAACTGTTTCACTGCCTTAAAAGAGTTTTTCCCCATAAGCTATTAAATAATTAATTTTTTTATCGATAGAATGTGGTTATAAATGATTCAAGTCTGGGAAACAGGAACTTAATTACACTAAAACCCAAACACAGACAAAAAGGAGCACAGTTTGATTGGTTTTCACTGTGTTTTTAAAATTTTTTTATTTTTGAAGATTCTCCTCCATATTCCTTCGTAAATGTTGAATCATTTTCTGTCAAGCATCTTTCATTAGTCCAGTTTCCTCTAATGTTAGCTGCCACCATTCTAAATGTAAGCTGCTAATGCAAAGAAAAATGATCATTCCAATTGTGTGGTCTTCTGCAACCTCTGCTGTGAGGCCAATAAACCTGAAATAAGCATTTGCAAAAATGTGCTGCACAACACTCCCCAAAGCCACTGGTGCCAGCTAGAAAGACATTTTTTAGTCTCACAGATAAAGAAAAGCACTTAAGGAATGAAAGGTTTAGTGTGCTGGTTTTGTGCTAACTAAAGCTTGGCTCTAATGGTGAATATTTCTGCACTGGCCTGAGCAATAGAAAGACATTTGACACTTAAACTTCCATAATAGAGCTATTTCAGGGATGAAGCTATTTTGTTTATTGCACAGTATGAAAATCATATGGAAATAGCTCTTCAGGAAAATAACAATAAACAAAATATCCATATGCCATCAATAATTCTTTACTATATTGTGGAAGTAGAACCACTCCACAATTACAGAATTCCTAAAAAGTAATCTCTAGTTGTTATAAAGTTGGCTTGTGTGACGATGTCGTGCAATATGGTCTAATTACAGCTAGAATAAACAAAATGATGGTTAATCCTGGCAAAATGTCCAACAGTTTATAGGCTTTGGCTTCAGTTTTGCATTCTGAAAGAGAAGAAGCTTTCAACAAAGTCCAATGCTGCTGCATTTGCCCACAATTCTCCTCTACCCCAGAGTATATACAGTGACCTACTTTGTGCAGTAAAGCAGCTTCTGCTGGCAGAGCCTGCATTTGGAGGATGTTCTGCCTTTTATGGGCACAAGCAACAATTTTTATGTGGCTCATGAGGAGAAAGTAAAATAGAGAGCTCCTGCATTGTGTTTTTTTCTCTCTCTCTGGTTTTCCTGGGTTGACAAAACAACAATTCATTGAAGTTGCTAAGGTGATGTTCATTGACAGCAGGCATAGTACCAGTAATGCAGGTGAAATCTCCTTTAACCACATCCAGAGATGAGTTAGGGTTCACAAGAGGAAAGATGCATTTGAAATACTTTTTATTACTTTTTTAGTTTATGTTTCTGTGGGTTTGTTTATTTTTGGTTTTGTTTTATTTTGATTTTTTTGTGGTTTTTATATCATTATTAGTTATAATAAAGTTGGCTTGTGTCCTTCTGGTCAGACATGCAATGGAAAAATGGTAGAATACATAAAATTAGCCTTTTGAATGCCATGCCTCATCTCTGGATTTCATTAGGTAATAGATTTTAATGTGCAGTGGTTTAGATTGTTTTAAATTAATAGAATTTAATGTTAAAAAGAGTGCACTTTTACTCAATAACCTATGTTGAAAACACAAATAAAGCTTTACATCTGAAGATTTGCCATGCCCTAGTATTTTTGATTACCTCAATCACTAGTAGCTTACTTTTATTAATAGAAATATTTGAGAAAACCAAGAAGTAATAACTAACAAATGTAGATTTCTTTTCATTCCTACTTACAAAGTAGTTAGAATTCATTCAAGCCATCTATAGTTACAGGGATAGTATGTAAGATTATCCATCCTGTCGCTGTGTTGGCACAAAAGAATATATTCAGAATATAATGAGCTTAATAATTTTGATGATAAGCAGCTGGTGATTTTTGCCATCCATACAAGAAGAAGTATCAGAGGGAAAACAAAGGGGAAAAGAAAGAAAAACTAAAAGAGAAAATTAAGATGAAGGGTTGAATTAATTTTTTTTATGTATGTCTGGTTTTTTATCACATCTTCTAAATGGTTTATACGCTGAGAGTTGAGAAAGCAGCATACTTAACTGATTCTTCAACCTCTTCAAAAATAATTTGTAGTTATCACTGAGGTCTATTCTTATTATTACATCAGTGGGTGCAAGCTTACAAGTAAAAAGTGTTTTATGTTCTTGTAACATTTTCATAATTTTTCATCTTTTCCCATTATGATTTTCATATTGTTGGATCTTGGGTTAAGATTAAAGGCTGATCCTCTGATGGACCTGAGGAAGACCTAGCCATTATGCTCGCTACATGCAAAAGAAATTATAAATAAGAAAACAAGCCAAAACAGATTGGAAAAGGGTAAAAAAACCCTTCCTCACCGAAACAAAGCAATATAAAAAAAGACCATCCTATTTCCCAAATAATGACAGAGATAGGTTATCAGGTGTTTGTAGAAGAAACTTTTATGTACAAGGAGGTTATGAAAACATCGATCCACCTAAAACCTAAGAAATTTCCTATTTAATTTAAATATTTTTAGTTACTAAGATTGATAGGAGTAAAATATATGTGATTGGAAAATGATGAAAATTGAAATCTGTGTAAGAGAGCAGGCTGGAACTGTTGAAAGAGAATAATCATGTGCTGTTTAAAAAAAGTGATATTGCAAACACTAAAAAGGTAATAAAAATATAGCAAAATAGAATGATGGAAATTTAAGATGCATATATTTATTCAAGCACTGGTATTGAAGGGATATTTTATGATGAATACTGGATTACTTGAAAAAATAGTAAGTAATGGAATGGTAATAATTTCTGATTTTAATGCAGTGTGGTTTTGTCTTTTTATACTAATTTAAAGAAATTATCTGGAATGAAAGTAAGCCCCCTCAGGACCTGAATATAAGCTGAAGCTGCTTAGCAAACCTACAGATCAGATCCTGAGTAGGGAAATAGGTCGTAATCCTATAATTATACATGAACACAGACTTTTTTTTACTTGTGGTGGGAGTCCCAACTAATTTTAGCAATTTAAAATTTATCTTCTGATAGCACCTTGGGAGCCTTTTATGGTCAGTAACAGAGCCAAAACCCAAAGTATCTTAGTCCTCACCCTGCTGTATTCTCATTAGTACTCATGATTTACTCTGACTGTAGTTTACAGCAGAGAGGAGCTGAGATAGTGTACCATTAAGGAAAATAATTAACGTTTACTTTTTTAACTTGCCATGAATATGTCTTTTGAATATATGAAGAGATTCCTTCCACCACATGTCACCTCTTCATCTTTCATGACCTCACTGCAGCTTTGAACAGAAACCAGTACTTCGATGATTTAGAGAGTGTGAGGGGGAGATGGAAAAAGAACAACTACTGTAAATATAACTCAAAAAATCATGACAAACTGGGAAGTTTAATGATTCTGTGGTTTCAGTAGACAATGTTCTGTCTGGTAAAAAGCTTAGTCAGAAGAAAGCTGTTACCACGTAGCTTGTGGTAATGCCTTTCACTCAATATAATTTTTTTTTTGTTTGTTTGTTTCCTGGGGTTTTTGGGGAGGGATGTGGTGTTGAAATCAGTTTTGTTTTTTTATTTTCCCAAAGATTATGCAGACAATATTTGTCGGCTGTCCTGCCTAAAGGCAGATGTCACTCTAGTGTAAAACAAAGCTGGCCCAGACAATGGGAATACTCTTCCTGAATCAAATGTTGGCTTCAACTGCAGGTTAGCTCAGTACTCACAGAGTTCATAGAATGAATCATAGAGAGTTCATAGATGAATCTGCTCAAGGCCTTGGCTTAAGTGCAGGTTAGTCACAGCAGGGACACTGCCTTTCTGCTTGCAAAGGTACCTTCAACTGCTAACAAAATTAGATTGATGTGGAGCTAAGGAATTCCCATCTCTACATCACACGTGATGTTTGTTCCCAGTCACTTCCCAGAGAAATAAGAGCATTCTGCATGCTGGTCTTATCATCATCACAGGGTCAGTCATGCATATGTTGAAAAATTACAGCAGAATGCTAAGTTCTGTGGATGTGAATCTTGTTTTCTTATGCTGTTATTATCTGATTTAATATTTTAATGAAAATTTATATTGATGGTTAATATAAGATGCTTACGGTAGACTATTTTCGAAATTACCATAAATGTTGTATTCACTCTACAAATATAACTGTTTAATTTATTCAAAATATGAAATATTGTATACTTTATAAAAATAGATTTTACTTAATTACTTGAATAGGATTATTCAGCTAAGGAAATGTAATTAATTGCATTGATTGATTTGAACTATTTATATGAGTAAAACTTGTAAGACTGGAGCAATATTCTGAATATTGGATAGCTGCTCTGGATGCTGCTTTTTGCTACCATGGATGGGTGGAGGCAGTTGAATGATCCAGTGCACAGCCATTTCTACAGAATAATATAATAAAACCCTTCCTTGATCTAACTCAGAAGCATGGACTCTTTTGCACTGCAGACATTAGCAAGGATAATTAAATAGTCTTTTTTGCTACTGTCACTTCTCCTACAGAATCAAAAAGTAACCTTAGGGTTCAGATGCAGCAGCGTCTCTCTCCTCATTATTGCAAATGAGTGTGGGCACAAAGCTGATAATTTTACTGACACATGTGCTTGCATGCATTACCTCATTGGTTTCATTACTCTGTGTACAGGAGGGGACAGGCATGATCAAAGCAAGGGATCAGTAACCTGCTCTGAGTTATTTATGTTCTTTGAAACAAGACACTGTACTTTGGACAGATTTTTTGTGGGAACAAGAAAAACCATTTTTAAAAGTGCATAGTAGAGGGTAGAAAAAGGAGTTGTCTTTCTCAATTTACCATTAAAATAATTTTAATCTTTGTATAACCAAGAAATATAACACAGTTAAGCTTTGGATGTTGATGACAGGAGCGGAAAATTTCAGCTAAGTTCAGGTTACTGATCCTAAACTTTGAGATTAAATCTACCTACAGATAACGGTTTAAAGGAATCCAACTTCTTTAAATTTCAGGTGTCTGTAAAATTTTAATAAACGTAAAGTGCATGGTGACATGCAGTCTAACCACAGATTTAGCCCATCAGGCTTTAAGATAAAAAAATTTATTATACTTTTCTTTTGTTGACCTGAACCTGGAAGAGAACACACTTGACACAGATTTTGAACTATTAACAGTAACCATGACCTAGAATGAATTGTATTCCCTATGTACTTTTTTGTTGTGTTTTTTCCCTAATTAAAAGTACATGCTTGATTAACTTAAATTAACATACCAACATTTTCTAAATGCAGGCTGATCTAATTTCGTCCCTGGAAGGTGAACTAGGATAACTCTATAAAATAATACATGTAGGCGCAGATGGAATACGTACCAAACAAATCTCTCTGTGCCCCCTTGGTATCTAACCAGGTCCTAAGGAATGAAGGTTGTATCTTCAAGTCTTTCACTGTTTGTAACTGGTATAAATGTAACAGGTTCAGCCTACAGCAGCATCTAATTTTTATCTTTTAAATCAATTGTAAATTTTTTTTCACATGTTTCTTCAATACATCTGTAACTTTCAAGTATTTTTTTTTTATTCCTGACTTGACAACAAAAGCTGTGAAAAGGCTTTGTTTGAAGAGCTCTTCTCTAAACAAATGTTTTAACTCCTTGGTTCATTTTGCTGTCATGTACTTTCCTATCCATGCTAAGAATTGTAGCTCTGGAAGGAAAATGAAATTGCACACGCGTGTGTCATGTTATATGAAAGAAAACACAGAAAAATGCTACATATAAACTAAAGATCCTTTACTGCATGTGATAGCTAATAATTCACATAAGGACTAACGATGTTTATATATATATATAAAATATATATATATATATTTATGGAATATATATATATTTCATATATATATGGAAACTGAAAAATCAAAGATCTAGGGTTGGAAAATGCATCCTAACTTATGCCAGTTGTACAAGACTGGATAAAGAATGTATTTACTTAATCAGAAAATGTGACTGGAATTGAAAATGTAAAATTAGCTGACTAGGTTCAAACCAAATTAAAACCAGCAAGCAAAGCACCAAAACTCCTAAGAACAGAGTACCTTGATATCAATATCAGGGTAAGTAGATAAATAATTTTGAAGAAAATATTCTTCTGAGTTTGTAGAAAATTAACTTGGAAAAAAAAAATGTCATTCTGATTCATTGTGGCAGAAGGCAGAGAGTGCTGGAGAAGAGGATGAGGAAAGAGATTTTCTCTATTGCTTGTAATGGCCTTTAGAAACCTACTGGGAGCAATTTTGTTTTCTTAAACTAACTGCTTTAAACTGCCTGACTGCAATCCTGACCTATCATCATAGTAACAGATAATGTCATAACACAGATCCATCACAATTTATTATCTAAATATATTACATATCTTTTACTCTTTTCTCTCAGTGTTCTCCAGCAGTCTGAAGCTGCTTTTGACGACAGTTCTGGAAAATGAAAAAGTCGTGGAATGTGTGGGAACCAAGAGCCTGGGACACTACTAAACTGTCATAACTTGAAAACTGTGTCATCCGTGAAATAACACATGCCCCAGTTTATATTGCACTGTTTAGATTAAAACATAAACTGTAGCACATGGAAATTTCTTCCTATGCACAGTGTGCCAGTGCCTAGGATTAAAACTGGAGGCTCAACTCTCCAAGTCTGGGACTACGAACCTCAAAATCCCACTCAGACATCACTTATCTCTCCTCTTCAATTTAAAGAATTGATTTTTTTTTTTTACACTGAGGTTCTCCCATTGCTTTAAGTTCCTTCTCTGTATAATTCAGAAACTGGATAGCCCATAGTGCTTACCTTGTCCTTTTATTTTAATTATTTCCTTTTATTTTGTTTGACTAAATAAATTGTGAATTGAAGACTGTGGAGTTCTGAATAGGAAATCAGAGTCTGTAAATGCTATAATGTGGATATGGTGAAGCAACTGGTAATAACAATATATTATCAGGGAAGTCTAGTGATAACTTCAACAGGAGTTAGAAGTAGAAAAATCGGGTTTGTATTCTCATCACCAGTCACTACTTTATTTGTGTCTCTGGATAAACTGCAGAGGCACAATTTTTCACAGGAGCCAAGTTATAAAATGGAGATGAGAGCACTGCTCCACTTTTGAGAAACTTTGTGAGGTCAAAAACACAATAAATTTGCAAGTAGTTTGGAAGGTGACACCTCAGGTCAGGATTGTGCATTGTGCATTCTTAGATGCTTAGAAGGCAGCCTGATTTTAAGTACTTCTCATTGTCAGGCCTCAAGGTAAAGTTTTCAACAGATAATTATAGCCAAAATTGCCCAGCTCTTTCTCATTCTGAGACCGAGAATTAGAATCATGTGGAGACCAGAAGTTACCTTTAGGAAAGGATTTTGAGGCATTAAAATGTGTATCACTGGGAATCAGAATCATCCCACAGAAATGCTGGTGTTGTTTGGGAAGAATAATAAGAAGGGATTATAGTCCTTATGTTTTCTGGTTGAGAAGTTCTCTGTTATCAGATTTCATCAGGAAAATATGTCTAATCACTGATCATGTCACTGCTTAACTTTCAATTTTGGGAACCAAACTAGTCTTCTGATTTTTTTTTTTTTTTTTCCTCAGTAAGAGATGTTCTCCAGTCCTTTAATCATATTCCTGGATTTCTCTAAGCCATTTTTAATTTTTCATCATCTTTCTTTAAACACATAATTGGACACAATAATCTAGCACTTATGGCTTCATTGCCAGTACAGATGTAACATACTCTCTTCACATATACTTGTCATTTTCTCTACTAAAACTTTCAAGGACTTTTGTATTCCACAATGAAAACTCATGTTCGAGTAATTATCCATGCTGACCTCTAAGTCACTCAATATTTCTCTCATTCCTTAGAATTCCCAATCCTAAAGAATGACTTACATTCCTTATTCATAATTATATTCTTTCCACTTGGCAATGTTGAAATACACATCATTTTCCCACAGTGTGTTCATCAAGAAACTGAGTTAGTTCTGCATAGTCTTTTTGCTGCTACTAGATTCTCTTGATCTTTATGTCATTAGAAAATTTTATAATAATATATTTACATTGTCTTTTCTCAAGTGATTAATTAAAAAGGTTAAATAGTATGTATTCAAGAATCAAAACCTACAGGCTAACAGTAAAATTTTACTTTATAACAGTAATTTTTAATTTCAAAAATATTTCATTCGTCTTAACATTTTAAATGTGCAATATTGTCTATCAGTTATTAACAGGTCATCATATATGTTTCTTTTTTTTTTTTTTGCTAAATATTTATCACTATGAGATCTTCCTCTTTTCTATCATAATTATTAATTAACTGATGCTCTCGGCTTCCTTGCGTGCCTGTTGTAGCTAGCACAGTTTTCTTCCTCAGCAGAAATTTTGACATTTTTGGCACTTTAGGAATTCCCAATTATCCATCACATTTAATTACTTTCTCCCAATAGACTTTGCTCATAATTGTTATCATGCTCATGAAGGTAGCTTATAAGATTTAAATGAACTGTAAATATGGTGGAGGTTGGGAAGCTTCAGACATAATTGACTCCTTATATCTTGTACTCTACCAGTTGTTAATTTTTGCCCTGAGATTAATGGTTCTTTTCATGTGAAGACAATGTACATTGGTTGTTATATTCTTTTCGGATAAAATTTTATAATTTTATAAACTGTGAAATTATTGAGGGGCTCCTTGCATTTGACTTCTGACATGTCTCAGTAAGAATTGAAATCCCTGACATTAATACATCTTCTTCAACCTAGACATGATGTATTGGTCTTTGAGAAGTTGATCATCCCATTTTTTAGTGTGATTTGGTGATCTGCACCACACATTTACTGCTTTGTTCATTACCTTCATAACTTCTAATTGGTAAAGTTTGTTTCATAATGCTGGTAACTTTGAAAGAGTTCAAATTATTTTAACATATTGTATCTTTCCCTTCTTTTTTTCCCCACTGATTTCTTCCTATATAGATTATATCATCAATGGAAACACTCCAGTAATGTGAATTTTATAGCATGATTTAATTTAGGAATGAGTGAGATATTACAACGAAAATTCAGTAATTTTGAGGTAAGACATACTCATTTCAGACATGAGAAATTCCATTTTCACTTGTTTATTACCTAGACAGAAATTAAATAGTTTCTTCTTTGTGTTCATTTGAGGCTTGGTGGTGCAGGGTCCTTATTTCATGGTTTAGATCTAAGTGCATAGGTGTACATTTATATTTTTTCACCTCTTTCTTATGTTTATCCCTCTTGGCTACTTTAACCATACCATTCATGGAAGATTGATTCCAGGAAGCTCTAAGAAGAGCACATCCTTCTTTTGCTGTACAAGGAGGTTATAACTTCTTCTGACCCTTGACTGCTTCTGCTCATCACGTGGGATGAATCTCTGGGAAATGCTTTAATGTTTTTCTCCTTCAATCCCCTTGGAGGTCTCCAGAGTCTTTTGCAATTAGTCATGTACCGTGCTAGCATTTGTGGCCATGATCATGTTTTTAGGACCACTCAGGGCTGCAAGACCTTTTCCTGGCTACCTCCAAAGCAAACTGGACTAACTCCAGTCTTGTGATTGCATCTTCTGTCCTGAATCCAAGGGAAAGCAAAACATTCTTTTGCTGGCCAGCTCCTCACAGTGCACTCATTATCTTCTTTGTAGGACAAAATACCAATGTTCAGTGCTTTCTTTCCTTGGGTCATTGGTGATCTTTCTATGTCCTTTAAAAACAGCTTATGCCTGTTTGTAGTCCCCAAATTCCAGCAGTGGAGAAGGTCTACGAAGTTCTTCCTTCAAGGTAAAATACAGTGCATTCTTTGATGGTGTGATGTAGCAAGGCCCAGGGACACAGGTTTGACTAAGAAATTGTAACTACTGACTGAGCAATGCAACACATGAGGTGAGTTCTGTGGTAAAAGTAAAAAGTGACATGAAATCCAGACATAACTGTATAAGAGAATAATTCAGGTAAAGGTGGGTTATACTAAACACATACATTAATAAATAGTACTTGAAGGATAAAATTAAGATAATCTTGCTTCTTCAGTTTGAAATTCAGTATTCCCTTGTTTAATAATACTAGTGGTACTAAACAGTAGATTTGATTTTTAATAAAAAATTAAATGTAGCTATTAAAATAAATGGTTGTCATAGTTGGTACAGCTTTAATCAGGGTCACACCTAGTAATTTTCTTCTGGAATCATTCCTTACTTCTGTGGAGGGGGGTCAAAACTATGACAAGAGCTAACCACCTTGAGATCATTAAAACAAAAAAAAAAAAAAAGGAGAAAGAAATTAAATATTTTCACATACGAACAATTCTCTGCAGACTTCAGAACTCCCTTTCACCATATAGAGTCTCTAAGGCCTAGCATTTCATATTCTTTTCTTTCATTTTTGTATGGCTAAACCAGTGCATTGCACTAGAGAATACCCTGTGATTTATCATTGCTGGTTTAATCAGTGAACTGCTCTTTCAGATAAACTGTTTGCCTGAAATGCTGTCCCTGATGTACAATTTAGTTAGATTGGAAAAACAGTGGCAGATTCTGTGGCCCTTTTCAGGTTAAAAACCTGATAATTTTCCATTTCTTTGTAAGTCCTTTTATAATAAATTTCTGTGTCTGCTTCTCACATTACTCGCCAGCTTCACATTTTGTCCTAGAAGGTGGCTTAATGAGTTGAGGAGCTAACAAGATGCATAGGTGCCTAAACACTCAACCATTAAATGTTATTCCAACAGTATAGAATTTCACAGTCAGTTCCAGAATGCTCTCTAAAGGTAGGCTTGCCATGAAAATGCAGGGGTTGAAGAAGAAGATGAAACTTAAGGGTACAGGTTTTCAAAACATTCGTTTTGTTCCATAGATATGTAAATATCAGTGGGGACACAATTTCCCCCATATGGCCCGTCACCTTGTTAGCTAACTACTGACTATATAAAGTCAGCAGAATACAAACTTCTTTGGTTTATGTTGCTTTTCTTTATGTTGAAATTTGATCTGCTGATATACACTGACTAAAGTCTTATATTGAACATAGTCCTGATTTCCCTTTTCCTCAAAAAAGTATCAAGTGGGTTAAACTTCCCACATAGTCTTATTTCTCTAAAATTCAAAATTCCTTATGAACATGTAAGTTTTCTGCTTTTACTGCTGTAAGTGCTTACAAAAATTTCAGTTAAATGGCTAAGTAAGCATTGGCCCTAAAGTGATTGGTGGGTTAAATAGTGTAAGTGTGAGATTGGAGAATTTCTCTTACTTTCCCTACAGCTTTTGAGCTGTAGCTTGGTTCTGAAGGCTGATTTAGTAACAAGAAAATTGATGTGATCCTCTAGGTAATGAAGCTTTTAAGCCAAATTGTTAACTACTGAAGCCTGGGAAACCACTTATGAAGAGAAGTAAAGCTGACTTCCAATTGCAAACTCCTACTCTTGCTTTCACTGGGACTGACTTTGTTGTTAGAATTTAAATAAGTCCTTTCCTAGCTCAGCTTTTAAAGATTTCTTTCAAATTGGTGCAAGTCCCTTATGTAGACATTTTTCATAAGTTTTAACTCTTAAATAAATTGGTTTAGTTTGAGACAGTAAATTAGGAAATGATTGCTTAAAGGAATGAGAAACTCTTTGAAATATGTTTTCGTATAGAATTTCCTGTGAAGTCGGATATTAAGCTATTAGAGACCATCCAAAGGAGGTTCATGAGGACAGTGAAGACTCTGGAGGGGATGCATCAGGAAGAGTAGCTGAGATCACTTGGTTTGTTCATCCTGGAGGAGATGAGCAGAGACCTCAGGGTGATTTTCAACATCCCCATGAGGGAAAGCGGAGGAAGATGGTCAGGAGTTGGATTTGATGATCCTGATGGGTCCCATCCAACTCAAAATATTCTATGATTCTATGAAATCCAGTTTAAAATGATCCAGCTTTGCTGAATGAACAACAGCTAAATGAGGTGTAACTTTGTGGCACCTAGACTTAGTCACATATGTGAATGATTTAGGATCTTGATGAAAAACACTTGAATTTACTATTATTTTTGTTTTAGACAGTCCAGAAAATACAGAAAGTATGCATCAAGTCAGAAGCACAAAACATGTGCCAGATCTTTCATGCTGTGTTGAATAGAAAACAAGCACTAATATCAGGCAGTGTGGCTTTCCCCAAACCTCCAGTAGCATGTCTGCCACCCAAATTGAAAAAATGTGTGTGGTGATATCATTTTAGACAGCAATGCTTTGCCTGTAAAACATTACTGCCTGGGAATTGATTTTGATGATACAAATAGAAGAAGTTATAATAATAGTAAATTAAGGGGGGGATTTTAATTTTTCTAGGAAAGTGTCTAAGAGATGCTTAGGTCTCCTGTGTCATCTCCCTCATTAATTTTCAGTGAAATAGTTTTTCTTGAATATAAATTATTCTTATCAGCAAATTAAGCTGTTACCAGGGAATGACAAAGGTGCACAGAAAGGAACATAAAGCCAAGAAAATAAGAGTTTGGTCATCTGTCCTATTAAGAGGTCATTGAAATTGGTCTAAAGGAAAATTACTTTGATGGAGTCACAGTTTTATAAATGGATCAAAAACCGTATTCTGAATTATGTGGGAGGATGTCACACTGAAATTCTGCATGGAAATTAAAGTTGGAAAATATTTTGTATGACTAAGTTCAGATAGAGATGGCAATTATAATCTAAACAGAATTACACCAGATCTGAAAACAGTGACAGACCAGAAGTTATTAGTAGAATATTTTGTAAGCACATTGATTATTGTAAGATTCTAATACTATACTATACAAGAGAGGAAACTTACATTTTTCTTAACATAGTGTTCTCTGAAAGCCTAAGTATCCTCATTGGGCTATTACCTATAGAATGAACCTTAGACACCAGAGTAAAAATAATTAGGAAACTCCTTTTCTTCTCTGGGCTTTGGGCTTTCATTTCAGTATCTTTGTTCCCTTTGACACTGCACTGAGGAATGTTGTGAGACCTCAATGAGCTGTGAATCTGGTGCACCAATTCTAATACCCTTAGAAGCATATTCTTTGCATTAACCTCCATAATCCCCTCTGAATAGATTTTTTTTTAGTCTTTGCCTCCTACACATTCCCTATCTGTTCCAGCAGCACCAGAAATACACCACTTGTCAAAGTGATTTGTCAGAGTAATGGTAATGTAATCATGGACTAATAATTTTAGATTGCTACAAGTAATACTGTTTACAAGTCCTCATTCAAAACACAAAGAAAAAAAAATTAAAAAAGGGTAGTTGGTTAATATGATACAAATGGGTGATGATAAGTTCCTTCCTAGCCTACAGTTCTGCTCCTTGTCAGAGAAAGTACTTTCCTCAAGCTCCATCACCTGGATTTGCAGGCATCTCACTCACTTTCCTGGAGGATGTGTGGGAGTTGCTGTCCTGTTTTCTGCAGAGAAGCTCAATACAGCTGGTGAATTTTGTCTCCATGGACAAGCAAGGCATTCTATGCCTTAGAGTTGTGCCTCAACAGGAAAAAAAGAACTCAAAAATCTACCAAGAAGAAGATTTTCATTAGATCATTCAAGAAGAATGATCTCATGTACTTGTAATATTGTTGGTTTTCTCTTCTGCTCGTGAGTGCTGTAATTCAGATGCTGAGGGGCACTGGGTGCCTCAGGCTCCAGGGAAGTATGCATGAGTTTCACACCTACTCTTGAGGCAGCAAAGCAAAAAGTGATCTTGTTGCCTTGTGCTCTCATTTCTCTCACTTCCTATTTCTCTTTCTCACTCATTTAATTTCCTCCTACTTCTTTCAGCTTGATAGGGCATGACTGACTGGGAAGTGTATGTGAAGAGTAGACATGAGGTGCTGAATGAGGTCCAGTGAGCAAAACTCACTTCTGGATGAGAACAAGATCTTTGCACAACAGAAATACTGCAGTAGACATACTTTTAAATAGATTTGTCATGTTGATAAAAACATTAAAATATACCCAAACTATATTTCAACAAGGAAAACATATGGTTTTATAGTCTTAACGTAATACTGAAATACAACTTCTGTGCTTTTAACTCGGTTCTGTTCTGAAATTTCTGCTAATGTTGTGTAGTTATGTGCTGCTAATTTTTAGTGTGCTTCCAGCTGTAATCACTCTCACATAAAAAGTCAATTTCTACAAAGCTGGCATGCTTCTGGTGTTAGTATTATGAATCCTAACACACTCCACATGGACTACTCCCATGCCATTGTCAAATATTTGCTCACATCAGAGCTGTGTGTTTAATTATTTTTCCAGTACATCCATAAAGCTTGAAAAGGAATCCTTCTGGAATGAACTAGTGTGAGCTTTTCATTGCTATCACCAAACCAAACAACTTCGGGCTCAGATTCTGTGCTTGGACAAAAAACCAAAAAAAAACCAAACCAAAACAAAAAAAATCTAATTTGAGACAAAAAGGAACAAATTTGAGTATATTAAATAAAAAAAAAAATAGTTGGTAGACTTACACAGAACTCACAAAATAAATATACTTTCAAGTTACAAAATAGCTTATATTTGTAGCATTTCCCTATGCTTATGGAAGAACATAGGTTCGACATCCTGCTCTGCTTCAGGAATTTTAAATCAAAGTATGAGAATGTTCTCAATCATCCTACTTTATAGCTGAGATTGAGCTATTTTAGGTCTTTTCTGTTTAAATTATTTCATTTTGTGTAAACTACTTGGATATTCTCTAAATCTGAGACTGTATATTACATCTCTAGGATAAGTACCCTAAACACTGTGTGGCAGATGAATTATCTCACAGTCCTGCTTTGTGCTTCAGTGAACATCTGAATGTTCTGTATGGCTGAACTGAGTAAACAGCTTAAAAGTGTTACCCATACAGTCTTGAGAGTTAAGAGTTCAAATGACTGCTCTTACATAGATATTAAATCTGTAATTGGTATTTTTGCAGCCTATTTTAGCACTTTAGCATAAATTCCTCTTAGTGAGAGGATATTCAGATTGTGCAGGAAAATCTGCTGACATTGGCGCCCACCTGAAATATAGGAAACCAGGTTTCCACTCTATATTTCAATAACGAAGAAATGTCAGCAGAAAAAGTTGAAACTGAGTTTTTACCTCTAGTATAGAGCCCATAACTCAGCCCTATGTACATTCTTTTTTCCCTCATATGGTTACAAAGTTGTACAGCAATGTCATGGAGAACAGACAACACACAGGCTCCATTCCTGCTCATGAATCCTCCTATGAAACCCTTGAAACAAATACAGAATGGTTTCTTTTATTCAGATGTAGAGACACAACAGTGAAAGTTTACACTCCGTTCCTCCACACTTTCACTACAGAAATCCATGTGGACTTAATCTTATCTGCCCATGGGGATGAAGGGGATGATACAGTTTACTTTACTTCTTTTTTTTATAGGTTCTCATAAAAGTAAGCACTGTGTCAAATGTTTGAAAAACTTGGGATGCAATCCTGTTGTAACCTATATTGGTGCAGATTTGGAACCATTTTGCTGGATTTCAATGACAGATCTGTGCCTATAAATTTCTCTAAGTGCCTGAAAAAGTATGTTGCTTAAGAAAGAAAAATACAGTCTAGTCAGCTAATCCTCCACTGTTGTCTCTTCTAAAAGAATTCTTTGTTTGCCTATGTTGTAGTAATAATTTAGGTAATATGCAGAAACATTCTTAGACAGTTGAACATGACAGTCTCTATTTTCAAGATCTTAGAATATTTCCTGAGATTATTTTGGGAGGTGTCAATTGTCCACTCAGAGAATTTCCAGGCATGTTCAGAAGCTGGAACTTCTTGTGCACTAATTTCAATAGTTTTCATAGAGCCAGCCTATTTATAGGGGGAGACATGGACGAACACAGATAGAAGCTGTTCTCTATCATGCAATCTCTGCTTCAAAAATAATTTCAGAATGCTTAATTTATCAACTAAATGAACATGGTAAGGTCACGTTCTACATTCAGAAGTCAGTTAAAAATTTCCCCTCCTTCATTGTCAGAAAAGTTGAAAAGAAAAAACAAAGCAAAAGCAACCACCAAAAGTTTGTTGTGTATCATGTATTTTCTAAAGAAAAATCACTGGAGGTTTTATAACTGTGTGGCATGCAAGACTTCTTTATGTCTACCCAAAAAAGCAGGATCCATCCATTTGCAAAACAATTTGCATCACAGCACATTCTATGGTCATCCTCTGCTGCTGCCTACAAAGGTCTGAGAGTCTTGAGACTTCCACAAACTGATGTCTGAAAAAAAAAACAAACAAAAAAACCAAACCCTCTCACAGTGATCTCAAGGATGAATCTCAGTAAATGTGCATGATAATGTCTGAAGGATAACAGTTCCTTGTCATTGCATGAGATAAATGTAAGAGAAATATATATGAATGTGTTTATTGTAGTTTGGCACCTTCTGTTGGGTTTCCTTACAGCCTTCTACTGCTAAGGCAATAGGGGGAAGTGAAGGGAAGGGCACTGACAGAAGTGCTAACAGAAACACTTCTGTAATGCTTCAGTCCTACAAAAACCCATGAACAGCTCAAAATTCAATGATCCATTCACCTGTTCCCTTTAGTACTGTACAGTCATAGAAAAAAGTCTTAATTTTCTTAATTTTGTGTTAACAGCTTTGCTTATATCAACCAGAAGAGGAGGTTGATTTATTTTTATGAATAAAGTTGCATTTTTATTCCCACAAGATGAGTATAAAATATCTGTATGGACATTAAATGTCTGATTTACAGAACTCATGATCTGTTGAAAAAGCTAGGCTTTTCCTCTTGAGGGGTGGGGTTCCCCTGCACTGCCAGGACAGCAAAATTCAGCAGTGCCTGGTTATTCCACCTGTGCTCACACAAATGCTGTAGCTATAGGAATACATCATGTTGTGGTTCCAAGGCTCTGCCATTGTGGCCTTGGCTGAAGGTACAGATGCCTTTTATACAGAAGGTAAGACTTTTATGTATTATATTTTCTGATACTAGTCATGCTACAAATAATTTTAAATATTGCTGCAGTGGTAAGATCATAGTGATCTTTTTCAAACACAATATGAGTGTCTTTGAAAAATGGTATTTAGTCCTTCTCTGAGTATTAAAGCCCAGGACAGCAAAAAGTTGAAACAAATAGCATATATTTCAAAAATGTGTATTCAGGATTCTTTAAAATGGTCTAAAATTCTGGGTATGAAGTTCCAATTGGCTTAACTGGGAACCTAACCCTAACCTTAAAACCATTCATATTTCATTGCTGTTGTTTTTACTTTTAAAGGGGATCCTGCCCAACCCTGCAATATCCCCCAACCCCCACCAAAAATAAAATAAAAAATTGGATGGACCAAGCAAAAAAGCTGTAGTTACAGAACAAAAAATAGAATGTAATAACTTTCCCTGTTACAAGATTGTCTTTGTTTTTATGCTATTTTTGACAAGGCAATAAATGCTTCTAAGCACATACTAAAATTAGTAACATTGGAAAAATTATAAAGAAACATGAAACAATGGTGCTGAGAAATTTCTGCAGTTTTTTCTCTTTACAACCTTTATCAAGCTCCAATTTTCCAAGTTGTATTGGAAAGCCAAAAATGAACTGAACAGTTCTCTTTTGTGCTTTATTTCCACTTGTCTTTTCATATAGCACTTAATTTTCCCTAGAAAGCCAAAAAATTCCAGATGACAGACAGAAGACATGGACATTAATATAGATCATTCCTAAGACAACTGATTGGGGTACATTTTTAGCCAGTTCTAATGAAAGCCACAGCAGTTACAAATAGAGATCTATGTTTATACAATAATTTATGGTTCTAATAATGCCAGTTATATGAATAACATGTTTCTTATAAACTGGATAATAAACTATATGCTAAGACCATAGCAGGCCGATGGCACATTAGTTCCTGCATTTTTAATCAAATGTGACTCTAGGGACTAGACACTACAATCCTGATTTTACATCCTTTCATGGCTAGGCAGGGGGTGGGGGAGGGAAATCACCCCAAATCATGAAGGGAAAGTGGCATTATTGCAATATTGCTTAGCCTGAAAGCTCACTGAATCTTTCATTTCTATGTCTTTGCATCACAGGAAGGAGAATATAAAGGAACTGTCATTTAGAAATAAATGACCTTTGCATTGAAGTAATAAAAGCAAAGTTTCTCAGAATCCTTCCAGATGAAAGATGTTGTATAAAAGTAGGATTGTTGGTGGTGGTTTGCAGTTGCAGTGACATTGCTTAGTTATGAGCTATAGAGAAACTGGGGAGGGATTTAGAGTATTTGTGAACCAGTTTGCCACAAGCATTTTTGGATATTATTGCTTTGCAAATCCAAACACATTAAATACATTAATAAAGTCTTTAGAAAATCATTCTGGAAAATAATTACTCTGGAATTTATTTATTATTCTATAAGCCCGTGTATATCTGGAAGGAAAAGTTATGAATCATGTAAAAATGGAACACGTGTTTTGTGGAAGTTTTCATATGGAAACAAAGAAAAAGTACTCTGTCCCATCTCACTGCTCTGAAATAGTTGTATTTCCAGACCTAAGTTGCATTTTTACAAATGTAAATTGACATAATTTATCTATAAAGTGTAATATTTTTTCTTTACAGATTGTTTACTTAAAAACATTATTATCAGCTAATTTTCCCATTGTTTCACAAAGCTCATTGAAAAAAGTTTGTTTGAACTGATAAAACATTCTCCAGGAAAACCTTGATTCTGATGAAGATTCATTTAAAAGAGGAAGGAGCAAAAAAATACTGCTTTTAAAATATGGCACTAGGAATTTCTGTATTATTGCTTTCATGTTTTTAATTGCAAAACAAATGAGGCAAGTAAGGCCTTGAAAATAGTTCAGTGTATGTAACTGAATAGAAGGTGACAGCTAAGTTTGTTACAAGTGTATAATCCACAGGGATATGTGCTTTGTTAGGGTAAAAACTAATATCCATAGGTAAAGTAAGCCTGTTTTAGCATTTTGTAGCATTTTGTAGCTCTAAACTAAGGCTAGAAAAATGTGACTGTAGTGCATATTGCTTCTAGAAATTTCTTGCCTGACCTCTTAATGTCATTTCATTGCAGTTCACAGGACCTGAAAGATTGTCCAAGACAGAGAGCACTTCAGAAATAGCCAAAACTTAACATTGCCTTTTCTTAAAAAAATGGAAAATGTGTTTTTTGCTTTTTTTTGACTTCTTAATGATTTTTTTTTTAATCAGTTGCTGACTATGTAAGAATTCTTAAAAATTTCCAAACTGCTGTAGAAAATCTGTCATCCTCCATCTAAATGGCTTCCTGAGCATATGAGTTCTTTTAAATCATGATTGTCTCTTGGAATCTTAAGATTTTACATCAGAACTAACAATGTGATGTAATTGTTACTCAGTTGTTACTTGATTAAATTGTTCACTTCTTCCTGGCAAGTCACTGCTGTACTGTTCTCTTGGTTGGTATCTTCTGAGCTCTCATGCCCCACAGAGGCATAATTCAGTTAATTTTTATTCTTTTCTATCTAGATACCCGCTGTTCTTTCCCAGCATCTTTCCTCTGCTTCATTACCCAAGCAACACTATGAAATCTGTGTAGAGACAATAAAGTCAATTGGTCAGAAAATGGCTCTTGGTTTGCCTAATGCTGCAGGTAAGACCAGAATATTTAATTACAGGATTGTCAAAGTGCCATTTGAGAAGGACTGGAAAGCATAAAAAGAAAAAAAAAAAAGTTTTCAAAATTTAAACAGAAATAAGCTTGAATATTATCTCTCAGCTTCCATTACAAATTTATTCTTCTTAGACCAAATTATTTCATCCTAGCTCATTCATGACTGTTTCAGATTTTTTTGTAAGAGTAAATAGCATCTCTATAGCTGAGCTAATCCTGTCAGCAAGTGAAGTACATTATTGCATCAATGAGAAAAGACAATTTATGGGAAATGGAAGTTCAGAAATTGTGAAATTTTCTGTTTCAGCAGGATGCCTTCCACCATAAAGTAGGTTATAGTTTGTAGGCTGAAGCAAGGCCAAACACATGGGTTTGGATTGAATTCATGCACCAATAATTGCCACCCTATGTTACTGAAAACTCCTTGACTAAAGATAATCACTGATTTGCCATTATTTTTCTTCTCTTTTGTGTGTGACTCATCATTACTGGAAGCCTATTCCCTTTGCCTCGTAATTCAGATACTTGGCACACCATGCTGAAATTTATGGTTAAGGGTAGTGCAAATCATTCACAGCTGTCTGTTGGTTAGGTGTTCTCTGGGCTTAAAAATAGACAACTTGGTGTTGCTTCAACCCAAAATTGAGAATTGCAAGCCTCTGAATTAAACATGCCAATTTTCATACCAAATTTTCTTCTCTCTTTACAATTTTGGGTGTGCGGCAGACACTTTGCAGGCAGTGTTGTCCAAACACTGATGCCTTGAGCCAAACTGGGTCTGAATTAATCAACAGATATTGCCCCAATGGGAACATTGGTTTAAGTTTCCATCATTGTACTCTTTCTTCAACAATACAGACTTTAATTTCCAATCAAGGTAATAACCATAACAAAAGATTTGAATTAATGGTATTTAAAATTTGGAATGGTGCAGTTACAATGGTTGGTTGTAAATCCTTTGAGCTTACATTTTGAAATTTGTCTGAGCTCCACTGGCAGCACTTACCCAAATAGATGATTCCTTTTCTTTTCCTTGTGTTGGCAACTTCTAAGCTATATTTCTAAGCAGAGATGTGACAAAATAGCATCCACTTACCATCTATTAATATTTCGGCATCTGTCTGGGCTTTGAAAAGTCCATTTGGACTTACATATCCAGGATATTTTGTTAGGCCTTATTAAACACATTCCAGCTTGTCCTTTCTCTGATATTCAGTGGAGCTGTCAGTTCCCCATTTCCGTGCCTCAGATCCAACTCAGAGGCTGTAAAGCCGTGGATCATTTGGCAAGAACCCACAGCATGCAGGATGCCAGCTGAGCGTAGCCAGCCTGGACTGTGGCTAGAGCTATTAAGAAATAAAACCTGCTTAGGGGCTGGCTCTGTGAGGTCTGTGCCTGCTGCAAAATCTGAACTAGTAGCAATCTGAATGGAGTTTTATAGCTAATATCTACTACCTTGACACACTTCAGGAAGTGCAAAGGAAATTACATGAGGCCAGAAATGACTTCTCAGTCAATGAAAAGAGGTCCCATATTCATTGTTTCTTGGTGGCTCCTGGTCAAGCTTGCTCAGATTACATATTACAGGACAGGTTGAGTGGTTTTGTGGGCTGTATTTTAAACTTTCTGCTCTACCAGCATTGATCTGTGATGTAAAAGTCAACTTGTGGTCTCTCTGGTTCTCATGTCTTCTGGAGCGATGAAGATTCTTGGGCTGAAACTTAGGTGCTTGAGGTTTCTGTGCCAGCAGAAGTCTGCCTTGTACATTCTTTTCACAGAATCTCTGAAAATTTGCATTCTGGATGACTTCATCACAATTTAAGAATGGTGAAATATCTTCACTTTTGAATGCTTTGTCAATTAGCCTAAATTAACAAGGTTCCTTACAGGCATCATTCAGGAACCTAAATGAGAGCAGTATATGCTGTCGGAAGAACTGATTACCAAGTCATTTGGTCTGCAAAGCAACTCCTACAGAAACAGAATGAATTATGGTAAATGTGTTTTTAAGCTCTTCTACTCATAAAACCCATTATAGTCAGAGCAAATATTTATTGACAGCATGATTTTATTGGTGCACAATTTATAAAAAAGACAAATTTCAATACCAGAAGAAAACAGTGCCTGTGTATATAAAATGAGGAGAAAGATGTATATCACTCTAGGACCATGCCTATTATTTTCTCAAGGGTACCTTTTATCATGGCTTTTCAGTACCTGCATTTGAACCAAATAAATCACTTGAAAAATTTCTAAGATGGAAAAGTTATTCCACTGTTCCCTCTATGTGTGCCTTTGCATCAACTGTGGCTCATGCTTCAGTGGATTTCTTATTGAACTCTTCAGCTGGTAGTTGCCATGATTTAGAAAGCCATCCTTTTATTTAACAAAGCACATTTCAAATAGGCTACGGTCTTCAAGATCATTATTAAAGACGTTGACATCCTGCTTTTCTTTCTCAGCAGATTGCTGACCTCTTAATGCCTGACAAGCTCTTTTGCTTTCACGGGTATGAGCATCTTGCTTTAGACCATAAAGTGTAAAATATTCTGAACAGATGGACATAGCAGTACAATGGTCTATTGAAATCCAAAATTATTTAAGATACTTGATATTTAGTCTTATTCATCTGCATTGGAAAGTATTTCCCAATTTAATCAAACGTTCTGTTTATTCACAACCCAATAAAAAGAAAGATAATCTGGTTGTCATTAGTCTAGGCAATTTAAGATAATTCAACTCATTCAAATTAATGAAAGAGAAGGAGATAATAAATTTGCAAAAATATTAACAGTCAGTATTGAAAAAAATGCAGAACTAGTTTGAAAAAAAAAAAAGAAATGTATCAAAATACAATTTTAAGCCAAAACATTCACAGAAGCTTTTTTTGATTGAAAATAGCTTTAGGGATTTCCAGAACACTTGTTATCAAAATTATATTTAGTCCAAACATATTGCAAAGAGTCTGTTTAATTTTTAATAATTCAAACTCATTATATCTCTCTGATAGAATAAATTTTTCATAGAAAATAGGTTATGGTGTATATGGCAAACAGGTGACACTGTTACCAATTCAGGGTAGAAATTCAGTCTCAACATATCATATGCCCATTTAGAACTTTGGCCAAGAGGTCAAAGAGGTCTACTAAGTATTGTAGACCCAGGATCTCATGCTGCTTTTCCTTGTAAGTGCAAGTCAGAGCAATGTAGAGAAACAAGCAAACATTCAAAAGTAGAAAAAAAAAAGAAGAAAGAAAGAAAAGAAGAGAGGGGGAGAAAGGAACAGCTTTGAAGCATTTTCTTTCATCCCCATGTGGATCAGGACCATTCTCAGAAAATTATCCTTTTCAGTCTGGACTCTTACTCAAAGCAGCTGGATAAACAAAATGTTGAGTCATGAAAAAGGAGGAGAAGGTATATCAGCAAAATTCTTTAATCATCAGAGTTGAAATTAGCTCCCCAATAATCTGAGACAAAAGAAGACACACATCCTATTCCCTTTATTTCTTGTTTAAATCATGGTAGGCATGTCATTGTTTCTATCTATTGCTTGCAACTGGAACTGAGGATTGGAATTGAAAATTCATGGAAATTTTGGAAAAAAATATTTCAGTACTTTCAGAATTGAGGTGAAATTAACATGGGGTTTAAAGTTTACATTCTCATAAATTCTAACAACAATTTATGTATTTATTTTATACAGAACAAATAATTTAAAGTTCTTAACACTATCCCCAAAAGAAGAGAATTAATCACTGGTGCCCTTGATGAAAAAAATATTTTGGGACTATTGAAAAACCCTTTATTCTTAAAATAGTGTGCTGGCCCAGGCCTCAGCTGATTCACAGTGTTTTACTGCTGCCATAAATATGGTAGTGCACAACAGAAAAGTTCAAAGAACAGCTGCATATTTGTGCTCTAATCCAGTGATGGGGCAAAGGCAGTCAACAATCAAAGCAAATGAAGGATGGTTAGTATATTCTACAGGACTTGCTCACATTCCTGGAGCATCAGTCTTCAAATAAATTACTGTGATAAACCTGTAACAGGGACCCTCCTTAACAGTTACATCTCTGTGAACAGTAGAGAGAATGGCAGAGCATTAAGCTAACAAATGTTCCACATTAAAGCTTCAGGATCAATAACATTTTAAGATGTTATCAAACAAAGCATTCAGTGTTGGAAGTAACAGCTTCAGCCTTATGCAGATAAAAACTGTAGCAGCCTCAGTGTCTCTGCAGAAATGCAGTTGCAGAGCCAAAATTCCAATGTTCCTTAATGTTTATATTGCATTATAATGAGAAGATGCTCAATAGGAACTAAAATTAATTGCAGATGGGCTTACAAGGAAGAAAAGATACATAATAGGTTCTATAATAAGCCTCTTCTGCTTTGTGGAATGAAGCAGTCTTCCAAGTGTGAAATACAGGTCTTTCTACTTGGTGCTCTTAAAGGAAGAAGGAGATTCTTCCATGGCAAGGTTGGATGGGTCACTGGAATGCTGAAGTGTGGGTGACACGTGCCATCACTGTCTACCAGCTGCAAAGATCCAGTATTGTCAGATTAGTGAAGCATTGCTGGTTCAGTCCTCGGAAGGAAAACCCTTTCCAGCTGTTGGAATGAACTGATGGAATAAGATTAATTAGAAGCAGAGAACAGTGTCAGCTTCCTGAGACAGAGACAGCTGAGCTGTTCTGGAGATGAGATTATGTCCTTGTCTGAATGAATTAGAGGGCTACGTGGCAATGGCACGAAAGATTAAATCTGTGTACAGTGCACAAAAAAAAGCCCTACAAACTGTGCATATAATCACTTGGGGTGGGATTCAGTTCTGGATTTAGACACCTAACTGGAGACATCTCATGTTTCTCAGGGATGTCTCCATATATGGCCAAAATGCCTAAATTCCCTCTGTAGTCAGTGCAGACTCATTGATGCACTGGTACTCTGAAGAACAATGGTGCTGTGAAAATCCAGCTTCTATCCTTGTAGTCAACATTTCTCCCCTATTCAGAGCCCAAAATTTATCTCCTTCATTAAAAAGATAGAAGCTACTGTAGCATTAGACTCTGAATCTTCATTTTTTAACAAAAAAAATCCATATTTCAAAACCAACAGAATAAATTTTCCTGTATGCTTATCTGAAATTATACCTGTAATCAGGAAAATCATGACAGTATCTGCAAAACTCCAAGCAATTATTTGCTAAAAAATGATTGTAACAGAAAAGAAATTCATCTTCGCTTTTTCTTCCCTTCCACTTTCATCTCTTCCTTTCTCCCTTTCACCTTTCTATCCACAGTTCATTTTTTCACTTCTTTGGAAAAATATAAAAACATGTTTGTCCAGAATTCAGTTTTCAGTAGTCTGGTAATATTTCTGCAAAATTTTACCATCTTAAACTTATTGAAAAGGCCTTTATCTGATTAAAAACTCAGGATAGTGCCATGCAAAAGTAGTTCAATTAACAAATTCACTTGCTGACTAATAAGAGATACTGGTGATTTTCCTTGTCCAAGAGTTAGTATACAGGAACAGGGCAAAATACAGCACCATAGAAAAACATGTTCTGAGGAGCAGAACGGTTCAGTAATAAAATTTTAAAAATGCACAATTTCACATTTGTTTTTCAAGGATGAAGAGTAGGAAGATAATAAATTTCAGACGTTAAAAGTAGAATCCATTTTGTTCCCCAGGTACAGTGCTAGAAACAGATTTTTACCCTGGCCGTTGATTCACACTCCTGACTGCATGTCACTTTCCTCACCTTTGAAATGGAGACAGTGAAACCCTCTCACACCATGGAGTCCAGATTTAATTGGAATGAGAAATCTTTTGATGTGTTTATTATCACTGTTTCCAAAATTTAAAAAAAATGCAATATTTAATTTTTTCTGACGTTTCTCAAGTCTAATACTAATAGATACTCTGGTGTTGTATAAATTAAAAATGGATAAATGTAAAAAGTGAAATCCACAAACTTCAGTCCTCTCCCTTTTCCTCTGGATGGTATCACTAACTTTTGATCAGAAAGTAGGCACTGACTATTTCTTATTATAAAGGAATATAACTTTTGCTTGACAATAAAGAATGAGATTTAGAAAATTGCAGTCTCTCAAAAGTCTGTGTTAATTTTCATAATTAAATTCTGTCTCACTTTAAAGGTTACAATGTCTCTTTATTTACAGAACAGCTTATTCATTCAGCTCTTTTTTTTCCCCTCTTGAACTTGTCAGAAGCTGTTAATGTTGATACAGTTTGACATTTTGCCCAGACTGCATCAAACCACAAACTTGAGAATAGAATGTAGCCATTAACAATTTAATAACCTGTTGCGATACTTAATTTTTTTCCACATCAACAGTGTCACACTTGATAATGGTATGTTTTTTACCTTTACTGAATGAGAGGAGACTATTTTCTTTACATGCCATGGTTTTTAAATGTGCTTCAGAACCGTAACTAGTCAGAGGTTGAATTTTTGAGTGCTGGCCCATTGGAAATGTCAGAATCCATAAATATACTTGAGCTGAGATTTTGAAAGGCAAAAGTTTTGTCTGAGGTGTAGACATGAAAGTCTTGATTCAATATAGTAGATATGCACAGGCATAATCTGGGTACTATGAAAGCCTTTGACATCAGTGGAAATGCTTTCACACATAAGCTTGGGGTATGATAACATGGTCAAAAATAAAAATTCTATTCATATCTTAGTCTTGGTAAAAATCATTAAGGCCTACAGAACTATTTCATTGATTTCAGCAATCTTTGGCTCTTCCATTGTAATTATAAATAGGAAAAGTTTGTGTAGAACAAGGTTTTTAGAACAGCTTCCATTATTAGTGTGCAGCAGTAGCTTTTGGCTGTAATGATAAGTATCTCAGGCAAACCATGGCTGAGATAAAGTTCCTGTTATTTCTGATGGTAGGTTTGCCAAGAAAATTGAAGCTGACATGAATATTTTCAAAATATTTTGCACTCCAAGAGTGCGTGGGGGGGAGCAGAAATATCTGTAGAGGCAGTCCAATATTTTATCGGTGCTTAATATAGCCATGCTCTAGCAGGCAATAGTGGAGATTTCTCCTGCCTTTGGAGTGTTTTTTTTTTTTCCCTGATGATACTTATGGGAAACTTTTATATACCATTAGTACTCCAGCAAAACCTGTTGCACCCAAACATAATCCAGTGATCACAGTCCATTTTGCAAATATTAAAAATGCTGTAGTCTGAAGGAGCTCATTCCTCTGCATTGTTTCAAATGCATTTCCATAGACTAACATCTGATCTTGGTTATACCTTTATAAATTCACAACAACTTAATTGGTTTTCATGGAACTCTTGCTAGTTTATATTGGTCTCAGTGCATGCTTTGGCCACACTAGAAGCAAATCTAAAAATTCTTCTTCCCTTTAAGTCTGGGAAAAGCTTTAAATCCAGCTTTTTAGGTACACTTAAAAATTCTACTCCTTTCTAGTCACTGGCCCTTAATGTGATGCTGACTGCTGCATTAAAGTTCGTCATGATATCCCTGTTTTCTCTAACTACATAATTGTCCTTTGCAACTTTTTGTTTTTTTATGCTGGTTGATAATCTACTTCCTTGAGTCTTTTTTTAAAGTCAATATAAAAAATATCAGAAATTTTCTTTTGGATTCTGCTGAGTAGCCATCTTTCTTATACAAAGAAATCTTGTTTCTTTGAGAAGTAAAGAGTGCTAATATTTCTACAGATAAATAAGTTTTCTTTCTTTCCTAAAAGAAACTAGGAAAAAACCCTGTCAGATAATATTATAATAAATTGTCTATTTAGGATACTTGTTTAAGCTTTCAAAGTGGAATAATTTTTGAATTTTATTTTATTGTCAGTCTGTTCTTTCATATTTTTGTGCTTACTTTTGGTAGAGTTCTGTGAAATTCTCTGTAGAGAATCTCAGCAATGTTCATTATAGGATTGTTATCTTAGATGTGAGATATGCAGAAGGGCATGCTGGTTTCAAAATGTCCTTGGCTTTTACAGATTTGCACTCTTGTGGACTGGCATCACTGCTAGAATTCGCGCAATTACTCTTTGCAATCAGTCTTTTTAGGGGTAGTTAGCATAGAAATTGACAGTGGAATAAAATCTCCCAAGAGATAAAATAACCCTGGTCTTTATTATTCAAAGAACTGAAGAAGAAGGTCATAATTTCTTTCAGTAGTTTCCTCACAAATTGGAGTACTGACCTACAAAATACTCATTTCCATTTGTGCAAAAATATGTACTGGATCCTGCCATGGGGGCACTGGCACTGTGCCAGTGTCAATCCATGACATTTTTTTTATGAAACACTTCCACAATTTCTGAAATGAGAAGTCAAAATGAGATTGCATGAGTGTGTCTCTGTGTTTATACCAAAAAGGCAGTTCTAGATGGAAGCTTAGACTCATGACTAAAAATAGATGGCAGATTAAAATTAGATTAAAATTCTTCCAGTCACTTTTTCTATCACTATTTTCACACCTTATGAAAATCTTATCAAAATTTGCCCCAAAATGCCTTTAAGTCTAGAGGATATCTCAAATCAGCTGAGAAAGCTACAAAGCTTCAGTTTAAAGATATTTCTTTTTTTGCTTCTTGGTTTTGTTGTGGTGTTTTGGTTCCCACGTTTTCCTTTTAGATTCAATGTGATTTGTCTTGAATTCCTGTTTCAAAAATATGTAATTCAGCAAGCAGGTGCTATAAACATTTGGATGATGTGCCTGGAAAGGCATTTAAGAATGCATAGTGCAGTTCTGGCATTTTAGTACCATGGTATTTGTTGTTCACTAAGAACCCCTTCAATAACTGTTCACAAATTTGAACCTTATTTTACAACTCCATTTTGTCTGAGAGATATGGGATCTCATTCAAGGCTGTAGCAGAGTTGATGGCTGCTGCAGGACCAATAAAATACAATGTGTGCTTTAGATGTGTTTCTCTCACAGAGCATTCCTTCAGGATTTAGCAAATTTGTCCTTTGTTTTACAACTCAGTTTCGTGTAACACACAGGACCTTGGCCTGAAATGGGATGAGCATTCTCAAACTGCTTTTCAGATTTGTATGATTCTGCCTTTATAGCACCTTGATGAGATTATAGAGATGCTGTATTCTGATGTCAAGAGGAATTTTTGTGTCCATTGAGAAACAGCAACACCTCAAGAACATTAGGAAAAATAGACAATATGATGTATCTCCCCTTGTATAAACCATGACATCTAGAGTTGTCATTAGTATTCCCTAATACACAACAAAGTTAAAGGTTATCATCTGCTGCAGATTTAATGGATTGCATTAGAATTACAGCAAATGACCCTTGCAGCTCCTTTAAACTTGATCGATCACAATGTAATTGTCAAGGCAGGCTAGCAATTAATTTTCATTAGTCAGGGAAGTCATTAATGCTGGCTGTTAGGGAAAATGACTATTAGATTGGAATGGAAGGGATTCAATAATTTTTTACAATTAAAAATGTTGGCCTAATTTGCTGGTTCCATATGTGCAGAAGAATCATTGTGGCTCTGTTACCATGTGCTGTTCTTGCTGTGATGCACTGGTTCCAGCAAAGAATGGAGTACATCCCTTTTCATACCAAAAGGAGAGGCATTTATTAGCAAATTTCTACTGGGAATATTATTTTTAAAGAATGTTCCAACAGTACTTCTTTTGCCTTTAAAGACAGGTTGGAATTTAATGCTATGGTGAAAGGCATGCTTCCTCAAGTCAAAGTGCTATTTGCTTTTCCTCTGACATTTGGAGTTTTTTTACTGAATAAGACAGAGGAGTTGAAAGATCCTAGGATCATTCAGCTGCCTTGATAAATACTAAATTGCTTGGTAATGACAATTAGCAGTGATACAGCCGCCCAACATCACGGGTGATAGAACAATGCTCTTCATTCATGGACTACAGCTCATCTGAGAACTTAAAAATATTTTTTCAAACTCTACCTTCCTGGACTACTAAGTCCTAGTCAAATATGAAAGTCAGATTGAAACAGAAAATCAAACACCTTAAACTCCAAGATGAAATTTTTGTAGATGTTTAGTCTTGCCCAATTTCACTTTGATAAATTGGTACTGTTTTGCCACATCCTCTATGTCAGGATACACTTTCCTAAGGTGTTTTTGTTATTGTAAAAGCACTATGACTTTCAAAGCATCACCTTGAATACGTTTGTAAATGTGTTTGACGGAGCATTTTTAAAAATAATTTGAGTAGAAGAAAAACAAAGCAATCTAGGCTTCATGCAGTCCCTCTGAGACTAAATTCCACCTACAATTTAGGTACCTAAAGAACAGGTCATTTTTTTTTTCTCGTACATACTGCTGTTCTTTCTAAAATAAATGCTAGAAAGCAGTCCTAATCTAACGTTTTCATAAAATTTCCTATCTCAGTTTAGGTCAATAAATTAGGTGAACATGACACGGCTCTAAAGGCTTTCAAAAACACTTTATGCTTTTCCTTGACTAAAGGAATTTAGGCATTGCAATGAGTAACTCACTTAAAATTTATGTGCTTAAAACCTGCAAAATTTGAGTAAATTGGGTCTTATCATGATGACTAAAACATATTGAAGAAGATGTATTAATACTACTTATTATACTGAGAAGGACTTAGAAAATTTAAAGCCAAGCATGAATGTGTAATATTCTCAAACATACCTAAGGGAACATGCATAGGGCTAAGTTTTGAGACTTCAGAAGTTCTGTAAGCTTTTGGAAAGCTACTGAGTAACTAAAATTCCATTTATTTCAGACATGGACAAGTTGACTTTGATAGTGCTTTATTTTTTGTGTACAAAGTGTGTGAAAGGGAATGAAGTACTTAGCTTCTTTTGCAAATACCTCTAAGAAACTTATTTTCACCTTTAGCAATTTTCACCTTAGAACATGTTTCAGATAATATAATTCCATGTATAAATAGGTTTTTTGATATCCAGTGAAGTCAAAGAGCCATGCAGGAATTCATCTGGAATTCATCTGATTTATTTTGTTGTCAGTGCCACACAGAGGTAAGTGGTATCCTAACTTCATCCTATCCTTTCTCTGCTAATTTGAAGGGAAACCGGAATGACTATCTCAAACCTAGATGTCTATATCACATGTGTGTAAACATATATTAAGAGCCCCTCTAATGGTGTTTATAAATCTGACCTTTTCTTATTCAGGAGCCTGAAACAATTTCAAAAGCTACCAAACTCAAAGACGCCTAAAAGTCCTTGACATGATTTACTTGCTTCAAGCTTCTAAGTCACTTTTGAAAAGCTCCCCTTTGCTAAAAAGTATTTGCTTTCTCACTTGGAGGATTTTCAATAGCACTTTCATTGCATAGAGTATATTGTTCTGCAGTTTGATGAATTGCCTCTTTTATAAAACAAAAATATGTTCAAGATGTGATATCTATTCCTGGTTTTAGGTATGTGGCAATCTAGGTACTCTGCTTTTAGAAGAATATTTTTGAAGCTGGGATGTAAATCAAAGTTCTTTCTAGTGTTCAGTGATGGTCAACATTCTGCATTTCTCTTAGACAATGGATTTCAGCAGTTTTGAATGTTGAATATTTGGGAAACTGAGGCTCCTTATGTCATTAAATACTCTACTCATACATTATATGACTAGGCTTTTAACTTTAAAAAATGACACTTCTACTCTTTTAGATGGTGCTTTACTGAAAGCTACCAAATAGTAACTGGTACAGCCAAATGGTTAAGAAAAGGAAAATTATTGAGTAGGACTGTGTTCCTTGGAATTGATGGAGTGTTCAGATGGAGTCAGGTCCTCACTTTTGTATATCCTTCAGTTTGAATATGTTTCTGTTACCAGATTGATTGCTGTAAGTCAGACTTCCTCCTAGCATTTATCTGTCACTCAGAAATGACTTCTCAAATCATTATGCACATTTTACTTTAAACATTTGTGGTTTCTAAAGAAAAAATGGAGGAATGAAATCTGGCATTTCATTCAATGTATTATATGGTATGCATTAATGGTAAGGCAGTACACTGTAATCAAAAGATGCTGTGGGAGATGATGTGGGCAGACTTTTTGACTGGATAAATCCTTTTCTATTATTTTATTTTTTTCATAAGATGAAACACATATAAGCTGCCATAAATCATATTTCATAGTATTAAAAAAAGAGCAAGAATTTTGCCTTCTCACTTTTTTATTTTTATTGTTCCTATTTTTTTTTCTGTTTAAGACTTAATTCTTGCACTACTTAACTATTTAACTCTCTTTACAGAACCACCATCAAAACCCCTTTGTTATTGTTTTTGATCTGATTAAAGGTATAATTCTTACTTATTACTTCTCTTATTATTTGAAATTAAAAGCCACAAGCTGTAGGTCCTTGGACACTTGTTACAGAAAATCTTGAAAAGAGACCCTACTTGTTGCTCTTTTCCATTTTCTAAACATAAGAAAAGCTTAGGGATAGAGCTAGGTCTAAAACTTTGGTGTTTTTCAGAAGCAGAGTGTTGCACTCCTGAGTGTAGGAGGACTATAACACTACTTTCAGAAACAGATTGTTGTAGTCCTTCTGGGTTAGACACATATATAAAATCAAGATGTTAAAGCTTTTATCAGGTGCATCTCTTCATTTGACATCTATTAAATATGTTTGGGCCACTCTGAATTAGTACTGGAGGGAAAGAAAATGATAAACCTTAAATCTGGATCAGAATTTTATTTCTGGAACATTAAATCTTCTTCCTTTGTCACAAGCAGACACTCTTCTCATTTTCCATTCTTGTTGAGAACCTAGGAATAGAAGTGATGCATCAGTATTGTAATTACTTTGAAAATATTTAAATACTCCTTTTATTGTGGTATGCGCTTGGATATTTAGTTGCCATTGAGATTCAAAGAAAGTTAAAGAATCTACAATTGAAAATGGAGCATTAATGACAAACTTTGAGTTTCATTTCTTCTTAAAAAGTGCCCATTCCCCAATTATTCTTTCTGTTTAGATCTTATAAAGAAAGAATATTGAAAATACCATTTACATCCTATTGCAGAATTCTGTTTCTTCACAGATCTGCTCTACTTATATTTTCTTTTGGTGGTGTCTGCTTCTAGTGTGGTTTACTGCTGCTGAAATGGGATTTTCTCTTCTGTGTAATGAGAAACATTAGTAAGGAAAACTGCATAAAGTCAAACAGTTGCAAAGCAGAATGGGATGCCTTTACAACTTTGGTTTGACCCCTGTTTTGCATAGGCAGTGTTAGTCTTTGATTGAATGTTTACCTACTATTTTTCCATACAATTCTGAGCCATGATCATGAATTAAAAGCCATACTGTAGCTATTTTTTCTTCATTACCTTCACTTCTCATTATCAAAGGCACTCAGCTTTTTCCAGAGATTCATGCTTGATACTTATTTCTGTCATTTTTTTATGTTTCAAAAACATTAATTTTATTTGAGAATCTTTGAGCTCAGAGAATGATGTTTTGCATATGTTTTAGATCAGAGGGGTGAGGATGGAGAGACTAAAGGTCAAAAAAATTTGCCAACATATAATGAAAAATTTGAGACCTACATGGCCTAATTTTTCCAAATATATGACAGGAAGGAATTAAAAAAATTAAATCTCCTCAATTTACATTGCAATTTTCAAGCTTATTACTTCTTCAAATCCTACTCCCTGGTCTTACAAGGGTCTTTCAGCAAATGGAGAATATGGTGCTAGTGAGCACCAGCTGTAAGTCTGAGGTGAAGCATTTACTTACACATACCTTTGTGGCAGAAGAAAAGATGCAATTAATTATAGGGGGTGGTATCCAGCTCCCTTTTCCTCCCTGGCTCTTTCTTTGTATATGTGAGTATATTCATAATTTACCAGAGTTAAGCACACTCATTACAAGAGTAAAAGTTTTAAAACTATCTATATGATGAGAAAAATTTTCAGGCTCTTCCTGGAGGTGCTTAGGAATATTACTTTGTTTAGATAGATAGATAGAGTTAATATTTATATTGTTAAAAACAGATTCGAGAAATTAATTTTACCCACAGGATTGAAAGCTGTGAATAAGAGGCAGAAGAGAAAAAACTGGGAAGGCGCTGAACTGCTGAACCCCTCATGTCCTGTCTGAATTCACCCTAAACACCTGTTCCCTGCTGCATGGCCAGGTTTCCTCGGAGCCCAGTTCCATGTTTGGTGTCATTCCACAGAGGATCTGTGACTCTAGGTCACAAAGGTTCCTGTAAATTCAGGCTGTAGGCACTCTTTTCTTCAGATAGAAACAGGTTTATTTTCCTTGCCAAATTCTCATCCTTCTGTTTTAGCAGAAGAGGGGGTTATAAATAGAATGACTCAGGCTGAAGGTCATCTAGTCCAAGCCCTATTCAAAGCAGGGTTAAGATCCCAGTTAATCAGGTCACTCCTGCCCTCACTCAGCAGAATTCTGAGTGTCTCCAAAGAGGGAGATTCCATAGACCTTTTGGGCAGTTTGTACCATATACAATCTCCATGGATTAATTGAAATAGTGTCATTTCAAAGAATGAAATGCCTTGGTTTTTACACAAACTGATTTCAACTGCAGATGACATGTATTCAACTATTTATGGTAATGCAAATTTAGAGATTATTATATTATAAACAAGAGATTAGTTCCTTTTTAAAATTTGTTTTCAGTGGAAAGGAAAAAAATCTCCTTTTCAAAGTATAAAAAACAATTAAAATACTGTCTCTCTTTGTGTAAATCTTCTAGCACAGCCTTGAATATAAGTATAGTGAATGTTTTAAACCCCCAAGACAGTGACCTAAGGTTTTTAAGGGATTAAGTTTGAGTAGAGGCTGGTGCTAGGAAGGAATGTCATCCAGATGATTTGTTTGATATTCACTGCATGCAGACCCATTCTTTGGTGCATCAGATGTGAAAAGTTAGCCACATAGGTCTGAAAATATTTTTTTCTTCTTTTTAAAGTATTGTTGGTTGTAATTTGCATTTGAAAACCTTTCATGATTGGTGAAAGCATTTATGAAAATAATCTCATTTAGAAACAAATTTCTGGTTTCAACATGTGCTTTTATAATGTGTTTAAGCATCATATTTCCCAAGTAGATAACCCCAAAATGTTGTCAAAACAACTTACCATGGCAGCTTGTTTTCCATAGTTGTTTATATCTCATGCTTTCATTTTTTTCTTAGACCATGAAGCAAATTGTCCTCATGGTCTTCCCAGCCCGTCCTAATGTCCAATATTTGTGTACTAGTAGCTTTTAGTTGCTATTTATATTTAGACACAATTTCTTCCAAACAAGGCACTAGAAAATTACTGCTACTTGCTGCATATTTAGTGCATTAAAAGTTAAAAGAGATGTGCAGAAGAACTTTGCTTAAGGATTAATCACATCTGTGACCCAGGGGATAAGGGATCCTCACCTGTCAATAAGGCTTATTACTACTTATACCAGCTGAGCCTGAGTGTTTAAGTACCTTCCTATGAAAGTGACTTTTACTTGGTGGGAGCTGAAATGAGGATTTCTCTGGCCCTTAAAGTTATATTTTACAAAGAAGATTGCATACAGAATGGTAATTTTCTTACTCTTTACACCTGTTAAATCACATTTTATGTAAAAATAAAGTAGAATCCCCTGTAAAGCTATTTTTCAGCATGAGGTACTGCTGTCATTGCAACCATAATGCTGCAGGATGAGGAATGGACAGGGAATTGATTCATGTAGCTGCGACTGGGAGGGAACACAGCCCTGTGGTCCGCAAACCCATTTTTCTATTAAAAAGTCTCATGTATTCTAGAATTGTAGGTTCAGTTCACTGCATAAATCAGACACTCCTTGTATCGTTTTCCCTCAACTCCCTTCCCATTTTGAGCTCTAGGCCACTGCAAACTCGCTTCAGCTTTCAAGGATACTTTCTTTCTTCTCCATTTTCATCCATTTTCTCTCTTCTTTAATAAGTCAGAGTTGCCTTTTCACACTTGCATTGGTACATGACCTAATTTACACTTAGAAGAGGGCTCTGGGGGATACTTGGAAACTGCCCAAGACTTCATGTTCTTTAATAAGTCAGAGTTGCCTTTTCACACTTGCATTGGTACATGACCTAATTTCCACTTAGAAGAGGGCTCTGAGAGTACTTGGAAACTCCCCAAGACTTCACATATCTATGTACACACCTGGTCTCTTGCCTCCTTCCTTGGAAAAAACACCAGGAGCTGCTGCTCGGACATCCCTGGGTCTGGATGCAGCTGGGGTGATAGAGGTAGAGGGATGCCCCGAGGTTGAGGAAAAGAACATTTCCCTTGCAGCCCATGGCTGTAACCTGTCTCTGAAACATGAGGTTTTTAGGTTGCTATCATTTTCAAACTGTTTAGGAAGGATTCACATTATGAATTAATGGCCTTAATCAAGTTTTTGTGTGTAGGGATACAAAATTACAGAGGCAGATGCAGCATCTGGTACTGCTAACCCATCTAAAACCCTTTGTATCCTTCTAATTTTTGTCTGGTTTTCTCCAAAATGGAAAGGCAACAATAAAGAACTGATACTTTAAATGTGAACCATCCTTTCTCTTCGTGTTCTCTCAATAGACGTCTTTAATTCTTTTTGTTAAAACCACTGAATGTTCTGCACTCACAGGTTAGCAGAGCAGTAACCTTTGAAAACTTTTAGACTGATGCTGGGTAACTTGTTCTTTGTCCTCAAACAATGGAAAAACCACACATTAATGCTCTCAAAGGAGGTTATTTATTATTCCAGTGGTGTAAATGAGATCAGGATTTGGCCCACAAGCAATAAAAGAAGAGTAGAGCATGTAATTCTTCACGCCATTGTGAGGAAAACTCTGTCCAGCAACAGTAAATTATCCAAAATTCTTTCAGGATATATGAATGAGTCCATGGTCAGAGAAAGCTTGTGAGGTTTAAAGCATAAAAATGACAGCTATAAATAAAGGTGGAAACCCCTCATCCCCCCTGAAATGAAGAAAACATAGCATTCCCAAGGCACTGGTGTCTTTGGAAAATGCATTGCCTGGCTGACAAGAGGAAAGGGAAGAGGGAAAGGAAACCCATCATCCCACTTAGGGCTTTGTCTTCCAAAGGAAAGCATAATGCTCTTACAGAAAAGGGCAGTTTTCTATGGGAAGATCCATCCTATAACAACATGCATTTACTCAGTTTGTAAAATCATCAATCAACAACTACGTGCATTGATACCACCTACATTAATAACTATGTTTACCCAAGTATTTAACAAGTGGGCAAAATACAGAGTATTTCCATATAATTTACTCTGTAGGGTGCAAGGTAGGAACAAAGAACAGCAATTTCATAGCAATGAGGCAGTGCATATTGTTTATCCTGGGAGTGTTAAGCTTTCTAGAAAAATACCTGCTGTACTCTGGACATTTTCAATATCTTAGTAGTGTTAGCCTGGTTGCTTTAATGTTAACATTATTCCACTTCATTGGCATAATACTGCCCACTGTAGATAATGTGATAAAATAGCTTCTCAAAATATGCATCTTGGAAAGGAAAAATCTGCATTCCCTGTTTTGATTTGGCATATTCCAAAAACTTTGGCATCATTGCAACAACAATGTAGAGGATGGGATCAAAATCCATTAGCACTGTGTAAACAGTTCCATAATCTCAACATGCAGTCTAATGCTGTGTTGAGTTTAAATGCATTATGATGTCATGAATATGCCACTTCTTACCATCTCATTATGCAAGATTGAAATTCTAACTTAGCAACAAGCTATACTTGAGTTCAAGTAAATCACAGGGAAGAATTTTGTCAATGATTTCCCATTGTTACAGTAATAGAAGTGACATGTTAATTTTTAAATCAAACCAGTCATGAAAAAAAAGGAAAAAAATTAAAACACTCTAAAGAGTGAGATAATTTTTGTAGATGAACAGTAATCAGAGACAGACTCCCAGTGAAACTTTGTCTGTCTGTCTCATTTGGTCACAGATGCTCTAAGCTGACTCCGTAGCTGCTCTGCAATCCACACCAGGGATCTGTGTTCAGTACCTCATGGAAATGGGCAACTTTCTTGATTTAAAACTCTGAACCATAGATGTTCACATGCCATGCCAGCACAACTTTTGACTCCTTACAAAACCACTGACCATGGTCCACTGAGCCTATGACGGCCCGTGATGAGAGCTGCTGTGATGCAGGTCAGATGTTAAGGAACTAATAAAATGACACAGCAGGTTCACATTAGTCTAGTCCTTATTTCAGCGTACATAATTTATCAACTATTTGTCATGTGCTTAGTCTCAGTTTAGAAGTTGTATAAAATTGTGTTATTTCCTTGTCTTTTTGCACATATTCCTTTTACTGTGTCATATACATAAACATTTATACGCACAGATCAGAGAAAACATCTTGGATATAAGAGGTAATGTTGTTCAATAAGGATGTTTTTAAAAATGAGTAGAACTGAATTTTTATTCAGAGTTCATTCTCAAACAATAGGACTGACTACAACAAGAATACACTCTTTTACTCAGATTTGGAGATTTTTTGCTTTCCTCTTCTGAAATGATCATTGTATAAATATGATTCAAGAGTAGAAACCAGCAGGAGATATCAATTGTTTTTTGTTTGCCACCTGAAAATTTTACTACAGGTGTCTCCTTTTTCTTTTTCTTTATTCTACTCCCCAAAGTAAAGCTCTCTTTATTGGGAAAGGCAATATTTTGAAAAGTAAAAAATTAATTTAAATGTTCGCCTGAACATATTTATTAAAAGACACTGGATGAAAATTAGTGACAGTTTCATACAGTGTGAATACTTTTTTATATTCATTTTGATTTAGACTTCAAGAAAGTGCTGGAAGGCACTATCATTATGCCAACATGCTGATTTTTTATCTTTTCAGAAAACAAATATAACACAGAGAAGCAGTATATGATATACCAGCTATAAGTAACATGCTTTTAATTATGTGTTATTATTCGGGAAGGTCTTCTAAACACAGATGGTCTTTGTGGGATTTTTATCACTGTTTAAGTCATCTCACTTGGTTCCTTTGCTGTACAGAAAGGCATTGGGCAAGAATTCCAAGTGACAGTGGGTTTTCCTCTCAGCTGTAAGACTGAGTAGTTGATTCATCAGTCTTTGTAATAAGTGCATATATTTCAAATATAATTTTCACTACTATATCACACTGAAATTACTGTTTAGCTAGTGCACATAATATTCTTTAAATACTGACATTTCCGGAGAAATCTGTTTAGCCATTACAAATCAAAATTATCAGTATTGTAAATATTTCTCTTAAAATTGAATGCAAGATAGCAATATCACGCAGTGGGATTATTGTAATGCTGAAGTCCCTTTTTCTGACTCAATTTTTTGGCTAATATTTTAGACATATGTTGGCCAAGTAATTAGCTTATCACACTGAAATTCTTATTAAAACAGACTCACTCTTTTGATTCATGTAGTATAAATACTATGGCTAAAACTACGGAGGTCATGAGCTTGAATATTAGAACAACTTCTAATTTTGTGTGTCTCTTAAATTATTTTATGATGTAAATAGATAATAAATACAATAAATCATTTTTATATTCAATATTATGCCAAGAACAATTTTGCAACTGGTTCCTAGTACAGAAACAAAAAAATTATTATAAAGATATTACTTAAGGAAAAGAATAAAAATTTCAAAACATAAGTTTCAATTACGTGAAAAAAATTATATGAGTCATTTTGTAAAATTCTATTTGATGGGAGAAATATAGTAATAAAATAAAAATTTATTAAAATATATAATGTGTAGAAATAGATCTAGAAATACATTTAGAAATATATCTATAATATATACAATCTATTTTGTCTCTTAGCTGGAGAAAATTGCTGCATTGAAAAATTTATAAATTAGGTAAGAGGCTGAAGAAAATACTGTCTTCAGTTTCTAGACACAGCACAAGGAAAAATAAAAGCTGAGTGCAAGGTTTCCAGGTGCATACACAGAACACAGACAGGAAATCAACAGGAACCTGCATTTATCCAGGTAGTTTGTCAAATCCCACATGACTGTTCAGTGACAGTTTATCTATAAATGAAAGCAATTTGCTTAATTTCCTACAGAAAACTACGTCAGAGGAAGGCACTTTGTTCCAGCTACCAGAACGTGATGCTGGTGTCTTTCTAGGACAAGTACACACTATGCTGACATGATTCCACAGAAAAATGATTTCTCTGCTATGAACACTCTGGTTTACAATGAAGGTTAAGTTTTGTAGATGGATGAAAGTCAAAACAGCCCATAAGTGTATTAATCATGGAATGAGACCTTCAAATAGAGCTATTTGTGCACACACAGGGAAGGAGCTGCCCCCACACGAATTTCTTGTGGGTATTGACCGATAATATGATATCTCTGGTCTCACATGCTATGATTAGACAGGCTTTCCTCTTTAAGCACTTTAACTTCAGAAGCTTAGTGCATTATCTGCAAAAGCTATTTTGAAATAGACCTAATTTAAAAGGATAGGTTTTAGGAAGGAAATAGGAAGGAGGTATCTTCAGGAGGAGGTCTGAATCCTTGACTTCAGAGCCGAGCATTAACTTATTTTTTGAAATGCATCATTGTTCTTGAAGACCCTATATCAAATAAAGAGTCTTCCACACTCTGCTGCCGAAGTTTATGGCTCAAAAGAAACCATCCCCAGGCTGTAACACAGTCCATATGGCTGGCTGTTTGAAGTGTGCTTAGTGCTCCATTAGGGATTCTCGATTTGTACTTCTCAATCTGATTTCGATAAGACACAGGTTTCCTTTAGTGGCCTGACCTGGTGCAAACACATAATAGATTAATTCTATAATAAATTATGGTGGCAGTAAAGCTTTCTGGACCATTTTGCCTTTTAAGTAACAAATTTTTTTTATGTACTCTTATAAAGCTGAACCAATGTTTCATTTGTAGCTCACTTTATGTATATACAGAACTACTTGAAGCTTGGGAATGTAATTTTGTGCTGTGTGCATTACCTCTGAGTGTATTCCATTTTATTGTGTTTCTGGAGCTACTGACATGTTGAGGAATACTAAGAGCTTTATGAAACAACATTATGCCTAGAAATGTGTTGAACTGCTTTTCAGGAAGCTCCAGCTGGTTTCTATCTTAACAGTGGTATAACTACAATATTTCTATATGCAAAACTGCATTTCCATAAAGCCCATTATTATCTTCCACTTTTATGTATTGTTTTTAAATGGTACTGTTATTTTCAACTATCAAGTTTATTATAGATTTATTATATACTTAGCACTTTCCATAGTTCTGCTGCCATTTCTAAATTCTCTGGTACAGAAAGAGTAAAAGATGTTATTTTAAGCATTGCTGCTAGTCAGAGCTGAGGACCACAGTGTGCTTGCTGTCCTTGTCTAGGAGCCTTCTAGTTATTTCAAGGGAAGGCTCCTAGAGATAAGGGAGAGAATGAGAGAAAAGCACTGTAGTGTTTTTAAATATCTTGCCAAGGGGTGACAAAGGGTGTTAATCTGTCAGCTTTTATCACCCTTCCTTTTCAGGCTCATGAGCTCCATGATATCTCTTCTCTCATAGACACCCAAATCCACTTCCTTACTTTACCTCAGGCCTTCTCACAACTGATTATGATGGCAAGGTAGGAAAGGAAGAGACTGAAAACCTTTGCAAGTGACTAAAGAGTGACTCTCAACCAGAACTAATACACAAAATATGCAGCAACGCGCAAAGTTTTAGTGTTCCTTTTTCTGTTTCTTTCAGGTCACATACCCTGGAAGACGCTCCTCTGAAGGTACTGTGTGATAAGACCATTCCACAAAATCTTCAAAAAACACCAGCCACAAAGACAAAAATCCCACTGACCCATGCAGTGTTCCTGGTAGCAAGAAAATGCTGAGATGAGCATCTATTGCTTTATCAGCTGTCTGCCAAGATTTATCTGCACACATCAGAAAGGTTCATCTACATCTTACATGTGAGGACTCCAAGAGATGAAAAAGCATGGAATGAATGAAAGGGAGACATGAACATTTGGGGTTCTGTGGGACGACAAAGAAAATGTAGATAGAGAGGAAGCCAAGATGGAAACTGAAGAACTAGGAGAATGATCAAGCAACAGGCAGAGTATTTCAGGTGCACATGGTATGAAACTTCAGGCTCCCTGTAAGCAAAGAGGAAGTAGAGAACAAGGATTAAAAAAATAAAGATGCATAAATAAGAAAAAAAAGGAAAGAAAATACACAGGATATTAAAATCAGAACATTAAAGAAAAAATATAAGATTACATAAAAAAGTAAAGGAATAAAATCTACCAGAGCACAAGGATACAAGAATGCAGCAGAATTAATTGGAAAAGACTAATGTCATTTACAAAATATTTGAGTTTACTTATAATGAGCATGAGAGACAGGGGCACATAAGCTTTTTATTATTAGAGGGGAATAAAATAACATAAATAGGAATAAAATAACATAAATCCAAGTACATAACATACCATTTTCCAATGAAAATTCATAAAGAGAAGCAAAATGTTGCTGCATTCAAGAAAATTAGCATTTTAAATTAATTTAACCTTAATACCAAGGTTCAATAATCAGCTGAAATTACTTATTCCCAGATGGAAAAGCTTTTTGTTGTTTGCCCAATGGCTTTCAGAAAACTTTGACTTTTCTTATTAAGTAATGTTTCTTCCTTATTTGATCTTTAAAAAAAGCCTCAGTTATCATTACAAACAAAAGGACACTAGCTGGCAGTAATAAGGAAGGATTTTTGTGGATTACTTACCCATGCAGGTAAAGGAAGGCTGAGAGCATTCCTTGCCAAGTCCTCATCTTACAAAATGTCATTTTGTGCATGAGCAATCACAATGAACCCATGGTATTTATCACAGTACAAAGATTGGTACAGAGGCAAAAAAAAAAAAAAAAACCCAAAAAAAACCCAAAAAAAAACCAAAAAAAACCAAACAACAACAACAACAAAAAAAACTTGCATAACTCTTTTAAAATTTCCACTATATAAAAAGCCCAACCCAGAAGGCTTTATTCTACACATCATCTCCAATATAGATTAATATTATTATCATTTGCACTGATTAGATCAAATTGATTTACTTTTCAAAGTAACTAAATATATATATTTATAGTACTAAATAGATATAACTGCATAGATACCTTCCCCAAGTTTCATACACTTAGGCATACTTTGCCAATTAATTCCAGACTTCAACAGAGCTGTCTGATGATTCAGCATCTACTGTAGAAAGTTACTTTTCATCATCCAGATTCTCGGCTTTGTTCATAACCACTCTCTTTGAGATGACTTTGCCTTGTGCCTGCAAAGTCACCAAGTGAAAGAAAAGATTAATCCCTTGAACAAGATAGTGAAAAATAGAAATTCTTTCATTATTTTGATTTTTGAGTGTCAGATATTCAGGGGGCAAAGCTTACAAGTGCTTTCAAAAATCTAATTTCCTTATCTTGAAAGTATGAGATCAAGGTAACACAGTAAGAATCTTTTAACTAAAATAAAGATCCATTTAAGTATGTGGGGTACTTAAACACTATACTAGCTAAATGTTTTTGCCACTCAAAACAGTCAAAATTATCATCACAATGGTAGATGAGACGAGGGAATTTGTGAAACAGTTCTCACCTCCTACATACAAGTTAATTATTTCTCTATATTGAAGACATCACAGCCCGATTCAATGCTGCCTAAAATGAGCAGCCAGTGAAGTCGTAAAACAGTAATTCAGGTTCTCTATGGGAAAGGCAGTGCATGTCTCTGCTGGTCCTTTTGGGGACCTGGGGCAGGTGAGGCAGCTGTCTCAAAGCTTCTCACCTTTGACCAGGTGCATCAGACAGGCCCTGAAATTGGTGCCATAATTCCAGAGTAGCTTCATGTGGAAGTACAGAAGAAGTCATGTTTTGCAGACATGTGTTACTAGGTTTGTTTTCATCTTTTCTCTCCTATGAAAATAAAATTGACTTTGAAAAAAGATTTCATTTCAATTCAAAGAAGTCCTGAATTAAAAACCCCTTTCAGTTTATATATGTTGTCGACACTGAAGTATTGACTTTCTCCTTGTTTCAGTTTGGGTTCACAAATACATATTAACTGAATGAAAGCTACTGTTAAATTACTTCCTCTAAGGGATTCTAGATAATAATTGTGGTGATTGGGCTGGGGTGTTTAATTTTTTGAGCGTAAAAATTTGGGTCACTTAAAGCTTCCTGGGTGATGTCATATTGGTTCCGTCTATTTTTTTAATATCTGTGTCAGCATTCCATTTTTGCACACTGTCTGTTCTAGAATTTCCTTCCTCCCTCAGAGAGAAGATAAAGAGTATCTGAAGTAGGATAATTTTGATTATCTCAATATCAGAAGTTGTTTCAGAGAATGCATCTGCAAGCTAAAACATTTTTAAGATGCTTTCTTTGAATTTTTTTTTATTTGAAACTGATTTTAATACACAACCAGTTCTTCTGGGTGACAAGATGTCCATGGGACCATTGTAGGGACAGTCCTTCTGATTGGAAGCAGCCTCTGTAACTGCATCTTCCCCTGGGAACAATGGAGGAAACTCACCTAACCGGCAAATTTTGAGCCATAACTCTCATTTATGGATCAGGCTTAAAGATTGTCCTTATCTCTCAGCTGGCTCCAGACCAGCTCAGAAATAGATTCACTAATCAGAAATAGTATGTGTCTTAGAAAGCCAAAGTCATTACAGTGAACTTTGCTGAGTCTACAGCTGGGGATAACAATGTCACATAGGACAGAGCATCTTCTGGCTGCTGACTGAATAAATGGGTACAAAAAATGGCTACATATTCCTGGAATTTCCTTGGGCAATTACATTAAAATTATTGTTCTTGCACAATTCATGGTATTTGTTGTCGTGTTTCTAGACAATTTGTTAATAACTAAAATTTTAAACAGAATAAATATATCTCTTTTTAATGTCCTGGTTTATAAATCTTTATGGGTTTTTAAACCCAGGATTATTTAAATAAATTTTCCATCAAAAAGGAGGTGAAATGCAAACTTGTAAGTGATTTGAGAAGGGGGAAAAATGGGGTTAGAATTTCCATATACTCAGAAACCTGGTCTTGGGTATGGTTCTTAAAATTATTTCTTTCATAATCAACCAAAATCTTATCCATCCATTTGCCCTGAGCTGTGTTGAAACATGAAGCTTTTTCTGAACTCATTGCTGTAATATTATCATTATATTAATTGGCCAAAATTTTGGTCTGTTTTATATCCAAGTTGAGACCAGAAGAAATACTGCAGACTTGTAACAGTATTATTGAGGACAGAGTTTATTCTAATCTGTTTTGGTTTTTTTTTCCTAAACTGCATTTGGCATCACCAGGTAATGAAAGAATCTGGAATATTACTTTTGCACTTTGATGATTATTTATGCAGTTTAGCTGGAGCTCAGAATTCTTTGTTTAAAGAAAATGCAGATGAATTTCTGAGCAGAATTAAGTATTTACTACTTTTTTTTTTTTTTAAAGGAAACTCTGAAAAGTGAACATTTAAAAAAATTGCTGAATAGAAAGTTAACATTAGAGAAAATTATATAACTGATACCTTCCCACAAAATCAATAATATCCAGTGACCTACTTGGAGAAGTCCTAAGTTCCCACAGCAGTGACTGACTTCTGTAGTAGCTGTGGGTTCTACACACTTTGTCAAAATCAAGAGCAGAAACACTTTAGGTCTGGAGCTAAGTCCTACAATTCAACCTAGGTATCTCAATGACAAAAAGAAATATTCTGCAGAGCTTGCTTTTTCTGACTTTTATAGAAGTCCTTGATCAGCCTCACAGAAGGAAGTGATCACAAAATGTAGTCAAATATAAAAATATGAAGAAGCATTTTTTGCTTTTTCTTGAACATCATGAACTTAATCTAAACAGGAAACTAAAAGAAAGAAAAATGACCAGAAAAAATAGGAATCCATTACTAATGAATCTATGAAATTTAAATTCAAAAAAGTAAACTTTAGTTATAAGATGAGGAAGCTGGAAACTGGAAGACATAACCATAAGTTAAATCAGGTTATATTATAAATCCATCTAAGCCAGTACCTGTCTTCATTAATGTCTAATTCACAGGTACCTACAGGAGAATACTGCTTTTCTCCAGAACAGCCACACAGCTGTAAGTTTTGCATCAGGGACTTCTTTAGCCAGCAATTGTCTTAGGTCAAAAGCCATTTTATGTACATTTTAATGCAATGAAGAGTGACTCCAGAATGGCCTCATCCCTTTTTCTATAGACTGGGTTTTGTCTTACTTCTTTTGTTTTACTTTAATTCTTTCTATCAAATGTTCTTCTAATCTTTTTGGTTTTTCTGTTTTTCCAGGAGGAGGGAACTTGAGAGATACCTAGACTTACATTCAGGATTTCTCTTTGGTTATTCTCTATCTCTTTCCTAATAATATCAATATTTTTTGCCTACTTCTGATCACTGACACTTTATTTTCATAAAAATACATATCATACTTCCAAGATCTTGCCCCTGGGGACAAGAGACCATTACTTTATTAGCAAGGTCAGAATTTTTCTCATGTGCACCACTAATGAATTGGTGCATCCATCTGCAATGAATTTTGTCTGCCATTCTAATGTTCAGTCACTTTCCCTAGTAAGGGTCTCATGTAGTTCTGCTCCACAGATTTTTGTCTGTACTGCCCTGAATAATTTAGCAGCATCAGTAAACTTTATCATCTCAGCAGTTGCTTCTTTCTACACATAGTTTCTGAATGTATGCAAACCGCAAGGAAAGACACTAAGTTTCATGCAGAAATCAACTTGCAATTTTTATTCATGACAAAAACTGACCATTCACTCTGCTTCATATTTTAATTAATTATAGACCTATGTGAGAATCTTCCATTTTATATTATTTTAGCTTTCTATCTTATACAAGCTTTGCTGAAGTGTTTTTTTTTTTTTAATAAGTTTATGAAATCCATGTAACACACAAAGCAAGCAGGTTTTGCTGTTGCAACTCGTAATTGGCAAGGAAATGGTAAATTTGGCTAAACTTTGTCAGCTCATAAAAAACTGGTATAACAAACTTTTTTGATAGTCAAAGCTTTTTTTATGGTCTGGCATTCAGAAATCCCCTGAGAATTAGATCCTGGAAAAGAGATAGAAGCACCTAATCTAAAGGAGACAAGAAGAAAATTTGCCAAGAGCATAATCTCCTGAGACTGTATAATGAGAATAAGGAGGTTCTGGGAAGGTCATCAAAGTCAATAATGAGTTAACAATGAAACAGTTGCTTCAAGAATGCTGCAGAGGTCACAACAAATTATTCTCAGACAGCGTAAAAGTAAATTTGAGAGCTAGCAAAATATTTTTAGTGGAGCAAGCAAAGAGCAGAATTACACTAGTGAAAAAACAAAAAGGTAAAAAAACCACGTGGGAATGAAGTTGTTAAGTACAATAGAAGGACAGGGACTTCACATTAGAGGCTAGAACACAGTGCGTTGAAGAAAATAGGCAACTAAGAAATTTATTAGGGAATAAATGACTAAATGTGAGGGCAATCAGCTCTGCAACAAGTAAGGTAATTAAACATTAAACAATCAAGAGTGGTAATTTAAAGTATTTGAGATCAATTACACAATTAAGCAGTTGATAATGAGGCAATTTAGGGAAAATAGAACCAGGGACTATAGAAATAGCTGGTTTTAATCAGACAGTTACTTATACTGGAATCCAAGAGGAGCAAGACACTTAGCAGGTAATAGTCTCTAAAGGATAATATGGAATGAAGTCAATATATGGGATCTATACCCTCAGTGCTACACGGCCCTGTAAAGGGTGAGTCCCAGAAGAGGGCAGTGATGCTCCATAAGGACCATGAAATGATGGTGGCCAAGGGCTTTAGTGACTCTGGTCTGTTGCCCTTCCTGAACAAGAACTTCCTACATAAGACTAGAGGGAGGAATAAGGTGCAGCAGAGTTGTGTTAAAGCCCTGTTTCTCATGGAGGTGCAAGGCTCTCCTCTAGCACAGAATTTAAAATATTTAAGCTTTCTATCCTCTAATACATCTTTATTTTTGAAAGGTGGCACTTCAAAACGTGGTGAGCATTGGGCTTCCATACACAGTAGTGCTTATCTCATTTCTCCTCGTGCTTGTCTAAAGAGACTTGGTACAAAATGACTTCCAGCATTTGGCCTTCATGGGAGAAATGGTTCACTGAGATTCCTGGGGTCCCATTATAAGTTATAGCAGCTGTAATTTCAGCCACTTTATGGAGCAGTCCATTTGTGACTGCTCCAGTTCCTAATGCTACCAGCCAGTCTGTAAGATGATCCTAATCTATTACATTTAAGTCATTTGAGTCATCTTTTTGAAGATTGTTGAGAGCAGAGATACCCATAAGGAAACAATGTGAGTTTTCCATATACCGCATATGTTATATGTCTGGTGAAACGTACTGCGCACATTTAAAAAAGTGACAGTATTCAAAAACTGACAACTTTTCATGACCTTTTGTATTATAATGTATTTTAAACATATGGTAGGATTCTGTTCTTCTCATGGATGTGTCAGATACAGTATGAATATTTCATGAATTGTCTGTGAATGTGAAAAAAATGTACAAGAAACAAGACATTCAAGAAAACACATTAGCCTTTTGCATTTAAAGTGGGAAAATAGCTACTGGTTAAGTATATTATATTGAATATTTATATAGAAACAGTGACTATTTATTGAGAAGCAGTGAAAATAAAGAGGAAAACAGTAAAATCAAAATTATGGTGTATTGACATTCTTTGCTCTTTGTGCTAGTTTTAAAACACAAGCTCTATAAACTTTGACTTATGTACTTTAATCTTACCTGTTACTTACCATACTCAGTGAAATTTAAGAGTAATTACAATTAGAGGTTTCTCATACCTCAAAGTATTTTATGCTTATCCTAGGGGATTCCCTCTACTAGACATATAGCAACAAAAAGTTAGAATGTGTTCTCTTGTCAGTGTTGTTGTACAGAACCTATTTCCTACATTTTGCTCTTGCCAGGTGCATAACAAGTTTTAGTTGGGCTGCTTACACTGAAAAGAGACAAACAGAATGCAAATTTCTCCTCTAAGAAGTACTGATGTCAAATTTGTTTCAGATTAATATGAAAATAATTTGACTGAGTTTTTGGAGGAAGTGTTACTGCAGAATTTATGATTCACAAAACACCCATAAGAGAATTAAGATCTCAGTGTTTCTCATGTTTCTTTTGAAGCTATTTTTTCTCAAATTCTCTAAAATGTAATTTTGATATACTACTTGACTTTTTTTATGAATCTAGAGAATAGAAAAGATCCGTGTTTTTTAAAAATTGAAAAATGTAAATTTTTTTGACAGACATAAGTATATTGAGATTCATGTAACATTGTCAACTTGCATTTGGTTGGACTGGCAAGGTTTGTAGGGGTGGGATGAGGGACTACAGGGGGGGTTTCTGTGAGAAGCTGCAAGAAATTTTCCCCATGTTTGAAGGAGCCAGTGCCAGAGGGCTCAAGACAGGTCCACCACTGGCAAAGGCTGAGCCCAGCAGGAACACACATAGAATCTCTGGGACAACATAAGGGGTGGGAAAAGCCCAAATAACAACACAGCAGTTACAGCCAGAGAGAGAAGAGAGAATATGTAAGAGAAACACCGCTGCAGACCCAGGTCAGAGCAGATGGAGGGTGAGGAGGTGCTACGGGAGCCAAAGCAGAGATTCCCCAGCAGGTGGTGAAGGTTAGAGGGTTGTAATACAGGAGAGAATGAATGAGCTACCAGGGTAAGACAAGGCTGATGGGGGATGTATTTGTTTGGTTCAAGTAACATCAAAAGTCCTGTTGGATTCTGTCAGCAGAAAGTCATCTGTGCCAGAGAAAACCTAAACTCTGCAGGATGAGGGTGGGAGTCACCTGATCCTACTGGGAGGTTAACCCTCTTCCGGAGGGTTGGAGTCGGTCACTTCCAGAGCTTCCTCAGCCCCAGCTCCTGCTGTGGTTCCAGGGCTCTCTGAGGTAATAACCCAAAGCAAAAAATTTTTATCTCTATAATTTCTCTCCCTTAATGTCTGAGAGCATGTGAATGGAAACATAGATAGACTGATTGGGTCTTACAGACAGCAAGGCATAAATTGTTGTAAATATGGTGTTCATATTGGGTGGAATTTTCTCTAAAGATAATAATAAAAATGTGTCAAAGCAATTGAGTAATTTCAAACTTTAATATTGCATGAACTGAATTAAATGTTGGTAATGAAAAAATATCATTCTTTTAAGTCCAAGAGGTGTAGTTATTGATTCCAGATGGGTTCTTGGCAAAATTCTTAACACTTAGAACACTTAACGGCCTAATCACACTTGACAATCCATGTTTGGCTATAAAATGGCTAGAAAACCCTGCAAACCCTAGTAGTAATTTCTCAGTGTTTACAAACAATGAAACTTTGAACACATTATATTTTTATGTTTATTCTTCTACCTATAGTGCCTGTAGCTTGTGTACATTTTCAGGAAACACCTGCCATGTTTGGAAGTTCTGATATAGAAGACATAAATTATAATCCCTGAAAAGGTCTACTTTTTAAAAAGTATTTTACTTGGTTTAACTCCTGTAGTATAGATATGTGTTACCTTTTATCATGCCTGTTCAAGCAAGACCTCTGCTGCTAATTAGATGTAAATCACATTGATAATTCTTTTGGAATTTATTTTTCACTTGTAATTGCAATATAACTTCTATTAGCTTTATGCTCTTTGTGCTTTCACTTCAGATTCTGTGTTATGGCAGTCTTTCATTTTCACAGTTTTAATCAGTTTTCTATTACTATTTTAATTACTTTACTACAGTAAGAATGTGCCAGGGACTATAGATGTATTTTGTTAATCAGAGCAAGCTTTTTAATAATGGTTCTTAGTGGCTAGCTGCATTTGAATTTATCACAAGATGTGTTTTTTGTAGGGAATATTTGCAAAGTCTGGCTATTTCAATTATGCAAATTTTCCAACTCTGTATTATTCAAGGGTCTGTTCTGGACTTTTTATTGGTAATTTTTAAATTTGTGGGATATAAACCAAGCAATCTTAATGAAATACATCGAGAAAGTATAGACCTTATAAAACTGGATAGAGAATGCAAGAGTCCATAGAGAGCTTGTAGAGCATTTCTGGGAAGTACTTGGAAATCAGTCTGAAATCACTAATAGATAAAAAAATTATATCTCCTAATAATGCTGATGAGGTAAACGCATGGATAGCACAGCTGTGGAATGAAAGAAAAAGATAAATGCCCTGACTAAAGATTGTTGGTTTTCTTACCCAGAGAGAATCATAGGGACTGGGAAGCCCCAGAACTCTGTCACAGGTGAAGCTCCAGGAACACATCAGTTGAGTTGGTGAGACTTTCCCTGATTCAGCACAGAGGAGTGAAGAGGTTTTTGTCCTGGTTTTGTCTGAGACAGAGTTAATTTTCTTCCTAGTAGCTGGCACAGTGCTGTGGTTTGGATTTAGGATGAGAATAATGCTGATATCACCCTGATGTTTTGGCTGTTGCTGAGCAGAACTTACTATAGGTCAAGGACTTTTCAGCTTCTCATGGCTGCCCTGCAGGGTTTTTTTCTCTCAGGTTTTTCTTTTCCAGAATCAGCTATTTAGAATGTTGTCAACTTCAGAGGAAGATACCTGAGGGAAGCTAAATTTAAGTTCTGTAAAGAGAGAAGGAGAAAATATTTAAAAAAAAAAATGATTTCACAATGGATACAGTTTTTCTAAAGTAATCCTAAATACAAGTAATTTCAATAGAATAGTGTTTAAAATAATTAAGAAAAAACAGCTTATACACAAATTGTTTTTAATGACTTTCACAGGAGACACTCTTGGTGAGGAATTGAAAAAAAGCAGTATTCAGGGGAATAGCTCAGAAAAATCCTCTCTTATCCTACTTAGACATCTGAGATATTTCTCTTCCTTGATCTGAACATCTAAATGCTCATCCCATCCAGTGTTCAGCCAGGCCATATCCCAGTACCTAACTCTTTGCAGCAGCCCAGCCTTCTGTGTGAATTCTGAGAAACCCTTGGGAGATCCATGCACACCCTGCAGAGCAGGAGCTAGCACAGTAACTTTTAATTTCCTCAGTAATATCTGGACTTCCTTTAGACCTGGGTAATATCTCAAACTTCCTTTGGACTATTCAGTGTAAACTCACAAGTTCATGGTTACCCCTTTCTTAATTAAGGGTTACCATTGTGGGGGGAATTACCTCATGTTAGGAGCATCCTTCTTAATCTCTCTCAGAGTGTGCATGGGACTGAAGCTGTGTAATCCTTTGGCTGTAACTTTGAAAAGTGCTTTTGGCTCACTTCATTGCAAATCCATTACATACAAGGAATAACCATAACATTAAAATATATGTTACAAAGGCAAATTTCATCTTGGTGTGTGCAGCGCATATCCATTGTTAAGAATATAGAAATATGAATAGTTTAAGCATGGAAACATGGGAAAGATGGGGAAAGTAGAATTTTGCCCATTTGGGAGCATGAAGAGAAAGGATTAATCCAACCATATAATCTAACTGTACATTGACTTGCACTGTTCTATTTTATGTTTCTGTGCTTGGACTGCACTGGACATAAGTAATGCTTCTGAAGGGTTATAATTAGCATGCAAAGGTCTGCAAAGAATTTTCTTGGTGAGCTAAGGTTGGACTGAAGATTAAATTAAAACAGAGATCCACACCTGAGGAGCTTCAGGCATTTCTATAATTTCTCTATTTATATAACTGGAGATTCTGCTCAGAACAAATGAAATACAATTGTTCTTTTTCAAAACCTTCTTTAAGTGAAGTATATATACTTTTTAAAATAATGAGCTTTTTAAAAAGTTCAGAAGAACGCTGGTTTTTTTGAGGTGTTTTACCAATGTTAATCTTTTGATAATGCTCAAATTTAACAGCTTGAGTGCAAGTTACTTATCTTTACAAATAGTAGAGACATTTTCTGTTTCTTGCTTCATTTATCATGAAATAAGTATTCATGCTTTGTCTAATATACTTTTGCAGAAAAATCCTGAAAATGTTTTTATCTTGTTTTAAACTTCTGATCATTTTGGAACATTTGAAGACTGAATATTGCTTTATTAATTAAAAGTACCCTACAATCTTCAAAAATCATTAGACAGTTATAACATACAAGGGCAGCCCATGACCAGTGAAGCCCAGTGCCTAAAAGCAAAGACAGTATCAAACCACTGCTGTGGAACTTTGAACCTCAGGAGAATGATTGAAGATCTTGGCAGGTTTCATTTACTGTGTCACTCACCTTGAAGTTTCCCTGGCCAGACATGTGGTTACTTTACTAGCAAATTTCAGACTGCCAGGGTAGACAAATGTTCTGTCTCTCCAGCTCATTCAGCGCATACATCCAAATTTATATTTGCCCCCTTGGGCGAAAGTCAGTGCTATTATCCATCTGTCCTGTATTTTCTCCTTGACCTCTTCATGCTCACTTCCTGCTCCAATGGGATAGTTTAACTACCTGTGCAATTTCCTTTTATCAGCCTTAGAAATCTTACATGCACTTTCCAAATTCAGAAAAGCAAGAAACTGGAATGAGATCTACTAGATGATAAATAATCCTGCAGTTAATGGCAAGTTTGACATGAACCATAAAGGACTTTACCTTTAAAGTTATATATGCCTTAATTCAAAAAATTATATAGTTATATATATAAGCAAAACCTATAGTTGCATGTAGCTTTATTCTTAAAGCGAACTGCCAGTGTTTGGCAAAAGAAAAGCTAACAGAGATGGTACACTGCTTTGTGTTAAACTCACACCAATTATATAATTCTTTTACTCACAGAATTACATTATCCTTTTTTGAAGAGCACAGCATAAAGAGCTATTGCTCATGTGAGACCTGCCCTTATTTCCTTTTGGTGTGCAGGACTTTGGTGAATCTGTTATGATCACCATTTCCTATTGAACTGTCATGACGGACTTAGAGAGATACCATCCAGGATGCAGGTGTTCAGGGTCAAATGAGAGAGAAGGAAGTTCAAAGGCATTCCCTCCCACAATTCCTGATGCTGTAATGCCAGCACACTGTGTCACGGGAAGTCTCTGAAACACCCATGCAAGGGTGTACTCACCCAGTGAAACAGACATATTTCATTGCAGCTGAAAGTAGAAAAGAAAAAAAGAAAGGACAGTTTTTTTTTTCCTTTGGTAACTGAAAGAAGGCAACTTGTTCAGATATACAAGGAAAGCATGCTCAGTGATAAGAGTCTTATACTTTGTCTTCTATGAGATAGCCAACCTCATCATCTGTCCAGATTTTCTCTCTAAATTGCAATAAAAGTTGTTGTGCAATAAGATTATAACCCAGGCTTTTATCTGGTTGCATATAATAGCTGGAAAACTCTTGAAACTCCTTACGCCCCTGTTATCAAGAAAGCTAAAATTCTCTAAGATCTCCTGGGGGAAAGAGTTGGAATTGATTCTTCCTCCCTCTTCTCCCTGGAGACACACATAGCTTGTGTAAGCTTAATGAAATTTGCTAAGATTTCTGTGTGTGTCATTAAGCAACTCCGTGAAACAATTGCCACGTTGTGCTGGGTGGTGCACAGCTATCAGTCATGGCCAAACAGGCAGGCAGCTCCCCAGTTCACATCAGCAGGTGACCTGCACAAAGAACTCCTGCTCTGTGGAGGACTGTATGGACTGCAGGGTAATACAGATGTAAGGAGTTGTTGGGATGTCAGTTTAAATGGAAGCCATTATGTCATCCAATAACAATCTCTAATGAGGCTGTAGGCACTGGTGTTAATATCAGCACGTGGGTAGTAGCTACATATAGTATGAGAAAACATGAAAAGCAGCACTAGAGCAAAGTGTGTGTAATAAATATCTCTCATGTAAGTAATATTTTACAGATACTGAGACCAGAGGGAAGGTGATGCTTACCTTGAGTAGTAGGTCTTATTAAAAAAAAAAAAAAAAAGAAACAATTTTTACCAAATATTTTGTGAAAAAACATTCCCCGTGCTGTAAAATAGCAAGAAAAAAATCACTTTAAATCTTCAAATGTTGAAGAGAGGCAACATCACTTTTCTTTGTTAAAACTGTGGCTAGCCCAGATTTTTTAAGGTACTCTTTTTGTGTGATCAACTGTGTGATCATGCATTTTATGTTCAACTTCCAAAGCAGCACCTTAATGACCGCTGCCCAGGACTGTTGGCTTTCTCTAAATGTTCCCTGGAGTAACGTTTCACTTATAAGTATCATTTTAAATGTAGCCTTCTGTAGCACTTTCCTTGTGATCCTCAACCTCTGCAAGGAGGTTATGCTTTAAAAACATGTGGCAAATGCTGGCCACCTGTTAAGAGCTAATGATGCTGAAAGAAAGCCTGTTATGTCAGGACATTTTCTTAGGGAAGGCTATAAAAAAGACAGAAATCCTTCAAACTGGAACAGCATTAACTTTAACCCATTTTGGACTCCGCCCTTATAAAAGCTACTTCAAAGGTAGACATAATCCTCTTGAAAGAAATGGGAGAGGGTAAAAATGGGAGGTTTTGGCATAATAATTGCAAATGCGTAATTTTCTGTGCACATTTTACACTCCTATCTAGAAGGGAGATTTATTTAATCTTCCTTTTTCTCTGGAGAGTACTGGATAATAAAAAGATCTATAGGCAGATTAAGATTAATCTGTTCAGTAACCATGGGTCTGTCTTTTCTGGTAAACTTGCCATCTAACATTGTCAGCAAAACAGAATGGACAGTTTCCAAATCCACTTGAAAAAGATACCACTCTGGTGGCAGAGATATCCTTAAATTAGCAGACAAGAGAGACAGATTTACATTTGCAGAACTGTATAAATGGATAAGACATTATAAATAAGGATCAAAATAAAGGTGAAAAATCACTCCCATTTTCCCAGTCTCGCCCTTCAAGATTATACTTTTGAAAGAGTATCAAGCAGATATTTAAATAGTGCCTGCTTTAACTTAATAAAAATGCAGGATGAGATTTTTTTTTAAAATGTATATAAATTTAAGTGTGCAATCAGTAGATTTTAAGAGGAAAAAAGAGGTGGGGTTAGGTAGAATTACATGTTGCTGGAGAAACTGGAGCCATAATATTATAAATTTGGCTTCAAAATACATTTTTCCTTGTCTCCAGATGCCACTAGCAAAATGATAGTTTTGATCCACAAAGAGAAGAAAGGGTATACTTGTGCCAACATGTGTTTGACATCCTTATTTTTGTTTGGCACCTTGAAGAACCAGTCCTCCTTGTGGGACTCAGATTTCAAAGTTAGGTGCCACTTCTGTAATTACATACAGATGCATAAGTAGGATTACAGCAGGCAAATGAAGGGCTCTTTTACATAACAAGGTGCATTTGTCTGTATTTCTTACTAATCAGTTACAGGGATCACCATTGTTTTAAACACAAGAAGAAATTACAAACTCAAAGAATGTCTTGCCCAGTAACCTTTTGGAAACTTCTTTTCAGAGTAATCAGCTAAATAACATCCACTTATGTAAAGGATCCTTTTTCTTTCTTGGAGAATTTATGTCTGGAGGTAGGTTGTGTCATTCTCTCATTTGTATTCATCCTGAGTAAAACTTTCTTCCATGCCAGTCCAAGTGACATTAACTATGTAGTGAGGCCAGTTAGATTATGATTGATAAATGCTTCTCCTCAAACTTAATGAATAATTCAGAACATAAACAGGAATATACTGCAAATTCTTGCTTGTATAAAATAAAGCTAGTTCAAAGAATTTTCCATTCTTCAATGACCTTCATTTTCATACAGGCCAAAAAATTCCGTTTTATTTTATTAATATCATATTCAGTTTCAAACAGAAAACAAAGACAACACATATGGCATTAGTATAATCCATAGAAATGCTGCCCTTTGAAGCTCTAAGAGTTCTGCAAGTGCTTTCAATGGAAGTATCTATTCATAACCATAGATACTTGGGTTTGGAAATAAAGAACAGTAGCATTTTGAAATGACATTCTAAAATTACACTTACTGAAACATAAGCAACGATGCATTATTACAGCACCAGCAAAGAAACATTATGATTACTATTTTTAGCAGAAAATATGACACTTGAGCCTCCAATTGTATCTTGACTGCAGCATTGTTCGTGATATTGAAATGTTACTCATTAAATTACAACTCATTAAAAAGTTTTACATTGCAGCACTTTGAAAACTGAAGTAGTAAAAAAAATATAGAAGAACATTGGTCTTTAGAAACAAATTATTTGTTTGACATGTTTATAAAATACTTCAGCTAAAAATTTGCTAGTATCTATCTTATTTTTCTGCTAATGTCTTTTCTCAACTGAGTTTCAAGATGTTTTATATGCATCATTTCAGTGAATTTTATCTATTTTATGTGGGTAAGAACAGTGAGTCTGAGAAGTTCCTTAGCCTCAACACACAAACTCAAATGTTCCTCCTCCTCTGGAGCCACCAGCAGCAGCAGAAGAGAGGAGGCTGCATTTCCATGCTCTGCACTGGGTGTTGTCAAAATTGGCAGCCCCAGCAGAGGGACCACTGAGCCCCATCTGAACAAAAAATCTAGTGGAGAAATCTTTAACATCAACACATTTTGTAAAAATGTTTTTAACTATACACACATCTATACAACAAATATAATACAGAATGCATATATACCAACAAGCCCTGAATTTTTAGCTAAAATAAATGTTGAATGCAAAATAGGTTTCACCTAAGTGTATAGTACTGGACTTTGCAAGGAATCCTCCATTAACTTTTGAGTTCTTGCATAGGCAGTGTATTAAATTTTCCACTAAACTTAGTGGAAACTCTTCTGTCTATTATGCTGAAGTGGCAATTTAATGATGTGAAACTCTGTAAGGACATCAGCAATAACTCTGAATGAATGGGAAATTCCTGTGTCAGTCCAGCAAATGAATGCTGCTTCTGTCAAATATTATTTTAAAATCAATGGAAGGGCTATAAAAGAACAAGCAATCATCTGACACTAAATTCTAGACAATTGAGATTATTCAGAGCCTAAATTTCACTTGAGCAGAATTTTAGGCCATCTAAAATACAACTACATAAATGTAACAATGTGATTTCCAAAAATTCTTCTCCAAGTTTCCTGTCTATATATTCTTACATATTTTCTGTAAGGTTATTCTTTCCAATAAGGAGAAAGACTGTAATGACTTCTAAAAGCATTAAATGTCTTCTAAAAGCATATCATTGTCTCCATTTAATGTTCAGAACACTTAGGCATCTGTCTGATTTTTCATGGACCAGGTGTCCAAGTCTAAGTCATTTGTGTGTTCAAAGCCTTAATATCTAACTTGTTAGGTAAATCCAGGAATATACTTTGGGCCTTTGTATTGGCCTTTCAGCAGATCTAGTTTTATCATGTGCATATGTTAGTGACTGAAAATTACAGTGAAAATCTATAGCCATGGTAACTATTTCATTATTTCAACCCCCTTACACAAACATTTCCCTTAAGATATCTGCCTTGCCTCATTTTGTGCTAAAATTTTTGAAAACATAACATTGTTTTCTGCAATATTGTCTAACTAAGGAATGCACATTTTATTGCAGATGTAATAAATCAGATCAGCATTTCTGTTGGGAAGTAATATTTCATGGAAACAGTAGCATAAAGACCTATGGTAAAGTTCAGCCTTGTAACTCTTTCCTTGGTCTTTTTTGTTTAACAAAACAGGTGTCATTGACATTTGGAGCCAACATTCATGCCTGAACAGCTACTTTCTAAATACATTTAAACAAAAGACAAGAGCAGTCATTACTTTGCAGTTTCTTTTTTTTTTTTAATGGATTCATACCTTCTGGGGACAAGAGATAAATGAAGGTAAGATAAAACCTTTAGATGTTGTCTTCATCAGTGTTGACAGTCTTCCTTGGGGGCTGACAGCTGCTAATGAATTAATTTTAAACATGACACACAAGAAGAACAAAAATGCTGTTTTGGTTTGCCTTCATTCTTGTAAAAGAATAAGAATAGCAAGTAGCATTGATCATAATGTGAAAGTTAATCTGTACTAATTTGTGATCAAATAAAAACATGAAGAGATTTGTTAAGAAATCTTCACATTTTCCCAAAAATTGAAATTAAGTTGGGGCTTTTATTTGAACTTGGACATTCTTCCTGTTCATGCAAAACTGTTGTAGCTATAAGCAAACCAGAGATACAGACAGAATTTCAAATTTGGTAAACTAATTGACCAGAATTCAGGTGTTTGCTTTCCCTTCACTTACCAAAGTCCTTTTATTTGGTTCTATTCTCCATTGTTTTGATATTGATTAAATTTCTTTTAACACTACTTTTATATTGAGAACTTCTGATATAACAAAAACATTTATAAAGTTTTGCTTTCAACAGAATTTGAATTATTTGTTGAAAACACAATTGTCCACACCCATAACTATTTGGGATTGACACTGAAATTCTCTCAGAATCCTAGTTTCAAATAAAAAGTAACTTGGTCTTGTAAATTAGTACAGTTTGTCCCTGTCAGCTGTGTCATTGTTGCCATGAATTGAAGGTCTGACTGTGGGCCACTGACCTACTCTTGCTGGTAACATTTGTATGTTTAACTGTACACTGTTCTTCAGCTAATTGAAGGGCAGAGGATCACAATATATTAATGAGAAGAATTGTTTATGGCTTTTGACTGCACTGCCACAATGTACTTAATGAGCAGTACTGATTCTAGCCTTGTCTTCAAAGCCTTTTTCAGAAGACATGGATAATATGCAAATATTTCACACAGTCAAAGGACATGAAAATATAAGGGGTTTATATAAGCTGAGTATGTATAAAGATGTAAAGTAATAATTTTCCTGCATTATGAAATGAAAGCAGTCACAAAGCTCTTTCTATATGATTTCCATAAAAATCTGCATGGAGCTCAATACATCCATGGTCCTCTGGAAAAGATCCTTGAACATTAGAGGTAGGACTGGAGGGTAGGGTAAGTGTGACCTAAGGAAGAAGCCTCTGCTTTATCCGCATAAGGAACTGCAGAACACAGTGATGCCATCTCAACATTACTGCTCTCTGGAGAGTGGGGCAGGCCTTGGTGGGTCTGGTAGATCTTGTGAGGAGCAACAAGAACAGTTCTGGTTTTCATCACTAATACCTCAGGGATTTAATTCAAACTCAGAGAATAATTTATTGAAGGAGAAGACATGCAAATACAATGTAGTATGTTTTTCTGAATGTGTAATATACTCTCCTAGACAGTTTGCCTGATATGGGTAAAACATCTTCCAAAATAAAGGTACTGTACATTTTGTTGCAAAGAAATATGAATCAGAAGGTGGATACAGCTGGAACTCAGATCCAGGTAAACACAGAGGAACCTTTGGCTTTTAGAAAACATACCTGGGTATAAATATGTCTTCATAAAACTAGTGGAGGGAAACACATGGGATAAGTGTTCTCTGCTCTTTCTCTCATTAACCTGTCCATCTGTCAGTCAGAATTCAATTTCATTTGCAGATTGATCAATTGAGAACCAGCTTGTACAGTTCAGACTGCTGTAGGTATGTTTAAGCCTTAAAGTCTTAATGGTGATTTAGATATAAAGGAGGTATAAAGCTGAAATACCAACAATAAAAGAGATGTTAATATGTTTCAACTTAAGAACAATCATAGTAGGGAATTTAAGCTAATAAGTGAAAAAAACAGAAATTAAGAAGACAGCATAATTTTCTGAAGGTGTATTAAAATACCTAAAAATACATATATATACATGTATATATGAATAGATGTATATTGTATAAATACTGCATGTAACTGAGACACCAGCACAGAATAAAATTTGCTGTAATTTTTACAGATTGTTTTCTAAAAATTTATTTGAAAGCATGAGTCAATGTTCTTCCTTGTCCTTCCTTTTCTGATGGGATTGAATTTGAAAAAGAAAAACAAGATCAAAGTTTTCCATGTTAGTTTCCCCCCATGTCACGTTTCTATACATACAAATTTTTTTCTATTCCGTGTTTTTTAATGAAATTCAGAAAGAAAAGAATGAGATAAAAACTTGAAAAGAATTCTGCTGAGAGAAATTGCTCACCATTCACTTAAACGTCTTTCTTTTTTTCTGCAATGTAAATTGTAAATGCATTCAGCAAAGGAGAAAGAAAGAATGTCTTCAGGTTCCCAACCATTTCTGAAACAAATCTTGTATGTGGGTAGTTATTCTGTGAACTCTGTTTCAAAAAGGGCCCTTCCTCTTTCTGGTACCCCGTTGTTGACCGCAGATCCTGCAACAAATTTGATTCACAAAGGTGCCACTTAAACAAAAAATGTTTCATAGGGGTATTTATATATATATTTCTGGTTTTTGTAGAGTGCCATTTCTATGTTCAGATACTGACTTTTACAAGTCTGTTATTTCCTTACTCTCAGCTCTGATCTACATCCAGTGTTCCTGCAAATTTTTTGCCATCATTGCAAGGGAGTTGCAATTTTTTCTAAGCAGGCACATTTGAGATAAAAAGCTGTGTGCTGGACTTGCACATTCGATAGAGACTATTTTGTGCCCTTTTTTATTGCCAACAGAGATACCAAGTAACAGCAGCCATTATTAGAGAGAATGGAATATAAAATAAACATTTTATTGCTCTAGAAAGAGTTTGTGATTCTTACCTTTCCATAGTGATACATGAGATTTATGCCTGCTTTGGCAACAGATACCTTATAAAACATTGATTTTTTTCAAACATCAGGCAAGTATATGCCCTTTTGGCTTATATCTGCAAGGAAGAATCATATACAGTTTAAAAGTTAAGCAGTTAGGCAGCATTTAACTGTTTAAAACAGCAGTTCTATTCTTTTCAAAACAGCTGTACTCTTGTCAGCTGCAGGAAAATTTACTGCTAGAGAAAAGTGTCAGGCATCACATCTCTTGCTGTTAAGCTTCATATAAACGAGATCACACCTTCTGATCTCTTCCTAGTTATAGTGCCAGTGCTTAACACTTTGCTCAGAAGTTGGGACAGGACACAGTATGATTTCACAGTCGCAGAAACTATACTATAATCTCTCCCCTCCTAGACAAAAAATAAGAAAATGTAGATTATTCTATCTAAATGTAGACACAGATATACTGAGTCAAAGAGAAATGTTACTCCAAAAAAATGAAGTAAAGGAAATTTTGGTCAGGAGACACAGAATCTTAGCCCTCCCCTTGTACACTTTGGGATTGAGCCTTTAGTATTGAATAGATATGATGCAGAAAAATTATTCCTAATTTCTTGCCCCCAGGATTGAGTTACAGCACTGACTGTAAACTCATCTTGTTTCCTACATTGTGTCCTTCAAAACCTAGAGTGCAAAAGATACAAACCGTCTAAGACCAGTCAAACAATGACTTTTTTCTCCCCCCTCTCCTTTTTCACTCTCCAAACCTTACACCTTCATCCACTGCTACTCAGTCCTCACCATCTTTCTGCCCTATACATTGAGATTCAGATTTTGAGAAAAAAGCTCCCTTTGCTGTTATGTCCAATGTTCCTGGTGTTTAAGAGCCCCAAGGTAATATGTCTCAAATAAGAAAGAATCCTTTTCACAAAGATTGAAAGATTATATAGTCTAAAAGACAGCAATAATTAAGCAGCAGGACATAGGAAGACATTAGTGGCAGTAAACAGAAAGTGGTTTTGGGCCTTTCCCTTCTGCCTTGCCTTGCCTTTCCATCCTGTACTTTGGGACTGTAAGGACCAGTTTAGCTATGAAACCAGGGAGAGGAACATATAAGGCATAAAGCAAGCTGGTGTTCAAAAGTCTTTTCATCAACTCCTGCAGCTGCTCTGCTGAGTTTAACTTCCATTTAGCTTGTGACTGCCACTTCCACAGTTTTGCCAGCTGGGAACAAATTGTTCCACTCTTTGATGTTGGAACTTCAGGTACCACAGAGCATCCGGCATGATCCAGGGCACATAGCAGAAGAGAAGACACCCCTGTTGGACCCCATTTTACTCCTGCCTCTCTCCCATTACTATTGACTCAATTAATTTTCTAACTGTAGTGTGCAGGCTCAGTCTCTGAGTGCTACTCCCTGCATTTTATTTTATCTCTAAGCCTATGCTTTCATTTCATTTTTTAAAGTCTTAATAAAAGGCAGAGGCTTACTTTCCACTGAAGAGAAACTGGAGGTGGGAAATGTGTCAGGAAATATCTATGTGGCATCAGTCCTTTCCATGTTATAAATAGCACACATCCTTAGTGAAATAAAGCATTTACGCCCTCAGAAAGAAATCTGATCACTCGTGGATTAAAAAGGAGACATCTCCTAAACTTGCCAGAAAGTGGCTGATACAAAAAATAAAAGTTTTGGGGTGGGGATAGAAGTTCATTCCTGGGTTGGATTCCAAATGCAGTATAAGATCCTGAAAAGTATTTTGCATTTATCTTTCATAGCTGGGACAGTGTTCTTGCTGCCAGTATAAATCTTTAATCTTGAAGACTGTAATTCCCTCTTTCACAGAGATCTTGTCATCAGTTGTTTTTAGCCCAGTAGAGTTGTGTGTTTAACATTGCATCTTTGTGGAACAATGAGTGATCTTATTTAAACTGAGAAAAAAGTCAGGAACAATTCAAGTAAATTCAGTGCTAGTATGACAGTAAAAGTGAGATGAAAATAACTCCTGGGTTTTAATGTTAAAAATGCACCTTCAGTAGTTAGCATATAAGAAATAAAATAGATGGGTGACGCTGAAAAACAGAGGGTCTCATGTATGTAAAGGGATTAGAATTTAGATTTTCAGAATACTTGATGTGGATTTCATGTGAGTTCATTTCTGCCAGAGAAGGTCAAATTGCAGAAGGCCAGCAAGAGCAACTGGTGTTCTGTGCCCAGGGACATGATAATTGCTGCTAAACTGCTTATTCTTGTCTGATTTTCAAATCTTGTGTGATTTGCTCTGGCTTACTGCTGGTAAGAGAAAATCTATGTACATTCGAAAGCAATTTGGAGTACAGTTATCAAAATGAATCTATTTTGTTTTGATTGGACAATTTCATCTTGGGTGAGTGGTCAAAAGAAGTTCAGGTCCTTTTGCAATGTAATTTTTGCCTTCATCTGTGATTTTGGGCCTTTGTGGTGTTGGGGGATAGTAGGTAAAGATGATACTGATGTTTCGTGCTTCACCATCACATCTATCAGCTCTCAGACCTAATGGACTCGTAAACCTTTCCCTCGGTGAATGGGGGAACACCTCAATCCTCACTTCCTAAAGAAGAGGAACAAGACCTCTCACATGTATTTAGCAAGTGGACTTAATATGTAGGCAAAGATAATGCAAAAACAAGTTATAAAACTCTAACACAGTGTTATCTAATGCTTTCTATGGCATAAATTTGTGTAAATCTGAGTTAATCCTCCTACAGTCCCATTAAAGTCAAAGAGATACACGACAGACAGAACTTGATTCCTCTGGCCTGATCTACACATTCATCTTGGGATTGGATGAGTTGCTCTTTGGAGTCAGTCTTTTATCTGCACTGACTGTGAAAGGGACTTAGGATCCCTGGCTCACACATTTCAGCATTTAATTTTTAGATACCTAACATATAACACATGAGTTTCTTCCATTATCTCTACTTCTGGCATAAAACTGTTGGGTTTCATTGCTTCACCATCATTCTTTGAATATTTGTCATTTTTACATTGTTATTATAACCTTCTCTTTCCCTAACATATGGAATTCTCCAGTAATGACCTGAATCTACAGGGAGACATGCTAGTAAATGCAATTTGCTGCAATATTTCAGTGGAATATTGTCATTATAAAATTCCCATTTAACAGCTTTTACTCCATACTTTCACTGCTAATTTCAGTAGTCAGCAAAGGTTTTCTGTTCTCAAATCAAACCTGAAACACTCTCTTGACCTGTTTGTCATTGGAATCTAAGTGAAATTACAGACCACCAATTAAAAATCATTTAAGTGCACTGGTTTATTTTGCTTTGTGGGTTTTTTGGTGTGTTTTTGCACAGTCACAGTCTTAAATACATGTGGTTTTGTAATTGCAATATGCTGGGAAAGTTCAAGAGTGCTCATTGGCCTTTTAGCTCTTACTTCCACCTGTGTTCTCATACATTCAATGTTAATAACTTGGGCTGTGAGTCACACCAAATAGCTGGCTGGAAGCTTGCACTTGTGTTTTCTTTGAATTTACACCATGTCAAATCTTTCCTTCAGTTGCTAAGAACCAACAATAAAATATCACGAGAAGTGAAGAACTACCAGGAATTTTCCTCTCAGACTGATTTTTACTCTTCAACTACATTTTTTTCCTCTTCATTTAAATTATGCACTTCTTAAAGCAGAATCCCAAAATGTTTTTGTATCCTGGCTAGGATGTTGTATAGCTATGTTGAAGGCCTGCTTTTCATAAAGGACTTTAAATTTAGATTAACAGTAATAAACAACCAAAAATACTTCCCATATTTAATTGATTATTCTTGATTAACCAATAATTATTTACCTAGTTTTGAAGACAGAAATAGAAGAGTGCTGTTAGATGAGTTGTGGTTTAGTACATGTACTTGAGATGTATGAGGCCAGAGTGTAAATGCATCCCCCAAATCAGAGAGAGAAGGGCTGTGTGTGCTTGCACAGCATACACTGGATAGATTTTGTTTCTTTGTCTAATAAGATATGAGACTGAAACATTCCTGCCTATGCTTCCTTTCATTTGATTGTCAGTACCAACTGTATTCATAAAAATGCAATTTAATCTGTGTCCAGATGAACGTTTCTGCCTGGTTTTCTTCCTTATTAATGTGAAATAATGCAATTCTAGGAAAATTGAATGCTATTTTGTTTCAATATTCCAAAGCATGTGACTCCTAAAGACCATACACAGAGACAGTATAAACACTGTTTTAAAGCATTAAGATACATATTGGATAAAACATGTACATATAGAATTTTATCCCTCAGTAGATAAAGTCTGGAAAATCAGTTTATCTGACCCATTTCCTTTTAACCCAGGTTACCCTAGATCTTAATAAAGACATTCACATTACACACGGACTGACCAATTTCTTAGTCCCTAGGTATTTTGTAGTAAAATTCAGTTTTCCATCAGCAAGCTTTTAGAATGTCCACCTGCTTTTCTGTGGTCCTGTAAAAGTTGCCTTAAGTGAAGACTTTATTCTTCACAACTCCTCTTCCAACTGCTTTGTTTTAACCTTCTGTCCTGAACACACTTGGTATAGCAGTGTCTTATGGGGAGTGTTTTCCCTCTGTAAACATTCAATAAAACTACTTTTCAACGTATGTTTAGTACAAAACTAATTATTGGTTCCTATTTTTTTCACAGTTTTACCTATGTCATGATTACTGTTATTGATTACATTAGATAATACTGCATTTTTTCCAAAAGAATTAATGAAGCCTTGCAGAAACCAAATCAACTCAAACTTTGCAAAAGGATGTAAAGAAGGTATTTTGTACACAAACCACAGAAGTGCTTTTGTATGTCATAGGTCACACAATTTCTGTTATAACCATTCTTGGTTATTTAAATGACTTTGTACATACCCTGTAGTTGTTGATTTTCTGTAGCATTGCAGTACCTACAAAAAAATTCCATGAAGACATAAGTTAAAATGGAAAACGTTTAATCCAAATGAAAGTTTTAAAAAAAACAAATTTAGAAGTTATAGCAATATTAGGTGTCAATAACTGAAACTAAGTCCTCCTGCAAGAATAAGACACTAAAAAAAATTTAGATCTTATCACCTATAGAAACATGCATAATGCTGATGTAGGCAGCCAGATTTTTTATCAGTTTGTGTATCTTATCCTGTGAGCATACTCCATCCAAAGGCAAAAGCTGTTTCCAAAACCCTGAAAAGCTTTTTCCCCATAATTGTGGCTGCTCATTCTTTCTTCCAGCTTTGACAATGTCGTTACTTTACTAATTATGTACAAGGAAAACACATACAAAAATTCACCATCAATATGCAGTTTTAGAAATGTATCTTATTTGCAAATCAAATTACTTAACTTTCATTGATAAATATTATTTAAGAAACCAAATCAGGGAAAATAAATCTGGTTCAAATCTTCAAAGTATTTCATCCCGCCTTTCCCAGTGAAGTATATTCTTCATTAACTCAGATCAGTTCAGTTTTGTTTGAGCCTGTTAAAATGTGGAAACTGAAATTCTAATCTTAATTGCCTTTCTGTTGCTGCTTTTTAGATAAGGCTGTAATTTATCCTCCCTTTTTGGTGCTGAGTTAAGTGCATTGTGAGAAAGACTGTACTACTTAGTGAAAAAACTTACTGGACCAGACTTAGGAAGTTCCTATTCCCAGCCTTGGCATTAGAGTGAGTGAAAAACCTACAGATTTTTTAACTCTTAAATTAAAAACTCTTTTTCACCTGTCGATTTTAGTTTTGTCATTTTGATTTGCATAAATCATTTGTCACAATCTGAAAACAGAAGCCTAAGGAAACACCTGCATCATAGGCACTCATTGCTCCCTATTAAGTTACTGTTTCCTCCAGGGTATTCCAGTTTAGTTCTTCGTGGTGGATTTTAAGGATGACAGTGGTGTCTAGCCTTCTAGATGATTAATGGACAAATATTATTGATATTCTCATTCTGCTCAGTTTTTGACGTCTCCCTTCCTTTAATAAACAGCTTATCTCTGCGAGGAGCTCGCGAGTGGTCAGATCCGCTCTGCTCCGCGCACTAACTGTGTAATGGATACACTTTCCTCCAACCTGTCAGCATGCAGGACTCAAACTTCATTCAGCTCTGCCTCATTCTGCAGCAAAGCAGGAGTAGCTCCTTTGAAGTCTGTGAAATTCTTCTGGTCTCATGTATGGGAAAATGAGAGAAGAAAAAGGCCTTTTGTCTTTTTCCAGGGCAGCCATGCTGCTTAATAAATCATTATATCAGCAGTTGTTTTTCACTGGGGAGCAGCACAATAATTGATGCCACTGTCCAGAAATCCACAGAGGCTATTGATCAGACCAGCTTGTTAGCATTGCTGCAAAGCTATGGCACAGGACTGGAACAAATAGCATTGGAAGAAACGAGAATATACTCACACAGCCATTTGCAAAGTGTGTTTTAAAATGTTTCAAATAGAACTGAATTACCACTTCTGTTTGTATTTTCTGTGCTGTTCCTGTAAATATATCTCTTTACTCACAGAGGGCACCACAGCCAAAATTAACATTTCTGCTTACAAAGCAGGAGACCCTGTAAACATTTTATTCTGTTTATTCATTGTGAAGATTAACAATTTAGCCCTGAAGGATCAAGTAGATGCTATGCAATTAAAAAAATAAGAGGAACATGTATTATGAGACTGTAATCCTTTAAAAACAACAGCTAAGGGAAATTCCTGACCTAGGAAGAGCAGTTTTCTAACTCAGTCTTATTCAGTTATTTTCATTAGGAATTCATCTGAACTGGTTTGTAATAAAGCTTATAAATAAAATTCAAACAGAGCATGTAAAATCTCTTGAATCCCATCTATCCACCAGTATATCTTGAAGACTAGAGACTATGAAGATTTTCTTTTCACAATTCAAACAGAGCATGTAAAATCTCTTGAATCCCATCTATCCACCTCTATCTATCTATCTTGAAGATAGAGACTATGAAGATTTTCTTTTCATTTCTACAAATATCTAAATAACTACTACTATCCAGTGAAATGTAAAGATAAGCTAGTCTGTCACTGATCAACAATAATATAAGAGAAATTTTGACTATTCAGAAAATTCAGTGTGTGCAAGTTATATACTTAGTAAAACCAGAGAGTAGGTAATAAAGCATTTAGTAGCAGTATGTTCAGAAAAGATCTGTGACTTTTTGATTACGTGGTTTCATTGGAAAGACCTGACATGGCAGCAAAGAAAATGAAATTAAGCAAAAGAGGACTGCTTCAATATTATCGGAAAAGCATATATATTCTTTCTGTAGTCCAGCATTTAAACCACTTCCCTTGAAAAGGTCTCCTGTCTGCCCAATGAGGATGTGAATGTGATTCAGGCGTCAGCCTTTTGCTACTTTGCAGGAAACTAGAATTTTGATTTATTCTGCCCCATCCCAATCTATTTTTTTTCTTTTTCAAAGTATTTTTGTTTTAAATGTAAGCAGACATGACATTATAATTTTTGAAATAAAATTTAACATCAATTTCTCAGCTAACAATAGAAAATGAAGCAGAATATAGCTACCAATATATTAAATTTATGGTCAGGAAATCACTGTTTTCACTTGTGCAATAGAGCAAGTGCTGATAGGTACAGAGGCAAAGAAGGCTCTTTGGACAAACATTATCATTGAGCATCCTGGAGAAGAGATTTATTCAATTTTTAAAAATTGTTATTCTGAAACACAAGCCAGGAGATAGTTCTTGCTTGATCCTGTCTCCTTATTATGGAGCTGTCTGTGACAATTTATGAAGCAACACCTGTGCTGATAACTCTCTGTCCTCCCACTTCCTTCCTCCACTTGGCTGTTTGCTCACCTGTTACTTGGTATCGAGCTCCCCATTTAGATATCTCAGAGACTACAGTTTATTTTTGTTCATTTTAATGAAAGACTATGGTTTATTTTTGTTAATTTTAATGAGACTCTTAATGGGAGACTTTTAAACAGGATTTCCAGTGACTATTGCAAGAAATACAATATATCTATTTCTTCTGCAGCAGAAATAAATGCTATAATTAATGTTAAAAATTCAGAAAACTTAGCAAAGGAATTAAGTAAAAAATGAAGGAATGTACAGTAATCATAACTCTAGTTTTCCTGGTGCTTTGATATAGAGCACACCTGCAAGCAAGAAAGCCAATAGAAACAATAACAATTACTGGCAAAAAAACTTTTTTGGGTGCTACAAGGAAAATAGCATTTACATTCACTCTCTCTGTGAAATCACTGCCTGGACCAGTGTGTTGTATGAACAAATAGTTCTCTGTATCCTCACTGAGTTTTAGTGCATTTTGACAGTTCATGCTCCTGATTGTAATGGAGCTGAGTAGCTTTCTGCAGCTGTTTGCTCAGCAGACCCCAAAGCTCTCCTCCCAGAGTCATTACTAATTCAAACAAGCCACACTCAAAACCAATTACGTGTCTGCACCTTGGAACAACACAGACCTAATTGTAGACCTACGTGCCTCCTAGGCTGAGGGAAAGAAAAACCTAAAACATGTCAATGTGGACTATCCCTGCTCCATGTGAAACCCTGGGCTGTTTTTACTGTGTATCCCAGAGGCTGCACCAAGTGGATACGGAATTCTTAATGGGAGAAAGAAGTGGAGCAGGTGATTTGGAATTGCATGTGTTTGGAGCTGCCTCCAGCTGCACTGGGAAAGTGGTCTGTGTGGGCTCCCTGGAGATGCTGAACACACAAAAATGCTTGGTCTTCTTATGGATCAACAATGAGACTCCTCACAAAATAATTAATGGCCAAGGTCTCCATTTCTGACAGCTCACATTAAAATTGCAGGCAGCTGGCACAGCTGGCATGCCTGGGCAGAGGGGATAAAATAGATATGGCCTGCCAGAAGATTGGTAAAAGGATATAACACTGCAACGGTGTTTGTGCAATAAAGATATTCAAAAAATACAGTTGTAAATAAAACCCAGTAATATACCGAACTCTAAAGAGGGTTTTGTGAAAAATTCCATGGAAGAGTGAACTGCAGAAAAAAAGAGAATAAGAGTACACTAATTAGCAATGCTGTGTGATATATGAATTAGTTAGTAATCTTTGCACCTAGCTTATGTGTTCCTTCGACTTCTGTTATGTAGAAAAAATAAAATGTGTGATCACATTGTTTGTTGTTCTTTTTTTACATTCTAAAAAGCATGAAAACATAATGGTGTATTCAGAATGGAATGACTTCCTTGTCCATTAGTACACAGCTGATCATCACAGTCAGTGACCACAGTTTTTCAGGTTTATACAGCATTGTTACAAGCCAGAAGGTCTCTGAATTTGGGCTGTTTGGAAGACAGAATTTTATTATTTTCATTCTTCTTCTGTCTCTGGTTTGGTTTTTCACTTTATCACAAACTCTCTGGTAGCATTTTGCCTCCTCATTTTTTTACCTGAAGTTAATTTTTGTCCCATTACTGATAGTGTTTGGTGAAGCTTTACAGAAAGATTTCAGGGTATTCCAAAAATGTTTTTATTGGCCTAAAAGTGTGCTTTTGCTATACCCCTCCTGGCCATAAAAAAATCTGTGCAACTATCCTGAGGTTTTCCATCCTGGATTTTTACCTAGCTTACTGCAAATGAGGCAGTTTTGAAGGCAATACAGAGGTGATGCTTTCAAAAGGATATGTGATGTTTGTAGGGTCCCAGGAGTCACACACAACACACAGCACCTGTGCATGGACAGGAGTGACAAAAGTGCAGACTGGGATAACTACAGAAGGTGGAAGTTAGAGCACTTGCCTCCACAGCAAACTGCAAACACAAGTTTGCAAATGACCAAAGGATGAACTCTCTTTAGAAATGCAGAGAAATATTTCACCATAATTTGCTGCTGGTTTGGAGAGAAGGCTACCAAGATAGATAAATTTGTCAAGTGTGTTAAGTTCCTTTGATCTTGTGCCATGGCATAAATGTACAGCTTAGTGATTAACTCTTTCTTCTTATTAGTCATTTTATTACCTTTTCTTCCTTTCATATCCTGATTTGTAGAGTTTCTCTCAAAATTTATTGAAACTGGGCTTGCTGAAACTGTGCTGAGTTCCTGAAATGTTCAAAGATTAAGATTCTGAATTTGGACTAGAGGAAAATCTCTGGGGAAAGACATTTTTCCTAAAAAAAAAAAAAAAAAAAAAAGGTCCTCTAGGAGTTATTTCTCCATAATGTCTTTGCAGTTCCTTTCAGAATGTTATTCTGATGTACCACATTAAATCTAACATCGAGTTCACATTGATAGCTCAGTTGTGGATCAATTTTACTCAGTTTACTGATCAAGCCCCTCATAATAATTCATTTTTTACAGAAGATACAGAATCTTTGTAGTCAGTTGGATGAAGTGATAGAAGAACCTCTGTAAATTAGCTTTATTTCTTTTGCCTGCATAATAACATTCTTGTTTTCTGTTTCAAGGAAAGGAAAGTGGTCTGACATCAACGTTTCTGGTTTATACAAGAGCACTGCTTCATGTTTATATTTCTCAAAAAATCTCTGCTAACTTGCAGATTACTTGACATACGTGTTTATTCACATTCAATTTTCCAAATCAGATTTAGTTCAAGCTAGCACAGAACGTGGAAACTCAACTGTTCTTGTCAGCTTTTCCTTCAGCAATGGTCTAGGCAGTTAAAGGAAACAAAAGTTGTTCCAAATTTGTATTTATTGGTATGTGAAATAGAAGGATTCTGGGGGATGACATGGAATTCAAAACTGATGCATAAAAATATAAAATATATCTTAGAAAGAATAAGTTAAAGCCCTTCATCTAAAGAATGAGAATTTATGATTATACATAAAGATTGGATAAGAAGATACACTAACTCAATATGGGGTTTCATTTGGATTGTGATTTAACAGTGCAAGGAAGTTCAGTTTCAATTCTGTTTCTATAAGAACTTTGAGAGGGTTTGCTGGTACTAAATATGCCAGTCTTGTCAGTATATATATACATGATGAACATGATTACAGTGAAAATAAGTGTTCAATTGTGTTGATTGATTCAAGATTCTTGAATATTCCTTGAACAGTGAATTTTCTCTTGCTAGGTCTGATCTTGAAACTGTTGTAATTCAATACTTTGTAGACAGTAAAAATCTTTAATCTGATTCAGAGTATGAGGGGAGCAACTACTGTATCACCACAGAGAATAATAAATCTTGATTTGACTTAATTTTTATACTTTCATATTCTTCTATGAAGCAGTTGATATTTCAGGCCATTTAATTAAATCATTGTTTTATCATTGACAAAAATATATAGTTGAATTTTAAATTTAGGGAGTTGAATGTAGACAAACTATTAAACAATTTTATCTGATGACTTAAATCAAGTTAAATGCAATTCAGAAGAATCTATCAGATTTGTTTAATTTAACCTTCTTAAACTGGCAACTTAAACTTGGCGACCACCTATATTTTTAAAAGTTTAGCCAACACCATTGTAGATATCTCTGTTTCTTTCAATAGCTCCTGAAGTCATCTGTATTGCAAATGACATCAACATCTGGGAAATGGTAGAACGACATGCTAACTTCTCCCAGCAGTAAGAAAGCAGAGCATATTTAAGAGGTGATAAAGTGGGGAAAAGAAACCAGAGTAGAGGGAAGAAAGGGCAAAATGTGGATAAGAGAATTTGAGAATACAAAACTATTTGGAGATAAATTTCATCACATATTTCGGTTTGTTCTTTGGATTGCATGCAGTGATTTTTTAGTAGGTTTGTACTAAAGAAAGATTTATTTTGGTATGTCTCATAGAAAAAGCCCCATCTTCATCGTGGCTACTTTGTAACATAATTTGAAGAATCAGAAGACTCAGTTTTGCAGAGTGCTCAATTCCCAATTAAAAAAAAAGAAACAAGAAATTTCAGCAGAAAAGAAGGGTTCAGGATCCTGGAGACCAGTCCCAGAAACCTGAAATCCACATGCTTCTATTTAATAAAGCTATATCATAAAACTTCAAATGGATTTCTCATAAATTAACGCAATTATAATCAAGGAGAGGATTATTTTCATCCTTCCTCCTTTTGGAAGGTTATGTATTTTGGAAGGATATGTATTTTGGAAGGATATGTATTTCTTCCCATCCTCTCCTTGCTTGTATACCACAATAGCAAACAGTCATCTGCTGAGTATTCAGAGCAAGGATAAATCAGTATTATCACTTCCTTTTGCATGACCAAATCTGCCATCACATTATTGACATGCTAACCCTATGTGTTAGTACTTTGCCAAGGCAAAGCAGATTTTAGGGTAAGGTGAAATGAGATAATTAATAAAATATTCCTTATTAAGGTAGAAAGGGGACCTTTATTGTGAATAAAAGTATTTCTATGGGGATGTGTGTAAAAGTTAGAGCTATATTAATCATGGTGCCTCAGTTCTACTTCATAATAGTAATAGAAATGGGGTTCATACCATTAAAATATATGAAACATTAGGTTTAAAATGCATGTGTGTATATATATATACTAATAAGTCTACACAAGAGTGTGCTGTGTATCTTTGTTTCCCAGTCCCATTCACTGAGATATCTTCAACCCTTTCACCACAATTGTATGCATCCCCTTTTCAGACATATAAAACAGGAGAACACACTTGGGGGAAAGAGGAATTTCTTCAGCCTCCCCTAATGTTTCACAGATTGGATTTCTGTGGCTTTTTCCTAACTTCCTTTTCTGGGAAACAAGGTACCAAGTAAATGGGATGTTTTAACTCTGCATTTATCTGACAAGAATCTAACCTGCATGGCAAATTGTTAATGTCTAATAGGAGTTTGTTCCAAGATGTTTTATGTCAGTTCTACTATACCAGAACAGGAGAAGCAATGTGACATTAACGCTGCAGTGTTTTAGGTCCCCTCCTTGCACGGGATCAGATTAAGTTCACTGCATAATTCATGCTTGTGTGTTCCATGATTGCCATGTAAGAGTGGGTCTTTTGGTTCACCTCCACCTCAGTTTGTTGTATCAAACAAGTCATACTTGCTTTTGAATTGCAAGGGAAAACTGAGTGAAGAGGAATGCAGAAATACTTTCTGGGGACCTTTTATTCTTTAAAAGGAAGCATGAAATCAGAGTTTTGATTGCTCAAGTGCTGTTTACCATTTCATCTATCTTGATAGTGCAGTAATTTAAGAGTTCTCAACATCTTGCTTCAGACACTTAAAGACTTTGACTATTTGTGTCCCAGCTGAACTTTTTAACTCATGCAAGGGGCACAAAACAGTGACCTACCCCTGAAATCATCTTTTTAAATCAGAAAAATGTGCACTATATGACTGGAAAAAGAATTTTCTGAGTATTGAAATGGGAATTATGAATCAAAGCTCATGGGCTCCAGTTTCCTCTAAATGAATAAGCAACTGCACATGACAGGATGTGCATCAGCTGGCCAGAGTTTGTGAAATTTGGGTGCAACGTAGTTCCTTAATATAGCATGTAGTGTGCATATATTGGATTCTATAAACAGTCCATGCAATTACTGAACTTATATTTTATTTTTGGAGAGCAAAAAACTACATGTAAATTCAGAAAACAATGTTTAAAACCTTGCTTTAGAAATAAGCAAACTGTTCTCTAAGGAAGAATGCTAAGGAAAATAGCAAAGTTACTTCTGTGTGCAGTAAAAATCTATCACATTGCTTTTCCCTACTCCCTCTATAGCAGCAATGCTTCAGATTCAAGTTACTTATATAGTTTTCCCCTCCAGTTCCATTCTGCCTCTCACCTTCCAGTTACTGGGAAATGAGCACTGTTAGAGCAGATTTTTAAATGCAGAATTTGTGTCTTCACAAAAACACTAAGGAATAAGCAGGAGGATTAACCTAGATGACCTCCAGAGGACTTTCCAACAAGAAAATCTTGTGATTTCTGGAAAAAATCAAAAAGTTGTCCTTGCTTGGATGTAGACTGCATCCCCACACACCTCAGAGCTGTAGGAATGCACACCTAATCCCCCATCACCTTTCCTGTTCCACAAACACTCACCACAGTGATTTATCCATTAAAAATGGGAAATCTCCACACAATTCTTAACCTAACAATGTGTTAAAAACTAATAATGTAAAAATTTAGAGCTACTAAAGGGTTATTAACATTCAGATAAAAATTGTTTCAGCTACTGATTTCAATTATCGATTAAGAAACAGATGTAGCCAAAAACTACTGACCTGCCAAAATCAGAACTATGCATATGATTTTATTTCCCTTCTTGCATAGATTTTTCAGTCCTTCACTTTTCAACAACTAAAATTTATTCTTAGCAGAAAAACTAAATTTCAGGTTACAATTTTGCATGTAAACAAAGCTACATTAGATTGCACTCAGTCATCTTTGAGTATTCCTTCTCTTCAGGTGTAAATAACCAATGGTTTTCATGTGGACTTGACACAGTTGTTGTAAGGAGTTCTGCAGATCTCATTTTTTCTCTATTACCTTATACATGTTGATATTATCACTTAATTTCAATTATCACTGCAAAGATATTACCTATAAAAAAATCTACTTTTTATAATGGTAGCAGACAAGGAAATAGACAAAGGCAGCAGTATTAGTAATGTAGAAATGACATTCATTGTGATGATTTCATCAGTGAAGAGTATCTCCAACTGTAATTACAAGGGAAAAAATTACAATAATTATATATATAAAACCTCCCCGCAATCTAAGATTTTTCTTCTTCATCCCAGTTAAATACAGAAAATACATTCCAGTTAAATACAGAAAATATGCCACTGCTAGTGCTTTGAACCTGATTCAGCTGGATGAGACATATACAGTCAGTTGAAATATCCTAAGCCTGTTGGTTTCCCTCATTTTAAATGATATATCTACCATAAAATGAGGTTATATTTCTGTCATGTGAAAAACTGGGAAGCCATATCCAACAATGTGTCCAAATGTTTAAGACTTTTTAGACACTGAAACATGAAGAAATTCCAGATGAGCACCCGCTCAATCCTCATTCTTCTCCCTACTGCAAAGGCTGCAGGCATTCTGATTGGAGGTCTCTGTTATGTATTTATTTCCTCATGAGCTCTGTCATCATCCACAATCATAAAATGGCAAAAAAAATGCCACTTACTTTGCAGAGAAATTATAAATAGTCTCCTGTCTCAAAATATTTGTAAATTATTAATTTTTAACTTAATTTTAGTTTCTGAAGAAAGACAGAAAATCCATAACATATTCTCATCTGTTGAGCTGGCATGAATTCAGATTAAATCTACTAAAATCAGTGAAGTTTCTGTGAATTTTCACCACAGCTTTCAAGGAAAATCCTCATAGAAATCAGGAGAGATTCACCACTCCATCATCTGAAGTGATTTAGTCTGCTCTCTGTCTGTACAATAGGACAGTTTAAAAACTAGTTGCATTTATCTATGTAATATATAGAGATAGACAATTAGTATTAGACACTCGATGGCACATTCCTGTTATTGCTGGGATAACAACATCCACAGTGGGGAATTCTCTCTTAATAAATAGCCTGCTGTTGAATACAAGCCAGTTAGCAGACTGACTACAAAGATGCCATCAATTTGAAACTAGGGGGTGGGTTTACAAGCTGCAAATGTCTTCTGACTAATTTCTGACTCATTAAAGCTTTTATGAATCTTGCCAGATGTTTAAGGCCTAAGGGAAAGTCAAATGTACATTTAAAGATGATGAAAGAAAAATAGGTAGAAAGAAACACTGAGAATTATGTTGAGTGGAAGCTGGCTTACGTTGTCCCAGTTTTCAAGAAGGGCAAGAACAAGGATACCTCTCAGTCTCACTGAGTGTACAGTAAAATCATGGAAAATGTTATTCTGGGAGGTATTGGAAAACATCTGGTGGACAACACAGTCTAAGTCCAACAAAATTGATTAATCATTATCCCTTCAAAATTCATCTAAACATGGTTTATCACAGAATTTTATTAAAATTCCTTTGAAATGTATATTATTGCCATTTTCATCATGTATTACTACAGCAGCACTGCCATAGCAATCATGGATGCAATGCAGTTGTCAGCTCCTGATGTTTAACTCTGCTGCTGCCATAGAACACAGAACACTCCTGCTAAGCTTGAAATGCAAAATGAGTCGGCAGTTCAGAGCTTGTGTCAGGAATAGTGGTCTCCTGGTTTTTGCAGACAGACTGTATTTTCAAATCAATTAATCTCAGCAGTGGAGGGGCACCCGGCAGGCTCGGAGGAGTGCTGGTGGCAGCACAGCCTGCAGGAACACACGGAAGGTGCTCGACGCCAAGGAGATGGGCTCATGCTAAGGCTGTGGCAATGAATCTCCCTTCCTGCAGCTCAAGAGCACAGAGCCAAAATACTCTGGCTCCAGACTCCAGTAGAATTCAACATTTCCTCTTAAATGATCCATAAAGAGCCAGGAAAACTCTCGCCAGCACAAGCCAAAAAAGAATTGGATGATTTAAAGGATAAAGAAAAAGAGTTTCTGCATTGCTACAGTGGATATAATGCTTCCATGCTAGGCACAGTTTTGAATTTACTACAGTAGCTTGATTACTTTCCATCTCAGTTAAATCCAGTCAGAATTACAATAAAACCTTTTAGTCAAAGAAAAGAGGTTTAATATCATATGTCTGTTGCAGCTGACAAAAACCTGTGTCGGAGCAGCTCCTTCCAGTGAGGAGGAATGGGATTAGACACTAGTAGAAAATACATCCCTGGAGACCATCTATAAGACCACAGCTCTGAAGTGATGAATGTTGCATTCCAATAAGATATTTTACACTAAATAATTAATGTATAGCAACACAAGGTGATAGAAAAGCAATAATTATGTCACATTTCTTTGTAGCGTGTTCACTTTTATTAAATATTTTAAGTCTAGCATGGGCTGTACAAAACATACATGTCAAATACCAAAAAACTTTCAATCTGCTTTTCACATAGGAAGTTTTGTGTTAGATTTTGGTGTGCTTCTTTCTATATATAGACCTTTCTAGTCTGGTCTTCTGAGAGAATTCTATTTGCCAAGAAAGATATTTTAAGTAAACCACACAATACTCGGGGCAGCATGGTGTAAAAAATAGGGAATTAAATTGAGATGAGGGTCTATTTCAATCTTCTTTATCAACCAGCATAGAAACAGAAGGCAGCAGCTCATATAATTTGGTTCATATGTACAGCACTCTCAACAAAATAATTAAGTGTATCAGAACAGAGTACTGGATAATTACTTCAACTATTGGAAAATCTTGGCATAATAAGTTGTAATTGGAAAGATTAAAAGCATAACTTTTGATTGTTGAGAAAAAAAAAAGGAAGAAAGGTCATATGGTAAGAATAATTGCACAGACAGACTGGTAGAGACATAATTACTGTCCCACCATTGTCTGTGTGTGAATACTTTATGGCATTAATTACTAAACATATGTAAATGTATTTTTACAACTACTTTAATTGAGAGCATTAAAACCAAAACCACTATACAGCATTTATGTGCTATTTTTGGCCTGAAATCTTATCTAAGGCAGTTTTTAAAAGTTTTACTTATTTGTTTATTTGGAGGGTTAAAGAGTTGACTAGAGGTCATGCAAAGTTTTTAAACTTTAAAGCTGCATTTTCAAATAATCTTTTGCCTTTAGATTCAGCCTCCTCATCAGTCACTGCTTGTCCAATTGCATGTAAGAATTCCTTTTCTGGTTTCTCCTCTCCCTACCTTCCCTCACTCCAACATGCCTGGGTGTGATTTTTAGGCTGTAATGCTAAACGAAAGAGAGTTTCCAGGTCTGGAAGTGCAAAGACTACAATGGCTTTGTGCCTTTACTGTCCCTTTCTGTTCCAGGGATATTTCCAGAGTAAACAGTAACTCCGGCTTCAATTTAAGCAGCGCTGTGGGCTCATTTGCACTATAGCAGTCTCCTTATGCTTTCCATATTACAGTCACTCCAGCAGAGTAGGGTTTTTGACAATATATTCACAGTATCCAGGTTTCCCTTAATCTGCTCTGTTCTTTTTCTTGAAGACATTGAAAGGGTCTCATCCTTCAGCTTCTGACTCTTTTCCTAGACCAAAATTATAATTGCAATTACTGCACCAAAGTATTTTGCCTCACATAGCAGGGCCAGTGGACATGATATTGATAAAAAGGAGCAGTAAGGAAGTGTCTCATTCTTTTTGAGGAGGATCAGATTTTGGGGGTCTCCTTAGATTTGCTTCAGGTTTACTTTGACTGTGGAGCTTTCCAGAGCCAGATAAAATAGAAATTGTTAACATGATTCCAACATTAGTTCTATGCTTTAGTAATTTTTATTTAACCAGCGCTAGCTTTTTTTTCTTTCCTTCCCCTAACTTTTATTACACAATTTTGTATCAGATTACTTTTGAATCATTCAAATTTCAACCTCCCACACCCCTACCTCTCTAACCCTTGTTCCCTTTTGCCCTGGTACATGAGGTTGTGTCTGGGTAGAGATACACTAAACAGAATCCTGTGAGTCAAAATTCATTTGGGATAGAAAACAACAGGGCATCCTCAGCTGCTGGAAGTAAATTCAACTTCTGTTCACAGCAAAGGAATTTCTAAGACAAAGTCTGGGGAAATCTCTGCAGCCTAATAGACACTTACATGCATACCTAATCTCTTCCTCTGCTGATCACTCTTGCAAGGATTTAAACAAGTGAAGTGCTCTCACCAGCTTTTTAGGATGCATGTTTAAACAAGTTAGTAAAAAAAAAATTTACTAAGGGACAGGCTCCTCTTCAGAAATCCAAGTAATCATTTCTTATTTAACAGGGATGAATAAGCAGGAAACTTTTTAGGCTCAAGCAGATGTCAAAGCTGTCTCACAATTGCCCTGCACACTTCCAAAACTACACATAATACTGGAGGAGTTATAAATAGGATTAAGTTGCATAAAATATCAGGAAAATATCTGTGAACTATTTTGGAGACCAAAATGAATTTTTTCCTCTAAAGCTCCATGTTGTTTTGTTTTACAACTGCATGATGCTTTTGTATGAACCTATGCACTGTGGTATTTCTTCAAATATATTTGCCTGAATACTTGAAGTGAGCACTTTGGTGTTTTAGATTTAATTCTTAATGTGACCTTTATTTTGAGTTTATTTTGCATTCTATCTATTTTGATACTCTATATTAGGCAAAAGAGGATGCTGAATACCCGTATAATTAGATACTTAGTTCATTAATAAGCAATTTATTTTAAAATATCATTCATTTAGTGGCTGCTACTTTTTGGGAACATTTCCAAGTTGGAGTCCTTTCGTCCTTCATGTTTACAAAAATGTGGATACTATGTCCCAGAAACTAAATTTAAACAGATATAAAAGACAAATATATGAAATATAATTTTTCATATAAGAATTTGAGACTGAGGAATGAAAAGATACTTGTCTAACATCACAAAAACAACTAAGGATACCTTGACCTTTGATAAAAACCTAGTGGATAAATGGTGAGAGGAACCCTAAAACCAGCAAGAAAAGTGACCTTTTCCAGTTTTTAGTTTATAAAAGCTAGTTCAGGTTTCCACTCTTCACAGAATCACACAGTAGTCTGCGTTGGAAGAGACCTTTGATGTTCATCCAGTCCAACCCCCCTGCAATGAGCAGGGCCACCTTCCACTGGACCAGATTGCTCAGATCCCAGTCCAGCCTGACCTGGAATGTTGCCTGGGCTGGGGCATCTACCACCTACCTGGAAAACTGCCTCCAGTATTTCACCAGCTCATTGTAAAAAAAGTCTTTATCTTATCTGAATCGACCCTTCTTTAACTTAAAACCATCACTCCTTGTCCTATCACAACAAGCCCTGCTAAAGAGTCTGTCCAATCTTTCTTGTAATAAGGTCTTCTGGAACTTTCTATTGTCCAGGCTGAAAAATACAAATTCTCTCAGCCTTTCCTCATAAGAGAGGTGCTCCAGCCCTCTGATCAACTCGTTGGCCTCCTCTGGACTTGCTCCAGCACATTAACTTCCCTCCTGTGCTGGGGACCCCAGAACTGGACACAGCATTCCAGGGGTCTCACCAGAGCAGAGCAGAGGGGTAGAGTCACCTCCCTTGATCTCTTATGCTCCTTGTGATGCAGCCCAGGACAGCACTGGCTTCCTCTCATTCTGTTTAAAAAGCAGATATGAAATGGCAGAGATAATTGAGTTACCACAAAGTTCTGCAAGTACTGCAATCTAAAACAGCCTATGGAAAACTTTGGGATTGAAATATTTCTATTCCATTCTTTATTATCCTACAGTAGCCTCATCAAGCAAAGGATTTCTGTAATTTTTTTTTTTTAGTTCCTCTTTCACTTGAGTTGATTCTGGTGACAGAAATCTTTCCTTGACAGAAAAGATTCTGGTTTATGAAAAGTATGTTATCAGAAAGGTATACAGAACAAAATATCTGAGCAGTCCATTATTTTGAATCAAAGACACTAAAATCTAGCCCAGTAACCCAGTAACAAGATGTTGTTGTGTATTAACAACATCTTGTAAAAAATGAGGTAGTCCTAAAGAAGAGTCCAAGAAATCTAGTTTTGCAAATGTGCATATATACTTTATCTCATCTGAAGATTACTTTTGTTCCCAAAATGGAATTCCTAGATTTATTACCAAATAATCTGGAACAAATCTCTAAATACTGTGACAAGGTAAATTTTAACAAAACAAAATGTTACTTTACTATTCATCCATTGCTATGTATGAGGCTTCTGTCTGTCTCTGAAAGCTGTTCTAAGAACAAACAGCTTCTAGGCAAATCCTTTTGTTGACTTCTAATTTCCTAGTAGTGTACACTTTAAAGCACTGTTTATATCAGAATCCAAGGGACTGATTCTCCACTTAGTTACTCTAATGTAAAACATATTTGCAAAAGATTCTATAATTCCCGCTGGTGAGTAATGTTGGTTTATTTTCTTCTGGGAAGATTTTGTATCTGGAAGATTTGATTCTTGGTAATATTTTCTTTATCCAATAAACACTTAAAAAAGGTTCTAAAGTCTAAAAACTAGTTAATTTTTCACTTACAGTGGTAGATATTTCTATTTTATTCTGCTTTCATAGATATAAACTGTGTAGACAACAGCTATCACAGAAAATAAGTGAGGTTTTTTAGTTTTACAAGGGTCCTAGGACTGGAAGCTTGCAGAAGGCCCTACAGCAAACAGTTTGCTTTAGGGATTTTGAACCACAGGTATTATTTAACATTTACACCTCCAATTTTTTCTACTGGGATACAAATAGCATCACAGAAGCTTCCTGTGGGATTCGTGTTCCCATGAAGAACTAATATTCAGTGTCTGATATGGATTCAGAGGGTTTAGAGCCATCTTTCCCAAATGGAGGTTCCAATACTGAGCTTAGTTACTCATAAAGTAAATACAGTTTTCCGGAAAACTGATAGCCTGACTTCTTCATCCACCTACTGAAACCAGATTATTGCAGATAATAATCTTTCAGATATCACGCTTGACTAATTTCCTGCCATTTTGGGTTTAATTGTTGTAACTATCATTTCCTGTGATGCAGTGCTATTGTAACACCTAGGTCGAAAGGATGATGTCAAACATGTTTTTGGTATTTTCAGTGGGTGTGCTACTGAAAAAATAACCGGAACACATATTTCAGCAGGTATGTTAGTCTTGGCTATTCTTCCAATCTCTCTTTCCTGATGGCTTTTGCTGTTCCCACATCTCATGGCATCTCCCACCCTGGGTGTGCAGTGTAAGAAGGGGCAGCCCTTTCAGGGAGGAGTGCGCACGCTCTGACCTTTGGAAGGTGTAGTAAATGAAAAGGAACATGCGAAATAGAACGAGGGATTTACAGTGTTTCTGGCATTGCAGGTTAAACAAATACTGAACAAACTCAAAACAGAGCTGCACAGTTTAACACTTCAGCCCTGCAGAGTGACTCAGGGGAGAATGTTGGAGAGGTATTTGCTTATTCTGGTTTGAACTAAGGATTGAGCAAAGCGATGCCGGAGATTGAAAGGCTGCCTGAGTGTGCCTGTAATGAGCCTCCCTTTGCAAGCCCAGGTCAGGCTCCGTGCTTTGACACTGACATTCAGCCTGTCACATGTGACCATTTCACATCCTTAACTCACAGTGCTGCTTTCAGCAAAATGAAGGTACAGGAAAAAGAATAGGAACCACTCCAAGTATTTTCTTTTGCTGAAACAAGCAAAAAAAGGTATCTCTGCAGTTTGCCATGGCAAAGAGGCTGTATTTAATGGTGTATTTGAACACAATTTTTTTATTTATGTCTGGGTCAAAAGAAGTGTGTTATTGGGTTTGTGCTCTACGAAATGTCTTGAGAGCTATCAATCCAAAAATCTATTTTTTTGAAATAGATATACCTCAAAACAAGTTGCTCTCAAAGCACTTCTGACACACTTGGCAACACTAATACAAACTGGGACTTAGACATTTTTCAGGTTTGGATGCAATTTCAAATTATGACTATGAATTTGTTTGGTATCTTAGGAACTCAATACAAACTCCATTGAAAATGTGTGTGCCCTTACATTACATCTCTGGATCTAGTAATTTAGAAGCTATTAGTGAACTTTGCAGCATGAGAGAGTTTCTACAAAGGGTAAGCAATATTCAGAATGGAATTTTACAATAGCAAAAGTCTAGGGACTGAGTAATCCTTTTACTTGTGAACCTCATAGGGTTATTTTAGACAGTAGAATATAACTTCCCAAATGGAAAAACAAGTAACAACACATGGAAGAATGTTTTATCATTGAATATTTTAATAGATCTTTACTGTGCTCAAGAGGGGGCTTTATTATTGTCCCAGCAAGATACACCAAAAGGAATTGTAAGTGTAATAGGGATCTGTAATCTCATATTCTTACAGATGTGACCTCTCAGGAACAGAGGAAAAAACAAACAAACTTTTTCTAAATAAACAAGCGCATACAATGTACAAGAGCAAACAGAGCGTTCCCTAACCATGAAAAAGTTCAGGGCATGAAACTCTTTATTACTCAAGATCCCAGAAGGACTGAAGCATTTACATATTATTCTGGTGATGCTAACAACCTATTCACATGTGGTCATCCTGTTGTGCCATGGCAAACTTATCTTAAGGTTAAAGGAAGGGTTTCTGACAGAAGAGCCACATTATTTGAGCTTCCCTTTGTTCTGTGTCCCTTGGCAAACTGTAGTTTTATCTGTCATGGTAGGAAGCATCACTGGGTTTTGATAAAATTTCCGGTTCAGTCATTGAAGAACATTGAAGGTGGCGTATTCACATTTGGGAGCCCTGGCTTCAAGGAATGAGCTGAACAGACCTGTGGGAGGTTGCTGTGTCAGTACATATCTGACCCAAGAGTGAGTACATCTGAGAGATGTCACCTCTCAGAGACACAGTCAAGCCACATTTCTACACCTTTCTTCAGACTGGGTTAGGATGACAATTTAGTGATGGTGCATCATTCTGTATTTTCCTCCTGGCTGGGAAAGAAGACAGAATATTCCAGATATTCCTGCAGCCCTCTTACCTTCTCTTATACAGAAGACAAACATGCAAACTTGTAATTTCTGGATTGCACTGGGTCAATGTTCTGGAAGCCTGTGAAAAGAGAGTGAGTTTTCAATGTTCTCAGAAATATCGTATTTAGATTGAAGTTTTTCAAATATTCAAACAGATTTGAATTATACAGTGGCAGATTTTTGCTGAATTGTCCACTGCCTAACAACTGCAGTTCTGTTATTTATCTTGGGGCTAAACTGGAAAATTGTATTAATTAAGAAGATGAAGTGGCTAAGTTAGTGGTGTATTTCTCATTGATTCTCTGTCCACTCTTGGGTTTTTGACATGGTACCGTATTATATACTACAAAGGAGTTCTTTAATGCTTTCATTGTTTCCCATTTATTAACAGTAAGTTTGACCTGTGCAATACTGTGGTCAATTTTCTAAGGTCTCTTGTATTTTCCTGTCTTGTAGGTTACAAGAATAATCGAGTTTCTGTATTTTTTTTCCTCTATTTTAAGGGCACTTGAGTTATAGATATGAGCTACCTAAAATTAATAAAATTAATACTTCCAGCCTTTCTGGAGAGATTTAGATAGGGTTGTTAAATTTCTTTTGAAGATTCTGTTAAAATGCCTGAAATTCTTGTTGGAATGCTCAACAAATAAAGAATATTACAAAGGGTAATCAGCAAACCAACCGTCTGAGATTTATGTTTCTCTAATGACTTTGATGGTAAAATCTGAGCATTTTGTTGACAGTCTCCTGCTCTCATTTCCAAAACCTTTGGTTAGCCTTTAAAACTAAATCCAATGAAAAATTGCACAGTTAGGTATAATCTTTTGGACAGAGCCTATACGACAAGCCAGTTCAATAATAGGTTATTGGATAAATCTACAATTAAATGCAGGCCTTCACGAAATTGTCTTTCTTGTTTTTATGCGTCAAGCTCTCTGAAACATAATCCAGCAATGAGTAATGCATAAATCTCATAATATACCTGTAATCCTGTTGAGGTAATCTTATCTACTGCTGTATTAAAGACAGTATGTTCTCTTCTTATAGACCCTTAATATAAAGGTGTATAATAAGTTTTAAATGGCAATCAAGTCCTTTCTCCCAGCTGGTCATGGTTGATCCTCAAGATTTAGGAAACCTTTTTATCTAAATTCTTCAATCTAACATTTTTGCTGATTTAGCAGACTTCAGCTATTGCAGCATTATTGGCTTCATTGTACTTTAGGAATCCATTGCTCTCTGAACCATGTGGGACTGTGCAATGTATCAGCCATTGATACTGATGGAAGGAAAGCAGCAGGCATAGGTCAGGCTAATTTTATAATTTGGCTTTTCACTTCAAATCTGAAAAATATTTCCAGTCCTATTAAAATCTTCCTATGTACTCTTGAGCATATCACTTAATATAGTATTTATCACACTAGGTCTTTGCAGACAAAATTTTGTCTAAGATAATTAATTAGATTCTTTACATAGTCTGGAAATCAGTATCTCCAGGATGTAATCCATGTCACCTATTTTAGATCTTTCATTCAGTCTCCCAATTAATAGATTTTTTGAGGGTCTTAAATTACCTGAGCAAAATTAAAACTCAGTAGAGGTAAAAATAATTTTGAAATTTCCCAGTTTGTCAGCAGATGTTCCCAAAATGACTCTGCTGATTTTTGCATTTTTTTTTTCAAATCCTGCCATTACTTCTACAAGACATATCTGCATTCAACTTTGCAGTTGGACACCACAATTCTTGTAAGTCCCTTCCAATTCAGGATATTCTATGATTCTGTGATTCAGATCACAGCAGAATTTGTGGGGAGGATGTGCAGGACACCCTAGACAGGATTTTTGAGGTAGATCCAGCTGGTCACATCAATGGCTGCTCAGGGTGCTGGATTGGGGGCCACTTCATTTGTTTTCTTTCCTGCCTTCAGTCCACCCTTCACAGTCTTATCTCAAGCTGAGAAATGGTAGCCCCAAAGGGAAAGTAGGGGGGTGGGAGCAGGAAAGAGTGTTTAGAGAGGAATTCAGAAGGAAATGCTAGTGAAGAGTGTGGTTTTCTGCTTTGTGGCTCAGCTCCTTTCAGCTTCTTTCAGCCACTCCAAATTTGGCAGGAGTGGTGAAGCACAGCAGAGAAAATCAGCGAGGAGGCTGAAAAATGGATGGTGACTGAAAAAAAACTCACTGAGGTTCCATCTAGATTTTAAGCTTGCTTGTATTTTTCATTTCTATTACTTTGAGTAAAATTGGATATTGGGTTAAACACTGACTCACATTTTGTCTTACTTTTCAGGACAGTTACTTTAAAGTCTTTTCATTGACAAAAGAGTCCCTTTACCCTGCTAGGTGAACTTCTAGGATTTCAACCTAAATTTTCAGTTCTGAAAAAAACAGATTGTGAATTGGAACAAAAACTCTACCATCAAATAAAGTAATTTGACTGAAATCACAGAAACATATCATTTTAACTGTGACATTTTTCTTACATTGGTCAAACTTTAATCATTTTATATCTGCAATTATTACATACATTTTGTGTGATACCACTGTTCAACAGTATAGAATATGGAGTTAAGCATATTCACTTTCTGTATCAAACCTCTGTCATTGACAGTGATGCATTCTTGGACAGCATTTTTGTCTTGGTTGAAAAATACTCTCTTGCATTTTTAATTAGTTTCTCTAAGCTAGCAAAATAATCCTACAAGCAAGGATAGATGCTTTGGAGATTGGTATTCCATTTAAAGACAGTATCAATGGCTTTCCCACAGCCTTCAAGAAAATTATTTATTTGCCCCATACTTCATTTCCTCTTCTTTAAAATAGAATTGATGCAAAATAGACATCCAGGTAAATTATTTGGATGCTTAACATAAATAGCTTACACATTTTTACTTTGAAATCTTCAGATTTATATGTTCTGATGAACTGTTCATAGATATCCATATAGACAAAGAAATAAACAATTTAAATTAGCAACATGAAAATGTAGCTTTTCTTCTTCAGCCAGTTCTCCAGTCCAGTCATTAGTGACTGAATTGTTCCCATGTGTACACTGAGCAGTGCACTATTTTAGTGGTCTCATTCTATTTCTTAATGAACAGAGGTTTATATAATTAAAAATACCTTTCACAATTAGCATTAATTGGCATCAATATTGGAAAAATACCTGGACTGTGAGACCAACCTTCCTCTAAATGGTTAAGGTGAATTCATTAGAACAGAAATGAAAAGTAAATGTGGGCCACCAAAGGAACTTTTCTCCTCTGTTCACCTGCTCAATGACAGATTTCAGAGCTCAGCACAAACATATTGAATAATTTTAAGTAGTCAATATGTGTCACAAAAATAATTATTCTGATTTCTGTGAAATATCCCATTCATTTCCACAGAATTCTTGAATCTGTTCATTCTCCCAGGAAAGAATTTTTTTCTTGCTGATATATAAGTAATGCAGTTTGGCATATATTTTCCTTGTTAGGAGAAAGGGATTATTTTTTTATTATTATTATAATTTGTTTTCATTTTTATAACAGTCTCTTTTATTGTGCCATCTTCCATTGTAAACAGAGCCTTTCAGGAAGCTATGCCACAAAAGAAAATACAATGGTTTTCATGCCTAAGAGCTGGCTAAGTCTTTTTATTTGATTGACTTTTTATGGCACAGTGCTTGGAGGAGATCAAAATAATTCTATGGTTAGTGTTACTAAGGGTCATCTTTTAACAGTTTGTTTTCTAAAATGACACTCAGCCACTTTCTTCCCTTGATACTTAGAGAAGGCAAACAACTTCAAAGAATGTCAAGAAAATAAATAATGTTTATTTATAAATATTTATAGCACCAAATATATCCTCCCAGACCACTGAAAGACAGCCTCATTATCAAGACAGTTTGTTCTGAGGAGTATTGGCATTGGAGTGTAATTTTGGTGAGAAATACTTAAGCAGGATTAAACTGATTAATTTTAACCAACATCATGCTTGGCAAATTAAACCAAATTATTTTCCAGTAAACCCTAATAATTATGGATCTGTCATTAGACACCTAAGATTTCTATGCATTACAGACAGAGCAAAATAGTTACAGAGTTAATTTGGTGGGCTTTTTGCACACATTTTATGCAGATGTAAATGCAGACTGTAGAGCAATTAAATACCATTTCTTCTATTCTATCACTGTGCATCCATTTCTGCACAGGGCAAAGAGACCTTCCATGGTCCCCTAGCAGTGGTGATACAGATGACACAGCTGCACAAGGGGGCTCAGGTGTATATGTTACTTTTAAAAATGGAAGAGAGTTGTTTTAGACCGCTGGATTCTTCAAATATATTTACACATGATTTATTATTGAAGTTTTCACCTTATCCTTAAAATAGATTTGTAAGCTGTTCTTTATTTGGAAAAACAAAGCTGCAGGTTGCTTTCAATTTCATTCATTTGTTTTGGTGAATCAAGACTGCAGAAATAATAGAGCATCTACAGTATCCATCTGTGCCACAACACCTGGATGCTCCTACAAGGATTTCATTTTGGCTATTGATTTGGTCATCAAAGCCTTAAATAACTCGGGTCATACCTGCCCTAGACATTATCTCACTTGCTGTATTTTTGGTAGCAGAAGAGGTAAGTCTTAGCTTCTTGCACTTTAAAATTTGTCTGAAGATGAGTCTTCTTTATATTCCAAATTTATTCCTCATGAGCATGAGGCATGTTTGGATTAATTACAAAGCAAGAACAGAACATGAGTAGAATGATCAACTATGATTTTGATTGATCATTGGACTCTGAATGTAAGGAGAAAACTAATCTGGACTTAAATCTGGCACAAGATATAGAGTTTTGTTCAATATAGACTGTAAGATGGCTTGGTTTTTGTAAATACTGAATATTTGATTTGTGCTGTAGCGGCCTGAAATGATGAGTCAGGTTTATGATACCAACATTCAAAAAGAGGATATTTGTAAAAAGTAATTTAAGGATAAATTCAGGAAATTAAAATCCAGAAAATCATAATGGAATTTATTCAGGAAATATGGGATCCCTATATTTCTCAAAAAAAAAAAAAAATTGAGGGCATTGAAAGGAAACAAAAAGGGATATAATAGGTAAATTATGTGTGCAAAAATGAGATGTTACATATCATAGTTTAAATCCTAGAAAGACAGGAGAAATAGAATTAGCATAAAGGAATGTAAGGTTTGAAACATAAGATGTAGAAGAAGGTTAAGAAAAAACCTGAAGACATAAAGACAAAGAAATCCTTTAAATTATCCTGGCAGATCAGAAGCATTGCAGAGGCAGCAGTGGGTCTGCTGGTCCTTCAGAGTAGAGAGAGCCAGTCAAAAAGCACAAGACTGCAAGGAATATGAATGGTCTCTTTGCATCTGTCTTCACCACAGTAGGTGCTGGAAAGATGTCTACATCACAGCTACTCTTTCCAGTTAATTTGATATAGAGGCATCAAAAAGAGGGGAAGCAAAGCAAGGATTGAACTTGTTAAGGTTCAGTTACGGGCTACAATCTAAAATGCAGTACTAGAGCAATCTACTATTTGCTTTAGGTGAAAAAAATTGAATGATGTATTTATTGCTCCTTAGTACAAGATGTTCAGGTGAACACAGTGAAAATAAAGCAGATTCTTCTCTGTCATTGCAGAAGCACCTCCAAGGTGTGTCCTCCAAAAGGAATTCTGCATGAAGCTAGGAACATCCATGAAAACTTAGTGTAGGATATCAGCTACCCCACGTTCCCTTTATAGTCAGTGTTGAGAGAGAAGCAAACTGCACTTGCATTTGGTTATTTCCTGAATAGTCTCCTGGAAGTGTTTTATGTACTAATTCCTAGTTTACACTTTGTTCAGAATCACAGCCATCCTTTTTTTTTTTTTTTTTGCATTTTGATGGTATTTTTGGACCTGAGAAATTGTGGCAACCAGACTAGTCAGAGAGAAAATAGATATGAAACCATTGTGGCCTCCAAGCTAAACAGATCCTACATATTATGGACTACCACCAACATGATTTCTTAGGCTTTCTGAAGGGTTTTTTAATGAAATTTTGTAGACAGTACTTAAGTTTTATCTCTACAAAGTAGGAGGGTAAAGTAAAGCCTGGAATAATTTAAAATTTGGCTATAAGAAGCTAAAAGAATAATGACATTTTCAGTTGGCACCATTCCTTTCATACTGTTGTCCATAAAAAGAATTTCATACTGTTTCCAAGGTCCTCCTAATAGATTTCTCTCAATATTGTTTGCTGAATAATTTTATTTAAGGGTAGAGAAAATGCCATAACAAGTGATGTTTTATTTTGGAAGATAGTATTCAAAACTGGCAAAAGATGATAGAAAGGATCCAAATGTTGTAAAATTCATTAGTTCTCAGAAGTTCTTATTGAACTTCCTCTTTCATAATCTGTAGTGAATCTAATTTTAACAAGTTCAGCAGGCTTTCTTTAAATAATGTAAGGAAAGCTGTTCCCATTATATGGACAAAGAGCAAGAGTGTTTATATTTATGCAAATTGTTTATAATTGAAACCATTATTTAAAAGTAAATGCTATTTTTTAACTTTTTGATGCAAGTAAATGTTAAATTTAATTAAACCATAATCACACCATAGCAACAAAATTAGAGCATAATAATATATGCATAAATTTCTCAACTCTAGAGACAAGGAGATGGATGTGAGCTGGTTCCTGTTTGGCTGTTATTTTATTCAATTTTATTTGCACCTATGGTGGTTCTTTCAAGGTTTTGATGATTTTAATTAGCATTGACCTGTGTCTCTGATCCACGGTCTGTATCAGAGACCAGACCAAGCTGCCAGCAATAAGGAGAGACCACACATTTTGGGGAAGAATTTTTGTGTCTTCAACATTTTTTTGGAATGAGACACCTGCCAAATTTGCACAGTGCTAGGTCAATTTTCATGACTCATATGGCTGAAGGAAGACAGGGTCTTAGCATTTCATTTTCTGACTGCTGACCTTCTTCATGTCTTGGCTCTCCCCAAATCAGACGTACAGAGGATCACAGCTTTGAACCTGTGCACACCTGCTTGATGCACACAAGAAAACACGTTTATTCATTTGAAATAAGTCAAGGGAACAATTGCATAGCACTGTCTGGATCTGGCCAAGGAGGAATTGCTTTATTGCTGCAGCATGTGTCGGATCTTTATTTTCTAAACATCCTGCTGGGAGACGTGCAATAAAACCTTTTTGCAATCGTTCCTCTCTCCATGGCGCTAAGGGTTCCCTGTTCCATCCTTTTCCAAATAACACATGTGAATGCCTTGCCTTTTGTTTTTAAGTTAGGACAGCTCCACAGGGCACATATTAACACACATTAATGAATGGATTATGGGCTTGTCAGAGCTACCGGTGCTGAATTTAGAGCCCATTAAAGACTAGGCACTGATTGCACTGGAGACTGTAGCTCTCTGTTTAATCCCTGGCAGGTGGGCACTGGTGCAAGCTTCACCATCTTGCATCAGCAGTGAACCTCAAACTTGACCTCTCCAGAGGGAGAAGGGTAATTCATTTGCTGTGTTTACTTTATCTTCAGCTTCTTTTCAGAGGGAGGCTTCTAACTGTGCTGAATTGTTCTAAGCGAGGAGTGGCAGATGTGTGATATGGCTCAGGTTTTTGAAGGATTCTGTAGCAGTCTCTGTATGCTTGACCTTCAGACAGTTTAAAGTCAAGTCCCCATGGCTAAGAAATGAGTGTATATTATGAGCTCTGCTAAATTAACTGTAGCTTTCTTGGTGGACTTTCACTCCCGGGACATACATTAAAATTACACTCCTGCACAGTGACTTTAATTTCTGTTAGGCAAAAGGACTGGTCAGTTATTGCAGTGCTTTTACAAAATAGTACCTAATATAGGGTGAAAACACACCAAATCAGGACAAACTTGAAAAAAACACAATTTTTTTTGGTAGCACACTTTCTTTTCTAACTCCCAATGAAGTCCCAGCCATCCCTTGGATACCATGGTAGTAATCAGATTAAAAAACCCCAGCCAAACAAAAAGCCTCCCAGAAGCAAGAAGGAGGAGAAAACAATTGCCTATGAAGACTAAAGTCTCATTTCATGCCAGACACTTCTCCTAACCACCATCAGTCACTGAAAGATACTTTTGTCTTGAGTTTGTCGGGATAGATCCACATCTGGTCCAGGCAGCTGCAAAGGTTAATGGGAAGAGTGCAGTCCATTGCTCCTTAGATAATTTGAAGGATGAGCTGGAAGACGGCACACACTTTCCAGATCCTCAGTGACCAAATTCAGAGATTTTCACATCTATGCATGAGGAATGAATGCTTTATTGTTATACAGCCATTAAATTCACACTTAATTAAACCAGATTAAAGGAAAGTGTAATTAGAATAATTTTCTCACAAGAGCCAAAATAGATAATAGTCTTACAAAACAGCAAGGCTGGAAATGATACCTATGAGGGACTGAAAGTATGCTCAAATTACTTTAATCTTATACCAAATTCAAATCACAATATTTTTCTCTCTTCTTCTTGCTGAGCTGATTTTCTCCTCCTTTGTGACTAGGTAATTGCCATATGTCTAACTCTCAACTTTTGGTGATAATTTGTCCCTGTAAGTGACCAGAGAGCACCTGTGCTTGCAGAATGTTAGCTCTCATGGACTCTTTGAGGTATTTTAGTGCATATAATCTCTTCTGTAAAAACTCTCAATTTCCTCATTAACCATGAAAGATGCTTCCCAGATTTCTTAGTTAAAAAAAAAAAAAATTAAATCAATTCTTTTGATATTAAACAGTTGAAGGCCTCTTTTTGTTAGATTAAGGACTTGATCTCCTCACCAATACCTTGAGCAAGGAACAAAACTCTTTTTTTTATCTTGTTCTTTGCAGATTTTTTGTCATATTTTTACATGGAATGTACTTTACAATGGACTTCATGTCTGTATCTGTGTATCTTAACAAAGAGAGTGATACAAAACCCTGAACAGAGCACATTTATGTCATTCAGCAGCTGGTTCTTGACAGAGGTGAGACATGGTGGCAAATCACTCTCCCTCAGTCATACTACCAGTTATTTTGGGTGATTTTAAGGTATTATTTTAGTTTTACTAAAAATGTCAAGCCAAACAAAATTTTAAAGATGTGAGAAATAAGGACCTGTTCATTTACTTTGAAAAGAAAACAAACTGTAATAAGAAGGTGTAATGAAACAGGAAATGCTGCTCCAAAATATAGATCACCCTAACCCTTTTTTAATCCTACCTTTAATTAAAAGAGTTAATTGTTTTAACTTACACTTTCCTCTTTTCTGTGAGCCTTTCCTTCCTGTTTGTCCTTGTTTCTTTTGTTTTCCTAATTGAGATTGTAACTTGATTGAGATTCACTTCTGCAAATAACATCAGCATAGATGCTGAAAACAAATGTTGGCACAACACCTTTAGACATTCAACAGATTAATATAATGTGGAATTTGTATCTGGCTCTGGGGAAAACAGGTTTAGATGGAATCTCTTTTGGTCCTCTTTCACTCAGGAAGAGCTGAATTTGTTGAGGCACTTTGATAGGTCTCTTCATGCCACCAGTGCACAGTTGCAGTTACATCCATACTTTTTTTTTTTTCCTTGATTGAGGCTATGTACAAAGAGCACCAGAGAGCTCTTGCCCACCAGAGATTTGGACTGTAAGATGCTTAAGGGGTTTTGAGTTCCCTGTGCCTCACAACAGCTGGTCTGAGGTCTGATCTTTGCCCAGTTCCAAGATGCCTTATCAGACCTGAACTGAGGCTTAATCAAAGTTTATATAAATACTGACTTGGAAGTTGTGAGGTAGAGAACCAATCAGTCTATCTTGTGTCTCATTGCCCTTCCTTCCTCTGTCACTGACCTTGTTGATTTCATCACTTCCAATTTCTTAAGAGCATTTCATGCTCATTTTTTGTGCAGAGTCATGGGGGTTTTTCTGTTCATGAGAACAAGTCTGCTGGTAGATTGTATCATTCTTAGCACTTGTCCAAATTTATTAACCTATATGAGAGATTCAGCAGTCTGGAGACATTCAAAGTGTGCAATTTTAGTTCAGTTGATTAGGTGTGAGATACATGTCACAGTGGACTACCTATGCAAGGTGAATGTCAACCCCTGCACCTGCAGGAAAGGGGATTTGCTTTGGGTGAAGGTGCAGCGCCAAGAGGTGAAGCTCCGCTGCTCCATCTCGTGGGAGGAACTAAGCACATCACGATGCACTTGTCAGGCAGATTCAACATTTCTGTAGCCTCTTTAACTGCTCTGAGTAAAGGGATAAAACCTCTGCCTGCTGTGAAGGCAAAGATTTAAACAAGAGAAACAGGTGACACAAAACTGGCAATGTTCTCTGCAGGTGAGTTTTCACTCACATACAAGTTTTCTCAATTCCCCTTTCACATTCCTCAAGAAATGAAATTCCAGATGTTGTAGATGTAGGAGCAAAACTAGACCAACCACCTCTTCTAGCCTCAATTAATATGTGGTACATAAGAATTCCTGCCTTCTAGCTCTTTTAGCATCCAGACTCTCTGACACCGACAATCCTGTGTCCTCCATCTTCACCTTCTCTTCTGGAATCTATTAAAACTTCATTCAATGAAACCAATGGCAGTCAGGTGATTTTCATGTCATTAAAGGTATAATTCTACCTTTGTTACACTGCTTTCCTTCCATTTGTTTCTAAATCTTCATGTCCCTTTGATCACAGGATAGATGTCTGTTCCTTGGGCTGTGAGGCTTTTGTGTGATTGATTGGCAATGACAGATCACTGTCACAGGTACTACTCTGAGCTGATTTTACCATTGAGAATTCCAGTAAACTGCCTATTTCACCAGCGTGGGTCTGCACAGTCCCTCAATTACTGTTCTTCACAGAGTCCAGCCAAACAGGAACATCTCAGTGGGATGGAATTTTCCATATAATTCTGTTGCTTAAAAAGTATAAAATAGTTTTTGGGTTTGGTTATTTTAGTAAGAAAGAAATATAAAATAGCTAATATAAAATTTAAGGAAATAAGTTAAAAATACTAGCAAAATGTTTAAACTTAGCATTCTTAGAAAGACATGAAGTCTCCATACACACAAATGCACACTTTCCTTTTGACAAGAATCTATTTCCTCTGTTGCATTTTAATGTACATCTTCATTAAGGCATACATAATATATATACATTAATTTATTCCATTTAATGTTAGTTTTAAAGAAAATTGTGCAGTCTTCAGTATTGTCTTCAATGTGAACAGATGAAACCATGGAATATTAAAAGGAAATTCAATGTGGTTTTTATATTCACCAATCCTCCAGAAGACAATCCTGATTTAAGTAAATACACCATGTAAGCAACTATTTTCCCTTGAGGACTGCGAGTGTAAGGCCCTCAGAATGTATTATTGAGAGGGAAATCAGCTGAACAGCCTCTCTTACCTTAGTCTGGGAGGAATTCCATGAAAGCCAAACATGAATATTTTACTGGGGGAGGGAATGACAGTTTGGTTTGCTGTAATTTATTCATGAGTTGAATTTACAAAGCTTTTTAAGACACGTGCATGCTTTTTGGGTCACACTCTGCTTTCATTACATCAATAGAGAGAATAATTGTGTTGTCTTCAGTGAGATCATTTGTATTTACACAGCCATGAAATAAATAAATATTATTAACAAGCTTTGGTCTAGATCCTTCACTTTGCTTACTCACACAAGCTGAAAGAATATCATAGCTTCAGGTGTTAGATGTCTTCAAGGAATTTAACACTTCAGGTCTAATGTTCCCTCATGTCATCCATAGGGAACAGAGTTTGTGTTTCACCATGATCTGCAAATATCTTTGTCTTGCTTTCCAACTAAATGAAAGCATGATGTGGTTTCACTAATTAGTTATAACAAGGTTTGACAAGGATTAGAGTTTTCGCCCCAGTTCAAAAATCTGCCTACAATTCTCTGACTTGTAGCAGGGCATAGGCTGAAAACTGTGACAACCCCATGACATACAGAAAGAAAATTCTGGAATTTTTATTTGTAATGCCACTTGCAGTACAAGTAATGGTAAAATTTCAGCCTAAGATTGAAGAACACCTGATGAAAAAGAGCTCTAAATTCACCAAGACTTACTTTTTTTTTTAGTCCTTGATTTAGCAGTGAGTTTATAAGGAGGAGGAATTGTCAAATTCTGAGATGTTAGTGAATGATTTATTAGGTGTCCAAAAGCAAACCTGTGAGCCACAAGATATAAAGAAAACAGGCCACAAATGGTCGGTCCAGATTTCCTGCTAAAGACTGTTATATTCATTAGGGAATCTAACAAAGAAAAACATTACAAGTATCAGAACCACGTCTGATCTTAAGCTGTAAAAGCAGAAGTTTAAGAAATTTCAAGATGGGTGATTCGTTAACATTTGCATTACCTGCATGACATTGTGTAATCTCAGTGTCACACTCTTGAATGACAGCTCTGAAGATCAAACTGGCCCCTTTGCCTCATGCTGGCTTTCCCATCCATTGCTCATTATGACGTTTGCCTTTGTGGGGCTTTTATGTGGTTGGCATTCAAATGCTTTTACCACTTGTGACCTCAGCTGGTGTGATCCTACATCAACAAGAAGGCATGAAGCAGGGCTGGTTTTTGTTTCCATGTTTCTCTTTCTGTGCTTTCACCTGCATGCTAGAGGCTGACAGAATTTTGTCGGAAACACCAGAATTCCCACTAGGTCAGTAGATAAGTACTCCACACAGGAATATCCCTTACCTACCCTGGGTTGTGAGATTATTAGTTGATGCCTGCAAAGTGCTCCAAAATCTGTGAATGAAAAGCAGCATGAATGTGAAAAGTGGTACTAAATGTGTTGAGAGAATTCTGAATGTACGTGTATGTGGGTGGGTGTGTACATGCGTGCATGCTTAAACCTGGATATGTATGTGTCCCCATATACTTTTAGGATCACTGTATTTAGCTATCTGTAGCTGCTGCCTATCAACACCTTCCAGGAGACTTCTTGCCACCTCTCCAGAACTATACAGGAGCCTTCCCTGTTTTTGTAGTCAGGGCTGTGATGTGCATTTTTCCCAAGAAAGCCTATCCAGAATCTTTACAGGAAAGAGAGAGGTATTCATCACTGCTACAAAAACTGAAGAAAAAAACCAAAACTTTTACAATAAATTGAAGCATTCACTGAAGAAATTGTAGTCACACCCGTAGAGTTTCATACTCTAGCCTAAAAATCTCCAACAAAAATTCCTTCCTCTTATTTGCTTTCATTTCAGGCCATACCTCAATTTTGCCTAAGGGTGAACTGATTGTGTATCTGCATAGTAGAGAAATGTTCATGTACCCTTGTGCAGATGCAGCCAAACATATAGTCAGATATTGTCCCTTTTTTTCTTTCTACTAGACCTCAAGTGGTTTGAGATTTCCCTGAGTGTTTCTTGCATATCAGTATCTGTGACTGCAGCATTCTTACTCGTAGGGTCTTTACAATAGATCGATCTGGTCTTCCAATAATTCTGATTTAAAAAAAACCTTTGGAATGTAGGCAAAGGGAATGATTATGAGGTGGCACTCTTTCTAGAATAATACCCAACAAAGATATCATGTTCTTTTTTTACCACTGATCAGTTTTCTTAAACTTTTCTTTATTAAAAAAGTTATTTCCAATTCATTTGCAGCCAGTAAATGGAGCACATTTCACATCCTTACAAGGTTTTTTTTCCTCCTCTCAGCATCAGTTCTAGTCAGTAACAGATGTTGTTATGTTTCTTTTGTATCAACTTTGGAAAGTACTCTTGCCTCCTTTGGGATGAAAACCGCTTTATAAATGTAAGCTTATTGTTATTTCTTTATGAGAATCTTTGACAGTTCACTGCTGTTGCCCATGGAACGTTGCCCTGGTAATAAAGCTGTTAATAATACACTATCAGTCAACCTTAAGAAAGTAATGCAGTATTTATTGGGTTAGCATCAATGTTTATCATTCTTGATTCAGTGATATAAATTACTTGTGTTGCATTTCTGATGGAGAAATAAGGTTGCTGGTGAAAAGAGGGACCTGATTCTGCAGAAGGTTTGGTGTAACCTTTGAACAGAAATATAGAATTTTCTTCATTAGGTGTGGTAGTCATGTAGGTTGGGGCTCATTGTATATGTATCATTTACACACAAACTCTTAAGCTTATGCAAACAGGACAGCATTCCTTCAGTAGATAATGCTGGAATGAAGTGGGAAAAAAACCCCAAAACCCCTGCCAACATTAGTTGGTAATTGCATGTTGATTTTGAAGCTCATGACACTTAACTCAAAATTTCCATACTTTGGTGCTTTGACAGATCCTTAGGGATCTGAAGAACTGAGTATAGGAACAGAGTTTGAAACCTTTATTTTTAGCAGTGTAGCCTTTAAAGTTGTGCTGAGATTTTTCCTGTTTTGTTGATCAAGTTTTTACTCCTGTTTTGCTGACCAAATAATGCACATATACGTATACCTATACTGCCACACAGTATCACAGAATAGGAAAGCAGTATTTAACAGAAACAATTGGCAAACTGCACTCTTCTCCCTGCTCAAACTGAGCAAAATATTTTAAATGCTTTTATCGATTTTGTTAATGCAGTTTCCATTTTTACCTTCCTTCTGCTATCACACCAAATGCAACAGAGATGAGATGTCAGTGCCCTGGATGCTTTAAAAACACACAGATCAGACAGCCATATAAAGAGATACAAAGAATTGATAGGCCAAAACAAAAAACAGAAGACACAATGCAAGTTCAAGAATGACGTGTTTTATTTAGCATGGAAGTCAGAGTTTTAAGAGAGAATTTGAAAAGGGAAAAATTACATAGTGTTGTTTATCTTTATAAGTAACATAAGAAGCAGCATGGGAGGAAGTAAGAAAACGTCTGTCTGAAAATATAACACATAGATAGGAGAATAAAGTACCACAAGCCAAAGCCTGTTGCCAAGTTCTTGACACTGAATGAGATCATCTTCTGTCCTTGTTTCAATTATTTATCCATAAATCATACTCATAAACTCTTCTGCTTTTCCTTCCAAATAGACAATAATGCAGAAATATTTACATTTGCATTGATGTGTGTTTTCTTTTCATTCTACACCATTTCCTTCTTCCACCAGGAAAGCTTCTTCTGACATTAACTATGGTAAAGCTCAGTTCATCTAAACCTTTTATTCTTGGTCTTTTGGGGAATGTACAACTCAGGGATTCAAGGAAGGAAAATAAACCTATATTTACAATACAAATGTAAGTAATGTAAAAGTATAAAGTGAAAAACGTTGGAAACTGCTGATATGAAGAAATCACAGTCTTGTTTTGTAGAAGTGTAATTAAGAATAGTTTCCAACTGTGATCTCTGCAGGCTTTAGATTTTCATTGAATTAAAACTCTACCATGTCCAGCTAAGTGAATATCACCATACTGGAGTTAAAGAAAAGCAGAATAACAGACCCAACATCAAGAATCCTGTTCTTTTTGTTTTTCTGTTTTTACACTGTTCCACATAATCTCTGTTGCCATGTGCTTGCTATTACTTAATTCAATTCCTTCAAAAAAGCCTCGGTGTGCCTGCATGTAAATCCTCATCATTATTTAGTCATTACTAGATGTCAGTATGGAAGACTAAATACAAACTGCACTGTGAGAATGCAAGGAAAAATTCTAAAGCAGGATATATTTGTCATGTGGTCTCTTCTCCATCATATATAATTTGCAATACCTTTGTCACAAACCAATGGAAAGTACTACTCCTTTTATTTTGTTTTAGAAGCCAAGATGATTCCCTTTGGAAATAGGTTTCTGACAGACCTATTCTTTACATTATTTGGAATGAAGTCCATTTTAACTGATGTCACTCCCTATAATTTTTCCCTTTGAAATTCTCTTTACCTTCATAAACCAATAGATCTAAAATGTCTTAAGACTGATGTAATGGAGAAAAGTTTAAACAAAAGTGTGTAAAACCTGTGATTTCATTTCTGTAAACCAAATCTGTTTCCAGAAGTATAGCTTCACAATTAAAGCTGTTCAAAGTTTCTTGAGAAGAGTTGTCTGGAAAGCTTGCCATTATGGTTAAAAGATTTTTTGCTAAATCATTTCTGCCTTGAGTGATGGCTTGTCGCTTTTCATCTAGCATTGTTTAAGAAAAACTCAGATAAAGAATTATGGTAGGGAATCTTGTACTTAAAACTGCAAGAGTCCAAGTGAAACAGGAACAATACTTTAATAAACTTCATCACCTATTTAGTAGTCGTTTTTTTCATCTCTGAAATACAAGAAAGTTAAAGAAAAGGAAAAAAAACCCATGTTAAACGGAACTGAAAAAGATACTTTTGTTGTGGATTTTCACTGATATTATCTCTCTTTTTTTATGCCAGAAGGAAAAAAAGGCTCTTTATGGTTTAACTCTACCAGGACTATGTTACAATAAAGAAAGCTTAATATTTCTGTCTGTATTAACAATAAAGAGATGAAGAGAAAACCACCACTTGATTGTGTTAGAATAAAATGGCAGCTGATATCACTCAAAAAAAAATCATTCTTAGTGTTGAAAGATGATTTTGCTAAGAGACTTCCTTGTTCATTTGTAGTGAGATCAAATACAATGAAGTTTTGCAATACATCATATCGCCCCAACACATTAGAAATTAAAACAAAAGGAATTCTTTGTATCTCATTGGTATTCAGACCATACAGAATGGTGTCAATTACATAGTAGACTTCAGCTAAAATATCCGCTAACAAATGTAGAATGTAATGGAATTCATAACACAGTAACGTTCCATCTCCAGGATAAATAGCTGTGGTACAGGGAGAGAAAGAAACAATAAAAATCATGTTTCATACTGACTGATGATAATAGAAACAAGGCACATGGATGCCTCAGAAGCATGGATGATTTCAAGGTATAACAGGCTACATAATAAGCATGTAGTTTAAACTCCTTTTGTTTGGTTTTGTTTTATCTTCTGGTCTTTTACTTCTGTTTTCCTCTCCTGTTAGATAAGGGAAATTTTTTATTGACATCTGCAGCCAAAAGATGCACAGCATAGTGTGATAGCCATTGACAGCTGAAAATGGATGGGTGAAGATAATTTGGAGGGGTGCAATCCATCAGCAAGTAAAATAGATAACATCATTGGTGAGAGAAAAGGTTATTGATATTCACCTATCTCAGGAAATATCTCCCATTTGTACTGTGATACTCTAAATTTGTAGACCCTGAAGCCTAATTGAATAACAAAGTCTTCCCAAAATGAGTAAACATCTCACTAGGAGGCCTCATAATCAGACAAATCAGTGTCTTGCAGGTATTTTCAGAAGAAATGGTATAGGGGTTTCAGCTAGGATAAGGCTAGGGATGGTGAAAGAAGAAAAAGAAGAAGAATTGAGGAAAATTAAAAGTACTGAAGTAATGAATAACAATAATTGCAAAAATAGTTTTTAGCACTGTAGATATACAAAGACAAGTCAAATTTATAGAAAGACAAGTCATATTTGGTAGAAAACTCTGCTAAAAGACCACTAATTAGCAATATATCTTTTCCCAGATGAGCAGTGATTTTGTTATGGAGACCAAATGTGTCCTGCATTGTTTCCAGCAATGAGTCTAATTTTTGTTATATTGCAAGGTAAATAACATTGTCTTTAATTTCTAGGGATTATAGTGGCCTGTGTTGCATGGATATGTCCCATACTCTACCTGATCTCCTCACCTCAAATTAATTACAATAACCTTTAGAAGCCTCTTGCATAAGGTCGGGGTGTTGTGTACTCGTAGAATGAGGGGGGATGCCTTTACACTGAAAGAAAGCCTATTTAGATTGGGTATTAGACAGAAATTTTTCTCTGTGAGGGTGGTGGGACACTGGAACTGTTGCCCAAAGAAGCTCTTATTCTTGAAAGTTTTCAAGGCCAGGATGGATGGGTCTTTCAGCAACCTGATCTAGTGGAAATTGCCCTTGCCCATGGCAAGGGGTTTGGAACCAGATAATCTTTAGGTTCCTTTCTATAATTCCATGAAAATGTTACCCTGAAGTTCTTGACCAGGAACTGAAAACAAGACAGCCTCAAGCAGCAGAAAATATTTCCCAAATAGCAAATTGGAAAATTAATAGAAAGACATATTAGGACAGACCATAATACACTTCTGTTGAGGGTAAAGGATCACCATCATGAGGAACACACACATGCAGACTCAACCCAACAGCCTCCCACCATAATCTCTGATGCTAAACAGTAATCATTCATTAAAAAGAAAAGACATTTTGGTCTACATTGTTGAAAGATTCTTCTGGAGTCAACCTGCTCATAATTTATTCTTAAATTTCCTATGAGGAAACAGTGCAATGCATTTTATCACATGTTGATTCTGTCAGACTCTTATGTTGCTTAAAGACACCATGATTTCTGGATAAGACAGAATTAAATGAGAAATTTCATAGAAAGAAAGAGATAGTAAGGGAAAAAATGTAGGTACAGAAGTGGCAATAAGAAGCATATTGCAAGTTTTATCATCAGATTTTATGAAAAATATTTGAGTATCTGAGTATCTGACCTGCAGATGTAATAACTGGAGAGATACCTGCTCCTAACTTAGGTACTTAGAATTAGTCTTTCAAACATTGATGCAGCCTGGGTGCTGAAACTGGACCCATTTAAAATGGGTCACTGAAACTTGGAAAGTACCAAATGTAATAGTTATTTGAGAATGTTAACTTTAATTTAATACATAGTCAAATTGTGTGGTCTGTTAAAATTACAGCTCTCTGAAAATATTTTTAAATTTCCTGTTTTTCAGGTTAGGATGGGTGATGGATAGAATACAATAAAAATTTAAGATGCCAAATGAATGTAAATATATAGTAAAAAGTGTTAAAAATTTCATCCTAATGCTTCTTTTTCTTTCCTTTAGTTGGATGCACCTGAATATAAAAGGTTTGATAACAGCATATCATAAGAAAATTTCTTCTGATCTCCAACGCAATAATATCTGTCTATCTTTCTGTCTACTGAGAGAAGTAGAATTTTAAATGGCAAATGTGCACACAAAGTAAGTTTGCTGGATTAATGAGTTAACTTGTCTCTTGTGACTGCTTTTACAAACAGAAGAAACAGTGAAGGAGGTGGATCAAGTGAAAGGATGGATAAACAGTCTAAGACAATAAAAATGAATGGTGGACATAGCTGCTGTGTAAAGACAAGTAAAATATAGAAACAGGTTAAACTTTAATGATTTTATCAATATTTTTTTTTTAAAAAAACCAAGCTATCAGCAGGTCTGAATGACTCAATTCATCCCTTATGTTTTATGGCTTCTTAACCATACATTCCTTAGTCATGTTTTTGCTTTCTAGTAGGGTGTACATGCCTTCACACCAACAACGTGAAGTATGTTTTCACTTTATCACTGGAAATACAAGCTATTAGAAAACCTATTGGACTGAAATTCAAGAAAAAGACTGGTAATTTCTGTGTCATTATGCTTTTCAAAAACCTTTAAATGATAAGACCCTTGGAGATATTTCATTTGTGATCAAGGATTTTTTTCCCCTACCTGGAATAAGTTCTTTTGGCAGAATCATCTGCTAAGCTAACCTGAGTACTGCTAAACTGCTTAACAGCTACTTTCTTTCATATGACAGGTTAGATGAGACACTCTGAAGCTGAAATCCATTTTTCTCATTAAAGACAGTATTACTGTCTTAAAAGCAGTTAACCATACCACATTTGATGCTTATTACCACTTATCTGCATAAAGCCCAGAAAAAGCAAACTCACTTCTCAAGAAGAAATAAAATTTTATATACCAGATTAATTCCCATGACATTCAGTGAGGTGTCCTACAAACTTCAGAAGAAATTTCACTAAAATAGTTTAAGCAAATTGCAAATGAGTTCCCACATCTGGCTTGAACTCATCTATCATTCATTGTAACACGAATAAATGAAGACATTCATCACAAAGCACGCAACAGAAATTGTGTTCTCCTATTGATATAATTAAATACTCATAGAGGGCTAAATGCATAATAGCTTCCAGACCTTTTATTTCATGCCAGAATTCAATGGCTCCATACTCATATGTTCCTAGTCAGAATCATTGTGAACCCTCTCCAGTTTCTAAACATTTATTGCTAGTGCAGTAATAATAAACATCTTGCATTTATAAAATGTAATGTTGCCTAGAATTTTTCATTTTTCAAGAATGTAGATCACACTGTCTAATGGTTCTCATATGTCCAGCCTGCCCATGAACAATTTGTCTTCTCAGTGGAGTGTTAATCTGACACCTCAAGGACAGAGCCAGTTTCAAGAAGACTCCGAAAAAAGCTGGAATATTTCACGTGTTGCAATAACTACTGAAAGTCCAAGTACACTTACTCTGGGATTACCCAAAACTCTAGATTATATTACTTATGCTTTTCAATGTTTTATTCAATTTGGAATTATTAAAGATGCCAGGAGCTCTGCTTTTTTTTTTTTCTTTTTTAAATATGCCAAAAATAATTGAGATAATTTTGTAGTAATAATGACATTTATTATGAAGTCCTGAACTTGATTTAGGGAAGGGCATGAAATAGGTTTGCTGGATTTCTAAAATGTTTAGACACAAAAAAACGTGACACACCCAATTCAAACCTATGAGCACAGGGTGTCTTCTGGGTAGCAATGAAAATCAAGACATGTTCTATCATCCACATCTTCTTTTTCTAAAGGAGCAGAGGATGGACAGGTGTTCCCATCTCACTTTTCATGTCCTTCATGAAATTTGTTCCACTCAAGCAATAATCAAAGATTTGCCTAGTTTTAGGGAAAGTTTTCTGCTGTTCTTACTGAGCTTTGAATCAAATGGTCCTATGATTTTAAAGCCACTATTTTACCCATAATAACACTGAGCTGAAGAATCAGATGTGCTTTATATTCTAGTTAGCAAATACTAGAAATTAAATTGAGATGTAATGAAAATTAAACTAAATTAAATAGGAAAAATATTCTGTCCTTCCAAAGTGACATAATTACCCTGCTTGAAGAATGATTTCTCTAGGCTTGTTTGCATTGTGGTCCAATTATATATGTGAATGCTTGTTTAAAATAGGGCCCAAAATAGCTGGCAAACAAATCAGTTCATGGGCCAAGGAGCTGAATCACTAAGTTTACACTATTTCCTGCCAGAAATAGAGTATTTTGTATCAGAAAGCTGGTGACAATATCCTAGAATTTTGTCATGGTTACATTAGCCACTGGCTGTGGTATGGTCATGTTCAACTTTAGATGGCAAAAAAACTCATTTACAGTGCAAATCACATAATTTATTGTTGGATATCTTGTCTGGGATGAGATAAATCATTGCCTCCGTGTTTCTGCTTCTCCTCATGGACTGTGAAGTGAGCCTGAAGTGACAAGCTCAGGGGTGGATATTTACCTGAAGTTACATGGCCCTTGCTTTGCTTCCCCTGAATGACAGTAGCAGTAATGGTGACAGGTCCATTTAATAGTCATGCAGAGCTTTCTTCTGCTTTGAAAGCAGAAAATCCATTTTTTGGCCAGGGAAAATTTCTACCCTGATGGTGTAAATTGCTTGTTAGCTCTGATCACATAATCCTTTCAAGGAGAATGTTATCTTTCTAGCTTTATTTACAACTTTGTAATTAATCTGAGCTCTATTTTCTAGACTTCACTGCCACAGAAGCTGCTGACATAGGAGGAAACAGAAGGATGGATTGTAACTGGAAAAGTTTTGTTTTTATGAACTGCTTACTTGCTTGTAAGGGGAAGGACAAAGTTAGTATTTTATGTATTGGGCTCTTCTCACATAAAAGGCAAAAGAAACTTTCTTCACCTTCTCCAGACCATGTATTACTTTATCAGTGGAATTCCAATGTGAAATTTCTAAAATCTATAGGTCAATGAGACACAGACATTTAAAACCTGAAGTACCTGTTGAACATTAGAGTAGTAGTGTGACAGTCAGATCATTTAGTTGTTAAGCGTCAATCAAAAATATTTCTTACTAGCTGCTCTATAAAAGAGCTAGAAATTAATTCAGATTTCTGATTCTAGCTCCATGACTTCAATGACAAAAATATGTTCCTGAATAATTGGCAAATCTGTATTCTTAAATTGTTTCAAAACACTTTGCATCTTTTCAGTCTTGGACTTCTCATTTCATTTCATCATCTTTTTCTTGCCAAGACGTCCATTGTCTTGCTAGGGGGAAAAGATGTTTATGTGAAGCTCATATTTTGTTGTTAAAAAAGTGGTTTGATCTAAAAATTCCATTCATGTATGGTCTTTTCCTCAGAATCAATAGAATCCAGAAATTTGCACTCAATTGGACTTTGAGATTGTAATTCATATATCTCCAATTAAAGTAAGTAGACTTTAATAAGACTGCTACAATTTCTTTCAATAAATGCACAAAAATTGCAACCAAGTAAATTGTCTCAGCACTCTGCAGTGATGTTTTTAATCACATTTTTATTCTGCTTTCAATTTATCTCCTTACAGAGTTAAGTACTTGTCCCTCTCCTTTTGTTTCTCTGAATTTATTTTTTGTTTTCTGTTTCTTTGATTTTAGTAGAGCTTTTGGTATCAAATCATATTTGAAAAGAATAGAAAGCATACACAGCTTAGACTGAAACTCTGCTTAGGTGTGGCATAAATGTACCCACAGGAATTGCAGCACTTGGAAAGATTTCAAGTATGAATTCTAAATCACACCCTCATACCATTTATATTCATGTGATTCTTGGAATATCTTTTACTTGCCATGATCCTACACTACTGACAAGTAATATTTTGGGTGCTCTCAAATCTCAGGAGAGGAATCTATACAGGATGAGAGTGCACAAGGAATGATTTTATGTGGATTTTTTTCCTTTGAAGTCGGCAGAATCTGAATGATTGTCAGTGGCTTGAAATAATTGCATATGAGGTTAGTTGTTCAAATATTTGGGTCCAAGATACGCCTGGGGGTGATCTGTGGTGTGTCCCCAAAGAGAGCACCTGGCCACAGGGACCAGCTACAACACCCTGGGGTGACTGCGGTGTAGATGGTCTTGAACGAAATTTTTGTCCCCCAGTTCAGCAGCTGGAGTGTAGCATTTGCATGAAATCTTCAATAGTTTTTTATCACCCATGAAAACCCTTTCTGCAAGACATGATCATCTTCCTATGCCAGCTAAAATATCCTCAGGAGGTTTATCTGTGTTTTATACACCAGTCATTTCTGTATCCTTCTGGAGAAGCCTCCACCAACTGCTGAACAGCAAAATTGGCACTCAGTGATGTGCAGTGTTCAGCAGACACACTGCTCCTTATGTTCACTTACTTTCCTGATTTAATGTGGTATTTGCTGGTATTACAAGTGTTTCACACAGATGTCACTTCAGATTCCCCTTTTTGAAGAGAAAAAAGAAAGATTTGCTTATGTTCCCTAAAAAAAAAAAAAAAAAAAAAAAAAGCATTCTAAAAAATGAAAATTTAAGGTCTGATAATCTCTGTGGTAATTCTCCTCTGTCTGATTAGCTTTATAGGCCAGAAGAATGAAGCCATGAAATTTTAAAGTCAGTTGTCACAATGTCATTTCTAGTAAATGTGTGACATTACAGTATTTAACATTAAAGACAGGAATTTCAAGGTTTTTTGCTGGTGTACAAATTCTGGAGTTAAAGCATCTACAACAGCAAATTTACAAAGTCAATACAAACTTTAAATCATAATACACTAAGCTGATCTGTGCTACTATAGTCATATCACTTCAGTTCTTCTGGAGGTGCAATTTTAACCATGACCAAATGATTATTAAGATATTCAACTTCTCATCACTAAAATAATTAGGATATTAGTGGAGATTTAGGAATAAAGTAATACTGAAAGTTTTTTCAAATAAAAATTTAAAAATAAAGTAAAATATTCAAAACTACTTTTAGAATTAATACATGAGATTAAATTATATATTTGAATACTTTAGTATAACGGGCTATCAAGTTTTTCTAAAACTGGTATTCCTGAGATAACCTCAATCCATCACCAATAATTTAAAAATTAATGTAGTATGGAAATATTCCCTGCCAGGTAAATATTTTTGTTATAATGTCAGACAAATCACATTCTAATAAAGAAATATGAATATTTCACATTTGTTTTCTTTTTTGTGTGTTTTAAATTCTAGAAAACTGAGTGCTTTCTTTATGTGTCTGTTCATAAAGGGAGTTATATTCACTGAAGATATTTACAGTGAGATTCTCACCTGCAATTTTTAATTATTATTTATTAAGTCTCAATGACTCCTTAATCAGTGGACAGAAATGGGCTCTTTGAAGAGGAAATTTGAATAAGTTACATTGCATTTTTATTCTCCAGAGAAATGATTCAAGCCCTTGAAGGATCTATTTCTCTCTTGGCTGTAACTTCTACACAAGTTTACATGAACAATGTTACATGGTACAGACCTGCTTAAGGCAGTAGAATTCTGTCTGATTTTCCATGAATGCCATTTTGTAGTAAATAGATTTTTTTCTATTAAAAAAATAAGACTGGTTTTAATTGGAAAACAAATTCCATTTTTTTGTATTTTTTGTTATTAAATTAGTTATATAAAACTAGATCTTAAAAATCCCAACATATTTTCACCATTTATACTTTTCCTAAAAATTTTCTAAAAACTATTCTTCAAGGATTAAGAGAAGAATTACTTGTTAAGTGCTTATTCTGCCAGCAAAAGTGCACTTTTTTTCAAGAGCTATTTTTCTATAGGTTTGCTTACATCTATTTGATGTTAACCTTACAAAGATATTTGAAATTCCACAGTTCAGGAAGTAATAATAGTAAACAATTTGTGAAGGTTTATAACAATCATGATATCTCAGGTTTTATTGAAACCTATACCTGATAAACTAAAATTTTTATTACTCAAACCACGCACAAAAATAAATTCAGGAATTAATTTAGCTGCACATGGCCATGTTGCACTATAATATATTAGATACAGGCCTAAAAATATTTTGATGAGATGTATTGATAGTTTCTAAAGCTAAACACTCATGAAACCTTTACAGAAATGCAGATCATTACCTAAATATCTGAAAAATTATTTTCACTTGCAATGTATGTATATGGTTTCATTTAAAAGCTCTTTGATATCTTGTAATTTCTGAAACACTAATTCAGGCATTTGCTCTGCATTGAACAACTTACAGACCCTAGGAGTTCCTAACTCTCTTCACTCTTAAGGCTACTGTATTTCATTTAGCCTCATTATTTTCAATTACATGGCATAAAAGGGATTTCCAGCATGACACATGGGAAGACATGGACACAGCTTCTATAACTTGTGAGTGTACAAAGGGCATATAAGTGCTATTTGCCTGATGTTACACTGCAAAGACTGATGGTGGTGGGATGTCTTGTACCTGAATGGTTAGTAAGCTTCAAAATTATCTTCCATTTCCCATCTGTTTCTGTTTAAATTTGCAGATGTATTAGCACAACTCCAAAGTGTGCCTTGTTATTTTGACCCATTGCACTGTAATTTACATGAATAGGGAACAGAAAGAAGCTTCAATCAATAACTGGAATCAAAACAACCATGAAAATCTGGATCCAGATGCTCTGCACCCTATTGCTATAAAATAAACTTGTCCACATACAATTAGCCTGCAGTTTTAAATATTTGTCTCTTTAGACACATTTTGCACTATCCTTCAGATAAATATACCTGTAAGACATGAGGAATTGCTCTGAAAATCCACCTATACACAGCGCCTGTATGTGACTCTTTTAATGATGTTTGTGGTAGATTGGACCCAAGTTTGTACAGTTATGAGATTGTAATAAAAATAAGTAAAGCTCTTTAATAATTCACACCATGTGGACCGAAAGAAAGTTCCATAAAAAAAATAAAGCACTCTTGTCTCAGTTTCACAATATGAATGGGGATAAAAGCAGTAGCAAAATAAGCAAATATGTTTCTAATTGTGACCATTAGCAATAAGTTAAAAGTGGATGAGGTAAACCACTAATGAAACCAGTAGATTTTGGAACAATGAGTAGTTTCTATGTAAGCTTTCCTTATGTGTTGATTCAATTAGGGGTTCATCAAGTCTTTCTTCTGAATTGTCCTTTGGCTTTTTCCATGGTTAAATAATTTCAGATTGTTGTAGATTTACATAAATTTCACAGGTAAAACTATTCCTTAAGCTTGGAATTAAATCAACCTGTCTCTTACTGTATCTTTATGACATTGCAAAATATCTTACTTAAGGACTTTGTAAATATTTGGGTCTTCATTTTCCAAAAGAAAATGCATCAGACAACTGTCTTCAGCTTACTGAGACAGAAGCTTTGAGTTCAGGCAAGGGTACAAGTTTTTCCAGGTCCTTTCTACTGAGTCAAGATCCTAGATTCTGAATGTCTCCAGAAAAGCATAGATTTACAGACTCTATAACATTAAAGCTACTGAGTGTTTTACTGCAGTGAAACTAGAAAAAGGAAGGAGGTAAAAAAAGCAAAACCTCTAATGCTGTACTCAGTCTGTATATACTGTATATGAGTATATATACATACATGCACACACATGTACACATATAAATGTATATATATAAATCCTTACACACTTCAAAGAGGAAAATGGAATAGCCTTTAACATAGCACTTTCACTGCTGTCAAGCAGGAGAGTTGCTTGAGCCTTCATGAAAGACATTTTGACATTGGCTCTTTCCTGGCAAATTCTGTTGAGCTAGCAAGTTGGCATTTCCTAAAGAAATGTTTTCAGAAGCTTTCTAGTTAGAACACCAAACTGTTGCACGTTATAGGCATAACTTCTACCAATTTCAGCAGGAGTTGGAAGTGTCCATCTATACACTTAAGAATGAAGAAATAAAAGTGCTGGAATTTTGTAATTTACTTTTGTTGCACATGCAGCCCTCCTGCCAGGTGTTAGTGGTAGTAACCAGAACTGGGTTCAATAACATGTCTAGGGGACTCCCTTTAAAATAAACATAAATGGTGGCTTGGTCCCCCACCTAAAAAACCAACATTTAGGAATTTAATAATTTAACTTCTTACAGGTGTTCTTATCCTGCTGTAAGTATGCAGGAGTTCTGAGATTATGAAACAACAAAAAACTTTTATATAGGAAAATATAGTAAGTATATCGTTTCAAATAGTAAGGAAAACCCACATAGCATGTTAGGGGTATTGACAGCTTCACAGTTCCATCTGTTAGTCACACAGCTCTTTATGGTGCAACACTCTTTCTAATGGCAAAACAGCCAAACATCAGCTGGGACCTCAGATGATGTTACTCTGCAACACTTTGTCTTTATGAAAGATCTGCACTGGTCTTGTCATGGTGACAGGTTGGGGTTTTGTTTATTTGATAATCTGTTTTAATTTTGTGCTTTGGGTGTTTTGTTTTGTTTAATTGATTGGGGTTTTTCTGGTTGTTTTTTTTGGTTGTTGTTTTTTGTTTTGTTTTGTTTTGGTTTTTTTGCTTGTTTTCTTTTGTTTTGTTTTAAAAAGAAAAGTAAGACACAGACCTGCTGGAACAAGTCCAGAGGAGACCATGTAGATCAGAGGACTGGAGTACCTCCAGAATGAAGACAGGCTGTGGGAACTAGGTGATCTTTAAGTTCCCTTTCATCCCAAGCCATTCTATGATTCTATGTCAGATATAACATTTAGGGTGTCACCTTTTGGTTTTAGATGCTGCTGTTATTCTGCTCCTGTTAATTAATATCTTACAATATTGACTATTGGAAGTACTGTGCACCACTGCCCAAATTTCATGATAAAAAATTTACATAAAGAAATGGATAATTACCAACAGTTTTAAAACAGGAGAAATACTTGTTTCTCTATAAGAATGGAGAATTTATTAAACTATAAAACAGTGTTCTAGTTTAGGGAATATTAGTTAGCAGAATTGCCTTGCATGTGCTGCTGAGTTTTCTTTCTTAATTTCTGTTGTTTTTTTCAAGGCTTCATTAATTTTATGAAAATGGACAGCACAAATATTAAAACTATTATCATATGTTACAGTAGAATAATTAAAAGAAGAAAACAGTAAAAAAATGAGAAATAGAAAACATTTTGAGAAATTAGAAATGTCTGTCAGGAAATTATAAAATAAAATTCACTGAGACATGAATTCTAATGTACAAAGGGAGACTTAATCAGACACCCCCATTGCTTGTAAAGAAAGAATAATGAGAGTACATTTCAAAGGTGTTTGACTCAGATAGGAATTCATAGCACAGCATGATGGCTTAGGTGGATGTGATATTGGTCTGTCTGGGAACATCCCGTTGTGTCTCCTTGAATATAAGTGATCACACTGCAGCACAGGGACCATTCAAAAGGATGCAGACAAATTGGAAAGGACTTCACAGATGTGAAAGGAAATATATGAGGCCAGATGTTGATTAAGGAGTGTTGTGCTTTTGTTGGCTCAGTTTAGAAGTTAAATCCATACACATACAGCATAAATACATAAACACAAGGGGGAAAGAATTCTTGCTTGCTGAAATACAGGAAAACACAATTGAAAGTGCTTTAGAAGGGAGTTAAAAGATAAGAGGAACAGCAGGGAATATCTCTCGCACTAGAAGAGTCTTGTGGGCGAGATGAAAGGATCTTTTTCACCTGAAGTACTTAGAACACACTTGCATGGAGGGAGGTAGTCTCACACCCCTGTGGTTTCATGAAGGAGAGAGTTTGGGAATTTTGGACCAAAATTCTATTTAATAGAAGAATGGTGTTATCAGATATGGCCATCATTTAGGGAACTGGGCATTGTTCCAGGGCAGATTTGGAATGACTTTGCTACAAGCTGAAATTCTCTCACCCTTGTTTAACCATCTTCGTGCGACATTGAATTAATTGTCAATGTGAAAACAGCAGACCCACTAATTATTATGGATTTTTTTTAATTTATACTCATTTTATCAGCTAATGAAAGTGACTGTGACTAGGTTGCCATGTGAACCCTGATGGACATATAATGCTGGCACAGAAGTCCAGAGTGCTGTTTGTTATCGGTGGTTATTGTTAAAGCTACAGGCAACTAGATGAGCTGTGGGGCTGACCCTGGCCTGAAATGATGTTAACAGAACAAAGCAAAGCAAATTGCTCAATGACATGAGAAATTGCTTGACATAGCCGATAGCAATGTAAGAAGTTCAAGAAAATAGCAAACATTACTGGGAGAAGGGCTGGCTTTCATCGGTGGTTCAAGGGGCGTTCTGTGAGGAGCAACCAAACGGAGATAATTGAATTATGTCTGAACTGGGTACTAATCCAGTCTTTGGGGAGGAGTCCTGCATTTGACTGTCCCAGCCTTACCAGTAAAATAAATCCAAATTGTTCTTATGACCATATCACATGAGTTGAATCTTCTTCCATGGTCAGAAAGGTTGGGGTACTAGAAGAAACTTTTCCAAGCTGTTATCACCAGGATGGTCCCCACTACAGTCTCAACAGCACTGATATATATCTATTCACTGCTCTCTAACAGCTATCAGTATAGAAGACAGCCAAATTAAAGCTGTATCTATTCTGATTGTAAAATAAATTTGCCCTAAACATCAGTTGGAACTTACAATATGGAAGACTGAATCCACTCTTAGTTTTAAAACATTCTTGAGGATTTAGAACTTGTTCTGATTTTCATATAACAGTATTAGAAACATTTCTAAGTCTATAATCTACAAAATAGTGCCAGCAAGTGCTAGAGCAGTAAGAAGAATAATAACAATAGCAACAGTAATAACAATAAAAATGGAAGAGCATCAGCCACAAGTAACCACATAAAGAAGAATATTCAAGACAACCAGAGCTCAGAGGCAAGAATTAAAAGGGTTAAATCACTGGGATAGTAGACAGCCTTATTTGATCACACTTGTCTTTCACCACTGTCCATCAACAAATTAATCTGTAAGGCTGAGCTCCATGCACATGTTTGCACCTCACTCAGCTATTAGGCTACTCTGGGAAGTCTGGTTAAGCAGAGTAGGGCTGTCACAGAAGTTTTTATATGACTGACTGACATTTATACCTAGCATGTCCCACAGGCTTTATAAATAGAACACTCTTTAGTGACAGTAATGTTACATCTTGGTGGGTGAACATGATACAGCCATGGTGAAAAAGAGAAATAGATTAAAGAACTTTGGAAATGAAATCCTATTTTTCTGGAAAGAATGATTTTGTCCTGGATTATCCTGGGGAGAGTCAGTTGTCCTGGTTTTTATTTCTTTCTTTTTTCCCTTAAATAAAATTAAAAACGTGCTGAGTTCTTTAACTTCCATTTGAAACCACATCAGAGCTGAGCAGAAGCAACCTTGTTTTTTATCAAGATTTGATCTTAAGCAATCGGGGGAGATATCTGGATTACTGATCAGAGCTACTCCATTGCTCAGCATAACACATTTGTCTGCCTTCCATTTTGTAGCAATTGGCCTTCATCCAACTTCAAAGTAAACCATCCTGATTTTTTTTTTTTTAAGAAAATGCAAGCTGTATTAATTTACAGTAAGAATCATGGCATTATTTCAGAATTACCTCCACGTTCCTGGTCTGTATTCTGAAAGGAATGCCAATAATAGGTCTAATGCAAACCCCTTGATGTTTGTGGGGATCCTCCACGTGAGTACATTAAGCCTTTAATCAATCCCATTGGAGAAATGTGCATGCCTTTGCACTATGCATTTATGCCTAGTCACAGTTTCCTAAGTGCTGCCTTTGCTTTTGAAAATATGTAAAAAAGCTGGTTTGGGAGGTGAAGTTTGTCTGGATGCCATTCTGCTACAGACAAAGCCAGAAAAATCCTGAATGAGCTCCAGGAAGAGTGAAATTTGCCAAGACACTAGCTGAAGCAGGAGGTTCCAATTTGTTTGGACACTGAAGTAATATGCGCATCAGAGCTTCTGAGGGAGCAGGAAGAAGGGAAGAGAGCACAGGATACTTGAGCATGAGTGAATACAGTGTTTGCTCTTATCTCTTTGAACTTTTTGGCTCCATTAAAATATAAAACAGATCCTTGGCTGTGTTGAGGGCAGTGCAGCAATTGAGGTGGTGGCAGCGGCTGCGCATCTTCACAACCTGTTTGCAAGAAGAGAAGACAGGTGCATTGATAGCCCAAAACAGGAAAGTAACCAGCCCGGAGCTGATGGCTGGATAGTCCAGAGATGGATAATTGCAGCTTAATTTTCCGGGTGCATTTTGACTGAAGTAGGTTTAGAGACCATGAAACGTGAATTCAGTGCTCTGGGCAGGTAGGGTAGGAACATTGAAGAAGGGACAAGGAATATATTGACTTCTGAGGCTTCCTCATTCTATAGTCAAAGGAAGAACTAAGCTTCTCAGAGGATTATTAATTCCTTATAAAATAGGTATTCCAGAGGTGTGAGGAGCATCACTTTATAGCACATCCCTTTTCTCCCCTCTGTAGAGGAAAATTTGATATCTTGCTTAGATTTACCAGATGAGTTTGAAACAAAGCTAGGCTTCAAGACAAACTCTATTTGAATGAAACGAGCTATAATTAGCTGACTGTTTTCTCCCTGGTATTTTCTTATTTCTCTGGAATCATGCTCTGTGTTCTAATATATGAAAGTATTAGAAGTATTTAAATGAAAGTTAAGGATAATACATTCCCTGGAAAATCATATTTGATTTATTTGGGACCCTCTGAAAACTAAGCTTTTTCTGGGAAGAGCTTTAAAAGAAAGAAGCACATTAAATATGTCTGGTGAGTCCTATTTTTCATGGATATACTGCTTTGGTAGGGTAGTAGGATAGAAAGGGCTGAGGAGGTTGAGTAAACCATTTTGGTTTTACAAACGGATGTAAGTGCAATGACTGGGCATTAATTTAAACTGTGGGACCAAATTCAACGTTTAAAAGTGTGAAATAATGGAAAGAGGATATTTCCCTCTTGGCTATGCATGTATTGCCACAAGGGGGTTTGAGCTAGCTCTTACATCAGTCAGAAAAAAAAAAAAAAAAATGAAGATGTTTGAATCTTGTTTAGAAGCAATTGACAAAGGAGATGGAATAGAACAAACTTTCAGGAAAGGACAGAGGAGCATAGAGGTTTTCAAGTCTCTGATGTTCTTGAGCTTGGAATGTCCCATCTTCCCCTGCAACAAAAATGTCAACTAAATTAAAAAGCAGCAAGGGTGAGCAAGAAAGTAAAGGCAAATGGAAGTAAATAGTAATGACAAATAGTAAATAGCAAACGAAATAGTAAATGAAATAGTAAATAGTAATGACATCTCTATTTGTGTGGAAAAGATATATGCTATCCTGAAACAAAAAACTTTAATTTAGGCAGACTGATACTGGCATGTACTACCACAAAGACTTAAAGTAGAACCCATGAGAAAAAGCTGCAGAGATGAAAAGAAAAACTTGCTGAATGGTACAATAATTTAATTTTTAAGTGAACCAGCCTTATTTCTCTCATAAATATTCTGATTTTGGCACAAAATTTTTTATCAAGCCTACATTAAGCTTTAATTTTTCATTAAAAAAAAAGAAATAATAGGGAAAATATTTTCTTTAAAAAGTGAAAATAAGTAAGAAAAAAGCTGAAAACATTCTTCAGGAAAATAAAGTAACTTTCATAACTGTTATTTTCGCAAGGGTTAAGAAATTCAAGATTTTAATGTGTTTTGGCATATTCTTCAGTAGTTTTGTTCAATGGTAGTGATCCATCAGAGATATTTTGTGTCCTGTGTCTTAATTCTGAAGACGTAAAAACAGCTTGTATAAAACTACATATGGAAAGTTATAGCTGCAGGGCAGACAAATGTTGTGGCTGATCCTTGAGGCTCTTTTAGCTCCAAAGGTAGAGGTTTCAGCTCTAGGTTCAAGAGAAAATTCTGTGTGGAAAAACAATCCAGAAGAGAGAGGAGGAGAGAGCAAGATATCAGTGAGCAAGAAATTGAAGACTTAAAGCTGGAGTAGGAACAAGGAAAAATGGGAGCATAAAACAGAGACAAAATTATACCTGGGACATAAGGACAGGGAGAAGGGTAAGTGAATAAATGAGTAGGAATTGGAACTTGCATTTAAAATTATATAATATAATGAAAACAATGTAAGAGATCTTAAAAATTAGCATAGTCCAGAGATACTCAGTTAGAAAAATAAGCAAAAGGCTGTGATGAGATCTGAGCAGAGAGGAGATGAATCTGAGCCCATTCAGTCCAACCACCAATTCCTCTTGGAGCCTGAGCTGAATTTGGAGTAAATTCCAAACCCCAAGTTTTTCATTTTGGTTCCAAAATAAGATCTGGCAACTCTCAACAGGAAAGGATTTATTTTCTTCTCTACCCCCAACCAGGGAAAAGTCAAAATGTGAGGGCAGAGTGTGGGATGTTGAAGGAGAGTTGGTCAGTGGAAAAGCAGAAAACAATTTGGTAGAAACTGCAAGTAGAAAGGGTCAAAATGAGAAACCTCTATGGGAACCCAGGCAGTAATGCACCACTAAATTATGAATGGGGAGAGAGAGGCAAATGTTATGTTAAAGAAACTGAACTTCCTGTGCTTTCAAGTTGTGGTCATAGCAAAATCTGGACTTACTAAATAGGTTGCATTTGCCTTGTAGGGTTCCACGACATAAATTAAATGACACATGTAACATGCCACTCTGAAATGTGAAATTATTGTAGAATGAGAATTTGAACAATGAGAAACAGCTTCCTCTTCCACTTGAAATTTCCTGTGCAAAAAGGCCTCAAGATTTGTTTCTTTTTATAACAGTTACATGTAAATAGGCCCAAGTGTCTTAATCAAGGTTTCTTGTTCCATAAACTTCAATAACTTCACATACATAAAGTTTTTAAGTAGGGTTAAGGAAGAATTATACATTATGATTTTATTTACAAAAACACCAATATTATTACTTAAAGGACCAAAAGAATTTTCCCCTGATAACATCAAAGGAGTGGATCTTCAAAGAGAATTCCTATATGTAGTAAAACTGAGAAAATCCCAATTCTTAGCTAGCAGAGCTAACTTAAAATAGTTAGAAACTGGCCACTAATTTTGCTCTCCCCTTACAGATTTTTGTCCTTCAAGAATTACAGAAAGTGCATTACTGTTGAAAAATACATAAAGCCCTACTGAAGTATGCCTCTTGTGACATTTACTGAGCTTGTGGAAGTCCCACCTTGTAATGTAATTATAAAAACTACTTCTTGTCCTGAATTTGCCATCTATAAATCTCTAACCACCTTCCTGGAGGACAGTATCATTGCCTTTTGACAGATGGTGAGACTAAGGAGTAGTAAAATAAAGCAAGTTACCCAAGATCACCCCAAAAGAGCACCGACTCCCACTGCTTGTCCAGTTCAGAAGTCATGTTAGAAAAAAATACAGAGGCAAGGCTGCAGAGGTGGTCTGAAGCATTCTGTCTACAGAATTACTTCTGCAAATTTGTGGTGGAGGTAGGAAGTGGTATGGATAAGTTTGGACTGAGAGAAAACGCTCTGCTCCTCTATGCAGACTAGACCCATCCTATTAGTCTGGATTTCAGCCACTTTCACAGAAAAGAAATATATTTAACAGGGGCTACTGAAGGAGGAGAAGTGGGAGGATTAGATACATGAATCCTAAAACATACTAACATGCTTTTTATACATTTGCACTCTGAAAGCTGAGCTTTGGGTTTTTTGATGCAACTGGTTTGTGGCAAGAGCTGAGCAAGTGACGTTTGTCAGCCCTGCTAAGAAGCCCAGCAATAAGTCACTACAGAAATATTTATTACCTACTGGTAACCACTGGTAATTGCTGAAAAAACAACCTGGAAGACACGTCTCTGCTCTTGCTGGAACGACTCACCATGATGTAATTCCCTAAGCACCTCCACTAGGAGACAGTAGTAAAAACTTATGAACATGTTCTCCCTGTTAACATTCTTTCCTTCTCCCTTTAATATAGCTAAAAGAAAAAAAATAACTTTGTGCAACCATAAATTCACTACAAAACAAAATAGGTTGCTCTAAGTGGGCACAGCACGTGTTAGAAAGTCCTATAATGTAACAGTACTGCAATTTTTTTCATCTTCTGTTGTCAAGGAATTTAATTCACAAATATATTACCCATTTAGTGTTTAAAGGCATTAGCAGGGAAATGGACTCAGTTGTCTAATTGCTGTCATTGTCAATCTGATAGAGATGAAATAATACAAAGTCTCTGTTTTGGGCAATATTGACCTGGTATTTGAGAAAGCTCTCAAGAAATTAATGCATCTTTTGCAACAGTAAAAAATAACAAAAAATTGAGGCTTGGTGAGATGCTGTTCTCCACTGCCTGCAGCCTACACTTCCTCCCTTCAGCCCCATTCAGTACAAAGAGCAAAGACACCTCCATGTTCAGAACAGCCAAAATATCATATTGGCCAACATTTGGGCAAAATCACAGCTGCAGAACATAGGTCTGTTACCTCTCAGAGGCAAACTGTTCTCCTAACAGGGCAATTCTTTAATTACCATTCCTCTTCCCCCTCTCTCCCCCCAAGAACACTCAGTAATTCCCAGCTCATCTGGCTAGTTTCAAACCCGTATTTACACCAACTGGTTAGTTTTGTTCTATTAGCTCTCAGACCATTTAAACCATCTGGTTTTCCTCTAGCATGTCCTAGACCCCTGACCTGAGTGATCTCTACATTTGATGTTAGTCCATGTCTGAAGTAACTGTTTTTAGAGGTGACAATCCCAATTTCACTCACTGGTGTGGGCACGGTCCCAGACCATGCTGGTTACATGATGCCTGTGCATCTTCTCCCCTGCACCACCTCCTGCCACATTTGACCAGGGTTATACAATCCCTGCTACACATGGTACATCAATAGAGAATATGCACGTTTTAACCACAAAAATGATCTTGAGTTCTAGTGTGCTTTATGTCTCTTATGCTATTTAACTAGCTACAAAATTGTGATATTTTTTCCAGGAACAATCTTACAACAGAGTGTGCCTGGGTTTGATTTCTAGGGATTCTTGCTAAAATTCTTATATGACATCATCTCAGGCCCTCACCCAGAAACCTGGGAAAATAAATTGCCCGGTCTGGGTGCTCAGAAAAAGAAGTAGTTCCTCGTTTAAAAACAATAAGTTTACATAAAGGGAGTTAAATGAACGGTTTTATCAGGGGGACAGGCTTCCTAAAACATTACCTTGGGAAACTTCAGTAACTAACAGAAGGTGAGACTGCTGTCCCCAAGGCCCAGCCCTGGCCCTGAACTTTTCCTACAGCAGCAAGGGGTGGTCAAGGTTATGGGCACTGTCCTCCCCCCTTCAGTTACATCCAGCTCACACAACTCATTATCCTGGCTCAAAATCCAATTTGAGGGCAGTTTAAATCTTCTGGCCCAAGTCAGAGGCAATCAGTTTGTAGTAGTGTGTGGGCTGTATGGGATCCTCAAAGGCAGGTTACTTTATCATAGGCAGCTTCGAAGGAGGAGGCAGGAGGTGGGATAAATTGTTCTGGCAATGTTGAAGTTTGCCCCCTAACATTATGTTTTCCCTCCATTACAACTTTCTTCATCCTTCTCCCCATGAGTCCATGAGTCCATTTCTGAAAAAACACACAGCTTTGCTGGACACAGATGCACTCAGTGTATAACCTGGAATTCTGGGACTGCTGGATGGAGCTTGATCAAACACACAGATGTGGCAGAGAGAGATGTCACACAGGGTTCTCCACTGCTGGTTTCAGGGCGTGATCACCCACCCTAGAAGGCTGCCCCACTTAGAGTGTGTAGCTTCTGTATGTGTAAGAGTTAAGAGTTGTGTCGCTTCTGTGAGCTTTTCTACCCATGCCCAATAAAAAGACCAGGCCTGTCTTGCCAGAGAGGAGGTGTCAATGAAATCTGCAGGTTGACAACTGGTTAAGGTGAATTCCATCCTTACACAACCAACTCACTGAGTCTCTCCTGCTTGCCACCTCATCTCGTCTTGCCTTCCCATCAGAGCCACATTTTGCCATGATTCTGCTGCCAGAGAATCAGTCTCCTCTGCAATACAAATGTCCAATGGGCCAGTTCTTACAAGTTCTTTAGAATTTTTAGATAGAAATCAGGGATATCTTATGGGAAATATTGACTGAAAATTAGGTTGGGTTTTTGGGTTTTTTTAAAGACACTTGAATCTTTTCGTTTGCAGTGAGGCAGCTGTAACCTGAAGTGTTACTAAAGGGCCCAGTTTTCACTAAATGGACCCAGTTTCCAAAAATATTCTGTTCTTTTTTTTCTTCTATTTTATTCTGCCAACATTTTTATGAAAAGGCATTTTCTACATCCTGTAACTCAGGTAAATCTCAGTATAATTACATGTGAAGGAAAAGCCCTTTTCTAACCCAGGAGAAAATCAAAATGGGAAAATCAAAGGCTTTTTTTGCCGAAAAGAAAAAAAGTGAGAATATTTCCATACAAGGTCACCATTACCTAAATAAATCACAGCCAGCTTCACACTCCAGACTGTATTTATATTTTGAGCCAGGGAACATCTGTTTAATAGTGGGTGGTCATGTAACAGTTTCGTAGACAACAGGGCCATCCGACTACTCTTGGAGTTGTCAGAAAGGGACTTACCATGAAGTCAGTGAGTTGTAAATGGGAGAAAAGTAGACCCCACTGTTCTGGAAGGTTGTCTTCTCAGAAGCTGAGGAAAACTGCACACCAGAAACTACATAGCAAAAGACAGATTGTCCAGAAATTTTTTTATTTAAAATGTAAAGTACAAACTAGAATTCCACAACAGTTCTAAAGTAATAGCTGCAGCATTTTCTGCATAAATACAAGAGAGAGAGACTCAAGGTATGTCAGTGGCTTCCCAAGGCAGCAGAGTGCTATCTGTCACTATCTCCCCATGGTTGGATGAGGAGCACAGAGAAGGCACAGACCCTGAGAGTTTTTACCTATACCTTACACAGGTCAGGCACCTTGGTAAAGAATTAGCACAGAAAATAAATACAGTATAATTTTGGGTGTCCTGAGACTAAAAGTAGAGACATTACTAGAGCTAAACACTGCCATTGTCCCTAATCCGTTTCCCCCAGTCTGCTGCCACTTGGAGACACATCTAACTTCACTGACTATGGAGGGGCCTTAGTGGAGCTATATCCCTTTCCACAGCTCCCAAGGAACCAGGAACATGAAATGTCACAGGGAACAGAAGAAGAGATCATTGTTGAATACTTCCTTCTGTGTATCTGAGATGCTTCATTTATTTGTCAGATTGTGTCTTCCTTATTTTAGAATTTTTCTCTGAAAGTCTATGTCTGCTTATTTCACTTCAGGAGGTCAGAGAAGGCAGGAAAAAGGCAAAAATGATGCCTGTAACAGAGATGCCTTTCACTCTAAAATATTTCTGCTGAAACCTTCTTCTGAAATATAAATATCCTTATACTTGGTCCTGTGCTTTCTCCTCCTGAATGGATCAAATCCATCCTGCCACAGAGGGTCAGTGTATTTTTCATCAAACTGTCTTTGATTAAACAGTTTTTGGTAAATAGAAAAACTTGCATTTTCCATCACTTTTACTTCAAGTGAGTCTCTGTTACCAGAATAAAGAGTGTACCTTTCCCATGATAAATCCGAGCCAGGTAATCCTTTCCTATCTCACCCAAAGTGCAGGCATTAAAAGCATCTAATTGCAGATATCTTGTTGCTATTAACTGTACAGTAGGGTTGTGTATTAGAATTGGTTTTGCTGCCTTGGAATTGGAAGTCCATTTCGTACAAGGTTACTCTGCCAGAATGCTAAGAAAATGCTTCAAGACTGAAGATAAACCCTTCATTTTCCAAGAATCCCAAAACTGTAGGCATGAAAAGGTCCGCAAACTGTTCATTGTCATAAGGCCTGAGGCATTCTGTTACTGACAGGCTCAGAACTGAAAATTTTTGATGAATTTTAGATGTAGATGTCTTCTAACTTTAGGTACAGGTAACTCTCATATATGTGTTTGAAGGCTCATTAATCCCTAAATCTTGCTTAATTTCTTTTGTGTGACTAAGAAATTTCATTAAAAGGACAGAACATGACAACAATCTATCTTATACTGAGGGAGCAGTGAAAAATACACACTTGTGAAACAATTCTACGGGGTGAAAAAAAAAAAGAAACTGCTATGAAAAGAAAAAAATGGTCCATTTTTTATATTTCCTTTGCTGTTTCAGTTACCTGGATATGAATGGCCCTTATTGAAAAATTAATAACAAGAGCTTAGATGGGAAATATCCATAGGATTTTGTATATAAACCACTCTTGTCTAAAGGTCCTGATCAAACAGCTGGTAGATATTAGGGACCAGCACTCCCTGTACACAATAAATAAGTACTATAGTATCCTACAGAGGTATCCTAGAACACTGTAGTAGCATTGTTTTGGGCTGCATGAGGATAATCTCAGTTCTTATAAGACATCATAACTATATTGATCAGTGCTGATTTAAACCAGTTGTGGATCAGACATAGGGAGAGGTGGATTTACCTTAGTTAACTCGAAAGGAGATGCCACAATCATCATCAGGACCGAGATGCAATTTCCTCAACCTCTTTTAGATTGCAGATCTTTTAGATGCCTCCATAGGCTCAGACTTGTTGCCTTCTTGCAGTGCCTGTTTCTCACCTTTGACCATGAAGGCATCCCAGGGTGATCAGCTCAAATGCAGGCATCTGCACTGCGGGGTGTTTTATTGTAAGTGGAACAGAATGAAGTCAAGATTCACTGAGAGAATTGTATCAGACTCATAATTTCTGAGTAGAAGTCCAGCAAAGAGCGGGTAAGCATTATTTAAGTTCTACTTAAACCTCAAAGTAGACAGCCGGCGCACACATGAGCTCTCACATGGGAGCCCTGCACTTGGGATCATTTCAGCACTGCACAAGTAGCCCTTCTCTCCTGTCTGCGTGGGAGTGTAACGTGTACTATTACAAACATTGTTGTGATAACAGGGATTCTCCAACCATCTGCTGTGGCCAAGTTTCAATAACCTGGGAGACGCCACATGACAAAATCACCCCTGACATGTTCTGGTGCGGTTAGGCTGATTTTGGCCCTATGCATGTCAGACAGAAGTTTGTAATAAGGTTTCCTTGTTCACTTCTCTGACAATCTGCTTCAACCATTCTCAGAAATAACTGCTAACGGCAGATTCACTCCCACTGTTCAGCTTCTCTTTTTCTTTTAAACTGAACCAGACATGAGAGACAATGTAAAACCCTCAAAGTAACTCTAATCCATTTCCAAAAGATGCTTCAGATTGTACGGTAGCCCAGGATTCTGTTTTAAATAAACCCATGCTCATGCTCTTTGCAACTGAGTATTTCTAACGTAAGTGCCTGCGAGGAGGAGGGGAGAGAGGTTCATTAATAATCATGATGGTTTCAGTATTGTTGCATAACTCAGTCAATTTGATCATCCTCTGGGCTTTATCAGGTTTGCTTTATTGCAGTTTGCTTGTGCCTGTGCAGTTCCCATTTTGGGGAGTTGTAGTTCCTGGGAGCTTTCACGCTATCCCCACTTCCAAGCGCCGTAAAGCGGCGGCCTGCTGTTTTAATCACGCCTCTCTTTCTCCAATGTTGTTTGCGCCCTGGTACAACCCATCTGCCTCAGATCGAGTGCTCCACTGGGGCTGCACACATCTGCCAGCCAGATTACCTTCGTACACAATTACTCAATCCACCGTAAGGCTCTTTAATAGGAAACAAGTGTGACAACGGCAAGCCTTTTTTCTCTCACTCTCTCTGTTTCCCTCTCTCCCCCTCTCTTTTTATTTTTTTTTTCTTTCAACCACATAGTCAAACCGCCCTAATAGAGATGAAGCTTGATAGATCCACCCAGGTGTAGGTGAAATGGTAGAGCCTCAAGCGTAATAGATGCCGTGCTCTTGTGCTGAAGTTCAGCCCCGTGTCCTGAAGGGTTGTCTGGCAGCACAGAGATGGGTTGCTCTTTGCACAGTTAAAAAGTCAATGTGCTTTCTCCAGCTCACATGTATGACTAATTTAGAAAGCAACCTGGATCTAGGTGAGCGCTGCAGAACTGCCTCTTCTCTTCAGTGCACGGACAAAGCACAGCACACAGTAAGTGGAGAATTTGTATTTACTCATTTTACTTGGGAATTAATAACTGTGTTTACTTTTGAGGGACTCCTCCAAAGGCTGGTGCAGAAATGAAGCAGAATAATGTTTGCATGCATATCCCTTGTGTATATCTTCCTGTTTCATTTTATGCTGTGCCCTTGTCCTGCCACTTCAGCCTGATTACTCAGCCCATACAGCTGGGCTGAGGCAACTTTCTTATCTAAAACTGAGCTATAAATGGTGTCGGTAGCAGTGGGTCTATCTCTCTGTTAAAGGATGCATCTGTGCAATATCTGATTTCTGACCAGAAGTAGGGTTTAATCACTTTCATTAAAAAATGAATAAATGAAAACATTTAAACTAAGAAAGTGAAATATTCCAAACCCCCTTTTTTTTTTTTTTTTTTTTTTTTTTTTGGTGGGGTTGGGGGGAGGGAGGGGTTTGAGAGTGAGGAGGGAAAGGAGGAAACAAGAATTAGAAATGTTAGTTATTAAAAAGGGAAGTCATTTAATATGAAAAAGAAAGCTGCATTATTTTGTTTACCAAACCATTAATTCAAAAATACTGAGCATGTTGCCAAACTCACAAACTGTATAAACTACAGTGATAGTAATGCTTGAAAAAAAAAAAAAAAAAAAAAAAGAAGGTTGCTTGTCTAAAATGCAAGAGGCATATTAGAACCAGATGTACAGAATCTCAACTTTGAATACTTAGTCTTTCATGCTTGGTTTAAAGCAGCCTTAAAATTGCCTTTACTTTGCATTTACAACTTTGGATTCGCTGTTAAACTGCACTTGAACTTGAAGTCAAGATTTGATCTTAGCAAGCGCATATTATTCAAGCCTCCTACCAGAGATTTACTTTGCTATTGGGAGTCTGTTTACTACTGTACTGTATATCCTGAAGGACATTAACAAGCTTTCTGTGATGGACTTTCAGGTGGAATGTGAAATGTAAAAGAATGTGTCCGTTGCATATACAGAATATTCTCTCTGAGAAATAAACACATGCATTATAAAAGGGATTTGCCAGCACCTCAAGCAGATGATGGTACACTAGAAGAATGCACAGAAGTATGTCTGAATTTATTTTCTGGGGGATCCAATGAGATGACACTTCTCACTTTAGACTTAATTTATTCTGAAATATTACTCAGGTTGGAAGCTGTTGTCAACACTGGAAGTGAAAGAAATGAGTCTGCACAGTTATGCCTATAAAATGTTTTCAGTAGTCTTTCTTTCTGCAGAAGAGTTATTCTCTTTGCTCTTGGACAGACAATTATATATGGTTCTTTTAATTAGCTGTGTCATGGGGCTGCTACAGTTATCCTTTGTGCATGATAGCCATTAGCCTGATCTGCTGCTGAAAACATCCAGTCTGTTAACACCAAGATTCTAAATATGGCAATTCAAAAGTGGAGAGTTTGGGAAGGTAAAATAATCATTCCAGATGAAATATTTTGAACTGTAGTTGCTGGCATCAGGCAGTGGTCAATGTCTACCCCCTACAGGGAGAGAATCTAATTTCATTGTCTCTCTCATTCATGAGCACTGTAAGAGTTCCAACTCTTATGCTTGAGTATGGAAGTTATTCTCTGGCTCCAGCAACTGCCTTGTAATGGCTGGGACAAACTGTGATTAGCAGAAAGTCATTTACAAAGAACTAATAAATAGCATAACTAATAAATAACAGTAGGCATTTTCTCTTTCTAAATTGAACCCAGTGGAAAATGGCTTTTAGACTTCAAAAGCCATAGTCAGCAGTGCCTTCTTTCATAGTTACAAAGTCCAAGAATGAGTTCACAAAACATTTCTGATTACCTTAAGTTGAGGAAAAGTCTAAAATTCTCAGCATCCAGAACTCCAACATTAACTCAGCTGCAGAATGTATGGATCTTGAATACAACTTTTCAACAAGGCACAGATAATATTGCTGTGTAAAACATGGCCCTAAGACATGAGGTTAAGGTACAACCTAGTACAAGTGAGGTGGCAGAGTTATGGGACAGATCGTTTGGGTGAAATTCACATCTATTCTAACAAATTTTTAGTGGTATTTCATAAATGGCTTTCAAGGCAACCCATTGCTCCGTAAAGTGTTTAGGGCTGGAAGAAAAAAAGGATGATGATGCTACCAACTTATGTTTCAATTTATATAAACATACCTGATAAAATTTATGCCAGTTTGTTGGTTTATTTAATTCAAGAAAACTAAAGAAACATCATGTGTTTTGATCATATGTGCTGTGTTAGCTATTTTGTTTTAACATATTTTTAATTCAGACATTACACATTTGCATTTAAGTTACACCACCATTTACTACTTTGTAGTGCATTTTAGCAACAGAACAACTTTTAAATATTTTAAGTAAGCATCATGTCCTTCCTTCTTTTCCCATTTATCATATTATGAGTTTTGAGTGTGTGCAGAGTAACAATCTAACCTTCTTTCTCTCTTTTACCATCTTTCTTATATATGCACTAACACATACACATATAACCACAAGAAATATTATGTCCTATGCATCTGCACACTTTGAAATGGAATTTTGGATCTTTCAAGACCTTTTCTGTTGGCTTCAGAGCCCAAATAATTTCAACAATAAAAAAATATGGCTCTTCTATATTATAAAGCTGAATCTTGACCTCAGCTACTACAACTCATGACTAACAGAGTTTTGAGTTTATGTCCTTATTATTCTTACCCAAAAGAGAGCAAGGATCTGAAAGAAAACCAATCCAGATCATATAGAACATGTTATTTACTTAATTGTTCAGACCTAAATTTTTCCTTATTAGGCCTTTTGTTTAAAGGGATGAATACAACCCTGGGTGGCTTAGTTTAGGCAAAGACTTTTGAGATTTTTTGCTATATGAGTTCCACGTTCAAAAAAGAGCCCAATGGCAAATTGTCAGTTATGCTTCAGCTTTATAATGGAAGCATAGTGCCTAACACATCAGTTAACTATAGTAATAAAGAATTTGTTAATTACTCAGTAGTCATTTCGAAAATTTTGTTAATAAACATAATCTTACTATACTGTTTACTAACTAAACCACTACAGACAGAAGTATTAACCACATCTTTTTTCTTTCTATAACCAGCATTTCAGCAGAAGGCTTTAATTTCACTCCCACTTGCAAGTGTAGTGGAAGCTATTGGTATTGTATGACAAACTGAATCCTGTTTTATCTTCTTTGGTACTATTACTCATGGCTGCTAAAGATTTAATGAGTCTTAAACTAAAAAAGATGTAGAAAAATTGCTTATAGGCATAACAATGTGTTACTGATGAGCATCAAAAGATTACCAAGACATTAGCTAGGGTTACAGGAAAACCTCAAATAGTGTATGTTCCACAAATCTAAAATATTTTCCATAAGCAATCACTGATGAAAGTTCCTCTTCATCTGTATTATTATTCTTCATATAAAGGATCAATCATAAGCTAGTTCAGATCCTTTTTCTGCTAAGTCCAGTGTGCTGCAGGTATAGCCAGCAAGCCTTGCTAGTACTATAAACATTAAAATCTCATCAATAATTTGCACCAATGCCCAGCAAAATTGCAAATTTTACTTTCCAAAGTCTTCGGTGCTTCTGTGAATTTATGTAGGCTTGAACACAGTTTGATTTTCTTTCTTCTTACATTAAGTAAATATCAATGCTGATTTGATGCATGAACTGCTACTTAAGAGGGCATTTTGGGTACTGCCATGGAAACTAAGCCTTTGATCCAGAAAGCTTAAGTCCAGTGATAATTAGGTTTTTGATAGTGAATGTCTGACACATACTTTTTAAATAAGGTTTAATACCAAGTAGGTCTGATTTAAAGATAAGTATTTTAAGAATCTGGATAGAATAAGATTTCTTGCTGAAGTCTATATTAAAACTAAATCACCTTAATTATAAAAAAATGGTTTTCAAAAGTTCTAGTAGAGTCAGACTATATTATATTTTGTGTCTTGCTGCTCTATATCAACATGAAAGCCTTAAAATACCATAAAGCTGTTCTTTTTGCTTATTTAACTCATTGGTATCACAGTAAAGAGGTGTTGATTTGTTGATTGTTGATAATTTTGCTCCTAATATATAGACTTGCAGATGTTCACATAAAGTGCCTGTATGAAATAATGCTGTCATTCTGATTTATCATTCTGATACTTTAGTACCAGTTCGTGAAGTGGTCTTTCTCATAATTAATGGTAGGTTGATCTTCAAAGGAGCTTAGATGCTGATGGCAGCAGTTACAAATATTCAGGAATAATGGAAGTTAAACTTCAGGAAGAAATAGAAAATCATGCCTTTCTAGAGGCAAGCTGCATACTACCCTTTTTCTCCTATGAGGCATTGGAGTGCAAATGTTATTAAAACAAACAGCAAAGGAGTGCATTTTAAGAGCACCATGCCTCTCTCCTTCTCCTAAAAATGTGACTTCACTTGAAATGATTAATGGGAAAGGCTTTCTGGGGTTTTTTACTGCTGTTCTTTAAAGGGTGATAAAGATATATGAACCCCATGATATGCACAAATCCCATGCACAATGACTATGAGTTTGATTCAGTAGCTTGCACTCTGGTGTAAAACCTCAGAAAACAGTGGTAAGGAAGCCATGAATCAGAATAATTTATTTTTCATTATTTTTTTTCCTTTAAATTTAAAAGTGAAAAAAAATATTCAGCCAGGCTAGATTATCTTGTGGTTTTTTACCAAATCTTATTTTGGATTTACTATTTTAAATTTAATTTAGGTGTTATCTCAATTTCTTCCTTAGCGCTAACAGCAGGGCACAATTTTTATTTTGATTGGTTTTAAAGTAACACCAGCTACGAGTTTTGTTACTCTGACAACTTTGAAATTCAAAAACCTGTAAAACTGGGGCAAATTGGCCAACAGTACTGCACAAAGGAAGGACTGAGGTCAAAAATTAGTTTGTTACATTTCCAGAATGTTGTACTGAACTTTAAAAGCCCCATGAATGTAAACCAGTCTTTGAAATATCCACACAGCAAATACACTTGGTGCATGTCACAGATGTGGGTCATACCTGTATAACAATATTAGTGTTATCCTCAAAATTTACACTGTATAAAATGAAAGGCATTGTACAACATAATGTGATTTCCACTGGAAGTTTTTTTACCACAGCAGGTTTTCTTACAGTGCAAATACACCCTTACCTCTAGGGAACTGATACATGACACACTTTTACTAATGTGGATTTTTAAATCATAGGCCCTATACAGCCACACAAACATGGACTTTCTTTTCAATTCTGTGACAGTGTGAGGGAAAACTCCTCCCCTGTTTTCCTAAATCTTATTTTATAAAATTCCTAAAGAACTTATTTATTATTTAAGTCTGAGTATATTCCTGTTCAATAGGAGGTCTTGTATTTGGCTGAGGGAGGGCAGTGCCTGGCAGGCTTATTCTCCTAGAAAAGATTCTGAAGAAGAAAAAAGGCTCTCTGTAAGGACACATAAATTACAGAAGAATATGTTGTCAACAATACCATCTCTGTCCCATGTGAGTCTATCAGCATAATTCCAAAAAGTTTTAATAGCCTAACCTGCCCTAACACAAAATGAGGCATTCACCTCATGATCCCAGACATCAGGCATTAAAAAGCCATTTAAGCAGCTGAAACACAGCTTTCACATTATATCACACAAATCAAGATGAAAACAAAACAAAAACAATTTTATTTTAGGGTCATAGTGTTGCCATGTGAAGAATTCTGCCTCTCCAAGCCAACGAATAAGCAGAAGGGATTTGAACAGGGCCTGAAGGAATGGTTTGCAGAGCTTTTTGCTCTGTAGGGAAAAGCAAGTTTTGGTTTGTTTTGATCACCAGGACAAAGACTGATCCCTAACAAATCTTCCATTGGCTAATGCACAGCTGGAAAGTGATACAGCACTATGGTGTGGATGGAGAAGGATAAGACAGAACAGAAGTAACAGATAATCACAATTCCAACTATTTAGTGGGGGAAAAGCCCCACCCTCAATTTAATAGAGATGGTGTTAATTTCCCTTTGATGAAACAGAGATTTGGGAAGGCTGTGCAGATGGCCAGCACTGCAGAGAACAGCTCTGTCAGGGTTCCCTGCTCATCCACAGGAGCACAGCATGCCAGCAAAGCTTGATGGTCCATGGATCAGTGCTTCCACCTCCTCACAGGCCAAATTTCCACAAGATGATGAGTGCATGGGTGAGGTGGCAGGGATATACCAAGCTAAATAAACCCTGTTTATTGTTTCATGTAACTTCTTGTGGTTCACCATTTCTCCAGGTGACCTTACTTGGCAACTCTTAGCAGAAGAAAGAATTAATGACATGTCAAGTGAGCTGCTCTGTTATCACTGCCATGCCTCCCCTCACACCAAGTTTAGGCACATTAACAGGGTATTGTGGGAGAGCAGACCCAGCTGATGCTCATGCAGGATTAGATCTGGGAAAAAAAAAACAGATAACTGCTGTCTCCAGAGGGAAATTTCTGCCAAAATACACACCAGCTTCAATAATGCATGGATTTAGCACACGTTTTTTATTTAGCACCTTTATAAAAATTTAAATCTATATACACTTGCATTCATAAAATAATATGTCAATCACACTTCACATTACTAAATATAAAATCTTGTAGGCTACAAATTTACTTATTGTTAGCATTTATCAGCATTTTCATGACCAATCACAAATTTGATGAGGGTTGACAACACCTATTTGCAGCAATTAATACAATCTCACAGAAAATACGGGTTTATGAACCTGACAATCTCAAATGTTTTAGATTTGTTTGGGTTTAAAAATGCCAGTGGCTACTTGTCAAACTTCATTTGTAAATCAAAACTGTTTTTCAGTTCTACACCTGCAAAACAAGTGTTCAAAACTTGTAAACTTCTTTATGGATATATATTCTTGGCCTTCAGATATAGTGGAAAGAGTCCAAGAAAATTTTTTATGGCTGAATTATAAACACCTGAAAAATGGAGTTTGAAATGAAAATGCTGACACAGCTTTAATTATTGCAGCATGAATGATTTTATTATACACTATCCACAGTGTCTATACATACAAAGTACATGCTGTAGTGTTCTAATATTTCATTTAAGAAAAAAGCAATTACTTAGCAGATGTAGAGACCTACGCATAAATGGGCTAAAGCAATACCTTTATGCTGTCTGAAAACCTATATGGAATGTTATTACCACATAAAAGGGTTTATACTTTAGAAGACTCAAAGGTACAGAGAACCAGCTAAAGCAATAAACTGCTCTGGTGTGCTTAATTAAAAAGCTTCATGTTACTGAAGTCGATTGAAAAACAGAAGGTTTGGTTCTTTAAGGTAATTTTGTCCTTTTCTATTAAGTGCTTATCAAGTGTTAAAGAATTAAAATGCTGTCCCAGCAGTTTAAATTGAGAATAATTTGCTTTTCTTCTATTGAAGGCAATTCTTTATGCTGTCAACCTAGACACGTGTAATAAAACGGGCAATGTGAATGTAATTGGGTGACATGCTTGGATTTAATTTACCTTTAATTAACCAGAATTGTAGAAGAAGCAGGGAAATCAGTATTGAGACATTTCAGAAAATAACTTTTTAATGTTACATAAAGCTGGAAAACTTTACAAAAAAAAAAAAAAAAAAAAAAAAAAAAAAAAAAAAAAAAAAAAAAACACCAAAAAAACCAGAGAGGATTGCTAAGATATATTCCAAGTTTATAAGCACAGAATGTTAGAGTGGATATTGACTCAGTCACATAAAAGACCGACCTCCAGGCTGGATTTGTTAGTGGCACTGAAAGGCCTATGAGAAATAATGGATTTCTGTGAACTCTACACTCTTTTAGTGATGTGCATGATCCATTTTAAAGCAATTAGTGTTTTTTTTTTCTTTTCATTTTTCTTTCTGAAATGGTGGTACAACATCATGAGAATGGCTCTTTTTGGGAAGTCTAAGTCTGCATGCACTTTCTCAACAGATGAGTGTGGAATGTACGTGGCTGAACGAAGGCTCTTGTGGTTCTTGGGTGAGGTCTGCATTGTCCTTGGCATGGTTTGTGCTGAGAGGTGATTCCAGGTGATTCCAAGAGCAGGCAGAGAGCAGCAGTGCCCTGGGCCCCGCTCCCAGGACACATCTGGAGCCAAAAGCCACGAGGTGGTGGTTTGGGTTCCCCAAGCCAGCTCTGTGCTGTGCTCCAGGAGCATCCACCTGCAGAGCTGCCAGCTCTCAAGGCTTCATGTGGACTGCTCAGCACAGCACAAAGAGGCAGAGAAGACATCTGCTTCACCTGTGAAAAACAGGAATTAACATAGGAATTGCTGTTTCTATGTCTGCTGTCTGTGTTCAAAAGTCTGTTTTACCTTCCACAACATGTAAAGAGGATCAAGGGTTCAGATAACACAGACATTAAAAGTGTTAGGAGCACATAAGTACACAGTTTGTTGCTGGCTCAAAAGAATGTTTAGGTCTCATCTGGTTCCAGCATGGTTTTATGACTTGAAAGAAGTACAGAACAGGTCTATTTTTAATTTAATTTTATTCTTATTTTAATTATATTTTTATATTTTTAATTTTAATTTTTAATTACTTGGAAGGAAGGGAAAGAACTTGGTAGCAGTCAGTTATAAAGCTGTTTAACCAAACTTATGGGATATAGGATTACATTCATTCTGAGTTCATTCCTATTTCAGATCTAATAGTCACAGAATTAATCACAGAACACTTGATAAAAAATTCCAGATTACTACAACAGTTAATTACCATTGGTGAATTACTGATTTTAATTTTTCTAACTCCAGTTTCAACTATTCATTTTTATAACATTAGTGTCCATGCAATTTAAAGTCTTTATTTTGTTTTTTTTTTCCTAAAATATTGTGGTGTTTTTTACAGATACTGGTCTCAGATAAATTTCTAGTTATATAGTCTCCTCTATATACTCACCAAAGGCAAGTAAGAACCTCCTCTGAATGATTAATCTTTTAGGTTGATACTGTTGCCCTCTGGACATAACTCTTTCCTTCCACTGAAAGACCAGTAGTAACTGCAGAAGGGTTCTGCAATACTCTCTTCCAAACTGGAGATGCCTGCATTAGGTGCCTAGTGACATACATGATAAATCTGGAGATGGATTCAATACAATGTTATACATTATATTCTCCGTCTCTTTGCTCTCTCATGGAAATCCTCAAGCATGGGCACCAGAACTGGAAACAACATCCAATGGCAGTTACACAAAGGAAAAAAAGTGCAGAAGTAATTTAATTTCAGCAACCCGTATTTCTTCCTTTGGTTTTGATTACAGCCCTTCTTTTCATTTCAAGACAATGAAAACAGTAATCCTATCAGTTCTGCTTGTTGTAGAGGTGTGGCTTGATTGGTTTTCGTGTGACTCACATTTTACATCAGATCATGTAAATTAGAATCAGGCTCTGTATATATAAAATTTTAGGTCTCAATGAGTTCATATTTCATTTAGTCCTAACCTTTCCCTTTAATTAACTGTATTATACCCATACTACATAATGCAGCATAATATTTCCATCTTTAAGCTAGTTTCATGAGAGGATATTATGTTTCTTCTGCATGATATATATTAGGTGAAATCAAATATAGTAAAATCCTATATAGTTCACATTCAAAATGAATGTCTACCAAGCAACCTAGCAATCTAACTTGTAACAAGGATGCTGACTAAATTTATAAATAATTTCTTCATTATTGTCAGAATGCTGGAATGCAAACCAGCAGTGGGGCAAATTTTCAAATACAGTATGGATTTTACACACACTATAAACTAGGAGAGGGGGAAAGAGCGTGGTAAATTTGAGGCAGCAATATGATCTTAACACAGAAAAGAAATTTCCTGTTTTTCAGACAGGTACATTTAACAGTTGTTACTATTTCATTGTAGTCATGTACTGAAAAACTTATGGGCACAGAAAAGTAAGTAAAGCTTACTTCAGAATACTTAAAGAAAAATTTAAGTAGCATGGTAACCTAATATTTCATTTTCCAATGGCTACAGTGACTGTACAAGCAGGTCAGTAAGGAACAATGAATCCATCCTTGTGTTCTCAGTCACCCTGGTGTAAATGTAGAAGTGTTTCTTTCCTTCAGAGGTTAATGTCAGAAAACAGCAATGCCATCAAACCCCTGGCATATGAACAAGCCAGAGTCAAGCCTGAAAACAATGAAAACAGATAGAAAAGGGGCCAATTAGTCATATTATTGAGAAAATTAAATATGACACAAATAGAGCTAATTATGTCCTTGCTCTCAATTCAGATTTTATTAGTTTAGGAACCCTCAGAGGTAGCCTAAATTACATGTATTATGTTTAGTTTGATGGGATTTTTTACCCTGTTTGCTTTATGTCCTCATGGGCTGGATCCCCAGCTGGCACAAAAGAGTTGCTATTACCTTCAGTAGGACTGGAAGCATTTACACAGAGGAGGAACCCCAGCTGGATTTGTTGGCTGACTAACTGGAACTAACTGGACCCTTGTATAATTTTTTTTTCTTCTTCTTTTTTTTTCTTCTTCTTTTTTTTTTCTCTTTTTATTTTACATATGAAAGCATTTAGGTTTTAATCTCACAGTTTTTCTCTGCAAGTTTGAGAAAAATGAACATTAGCATACAACTTCTTTGATAAAAAAAGGAAAACAAACATCTTAGTCTTTGTAAAAGTTGAAAAAAAAAAGAGCTGGGAAAAAACCAAAACCCTTTAATTCTGCAGCAGTGCAAATGTGCTCTGTAGCACAACCTTGATCTCTTAGTTTCCACATTCTGGAACTAGTTAAAGTTCACAACAGTCCTTATTTATCATGTGCTGTTCCCACACAAACAGAAACACAGACAGGCAGGGGATGACTTGTATCCAGATCTTGTATGAAGTAACTTGCTTTTATTGTGTCTATAGCACACAGCACATGGAACCAGCAATAACAGGTCTCAGCTGGCACTTTAGTAATGTTAGTTATAATTACACCCCCAAAAGATGCATTAAAAGAACACTATTATTATTGTTATTATGGTGGAGTTAATCACTTCTCTGCTGCAGTCTCTGGAACCAGTGTCATTTGCTCACATCCCCCTCACGGTTTGCATTGCATGTGTGGTGCCAACTTTGAGAAGACAATTTTCAGTGTTTATTTTTCTCATAATTGTTTCTATGGGTAGCTTCAGATCATTGTATAAATACAATATCAAATATACATGCTTTGACAGAACTGTGAATATCTCTGTGGGTCTTGCTTCTCTATGATGCCATTTTTTCACAAATATGTATTTATATTTACACCTCACTTTTGAAATAGAAAAGTGCTATTAATCCAATTTAGGAAGGATCCATCACCAGCAACATGCTCCTCCTGTTATTTACATGGTACAAAATGTGAATTACACATATTTGTAAAATGCAATTCTTCTTACAGGTTTGTTATGTCATCAAATAACATATAACTTTAGTCAAGCATTTACTAAGTTTATAAATTTTAATCTCAGAGAGAATACAGAGAAGTCTGAATTGGCGTAATTGTCAAGAATAACCTTAATTCATTAATGTTGAATTGTTAAATAGAGGTCAGTGTGTAATGTGAAGACCATGCAACAGCACTCCATTCCCAAATCCATGCATGTGACAGAGGGTACAGTGGTCAGTCTTGTAAGAGACCAGCTGAGAAAAAAATGACACATTGGGGAAATTTTATATCAGTTAAGGTGCAATACTCAGCTACTGAATTAACTGTGGTTGTTGAAAGCATATCTTAAAACAAGAGAATAAAGTGAAGTAATATGAGGACAAATGATAAAATCAGATACATCAGAAGAAATACAAGGTTGTGTTAAGAGAAAGAAATAAACCACAGCACAGGTACACGTTCAGCTTCCTTTACACAAAGGGCACAGGAGGAAAAGAATGTTCACAGGGAACTAACTTCCTCGCACTTTTTGCTCTTGTAAGTTAAATTTTCAGATTTTCACTTCTAGGCTTGGTCAAAAAGCCCTAAAATTCAGTAAAATTAGTTTTTCCATGGGTTTCAGCAAGTTTTGGAACAGAATCTTTGAAAGTATTCTCTGCACCAGGTAGACTGACAGCAGACAGCTTCCTGTAGGATGGGTGAATAGATGAGGAGGGATATTCTAAATTTGAGTGATACATACAGAGCCAGAGGTTTTGAGCATCCACCATGAATCCTTTCCCTTCTTTCAACTACTTTATTCCTGATTCATTACAGAACTGGGCAATGAGGCAATTACATTATATTGCCTTTTAAGAGATGAGGTTAAGCACTGCACATGGTAGTATGCCATTTTTAACACCTGTGGAAAGTTTTTCCTAGCTGATCACAAAGGAGGCATTTTCTGCAGATGTTGTTTTCCTGAAAAATTAATAACATAATCTTTTCATAATACCAGCAGCTGTAATAATACCATTAATAACCACTTGACTGCTTGATACACATTCATGGGTTAGCAGCAGCTTTCCACAATGTTTTTAAGATGATTTAGCACAAAGGTTGGCAGGAACTTTTTGACAGAGTATTTTTTGTGTGAAGAAAATGCCACCTTCTCACAGGTATTTTTGAGAGGAACATGTCACTGCTGGTGACAGACTAACCAGAATCCATCCCTCAAAGTAAGGGATAGGATGGGAGGTTTCATGGAGCACAAATGTAGGGGTAGAGAAACTCACACAAGTTTTTTGGGTACTCAGTTCCTCTCTTTAGGATGCTATTTAGCCTGCTAAAATTGCTGCTCTTCAGGTGAGAGGATCAGAGATAACTTTCCTTCCACCAGCCAAAGGCCTCTGGAGGGTCTATGTTGGGTGAGGGTGTCCATCCTGTTCATCCTGACATCCCTCAGCTCAGGATGGTTATGGGAGAAAGCAACTCACAGCTTAATCTGTGTTTATCACGGGGGTTTATTGGTTCTGGAATTGCTGTTGGATGTTTTGTTTGGGAATTTAATCCTTTTGTCCTGAAACATCGCGAAATGAAATCACTGAAGAAAAAGATCTGAGAAATCCATGACTTTTGTGTGAGGGTGTTACTATGTGAGAATTTTTTTCCAGGTGTTTAAGGCATTTTTTGATCCTCCAATCTTTATTCCTCTCTGTCAAAGCTTTCTTTCAACCAATACCATTCCCACATTGCCCCTTACCAAGTACAGTGCCAACCTGATGAGCAGCCGTGCTAATTTCCAAAACTTCCATCTTGATCTCTTTTTGAAAATAGAGGCACTTTGTTTAGGCTGAATGTCTTTTAGTGAAAAAGTACAAAACTTTAAAAAATATAAATAAATATGGTGTGATTTACCCTCTTTTGTGACAGTGGAACATCACAGCAGGACCTGGATGTATTGAAAATGTTTAACAGGAAACAATCAGCTAAATGTAGAATAAGATCTATTTGGTAATTAAAATTATGAATATTTGTACTATTAGGAAGATTATCAAATACTCCAATCATTAGAAGGAAGGTGATTTTATTTTTTGCTGTGCATGATGAGCATAATCAACGCCAGTAATTCCTAAATACCAGAATACTCCTATTGATCAGTGGAAATATTTACATGCCTGGTGTGGCTGAGCCCCAGTGAGCTGCTAATCCCCAAGCAGCTCCTCACTCAGAAGGCAGAAGCATGAAAGGGTGAAACCCATTGGCTGAGATAAAGACAGTTTAATAAGAAAAGGAGAAATGGGAAGAAGCAGAAAAAAAGAGATTGATCCTTGGGCAGACATATGTGACCTCATGTGTTCCTGAAAATTCATTGAAAATGGCTGTAGCAAATTCTTATTCTAATTCTTTCACTTCATTTTAGATATTTTTAATTATGCAGGGATTACTTTGGTAAGATGAATTGCTTAATTGCTTTTACCAATTCCAAAATTTTTATGGCAAAATCAAAATTAAGATTTTTTAAGTCATATTTCCTTAAATCTGAATGAATACTAGACTACAGTCATGGACCTGTTAACATATCTAGTTTGGAACACTACAGGATATAATTTTTTTTGTGAAAGTCTAATAAATCTTCCAAGATTTTAATGGATTTGTAGTTTTTCTTGTCCCTGAGACATTTTAAATTTTTTTAATGATTGCAGTGCAAAAAAGACATGACTTGATTTCACTTTCTGTCATCAGGCACAAAACAACCTAAAACATCCATGGAGACAAAAGATTATGAACAAATGTAAACCAAAGGTAAGGTGAGGTGAGGGACAGGAATTTTTATATAATATTTTTGAAATATAAGCCTGAAAATTCTGAAAAGCATCGCTATGGTTTTGACTTTCAGAATTCCCGATTCCCTTGGTCTTGTATTCCCTCACTGAAACTTTCTTACATTTCTGTAGCATAAGCATCATTCAGCAGTTATTAATGCCTAATTAAAACCACAGTCATGAAGAAGTTCCCTGAAGAGCTCCTTTAGGGACACCACTGTATCTGTTCCAGACTTGTGTCGCTTTCTGCTATTTCTGAGATGAAGATAGCTGAGTCACAGTGAATGCTAATTTCTGTAATGACACTGCCTCATGCAGAGGCATTCCCTGTGGAGTGAAGAACTGACAGTGCTGCAAATGCATCAGCTCATTTAGAAGGACCTGAAGCAGCATTAACCTGTCATGTCCTCCAGGAAACACCAGGTAAGAGCAAAAGAAAGAGAAAAGTCACCTCAACAGACAAGCTGTTTTCCATGAAAACAAGCCTGTTTTTGCTTTTCATTTCAACAGTTTGGGTCAAAAGTGACCCAGGAAAACATAATCAGGATATATATATATTTTTTAATTATTTCTTTTTCTTATCGCATTTCATGGACTCCACAGTCTTCCTCCACTCTGTCTCACTCATCTTCTTAATTTCTTTCTCTTCCATTTTTCTGGACTCTACATTTATACTTTACTGCCGTTATTTTGCATTTTTTCACATCCTTTTTTTTGTATTCTTCCTTATGCTTCTTCTTAGTGTCCTTCTGTTTCTCTCTGCTTTGACTTTACTGGACAATCCTTTTCCTGTTTTCCTGGTTTTCCCCATAGTTTGAATGAGGTCTCACTGTCAGGATTTTTGCTTTCTTATGTTGCTTGGTTCTTTCCCTGTTTCTCAGATATCTCTAAAAGCATCTTTATCTTTCCAACCTCTACTATTTAAAGCCTTCATTTTAGTATCTTTTCCATTATTTTTATGTCATGAAATGTCTCGTGGTGAAGAATTTGCAGCAGATGCTGAATAAGTAAAATGGTGAAAGTCTTCCTTAAAATCAAGGATGTTGGTATTTCTGTAGGGGGAAGGTGCAGATGAGACAGGTGTAAGGACTGAATTCATGTCTCCGGACTAGTTTTTCCTTTAAACTCTTTTTCTTTCTTGTTTAGAAAATGCTCAATGTTTGCAGAATATTTACTATGGTAGTGGAAATAGTAAGGAACATATGATGAAGGACAAAGTGACTCTTTTAGATGCACTGAGAACTGAGCTTCACAAAAGATTGTCTCACAGAACTGTGGCATCTTACTTCAGCCTCAAGTGTTGGTTTTGCCTCACTAAATTCCTAAGAATATTCTTATTCTTCCTTCCTTGTCCTAATTTCTTGCATATTGGTATATATACTGACAGGTAGTTGCTACATTTCACCTCAGGGATTTCTGTACTTCAGTGCTTGATGAAGTAATCCCTTTGTCTAGTTTCTATTTAAAATCTCTTGGGATAAAAGGTAACACATGAAGATGTGTAGAATTGCACTCATTCCAATCTAGCAGTGAAAAATTGAAAGATATGATAATACAAAAAAAAAAAAAAAGGTGCAGATAATAAAATTCTGTGAGCAAGAGATATAAGGAAAAATTACTGAATCAATTAATTTCAAAATAATATCCATCCATACCTTTATTTTTAAACAAATTTTTCATTGGGTGACTCATTTGTAAAATGTTGAGGTCAGCAAATAACATTAACATACATTAAAAATTACTAATGACCACCCGTTCCATGTAAAGTATCAACGTTTTCCTTATTGTATATGACACAGAAGGAGGAAGTAACACAACCTGCATTTTATTACTTGAATCAGATGCAAAAGGTTTTCAAAACTTCAAATTCAACTGAAAGCAGCTGTTGGGAAAATATCATTACATTATACCTTAAGCTACAAAAGCCAATTTAATGGTGACATTTTATTTTATTCAGATGGTCCTTTCTTTTATTCTGTCTAACCCAGTAAAGCCTGTGGAAATTGTATCTGGATGAAATCACCAGAAGGTGAAGGGCCCATGACTAAAAACATTCTTTAAAGATTATTCAAGGTTGCAGTCAAATGGAATAGCAGCACTAACGAGAGCAAAGGTCTCCATAGCTACAGGAAGTAATATTACATCGTTTAGTAGGGCCTTTAAGAAAACACAGTCTTGTTACTAGATTTGGTTAAATGTCAATTAAAGTGCTGAACAAAACCATTAGATACTGTAGAAAATGCAGGTATTTTGAAATGTGGGGATGTAATTTCTCCAAATCAGTGTAGAACGGAGCCTGCAGGTGGAGTTACCTCGCACCTGATTCAGTACCAGTTATAGCCATTGCGGCAGTTTAACTAACTCTTCCCCTGATTTGACTGAATTGTTTTTCTAACTGTCTCTCATCTCGGATATTAATACACTCATCCTACACAGAGAATGAGCAGAGCCGTTGTACTTTTACCTTTAACTTCAACAGGTACAATAAAAACTCGAGGGTAGTTGTTGAAATCAGCAGAGATTTGAGCCTGTGCCGTGTTCATCCCAGGACTGCACTCAACTGAGGACACTTCCAGGAGTGTGAGCACAAGGTGCCTTTTGGCACCTCCCCTGGCTTCTGCACTGCAGATGCCTTTGGCAGCCCTCAAAAAATTTTGCTGCCATGGAACTGTTTATTACCTTCTGTAATTAGTTTAGAATTTTCATTTTGAGGAGACTGTGACAGTCAGCTTAGTAATTTAAATTTTGATTTTATGAAAAGACGTACTATCTTTTTGTTTTCAACCTGCTGCCAGATACCTTCATTTGGTGCCCTGTTGAACTTGTTACAAGAAATGCTGAATACTGTGTAATCAGCTATTAGGATCAGAAGAGATTAAAATATAAAACCAAATTAGTCTTTCTTTTATCCTAAGGAGGCAAATCCTGATTAATTTCAAGAACTGAGCCCAAAGGAATAGAAACATACATGTAAACTAGGTATACAGTTCCTTTAGGAAAGAAAAAAAAAAAAAGTAAACTAGCACAGTCCAGAGGCACTGCTGGACTGGATACACAAATTTGTATATATGCATCTTCATATATCAGATCCTGTAATGGCACCACTCTGAAGAATTACCTTAATAATGAGAAGATTCTCTTGCATGTACCTTCTGATTATTTCGGGCATTTGTCAAAACTGTTCAGAATAAAATAGCTGACACCCTTATTTAATAGAAAACTGAAGATGAGGGACTCAGAAGCTTGTCAGGAAATCATCATAGTTGCATCAAAACACAATCACAACCAAACACTCAAGAGCATATGTATACATACATCTACCCTTATGCATATACGTTTTTATCAAAATCTAACTTGTGTTTCAATATATCAGTTTCACTTTATGAACATTCTGTGTTAAACAAAAGGTAGCAATGAAACCATGCTTAATTCATAAAACAAACAAATTACTAATTCATAGTCAATAGCCCCAAATCAATCTAACCAATATTTTCTGGAAGACATTAGGTAAACAGTTACTACAGATTACAAGAAGTAACTCTGTATTTTCAGATGTGTCCTGACAAATAGTTGTTCAGTCAGTAACCACTTCCATACGTATTTTACAATGAACTTGAATGTAACTGTTCTTTTGTTGTGTGCCTGCACAATCAAACCTTAAAACAGATATTTTTCCTGCCCATGAATGAATCAGAAAAAAGATATTTTTACCCATCATCACAAATACCTTTCCAAACATAAGCATACCAGAAGATTAAATATACACAGACAAAGAATTCTGAGGAAATTCAGGAGAGTAGGTGCTGTCAAAGAAATTTTTGTGGAGAGGACAACCTTCATTCTGCTGAATAAAAGTGATGCAGAGGTGGGAAAATTCTTCAAAAATCCCCTTTGATCCAACTTCTCTCTTTGCAGTTAAAAGTTCATTGGAGTGGGGTTTGAACTGATGGATAGATTAGAAGGACAGAATAACTGTTGAAGTTCTGCAACTGTTATGAAGCATAAACATTAGGAAATTAATTTATTTCTCCCAACTGAATTGCATATGTTGTGCAGTGTTTGAGTTGGCAAGGCATAAATAGGTTGGCCATTTTGAATTAGATCATAAAATTTTTTCAATTTTTTTTTTTCCATTTCCCATACGGCATTCCCATTATTTACAAAGCCAATGTGGTTTTCCCTATTGTTTTAGAAGTCTCTGTTTGATCAAAAAATACAAAATCATATTTCTTCATGCATGACTTATGCATCTGTTGACTTATGCATCAGTTCTAATGACTGGTTTAATGCAAAAAAAATGAAGTGAAATAAAAATGAAATTGATAATTTGTGTGCTTTTATACCTCCCAACACATTTGGCTTTGTTGAAAAATATGGCAATATTCTACTGTCTTAAGCTATTTTGTTTATACAAATACTGCCCTGTATACTTACTGCAAATGATGCACACATTTGTAAAACTGGAAAAGTAGATTGACATGTGATGAGAGACTATCTTACCAAAAGTTCTTCCTAGTTCAATTTTTAAGGATTTATTAAGCAATTCTAAATCAAAAGTATCTCTCACTGAAGGCAACATGCATTAGTCAGCTTTAGGTTTCACAGTTACAAGGGATTTAAACATGGGAACTGGGAAGAAAGGCAAATGTTAAAAAAAAATCTACTGAACCAGAATTTTCATACTGTCTTGCTAGGCTGGGGACAAGTCTTACTGCATTTCTACACGCAGTAAGGATGTTTCCCCACTTTCAAACTTTTTTTTCAAGCTGTCTTGACACATTACACAGCATGCATACTTTGTATTCCACATAATCTACTGCCATTTGATGACTGACATGGTATGCTGTAAAGCCCACCTTTTTTTTTTTTTTTAAATATTTACAACTATTGGAGAATAGAAAGGGTTGTGGATTGTTAGAAGGGCAAGAAAATAAGTTCTAATTTGTCTATTTGCTGCTTGTAGTGAATAGTGTTGACATGAAGAATGTCAAACAGCTTTTATGTTCATATCTGCTACCAAGGAATCCTATCAACTTTGCTATAAAAGTTTTCTTACAGCCACCTAGAAAACCATTTTACAACATTATTTCTAATTAACTTCAGTTTTTAAATAATTCTTCCTTCAGTGACCATATTTTAGTGGAAGTCACTCTCAAAGTATAATGAATGGTTTCAAGTGTGTCTGTTTAGAAAAGTTAGGAAAAATCATGTGGCACCTTTTTATAGTTTTGCAATAATTTTCAGTCTGTAGACAGAAATCTGTACTTCAGAGTATGTGCAAGGAGTGTTTAGTCTGCACTACGCACTGTAGCAGAGGTACAAAGAGTTATATCTGATGGATCCCCTGAACCATCTACAGCTGTAGGTCTTTTTTAAAAAGCTGTTCCTAAGCACCAAAAAGCAACAGGTTAACACATGCCAATGGTTTGGAGAATAGTATCCTGCCATTCAGTTCTCTCCTGTCCCACTTTAAGAGGATGTAGTGGGTGATGGAATCTGAATGTAACACAGAATTCTTGCCAACTGGCCTTTCCTCTCCCCCTGCACCACTGGGCGACCAAAAGGAGCTTGAAATTCCTTGAAAGCTTTCCTGCAAAATGCTGCTTCCCAAGAAATGATGACACCTAGTTGTACTGTGCTAGTCTGGAAGAAGAACAAGCTAAAACAAGTCTGTAATTATTCTTGTGCTCCAGCTTCTTCTTCTAAAGGGCAGATATGGCATCAATACTGGTGCAGGAACGATACAGACTTTGCTTTCTTCCATGTAAGGAAATCCTTTCCCTGGTGTTTAATGGAACAGATGCAGTTCCAAATCCTTCCTATTCGTGTACTAGTGTGGCATAGCCTCTGGCTTATATTTGTTAATGTCTTCGTAAATTACAGACCCAGATTTTTAAAGGTTGTTGGGATTTTTACACAAATTGGGTGGGATTGTTTCCCTTGAACACTCTTAATTGTTTTTGGCGTAAAAATTATTTGACTGTGATCAGGATCAGACCTAGAAACTTGAAGTAATCAAGCCTACAGACAGCTGGCAAAAGCACCATTTCTCCTCGCACATTTATCTTATTCAACTTGAGGGGCCTGGGGTTAATTAGAAGAAGAAAAATTCTGTTAAACAAGGCTTTGTAAAGTAGATCTGCGTTCTTCCTGGATTTAAAACTCATTGGTTCTACTCTCTGGATAAGCATAAAAGAACTATTCAGCTCTTGGTATACTCATTTCATCTCACCATTGACATCCAAGCAACTTGAACACAGCATGAAGTCAACCTTTGGTGATGAAACACTAATGAATCTTTAAAAGGACTGTTGATGTAATACTTTGCTGATTGGATAGTGAACTCTTTATTTTTGTTTTCTACTTATATACATGCTGATTGATGGAATAGTTCTTTAAACTCCTTAGGAATCTGAGGTTTTTTTCTTGCTGAATTTTGATTTTGGAATTTAGTTTTTATTTTAGTTAGAAATTTTTTTCCCAGCATGTGAGGGAAATGGAATGGGTTCAGAACCAAAAATAAGATGGTGCAGCACTAGCTTAGATAAAAAAAGGACAAACTGAGCAAGTAAACAAAAATCACCATGAGTCATTTCCTCTTTATCACAAACATTTTCCCACTTACATGGTAAGACTTTAAGCATAATTCCCCACTGAAAATTAACAATTTGGCTGTTCAATTTCTGTAAACTGATTTGCTGTGTCCTGTTCTGTGCTGATGGGTCATTCACATCTTTTGCTCAGAGAAGCATAATATTTCGTGGCTAACAAGAAAAGTTAAAAAAAAAAGTAATAGTTTCACTTTTCCTACAGTAGTAAATTGGATACATAAGGTTGCTGCATACTGTCAGTTTTTGCTTTGCTCCTTTGTAGTATTGTAGAGCAGTTTTACTGTTGTCCCTCCTGGCATCTTATTGAACAGGAGTTTATATACTGTGTTTTAAGAAAGGATCAAAATATGCCTCCAGTTTGGAAAGATTAGGATTCTGAAAGAAAATGTCATAAATCCTTAGAGGTTAAAGCTGTGCTATAATAGTTGTTTATATAGGTAGAAAGTCTACCATTTTCAGCACACAGCCACTCTAACATCAGTGAGAAAGGCGCACATGTGACAACGGAGACTGTTCCAATATCCAAGAACAAAAATATTTAGGCAATTAAAACTCACTGATGGAATGATATTTAAATGGCAGCCAACTGCCTCACTTTGGACACTTGGAGGAATCAGGACTATTTTAACAAATCAGCACCTAGACAGCTTCCAAAAATGCATTACTAGTAATGAAATAATATTTATAGAAATGAAATATAAATTAAAACCAGGACATTTTTTCAACAAATGCTTACTCTAACAAGTAAGTCATTTTTTCCCCAAGGTTTTGTGTATGAAAAACCATGTAATTAAAAAAAATATATAAAAAAAAAGATGAGCAAAACAAGGGAAATATTTCTGAATTGTACACATATTTCCAGTTATACATCCAAGATTATTAGAATTAATACAAAGGGTAAAACAGTTTGCCACAAAATTGGAAATCTTTCATAATTCAAAAATCTATAGCCCCTTTATTGATTGAAAAGGCACTTGAGAGAATACAAAATTGAACAGCATAAAAAATATTGCATCCATTCACATTCATAAATCTATTTCTGTATTTGTCCTGCAAGCAGACTCTTCTCAAGTCTGATCATCTTTCCAAGCATTAGTAAGAAAATGTTTATCTTTTTTTAGTAACATAGTGCATTTCCTTTGTTTTTAATTTGTTATTATTCCATCAAAAAAAAACCACATACTTGAACATTTTAATTGGATTCAAAAGTCTGAATGTGTATATTGATTTAATATGTTACATTTCACTCCATGAAAAATATGATTTCCAGGGAAAAAAGGTCTTCAATATTTTTAAAATTTTTCTTAAGGGAAAAGAAGACATCTTAAATTACAAATGATATAAGATGGCTCTGAAAATTCCATGGAGTCTGCATATCTTTAGGAGTCAATGTTTAAAATTAATTCTAAAGTGCTCGGTTGAAGGGTTGGGGATTTTTAGCAAATCTCATCAAAACACCAGCATGTGATTTCTTATTGTTACATATGGTATATAAAACCCAGAATCTTTTGATGTAATACTCTTAATGCTGAGAAAATGGTCTGATTATCCTCTAAACTTTGATACAGCCCCAATCTAGAATGAGTCCAGAAAATAGTATTTTCTAACCCTTATGAGGTAAGTTTTTTATTCACTAACAGTTATGGCAGAAAAAATAACTTCTTTATTTAAAGATGGTGCTTAATATAAGTTTAGATAATAGAGGTCTTATATATAGCCTCTGCAGCAACAGAAGATTGCTTTTGTTAATGCCTGAGGTTTTTTCCAGTGCCACATACCTGGTTTCCTAATAAATCCATTGATATCTCTTTTCAAATAATGGTTTCTCTTCTATATAATACAATATATTTTAAGCATAGTTTATTTAATTTATGGTGTATCTCAAATTACATCATCCCTCAGCACATTTTTAAATATCCAAGAAGTTATATTGCTGTATACATCCACTGGGACAAATTCTCCTCTACTATGCATACCAAGAGAAATCCTGTATGAGGAAGTCTACATCGAAGTCAATTAAGTGGCAATCATTTGCAGCACTTAATTTTGCCATTAAACTCTAAGCAGGGACCATAATTTTCCAAATGTGTGTAGACATGCTATGATCAGGAGATCTCGGTTGGTTAGGGATTAATTCTAGGAGTTATTGAAATACAAATACGTGACATTCATAGAGCAGAGCAAGAAATATTTTTCTCAGTGAGTTTCACCCACAGTTAGTAATAAACTTTATTATGACAAGTACAAAATCACAGTAAAAACAAATGCAGGCTTACCTTCCCCTCTCCCTCATACAAAACTATTACATAGCATAGTTGAAAAATTATCTGTGTGAGAACAACTATTTCATTTTGTTCAGACTAGTCACCTGTTAATGTCTGGTTCTCTCCTACATGCTACTTAAAGCAAACCAAAACAAAACAAAAAGCAGCCTGAAAAGTTCCTAAATATTCTTTATCTTTAATCATGTGATAGATAATTTCAGATTCATGGCCACGTTACCTTAACATGATAAACCTTCTATACATGCTTCTCTACAAACATCAACAGAAGAAGGGAAATATGTGACAGTTAAAGATTTATTTCAGAAATTGTGCTTTTCTTTCCTTTCACAAATAGTCAGAGAGAGTGATGAGTGACCTCTTGCTCTGGGTTCAAGCCAGTTGCAAAAGGCAAAGAAAAATGTACCGCTGGTCACTGAGAGATGAACTTCCCATTTGTCAATACAATTCACTGGGAAAGCAGGTAATAGCCTTGCCAACACCACTGACAAACTTCCACATCAGCTTTGGCCCACGGTACCTCTGCTTTGCTTACATCTACTGCAGAAATTAGTAATACAACTTTTGGGCATTCTCAAGATGCCCAAACTTCATTAAAGCAATTGATTATCATAAACTACTGCTGAAGTTTATATTGTATGCCACTGTATTGGCAAAGAAGGATGGAATAATGAAAAAAAGGATTATGAAAATATACAGTGCAGAGTAATACCTTGAGTTGTAGAACTGAGTTGTCTCAAAGTACCAAATCCCTCCAAAACTTAGAAAAGGCAGACTTAGATTCAGTAGTAGTTTTCTTTTTACTTTAAGTTAAAATCCAGATTGTCAGATTAATTAGATAATTTATTACAAATTGATATATTCTGAATTTCACTCAGCTGTTTGACAAAGCTGCTTGCACATTTGACAGTTACAACACAGCAAGATGGAAAGAAATAATCAGTTTCCTCCTATCATTGCATCCCACCATTCTCCTTTCCTGACTTTCTAGCTCTTTCTTCCATCCTTGATGAATTTAGTTCATACCTCTTCAGTCCTTTTCAGTTTTATCATTCTCTTTATGAGCCCAGTATTAAACTAGTAACACTGGGAACTTCTTCAATAGCAGCTACTTCTAAGGCTGCTTATAATCATCAATGTCACCAATTCAAGACAGTTGTGCACCCTGTTCTCATAGTATTCTGAAACCTTCAAACATTCTTCAGAGCTTCCACAACAGTCCTACAGTTCTTTCATCTGCACAGATATGGGTCATGACAAGGAAAGTCAGACAGAGAGGATTAAGGCTCTGTATTGTACATTGTTTTATCAGATAATGACATAAATTCCAATCTAGACTGGCAACAGATTCATCCCATTTGCACAGTTTTTCCTTTGTGAAAACAATTTTGGTCTCTTTCCACTAGCCAGGTGACATAAGGCTGTGTTCCAGGTCAGTACAGAAGTAGAAGCTCATCCCACTATTTTATGCAAGACCTGTTTAGTCCACCTCTGCCTGACACTTCTCTGTGTTCTGTTGCTTGAGCAGTTTGTGAAGCTGCTTAGACATTCTTGATTCCTGAGGCTGCTGAGGCATCTGGGAATCTCCATTTCTTCTCAGTTTACACCTCACACTGCAGTCTCTCTCCTCTCTGTTGACCTCACATTTAGCTGTTTATTTCATGATGTAGCTCACTGACATATTCTGCTGCCTGGCATTACCTAAGAAAAAGATATTCTATTCATTGGGTCAGAAAAAAATGGTGTGCCCATGTCTAGGACTCTAGTAACATTGCAGTTTTCATGGATTTACTTATATTCTATCATTTAGAATGGTACACTTGAGACAAGATTTTCAATGAAACAGTTTGCTGCAAGATTCCAGCAAATATCAATGTAGTATCTAGAGGATATGTCTAAACTGTCTGAAGAGGTCCTGCCTTGGGAGTAAGGTAGAAAGTACAAAAACCTCAGTACACTGTGAGCTGAGCACATTTACTTGTTGGTCAAACATCGTTTTGAAGAGAAGATAGAAGAATGCAGTAGGATGCAATGTTATGTTAGGAGGGCTTTATTACACAGAATCACAGAGTATTCTGAGTTGAAAGGAACCCATAAGGATTATTGAGTACAACTCTTAACTGAACAGCCTGTACAGGGATCAAACCACAACTTTGGCACTATTAGCACTGTGCTCCACCCAGCTGAAATAATCTCAGGGTCTGGCTAATGTCTGACTGGTGGAGCAGAATTCAGCAACCCTCATGGATATGCCTGCTGCCATAAAGGTGCACAAATTTGTCTTTTCTTGTACTCAGTCTGCTGATTCAGTGGGTAAAGGTATTCCCCCTTCCTTATCAATACCTCCAGCACCCCAGGAGGCTAAACTGGCCCTGAAGTGATAGCATTGAAGTGACAGCATTGAAGCCAACACAGCCTCACGTGGAGGCTGTAGTGCTAGCACATAATGAGAGAGGTGACAATATCCAAATGAAAACTGCATTTTGGCTCTCCTCTTAATCCCTAGCTCTTCTTCCCCCACTACAGCACTGAGGACTTGCAACTTCCTCCTGTTTCAGGTCTCGTCAGCTCCCTGACCTTGTGCACTGTGTATGGAAAGGCAACGAGAAGCTGTGGTGCTGAGCAATGCCAAAGTGTCCGGGCTTATCTTATCTGTGCTTGTGCCACAAGATGGGGCATGCCCTTGTCACTTGATGCAGTGGGTAGGAGAGAAAGGCTGTCATCCAGCACTGGGCTGGGACTGTTCCTCAAGTCGCTGCAAGCCTTGCAGGCACAGAGCACTGGTGACCCAGTAAAATGTGTTATGTATGTACCACAGAAAACAATTGGAAACAACCAGGCATGAGAAAATAAAATTTTTAAGTTTTAACTAGAATAGTCACATATATTACTGTACACTTTTATTCTGCCTCCAATGTCTTTGTCTAGACCTCAAATACATACATACTTAGAGGTTCAATATTAATAAATAAAATAATAGAAGTAGTTATGTTCAATTTAACTTTCTTTTAACTCTAGTAATTTGTAAACTTGTGAAGTCTATATTCCATACATGTGCATATAGCCCATTATCTTATCAGTGAGTAAGTAGATAGTAGATTCCTTTTTATTCTCTTATTGTTTAGGCCATTTTGACATAAGTTTGTTTTTCAATGATTTTTAACGAGGTAAGAGACTGTCAACAATGCAGTCATTTATTAATATGGTAAAGTTTAAAGTGATGTGAAAATGATCATAAGATCTTAAACGATTTTAAAAGATCTCCTTTTTAAATGCATTTAATTCCTTTCATACTACCCTAGGGTCAGCACAGGAAGGATATGTCTTCCTTTGATAGCCTTAATCTAAATCTTCTTTGTTGTTAACCTCTGATAGCCTTTTTGGCCTCTGTTTAGAACCTCATATCAGACCCGTCCATTCTTCTAAATATACCCTGATCCATGTCTCTATTTCAGTATATAGCCCAGAAATTACCTTTCAAGCTCTGTACGCTGAGTTCAAAGATGTGAAATTGGCAGGATCTGCGCACAAGTAGAAAGGAAGCTGCAGGAAATCTAAAGACAGAACAATAGAGAAAATAAGTGATTTGTATTCAAAGGAAATAGAAAACAGTTTCAAATATATTAAAAAAAATAATTTTGAGAAATGTGCTATTTTTTTTTACCTTTTTGAAGTTCTCTGTAGAAACTATACCATCCCCCTCTAAGACTTAAAGTGAAATCGGATAATAAGGGAACTTAATCTTTCTTTGAATCCAGATGGATTTGCAAGCATTAATATCTGATTGAAATCTGGTTGTAATGTCACCAAATATCCTGTAAACTTACCCTCCCTACAGCAGTGCTAGCCTTCTTGTCCTTTCTCCATGAGTGCATATTAGGGTTTGTTGGCACAGTATATTTTTCCATCTGGCCTTCTTGAACATAATCCTGAGTCCTCCTACAACAGATGGACCTGACCACAAATTTCTGTGGTGGTTTCTGGGGTGATGCTGTGGACATGTTCATGGTCCAGCCATGCCTGGGATCACCAGATAAGGTGGTATGTCCAGGTGAAACATTACCATGTTTATGTGGAGAGAAAACCTCATTTGTGAACACCTACTTCTGTCAGCCCCATCTCATGCTGAATCAAGTGTCAGCCTGACAATATTAACACGTTTTAGGGCTGCCACGTGCAGGTTATTCAATGGACACTCTACTATGCTGTTTATATGTAGATGTAGCCTCATGAAGAAAGTTTGTGGCAAAGCAGCTGACTCAGCTAGATATCCTGACTCATAGCCTTGTGCTCTGGCTAGTGGGTCACTCTCTTTCTCCCACAGATCTGGCTGTTTCTAATTTTCCTTCAAGGATCCAAACCAAACAAGGATTCCAACCAAAACTCATTGAAGTTAAAATAAAGAATCCCACTGCCATCTGTGGGCTGTGGGTCACTTCCAGACCAAAATAAATTTGGTTTTCAATATATGTCCTGCATTATTTCTTATTAAAAACACATTCTTCTATTTTTTTTTTTCACTCTCTCTTCCATCTGTCTATTTGTTGTGCTCTCTCTCTCTGTTGACACAGTACTGGCTGAGTCTGATTAGTACTGCGACTTCTCCAAATAGGTCACTCCAAGAGTAGCACTGCAGAGTTTTGGACATCTTTGAGATGAAATTGGCAGCCTGCTTGCCCCAGTCACATACAAAAGATAGAGCAGGACTTGTTTCTTCAAGATGTTGTTTGCACCAAAAATTGTGCAGAGTAAGCAACCTGTGATTTCACACATGCAGAAATAACACTGTGTGGAGTGCTTTAAAGATGTTTGGACTTTGGCAGTCTAGAAAAGCCAGTTGCAATCTTGCCTTATAGAGAATTCTCATCTTTACTGAGAATTTCTTTCCAGTCATATATACGATTCATAGTGTTCACAGTTCACATTGCATTTGTTAGGTACATACCACAGCATAAATCACCTGGAATAGAAACAGGTCCACGTGGTGAACTGAAGATGTCCAAAATGAACTGTTCATAGAACTGTTCATAAATGAACTGCAGACCATGGCTTTTTATCTGGAGGGAAAAAAAATGTGAACATTTTTGAATTAGGGAAGGAATTAAAATTTTGTGATCTCTTCATGAATACACACAAAAGGAAGGATACTAGGGAAGGCAGCTTTTCCAAATCTTTACTGTACTTAAAGTTATTAAATTTATCAATATCTATTACATTTTCTGAGTAAATAACATTACAGAAAAAGATTGTGTACGACACAAAAAAAACCAAACTTGCTTCACTTAATTTTCTCAAGGGTTTGATCATCCATCCTGTTTACAAATGGCTATGTTAATCATTGCAATCTGAGAATTCAGTGACATTTTAGTATAAATAGTTTATGGGTCTAAGCTTTCCTTTAGACCTGGTTCTCATAAACAGTTGGCCTAATTGCCTTTCAAGTATTCCTGTATCTTCCGACTAATGAAAAATCTCTCTTGTGGCTTACACACCAGTTGTTTCTAACCCAATGACAAAAAAAGAAAACAAAATTCTAATACACATCCTAATGTCTCAAGAATTCACTTATTCTAGTCTAGAAAGCACTTAAGGACACAGTTTACAGTCATATTTACATTTTTATTTCTGTTGAAATTAAGCAGGTGCTTAAGTGAATATGCAAGTGTTTTTCTGGATAAGAGTGGGTTTTTTTTAATGAATCACAGTGCTTTCAGCTGACGAAAACAGAAGTATCTTGATTGCAACAATGTTTAAATATAGGATAGATCTATTACTGCACTCCAGACAGCTGGCAAACCAGACTAGACGTAATCAGAGTGGTCACCACATAAACAGGAAGAACATCATAGCAGTTGATAACATGCACCCATATGATTTTTGCTGGTATATTTAGGTGTGCAGAAAAATAGAAAGAAATTAAGTGAAGTGACATAGTTTGGAGGGTAAAATAAGATAAGGAGGACAAGAAATACCGTGTGAAACTGTTAAGGGAGTAAGAGAAACTGGTTGGACAAAAACAGAAATACATTCATTCCCAGTACAGTGAACCTAATAAGGCGAGTGAAATTACATGGAGTCTTGCACTAAACTTTTTTAAAGCTGACAAAAGCACATTTGTGGCTTCACTGAAGATATAGAATTCTTTTCCCAACAAGAATATAACATTTCCTCCTTACAACAGATATATCATCACCACCACAAAGAGAAAGTGCAACCTTATTCTGGCTTCCTGTGTGTGCTTTTGAGGTTACACTTAACAAAAATACAAGTTATTCTTCAGAATATTGGGTACCTCTGTAGAATTTTGAAACCCAGAATTCCAAAGGCCAGCTGCTTGCTGAGATGCAAGATGGAATTTGATCTCCTTTTATTTAGAATTTTTTCCTTTATAAAAAGTATGTATTTTTCTGAACACTGCTGTGAACTCAAGTTGAAGTATCTGTGTTGACTCAAGAAAACTCTGCCAGTATCTGCCTTGTCCAATATGACCCCAGTTCAAAACTCTAATCTACATTCTCCCCAGCATGTTTGCTTTCTTCCTTTCAACTTTGATAGCTTTGAAGCTGCAAATAACCAAAGTTTCATGGAAATCTGCAAACTCCATATTAAAAACTTTATCTCAGTCTAAGGGACCACTTCCATGATTTCTTTTCTTTAAGCCCATCAGTGGAGGAACCTGTCTCTAAGACATCTGAATGTGTCTTCAATTATAAAGCTCAGTTTCTTCTTCAGTGACGACTTTTGTTCTTGGAGCTCATCTCCATTTCAGTTCCTTTTCACTACCAGTAAAAATATATTATGCGTAAATTAGACAAAAGTTTAGTATTTCTCTTCATTGTAAACAAATATAGAACTATAATACTTCATGGTAACTCTCTTTTGCATAACTGAAAGCTGTTGAAACTAGCTTGCTTATTGAAAAGTACTGTTTCTTCATGATAATCCATCCAACACACATGAATCTTCCATTACTGGACAGAGGAAATTCTGAAAAATGTAGGGCTAAATGAGAGGAAGGAAAGAGGGGGGTAAGAGAATAAAGTCACTTATCAAACAGTACCAAAGAAAACCATTTTATTATAGATGAGCATAAAATTATTTTACAATTTGATAGTGAGAAAAATTACTAATGACTAGGAATTTGTTCATTGGTGTATAAAACACTGGTGTGTCTGCATGTGAACCATGCATACAGACTCTCACCCCATCACTCTGAATATTCCCTTTAGTGGAGGACACAGAGGCTCATCCTGCCCCAACTGTAGCACTAAGAATCTTGAATAACTCCTTCAATACTGAAAGAGTTATTCCATGTGCACTTTGTCATAACCCAACAAAACCTTAGACTAGTATTAAAGAAAAATCTCTGAAATCAGGCTTAATATAGAAAACTTACTCTATTTTATGAATCAAACAGTTGCCAATAAGTGGAGAAGTAACACAGACTGTGTTACATCAGCTGTGACATCCATAAGACTAAGTGTAAATGGAATATGAAGCAATTGGTAGCAACATCCAGATTTCAACAAAAATTCTTTTCATTTGCTGTTCTGCAGTACAGCAAATTAGCTTTTAAATCATGATAATATCTATCATTGCATTTGCTCTAATCACTCTGAAAAAAAAGTCAGTAATTATCGAGGCCAAAGTCTTAATATAACACATTCTGCAGACTTCATTTTCTAAACAAAGGAGGAAAACCCCCAGATTTTTAAAATAGGTTGGATTCATTTATGGTGTAATTGAAAACACATGGTCTGCCATGGAAATTAGTCTGGTTGCTTGTGGTTGAACCCACTTGGAGAATCTAGAGTCATGTCTGTTTAATGCTTGATTCTACATTAGCATGAAATAGTGGAAATGGAAGTCCCATATGTTCTTAGATTAATAAATAATCTCCGAATAGGTTTATGTCTGGCATATTCAAGAGATATGGAACAAGTTCTTACAGTATGGGGGATGTCCTGACTGATGTCTTAATTGTAAAACAAACTCAGAAGTAATTGCCTAATAATGCATTTGCCATCTAAAGCACTGGTGCTAATGCAGTCTAAGAGAGTGTTCTTAAGTCAGGTGTGACTAAATAGAGAAATTACATGTTTCATATTAATCATCAGCAATGTTGGTAGCACTGAATTTTTCTTCTCTTAATAAAACCAATTCAGGCTTAAGTGACACTCCACAGTAAATGTTATTAATTGTGTGCTTCCTGAATTGACTCCATTTACATGTAAATATTAATGTTTGAGTATGTTTTATTTACATAAGATACCCTCTTTCTTTTTTTCCAATGGAAAAGCAGATTACCATACCAAGCACAGAGCTACTCAGACACTGCAAAGTGCAGACTGATAAATGAATTGGAAATTATGACTGTTGCATATGATTGAGACCAGGAAATTAAAAGGCAACATCTAACCAAGGCCCTGTTGTATCAATTATGAGTATGTCAGCTTTGATTCAAAGTATGGCTGTGAACAAAATTGTCTATGCAGTGAGATTCAACCTCCCTTTAATATTCTGTTTTTTATGTAGACAAATACATTTTTATTATCATTTAACCAAGATTCATCCATGCCTTGCATTCCAGTACTATTGCTACCTTACAGATCTGTTCTTGAAAATATGCAGATTTTTCTGTATAAACTGGACTAAGTGGACCTGGAAGTAACTGAGAGACAATAAATAGAATAACAAGTGTAATTTTCAAGATCTTTTTTTAATTATGAGTGTATAATTTCACTACATACAGAAAGTGTTATTTTGGGGTCTGAATACAGCCTAGGAACTGGAGTGCTTAAAATTTCTCTATAACTGAATAAATTCAGACATACAGACAATTTATTATATGACACTAAACACAATGAATATTGCTCATAAAAGAATTGTAGAAATAAAAGGTCTGTAGAATACCTTTTTTTAAAAGAAAGGAATAATTTACTTTTTTTCATTACAATAGACATATTCTCATATTTCTACACACATGGGATCAAGTTTTGTTTTCTAATCACTCTTACAGTGTGATCCACCCAGAACAGTGCAGTTACTGGGAATCTCTGATCTCCTGCCCCTTGTCTTACTGACCATGAAAAGCAAAAAGATTTCCTTGTGAAGTGAAACATTCCCAGTTGAACACACCATCAGGGAATCTGGATTGTAAAAGTGATCATAGTCCAAATCAAATACTTACTACTTATTTCAAGTGCTCTCCTTTTATGTATCAGCCTGAATAGGAATTCAAGTCAATGGCAAAACTCCCATTGACTTTCAGGAAAAAAGATTAAACTCTGTAATGTGTATTAAATGTTTTGTTCTGGTACTCAACTCAGAACTGCTGGGTGGGCTCAGGAATACATCAGACAAAAATTCATCCATATCAACAGCAAGAAAAAAAGAAAAATATAAAAGGTGTTGAAAAATCCTTTGCTTTGTTGGAGAGATGTCTGTCATTTAATCAATGCCATATGAAATTATTGATAAGTAATGTTAGCATTCTTGCTTGTGAGCAAAGAGGAAGCTCAGTAACACATAAATATTTTCCCCACAGCACATTTATTCACTTTTTTCTGATCACTTGGGAAGCATAATATTAAGAAGATAAATCAATTGTTTAAGCACAGTATTGAACTTTCATTATATTGCCAAGATAATAAGGCATATCTTCAGAATGCCATTATATGCTGCTTTAATTATTTTCTTACTATTTTTCTATTGTTGAGACATGAGGTGGGTAGAAACCCTAGACTGTTGTTCCCAACTATATAATCATAAATACATCCATACAGGGTTGAAGCAAAAAGTGGGCTTAATATAGCAGTTATGAATTTACATTTTTCATTGAGAATTCCAGGGCTGAAATCAATATGAAATTACAAGGTGTATAAACACCATGAGCTCAGTTGGTTTGAGCATGGTGCTAATAATACCAAGGTTGTGGGTGGCCATTTACCTAAGAGTTGGGCTCTATGGTCCTTTTAGATCCCTTCCAGCTTAGAAAGTTCTGTGATTCTTTGGTTCATTATTTCAGCAGGATTGGGTCGTTCTTTTTTGTAGCAGGGGTTTAGGCTTGGGCTGGGGGCGACATCATAGTTTATTTTCATTGCAATTCAGACAATATGAGATGAGTAGTCTCTGGACAATATAGAAGAAAACACAAGTTTGTTTAATTTTTTTGTTAAAATTTATTCAATTATTATTTTGGATATTGTTTCTAAACCAGAAACTTAGCTGGGTAAGTTGCCTGTCCCACTGGCTCTAATAGTGAGCTACACTATTAAAAGACCTGATTCTTTTAGGATACTGCCATCTTGCATTTTATTAAAAGGTACATTTAAAAAGTTGGTAAACTCTCTTTTAAATGTAGAATTTTTTTTTTAATTTTGAAAGACAAAAAATCATTTGAAGAAATGAAACATCACTTGTTTGTCCTTCTTTCCTTTTCTCTTTTCATCTAAAATCTGATTTCCATCCACTTGAGAAACTGAGCACAGAGCCAAAGCTGTTGAAAAGAAATTCTTTTAAAATGCACTTTGAAATTCTATCACCTCTCAGAAGTGGTGTTTCACTGCTGGACAGTTTGTATGTTGCTGTCCTTGCCTAAGTTATCTTATTCACAGCTTTCAAATCACCCACACAGTCCCCACCAAGCACAACAAGGTCAAACATCCTGGCTGTGAGCGAGGCCAGTGTTAAGTTGCCTGGATGGTGATACACTCCTTCTTGTCATAAAATGTTATAAAATGATAAATTCCTGAATAGCAGCCAGGAGATCATGAAAAGAAAAAAAAAAAAAGTCTGATTTAAAAACCAGGTAAATGGCTAAAGCGGTAATATTTCTAAGAAACATTTTGGCCAAAATTGTATGAGACAAATGTCTTTGCCTTATTTTTGCTGCGCTCTGTAAAGAGGGGTGAATTTTATTTCCTTAAATTCTTTGTAACCTTTCAAAAATACATTGACCAAAGCTTATTTTGACACCTTCTGCAGGACTGGAAGGCTCCTCTGGGAAATAATTGCATGAACTGAGTAACCCTTAGCTGGACAAACACAAATACTCCTTGACTTGAGAGGGCTCGAGCAGACCAGGCATCACAGGTTTGGAATATTGTTTTCAGCAGACCTGTTCACCTTAATAAAGCTACTTTTACTGAGTAAATGTTGCAGATCAGAGGGAACATCTTGGCACACACTCAATAACAGCTTGTGTATACATGTCTAGATCTCAAACATCTTTAAAACACCAGGAGTATTTGTATTGATTTCAGAGTCTTTTCCCCCTGAGCTTGCCTTCAAGAAGTTCAAGAAGTACCAATAAGTTCAAATTTCTCTGACATTTTGAAGGATTTGTGTCACAAAACCTTTACACCAGGTGTAAAGGTTTAACAAGGTGTCATTTTTGACTGATTTGTCATACTTTCATTTGTCTTTTTAAAATTAAATTAAAAATTGAGGTAGGTCTTTGATTCAGGACTGGCAATTTTACATTCCTCTGTGTTTTGTGCAGCATGTTGCAAACAGGTAGTGTTTAGCACATAAGTCATATAAGAAAAATATGTATTATTTCTCTTTTGAATCTGGAAGTCTAAAGGGAATTAAAAGATATAAATATTAACATCAGCCAAGTTTTCATCAGGTCCATTTGGTTCAGGATGAAAAGAAAAATTCTCTCAGACAGGATTTTTTTCATTTCAAGGCATCTGACAATGAGTTTTGAAGTTTTTATACAGACAGCAGCTAAGGGTAGGATTAGGATACTCTGCTCACTTCTACATTGGTGCAAATGGGTGGATCACCTATTTTATTCACCTGTTGCTTAGACTACTGCAGAGCAAAGGCTGACTTCAGATTGCTGATGCAAAGGAAAGAGTTTTAGGGGGACTTCCAATTGACAAGCACCGTTACTAATAAATTGTCTCAGAATGTAAAAGCGTGACCCCCTCAGGTGGTTCAGCTGCAGTGTTTGCAAACTGTGACCACGTATCAGATTCCTGCCTTTTTGCTTAGCGCTTCCATGGAACAATGCAGGGCTGTGACTTCTTGCTCCAGCTCTGATTGTACAGACCGTAATTAAGGATTTGGGTGAGGATGAACGGCAAAGAATGCCACTGTGCAATTGGCTGTAACCAATGCGACCTAAACTGATTCTAGATCTGGGGGGAAAAAAGGGAAGAAGAAAGAAAGAGAAGGAGGGAAAAAAATGACCTCTTGTAGCCTCTTCTATGATCTGTGTATGTAGTTAGCACGGACTCCCCTGCCAGGCTTTTCATCGCCGTGCTTTTAAAACCATTAGCTTGCTTTGTAGTCTTAGCAAGACATACATTTTTGAGCTATCATAAATGAAATCTTAGAAGATACCTTTCAACATATGCCAGGCATAGTTAAAAAAGAAAAAGACCATTATGGGTCTTTAAAGAAGGGGGAAAAAAACCTCAGGGTGAAATGGTGCAGACATTTTGTGGAATATGGAAAGTTTGAAAGAAGTTAACATATAATAAAGGGATACAAGAAAACACGGTTGTGTTACATAAAGAGATGACAACCTGGAAAGACTATAGTTTTAATAGGATTCTTTCTCCCTATATATTAGTTTTCATCTTCTATGGTAAGTCAGGTGATGCCATTTTGTCTCCTACTAACTTGCCCTTGATATTCTTTCCTTTAATAAAAATCAGAATACATTACCAAAGTGTTGTCTGGAATAATCCAGCTGTTATCTGCTGCCACTGCAGAAATACATGACTGGAAAGAATTTATGTCTCAATTTATTTAGGAAAAATTTGGTTTACAATTTTTCCAGTGAAAGTTGTATGTGGCATTTGGATAGCATTGTGTGGAACAGATCCAGCCTCCCATCTCCCAGGTTTCCTCAGTTTACAGAGAGATGTGCCAAAACTCTTTATCTGAATTCTGGGCTGCTGAGTCTAAACTTAGACCAGATGTAGAACTTTTCTGATTGTGTTGGTTTTGACCGGGATACACGTAATTTTCTTCAGAGTACCTTGAATGGGACTGTGTTTTTGATTTGTGTTGGAAAATATGTTGGTAATTCAGGGATATTTTCTTTATTGCTGAGCAGTGGTTGCACACAGTCAAGATCGTTCCTGCTTCTCACCCCACACCACCAGCAAGTAGGCTGGGGGTGCACATGAAGCTGGGACCATCCACAGCCAGGACAGCTGACCCAAGCTGACCCAAGGAATATTTCAGACCCATCATGCTCAGTGTAAAAAGCTGGGGAAAGAAGAAGGGAAGGGCAGGGGGGCATTTGGAGTGGTAGTTTTTGGGTTCCCATGTCACTGTCATGTGTGATGGAGCCCTGCTTTCCTAGGGATGGCTGAACACCTGCCTGCCCAAGGGGTGAAGAAATTCCTTCCCTGCACGTGCAGCTTTTGTTTTGACTATTAAACTGTATTTATCTCAAAACACAGGTTGTTTTCTCACTTTTATTCTTCTGGGGTTCTCCCGCATCCCACCAGCAGGGAGTGAGTGAGTGGCTGTGTAAGGCTAAGCTGCTGTAACAATGGTTCACTCTGACCATGGAAAGGGGGTTTTATTGCACTAGAAATCTTTTGTCAGGACTTTGAAGTTGGCACACTGTGAACCGGGGGTCAGAACTTTGCTGCACTCCTATGCTGGAAAACAAACAGGCAGATTTTAATATTTTAAATCCTACTTGTAGTCAGGAGTGATAGAAACCAAGTTTATTTTGCAGCAGAGAGAAACATATATACCAGTGACGGATGTCTGGGGCACACAGAATCAGAGTGGGAAGGATTCTGGGCTCTTTTCATCTTTTTATAGTAAACAGCTGGGAAATGTGGAGGAGTCAGGGCCCCTCATGGCAGAGATGCTTCTCCCTTAAAGCAATAAACAATAAAAATCCTGTAAGAAAATAAGTAGTTGTTTTAACTGAAAGAAACACAAATAGTGAATTCAGTGAGACACAGAAGCAAAGCCTTGAACAAGTTCATTTATAGAATAGTTGTGTTGGATTTTACTGTGTATAATACTTTGATTTAATTTTTCTGGTTTTATTTCCTTTTGATACTTTTGTTTTCTTTATAAGTCATGCCCATTGTGTGAGGAGGGGAAAGAAAGAAAACCCAAAATGCTTTTTCTTTCTGTTTTCTGCCTGTATGGAACAGACACTGCCTTAAAGTCTTTCTCTGTTTATGCTCTGTAATTGCATTTGATTTAACCATGTCAATTCCCTGGAGTTAAATACCCTTTAAAAAGAACACCTTGGGCTTAGGACTCCTGACCTCTGATCTCATGCAGCCTGTTCTCTACATGGGATATACACACAGAGGGAAAAAATTTCCCATTAAAAGTGATGATCTCTTTCATGTCCTCTTAACAGGAAAGGGACTTTCAGGTACAATTGCAATGAAGAAGCTTTATCTTAATATAAGAAAGAATTTTTTTTCAGTACAAACAATCAATCTCTGGAACAACCTGCCCAGGTATTTGGTATACCTCTCACCAGTGAAGGATTTCATGGTATGACTGAACAGGATGATAGCTGATCTATTGTAGGACTCCCTTCCAATAAAAGGTGGGACCAGATAATTCTCAAGGTCCCTTCCGACCTGGGGTCTTCTGTGATTCTCTGATTCTTTTTCCATTTATGATTCCTTTAGTCAGTAAGGAAGTAATTTCTATTACAGAATTATGATTTTTCTTGCTGGCAATAGCAATGAATTAAATAAAATCAAAACTTTATTAGAAATGTGTGTTTCTATGATAAATTAGTGATATTTTTAGGACAGATGATTAAACTAGATAAGTGAGAGCTTAGAATAGAGACTGGACTCATAGCTTCAAAACCCAAATTATTTTTATGCAAGTGCTAAGAGAGGTGGGAAATATCATTAAAAGACTACTCTTGAATATGTTTGAAATGTTGTGGCAATCAGGAGAGGTTTTTGTGGACCTGAAAAAGGAAAGAATCCCTTTTTGACCTCAGGAAGACATGAAGGAGGACGCAGGGGACTACAGATTGGTCAGTTTTACCTCAGTCCTTGGGAGGGTGATGGAGCAAATAAAGCTGGGAATAATTTCCAGTCATGGAGATCAAGAAAGTGATCAGGAGCAGCTGGCATGAAATTAGAAAGGGGAAATCATGCTTCACCACCTTGGTGGCCTCAACAACGAAATGACTGGCATGGTGGATAAGGGGAGAGCAGAAAGTAGCTTCTCTTCATTTTTGATAAGGTTTTTTTTTGCTATCTCCCCATATATCTTCACAGACAAGCTGCACAAGTATGTGCTACATAAGTGAGGGGGACTGGAAGTTGATAGAACTGACAGAATCAAAGTGTTTTCACGAATGTTGTACCCAAGTATTGATATGAGGGCAAATATTGTTAAATTATTTACTATTCCCTAAGGAGATTGCTGATGAGATCAAGTGCTCCTTCACCAAGTTTGCAGATGATATAAAACCCAGAGGAGTTGCTCATATACCAGATCTGTGCTGCCATTCAAGGGGACCTCAACATGCTGGAGCAACAGACTCACAGAAACCTTCAGAAATTCAGTGAAGGAAAACACCAAGTCCTGTCCATGGGAAGGATACCCCCATGTCTACACTGGGGACCAGCTATGGGGAAAGCAGCTGTGCAGAGGAGGAGCTGGTGGTTCAGTCATACAGCAAACCAAACATGAGCCAGCCATGAGTACTCATGGCAGGAAAGACCAGCAGCCTCTAGGGATGCTCTAGGCAAAGGATTACCAACAGGACAAGAGAAGTGATTTTTCCCCTCTATTTCACTCTGGTGAGACTTAGGAATGCTGGGTTCAGTGCTGGCCTCCCTGGTGCAAGAAAAATGCTCATAAAGTGGAGAAGAATAGCAGGGAAGGGCCACAAAATGATTAAGAGGCTGGGCTGTCATTTGGTGATGCTAAGACAGCTGGGGTTGTTTGGCCTGGAGAAGTAAAGGCTCAGGGAGCCCTTGCCTGAATAACTGACTGGGGAGTGAAGAAGACAGAGTCAGGCTCTTCTCAGTGTTGCCTTGTGACAGGACGAGAGACCATTGGGCATTAACTAAAAAATGGTGTCGTGAGAAACTGACTGCAGAACTTTAATTTATTTGTGTTGTAACATTTACAGCATGCGAGGTGGTGATGGGCACTCCAGCTTCTTAACAAATCATGCATTCATGGTAAGCAGGCAAACATGAGCACCTGGCTTACACACTGCATGTGTCAGAGATCAGTTTGCTGAACTTGCTCAGTGAAGTGCATATAAAATTCTTCTTATAAAAATAACTTAAAACAGCCTGAAGAAAAAAAAAATGCCCATTTTATTTAACTACCCACCTGTGAAATATGAAAGAACATCCTTAAATACTTTAGAGTGACTTACTGATTGTTTGGAAACTAGAAATGTTAAAGAGCCCAGCTCAATATTGTGCTTAACATTATGCTTAAATGTAATTACATGTTTAAACCTTGTTTTAATTCATTTTCAAGTACCTCAGTGGTACTTAAAACATGTGTAATTGTGCAATTAAATGCTTTGCTGAAAAGGTGCCCCTGACATTTCTGAGACACCATATAGTCCAAGAAGCTAAATAATTCTATGATTTGAGAAATGGTTTGTAAATGTAACTACCAATAGCTATCTGCTGTGTTTAAAGACACCAATTTAAAATTACATGGAAGATTTGATCAGTATTTGAGTGTATTTTAAAGTTTAGTTTTACTACTCTAAGATTCACAGTAAGTTTTCACTAGGATTCTTAACAAAACTGTAAAATCCCATTTAGCATTTATCATGGACATTATTTCAGAAAAAAAAAAAATGGAATCATGCCTGGGATGTAGAAATGGAGTTAGTTGCTAGGAATGTAAGATAGTATAAGAGGCAGTAAGAAAAGGAGTTTCAGTTTCATGTGAAGAAAGGTGTAGAATTATCCTTTTATTTTCTTAGCCTGGCTTTAATAAACATAGTGTGTATAAGGTAAAGGAGGGGTTGCTCCTTTTGAATTTTTCAATGGACATTGAAAATATCCAAAACATATAATATTTTCCCAGCAATTAAAAAAAATCAAAAACTGAAAGAAATTCAAAGGCAAAACCAAACCCCAAACCTCAGAACTGCTCACTGAACTTCATTTATTAAACCTGAAAAATACAAAAAGCTGTGTTTTAGCTAATTTTCTTTGTATGTTATGTTTTGTTGTGATTTTAAATCCCACAGTTTTTAGGTGGAAGTATCAATCCATGATTATTTTACATGCATTTTGAACGCCATCTTTTGTAGAAATTGAAGTTCCTTTTGAAAATGGTGTTAAATCATGCATAGATTAACACAGCCCAGATGTTTGTACAGTTCTGATTCCAGCTGAATTCTCTTCCACAGATACAAGTTGATGTGGGCAGGTGGCCTGTGTGCAGTTCACACCTTCACCACTGCTCTTTATGCTGCAAAGGTTTTCTTTAGAGCCCTTGTGCAAAGCAATAGCACAGACCTGGGCTGTGGATTGGTATAATGATTTTTCTTTACATAAAAAGCTGCACTGTGTAGCACACAGCCTCTTCCAAAATCTCAGCAATATCACCTGTGATCCCCTGCCTTCTTTATCTCTCTAGGAGTGTTAATTACATGTTTAATGATTAGACTATAAATATCCATCTTGTCAATGAGAATTAAACACCTTCATCGACCTGAAGCTAATTTTTTTATGTCTGACGCATTTTTTTTGTTTTGTCCTTTGATTATCTTGCACAATAAGGCAGAGTTGATGCCTGAGTTGTGGATATATTTAGTAACAGTACAATGAGGTTCTGACTGAGGAGGATGTGTGTGTATGTATTTATCTTAACTAAAAAAAATCAGGAATTTTATTTCATCTGCTGTATCTTCACTCTCTCTGTCTTTTTGTGTCTCACCACCCATTCATTTTTAATTTAAATTGTACTTTCTAGAAATTCTCATTAATTTTTCCAGTGTTATCATTTGGAACAATTTCAAGCCCTCAAAGACAAGCACATTAACTTTTTTAAAACATTTAAATCCAGAAGAACTTAACATATCAGGTAGAGGTTTTCAGTGTATTTTAAGAATGAATTTCCCATTTAAAACTAATCCCATCTGTCACCTGAAAAACTTCCTAAAGTGGCCCATTTTTAAAGCATGTTTGTGTATTTTTCAAGCATGCTAAGTGCTGTTTGGAGTAATTCTTACCCTAGGCTTGATGGAAAAGAAACCTTGTGCAGGAACACAAAAACTCTGTGTATTCTGGGTAAACACAATTGTGCCCCTACAATTATGTTGGTGAACAGAGAAAACTGTTGAGCTATGTTTGCCATTAAAATTATTCATTTAAATGGGTTGTTTCCATTGTGCACAGGTGGTAAACTTATCTCACATGTTTTTTGTATAAAAGTCTGAAATAAGTGAACACTGGCAAACAGAATCTAATGGTGTCATTAAAATGATTGTAAACATGCCTGTTGTTGCAGATGTGTGCTTTCCTTCTGTTGATATACATTCGGATTGTTGGTCAGGATCAAACACAGCAGACTTTCAGCATGTCAAAAAATGTCTGTATTCTAACAGGTTCTGTTTGGAAAGAAATCTGTTTCCTTGAGGCCAGAATAGCTATAAAATAACCAGACTGCCTGATCAGATCCAATGTCTACTCCTATTTTCTTTGATTAGAGCTGTGTTCCCTGTATTCTCTGCCATCTACTATTTCAGCTGAACAAGAGATTATGTGTTGCATCATTATGGTTGGAGGAAACGTTTCAACAGAGTAATAAATGTAGAGAAATATACAAAACTCAGGGCCAGGAAGTCATCAGCTTTTTCTTCTCTCTAAAAATGTTGCCCTTTGCTTAACTACAATTGCCAGCTTTACGGTGATTATTTACTCTACTACACAAGGAAACACAAGCATGGCTGTTGTTATCCACCAGAGGATAGGATGAACTTAAACAGTTTTCCTCAGAGCCAAATTCTTCAGCTTAAACCAAAAGTTGATGGACAGCTGAGAATTCAGCAGAACCATGTGCTTCCCTTCTGCTTGGAGCAGGAGCTGTGCTCCACAGCTACTTGCAAGGAAAAGTGTAGCTCTGCAGTTGCTCAATCCACCTTCAAGCAAAGATTCCTCTGGGGTCTGGAGTAAGGCTCGTGGGGAAAGAAGCCAGAGGATTTTCATCCATCTGTCTGTTCTCTCCCCCTGGGAAAATGTCTGTGCAGTAGTTATATGTCCCAGATGGGGAGATTCCTTCTCAGTATTTTTTTCAGGCAACGCCTTCTATAAGAAAGGATTGGTTTAGTCATCCAGGCTATAAACTTCTGTTTATCCAGAATAATGCTCAGAATCCTTAAATGTTCATGGTGTCACTTGTACTAAATCCTAGTATTTAGGCTTTATAACTTCAAAATAATTTAGGTCCCTTTAGTGAGCCAAGAAACATTGCTGTAGCCTAACCTACGTCTTATACACTGGCTAACAGGTCTCATCTCTGCTCAAGTGCAAAAGGAAATCAGACCTCCACTTTGAGTAAGTGTCTGTAGCTCACAGGCAGTGATTGTGCCATGCCCAACACAGCAGAGACAGCTGGTTTACAGACAGCTACAGTCACATCTTGGAAGTTAAGAACTTCTGTGTCAGGAATATACCAGATTTAAGATGTGGGGCCCAAATCTCTTGGCATCAGCATCAGTGGAACTCCAGCACAAATTTGGAATTATGTAGGTGTAATACTGATGCCTAAGACAGCAAAATCCATTCCATACAGCACAATGAATCTTTAGAAATGGTAAAAGGCATACAATGCCCCTTTTATTTTTAAAACACACAGAGCTCTTGACCTTAAAAAGTCTTGGACTTCTTGACTTCTTTCTGTGTGGTACACTGCATGAAGCTTGCTTGCAATTTTATTAGATTGCTCTAGCTGGACTGGAGGCCTGATACCTAAGCAATCAGTACCAGCACAATATCTCTATCCAGCTTGCTTAGCTAATGGAAGCTCTCCATGTATATTAACCAGATGAAGTACAGAAGGTCACTCAGGGAAAGTTTCCTGAGCTCAATGTGAACTTCAGTTCTGGAATCAAATCTTTTATTTGAGTGCACCTTCAGCGTAGATGAAGAATAATGTCAATGCAATTATTTGCACACTCATTCATCTGAATAAGAAAATGGCTCTTTACAATGATTTCCTTTTCCTTACACTTAAAAAAACAAGTCCTGCCTCTGTTAAAAATAGCCATGCACAAATTTAGAATGAAAACACTTACCATTACTTGTGGCTTTTGTGTTTCTCTGTTTACAACCAAAATTCCTAAAGAAAAAAATGTGCTACACTTCTATATTTAGTAAATTGCTCTGGTGGAGAGAGAGTTAATGAGGCTGTCCATCCACCTTGGTGTTCAAATTGCCTCCTTGATTGATGACGTGGGGAGCAAACCTGTACCACGGGTCAGCGCCCAGAACAGCCCTGCACAAGACTCATTGCAGAGTTCCTTGTGTAGGTGGAGACACTTTCTACCCCACAGCATTCAGACACATTAGATCTCTCCAGGAACAAGCTGAGGATTCATCATAATGGAAGTTAAAGTAGGTAATTTTTATTAATCTCATCTTGGTTTTAAACATTTTTTGCTTTTTCTTATGTAATCTTTGATTTAGAAGTTTGGAGCTCTACCTATCATAATGCTAAGTAATTTAAGAGCAATTTTCTGAATGTTAATTTTATCTCAAGCTACTGAGTCTTATTTTCATTTTGTGCACAGTTCAGCATAACTTTTTAAAATAACACATGTCAGCCAGAGAACAACATAGCTAGAGGTGCTGAGACTACCTGCTCCTGGTTGTGCAGTATGTCTTAGCAAGAAAGTTTATTAGATTTAATTTAACAACACTTCTTTTATTAACTAAGTACTTTTGACTCTCAGTTGCTGGGTGATTTCATGTGACTATTTTCTAAGCAGCAGCACCAGTAGCTTCCCTGCACAGGGAGGGTCGTTGGCAGCAGCTGGATGATCAGGCAGGCTGCATTCCACATTTCTTGTTTGAGCCAGGCTGTGTCCTTCAGCAGCACAGAACCATGCACAACACAGTGTTCCATCACCACTGTGCCTGCTGCCCTTGCTCTCAGAATTTCTTGCTTGAGCCAGGCTGTGTCCTTCAGCAGCACTGACCCAGAACAGTGCATGGTGTCCCATCACATGGAGCCCTGCAGCCTGAAGGAAGCTGCACTCTGGAGCCCTAACACAGTCACTATCCCTGCAGAATGTTCCAGGAGCAGGAAAAAGGTGTTTGATATAATTACAATGCACCTGCATGGTCTCCCTGCCAGGCTACCACGGTGGGGATGCTGCTTTAACTGAGACACTGGTGCATAGCTGAGCTTTGCTTCTGCTGGTTCTCTGGTTGTCATCGACATTGGAGTTCTCTTAGTCCTTGGTACCTTGTGTCATTGACAGCACAGCAGGGAACAGCACAGGAGGGGCTCAGGCTCCTCTCCTCTTCTCCAGAACAGATCACAGCTTAGCAACCTCTTCTCTGAGAAGCAGATTTCAAAGTGCTGGAAAAGGAAGCATTTCATCCAAGTTTCCCAAGTGAAAATAGAGTTGTAGCCATGAGACTCTTGTGGCAAAACCCCAGCCTCCACCTTCCCATGCTCAACTCCAGGCATCTCACAGTGTATCCATGGCTCCTCTGTGGGGCTCCACAGGTCAGGCATGGCTGCCTAAATTCGGAATCCCGACAGCCTTGAACAGGAGACAGACAGTCATAGCTACATGTTTATCTCAGACCAAAGATGCCATTTCTGGTAATTCATATGATAATAGAAGCCTTTTTTTAAAAAAGAAGTAAAAATTATATTTAGAAAAGTATCAGCTGAAGAATTTTCATTGTACATGTTAGATTATAACTTCACTGGCCATATTTGTGAAATTTTTGGAAACTTTATGGAAACAGTTCTAGGTGTTAAAATTGCTCATCAAATTTTGATAATTTATACTTCTTGTGTTATTTTTCTTTTTCCTTAATGGTAGGCAGTTAAAAGAAGGTAACTGCCTCTAATGAAATCTCTAAAAAGAATTTAAATTTTTAAAAAATTGGCATGCATTTGTAACAAGGCATCAAACATTACATTGTTACATTATTTTCTCTCAGTTCTTTTTCATGGAAAAAATACCAAGACACATATTTCTGTGAAAAAAAAAGAAGTTATTTTTATGAGATAGTAGAAAATTGCAAAAATTTTATGTTCAAATGAGTAAGGAATATGTGACTTATTAGTTCAGGATTATCACAATAGTGAATATTGAACATCAACATTTAGAAGAAGATATTCCTGATACAAGTTGTACCAATCTGCTGCTGTACAAATTTATTTATTTATTTATTTGTCTGGTTCTTTGTTTGTTTATTTTAAAAGTCCAGTCATAAAGGAAGAATTATGTGTCAAAGTCTTACTGTTTGATTAAATTTTAGGTGGCATTGGTTTGGGGAGTAGGGGAGTTGTTTATTTGTTTTTTAGTCTTTAAGATTTGTTTTGGTTTTGGCATTATTTTTTATGGAAGCAAATGTTGACTTGCTGCAATCCTTGAATTGTTTTCTCCTTCTTTAATAGACTGCTTGCCTCCTACATGTGCCAAAAAACCTCTTGGAATAGCTCTGCAGGGACTAATTTAAAATTACTTTTATCACAAATTGAGATTTTTGGATGCATGCTATTTTTTTAATTTTGGTCTAGCCCAACAAATGATTATAGTCTAATCCTGATTTCAAGATTATCTTTTTACTAGTGTTTTTTTGTTAGGGTAAAAAGAGCAACAGTAGTACACTAGACATAAAAAACATTGGTCTTCAACAGAGAAAGATGAACACTGATGTCCTGGTATGGGTGAAAAGTCAAAGGTTAAATGAAATAGGGTTTCCCATCATGGTCACTGATGTTGATGAGTCTTTTTGCTTGGTGTTTTTGGTAGTTTTGGTCAGTTGTTTGTTGTTTGTGGGATTATTTTTTTTTCCCCAGGATTCAATATTCTTTGCTGCATCTTCATTTTAAAAATATAAATAAATCACCTTTCTTCTACAAAACTGAATTCTGCCAGTTTGGGTTTCATTAATGCTTTACTTGCATCACTGGAAGACTGTTAAGAGGAAAAACTTGTTAGAAGAGCAAATATATGCCGCAGAACTTCCAGTGCCTGTGCAGCCATGGCTTTGCATTTTACAGACAGGAAGTTTAGAAGCTGTCTTGTGGAAATGTAGCACTCTTTGCCTGTAGGTTGAACCTTTGAGTCAGACCCATGGTGCAGGACTCAGCCCTGAGCTCTGCTGGGGAGGGAGCACTAAGGAAACACTTTAATACTTTAGTCTGTGAACTTTCAGACAGCAAAGGTGGCAGGTAATCTCTATTTCTTTTTCCCTGTTGCACCTGTGTATGAATGCAGTGACTGTTCTTGTAGCTCTGATAGAGTGGGACTAAGCCTAGTCTTTGATATTTTAAAGGGATATACTTAAAATTTATCCAGTATAGCAAACTCTCATCACTGGACACCTTCAAATCTGTTACTTACTGTCTGATAATGACCTATACTTTACAACTGACACACAATAAATTAAAATAATTTGGTCACAAACCTAGTCTGTAAAATTACATTCCTAGTAGAAGGCAATTTTAAGAGGAAGGAGCACAAGAAATGATAGAATGTAATTTCAAAAATATATCATATGTCTAAGGCATTTTTTTTCTGAAAAAAAAAAGTTTGTTATCCATACTTAGATTTATTCAGATCAGTGAAAATTTTAAAATAAAATGTAATTTTCCTCCCAAATGAGACAGACTTCTTTCCAGAAAAAGCATATGGCCTTACAAGCATCAGTAGTCATGGTTGGTAAATACTGGCATTAGAATAACAGGAAAGTCTCAGTAAGAAGTGAGGTCAGAGCTGCGTGCTCTGCTCTGCAAACATCTGAAGGCACAGAGGTTTTGCTGTCAGACAGTGGCAAATAAATGAAAGGTCATTATGTTCCTATATAAAGTAGATGACTTTTTATTTTTTTAATCAGAGGGGCTGAACCTACTTAACCTTTAAGTCTTATGTCATCCTCTGTTTTCGCTAGATGTTTCTGCCTCTTCACCTTATATTAAAACTACAGTTTTTGAGCTCGCATCTGCCAGGAAGAAAAGCAAAAGGAAAATAAGAAAAGCAACATAGTCTGCACAGGCAGAAGAGGATCTTTGCAATTCATAAGCTGTGGCTCTTTGCAGTGAAATTTAAATTATTCTAGATAGTTTTTAGTGTGGGTATCTCCTCCAGCCCCAAGATGAAGCTAGTGTCCCCTTTTAGGGAAGCCTCCTGTTGGTGCTCTCTGTGGTGCATAGAGCAGGAGCAGAGGCAACACAAACTCTCAATATTGTGATAGAATAGGCTCTGTGGATGGAAACATTCTGAAAAAGGACACTTGGCACCACGAAAAATCCTCAAAGGATTTATATGTGCAGAGTGCCTTTGCCCTACACACACCCCATGTATAATATCCTGTAATTTCCTCTCTGCTCTCCCCTCCCAATTTATGTTCAGAAACATCTAATAAACTGTCCTGCTAAGACATACTGCATAACCAAGGCACATGGATGAGAGGAAAAATAGTGTTAAGAAGAATATTCTGTGCTGATGCTTATGTGGACTTGACTTTTCAGAAGGAATGACCTCAGCCTCATTCCTCCAGGCTTCCCTTCTTTACAGTCCAAGAATCTGAGTCAAAATTGCTGGGACTCAAATGCCAAACTAATCTAATTTAATACTTTTAGAAATAGTTTGAGTCATGCTTTGAAGGCTCTGCCTTGCTTAATTTAATTAAAAAAATTACACAAGGCAACACAACACAACACAACACAAGGCAAAAATAATACAAAAGCAAGGCTGCCAAAGCTCTGCAGTCTGCTTGTTTTCCAAGTGGGGTTTGTTTACCAACTTCATTCTTAAATAGAGGACAGTTAAGCTGTTTTCACTAACTCATTTTGAATACTACCACCTCACCCAAACTAAAGGCTATGAACTCTGCATTTCTCCCAACCAAAGGCAAATGGTGGTTTGTAATATGTCACTGTTTCAACCAAATAATTAATTTATTTAATTAAGTCTTATAACAATATTAACATACCATCACAGCAATACAAAAGCGGCGTATTCATATGTCTGTTTGCATGGAGGAATTAACAAAAGAACAGCAAGACTAAAACATAGGCAAGTAGTGTAGTAGTTTATTTTTTTAAGTTCTATTCTTCTCTGATCACTAAGGAGATAACAACTCCAGTAGAAATTGTTGTGAACCTCCTTTGTTAAGTGAGATTCTCATCCAATTAGTCCTTTTTATCCGATCCCTTATTGTATGGATCATCAACACACCATTATCTGGTAGAGGGTAAGGAGAAATTTCCCACTGAAAATTTCTTGGTAGGTTGTCTATAAGGCAGCTTTATACACTTGTTGCTAAATATCTGTTCCTGTCCAATGTCCCATACTAGATGATGATTTAAAGCAGCATGCCAGCATTTGCACCCATGAAGAGAACATACAACCATAAAAAACTTTGGCATTTGGATGTGTACTTGTAGTATCTGCATTCTCTAAGCTTTCAGGCTTAGGTTTTCTATAGCTATTATGTGTAACCTTTTGAAAGAATAATTCCACTCATCTTTAATTCAACATAGTTCCAGCCTTATCAAATTGTTCTAAGTCACTGTGAATATTTTCTGCACAAATATTGGGAGTCGTCTGACTCAACATTAAAAGCTTGCAATGTGGATATATGTGTGTCAAGATTCCTTTTGCAGACTAACAAAAAAATTACTTCTAGAGAGTGATTTATCTGATCTATTTTAAACAATATATTTACCAAGGCATTACTCATACCATACAACTTTCTAGTCCTTCCTTTTGACCATAAAAAAATCTAATTATTAGTAGCTCAAAAATTAACTGGAAGAGGAATCTTAGCCAATCATGTCTGTAGTCTTGGTGAAGGTTTAACAAGATTACATTGACTGTGGAAATATTTGTACCTAAGCTACAAACAGGAGGCATATTTTGACAGCCAAAAGCACCTATCTGTTCTTCCTGCAACAGGCAAATGCCATGGCAAAGTAAGAACCGAGTTGCAGAAGTTGTGGCATTGGCATCTCCCACTTTTACATCAATCCCTGCGTGTTTCTCCAGGCTGAGTGGCCGGAGCTCCCTGGACAAACAGCTGTTCCACAGCTTCTCCAAGGAAAAGGCAGAGGGCCAGATATTTTTGTGCACATACTTTGAAGGAGCTTTACCACTGCTATTGGTATACACACCATAATTGGATTTAAACAATTTGTTCTTGCAAAGGGAGCTACGGCCAAGTCATACGCAGTTAAGGGAAAATAAGGCAATATAATTATTTCCTATTTATTAGAATGAACTTGGATGTCCTCATACTTCAGAAAAACTGTGATATGGATCCATGCCTGAACTTAGTGGCAAACTCAAATTCTGTTGTAAGCAATATAACTATATGTCCTCAAAGTTCTCAACTTTGGCCAAAAAAATTTGATTTGATAATAAATTTTAATTTTTAGGGTCATCTCTTTCTATAAACAAGACTTCAGTTTACACTATCCATGATTGCTGACATTTTAAATTCATTACAGAAGGAAAAGTAATCTCTAGTTCAGTAAAACTCAGGATACATGAAAATATTTAATATTCACCACCTGTGAATGCTTCCTGAATTAAATAACAGGTCTGAAATCTATTTTCATCTTTGTACATCCCTGTCTGGCCCGTTGGTAAATTCACTTTGACTCAGCTCCTAAAACCCATAAAACAGACAGAGATAAAAACATTTCTTCTTTTTCTATGTTTAAATTATTGACTAGGGAAACCACAAAGCAGAGGCAGGTAAGTTAGAGGGCAGCCAGACACTAACTGTAATTGCATGTGAAATATTAGAAAATACTACATAAACATGGCATGGACTTTTGAATGTCTAGGTTTTTTTCCACTGAGGTTTTGTCTGAGCTCCAAAAATACATTCACTGAACGGCTTAAGCACATCTACTGAGTCACAGGTGACAGAAATAATCAGCATTATTGTTAAAGTCTTTTTCAGACTTAGAGCAAACAACATTGCAACCAAACAGAAAAAGGGTAGAAATAGGTATGTGTTTCTAAAGAATCTGACTAAAAGGCTGGTCACAAAAATCATATTTGAGAACATGTCAAAATAAGGAGCAGACAGCTTAAAACCACTGATACTAGATCTGCAGCTACGTTGTCAACTGTCTGTTGTGCCTAAATCAGAAGCCCCAAGGATTGCTTTGCAGTCCTAGTGGCTATTCATCCTTGATGAACAAAAATATAAGGGCTGGAAGCCATTCTGAAAGCTGAACTTCTTTTAAAAAGCATTACTTTTTCCACCAGTCTGGCCAAATCTCTGCTCACCAAGAACTTTGAGCATAAACATCAAAACCTGCTTTTCCAGACAGGCTTGTAAACAATTACAGCTCCTAACTAGACATTGACCTCACTTGCCATATCACTGTACCACTTTTATTATTCCAAACTATTGTCAAGTGCCAGTAGGCTTTATTTTTACTGCCATATTACTCGGTGATTGCAGTGTGCTGATGTTATTTGAGCTATAAGGATTGGTGGATGGAGATCAAAACTCTGACCTCTGAGTCAAATGACCATTCTTGAATAATGCAAAAAGCTATTTGTCTACTACTTTTGTTTCTAAGTATTAATCTTCATTCTTGTTCTTCCCTATTTATAAAGACACACGGCATGCCTTTTATCTAGAGGCAGATAAGAAACAAAAAATTCTACTTAGACTAAAAATTTTTAGACTAATTTTTTCAGTTATTGCCATAAAAACACTTTGCCAGTGAGATTTCCTGCTCTTGTGATCTCTTCCTGAAACACAAAGTACATTCCAATATTTCAGAAATAGGTCTTGGATTGCCAATAAAACGAAATCTCAATAATTCTTGACTATCCCCCAAATATTTGAGGGGAAATTAATATAAATATCTAAGAATGTCAAACCCTAGGCAATAGAAACCTATTAACCTAGAACAATGTTTAAAGAATGCAAATGCTAGGAAACCTATCATCTCTCTCTACATATCCAGCTGTCACAAATCTATGCTAATATATTTTCTCACTTTTAATTTCTTGCCTGTCTTACAATAAATATAATCCAGACCATTGTATTTCCCTGTAGATATTGCGAAATTCTGCTCACAGCGAAAAGCAAAAGCACTCTTCTCATTTCAGATCTGGCATTGATATCATCTACTTAGTAGTAAGTACATTATCCCTAAGGGGAAAGCATAAACTACACCATCATACCAATTCATCTTATGGATTTTCTGGCTGGATATACTTTTTCTCTCTTTCTATTCTTAAGACATTTCTCACCTTGAATTCACCTTTATTCCCTGACCTAGCATTTCCAGCCATCATCTGTATTTTGCACCCTAGTAGGTGACACTAAAATCTATAAGAAAAATGTGTAGAACAATTGTCACAAATCTATGCTAATATATTTTCTCACTTTTAATTTCTTGCCTGTCTTACAATAAATATAATCCAGACCATTGTATTTCCCTGTAGATATTGCGAAATTCTGCTCACAGCGAAAAGCAAAAGCACTCTTCTCATTTCAGATCTGGCATTGATATCATCTACTTAGTAGTAAGTACATTATCCCTAAGGGGAAACCATAAACTACACCATCATACCAATTCATCTTATGGATTTTCTGGCTGGATATACTTTTTCTCTCTTTCTATTCTTAAGACATTTCTCACCTTGAATTCACCTTTATTCCCTGACCTAGCATTTCCAGCCATCATCTGTATTTTGCACCCTAGTAGGTGACACTAAAATCTATTATAAGAAAAATGTGTAGAACAATCGTGCTTTCAGTGTTAATATGCTTTTAATGGAGTATTTGCTCTTAGCAGTCTGAAACTGTCTTCTTGGCTTGATCTCCTTTTAATCTAATGCATCTGGAGAAATGGAAAAAACTTCACTCATTTGTTTTGTAAATGGATAAAGCATTCCTTGCTCATCTTCAGTGTAGGTGCATTGGAGTGGATTTTATTAATTTCAAGTCAGCATTCTGGTAATTCCGAAGTTCCAAAATGTACCTAACTGTTTGGATAATATTATTACCTGGCCCATTAGTAAAACTCCTTTGCTCACTCCGAAAGTACCATTTCCATCCACTTTCACAGAGCAGGATTTTCCTTGGGCATTCTCTGAATTGGACATTTTTGTATTTAACTAAAGTTGCATGAGTCATTTTTTGTGAAATATTTTTTAAAATCTAAGTTAACCTTTAATTGCAATCCAACCAACTTTGTTTTTTTTAGCTACCATTGCTTTTCAGGATCTTACCTGCATTTTTCTTGGCTCAGCTCAACAAAGTGTGAGCAACTGTCATAGGATAGATTGCTGCACACGAATAACCCATTTTATAAGAGCTGAGAAGTTTCTGAGTGGCTTAGTCAAGGACTTGCTTATCCAGTTGTTCTGAATGCTGAAATTCCAAAACACTGGCAGGAATGTCTAAACAGATAAAGAATCTTATGCTAAAACAGCATTAGCAAAAATATTACTGTTTTATTTAGCATGCAACTAGATATTTACAGGCTAAATCAGAATGCCAAATGACTCCTGAGCTGGTGACACCCTGGATAATCAGGACTTGCCAATACATGACTAATTATCCAGTACAAACAGTGCTTGCCTAATTTTTCAGCTGTATAGAGTTTTTCCACATTAATTTTTTTCTATATTTTTTCTATTTGAACTTCTCTGGACAAGCAGCTGTTCATAGCAGGACACTGACTTGGTTCAGCAGGAGTGATTTATAAAGGTATTGTATAAAGACACAAATGTCAGGGCCCTTATTCAATTTTTACACAACTTCTCAGGCAGATTCTTATTATAGTTGCTGCATACTGTTAAAATATTTAGCTGAAAGCATATTCATTAAGTGAATTTTGTGTTACTCTTCATGCAGACATATCCCTAGTTACCCCCAAAATATTTAAACACTTACAGACATGAATAGTCCCACTGGTTGTTATTTTATCTCACTGCCTCCACTGCACTCCTGCTTTAAAACAATGCATTTCAGAGGACCTCTCTTAAGTCAGATGTTTAAATATCTTCCTGATGTACAGCCTATTTCTGTTCTTGTAACGTAACTTGTGTAATTTTTCTGGTTTTTAATCCATAGTAATTCTTTTACTGCCAACCTTTATGTTGCAGATCAATTGCTAAATATAATTTCTCATCTCCACTCCATAAAAAAAAAATCATTGACGTCACAGCTCTGGGATCATTTTTAAAGACCAGTTGCTCTAAACTGGTGTGTTTAACTACCAGCACAGTGGCACTTACCCATAACTAAGCTACTGCACCATTCTGAGCTGCAGTATCATACAACTCTACCCAAAAAAAATCTGTTTCAAAAATGGCAAGATAAGAAACAAAGTAGTGATTTTTTTTTAAAGAAAGAACAGGCCATGAAAATAACATATATAAATATATATATTTATAAATAAGTTCTCCCTTCAACTGATTTTTTGTGAAAAATTTTGCACATTCATCCTTTGCTTGCAGTGCCCAGGACCTGCTAAAATGAGGAAGGAATTAAGCCAAGTATTTTCTGATGCTAACAAGATTTCCTTGAAATGGAAGGTGTTGGAAGAACATAGGTATGGGTTCATGTAACTATGCTTTATGCTGAAATGGAGGAGTTTTGAACTTGATACCCCTTTAGATGTCCTGGTATCATATTCCCAAGACATCCAGATGCAAGGTTAGGATCTGTGAAGCAAGACCAGATGCTCAAGGGACAGACATCCCCCAGGCTGTGAAGAGGACAGATTTTCTCGATGTGTTTTGCTATCCTATTGCCCAATACACTGTGTATTGCAGAGCCCACTCTCAGCTGCCAAAATGTCTCTGTTGACTGAGACAAACTTGGGAGCCCATCTGTGAAGTCTATTCCCAGTACTAGGAATCTATATTTAGGGACTGTCCCACTTATGAGTGTAGAAAACTCTGGGTTTTTTTTTTTGTTTTTTTTTTTTTAAAGTTGGTCAGGTGGATCAGCAATTTACCTTAACTTCTTAACCAGGTTGAATAGATTTTCCTTTATCTTAAAAAATAATGGGATTTTTTTAAGTACTGTTTCCTTTCATTGTCAAAATCCCGTTCCAAGGAATTTGGAAAAATATTATACATAAAATTGTGGGACTCAATCAAAATTTCTTGACTGTTCTTTAGTTTTTCCAATATATGCCTGGTTTGAAGGTTCCCTAGAATAATTTTTAACCATTTGAGACAGTCCTTTTCAAGCTGGCAAATACAGAAATAAGAAAGATAATGTTATGGATCTTTCACGGAAATGAAAGGCACTTTCCATCTTCCCAAAACCTGTCTGTCAACACAGAAGAAATATGCGAAAAATGTGAGACAAACAAGCCATATGTTTTGCTTTTCATGCATCTGGCAAAAATGTGATTTCTTTTGCCATGTTTCTCCTGTGATGAGAATCTATTTCACAAAACTGACATCACATGTTTCCTCTCATTTCTTTCTGAGTCCTTATATTTACCTAAATCTGCTATTCCACACTGTCCTTTTTTTAGAGTCCTAGGTGCATTGTTTCTAAGGTCATCAGAAAATTTTACAGGTCCATGACATTGGTAAAATTGCAGGACAGTCTTTAATCCAGTGGAAAATGGATCTAAGGGCTGAAGTTGCAACAAAAATAGTATAATAGCTTAATAGGGTAGTTTATTAATAATCTAGGTACGGCCCCTCATCATGATGAGTCTTTTAGGATACCTTGCTGAAAGATGTTTACTGGCTCAATCAAAAATTTTGGGGACAGTGCAAAATCTTCGGCTTAATTCTTCTTTTTATGATATGAGAATTTAAAATGGATAACAGTAGTGGTCTCTACTGGTCTTGACATACAATAAAATATAATATCTCCAACAATCCTTCAGAAAAATTAGATCATGGCTGATTACCTTTGATTGCTGCTTCCTCTCTGAAATGTAGGAATCACATTTTTATTTACATAGTACAGTACCAACCTATTCATTCCCTCATTCCTTCTTCTTTCATAGCTGGGATATCACATTCATTTCTTACTTTTTCTAGTTTTAGTACTCAGTGTCCTCAGGCATAGGATTTATTTCACTGTTTTATTCCACTTTTGTGGTTCAAACCGAGACTGAACTCAACCCACACAGTCACTCACTCACATCCTCCTCTGGTGGAATGGGAGAGAGAATCAGAAGAGCAACTGTGAAAATTGTGAGCTGAGATAAAGACAGTTTAATAGGTGAAGGTTTTCCAAGCAAAGCAAAGCAAAGCAAAGCAAGGAATTCATTCCCCACTTTCCATGGGCAGGCAGGTGTTCAGTCATCTCCAGGAAAGCAGGGCTCTATTATTCCATGTAATTGTGACTTTGAAAGATGGATGTTGTGACTCTGAACTCATCTTCTTTTCCCACCAGAAAAGCATTATATGCTAAACACAAATCCATACGGTCTGGGACATGCCTTTGGTCACTCAGTGTCAGCTGTCCTGGCTGTGTCCCCCCCGGATCTTCATGCACCTCCAACTTACTTGCAGGTGGGGTGAGGTGAGGAGCAGAAAAGGCCTTGGCTGTGTGTAAGCTTTGCTCAGCAGTAACAAAAACACCTGTTTCTTGTATGAATCCAAAACGTAGCCCCATACAATTAAAATGGTGGTACACAATTAAAAAAAAAAATATTAGTCTTTATTCCCTGAATAGAATCCAAAACACATCAGTAAGACTAAATATACAGTAATTTTATTTTAAATGTAAATTAATAATCACAGTTACAGTAATTATATAGAGAGTAACTCTGCATGGCAAAACAAGTTATAGCATTTTTTTTTATTCTGTTAGATGGATAACTTTAGAACTTAGCCGTGATATTGCTAGGCTCTTCTTACAAACTCCTATTATCCTGTTCTATATCATCTGTTCATACCATATGCTTGCAAAACATTCATAGTTCAGAAATTTTAGGTTGACTACCTCTGAATTGAGCATGTTTGCAAATATTTGTAAGACAGAAACTTAATTTTAAATGCTAAAATTTTCACACTTTGAAATTTTCTTGCTTCAGAGCAAAAGCTTCTGGGCACTCAATCAAAAAATTAACTAAAACAACATTTTTAACATTGTTACAGCCCAAATAAAGAAGGAAAAGAGAAAATTAAAGAGGCACATAAGGAAATAAACTGTTTTTGTTGACTAAAATGACACCACATGTGGAGGATGAAATAGCTCAAGCAGAGATTTCTTTCTGTTTTCAGTTCCTCTGTATATCATCTACGCATTTGCCACACACCAGCAACAGCCCACAGTTTTGGCATACAAAATTGCCAGACTATTTGGTGCAATCCTGAGGGCTCAACTCAAAATGAAAGCACTTTTATTTCAACAGGCAGAAACTGGTGCAAAGGGCTCAATTCTCAGTTATAATCAAATGGCATAGTCTCATTGATTTCAAAGGAGGTGTGACAGTTTATGCCAGAAGAAAATGTGACTCATTATTAATAATGAGAATAGAATTATAAACTCCAGAACAATATTCTGTAAATTTGCTGATTTCTGATAGAAATCCAGTATGTCATTTAAAAGAAAGTATTCAAAATTTCATGCTGGTATACCTCAAACCTATATCCTTTTGATACAGAACTTTTCTTTGGCAATCTAATGACTTGGAACAGCTAACAGCTAAAATCTGAAAAAGTTCATTGAATATCTGACAATCTGAAAATATCTGCATATCTGAAAATTTGAAAAGGTCATTGAATACATAAACTAGCAACACTGAATCACTAAATTAATGCTTGCTATAAATAAATTCATCCTGATTATTCATACTGAAGGAAATGCATTTTTTTTCTTACCAACCCTTAGAATCATAGTATCATCAAGGATAGAAAAGATCTCTAAGATCATTAAGTTCAGTCATTAACCCAGCTCTGCTGTGTTCACCACTAAACTGTGTCCCCAAGTGTCATATCCACATGCCTTTTGTACACTTCCAGGGATCACCATTGCCCTGGGCAGCCTATTCCAATGCCTTATCAACTTCCCAGTGAGTAAATTTTTCCTGATATCCTTTCTAAACCTCCCTGGCACAATCTGAGTCCACTTCCTCTCTTTCTGTCACTTATAACCTGGGAGAAGAGACCAACACCCATGGGTAGAGTTCATTCCCTCCTGATTCACCACTAAACTGTGTCTCCAAGTGCCATATCCACATGCCTTTTTTACACTTCCAGGGATCACCATTTCCCTGGGCAACCTATTCCAATGCCTTATCAACCTTCCAGTGAGTAAATTTTTCCTAATATCCTTTCTAAACCTCCCCTGGCACAATCTGAGCCCACTTCCTCTCTTTCTGTCACTTGTAACCTGTGAGAAGAGCCCAACACCCATGGGTAGAGTTCATTCCCTCCTGAAAGAAACAGGGAAATCACCCTACCTTCTTGCATCAAGCACAGTAAGATTGGAGGTGTCTGGGTAAGATTTCTGCCTAGTTTGTTCACAGATACTTTTTGAGGAGGTGAATCCAAGCTTAGAGGAAAAAACAATGTCAGTGATACCAGAAGCATATCATTACGTTATGGACAAATAGGTGTCCAAATTGATTTGGGAAGAGAAAAATTATTTCAGTTATTAATATTACTCTCAATTCTCTTCCCTACTTCTCAATATTGTAATTATACTTTTTATGAAATTAGTGTGCTATTTATTGCACTTATAATCTTGGATTTAGTTTGCCTTACATATTTGTTATTATAACTAAAGAACGGTACAATCAATCAATTCATATTGCAAGGGTACCCACAGACATAATCAAAACTTGGACCACATATAATCATGTAAAATGCAGGAATTGTACTGGAATTGACAGCATGCATCTGATTTGAAATGCAGGAGATCTACTAGCTTGAGACAAGGTTGGCTGGTATCAAATATTTTCTGAACTATGTAAAAATACATCGTTTGCTACTTCTCCCCCTTAAATACAGCAGAAAATAACCACAAGGGTTATAAAGTGTACATCTGAGCCATTTGTTCACATCTGGGCCTTTTCCTGCAGGGTGTTTTGGGTATACACAACTGCCCAGGCTTGTTTTCATTATATTTATTTTGGAAAACCAATCCTCCATCATGGCAGTGTTACAGGAGAACCAGAACAGTAATTCTACCCTGAGCTCAATATTCTGGAAACCAGGTGGTTTAGAACTTCTATAAGTTCAAAGTTGTGCTGTCATTAGTTTGATCATATTAAACACTGACATGTCTTTGTTTTCTCTATTTCTATCTCAGTAAATGCTGACACCATGCATCATTTGTGAACCTCCTCAGTGAACACGTTATAATTATAATATGAACACATATTATATTGGTTTTACCAATAACCTGCCATGTGGACTCTAAGTAGTAAATAACAAAGAGGAGTGATGTTTTCTGTAGCTCAGTACATCTGGCACTCATGTATTCACGGCACCTTTAAACATATCGGTCTGATTTTTCTGAAGCTTGCAAAGATATTTACAGTTTCAAATTTTTGCAATACTTTCCAAATGGATCATATATATGTATTTAGTAATTGATAGGAATGGCATTTGGCGTCCTTTTTTTGGACAAGTAAAGATGCTGAGACTTTAAAAATAAATTCAGCCTGCAGAAAAATACTGTGAATGTGGGATACTTGGAAATATCTTTCTAAAGCAGATTTAGCTATTAAATTTCGGAGATGGCATGTTGGAATGTCAGACGGGAAAAGTGGTTTCGTCACCATCCTACAAGGGTGGGCAGTGCAATGTAGGCTACTAATATTAACCAGATTTACTTTTTGTGGAGGTTAGTCTCCTGGAGCATTGCCTAGAATGGTTTGCTTTGCTGACTGGGTGAAACAGGACAAAAGAAAATTTCACACCTCAGCCCTACTACAAAAAATCATGAGCTATATGGTAAGTGTGAACCAAAGATATGAAATAGGATGACTTCTTTCAGGATTTGCTTTGTGGGTTTTTTCCTCTCAAGAAAATCTAAGCACCATTGAGAAGGGAAAGAGTAGTTTTGCATAAAAGCTGGAGGGCTTTTGGAAAATAAAACTCCACACAGGAGGTATGGTTTTCTTCTTAGAAAACCATTTTTCTTCTTTCTTCTCAATCCACTTCCATTATACCATTCTGGGAGTAGGTTTACCAATGTCTAAAATATTTTTTATTCTTCCTTTTACTTTTAACACTTTATCTCAATGGTTTGTTCCCTTTGTTATCTGAGACAGTGAATTGAATAGGCAGATACAATGTGCAAATGTTCTTCGAGCTCTAAACTGAGCAGTAAAATATGCATTAATCTCACCAATGCCATTACTAACCCAGAAAGGTTTGCTGCTTTTTTAAGAAAAGTTGAGAGGGTCAAGAAAATTTATGTAGTTAATTTTCTAATTCAAATAAAGTATAAATAACAATTATTTTAAGGTCAGAAATTTTTACTTTCATCAATCTAAAAATGGTTTTCATAGAGTGTTTATCTTAAATTATTGTCTAAAAATATTCATACAGTTTTTCATTGGAAGAGAGTCGTTCTTTGGGTGGTGTTTTTTTCTTAATATTACTTTTGTCAAGTTGCTCTGTATTTTTAACAAAATTACAAAGGAGGAGATAAATTTGCAACAGGAGTGCTGAACTCAATAGCAATAAGTATTGCTATGATATGGAGATTTTCCAGAAATTTCCTCTATTCAAGAGTTGATTGGTAGCAAGGATTATGAATAAAATATTGTAAAAGTTATTTTATGTATTGTACTTTTCTGTCATTAAAATATATGTTGAATAGATCTTTATTATGCAATGATGTGGTTTTGTTTCAAGGACTCATATTTACATTCACCTAATGGGGTTTTGGTGACTTGCTTGGACTAATGAGAAAACACATTTTAGAAATTCTGTTATCAAATGTGACTTTCCTTAGTTGAATAGAAAACTTCTTGTATGCGAGTTCCTCTTCATCAAGCTGATGGTGGCTTAAGATGAAATTTTGTTGTGCAGTCTACACGCAGGAGTATTCACATATCTTACACTTAGTAAAAAAATATTATTAAATCCCCTGGAAGAAATAGAATATGTATGACCACTATTATTCCTCCTGTATAAATCAAAACAAAATTAAATAGAGCAACCAAAACTCAGAATGTCTTCTTGCAAGGAAGAGAGGTTGAAACTTATGCTGTTTTTTTCCAGACTCTGAATTAAAGCTCATCTTGGGTTGGTGCCAGTTCCCTAAAGAATAAAAGTAATTCAGAGACATTCTCAATTAAATGTTTCTTATTTTCTCATCTGAAGGGATTTCTCAGCATACAAACCCTTGTTTATCTGGTTTTATCTGTGGGGTTCTTTAAGGAATCTCTCTTCCTGTGATACACTTTGGACAATTATCAGAAAGATTCTATTGCTTGCTTAGGTTCTTTAGCAAAACTTTGTGTAAAAATATCCTGCTCAGGTGAACCAGTCTTTGCCATAGGTGTGATTCAGTCAGTTGATTTTTGAGCACTTCCAGTCTTGCACTGGGTACTGCAAACCCTCCATGTATCCTTTCTTTCTTGCCTAGGGTCAGTAAATAATGTTGTTGCTAAGAAATGCACACACACACACACACACACACACACACACACACACACACGTGTATGTAAAATAGTACTACTACATACAAATGTTAATAGTACTGTGATTTGTTTGTTTCTGTTCATGTGTTACATGGTTTTAAGAAAAACCACTGGCTCAGGTGAAGCCTCCTGGGTAGATAAATTTTTCCTTCCTTGGAAATTACTTAGTTCATTCAGAGGGTACAAGATTTCAGAGACTGCAAGGAGTCAAATATCATAGAAAAGTCCCCACAAAACTGAGTGGGAGAGCTTGCTGAGAGGAGCAACAGGCAGAGACAACCAGGGATCAGAACTGAGGAAAGAAAACATCCCCAGGGCCAGAAAGAGCTGTGCCAATTTTACTGCAACTCAAAGCTACTGAGCTGGCCAGAAGCTGAGAGCATCCCTGCAGAGGCGCTGTGGAGAGCTGTGCATAAACCCTTTTTCTGGACTGAGTTGTGATGAGCTGTATTTATAGAGTTGTCCTAACATGTATTCTAATTAAATCTGGCTTTCTTCAGGTTAAAAGTCTTCAAAAGTCTTCCACATTGTCTATGCAGACCTATCTCAAAGCATTACCTGACTCCAAGTACCTTCAAAATGTCAGAGGCTCTTTTCGTAAAAGCTCTGTCAGAGTTTTTGTGCAAGAATGAACTTTGGGCTGTACAGGCTCATATATATGTGTTTATTTATGTACACATATGTGTGTTTGTGACACATTCAGCCAAAGTTATTTGGTGGGTTTCTTTAGTTGCAGTTTCTCTGCACCAACACAAACTTCAGAGCAGATCAGCTTACTCTGCTTTTTTTAAAGACCTGCCTTATCTGCCCAGCTATGATTTAAATGCAAAAATGCACCATTACTTTTAATGCACAAAGCTACAGATGAGAAGACAATATCATTGTATTAGAAATATTGTCTTTTGCTGTGCTATATTTCCACTCTAAGCAATACAAAGACATTTTCACATACATAATGGGAGTTTTTTTAAAGTCTTTGGATGGTTCTACAAGAAAGCACCCTGTGGAACTGCACTCGCAAAACTGAGCCACATGTAACCATGTACAGAATTTTCAATGCAGTCAATCCTCACAATTCTAGTTCCCTAATGATATTTTGTATTCATAATGTCGTAGTAGCAGGGGGTGGTAGTAATGAGTGACTATTACATAAATGATCTATTTATCTGGTTTGAATTTTGCTTTAACTATTTCTTCACAGTAAATCAAGGATTCTTAGCCAACCTCATTCAACATGCTTGGGAGGAGAGCCAGATTTGACCACGCTTATTCACTGGGAAATAAGGACAGCCCAGTTAACTCTTTGAAAACAGTGGAATTAGTTGTCCAGGAAGGGGCTGTCTTAGGAGTTGCAGAGGTCTGTAGAATCCAGCTCTATAAGAATATTGAATGAGAACTAAAAATGGGATTTTAAGGGTATAAAAAAAGCTGATTTCCTATCAAATCACCTAAATTCCTTTCATATTAATCAAAAAACCCCAAAACACTCAGCATATCCAAACACTGGTTTACCTTTATCTATAATAGAAATCTAAGTCTCTGAAAAATCTTGCTTTGTTGCAAAGGAAGGATAACCAGCTCATACTGCAATATCAAACCTCAGATGGCTGAAATTTGAAGAGTATCCTACCCTAAGATACACATCCATGGGACTGATGCAATCATTGGATATTTGAAAGTTGGTTGACAAAGAGGGCAGCAACAGCTACAAGAGGACTTATATAAAAATTGTTACACCTTCCCCGTTTTGTATTGATATTTTTAGTTCATTAACATATACAATATAGAAATGCTGTACAGATATAGCAGATTAAATCTTTTGAAAGAAAATGCCTACAGTCCCTTCTGTACCCCTTCCTCTAAATCAGCATCTGTGACCCAGCTGCATAAGCAGTTTTTCTGGCCAGGATTGAAGACTCCTTCCCACTACCCCATTGTAATTTTTGTGGAGCACAGCCATTTAGTACAGGCTGTACTTCTTCTGCAAGGGTTGGGCCCAAGGTCTTTGACAAATTTTGCATTTGCAATTGATTTGCTCCCTCCTGGGCTTGAGAATGAAAAGCAACGGATAATGCCTCAAAATCAGACTTTTCATGATGAAATAATAAGGATTGGATGAACTGACAGCTTTTCTTTATAATGCTCATTAAGTCAGACATTTGTTTTGATTTTTTATTGAAAAACTCACTTGCAAGGACTGCAGTCATAAGAAAAAGAATTGGATGAGATAGATAAGTACAGTCAAACTGTTGCATTATGATCGATGAAGGAACCAAGCATCTCTCCCAAACAACACAGAAAATTCATTTTTATAATGGAGATAGAAGCCCTTTTCATTGAAACTCCAGCTGTTTTATTGGACTCATGCTCTAGAAAATATCAGTTAAACTTTGTTCTTTCTTTTGGAAACAAAATTAAAGTTACTTTCAATCTCAATATTTCACAGCGTTTTGAAATGAAACAAACAATAAACTGTAATGTCCCATGGACCAATTGTGAAATGAAAACCCCATGGTGCTTTTAGGAAGAATAGGTGAGTTAGTTCCAGTGTGGTTTTGGCAATTATATGCTCTCTGGTTTCAGCTAACTTAACATTCAGCTATAAAAAATATTTTCTTACTTTCTTCAAACTGCCATGCCATGCTTCTGCTCACTACTGAACAATCCCTGCCAAGGCCAGACAAGAGGGAAGAAATAAGATAAGCAAAACTTTCTGAAGTATGCACGCTGCTAAAACCCCTAATTCTGCAATTTTCACTTCCTTTTAGCAAGTTTGCACATTTGTACATTTTTACATTTGTATAGCATAAGTTCATAATCAAAGTATTGGGACATTAGTGTGAGGATCATCTGGTGCTTATGAGCAAGGAACAAAGCTGACTAAAAACTAGATTTTTATCTACTCTAGCACTTTATGAAGGGAGGAGCCTTAAGGAATTATTTTATCAGAAGTGTTATGCAGTTGAACAGCCTGTGTCTGAGAAAGAACCAATCAGTCTAGTTCTAAGGGAGGCATAAGTAAATATTTTATGCATTAATATCAAGTAAATAGGTATTTTAAGTAGTATTTTAAAACATATTAATATTATTATTGATTTTCTTTGTGTAGGTTTCAGTTGTCTCAGATGAATAGCAAAAAAAAACCCCAAAAACATTATATAAAAAAGAAATATTAGCTAGGTTAATCTGGCAAAAAAATCAACTGAATGGGAAGAGTGTCTGAGTTAAGCCCTTTCAAGGAAATATTGTGACCTGCGTCATAGGTGGGGTGGTAAAATCTGCTGGAAGACACATGCTGCAGATATCCTCTGCATTCCTTTTACAGCCATGGACTCTAGAGAATTTGTTACTACATCATTACAAGTCATATTTCATGTTTGAAATATTGATAATTTTATTTTATTGAAGCTTAATCTTCAGGTAGGACACTGGGACATTTTTATACGCCTCCATTTTCACAGCCTTGCGTACACAGTCTACGCCTTCAGGGCAAGTTTTATTGTGCCAGTGTAACATATGTTCCCAATAGGTAAGTGACACATGAAAGGAAAGGAATGTGATTTAATGTTTCAATTTTACTGCTTGCAATTTAACATATGGCAGTGAAGAAGATACAATCAATAAAGCTACATGAATGTGAAAGCACACAATAAGATACCTCAGAAGGAAGGTATGATTTAAAGATTTATTGAATCTAACTAGTCAAATAATTCAACACAAAAATTGTATTTATGGTCTTGGGCTCATTTGTTATTGGCAGCTTGCAAGTGCACAGTTAATGATTTTGCAAACTTCTTCCAGAAATTGGGTGCACATTTTGTACTTCCCCTATTTCCATTTCACATGCATAAAGAAATTGTAACGCAAATCAACAATGCACTACCACAATTGATTTTGTTCCTGCAGGAGGTTAAAATTTTCATTTCCTCATTTTGTAACCTCTTTCAACATTTATTGATTTTCCTGATCTTCTCTTCTTTCTCCTCTAAATCTCCCTCACACTATCCAAGAATTCGTTCATCAGTTTTGGCCAAACAATGTCCAAGAAAAACCACATTTCCATTTCCACATTAGCTACAAATTGCAAAGACCTTTTGAAAAAAAAAAAAAAAAAACAACCAACAAATTGAGATATAGAAGCAGATATAAGAAACAAACACCCCCTTGTTCAAACAAAGAACAAATTAAAAAAATTAATCTGATTTTGCAAATATCTCTGGTTTTACTGAAAAAAATACAATGAAAATTTAAGTTTCTAAGGAGTTTTGTAAAGAAATCTAAATATTTTTTTCAAAGGTAGAATACCTTTTTTGTTTTCAGAATAAGAATCTTGGTGAGAAACAGTTTTATTGATAAGGGGAAAAGAAAGAACATCTTGAATTTTTCTTTTTTATGTTGCAGAGAAATTAGATGCTGATTCTGAATCTCTTGTTTGCTTTCATTCATAAATTTACTAAGTTTTACTAAGGACAGCATTTACTGTATGTTATTAAAGCACATTCAGAAGTTACACCTCCTATAACATTCCACTCAATTATTCTGGTTATAATGAACTGAATGTAAACTGATTGTGTCAAGGAACTGTTAAGAGAGGATATTTTTAAATGTAACCCAAAAATTCACTGTGCTTTGCTTTCCCTTCTGTTGTATATTTTTACTTTGTGGAAGGAGAGATATTTTCTGATCCATTTTCTCCTGTGTTTATTTTATTAATTTTATTTTAACATGCTTATATGAGTGTTTGGTACACACTCTTTCTCATGGTAAGAGCTTTGGAGGACACACATAGGTGGTGCCATGAGCATATGATAGCCATACCTGAACAGGTAGCAGCATATTATGGGAAACCAACACAGTGCCAGCCAGATTTCAGATTTATAGGTCTACTTCTCCAGCTGCATCAGTTTATAGGAAGTTTATATGCCTACATTGCCTGTCTCTTGGTGCTGAACATAGCTTGAGGCCAGCCTTAATTGCTTTTCTCTCTAACATCAATCTCCATGAATCTTCTTCATTAACATTTTCCCCAATCCACTTCCAAAAGCTTGGAAACTGCTAGTTTTCTACCTTTCAGTCACGTAACCATTAGAAAAAACTGTTCCTAAATCACATTAGGGTCTTGGCATATGTGGAATTTATATATGAAATAGGCATTGAAAATGCACATAACTATTCTAACAATTCTAGAGGTTCTTCATGCTTAGTATAACCTGAATCCATGCAGGTATATCACTGTGATCCCTGAGTGCCTGTAAATGTCTCTCCCATGACTGTGTAGAGCACATGGTACCTATTTGCTTTGTTGTCACATTTTATGGTTCATGAGGCTCCTTAGGATATGTCATGCAATAAAAGTTCTGTTTAAGAGATGATTGTAATTTTATATGTATGAATGTGCATATATACACACACAGAGGAAGAGAGAGGAAAGACATTTGTTAGACATCATCTGCATTCATGTGTACAGTCCCTGTCATAATGGCACTAAGGATTATCTAAAACATTTGTAAAATCTGTGGGAGAATGGCATAACTGTCAGGAATTTCCATGAGGTTCCTGTTGCTACATATCACTTCCTCTCTATCTTCTGGCTTTGGTTGACACAAAGACTGCTGGATTCATTCATCCTTTTCTATCTTTTAAATCCTGCTTTGTTTACCTTTGCCACAGTGGTGGGAGGTAAGACATGAAATATGTTCAGCACCAAGAGACAGTCGTAGGCATATTCACCTCCCATAAACTGATGCAGCTGGAGAGCTAGACCCATAAAACTGCACTGTGTGGGTGCCATATGGAAAAAAATTCCATAATCTGTGAATCATTTGATTTGTATTAAAATTGTCAATATATATCTTCTACACTTATCTGTAGAAATGAAAATTCCTTACAATGCAGCAATATATATTTTTTTTAAATTTGCTTTCAAGCTGGTCACTCGTGTTTCAGGGAACCACAGAAGACCAGAGTGAAACTTTAATCAAATAAAGGCAATTTACATTTGCACAAAAAAAAGATGCCCAGTAGATTTCTGGACAAATCCCATGTCAGCAGTTTTCTGTCCCGATACATCTACATCATTCTCTGCCAAGCTTAATCATCCAGCTATTGGCTAAAAATAAGTCCACTGCACCATGGTAACTGCCTAGAGTTGCAAATAATGCTGCTTTTGAGATCTTAAAAGGTCAGCAGTAAAAAACACTGGGCCTTCTTCACCATGATATAATTAAAACAAAATCATTGGCTTATTTGGAATAAGAAAAGAACCTTCTCTCTCTCTCTTACTCTAAATAAATTGGGAAGTCTCCTTTTAGCAGCTTATTGTACTTACCCACATGTCTTTGAATAGTGCTTTCCCCAAAATTATGAGTTTGACTGAAAGTCTGACCCAGCCTCACGTGCTGGGAACCTGAAACAGCAAATGCAAAGAGTGAACTATTTGATTACAAACATTCTTCCATGCCTGACCTTATAAGACATATCAAGGAAAATGGCCGAAAACCAAACCCCTCAATAGTTTAGTCACCAGCTCCAAAATGCTGACTGCCTGACAGTTGCCATGAAAATGCCCAGGCTGCCCAACCAAAAAGCACCTCAACTCTTCATCACATGTGACCAAAGCCACAGCTATGGAAAACAGCTTTACAGAGATTCTTTTCAGTACCTTCCCTTTTCCATAGCCCTTGCCAGTCTTCTACACAGTAGGATCCCTGGAAACAATCTCCAAACCCTCTCTTTCTTGACACATCCATGATGAACAGCTGTACCTCCTTAGGCACTGATTGCAGCTGCCTTAAGCTGCGCCATAGAAATAATCCAAAAAAGGCAGCAAAAACTGGAAATGTGTTATTGAGTACATGGGTAGTGGTCTTTGTGCATCAGCTAGATGGGTGGCTTCCAGTTTGTATTGCTGCTGGAAATCATGCACGAAACACAAGTCCGATTCTTTTTTCACTGTTTTCACTCCAGAGTTATTTCTGGGCAAGGAAAAAGGGAAGAGACCAAACCAGAGTGTAATGCTTCCTTCTTGGTTAAATTCTTTATTGATATTATTCCTAAAATTTTACTGTCTTCAAGGGAGCTTTGACTGCATCCAGGAGCTCAGGTGGTGGACACACTTATAAGAGTTCTGTGCTCTTTCATGGTATTCAAGGAAGTTAAGATAGAGAGAGTAGAAGAGGCCCTTTAACATTGCTTTCTGGCTAGGCTGACTGGTAGGCAGGTGAGAAGTTGGTTATATCAGCTGAGAAGAGAACTTTATGAACAATACCTGTATTCTTTCCAGCTCCTGAGGTAGCTCAAAGAGGAGGATGCATTGCTGTGTTGGTATATCCCACATCAGATTATGTTCTGATTTGAATTACTGGTGAAAAAGAGCTTGGCTGTAGGTAACACAGCTTAGCAGTGTATGCAGGCAGGCTTAAGCCTGTACACAGTTTTATGAAACTCTTACTTGGCTGGCTGTTCCCTGTGAGGCCTACAGCAATTCCTACCACCAACATTGCAAGGAAATAAAAGACAACTGTGTGAAAAAAAAAAAAAAAAAAAAAAAAAAAAAAGAAAAAGCCATTTGTAAAAAACAATGCCCCACAGTGTTCTATTCATGGCACAAAATCATCCATCTGGGAAACCTTTGCATGATTATTGCTTGAAAACATTCTTCCTATCTGATCAAGTGTTTCTTAGGAATTTCTTCATAGGCTGGGGTCATAAGACAGTTTCAGAGATGTGATGCTGCCTGGTGCTCAGCATGGCAGCTCCAGCCCAGAGAAATGATTGGCTCTCAGCACAGGCAGCTCCTTTACTAACATATGAAAGGTATCTGAATTTCAGAAATTAGTGAAGTGATGGAGACATTTCATTTCCTTTTGTGTTTCTATTTCTATGAAACAAGAAGGATATTTAAATGTATATTCTATGGTTTATTTTACCTTTTCCTTTCTGGCGAGAGTACAAAATTATTGCATAGTTCCACTTTCCTCCTTAAATTCAAGTAATATAAAATATCTCACTGTATATGGTTAATTTTCTCTTCAGTTGCTGAAATGCTTATTCCTAAACATCCTTTCAAGTAATTCTCTAGCAGGTTCAAGTGGGAAACAGCTAATTGCTTCCCAAAGTAGAGCTGGGAGTGAAAAAATATCTAGTGGTAATTCTTGAGAGTGTAAGTGCTTCTACAATGTAAGTTACCAATAAAGCTGTACTAAGAAATAAGAAGACAACAGGAGATTTTTTTAATTTTTGCTTTGGATGGAGGTTCTTTGGAGTTTTCAGAAATGGAAGAGGACACATTTGAGTTTTTGCTTTATATGCAGAGATATTTCTTGGTAAATTTGGGAAACTGGTAGTTCGAAGATTAATAATTTTTCACTTTTGGGAACTAGGAATAGTACTTTTTCTTTTCTTTGTTTTCATTAGGCTATGAGCATGAGGTGTTAAAATTTACCAAACAGTGAAGTAAATTAAAATAGGCTTGTAATTTGTCATCATCACAAAACCAATATATCACAAAACTAAGTTCAGGCTTTCCTCAGGATCAGTATGGCAGAAGCACAGACCTATGAGGTTCATTGATGTGTAAAAGTGCAGTGACATTTTAAAAATGTGCACTGACTTTTTAAGAATACTCATGCAGAGTGACTAGGAAAGAAACAGATAGATCTGTTAGGGTCCTGTGAACCAGACTTTCAGTTAGGTAGTGGATGCTGGATTTAGGCACAGGCTCACATAGTTCATTTAAAAGTCAGTAATTTTTCTTGTTGATCTCAAGGCAGGTAAAAAGTATTTTTGCTGCATTTGGGTTGAAAGATGAAAGTATGGGATTCATTATTAACTATGCATCTGCCTTCAGTACCAAACAAAAAAGTAATGACTTCTTTTCACCATATATAACACCTTCCAGAAAAGAAAATCACAGTGGTCTGCAAAAACAGCACATCTTCATAATACTTCAAAGAGTTCTTTCCTAAGAAATACTATTTTCTCCATTTTACAGGTGGAAAACCAAAGCAAATAATAACTACAGTCAATCTTTTCAGCCATTAATTCCCTAAATTACTCCTGTTTGTCAGTCTTCAAGTCTTATTCCAGCACCTGTCAGAATAGTAGCCAAGCTCCTCCCCTGCTAACCCAAAATGTTGGGTGTATTTCATCTAGACATCTATAATTAGTACCTAAGCAAGTAGAACTCAAGTCATCTGTGGTTATTCATCATGAAGCAATCAGGACATGTTTTAAAGCACCTAGATTTACATTTAGAAATCTTCTGGCAGAAGCCAAGTAAAAGAGGAAACTTTTGGGAGTGTCTCAAAGTGTCTGAGCCTGCATCTCACAAGTACAAGGTCATTCTCCCTTTTGAAATAAAGGATGCAACAGTGCTGAAAATTGCATAAGACAATGAATGGACCATAAGGAATGTTTGCAAGTGCTTTCAAATGAATAAATTAAAATTTGTAATCAAGAACATATTTCATAATTTGTTTTGGTACAGAACACAGAGAACAAAAAAAATAATTCTCACATTGTACTTGAATACTAAAATAAATTCTGTTCATTTTTACTTGTAATTATATTTCTATGAAAACCCTCTGGGTTAAATTATTGTTATTATATGCAGGTACATTTTTGGCACATTTATGATAGAAAATCTTTTCTGATCAAAGAAACTGAGCAATGGGAGAGCTAACTAGTGGAACCAGACAATGGAATACAAGGTGTAAATCTTGTAGTGTAAATTACTATTGGTCAATTATTTTAAATTTTATTGGAGAAATCCCATTAATATTTTCACAAATGGGCATAAATTACTGACCTGGAAAACAACAGTTACCTCTGGTTCTGCTACTTAATGTACATAACTAAGCCTTTTTAAACCACATGAGTTATTGTATCAGTGTGCTGCTTGTTTCAAGGTGGGATACCTGGCAGACATTTTTCAATAGATATCATGGAACCATAGAAATGCTGATCTAGTCCAGCTTCCTGCTCAAAGTGGGATTATTGCCAACACTAACCTCCTGGATAGCATTTTTTTTTCTCCTGAAGTTTAAGATGAGCCTCCCAGGCTCATCTTAAACTTCAGGAGAAAAAAATTTAATTTCTGTTGTTTGCCCCTTGCTTTGTTCTCTGCTGCTACCAAGACATGTTTGTCTCCCATTCACCTCCTGTTGTTTTTGTTGCTGGGTCTCCCCCTTTGGCTCAAACATTGCTGACTCTTTCCAATACTGACTTTGGTACTATAACAGTACATTTGAATAAGAAATCTCTGCTCCATCAAATTATACTGTTCTACAAATGTTTTAATATATTTCTATGGATTCTCTTTCTATAACACATATGCATGTAAGTACATACATACATAAATTTAAGGTATATTTGTGCAAAATGTCTTTCTTACAATATTGACAGCAATAGAAATTTTAGTCTGGAGTGGTCATTTATCCTTGCTGTTGATGATGTCAAATATATAATTTTCAGTTCTTATCTTTTTTTTTTCTTTTGTAATATACATTATAACTGGAAACCATATATAAACATAAACATGTGCATATAAACATACAGATGCTCATTCCATATGCAGTCCAGACATGCCAGGCCTTGAAATATTTTATTCAGTAAACAATTTCAGCATGAGATCTGTATATTTTTCCCACTGACAAGGTTGCTTCCATGGCCTGAGCAAACTTTTGGCTTCACAGGCACCCGTGGAAACATGTGCAACTATTTATGACTACAGGGGGAATAATTTTCCTCTGGGCAAAGAGATTTTTGACTAGAGATGGACATCAGCCATGGAGATCAGATCCAAATAAGGATTTTAGAAGATTGAAACTTCCACTTACTGAATGTTGGATCCAGGATTTTAATTTAACGCATTACAAAGATAGGGACTGTTTATGAAATACGTGTACTGATCCATCTGGATGTTATTTGCATCTGTGATTTAGTTAAGGGTCTCATTTACATTTTATATTTGAATTCAAGAAACTCTTTAAAACACTTAGCTTAGTACCACTGGGATGGAGAAATCATTCCACCTGAATAGTGTAAAAAGGCAGAAGGCAGAAAAATGATAAAATTATTAAAATAGTTCAAGCCACTACAGCAAAGTTTTATAAAAATCAGGAAAAAAACTTGCTCAGAACAAAAGTCACTTATAAAATATGATGCAGTACATATTTTCTAGGTATGGTGAAAGAGTTTTGAAATCTTTGGATAGTAAAACATATATTTGTTTCTAGAATTAAGCCTAATCCTTTCCTCCAAGTTTTTCTGTGGATGAATGACAAACATAATCTATCTAAATTTTTTGGTTACTCATGAGTAGAGTAATGATATTTTTTTTTGTTGTTTTTCTGCACAAAACCAGACATTATTGTGTGCTGCAAAAACCACATTCTTGTCTGGAGTCCAAGGGCTATTTTATTAAATGCTGAAGCAGACACTAATATATAGGGAGAATACTTTAACATGTATAAAGACTTTTTTTCCACTACAGAGGAGGAGGATGATGTCTAAATTTTCAACAGCAGAGCTTACTTTCCTTCATCATCAGAAAAATTAATATTTTTATCCTCATTTTACAGAGGTAGTATCTAACATCAAGAAAACCAATTAATTCTAATTACACTACAAAACTTGTCTTGTGATTAACTATTACTGTATCCCCTATGCCATGTGATGATATTTTTAGCATTGTTCTTTAATCTTGCTTATTCTCAGACACTGTCAGTAAAAGACAGTAAACCCCTAATTTATTACATAATTTACTGCTACAATAAAGGTAGTAACTAATTCCTGGAGAAACTTAGCATATTAAAGGAAAATGCTTTAAATCTAGTGAACCATGCATTAAAAATGTCTCCAACTTTTCAAGGAATGGCCTCAAGAATATGAAAATCACATGGTATATCATGGCAGAACCCAGTAATTGTGAAGTTTATCCAGGACAAAATGCCAGCTTGTGGTTTGCAGCAGCAGTTGCACGTCTTACAAAGCAGCTTGGTGTGACTCATCAGATCCTACTGAAACCCTAGGCTAAATTGTATCTTACTACCACAGGAGTATTTTTCAGTGTATTTTTCAGTGTCTGTGTTTATCCACTTTGCACATCCTGTCCTCCTTCAATCCCGTGGCAATCCCCTTCAGTCCCTCATGGCACTAGTAACAGATTTTAACTTGCAATACAAGTTGTACACTGATCTTTGTAATTCTTTCTGAGATTAAAAATATCCCCTACACAGAAAACTATCCCTACTTATAGCTATTGCATTACGTTTATAGCATATTTTTTAGAGTATAATAATGTAATTCCATGAGTTTTCATAGAATCAACACTGAAACGGGGAATATATAGAGATTTTTTGTCTCTATATTGGGACAGACCACTTTTTAAAAGAACTGAAGATTATACTTTATTTAGGATCATATGAGAGACACTAAATTAATTTAGAGCAAAATGATGATTTCTTTTCAAAAATTCTACAATCTTTACTGAAGGAATAACACAAAAGTGAGAGTCCAAGGAAACAAAGAAATACTAATTTGCACCATGACCAGCAGTAACAATTTGCAACTTTGGAAAAGACATACAGAACAGCAAATTTTTAAATAATTTTTTTTTTTTTTGTAAAATTATTTACTTTCACAACAAAACAAACAAACAGCAAATAAAATCTATTAACAAGAATATTGTCTGTATGTTAATTGCCATGTTTTGTTTTATCTGTGATAGTATGAGATAAATATAAAGAGATACAATATTTAATCAGTATGTGCATCAGCACAAAGTAAGAAACTAATTTCTCAGATTTATATTACACATAAGAAAAAAACATGCTGTTTTTCTGCACTGGTTTTGTCCTCAAATTTTATCAGAATTGATATTGCAGAAAACCTCAAATATTGGCCTGAATATTTTTGAAGACAAAGAAAATAAGTTTATAAAAGTGGAATAACATGCTTCATCAAAACCCAAGAAACAGGCAGAGTGAGACCTGTAAGAAAGAAACAACTATTTCATTTGTGTGTCCATAAGATTAATATCATATAATGAAAATAAATCAAATGGAACTGTATTGTTAAAAAAATACAAACATGATTGTTACATGGTCAGGTCGGGGATAGTTTCAACAACTTGACCTTTAAAAAATTACCTTGTTTTGTGAAGATCAGTACGTCCTTGAGTGACTCTTACTTAATGGAGAATCAACCACAGCATCTAAGTTCTCTTAAGTTCTCATCTTACTCCACTTAACACATTGAACTTGCCAGCTGATGTTGGCTCATCTCTCATACCTCATTTGATACCAATTTCCATTTGTCTCATGCTTAAATGGATGGGTGCATGGTAGATTTCCTCTTGCATACCTTAGAAGCGATTCAGTTCAATAGGTTTTTCTTGTGTATTGAGCACCGAAATTGTCAAAATTTGCATGACATTTACCCCTGTTAGCTTTTATGCAGTGAACAAACACAGCTGGGAAATATATTTATGAAAAATACAGGGGAAAACTGCAGACAAAATCAGTGTCTTGATGCTTTCTTTTCCCTTTACAAATGACACCCTGCAAGTTAAAGTCATGAGAGGTCAGAATGTGCAGAAAGGATGCTGCACCATTTGGGGAAGTGCTGATTTGTTGCAGGGTCAGAAGGCTCTGAAGAGAGATCTGGACAGGCTGGAACAATGGGTTGAAGCCACTTGTGTGAGGTTCAACAAGACTAAGAGGCAGGTCCTGCTCTTGGGTCACAACAATCCCTGGCAGCACATAGCCTGGGATAAGACTGGCTGAAAAGCTTCTCAGCAGAAAATGATCATTGGAGGCAATGATCAACAGTGGATGAACATGATCCAGATGTGCCCAGGTGGCAAGAAGGTCAATGACATCCTGTGAGCAGTAGGGTGGCCAGCAGGACCAGGGCAGTGATTGTGCCCCTACAACTCAGCACTGGTGAGGCCTCACCTCAAAAACTGTGCTCAGTTTTGGGCCACTCATGACAAGAAAAACATTGAGGTGCTGAATAGAGTCCAGAGAAGGGCAACAGAGGTGGGGAAGGGTCTGTAGCACAAGGCTGATGAGGAGCAGCTCAGGGAGCTGGGAGTGTCTAGCCTGTAGAAAAGGAGGCTCGGGAGGGACCTCATCACTATTTACAGCTACCTCAAGGAGGGTGCAGCCAGATAGGAGTCAGTCTCTTCTCCCAAATAACAAGGTAGAATGAGAGGAAATTGTCTCAGGTTACATCAGGGGAGGCCTAAATTGGGTATTAGAAAAAAAATTATGAAAAGTATTGATAAGCATTGGAACATGCTGCCCATGGAAGTGGTAGAGTTACCCTCATTGGAGGCATTTAAAACACAATTGCCCAGAAAAGCTGTGGATGCCCATCCCTTTAAATGTTCAAGATAAGGTTGTATGGTGCTTTGAGAACCCTGGTCTAGAGAAAGGTGTGTCTGCCTATAGCAGGGGGATGGAAACTATGTGATCTTTAAGATCCCTTCCAACCCAAGCCATTCTATGATTCCACGATCCTATGGGGTACTTCGGTTAGGGATATGGTTTAGTGATGCACTTGGCAGTGTCAGGTTTATGGTTGCCCTCAATGATCTGAAAGGTCTTTTCCAACCAAAATGATTCTATGACTCTATGATTATTACTTAATTGAATTCCCACCAGAAATAATGTCAAGATGAAAAGGAATATGGGGAGAAGTAAGTTAGAGAAGCCAGAGATTAAATCATCCCCTCCCTACAGGCCTTTTTTGAAGAGAGTGAAGTCAGAAAAGGAGCAACTGAAGGAGAATTTTTCTAGTAATAAGTTTTCTCCAGAAGGGGATTGAGATGGACTGAGATCTGCTCATTGGTTACAGAAATTTCATTAGAAGATATGGACATCTATTTAAGTCAAAGCTTCATGATATGGGGTTGAATTGTGGTTTCTGTGGGTCTGTGGCATGAAGAGTAGGAAAGGCTGCTCTGGGCTAGGAATTGAAGCATTCTTTTTATGCAGTGTCAGCACACTATAGACATCTGATGTTCATTATTTTATTGCAAGAATTTTTACAAATAAAGCAAATTATTTTATATGGTGCAATACATCCAGCAATGTTCTTGCTTAGGACGGGTAGGATGGAGTCTGGGGAAGGATTTGTTTTAGTATGACAGATAGTCCAAGGCATCAAATGCTTGAAGCAAAGTTCTCACAAGCAAGTAATCACTTTTGAAGGAAGTTAGTCAAAGAATGTGTTCCTTCCACCAAGTGGTTACATCTCAGGGGATGTGCAGCTGAGAGCAGGATGCCTGTTCTCAGCCTGTGGAACTGGCAGAGCACTTCTGCAGTGACACAAATCCGGGGGGACCTTGGAGAAACTGAGCATGAACATACATTTTAGGAATGACTGAGTGGGAGCAGAGCGTTTAACCACACCCACCCTCTGTATTTTAAGTCATCATTCTGAAAGTGCCCAACAAAAACAAAGCATGGGCCATGACATTCAAATAGTTCAGTAAAGATTTAGATTTCCTAAGTTTTACTACAAGCTGACAGACCAAGAAATTCCTACTGACTCATGTGCTATAGCAATAAAACCACTGCTCATGCAACAGGCAGAGGTTTGGTAGTGAAGCTTGCTTCTTGCATCATATTTCAAATGCAATTTTTCCAGGCAAAACCAAGTTCCCTGTATGGCAGCTGGCTGCATTAAGATAGCCCAGTGTGATTATCTGGGCACCCACAGAGCTGGTGCTGTGGCTCTGGACTTGACCATTTGCTGCAGGGTTTGGTGTTCTCATTCTGACACCCCATGACTTAAATAACCTCAAGTAAATTGGGAATCATTTCATGGGGCTCTGGGAACACTGAATGCCTGACCTTCGTTTCCAGGTTGCTGGTGATGAATTCATCAGCTCTCTGTGCCACAGAGGGTGCATCCAGTCTCTGACTACACTCAGACCCAATCCACAGGTGACTGCCAAGGCTGGACTGTTTATTGCAGGGTAAGGTGCACAGAGATGTTTTTCCATGTTGGAGTGAGAGAGAGAGAGATTACTCTGTGTTTGGCTGTGCTGCTCTCAGCATGGGCAGAGAGGGAAGGACAGAGCATAAGATTATCTAAACCAGGGCTGCCCTCAGATATGTGTTCATTGCCAGGGCATGTCAGTAAGGATTAAGCACTGTTAGCATGGCAGTTTACACAGCTGCTTGAACTAAGTGTCATTTCATCTATGGCTTTTGGGGAAGATGTGGAGAACTCCAGCAGGGAAAATAAATGTCTGTGGCATTCAGTGAGGAAGTGTTACTCTTGGTTAAACTCTCCTGACCTGAGTGGAGCTTTGCTTTCAGCCTTGATCACTTCACTCTGATATTTTGCTTAGCAGACTGAGAAGCTGATTTCTTTAGGATTCTTCTTCTGGGAGACCCCACCCCCAGCTGAGATTAAATTAGCTTTTGAAATACATCTTTAAAAACTGAAGTAACAGAGATTGCCCAGCTTCCTTCCAATGGCAAAGCTTGCAATAAAATATTTCCTTGAGCAGAGCTCCTATTTCCAGACCATTTTCAGTGACTTTGTAGACCCAAAAGTCATTTATCCAGGGAAGTGTATTCACTGGCATAAAGAAGGTCAGAAAAATAGACATTATATACTCTGCATCATCAGTTAGACCTACACTGTAGTTAATTTTAATATTCAATTTCTGCTGAACAGAGAAAGAAGGTGATTAGGCAGTGGAATGAGATGCAGTAGATATACTGGTTCTTCTTGTGTTTCAACCAATAAGAGGTTTCAGCAGGGATAAGTGAAATAACTCAATCACCTGTTTACTTTCTGATTCCCTCAGATAGCAAAATACATCCATGTGTTAGTGGTTAAGGTACCAGAGACTTTGGTATTCAAACAACATCAACATAAGGAAAAAATAGGCCAAGAATAGGCCAGTGTAGTTTGCTTCCTTATTTTTATATTATCTCTTTTTCTTTGACAACTGCATAGCTACACCCAGAGAAGTAGTAATTATATCCAGAACCCAAAGAGGTCCATCATAACATGAAAATGTTGTGACATCATAGTCCTTGGTTAGGGAAATTATAATGATGGCAGAGGTTAAAGCCACAGTGTAGGACAGGCAGAGAAACAGGAGAGCCTCAGAGGAGAGTTTCCTGCTCAAAAAAAGCACAAAACTCTCCCGTTTTGAAGGAGAATTGTCACAAGGTAAGCCACCTTACTTTTAAAATGCTTTTTTGCATGGGGATGTTTTTGCAAAAGTTTTTCAATTGGTTTAAAACCACTCATGGGTGAGGTAGGGGAGAGGAAATAATGAGAAACAAATTCAGTGGAAAAACAAGTGTTGATGGTGTGACAAGGCAGTGAAGTAAATTTATGAACTGATTTGATCATGGATATTAGCACCTCCTCTCCTTCCAATGTGACTCAGAATGAACATAAACATCAGAGCTATATGGAAAAATGTACTACTGGGTGGGGAGAAAGGAGCAAAGGACAATTAAAAAAAAAAACTCACCTTTTTTACAAGTTTTTATGTTTGCATTTTTTAAATATTTACTAAGAAAAGAAACACAAACTGTTGAAATAGCTTTTCCATTTCTCTTCTGACTGGGAGGAGAAAATAAGAGGGCTAAACACAGTTTGTGACACAGTAATAAATTTCAAAGATAAATGCTACTAAGATATTAGTGTTATTTTTTCTGTAGATATGCCAATGAACCAGGATCTTCTACACTGTGAATTGTATTATGACAGGACAAAAGTACTTCATGTCACATTTTATTAACTTTTCAAATATTCTTGGATTGTTTTTTCTCCAGAAATAACAGAATATGCTAAGTTAGAAGGCTATTTCAATGATGAATTAAATGTTCACTTTGCTTTTCATTTTTTAGACACTAAACTTAGTTTGATCAGTTTCAAACACTGATGGACATTGACCATTTCACTACGAGTTCCTCAGACAAATCTTAGATTTCTATTGTCTCAGCCATGTGCCTTTGTGCAACACAACAGCCTTGTATTCTGTAAGTTCATTGGAACTGGCAAATAATGAAGGCAGCTGGAATTCCAAAGCACACTCAAAATTTGCTTTATACCCATGACTAATGTCAAATCTGAACTCTGTCTAATAGAAATATTGAGTAATCTCATGCTGATCTCTTCTTGATGCCAGCTATGACTTGCTATAATAGCTGAGGTCAGACCACTATCCCTGATGTGTATTCTCTACTCACAGAATTTTCTTTGGTAAGGAACTATACTGAGGAAGAATCCCACTTCTAGTTCAAGCTGTCCTAGTGCAATGAAATTAAAAACATTGTACACATCCTGACATTTAATAGTCCTCAAGACTGCAGGAATTCAACAGGGCTTAATTATTAAATTGGTATCTATCCAGATACTTTCATCTCTACATATATTCTAAATTTTTTTTGATCAAATAATTTTTAAAATATAAAATGTAGACATGTGGATAACAGAAAATGCAATGAAAAATTTTTGTCATTATCTTAGCCCATATGAGGACTTCCCACAAAATATGTTGTTAGAAAGAGAACAAGCAGACCCAGCTATGATTAGATTTTTCTTCATAAGAGCAGAAAATTGCATGATGTAAATATTGTTTTTATTGTACAGATGTGCTGTAACAAAGAAAAATGCATGCAATATTGCATTTTATCTACTAAAAAATAAAAAAGCTACAATAAAAAAGAGTAATCCTTAGCCTGTGTTATATAAACTTAAAGAAATGGTAATCAACCTTGATGTGTGGCTAAGGCACACATCTGTCTGTATGATTTATGACAGAACACAACCAGAGAATAAACTGTTCTTTTTAAAAAAAAAAAATAAAATCCTCCCTGTAAGAGGATATTCTGCTCCACAATGAAGCATAGATTTTTTTTTTCATATTTTCTTTTTCGCTAAGGTAAGAATTGTTGTTACACATCTACAAGATGTAGTTTCTTAGCAGTCATTATAGAAATCCTTACTAGTCTCTTCTGTATAGAAGCTCATAGTTGTTCGTGAACAGAGAAATGATTCAACGTGTTTTATTACAAAAAAAGGAAAAAATCTTCTTCCTAAAAACACAATCACAATTCTGAATTAAATGAATTAAACTTAAGGAAGTTAAGTCTCTTTTTATTTCTATTAAAAAGATTAGTGTATGGAAATAGGGCAAGGTATTTTCATTGTTACTATGTATTTTTAATGCTCCTTTGTTTGAATAGGATATTTCAAAGGGCTAAAAAGAGTTGCAGCTTCATGTTTATTTGATAAAATTTCCAAAGTATCAGCCATAGTAAAGACAACATGGACATTATCAGTACTGGAATTTAATGGAGACCACCTAACTAAACCACTGTAAACTGATGAATTATCACAAGGAGATTACTTTTCTCTTTATAAAGACTGCATTTAAAGAAGTAAAACTTTTCAGGTTTTTTGGCCAGTGGATTTGATTATAAATGCAATATTGCTTGAGGTAGAACAGAAGGGCTTGAGACACTTACATGGACTCCAAGACTTCCACTATATTCAAGTGTATATTAATAAAAAATTTCATGTTTTCCAATGGCCTGCAGTCTTATCATCAACTTAATTTTAGATCAAGGTCATTAATGTGGGTTGAAACTTCTTTCACTGTAGACCAGTTACCACCCCTTCAGTGCAGGAAATATCATGGCATGATAGCAGAATATTCCACTGAATTAAAAAAACCAAACTCAGTCAGTGAAGAGCGTAAAATCTTTTCCCCGGTGTTGTTCTTTGTTTACAGTCGTAATGAAATATTTTCAAAGGTATATCTCACCAAGTCATTTTATGCTGCTGGTGCTGGCTGGACCTGACAAACTGGCTGGCAGGGAGAATGATGCAAGAGACTCCCGTGCAAAATTTCTGGAACTCTGCCTCAGGGAGGAAGCAAAGTGTGCTTATGTATTTGTCACATTTAATGGCCTTTTCAGAAGGAAATTGCATGTCCTGTGACATCCTTCGGCAGGAAAGGTGACTTAATAGAGAAAGGAAAGGTCTTGCAGCAGTGAGAACAGAGTGGCCAATTAGTAATTCTACAGTCACGGCAAAGTTATGTGATGAAGTTTATGCAACACTGGATTTAGATGGGCCTGGAGGAAGCTTAAAAATAGTAGGAGGCACGGGAGATTGATTTAGTCCCTTCCTCTGCTTTAAGTCAAACACCCTATAGCATTAGGTTATGTTACTCTCCAGTTGTATCTGCTTCTGCATCTCTTTCATTCATCCTGCAACATTTAACACAGGGAGATCAGAAATGTCTTAAGCAGTTTTGCATATGGAAGAAATGCAGTTGCTTTACTTAATAGAATTTTATTTGGAAAGCATACACCAAAAGAGATCAAAAGAGACTATTTATCACAATAAATTGTCTGTATAACACCAAAAAATAAATGTTAAAACACCTAAACAATGACACCAGTTTAGAAACCATTCTCTATCCTTTCAAAATATGTAACATGCCATTGGAGAAGGTTTTTACTTTTTCTTCTATCTCCAAATTCTATTATTGTCACTGTACTGAAATGGCATGAAATTTATACCCGAATGAAAAGACAAATGTATTATTGATGACTCTATTTCCTTCCCAGATAACATAATATTTAATTATCATCACATCTTAAAAAGAAGAGGAATGTGTGTATGTCTGCATAGTAAAGATGTAGTAGTAGAGAGAGTAGTGCAAGTAGCAAAGATTTTAAAAATATGAGTTAGACACAGAATGTCAGATTCCAGAAAGTCTAAATTGCTCAATTGTAAAACAGGGCTACTGCCAGTGCCAAAACATCAAGTAGAGTGGAGACCTCTGCCCAAGGATATTCCAAGACCTATGACAGTCAATTTAGACTCTCTGCTGATAAACTTTCAGTTGTGCCTCATCTCCATAGCAATCTTGCTTGAGTGAGTTCAGGGAATGAAACTCATAGAACCATCCTATTCACTTTGAGTCAGATTTGGGAAATGCACAATATTGCTCCACATCAACCCAAGAAAGAGACAATATAGCTCCTCATGGACTCAAATATTGCATCTTGCTTCTGTGGCTGTGGGACCCAAAGGTAGCCATGAGATTATTTTTCTTTGTTTTTTCTCTCTTTTTTTTTTTAATGCACCTAGAGCATAAAACAGGTTTTTATATTCTTAGAAGACCACCCATGAAGTTTTTGCTCTCTTTCACAAAGCTGTTTTTCATTTGGAATATTTATATGTACCAGCCAGGAAAAGCTTTCATTAATAAATTCAGTTCTGAAAATGCCTCTGTTCATTTTCACCAATAAGTTCTAAGACAAGGAAGTGTTTCTGTACTTCTGCACAAATTTTATGCACACACAGAGCAGTATCCATAATATAGCTTCTGAGAATGTTTATGTCAACTGGAGACCACAAAACTTGACTAGCAGGAATTCTATGAACTTTCTCCAAAAGTACACTGGGACTTTGCCTTTCTGTGAGTCTAATTTTGAAAAGGTTTCTAGAAAAACACCTTTGCAGGTGACCTGTAGAGCAAAAAATTCTTTGTACAATGACATGCCATTTCTCCATTATTAGAATATTTGCATTCAAGTGCTCTCACTCATTGTGTAATTATTATGTCTGGCATAAAGTTTATATCTGCAGAAGACAAAAATATGCTTTACATAACTTTCTATCTGCTTGCAGCTTATCTCAAGGCTTTGTGGCAAACACTTCTATCATTGGTTTAAAGCCAAACATCACCTCTTAGGGCTCCTTGCTTATGCAAATACGGGTGTTTATATCAATGAGGAATATTTTTATGAAAATGTATTCACTCACATCTTCAGTTTTTTGTGCCTGATGAGATGCTGTGACAGGACACTTAAATCAGGCATAATTGTGATATGAGCCTGTGCAAACTTTCCTTAGAGTGTGGAAAAAAACCCAGACCTTCAAAGCTGCATTTGATTTAAAAAAAAAAAAAAAAAAAAAAAAAAAAAAAAAAAAAAAACCTTAGAGAAAGCTCATAGATCATAGGTGAAGGAAATTAAAGTAAGCTGGTTTGAAATCTCCCTCTTGCCCAATATGCCTTTCACATCAAGACCTTGTTCCCAGTTGGCACTGAGATTCCTGTTACCTGTGACAAATCTACTTTTCCCTTTTTCTCCATATTTGCTCTCTGCTTTTGTAAGAAATCCTTGCTACAAATTCAGTCTTCCTTCTCATGCTTCCTCCATCAACCCAGAGAACTCCTCTGAGCTTGTGGCACAGGTATGGACTCCCTCATTTGCTCTCGGGAAACAGTCTCTCCTTCCAGGGGCTCCTGTCTCATCTCAAGCTCAGTAGTTCAGACAATATGAGCTCATGAAATTCTCTCTTAGCTATCACTAAGACCTTTCAATCATATATTGTATATAAAATATAATAACAGAGTGGGGGAAAAAAAGCTCAAACAAGGAAGAGATGTTTCATCCAAATTTATTTATTTCAAGTGTGCATAAGCCCACTAATAAAACAGCTACCAAAACTAACACTTTGTATGTGGAATATTCCACAGATGAAACTAACCTAGTGAAATGTATCTGAAATATCTGCTTTACTTAAATTTGCTGTATGTCTGCAAAAACTCATGGTTGAACAATTTATTTTCAAATTGGACTTTCAATTGAGTAAAAGCTAATCGCATCCACAAAAGGTTCCTCTTTGCTCTCTGTCTTCCTTTTGTCTTGTAAGAAATAATAAAGCAAACAGAATTTCCTATTAAATTTTTTGCCGGTTCAACAGGGTGGTCTCCTTCTTTCAACCCTAGAGCAGTTGTTAGGGGAGCAGGGAGCTAGAACTGGACTTGGCTGCTCATATTTGATTATCAGAGCCAGCTGGAAAGGGGTCAAACAGTGCCTATAAAGGACTGAGAAACCTCAGCCGTAAAAAACAGCAGGAGGTAGTTTGGCTCCTGTGATTGGCCCTGAAGTTTTGGGAGCACACAAGGAAAAAGCAGTGAGGATCCTACAAATTTTTTTATAAAGATTAGTTTTTTCTTTCTGCATACCTGTGTGTGTGTACATGTGGGTGGGAGGGTTGATCTTCACATCGCCATCCCTGAGACATTAAAGCATTTGTGAAGCAATAAAATGTCTGAAAGAGGTACAAGAATGTTGCCAGTCAGTCCTGTCAAGATGACTAGGAAAGATGAAAATCAGTGTTACTTGTTCTATTTATTACTGGGATGTTTACACTGAGCTTCGTATGCATTAGAAAGAAGTGCATGCACCTGCAATCTGAAATTCACAAGGGATTAATAATGCTGGGTGCTTAAACTTTCAATGCCCCTCCTGAGAATCTGAAAAAAGCCTGACATTTTCTTTTTTTTTTTTTAGTGTATTTTCTTTGATGCTAAAAAGTCAGTCAAAAAAAGAGGAAAAAAAATCTCAACAGTAAATAGTTTAATTTATTTAATAGGGTTTTTGTGGCTTAGAGATACAGTGCAGACCTTTTCCGCATCTGATCTAAGAAAGCATAGTCTTTTTAACACAGGGTTTTAATCAGAAACTTTTGTATGGAGAATGCTCTTTTGACCAGATGATAAAAATATAAAAATACAGCTGCTACTATATCTCAGGAAAGTGTTGATAGAGCTGTGACAGAAGCATCACAATAATAATATTTCAATATCACTCAAATTCTGCTATAATTAAGAACATTCTTTATTCAGCTGTTGCATGTTGAAATCAATAGTTTAGTTAAGTGCATAAATATTGCAGAAACTGGAGAAACTTTGAATATGAAGTGGTTTAAAACCAGTTTGTTTTGGGATGGGTGTTGTACAGCACTGTACAGAGACTGGATTAGCAGGATGGTAACAAAGTTTGTGTAGTGACTAAAAATACTAGCAGAATTGGAATGGTAAACCTGTTTAATACTCAGGACACTGTTGTTTTCCCAAATAATGGTTTAGAATCAGGTTAAGGAAAGACAAAACATAAAAATCCATAGAGGTATCTTTTATGGCTTCTGTATCAGTTTACTTATTAAGTGGTGTCAGCCCCCTCAGCTGTTTGGTTTGATGGTTTTGCATCAAACTTGGGTATTGCTTCCACAGTCCATTGAAATGTCTTTCTTCACAGGGTTTTGTCCAGGTTTCAACACAGGGCAGAATAAGGTCTGAAATTTGTCTTTAGCCTGCAAAGAGGAACACCAGTAGGAAAGGAAAAAAAAAAAAAAAAAAAAGACTTTGCTCTCTGGAAAGCAAATCAGATATTGTTCCCTTTAGCAGATAAAGCAATTTATTTCATTTTGAATCACTGACAGTCTAGGTTGCAGAAGATTAGCTCTTTTATTATTGAGATATTGAAACCTTTCTCCTATTTGCTTCAATTTTGTGCATTGACTTCTGTTTGACTGTTGATGTGGGCAAAATCTCAGCACTGGTTTCTCCCACTGGATGAGTTTTCCTCTGCCAGCTCTTTAAAACTAGAGGCTAAAATGTCTCTCAGCAAACTTCTTATAATACATTTCCACAAGAAAATTGTCCCGTAATGTCATTTGTTTCTTTCTTATTTCAAAATATTGTAGCATAATTCCTCCTGTGTCAATCACATTTAGAAAGACAGAGCATTTCAGTGAAACTGTGAATCATGATCCAAATATAGAAAGTTGTTTTGAAAAACATGTAGCAAACAAGACCTTGCCTAATTTTACGTGAGAATGTTGCTAGCTTATTTGCCAAGGAATGTTAAGCATTGTGCAAGCACACATTAAAATACAAACTGTATCCTAGAAATCTGTAGGGTCCCATAGCATCTGCCATCAGAAATATAACAAAATTAACCAACACAGTCCATGTGTTCCAAACAGAAATCTTTAATTTGAAATTTTCAGTGAAATGAGTTAACTGCAGATCCAACTGGGTTTAATTCCATTTGGACTTAATCTTTCATGGATACATTCCACACAGAAAGTATTGAAGAGCCTTTTTCTCTGCTCATCCATAGCCCTGTCACTCTCTAGCATCTTAATAACCAGGGTGTTTTCTAAGTCCTGCAGCAGGAAATCACATCCCAGGGTGTCTGTGCTCATGTTGAGGGCATACAGCGGTAAATTTGTGCCAGTGCCTGAAAAGTCCATTTATGTGAGCAAATTTCTTGTTAATAAGTGGCAGAATTTCTTAAATATTTTTTTCATTTACTTTATCTTCTTCCACATTTTCAGGTTAAAAATAAAAAGGGGCAGACTGGATGGAGAGCAGACATTTATATAGGTGTAGAAAGGTCAATTATTTGAGTTTTTCCAGTCAAGGGTGATTCTCTTTTGCAGATGAAGTTTAAAGTTAACTGCTCTGAGCTACTCCAGTTTGAACTTGGCTTTCTGATCAACTTCCTTAGCTGGAGCTTGTCTTTGTGGATACCCACACAGGTGTCTGAGTAGATATTAAAGACCAAAAAGTGCCCAGGAGTTCTGCACGGCCCCCAGGCACTCTGTGTTGCAGAGCTCTGGCTGCTGGCAGAGCAGGTTCCCAGGTGGGTGCTCCTGCAGGCTGCTGCTGCCAGGGGATGGTGCTTGGGATGGTGCTGCACTCCTGCAAACCTGCAGGACCCCTCTCCAAATGAACATCCCCTCGCTCCCTGGCCTCCTCCTAAGAGAGATTAACTGGGTGGGCAATGGTAAAACTGCACTGTAATGTTTCAAAAAGTGAAACTAATTTTTTTTCAATATCATTCATTTAGGCTTGCCTTTATAAGGAGACGTAACTTCGTTCCAATGAAAATCAATGAGCGATTTGGGGGGATGGAGGAGGTTCCTTGGGTTTGATTTTTTTCCCCAATAATGAGACAATCCTAACAAACCCCAGTTGCAAACCAAGATAAGTTCACTTCCTTACAGCAAAAAAAGCTGATACTGTATATAAGTGCAATATGACTGTGTTTCCTCAAAAGAACCCTGCCATGCACTATCCCAAATCTTACTGAATTTAGAATAGTACCTGTTTCACAGTCAAGACTTTGGATGCTTTTAAACAATGCTGTGATAATTGATTATGTTCTTATTTACTGTTCAGAAGTAGATAAACTTTTTTTTTTTCATGTGAACTGGTTGGTTTTTTTACATATAAAATTATTTTCCTTTAGGAGTATCAAAAGAAACATCAATCAAACTGGATAATTTTGTTTTGACCATTAAACTCTTTTGGCTGTGTGAGGTAAGATCTTTTGCTATTTGCTCTTCTTCTTCTTTTTCTTTTCCTTTTTTGACATACATTTAAATAAGTTAAAGTTAACAGTTCCTTCCTCTTTGTTTCCCAGGTATTAAAAATTCTGTGCAAATTTAATATGTTCTTTAAAGGGCCTAACTAGTTCTCTGAAATTCATGTACAATATTAGAATACTGTTTTTTTTAAATTTTCTATTAAAATCTCAGCTGGACATTCATCCAGACACTACTGATCTGATGGACACAGATAGATACTATGCCTGTAATAAGGCACAGGTAAAGCTCATGATGTGCCCTATAGTTTTGGTGCTTGATTTGTGTCCTGACAATGTCTTGCCTGCTTGCTGAGGTGGGACCTGGCAAAAGAGGATATTGTTTGTACATTTTGATTTATTTGTGAAATTTCAGTGGATGGCCACACCAGGGGCCTTCCTCTCATGGAGCTGGGAATCAAGACTGGTATTTCTGCTTCTGAGTCAGAGATGCCCATGGTGTGAAAGTGTGATAGGATGGTAAACACACTACTGCTCTGAATTGCAAATGTTGTTTTCATACCTGGTAATCTTCTAGTTCTGGAAGAAGCATAATTTACAAGAGACCACTCTTGCAGGCTCAGCTCTTAAGTGGACACTTGGATGTCTGAAATAGTTTCAGGTACAAGACCTCAGTTACTGCACCTATGATTTATTTGACCAGCACAAATTTTTAAAATTAAAACTTCAGATAGGAAAGGAAATCCATGAGGTTAATACCCTTGTGGTTTTTAATGTTCCGTTTTTAATTGGAATTGTGCCTGGTAATGGGATAATTTTTGCTTGTGTGGACTCTGGAGTAGTTACAATCACTATTTGTGTAAGCTCTTCTCACAGAGGTTGGCTTTGAGCACTAGTTTTATTTAGATATTCTGAATTCTTTTTGGAGCTGCCTCTTTTACCTAATTACACTGTGCTTGTTGCATAGATGCAACTTAATATTAAATGGTGCAAATACTTGTTTAGAGTTGCATCCTTCCAGGATGTGCTTCTGTGAAAATATTAAAACACTTCACTGTTTGCTTGGAGAATTTTTTCCTCACCTAACGTATCAGCTGTTGCTCATGGAGCAAGGTACACAAAGGTCTTCTCCTATTTCTGTCCTTTACCCCTGGAGCGGCATTCACAGTGGGGGGAAAAGGGAAAGATTTCTCCCTCCCTTACACAACCAAGAAAGAGTTCTAATAATTTAGCCCTAAGTGTTTAAGCCATGCTCCAGTGCTGCTGAATCTGAGTTTGGCATCATTTGAAGGAGCTTGCTGAAGTGTGAAAGGCAATGATGTGGGTATGATTAAAAAGTATTGAAAAATTACAGACCACACTGCAAGAGGCCTTTATTCAGGTGGATGAGGTCAAGGCAGGTTAATACACAAGGAACACTTTTGTAGCTGATGCCTGAGTGTGTCAGGCAAAGGCATTTTAAGGGTTGTTTCATTGTGTCTATCCTCTCCTTCACCTCACTGGCCACACTACAATTGGCAGAACAAATTTTGCAGTAATAGGAATTGATCTCACTATTCATAATTTTAGAAGGGATTGCTTCTGCTAATGCATAACCTGTACTTAGTTCTCTCTATTCTATGTGGTTGATATAAGTATTTCATTTCTGGCTAGCTGAGAACGTGAGCAATAGAGAAGAAAAATTGAGAGTGGAGTATTTTACGTAACCCCACAAAAAACACAGGTGACTAAAGTTTGAAAGGTATGATAAATTTTAAAGGGGTTCCTACTTTCTTGAGCAACTATTTCCATATCTTAATTGAACCTATTAAAATTGTAATATAAAGGTTTTACTTTGTGTTGATTTAAAAGTAAAAGCAGTATGTTAGCAAGTGGCAAACTTCCAAGATAACCACACACTTTAGGATGGGATGAATGTAATTTCCAACACTCTGGAACTATGACTGACCCCAATTTATAGGTATTTTTTGATACTCAATAATATTTTAGTCCCGTTTTCATGGCTGTACCCCAGACTATAGATGAAAGCTAAGTATCTGTTTTCTTTTTTTGGCAAACAATGATGTCCTGATTTTTCCAATCTAAATTGCCCTCCAGGGCACTAATAAAACAAGTCATGGCTCACAAAGTAAATTTCCTGTGTACTAATTGAAAACGGTTTCAAATTTATTAAGGTTTCAATCATCTTCCCAAGATCTAATGCTTGCACTCATGGTTCTCAATCTGACTGCTAATATCCTTACCTGAAAGGGGAAAGAACCATTAAAGATACTTCTCAGGTATTTTAAAATAAAATGGGGTAGAAGGGGGGATAAAAATAACAATAACAGAAAACCATACATATCATATTGTTGAATGTGGTTTAAGACAACATCTGAAACTAAGCATTCATTCTCATGAAATATTTTGGTTTATTGTACTTGCCAAAACTTTCCCTATACGTGTTCCCAGACATGGTTGTAATGCATGATCTAGGATTTGCTGCTAGACCTCGTTCTAAGGTGGTAGAAAAGACAGAAAAGCCACAACATTGGTTTCTTCTTTTTTGCTAGGCTTTCTCTGTCATTGCTGTGTAAACTGCAGGAGACAAAGAGGGAGCAGGGCTGTTGAAATGTCCCAACTTTCTCCTCCTTCAAACCACATCACAAAGAAGTGTAAGTGCTGTGCAAACCGTCCCACAGCAGCCCACAGAGAGCCTTCTTTTCTGGCCTTCCTCTCTCCAAAATATTGCACTGGGAGGGAAGGCACTTGTCAGATTTTCTGGCACCACATTTCATAGCAGAGTTCCTCTAGCAAGGGAACCACAACCTCTTGTGCAGACTGAATTAATAACGTGACAAGAGCATTTGGCCTCCATGTGGATGAGGTCTGGCTGGAAAACTAGAACTCTGGCTTCTGAAAGATTTCAGGGTTTAGAAGTTTGTTTTATTTCCTTCATCAAGCTAAATCAAATTGTGTAAAGGAAAAACAGGGTAGGAAAAAATGCTCAACACCTATGGCCTTATTTTCCTAAAAATACCAATATATTAATGCCCTAAAATAGTTCAATTGTTATGAAGATCACCTCTGATTAAAAAGAAAAACAAAACTCTATTTCTCTCATGTCTTCAATAAAACCCAGGATAAAATCAGTCTCTTTTCATTGTTTTTATTGCAATTGTTTTGGTTTATGCAAATACTTAAATATTGGAAAATAGATCGGATGGCTTCATGGGGATATAAAAATTAAATTTCTATGGGCGACTGTTCTGTGTCTCAGGGAATGTGGGAGACCACAACTCAAATCTCATCCATTTTTTGTTTCATGGTGATCCCTCAGGAAGAGGATGGTGAGGTAAAACCCTGATTGTGAAGTGTCTCCAAGGATGTCACTCTGTGCACCCTATGTCCTTGGAGAGATACAGTCTTTATGATTGTCATTGCATATTTATACAAAATTATCTTCACTGGACCATGACACACATGCATTAATTCTCTAGCCTCATGTTTTGTCTAAGTAAAAGTACAGTCAAGGCAAACTTACTCCCTAGGGATAGTCTGTTATGGATCTATCTGAGAAAAGTCTCAAACACAAACCTTCTCAAAAACTATTCATTTTCATTAAAAGTAATAATAAAAAATGTTCTAGCAAATCATAATTTTTAGGTAGGAAAGGGACTTTCCTGGAGGAGTCCCATCCATCTGCAATGCAGATGTCCTTTGTCCAGGGTCTGAGCCCTGAAAGCTGCATGGAACAGCAGCAAATCCTCATGAGGTGGATTCCAGCCCCAGCTGTGTGTTTGTGCTCTACCTACTGTACCTTTCACCCACCCTGCCTTTCCCCTTCCAGCGCAAGAAGCAGCACTCAAAGTCTCCCACCCCTGCTCTACTTGGCTCCAATTCTAAGCACTGTGACTTCCCTCTGCTTACAGAGGTGTGTTCGCTGCTAGCATACCTAAAGGGACCACATTAATGTCTGATAGCTATTTTATCCAGCCACAGATTCTCTGTCAAGACTCATGTTCGTGGCAGAGGCAGCAGAAGAGCAGATGAGCAGCAGTTGCAATACTATGAACTAATTCCCAGATGTAGAAGAGTCTAGTTGTAATGGCTGTACTGTACATGTGGAAATTAAGTCTAAACATACTGCAGTCCCCATTCGCTTGTGAGCCAATTAAAATGTCACTCATGACAGCAGCATAGTAGATACTGTGTTTCTCCTTCTGTTCTCTTGTATGCATATCATCTTGGTATGTTCATGATAATTTATGGGAAGAAAAGATAATACAGACATTTCACCATCATATGGTTTTTGCTGTGCTTAGTACAATACTACACTTAATTCCAAGAACTTTAAGAGACACCTATTGAACTCCAGTAATAACAATTCCTTTCAAACTGTTCTAAGCAGCAGTTGCACTTCTTCAGTTTTACACACTAGTATTTTCCTATAAAGCTGCAGTAGATAATTTACCATTTTACAAATGTTATAATATATAATCCATGTTTTAGGCAGATGCATCTTTTTCTTGGCAGGATTGCTCTCCATGATTCCAGAGAGAATCATGACGTGATTATGAAATCTGTCAATAGTCAGATAATGTCTAATGAAAAAAATCTTGACACCCATTCTGTAGATTCCTTCAGATATGAGTCTAGCTTCGAAGTCATAACAAAAATATATTTTATTCTAATAGACAGCTTATACAGAGATGATAACATATCTGATTTTCAGCTTTATTTCTCATCAGTATGAAAGAGTAAAACATCTTTAAAGTTAGCATAAATTAGGTCTATTTTTGTACCATTTGCAGTGATGGAAGAGAATAAAGCTAATTGCTGCTTGGGGTTTTTTAATTCAAAAATCCTAATGTTAAAAACTCCGTCCTCTAACACAGGTTATTTTACATTCAGAGAAAGTAGCATTTTAGGTTCGCCTATGCAAATATTCGGTTTCCTCATTATCTTTCCCATGAGAAAGAGCAGGAATAGAACATTAATTTAGAGGGCACTGAGGCTGAGAGAAGAAAGGGTCACAGATTCACTGTCCTCTGTAGTACCACGCATTGATGAGCAGGACTGCTGTATTTAGTGGCAGGCCTTTATCTTTCAGTGAAGTTTAACTTTATAAGCAAGTTTGTATTTTCTTTGTCTTTAGAAGGGAAGTATTCTTACACTGAAGTTCATTCACCACATTTGGTTACTTTTTTGGACTTCCTATCTTAAATCTAAATTTACATGAACATTGACTAAATCTCATTTTTGAAGACTTTTTGAAATGAGATGGGAAAATTACAATGACATTGAGCATTCTGAACAGCACATGAGTTTGGTTTCATGGGTTTGCTCTGGTACCTTTTATAATTACTTAATTCAATTAGCTCTCTCAATATTATGAAATTCACTGAAGGAGAACCACTGCTTAGATATATAAAGAATTGAGTTTATCCCCAGATATCATAGAAAAATAGATAGACATCACTTCAAAAGATTTTAGTATTTGGAAGCAACACTTAAGAATATTAAAAATTGCTATGAGGTCACCAGTGCATTTCTGTTCCTACAACGCTTCTATTTGTTCCAGTGGGGGTCCAAATATTTTGGAAGCTGAGTTCCATACGAATGGTGATTAGAGAACTCTAAAGCAAATAAGCTATACCTTATCCAATTACTTTGGAGCTCTCACAAAGCATTTCCCCTAAGAAAAACACACTCACTAAGCCATTTAAATTTTATAATAGCACTTTAATGATATATTAGGCACAGTCAAAAATGGATGAAATAACCAAAGGAAGAAGTATGTGTTCCAATTTAGAGCACAAACTTCTATAAAGTTGCTTGGAATAACTTCTTCTAGATTTATCTCCCTATTGTGTTTCTTTTTGTCTCTGCATTCCTGTGCTAGGAATTAGGCCTGAGAGGGAAAGCTATACTTTTAGCCTAGCCAGGGGCCAAGTACCAATCAAGCTATCTGAACATTCCTCTTCTGTTAAAGGCAAAACTCACTCTAATAGAAAGTCTCAGCTATGTCCCAGGACAATGCTACTTCAAAGGTCAACATGTCATTCATGTCTAAGCTTCAGGGACATAGTAAAACTGACATTTGAAACCACAAGCCACAATGTTTCCTTGGGATTCTTTCTAACATGTCACCAGGAATGGCTGCAGTCACACAGTCAGAAATAAACTGCGGGCTCAATGAGGACACAGGCATCCAAAAGGAAAGCAAAAGCAAGGCAATGTGTACAGCAAAAAAAATGTTTCTAAAATGCCAATAGAACATAAGTTGCTATTCTGTTCTCAATATATGGTAGCTTGATTCAAGGGGGAAATATAGATTTTTAGGAATGTCAGCATGAAGATAAACATCACACTTGTAGGTCAAGGGGTTGAGGAAGAGGATATGTTCACCACATTTTCTGGCTTTCTGCCCTACCTATGAAGCTGAACATAGTTGTACAACAAGTTATATGTGGTTATGATAATCATATTTAGAGACATATTGGCTATTTTGTTATTTAAAAAGTACATCTGTATCTTCCCAGGAGGAAATGCAGATTTGTTTCTGAGCCAGCTGACATAGCAAAAGGAAAATCTGGACTGTCCCTCACTCAGCTGCACAGACATCCTTTTCTCCCTGCCTGCTATTTTAAGTCAGTGTAGGATGAACTTTGTTGTTACTAAATTTGTGTTGATTGCTTTGAAGAACAGCTTGGATAGGTCTGTATGACTTTTGTACTGAATTAGTGTTAAGTGTCTAATTTTTCCTTTTTCATTCTTTTAGTAATTTTTCTTAGTTTTACATGATTCATGATACCATAAAAATATTGAAAACTTTCCATGGCACTCAGTTCTTTTTTGTATTGTACATGTATGTAATTTATCCTATCACATAGAATATATTTCACATATAAATATGTCACTTTCCTTTGAAGAGGTATCTGCTCGGAATTCAATGTCATCAAAATTAGGCAGGCTTCAAACTGAGATACTATTTTGTACCAGAAAAAGGTCTCTGTAATTAGATGTAGGGAGATTTTTTTACAAAGAATTATTAGAAGGGGGTTTTTTTGTTGTTGTTTGTTTGTTTTTTTTTAATGGGATGTGCCTTATTTTAGTTGTTGTGATTTTTATTTTCTTCAGTTTGTTCTTCTATAGGGTATTCTTTATCCATTTGCATTTGTACCTACAGCCTACCTTGGTAATTGGAAAAAAAAATAAACAAAACAACCTCCATTTCTCATAATGAAAGTCATGTAAAACAGATATATGGGGCAACCTGTGATTGCTTCTGCTATAGATTTTTTGCAGTTACATGGGTATCAAGTCTTCCCTTCCCACAATTAAAAACTGGGAAACCATAATGAAAGTCATGTAGAACAGATATATGGGGCAATCTGTGATTGCTTCTGCTACAGATTTTTTGCATTACATGGGTATCAAGTCTTCCCTTCCCACAATTAAAAACTGGGAAATGAACTGTCCATAATTAGACACAATGATCTAGAAACAGTCTACATATGCAGAAATCTCTGTATCTGTTCTGTTATGGATGGTAAGTAATGATTTAGGAAAGCTGCACAAACAAATGAATACACATTCTCAACTCCCCTGTCACTGAAACAGTGGCAGTCATCGATTCCCTTTACTCCTCTTGACTTCTGAACTGGAATAGACAATTAAGCTATCTTAGCTTTCTCACAAAGCTTGTCTTCCCAGCTGGAGCAGTGTGAAAGGAAGCTGTGAGAAATATTAAGAAAAATAGGGCAAAGAAAGAGATAAAAAGATTGATTTCTCTTCCCTTAGTGAGTGTTAGCAATTAGGTAAACTGATTTTCAGTGAGGTCATCTGTCACAATTGGAAGCTAATTTGAAAATGGATTAGCTTAGGAAGTAGCAATTTCTGCTCCATGGGATTCAGCAGCAAGTGACTCAATTCAGTAACAGAGCTCATAAATTGGCTGAGATCAATGCCCACCTAATGTGCCATTACACCCCGGGCACACTTCAGTGACAGCACAAGCAGCCCTGGCTGCAGGGAGTTTCCCTGCTGGCTTTCCCCCGCTCCACACTCATGTTCCACAGGTGTGTTAGCTGATTATTTTGCCCAAGGGAATAAACAGTTTAGGAGAATTAGAATGGGTGAAACTGTTTCACCCTCTCTTGAGAATTAACTTTGTAGTCTGAGTTCAGTAGCAGCAAGTGAGAAGGATTAGTTGGCACACCCTTTTCTTAGGAAAGGGCTGCATCTGCTATGTGAATGCAGGATTCTGCAGCAGCACAGCAGAGACTAATACCTGATCTCCTGGAATTCCCATTGACAAAGAACCTGAGTCTGGTCAGATTCTGGGGCTGTGTGCGCACACAGGTAGAGAAAGATAATCTCCTGCCCTGTCCCTGTCTTGTCCCAAAAAGACTCTCAATACCATTCTGTCATCTTCTCTGAACTGTTTTGTCTCTTGAAAATTGGTACAGCCCTATTACTCCATCTACCCTTCTTAGCTGCCCATCCTCTTTCCCAGCCAAGCTCAGCTCCTGAATCCCCCAGGTGCAGGTCCCTGCAGCCTGCCCTGTGATCCAAGCAGGTTACAGAGACTGGAGCCTGTGACCTCACACTGCCAGCAAGCAGATGGTGATGGCAGTGACCTGAAGTGGCTCAGGCATTCACCACCAGTTAGCTCTGATGAATATACACAGATATTTGTGTAGTTTCTCAAGTGAGAAACTGAATGTGTTAATTGCCATCAATCCAAGGATGGTGACCTGTGAAGGTCTGAAGGGATTCAGGTGTATGGTTCAAGTAAGATTTGCTGGGACAAGATTGAAAACCAGAGACAAGGTCCTCATGGGGAGAATCATCTGAAAGAGTTTTGTACACTGACATTGGGAGGAATTCTAGAATTCAAGATTAGGCTGAATTAATAAGCCTGGAGGAATATAGTTCTCTTACAGTGAGAATTTTTAATATTTTGGAGACATTTTTTCTCTAAGCTTGATCAAGCTCTTTGGGCCAATATATTTAGAATTTCATATTGGGAGTCCAGCTGGATAAATGAAGAATCTTTGTTGTGATATTTCTACAGTTTTTCCTTGAAATTAATTCTGACTTCTTAAAATGCTTACAGGATGAGTGGCTTGCTGTAGATTTTGAAATGGAAATTGATCTTGAGAAAAGGGAGGGAATCTTTCACTTAAAAATGTGAAAAAGCCAACAATTCTGAAGCTTAAAATGAAAGTCTATAACAATCACTTAACTGTTTTCTGACAAAGACTTTTAACAATCTTTCTAAACCGTAAAGATAAATTATGATGACCACCTAGTCATTGAGCTGTAGTGACAATATAAATTTGAAAGCAAAAAATAGTGAATAATTGAAGCAGATAAAATATCAAGCTTCACACCCTACTCTCAGGGCATGTGCAATTTATGGTTTCATTTTACAATGGAATAACCAAACACAATGCAAACACTAAGAATTAAGACTTCTAAAATTGAGACTCTGTTCACCCAGATATTTGTGGTTGTATAAATACCACAACCCCACATACAGCAATGAATCACATTTTTACTTCAGACCCTTAGATAGAGTTGCTAACACTTCTTTTGTTAAAGAATTATTCAGGAAGATGCAATAGAAATCTTAGGATAAAATTCAAATAATTCTTCAAATGGGTCATTTCATATTAGAACTATGAAATGTTTCTATTGTCAGACATTAAACTCTTAGGAACCCATCTGATGACTGTATTTTTTAAGGGTAATCAGACAACTAAGTAATATGCCTAGAGTCCGGTCCCACATGACCAAGCCATTTTTAAAAGCGAATTAATCTGAAAATGACTTAGATGCCTGTCAGAATTTTTGGGGGGTATTAGGGGAAAAAAAAATCTGGAAAAACCAGAGTTAATATAGTCTCTGTCTAAAGCATCAGAGCCATATAAAGATGACACTCAAGTGCACTTCCTTCCTTGTCATGCTTTCCTTGGAAAGGAAGCACATCCGCCTGGAAGAGTGCAGAGTCATGGTGTGCTCTGCTACGTCTTGCTTAGTAGCCAGCTGAGGAATCAGGGTTCCAGGGAACAGCATATTTCATGCAGTCTAGATACATGCTTAGAAATTTTCTCTCGTGTGATTTTAGCTTCTATTTTCCTATGTCAGTACCAATTTTAATGCAGAAAATTTAATATTTTCATGGAATTTCAGAGCAGATGTTTCATATAAGTGTGAAAAGATGTAGTTTATTTGTTTTAATTGTGTTTTTACCTATTGAATCAATGATAATGTCAGGTTTCAGAAACAGTTATTCCATAACACTCTCTGAAAGAAAAATCAGTAGTATCTTGACTCTGCTGTGCTTGTAATCTACCATTGAAACAACAGAAACAAAATATCAAACAGAATGATGAAAAAAAATGGAAATCAAATATTAGGGGACAGAAATCCAACTAATTTTAATGTGAAGCTTACCAAGTTTCTAAGAGAATGGTATTGTGGCCATGACTGCAACAGCAACAACAAAGATCTTGATGCTCAGGATTCTCTCTGGCGGTTTGTACCCAGCTGTGCCTTTCTGCATCTTCACAGCAGCAAATACACTTTTTTTACTGTGTCATTACTTCTTCATAATTTTTTTCTGGCATGATAATTGCAAGAAGGAACCATAAGAACAAATACCTGGTTTCTGAAGCAAATATTATGTATTATTTCCAGAGCTGGCTTTGCAAAGGTTATGTAACCAACAAAACCCTGTAGCCCTCATTAAAATGTCTTTATCTTAACAATTAATAATAATACTTAGAAGTTCTCTGGCTCACTTCCTGTCACACTGGTGCAACATTCAGCTTGACTTTAGCATCAGTGTTGAGTTTAGCAATTGGATGGGGCTGCACTTGTTTTTAGTGCAAGAAGGGGCATTATTTAAGTCAAACCTAACCTGCCAGTGATTGCTATGACTGGACTGTGGGGTCACTCTCACACTGCAATTGTATGTCAACATACAGTTAATAAACAAAGTGACACTTTGTGATTATTGCACAGCAAGTTAGAAGTGAGGTGAAATTTCCTGCCTTTTCTGTAGAAGAAAATCTATGATGTCAGTGACACCAGCTCCCATTTTTTTTAACCATAAAAACTGAAAGAGGCTGGTTGGGTGATTAGATGTAGGAAAATTAGTTTTTGATGAAGTGTTGGCTAAACATGCCAAGTAAAATTCAGCCCTACTATATGTCCATTGAGCACATGGGAATAACACCAAAGACAAAATTTTTCTAACCTTAAACCCAAAATTTTCTTTTACTTCTTAACTCTATCCTTCAAAAATCCTAATTGAAGTTCAACTTTTCAGTGTGCCTGACTCTTCTACAGAGTGAAAGAATTTTGCAGCAGTGACTCCAAGGCAAATTGGCTTTTTAACACAAAGCGTATTAGCAGATGAGGAATTCTGTTGTCCTTTGTTCATGAAAGTCACAAGTGCTCAAGTATTTTGCTGACATCTTGCAGAATGGAGCCATCAGCAACACTGGAGTGGGAATATCCATCTCCACATAAACAGCTGAGGCTTTATTACTTTTTACAGATGGGCATTGTGTCCATGGCATTTCTCAATCCTCCTTCCAGGCAGGGAGGATTTGGGATACTCAATCTGTAACTAACCGTGACTCACCAAATCTTTAACTTATCCAGAGTGTTGTCAGATGTCCTGGAGACACATCCACAACTCAGGACGTAAAATGAAATACATGTGCTGCCTGATCCACTTTGCAGAGAAGAAATTAAGGTGCTCAGCTTGTGTAAGCTGACCTAGTTTCACTGAGATATAAGGAGATGGGATGATCTATAGCATCAGCAAGTAGCCTGAGTGGTGTTTGGATTGAATATCTGGTCTTGTGTACTTATCAGAGGTAAGAAAAAGTAATAATTAGTCTGAGATCTGGCCATACTATAGCATACTAGCCATGTGCTATATGTGGTAAATGTTGAAGCTTCAAAAAGAATGAAGGAGTTCAAGCCAGCCTGAATGTCTCCTTACCCAAAGGTTCTTTAAGAATGTGTGTGACTCACTCTTAAATCAGGTTGGAACTTTTGTCAGCCAGGTTGGCACTTTTGTAATTTTACTGTGAGTATCACCATATTTCAAGGAGACTGGTCATCAAATTAGGCTTCTATTGACTTGAAATATTATGGGAGGAATGAAAACATATCACATGTCATTGCTATATGTGCTCTGCCATCCCCCCCACCAGCTAACCACCCTGAAGATATGTCTGTTTCCTAAGATATTCTAAAGTCAAATTCTCAATGTTATTGTTCTGGTGGGTTTTTTTATTTATTGTGCCTAGTAACTTCAAAGAGAGAATTATATCATGGCTGTTTGCATAAAAAATATTTCAGCTTCATATACACATGGAAATATTTAAAATGAAATACTGGTTCAGATAGCTGGAGAAACACCAAGTTCTTGTTATGTACGCTTCTTGGTTTCTCTGTACAAACACAAATCTAAAGCAAACCAATAAGCATTTGTATATGAGTTTTCCTCTGAGCTTCTTTAGAGACCATTTCAAATCCACTATGTGTATTAAATTATGAACCATAACTTACTTCCCCATATCAAATCCAACATCCACAAGTAACTGTTCAGTTATTTAACGCAACTCAGATGAAAAAAACAGCATGTCTTATTCATGTCAAAAAGTATCACTGGAGAAAATAGCCCCCCACACTCAAAGCCAGCAGAATATTCAGCTTATGTTGATGAGTATAGCTCAGAGTTTTGTATCCCATTGGATCACAGATCTTATAGGATCAAGAGAAATGCATACTGGCAGGTAGACATTTTTTAGAAGTTACAACTCTCCTTCTTAGTAGGAGAAGAGTACACTTGGTTTCAGAAGGCAAAATGCAGAGACATTTCACTGACATCAGTTCCCCCAAACTCTTTCTTTTAATATCCACTTGGATGTTTTCATTACTTGAAGGAAAGCCAATATTCATACGCTCTTTATAACCTCCTTTACATCTGAGGAGCCCACAGGTATAGTTTTTACTTGATTGCTTTTGCAACTTCACAAAGTTTGTTTTGGGGCTTGTAGTCACTGAAGTCTTCTTGAATAGCCACACTAGTTTCTTTGTAAATAATGACTCACCATGACAGATAGTATTGAGAGTAGGCTAAGTGGAATCAGAAACCAAGATGTTAAATAATCACCTATTGGATTCATAAGGGACTTCCAAGAATCTAGAACACATTCTCTTTCCAACAGACTTAACAGAGTCAGCCAAAAGATTTACACATCAAGATTAGGTATTAACTGGGTGTCCAATCCATAGTTACTATCTAAATCAGCATCCCATCTTGTACAGAATGGATAAACACACCACTCCCAGTACTCAGCCTAAGCACACATCACACAGTCAGGCAAACTTCAGATTGTTTATACAGTGATTTTCACATGAATAAACTCTGGAATCTGCCCTGAGATTAGCTCTTCTGACTTAAAAGAAATGTAACAAAAATCCTTTATCTTTCTTCACAGATCATATTTTTTTTCATTCACCCTAGTGAGTCAGAGCTCTGGCGTGCACCCTCAGGCTTGCCATAGCTGTGTTTAACACAACTCTCTAAGACTGGAGGACAAAAGTGTTTTTTTTTTTCTTAGTGCTTAAAAAAGAGGTTTGATACCAGCAAAGACAGAATTCATATCCCACAGGCTGGTGGCTTTGTTTGAAGTGATGTGCCAACTGGGTTTAAGAAGTGGCATGTCCCATTAACTCTCGATGTGTTCAGCTCCTCTGCTGACAAACTGTAAGATAGGCAAAATTTTCCTAGCCAGGCAGGCCCATAATGGAGCATTACAAACTGCCTTCAGGCCTGCTCTCCTGAACATTTATTCTTCCATGTGCTTGGGAACCTGCTATGTTTTCTGCACATGTACAGAAAAGTGCAGAATTTACAGCACATGCTTGTCTTTCCTGCCCTGCATGCTTTATCATGATGCATGTAATTGCACAGGTCTTTTAAAAGGTAAATTTGATATTTTTAATAAGCCCTTCGAATTCACTACTTCAGGTGATTTTCTAGTTATTGGCTGTTTGTTCATTATTTTGGGTACCTCTTTTAAAAATTATGACTGCTATACACTTGCACTGCAATATTTTGTTTAGTAGTGGGGGTTTTTTGACTTGTTCTATTAAACACACTCTAAAATATAACTTTGTTTCCCCACATGCAGGTGTTATGAAGGTTATTTGTATCCTAAAGCTGTTTATAGTATATACCTGACTGCAATTCCATATTCTCCTCTCCTTCCAAATTAAAAAAAAAAAAATCATTATTAATCATGGTTTAAATTTGTCTGTTTAATGCATCTCCCAGGAACTTGAAACACCTGCTGTGCTAACCTATGCCTTATAAGAATAGAGAGGTTATATATTAGATTTAGGCCTGTGGATTAAAATAAAGCTTTTCTTTATAGGAGTTCCACCTGGGAATGGCTGCTCTACAATTCTATAAAAACCATGAGAAAATTTGTTTCCAGCCCAAACGACTTCACAAAATAGAAGACATTCACATGAAAATGTAACTGAAACAAAATTGACAAAAAAACTAAGTGCCATGGGAGAATCACAAATTTCACCCTGCCAATAACATTTTGAGACCTGCTGTTTTCCTCTAGGTGTCCACATGGCTCTGATTTTCCCCTGATTAGAAAAAAAACATAAACATTGGCAAAGGCAGTAAAGAAAGAGTGCTGACCCCACTTTGTGAACTAGCACTTGATGCTGTCTGCCTTGGTTGAGTCTCAGTTTGACTGTAAAGATATATTCATTTGGTTTTAATTTGAGGAAATTTTATATTTCAATAAAATCAAAATTAAACTCCCTTTGTTCAGATTAGTAAATTCTGACAGTTGAGTTTTACATAGATTTGTTGACAGTTAACCATGTCTCTGTCACTGCTTCAGCTGTGGGGTTTTTTCCTTAATATTTAAATAAAAATGCATAATTTTGTCAAGAATAAAAAAAAATGTAAAGAAAAATGGAGGAAATCTATAGAACAATAAATCATCACTTTTCAATTTTCTCTGTAGCTTGTGTACAATGGGAGAATCAAATTTAAGGTCATATTCACTTCTGTAGGCAGCTACTTGCAAGAGACGAGGTGACAAATTTAGTCTTAGAAAACTTTGGCCTCCTGGTATTGTGGCTGCAGTTGCTATTTGGCTAAGTTGTGGTGTTGGCAGTGAGAACAGATTTATGCACATAAAGCTGCCATTCTATCAGGGCTTTTATAACACAGAGTGCACTTCTCAAGTTGTACCTTGGTCTGAAAAGAGCTGAAAGAAAGAAGCAATTGAGCACCGGGAGAATGGTACCAGATGCTGGCCTTTTGACACCAACCAGTGGGCCATGGCTGAGCACTTCCTCAGCAAGCCCTGCTCTCAGCCACTTCAGCTACCTAAAGAAATCCTCCTAATAAAAAACACTATCAGAACTAAGGAGTTTCATGAGCTCATGAGTTTCATGTGACAACAAAAAGAAAAGGGGGGAAAAAAAAGGCTTAACTAAACAAGAAGGTGATAAAACGAAGCATGCTGCTGTATTCGGTTTCCAAGCTAGCTGTAGGTTTTTAAGGGACTGTTTTTACCTTTCTAACAGCAGTAAAAATCAGTAATTAGACTGAGCAGTGGGAAGATTGTAGAGAGACTCTGCTAACTGGAATCTCATCTAAATTAAGCACTTGGGATGGTCTTTAGGAGATCTGCCTTTACATTCCTGCATCTGCTGCTCCTTTTCTGTGCATCCTAAAACAACTGTGTTGGTCATGTTTGAGTTCTTTCTCTGTAAAATGGGGATGATAGTTTTAAATTTCTTCTGGCCTTTCATCTATAGTTTCTGCTCAAATGTAAGTTCTTTGGGGCTGAGTGTGTTTTTTATTTCTCAAATTCCACAAGGGCAAGGTGAAAAACCTGCTCATAAACACAAAGATACACATTAGGACTTGACTCCTGTAATTTCAATTAACTTCTTTACACTTTTACAGCACCTTTTAGCCAAAAATCTCCAAGTAGTTTGCAAACCACGACAATGCTATGTTCAACCTCACAATACACTTATGAGTTCATTAAAAATTATTGCAGTTCTGTAGATGGGAAAAACAGGGGCACATAGTTTGTGACAGAAAAATCATTAGGCCACAGATTTTTCAAAGTGCTCTGTCATAGTGAATGCTAAAAAATATACTATCCCTTCTCCCTTGCCCTCTGCCGATGTATTTGCAAAGTAATTGTATGGAGAGAGAGCAGAGATGTGTTAAACCACAAGTGATGCTGCCTCTCTAACAAAACCCACAAGCATATATTGCTATATTATTACACAACCAAGATGCAAGTACTGAGTCATGAAATATATGGAAATCAGTTTGAATGGTAGAAGTTGAGCACACCCTTCCTTGGTTTTGACAGAGAGACAGTGTGATAGTCTTTGATGTAGTAAAGGATGCCTTATGTAGCCATGTCAACTTTATCCTTAGAATTAGAGGAGTAGAATGAAGTGAAAATGGTGACTGAAGGGCAGAAACAGAATGAAGGTTGAAGCATCCAGTTTCTAACTGTTGAAGAAGTCTTCAACACAATTCTGTAGACACCTACCCCAAAATAGATACAGTACTTACTTTCTTTTCCCTCCAAAAGAAATTTCTTTTCAGAGATGATATTAGATCATTATATTTCTTTGTTATACTATACATTCTTCATTACATATGCTTCATTATATTACATATATCTATACCTTTGATATATTTTTTGCACTATATTACATAGTGTTTCTTCAGGGAAAGAAATGATGTCATACTGAATGCTGCAATCTTGAGACCTGGGTTAAGTTCCTGCCTCTGCCATAGGCATCTTATGTCACTTAATTAAATCCTCTCAGGTTTTGTTCTTTTTTTGTTCCATATATTACATAATTCTTTCAAAAATGCCATAACCAGTTAAAGCTGAAAAATATTTCCTTCTGCTAAAAAGACCATTCTGGAACAACTCTAAAAATGTTCATGTGCATTTATCCATGTATTTATCCATATTTATCCACATCCAAGCAATCAGCACAAAAAACCCAGACATATAGGTGTGCACATGTCTGAACAAGTTTATATATTATAGATAGAGACCATTTACTCCAATGGGGAAATTTGGCTAGCTCTCAGACACAGACTGTAGATATTTTCTGCTGGCAATGTTTCTCAAGGAAGAGAAAGTGAAGAATAGCTTCTACAGTTAGGACCTCTTGGAGAATTTAAGGCAGCATAATATCATTATGTAAGCTGGAAGCAAGCCAGGACACTGGGGTTAACACCCCTGCTCAAGTGAAAGGAGCCAGGGGACCATTCACAGCTATAAAAGTGGTCAAGAGCTGTGGTTTTAGGTTACATCCTAAATACAGGTAACTCAAGGACATTGCTAAATGCATCACATTGAGTATAAGCTTCACTGCTGTAGAATGGCATAGCATATTTTTAATATTTATGAATACTTGAAGCAAGCTTTTTCAGTCATTACTGTTTATGATACATAAAACTAAAGAAGTTAAAGGCAGAAGAAGTTATATTAAGTCCAAGCGAGCATTCAGTTGTGATCCTGGTGAAACCAGTGGAACATTTGCCTACTATTGAGAAAAGTATCAGATATAGTTTCAGTTTTATTGTGCACTGTTAGATACCTAGCAAATAGAATGTGAGCCTTTCTCTACAGACATCTTTACATGATGGGTATGTTTTCAGTTTTGTTTTCTGCCTTCTGCCTGTTTTCTAAACACACACAAAACTTGCTTGGGAATAACATGCTGTTATGTTAAAAGTGGCTGTACAGAAAAATTTCAAAGCATTTAAAATTTTTATATAAAGTTTAGGAAGGAAATTCATTGTTCTGTTGAGTATTTTCATTAAACTTCTTGCCTTTGCTCAGGTAAGTTAAGATTGTTTGGGGTTCAAAAAATGCATGCCCTAAATGAAGTACACTCATGGACTTGTTAGACATCTTTAGCTCACATCTGACTAGAGTAAATTGTATAGACATCTAAATAGACTAAAGCAGTACTGGCATGCCTTCTGATGTAATTACCAATCATTGCAGTATTGCTTCAGGAAAGACAGGACTGTGTTTCCACACCACAGTGGAGTGACTTCAGTCACTGTCTTTTGTGATGTGTTCTGGGTGAAGGGATTTTTTTATCTCTCCTGATAGATTATGATGCAGGAACAGGGGGTCATGATTCTTAGGTGCCCATATCTAGAAATCAGAACACTCAGCTGGAAAGTGGAGTCCTGTTTCTGTGATAAAGTCTGCTCCTCATTGCCTACATTATTTTCTTTAATCTAGTGATGTGAAATGAGAAAATAATTTATGTAAACTGTCTAATCCTCTGTAATCAAATAGCTAGCTTTTACTGAATAGTACAGGGCTTCCTTAACTGACCTGAGTGATTTTGCTCTGAAGAGGATGCACAGCACTTTTGTGCTCTGTTACAGAGCCACTGGCTCACATTAGTGTTGCCTATAAAGTGATGGGGACAATAATATCTCACAGTGGGACAGCTGTTTCCTCAGGAAAAGTCAGATCACAAGTTGCATAAACTGTCTGTGGAGATGTGCAGAACCAATTGTACTGATGGAGAACAAGGGACACTACGCACTTTCAGAGAGGAAATGACTGTGCAGAAATCTTTGGAAAATGTCCGTGAGTGATGCTTGTCTTCCATGGATTTGAACCTCGTTGAATTTTGCTGCCTTTCCCTTCTTTCCCAGCCAGACATGCTCAGTGTGGCAGCAATCTGGAATGTACACCATGGAAACTTCTTTAGTAGTCCATGTACAGGTGGGCTCAGCACAAACACAGGTGATTCTGCCTGAACTTTCTGTCTTGCCAACACTGGCAATGTATTTGAAAGGCATTTTTGGCAATCCCACTTGGATTTTCTGCAGCTAGAGGGTGAGTGGAGCCCACCCAGCAAGAACAAGTGAAATCATCCTTGTTCCTCACTGACTTCCTGGTCACTCTCAGCCTTTGAGGAAGAAGTCAGAGGGGTCAGTTGAATCATTGAGGAAATGTTTCTGTATTAGCATGCTTATTTTGCTGTTTTGTAGCCTAGCCTGGAAGGCCTGGGCACAGGATCTGGTGTGAAGTGAGGTCCTGCCTTTCCCCAGCGGTGCTGTTGGATTGCTGAGGCTCATGGAGGTCAAGAGACTGTCCACAAGGTCATCCAATGACTCAATGCCTCAGTCCCAGCATATGCTTTACTCTTGATTTTTTGTTCAGACCACGAGACTCACCCAAAATTAATTGGTGGAGAATTCAGTGCTAGTTGGATTAAGTAGGTCCTTTTAGGACAATAGTATGTCAGTGCTTTCATGATGAATAGAGGAAATCTGGTATGCAGCATCAATCCTTACAGAAAAATCCAGTCCTATTAGGATGATCAAGCTTCATAAACTCAAACAACAACACATACACAAACAAAGGAGAGACAGTCTTGGGTCTATTCATTGATTGAGTCAAAGGCAAGTTTTCTTTGCTAATAGCTCTTGTGCTTCTGAGGGATTTTCTGCTGTGACCAAGGTCAGCATAACACGGCAGAAATCACTCTGGTAGGAAAGAACACTATCAGTGCTGGTTTGTATGTTTCCCTTTTTCTTTTCTTGTGGTGTTTTGACCCTGGATGGATGCCAAGTGTTCATCAAAGCCCACTCCCCTCCTCAGCTGGACAGAACAGAGAAAAATATAATGAAATGACCATGAGTTGATAAGGGCAGGGCGAAATCATTCATCAATTACTGTCACAGAACAGACCTGACTTAGGGAAAATTAGCTGAGTTTATTACCAATGAAAATTGGAGTAGGATAATGAAAAGTAAAACAAATCTTGAAAAACACCTTGCCCTGCCACTTGCTTCTTCCTAGGCTTAAGTTTATTCTTGTTTCTCAGCTTTGGGCAGGGATGGGTGCATCCTGAAGCCAGCTGCTATTGGCTATGTTGGACATAGACGCAGAGAAACCATCCCCGGACCTCCCTTCCTCTCATTACCAGACTCTTGCCTTGGAAATCAAATATATTTCTAAATCTTTCTTTTTCGTTCCTTAAAATAAAGGTTACACTGAAGTTATGTCTAAAATCCTTCTTAAAGTCCTGAAAATCTGAATATTCAAAGTCTGAGAACATAATGCTTCTTCTCAAAAGAGGTCTTTGAGGCACAGAAAGAAAAGTACTCACCTTGATTTATGGGTTTGTTATATTGTTTTATGTCAATACACAGCTCTGTTAAATGTGGGGTTGAGTTGTTATTCCATCAACAAGCTGACATCGTCCAGAGCAAATTGCTAAAGAGAAGAAGCTAGAACTATTTTTTTTATTAACAGAGTTTCTTGAAGTCTGTCTTTTAAGCCATTAGATTGTTGAGGAAACCAGAAGCTTCATCTTACCAATATTTATTTGTTTCTATTTAGTGAATGCTTTCAAATCGTTAGTGTCATTTGGATATAGACAGGAAAGAGTTTTTGGGAATGAGAGTTCCTAAGAGGATGAAGTAACTTGAGGTCATGGAGTGTTTTTTCATCGCCAGTTCTCTCAAAAGAGAATTGCACAGGCTCATCATGTGGTATTGAGAACATAGTACCTTAAATCAAGAATATTTGTTTATTTTGTAGGAGGGGCAGGTAATTTTACAGGCCTTTAAATACCACCTTTTCTTTCCATCTTTGCTGGAGCCAAAAAATTGAGCTCTGTTCTAGATTAATCTCAGGGTGTAAATTACATTCACACAAACCAAGAGAAGTCTCACTCCTTTCCACTCTTTCTGGCAATATTCCTCCCTGCCTTCCTCCATAGGTTTTGAACAGTGTGGGCATTTAAAATTCTCATAAAGCAACACAGCACAGACAGTTCTGGGGAGAAAGCAGAGAGAATTCACCTGTGGCAGGTGTCTGTCATGTCTGATACTATTTAGAGAGACAAAGTGAAATAATAGGTGTCAAGAGCTCAGAAAGACTAAAGCAGAGTTTCTAGGCCCTTGCAACCTGCTTTAACAAATAGATCATTTTGATCATATCTTTCAAACATATTTTTATGGTTTATTTTTTATGCGACCACACCCTGTAACACCTTGTGTTCCTCCTGCTTTTTAAGGAAATTTAATTTCGAGGTATGTGACTAAGTTTCAAAAAGTAAGAAACATCTAAACTTTTTGTATTCTAAAATGATCCCATGCATACATACTTTTCCCTCTTTAAATAAGTATTTTTAAGCAGTTTCTCATTCAACTTTTTACTAGCTGTTTTTAAATGCGTGGGAATGAAATGGTCTGCTTGCAACTAAGTGGCAGCACTTGTCCTGGAAATGAAATTCACATTGCTAAAGTGTTTATGGAATACCTGGAATGAGAGCATATAAATCATGGTCTCTCTATGTACAGTTCAAAACCAGTAATTTTAAACATTGCAGGTATTACAGTGAGTTGTGATGAAAAATAAGGCACCATTTCATGAAGGCAGGCAGGATGGTACTAACAAAATTCTTACCATGTGTACCAAAAAATATCTAATTTTATGTGCCCCTAAATAAAGAATACACTTGATCAAATTTCACTTGTGAGCCTCTTTTAAAAACTTCAAAGACACCACTTATCACAGCACTGAGACATTGGTGGTCTGAAGATCACAGTCTCAATTAGCTCTTCATTTAAAAAGGGAAAATAGAACACCTTAATTATAGTAACAGAAATAACTAAATTTCCATGAAGAATTACTCAGAATTGAACAATTTTTTTCTCTTCTTATGTTGGGAAAACAGTCAATTAGTTCTGATCTTTTGATTAATTTGATTTTTCTAACAAAAAATGCAAGTGGTCAGATGAGATTATAATGATGTCTGTTCTACTGAATTTATAAATGAATTATACATTTCTAGAAATTGTGTAGAAAGGCTGATTTTGTGAATTCAGTTCTTAGCAGCCATAACCAGATGGAAAGAAATAGCAGTTTCAATGGGTAGAAAATAGAAATTATTTGTCACAAACTTCATATTTGAGACTCTAAAAAAATGAACTCCACTGTAGACATAAATATAACTTTCTATGGTATTGCTTCAAATAGCATAATTAGTTTATACTTTTGAACTAGAAGATTATATAGTCTGTTTTTTGATTCTCTTTATCTCCATTTTTTATAAAAATGGACTGCAGTTTCAAGCCAAGAATACCTGAAGTTGGTTTCCACATGTTGTTCCCAATTGCTGCTAGATAACTGTTCAACAGGAGAGCATTTGGCTTCTCACTGTACAGTACATAAATCTTATGCAATTGCTGTTTCAATTTTTCTCTTTCCTTTGAACTTTTGAATGGAGGGAAAGAATTTCTTAAAGAGTTCAGTAGGAATGTCCCATTACGAAACATCAATCATCAAATGCCTATTGTACATGGAAAGTGAGGTGACTGTAATAAAATTGACATAACTAAGCAAGCAGCATCTGACCTTTAGGAGCCAGAGCTTATGATCAGAAGACCCAGTCTTCCAAACCTTTAGGAGTTAAGAGTTATCATCTCCTGCAAAAAATACCTCAGTAAATGAAGTGCTACATATGAATGTATGTGATAAAAGAGGTGGAATAAATTTTTCCCTGACCCTTAGTAGGGGAGTGTTGACAGAACAGAGGTAGAGATTGATTTTTGAAAGGAAGGAAAAAAGGAATGTATCTTCGGGTCTAGATGGGAGCAGCTGCTCCCCTTATCCTAGATCAGTGTTAAAGTAGTTGCTGTTCCTGCCGTGTCAGCCAAGTCACAACACAGCGTGCAACACTGCCTGCAGTTGATCCAAAGAAAAGACGCAATGGGTACCGTGAAAACGTTGTATCCACAATATGAACATAAATCTTTTGCTTTGTCAACCTGTTTGCTTTTGTCCATGCTCTGTTTTCCATGCAGCATGCTGTCACTACCATATTAGTCTTCTTGAGCTTGTCAGTTCTCCAAGTATTTCGAGGGCTGGTTAGAGGAGACAGAGCCACTGAGAGTTCTGACTCGGCATCAGGATGCTGAATTAATGTTTTTTTTGTACCTGATTTCTTTTTGTTTAGTTTCTCCCTCCTTTGCCATTTTGTTTAAGAGAAGTCAACTACATACACAACTGATGCAGCTGATTAGTGCAAACCAAAACATTCAATGTTTTAAGCCTTAGCAGAAGGCCTCAGCTATCCCTGGAAGGGACTGACCTTCCCATTCAGGTGCTTCATGCTCTGTAAAAATGAGTGACTACAGAGCAGGATGCAATTTACTCAATCCATATACTTTGCCAAGAACATAAATGTTACAGGGTTATACCAGTCTCCTCCTAAAGCTTTTGTGTATATTTATATTATTGGTCAAATGAAAATGACAGGAATTTAGAATTTAATATTTCCAGAAATCCTTGAGACAGTTCTCTCCCCACATCATGGAGGCCCTACTTAACTAATCTCTGAGTCAAATATGTAAGCTTTTGATTAGATAATCCATTAAGCCAATATACAATAGAGTTAAACTGCATAGGGACTTTCACCGTAAAGCAAAAATTTCAAATATTTCAAAAATGTTCAATTTCTAGAACAACCTTACAAAAAAAAAAAAATCACCCAAAAGTTAGATTTTGATGTGAGCTTGATATTTATTACTTCCCTTAGGTTATTTTCTTAGAAATAGTCTGGTGATTTAGGATGACTTGACTACTAGCTCCTAAGATGGTAAGCAATATTTCCTTATTACTCCTTGATCTGTGAAAAAGGATGGAGATACCAGAGTGAGAAGAAAGCAGTAGCAGTTAAATCTTTCCATTCTTCTACCTTGCTCTGAGAAATATTAAGTGCAAAGAAAGAAAAAGAATAAGTTGCCCTCTCTGTGTTTTTGCCTCCATCCCTCTGTCTCCATGTTTACACGACCTCCACTCCTGAGGTACTACAGGAGGATCTGACAGTTCACATAACAAATTCAGAGAACATTTTCTGGCAGAGAGTTACTATGGTCTCTGTTTTGCAAACAGGAAACTGGAACTAAACTGCAGAGCAGATCATCCAAGTAAGCCATAAACAGAGCAATACATTAAATTCTTCCTTGGTCCATCAGTAAAGTTCTACTTGAAAGAGCACTTCAGGAAGTGCTTATCTGGTTCTCTCTCTACTTTTTCCCCAAACACAATTTTTTCACCCATGGAGCACAATATTACAAAAAAGATCTTTCACTTGGCCTGGCTTTATAGTGCTTGTGTTCAGGAGCAGATTATTAAGTTTCAGATTTAAGTATATTTATACCTCACAAACAAGTTTATGAACAAAACAAAAAGAGGAACTAAACATATGCCATCTTCTAGTTTGTGTTTTTAGAGAACGTATTTCCAAGAGCTCTTTGAACTTGAGAGCTAACATGCATTTTTTACTCTGCAGATGTTCCAGCAAACTATAACCCAGCACTGCTTCTCTGGAGTGTGGTGTACTGTGGCTTTAATTCAGCCAAGTACAGCATGTCAAATGTCAGCTTGTTATGACAGCAATAAAGTTGTGATTCCCTTGAAGCAGATGTTTTAATTTGTTAGGTGTTTTTTCGGGAAAAAATCTGCTTGCATTTAAATAGATGTTCAGATTGAGAAAGGAATTTTCTTGAAAACATCTTTTCCACCTGCATGAAAACTGTATCAGGGAGGCTTATGACACATGTGTGAAGCGGTGAGAGAAATCATCACAAAGATGGCCAAAGTAGAGAAATCTCCTTCACACCTGAAAGATGACCTTTCTGAAGTCACTTCAGTATAGGAGTCAGATCTGGACCATGGAGGACCCTGTTTAATGCATTTCATATTGCAAAAGAACACTGAAATCCAGAGTCTGCTGAGGCATCTTCTTCCCAAGGTGGTCCTTGCTGCTGTGAATTACCACCATACTCTTCTGATCTTTCCCTATTTAGTGTGCTATGGTTTTACCCCTTTTTGCAGTGATCAGTAAGGACTACAGTTTTAAAACAAGTGCCAAAAGAAAAGCCTTTGATGGTTTTCAAAGACAGGGAAGAATTATGCACCTGTCTGAGCTTCAGGTAAAGAATGTTACAGCTGTGGGAACACTATTTCAAATAATTAATTAGTCTCACTTTGCAGTGAAATACTGGACCTTATTCTGTCCTCAGTAAATGGTAGGATTTTCCCTAGGCATAAATTTGACATTAAAGTTCATATCTTGCTGAATCCACATGGAAAGCAAAAATTTAGGGGACATTTTGCCACATTAAACAGTACAGAGACAGATGCACTCCAAAGATCAGTCTAGAATTCTGCTTTTTCTGAGATTCCATGCTTCACGTGTGTTCATTATTGTGTCGTATATGTTGGCCATTCATATTTTTTGCTGTAGTTCTTTATTTGAGCTGGTGAAGCCCTGGTTGCTGAGGAACATATGCTCTTTAAATTTCAGACTTTTTTCTTTTCTAAAATCTGGTAATTCTAAAAAAAGTAAGAAAATTTTAGCCTAAAACAAGGCATGAACTTTTCTAGAGTTTCCTTGAAAGAAACACAAGACAAAACTAAATCCTGCTTTGTTTAATGAGTCTCTTCTCTCTGATAAAGCTTCTAGGAGTTCACTCCAATCAACCTAGGCTTAAAACAATTCAGTAGAAGCAGCTGTACAGAGTTAAAGCCCCACAAACTAATATAATTTAGCCCAGTGTAGACTGATCCCAGAATCACACACTCAGCAGAATTGCAGGGGCAATGTAGATCCGTCAGCAGTAGGAGTACAAGAATTTCTCCACATTATTTTGATTTATTTGTTGATATGTCTGCCTACTAGATAGTCTAATAACTAAATAATGGCCCAAGTTACATGGCTGAATATCTTTTTTTTTAATGTTTAAAAAATTCTTGCATGTTCTTTTAATCTCAAAACTTCTGACCGTTCATACTTGAAAGGAATGGTTAAATCCTGCAGCAACAGCCACAGAGCAAGAATAGCCAAAGGCTTTGAAAAGAAACTTACCTTTTTCTTCTTTTGAAACATGTTTGAAAGAAGAATTTGGGTAATCTGAAGCACTAATATTAACTTAATGGCAATTCACTTTGGAAACTTCATTTTCACCACACAATATATCTAATAATATATTTCCAAAGATAGCAGACTTGATGAAAGACAGACTTTAGGGAGAGGGAACTCTCTTTCTGCTTTCTCCCCTACCCAGGGATGCCCACACATCTGTGGGAGTTTGAGGATTTTAAAACTTTACTAAATGGATGGCCTCGCAGATCCATGCATCATTGCTGTTTTGCTGTTAGAGTGTTTATAATTAAAAATCATGACATGTGACCTTTAGTCCACGGCCACAGCATAATTACATTCACCCTACCTTATTTATGAATGCAAATCAGGTCAATTTAACTCAGCAATATGTTTACTCTGCATATTTTTAAAAGACATTTCTTGCCACAGCATGTCTTTCTCCCAGCCTCCTGCACTTTGTGGTAATTGCAGAGCATGCTGTCACACTGGAATTGCAGGTATGGATAGTTTGAGTGGTGATGGAGTTTGAGTGGTCTGGAGATGCCTCGGATCTGTCAGCAGCCAAAAGTGATGAGAGAATTTGAATGGCACAGCTTTTTTTTGGAATGGCTAACAATACTCCAGAGCAAGCTTTAATGAAACTGATATACCCTGGAAATAAAACAAATACATCTCAACTGAAATTCTTTGTGCTAGTTGGGGAACTAACTCCCAGCTTGTTACACAAGAGAGGAGACTGCAGGTTTTGGAAGGCTCTGGCCCCAGAACTTGTCTGTGGAAAGTCATTCTTCATTGTGCCTTTGAACCCACACCATGCCTCGAGGTAAGCTCCTCCCAAGTGCCAGTGGATTAAATAACCCTTGTATGGAGGTACACAGGGAAAAGCAAGGGGAATTTCAACTGGTCGTTATCAATCACAGAGCACAAACAGTTTGGAGAAGTAATCAGTCTCTCTGTCCTTCACACAAAGAGGTTTACAACACCAGAGGAGTTTATTATTATTGCTGGCCTAAGATCATCAAAGTCATTTTGTTTCGTCTTGAACAGTAGTCAGAGGGGTTAAAGGGAGGTTAAACTGCCTAAACAAAATGGAAGCAATTACACAGTGGGATCATGGATGACTGTTTGCTTTAACCCTCACTGACAAAAAGGTACTATAAGAAAAAAGTTTCCTGGCTCTTCACAATCATTAAAAGCATCTGTCTATTTAAGTTCATGCCAAGCTTCTTCACCTAAATCTTCGGGGGAATGTCGCTGCTTTAAACACTATCAGCTTCCTGACAGTTCCCCACCCAGCCCCCATTCAGTGTCTGATCTTTGCAGCATTGTCATCACTTTCCAAGCCGCCGTGCAGGGCAGGACTTACATGGTGATAGCGATGTGCCTGTAAAAGCTGCGACTTCGCTCTTCTGCTTAGAGACTTGGCAGGAAAAGACAAAGCTCTGTGGAACAGCAGGATGATGGGGAATGCAGATTTGGCCTGCTCCAGACTTTCGATTGCAAGAAGGGGAATTGACTCTTCTACTCCATTCAAGGTTATATCACAGCTGAGTTGTCAAACTTGGCCTTCCACTGACCTGCCTCATGTGAGGGGATGAGATCTGCTCCTCACTAGCCTTGGTTTTTCTGTTCCTCAGCTATGGAAGGTAGTAGCATAAACGACTTTCACTTGCAGTATGAACACTGCTGCTATTGTGAGGCTAAATGCTGTATTGAAGACTTTATTCCCTGTAGCTCCACCACTGTTAAGGAGAAAAACACTTTAAATAGTCCTGGAAACATGATATGTTTAAAGAAAGCACAGGAAAAATGTTTTAATTCCATAAGCAGGCATTGAAACAGTGTTTATTGAAACTTGTCTTTCTGAAAGGCAACTAGGGCTTCTACAGATAACCCAAATGAAGAATTGCATGTCTAATTTTATCATTATATAAGACACTTGCAAAATGTACCCTGAAGGAATGTTACTGAAATTGCTTCTTTATTGATGTAAATCTTTGCAAAGTTAATGGTGAAATATTTCTGTGATCCTGTGTCACACCTTCAAACATGAGGTGACTCCTTCAAAGAGTTCTCTGTGTCCTGTGAAGTGTTTGTCTTGTTTGAGCTTGTTACAAGGCTTAAGGAAAAAATCATCAGGGAATAGGATAGGAGGAAAGCACTGGATTTACAATTTTAAAAGAGCTTGCAATCATATGGCATATCTTCTGTTGAAAAAAGCCCCAAAAAACAACAAAACAACAAACAAACAAACAAAAAAAACCCTAAATCCCAACAACTAAACAAAAAAAAAAAAAAACCCTCAAATCAGTCTTTTTTTTTATAAAGAGAAAGAAATAAAAACAGCTTGTTGATGGAGCCAAAATGTTCAAGCACAAAAAAGATTTAATAGGTTCACAGTCATAGAAAGAGGTTGCACAGGGATGAATCAGGCTCTTACTTCTCAAAACATTACTGTAAATGGTAAAGACTAAATAATATTCTTAGACAAATATATGTGCATCTCTGATAATTAACCACAGCCTGCACATGAAGGAACATATTTCGGTCTGTCTTGCTTCAGATTTAAAGGAATAGAAAACTGTCAGAGTCAATGGGACTATTCTTTGTTTAAAACTCTAAAGCTGCATTGTGCTATTAGAACAGGCTTATCATTTGTGAGTATCTGCTATGAAAACGTTGAAACTATAAATAAAAATACAGGTAAAGTCATCTAAAAGGCCACTGATTTGGCTGAGGTTCTGAGTGCTATGAGGAAAAGATTGGCACCCGTCCTAGGTTATATGTTAAAGAAAACAAGAGCCCTATTTATTTTTTTTTTACTTGTCTGAGACAAGACAGTATGAAGGCCTAGTGGAAATGTGCTTTCTGTAACAATTCAGAAGCATTTGAATCTGAATAGTTAGCACAAAAATGTCAGTTGACTGTGTAGCAGCAATGTAGTATGCCACTTGCTTAATCAAATAAATTTCCTTTCCTTCCTCCAAATTAATAGACTACTGGACCATGTCATGATTTATGTATCCTCTAATGCTGGCTCCCTAGATGCAAGAAGGACATAAATGTGATAGTGCTGGCATTTTTTTACAGACAAGCAGACAACTAGATATGAGAACACAAATAGGAAATGCTTCCATCATATGATGAACCTGATGTCAAGACACTTGTTTTTGTATCATGTCAGTGTAGTGTAGGGGAGAGTCTTATTTTTTTTGCCTCCAAAAGCAGGATATCCAAAATATGTGTGAAGCTGCACCTGAGTTAGGAAAGCTGCACAAGCTCATATTCAGCAGCTTGTTTAATCACAGGATCTTTATGTCATATTTGCATCAATGCTTTTTCCTTGTACCGTCCTAAAATATAAATTTTATTAGCTAGAATAGAACTGAAGGCTACCCTGGAAGGTAATTCAGGCTGGCGGGGTCAGTGGTGCTTACTGACGTTCAGGCTGTAACTTATTGTCACTGTCTCACTGCTGACAGCAGAAAAAAGAGCTACTGCATTGCCCTGCATCTTCCTGTCACTGCTGCACCTCCTCCTGCTCAACCCACCTCCCCACTGCTGCCTTGCTTAGGTAAAAGCCCACTGTAAATTACTGTGCTGTATAAAATAAACTTAGGTCAGAATAGGATGCAGCAGGAAATGCTGGTGATGCACCAGAAAAACTGATTAAAGTTACTGGCAGGAATCAATTCTTGAGGCAAAGACCATCCCTGAGTAAAGCCTGTGTACTTGTCTCCCAAAGAACAAATTTCCCAAACTTTCACTGAGGAGAGCTGCTGGGCATCTGACGCTGCAAAATTAGGTTACTCTCAACAAACACTGAGTGTTATTAATTTTGCTGCTCGGTATGAGCTGTACATCCATCTTCTGTAAGCAAGAGATCAGAGGGTTGTGCTGTGTTCAGGATGAGGGACAGTGCTTTTGTCCTTCATTCTAGCACTAAGAGGTTGGATTTGCTTAGAAGAGAAAAAGAAGGAGTCATTTGGTCATTTGAGGTCTTTATTCCTGAGGCATACTAGCTTGTGCAGAAAGGAGAGATGAGACTTTTGGACTGCTCCCCAATAATTTATTGGGATTTCATTCTTTCCCCTTAAATGGACAGGGAGGGCAAGACAGATATTTTCAGGGCACTGCTTTGAATTAACAGTTTCAGTAGCAGCTATTATAAACAGCCACTCTGGGTTAGGATTTCTGATCTCACTTTCTCTTTAGAAGCTCTGAGGCCAGCCAATCTTTTTCTTCTTATTTTTCTTTTTCTTCTTTTATTTTTTTTAATATTTTATTTCCTTTCCCAAACTAATTCCAAAGGATTCCTAAACTATAAAAATGAAATTGGTCCCTATAAAATATAATTGGAGCTGCATTGTAGTTCAAGTGACAACCAGATGCTGGAAAAGCAACCAACAAACTGTCAGTCCAATTATATAAGTTTCTTAGTACTCACTGCACGAAGCCTGGTCCAAAAGAGATTTGCTTCTGCTAAGACCTTGTTGGTAATTTTTATTCATTTTAACAGCCTTTTTGATAGCTTTTCTTTCTCTGTATCTACATGTTTTCTCAATACTCAGACACTAAAACTTGTGTGTGTTCTGGGGAAGCTGGGAAGCAAATTCAGAAGTGCAATAGGTATGAGAGCAGCTTTTATATAAAACCGGTAGAGGCAGCTGCAGGGGTTGTATTGTCACCATCCTGTAAAACACACAAGCTACCTCACCAAGTCAATGGATTTCCATCCATGTCTAATAAATGCAAATTAAAGAAAATCAAGCCACTTATGTTTGCAAATCTCCATCTTTTTATTGAGTAAAAAAAGGGCTGTATTCCTGCTAATTAAATACGGTGGGGTTTGCTTTTGTGTTCAGTGAAGAATTCCAGTCTCTGGCTTTGAGTGGCTGCACAATCCACTCAAACTCCGTTTCAACTTTTCTAGTTATCTAAGCTGGAAGCAGAGTTAGAAAATTTGCTTACTTCCAGGTGGTAGCAAGAAGCTGGGCAGAAAGGTTGCCCTGGCATCCATCACTGTGCTGGTGGCAAATATTTTTTCCAAAGATTTGCAGTTTGTGTGTTCAGCTCCAGCATTGGATACAGGTATAACAGGATGCAGCTGAAATGGAGATTTTTAGACTTCCTGCTGTCTAGCTTACTTCAAGTTCCTTCCATTTGGTCATTGTATGAATTAGTATCTTGACCAAGGATAGTGAAAGGGGCTGTAAAAACTACACTCAATTTAAGTACTGGGAATATTTTGATGAGAGAAAACATGAGATGTGATTAGGCTCTTGCTGCCCAAGTTCAATGACAGTCCAAGTGAAAGTAAATGTCCTTTTTTCAAGTGATAATTTCAAAGTCACATTCTTCCAAAGTTCAGTAGACATTATTTCTGTTTTCAAATGTCTGAACACTACAATAAATACTCTAGTTATCTATATAAAATCTCCATTTCCAGAAGTTGTTTTTTTTCTTTTTTAATCCATGAAATCTTTTAACAAAAGTGTTTGTGTATTATGGCTTTTTGAGTTTCAGTAACAGAAATACTGACCTACATTACCTAGGAAAGTATGTTTGTTTCTTTGGAACCACAATACATCCTTCTGTTTCTTGCAGGACAGCACTGTACAAATGACCAGGCTTCTCCAACAACTGGTGTTACCTAAGGTCAAAAATATCATACAAAAATATAGCCTGGAATGCTTCAGTTTGTACTTAGTATCAAAGTTGTTTCTGTATTACATATTTCTTGTAACACTACATTAGAAGCAGTTTCAGAGTGCTTCATAGGCATAGTCAGAGATGAAGAACCGAGTAATAATTCAGTTCTAAGTTAATAAAAACATGAGTAGTGGTAGGATGGTTGGAGTCCCAAAGCAGGTGTCCCATCCTGTGCCTGTGCTAAGCACGTGTGTGCCCTTTGCAACCACTACTCTTTGGGTACACAGCTTGCTGTGCTCAGGGGGCAACTTCAAAGTTCTTTGGAGAGCTCAGGATTTCCTCCTTCTCATTAGCTGAGGTTCATACAACTCTCCTGTGTCTCTTGAAGCACACAGAGGTGACTGAAAATGTCTTTCAGTCCCTGCAGGCCTGGAATAGTTTTTTTTACTGAGAAGAGAGAAAATGTTACAAATGGGTAAAGGTAAAAAGAGCCTTTGGATGCTTACCTTGGGCTGCTTTTGAATGAACTTTAATAACCAGGACTGCAAAACCACAAACATCCAACTAACAATGAAGAAAAATCAGAACCACTTGTTTTCTGGTGACTGAGGTGACCGGGTATCTGCTGTCAGAAGCAGCATTAAAACAGAAAAAATAATTCTAAAAAAAAAACCCAAAAAAAAAAAAAAAAAAACCAAAAAAAAAACACCAAGAAGAGCAAATTGCTTTGAATGGTCACCAGGGTATGTGACATTTCTTTGCATATATATATTATCTATATGATATGCACCATCTGCAGCATGGGGTGTAAACAATTAAAATCAAAATCAGGGAAGCATTTGCTGTGTTTTTAACAGGACTTCTTGAGCATTTTTTTATTTCATACTTCTTAATCCTTTGAACAGAGCAACTTGTAACCAGTAATGAAGAACTACCCAACCCTATCAAATACTGACACTGGAAAGACATTGTGTGTCCAGACATACATACATTTTGTACCTGACCTGTCTTCCTGTGTCCCTCCAAAACTGTATGAGATTGGAGCTGTAGCACGTTAAGCAATGTGACATACTCTTCATGTCCCTGCATAATTCCCCAGTGTGTCCCTGGGAATATATTATATAAAACTCCCCCTCTTGGTAAGGGTGACCAGGGACAATGCCCAACCCTTTGGGGGTTGGCCTAAATGATCTTTAACGTTGCATTCCAACCCAAATCATCTATGTTTCTAAGCAAACAAAATCTGGGAACTCAGAATATTCAAAGCAGAATTTGGGATTTATTTTTAGAGTGACAGCATAGGCACCTGCATCTGGCTGGAAGTTTGAAATATGTATATGTGGAAGAGGATCTCGCTTGACAAGATTTAATGACCATTCTGCTTGCTTCCTTAAAGTCTCAGTGGTGAATGGTAGACATTTTTTCATTTGTCTTTTCTGATTCCAAATGCTGCTACTGTCTTCAGCTTTCAGGCACAAGCAAGTACTTGCTTTGATATCTGTAGGTCTAAAAAAGGTCTCAGTTATGCACTAATGGTTAAGAGGTTTATATTGCAAATTATTTGGGGTAGGTATTCTATATTCCTTCGTGTGTGTAACATCTGAGTCTCTGAGGACCCTGGGTCCCAGTGTTCAGTGAAAACAATTGGAATATAATATTTTGCTTAACTGGGTTTTAGACGAGGCTGTCTTGTTAACTGAAATGCAAAACACAAATAGAATTAATATTTTTTTCACTCACACTTTCCAAGGAGTGCCTATAATCAGAATGTTCTTTGTCTTAAAGTCAGTCATAAATTTTATGACAGCATCCATGCCAGAGAGCTTTGCACATAGACACGTTTCTCTGTTGTCAATAGTGGTTTGTGTCACAGTGGGAAATTTGACTGCTGTCTTCAACACTCAAATATAAGTGGCAGAATCACAATTCACAGTCATAATTTCGTGAATAAATTTACCTTCTCTTCAGATCTCAGGAAAATTACTTATTTTGTTTGGACTGAGCACCAGCTCTTTTGGATGGCTTATATTTAAATTCAAGACAGTTCATTCATATGCAAATACTGTGCCAGGGGCAAGTAGAACAAAGTAGCTGACATCCTGTTTTGCTACCCAAAGGCTGGTCCATGAGGCCATGTTTCCACTGCTACTTAACAAAAGTGGTCCTGTAGCACTTGTTTCAGAAGTGAGCATACCATTCTCACATTTAAAAAATTCCTGTATCCTTCCCTACATCCTGATACGAATCACATGCCATGGACTGATGGCAATCCTTTTCACAGGTCATCCTAAAATGCACAGTTTCTGAAAGCCACATTCTTGTCCTTTCCATCCCATAAACTCATAATGTAGCTGAAACACAGAACAACAGAAATATAATATATCATCAAGATGGTTGTGATTGCCACAAAATAAAAAATATCTTCGTATGAATCTCTCCAGGATCATTTTTTCCCCCTCAGACATTCACGAATGCATCAGATAGAAACTCTTTCAAGTGTTTGCCAAGTGAATATAAATATGAACAGCTGGGACAGGGAGGGAACCTTTCCTTTTATTTTTCTCTCTGTTATGCATGAGTATTTGATTGGTTTGTTTATCTGGTTTTGGGCCTCTTGTTTTGCTTGTTTGTAGATGTATGAATTTTAATGAACAGAGCACTCTGGTATGAACAAAATATCTGGAGACAGCACAGAGCAGTGGTTAAGAGACAGTGTCTGTGTTCAGGTTATTTAAAGCCCATTTCAAATCCCCTCACCTCTGAAAAATCTGTTCATTCTATTCTAAACATATGCCCATCATCAGTCTTTCTCTCATCTCTGGTTTTGCTTATCATGTTTCCGACAATCCTCATTTTCCCTACTTTTTGTTACACCTTGTTCCACGGTTTGGCCTTTTCTTGCCATGCCCAGTTCAAGTCTTTTAACACAACAAGGTATAGAAAAAGATAAATTTTTCATCACCTAGGGCTTAGGAGACCACAGCAAAATTACCAGCTAATACACCTTTTTTTAATGAGGCATCTTTTTGCACATCCAAAAAAGGCATAATTTGAAGCTCAATGCTACTGGATTTTGAGTGAAGTAAGTAAAGAATAAAAGGAATAAAAAAAAAAAAAAAAAAAAAACATGGAGAAGACCCCAATCAGCTGTGCCCTCAGAAAATCTGATTATACTCTGATGGGAGGATGGTCCTTTTTTCTTTCAATTTTTCTTATAATATTTCCATAAATGTCTACTGATGTCTTTCACAGAAAGGAACTGGGCTCTTGATCTGATCAGCTATGGCAGCTTTAAAAGTTTTAAGTACAGAAAGATTAGAGGAAAAAATGCAATGATCAAGGTGAGGAAGACATTCTATCTTCATTAAATACCTATAGGAAGAAATCTTGCAAGAAAAACAAAGCAAAGGGAAGAAAAATTACAAGACTCCACCAAAAAAATATTCCAGATGTCTTGTCACATACCTGGTTTAGACTCATTCCTGCCAATAGATTTCTTATAAAGTGACCAAACTGAAACACAGATGTCCCATCTCATCAAATGTATATCATGACTGGCCTTAAGCCATGCTGGAGTCTTACTCATAACTGATTGGGCATTTCAGAAATCCCTGCGTCTCAATTGGAACAAACTGCTTTAGGAGTAAGAATGTGCGTGACCGGGAGCTGCCCTTCAAATACTGCTGCTGGTTTTTTTCTTACAGTGTGCATCTGAGGCCAACCATAGCCTGAACCCAAAGACATAGCACAGTTGAAACCTGGAAGTCAAAACCTGCACAGCCCTGAGGAAGCTGTGCCGGGACTGTGCAGCTTGATTTCACAGTACTTTTTCAATCATAGCAGGAAAACATATTGCTTGGCTTCCCGTGTCTTTGCTGAGGAGTATTTGAGAGAACTTGTTCTCACTCCCTCTCTTTGGATAGGCTGGGCCTGCAGTAGACAGCTGACTTAGTGGCTCCTATGACTTCAAATGTCTTACAAGAGGTTATACAGGAGCAGAAAGCCTTTTTTTTTCTTTTTTTCTGTAGTAACATGATTATCGGGGTGAACTTTTGCAGCACAAATAATGCTTTTGTGAGGATAGAAAATGCCCCAGTAGGTTTCTCTAATCCTTCTTGAGAGAGACATCCTGGGGCAATCAACTCATTTATACATTCTCTACATTTTTCCCCCCCTTTTTCTTGAAGAAAAGAGCTGGTTTGCTGCCAAGACCTGTTTAAGTGGTAACCTATGCAATTCATTCTAAAAACACTCATTTATCATACCCAAATTAATCTTGTAACAGGATAGCTGCTCTTATTTTCATTGTTATTTTGCCCTTTGGATAAGAGATCACAAACACATAGATATCCAACTCAAAGATTCTAAAAAGCATATATAAAAAAACGAAAATAGGAATGGCATTGCTATAATTATAAACAGAAACAAGTAGCCATACATCTTCATTTCTCACATATCACATCTATTAATAATAGAATGAAATGTAATTTGTGCTGAATATTGCTCAGAGTCTTGTGCTAGAAGCATAATTGTTTTCAATCAGATTGGTAGTTGGAAGGAAAAGGCTTTTTTTAAACCCACAGTAAACACAATTTATGCAAAATGATTAAAATATTATATATTCAATTTTTTTCTGGAACACAGAATGCATTTTGACATGAAAAATTATATAAACACTGAAGAGTTTGGTATGCAACTACTGTACAGAATTTTAAAACTATATATGCACGCTGTTGTGTATAAAAAATAATATCTTGGCACTGGCAAGAACAGCTTGCTACAATGAAAAAGTTATAGATGTAATTTTTTACTGCAAGCACGCAGCCTTTTTAAACCTATGTCTTGTAAAAGCATTGCAGACAAATTTAAATGAAGGGTCGAGGTTTCTGTGGCAGGCTTGGACTCTCGATTCTTCCTTTTTTGAGGGGGGGTGGGTGTAAAATTTTATGGGTTCTGCTCACACACTTAGAGGCTTTTCTCTCAAAGGACTTTCTTGTAGAGGAACACACTGCAAAATGTGTGATTTCTGACACCTCTCCTGTTCCCAGCAGCACAGGCCTAAATTTATGTTCTCTGTCCTGCATCCCACTCTGCAGGGACATGAAGAAAATAATGTCTTATTTTTCCTTCATTTCCCCACACACCCCCTTTTCCCTTATGTGCCAACATAGCTCTTCAAACTGACTATCCTTGTCTGTGGATACTGAATATCTCTAAGTGTTTTGGAAAGATGGTCCATCTCCTTGCATAGTTGAAAGGGTTTGAAACTGTGGTTTTTCAAACAGACTTGAAAGTGGGAAGCATTCACCAAACCCACTAAACCGTGATTCTTTCCACTGACTACAATGAGCTTCAGACCAAGACTCAATCTTCATTCTTCGTTGTTAATTTCTTTCAAAAATGAGTTTCCTCACTAAGCCGTGAGTTGTGATGCTTTAAACAGTTTATACAAACAATTTAAACTCATCGATTTTTTATTTATTTTATTTCCAAGTGAGAATTTGCTTTCTTTCTCCATCACTGTCTTCTCACTGGGTTGTCTGTGATGGGTTGCTGAGGTCAGTGGTACTTTTTCTGCTCCATGAATGGAACTGACTCAAGTGTTTGAAAGAGACTAATGACTCTAATAGCCAACAAAGGATGAATTTGCTTATGTATAAACATCTTTGTTTGTGTGCCAGTTAGGACATTTATGCACAGTACATCTATTCTCCCACCATAGGTGTATGCAAATTGAAATAAAGCTGGGGGGGAAATGGCAAATGGAGCTTGAATTTCAGATGGAGAGACTTGGGAGCAGCCCAACTCCCTGGCGTGGTACAGTAGGCGCCTCCGGTCCCCCTGTCTGTGCTCTGGGTTGCCCACAAAAGAAAATTGCTGCAGGTCCCATCCAGTCTGCATGTCGCAACAAGTCCCTAGTTAGGGTGTTTGGAGCAGAAGGACTGCAGGGCACAGCACCACACAGGCCCACAGGTCACATTATAATGAGCTGGAGATGATCAGAGAGATATACTGGACACCTCCAATTCCCGAAAACAGCTTGAGTGTTTCTGATGTGCATGAGAAAAAGAAAAAACAAGCATAAAAACAAAAGCTTTTCAGAAGTCTCTGCCATACCTCCAGAGTAGCAAATGCTGCAAAACATATTTTCCTATCAAAAGGGTCTGCTTTTCAGTACTTCCTTCCACCTCTTCTTCTCTTTTTTTTGCTTCTCTCATCAGAAAATGACCACAGAAACCTTGAAATTTAAAAATATCATCAATATAGAGATGATTCTGTGGAACTTCTTAGTTTAAATAGGCTAGCACATATTGACTAAATTCTCTTTGGGTGAAAGTGTTCCAACTATATACAAAGGCAACTGTCTTCCAAAATTATTTTTCAATTAAAAACATTGAAATTATCATTTTTCATTCTCTTGTGGGTTATTTTATTCTGTCTTTGCATAGTTTGAATTATTTCTATTGGTTTGTTTGTTTTCTCAGACATCTGATTTCTTTTTATAAGTGTATCCATGCAAATGTTACATTAAAAAAGAGAGGAAATATCTTACTCTAGAACAAAGACTACTTTGGAGGCAGGGGGTAAAATTAAACTTTGAATTATTGCTGCATGTCTGAGGCACAAGAAGCAAGCAAAACTTTAAACATTTTCTATTGAAAAAAATATTTGCATTCATTCTGCATTGAGTGCTTTCTGATATATTTTTGTCACAGCACACTTCCTTGGTAAACCACAAAGCAGACACTGGAGCTCACATCTTAGAACCTTCTAGGGCTCCTTGGGCCAGACAAAGCTTTTAAGAAGCAGAAGTGGAAGCAGCAGCAAAGGATCTGGTCAGGTGAGAGCATCCCATAGCCAGCCCTGCCTCATGCCATCAGCTGAGGGCAGCACTGCTGAGGGCCCTTACAGGGGGACAAATGATGCTTATTAGTGCTTCAAGTCAGACCTGCCACATCCTAAGATCTGAACTGAAACATCTCTTTGGAGCTGAGCAGAAGCATTTTCTGAGATAAGCAAGAGTGCCAGGAGCTGGGACCACCATCTCCTTTGGCTCATTGGAATGTCTGTCTGCCTTCATAGCACATCCAAGCCAGTGGGCTCAACACTCTGAAGCCCAGAGTTCCAGTCCAGGGAAAGCTTCATGTAGATACTGCCATAGAATGCCTTTTTTTTCTTCAGTAGTGGTGATTCCAAGCTTCCACCCACAGCCTGCTTTAATGACAGTACTGTGGAGGACAGTGACGCCCACAGTTTGGTACTAAGTCTGTTGTCAGCTCTCAAAGTTTCTCACAGAGTTTAGCTCAGCTATTTAGGGCTGATGAGATCATGCTGTTTAATAGACCAGAGACCACATACGGATGATTTACCAGCACTTTGGAGAACCACAGTTTGAAAATCGTTGAGCACAGCTAATCCCAGGACTTGATTCTGGCAGGTAAGATCGGTCACTGGAATTGCTCCTGTCTAAGAGGTGCAAAAAGCCTTGACTAAAGCAGTATTTTCTGGATTTACTTCTGTAACACTGTTATGACTTCATTGATGCCTGCAGTAATGTATGGGAATGAGAGAGCAAAACCAGCCATGATTACCACAGATCCTGTTTTTTGGCACTGGTGCTTTCAGAAATGTACACTTGTTCTGTACCTGCTCTCAGTTTCTCTGAAGATGTCTCTTTCTTACAAGTCTCTGCTATGCCTTGTCCATTACTGACCGGAGCTGTGAATCCCCACAAGAAGGGATCTATCCCTCCTGGCTGAGCAGATGTGGCTGGCATTGTACAAACACAAAACTATGGGAGTTACTGTGGTATAGGTGATTTCTCACAGCTCACTTGAGTGCTTGGTCATGCTGTGTGTTGAGAGAAGAGGATGTGGTTTCTTGCCAGCTGTCAGTGAGCCCCATGGATGTTTTTGCAGCAGGATCAGTGCAGGTACCTGTGCTCCTGCAGGTTTCCATGCAGAGGTGTCAGGGCTGGGTGCCTATAAAGCCCCACAGCTGCTGTGTTTGCCTAATGCTCTTCAGTGCAGATCTCAGCCAGGGCTCAAATTTGTGGCTGGGCTTGGATCCTGCAAAGCTAAGGATTCAGGATTTGGCCTGCATCTGTCTGTGTATTTATATGAAGACAGAAAAAGCAAATTCCTTACAAGCAAATATGAGTCAAAACAAAAACACTGTGAAGGTCAGCTGAGCACAGCAATGAGATGATGTTATCCCAGCCACACTTCAACTCTTAAGCTGCCCAACCAGCCAGAGGAACTCCTGGGCAAATGTCCTGAGAAGATGCCAGCTGGGAAACCACCCACCGACACCCAGCTGGCTGCTCAAAACAACTGGAGCCTCAGTGTTTGACACTCTGCTCCAGGCACAGCTGCAGGGCATAGCCCAGCCACAGAGCAATACCAAGGGCTTCTCATCAAGTTTTCCAACAGAAATACTGCACATGTGAAACACTGTTACAAATCCTAATTGGTTAGGTTAGGATTTCTTTTTTTTTTTTTTTTTTTTAATAAAATGAACAGCAATATATTTAAGGGTATTTTTTTTTCCAAGCTAGCTGGCATAATATTAATCCAGCAAGTCAAACTCTGGTTTAGGGTTGCTTTTTTTTTTCCTCTCTCTTTTTTTTTTTTTTTTTTTATAAACGTATTGGTTAGCATCTTGCTTTCAGCCAAGATACTATAAACAATTCACAGACACAGATCCAGTCCAGAGTTAATTAAGGCTGATCAAAGCTCATGTGCAGCCCTGAACTCCTAGTGCTGAAGATAAAAGCAGAGGTCTTTGTTAAGGATGTGGTGTCCTTGGAAATATATATCCCCTCCTTATTTGTTTGGAATTAATTTAATTTCATTGTAACCTCATGTCTATAAACGCTCTTCCATTAAGTAATAACAATCTCAATGCAATTGTTCTTGGAAAAGTTTTGAAACTGTCTGGAGGCATTCACCATAAATGTGTATTTCATTTTTAGAGATGTAGCAATGTGTTTACTGTAGTAATTTTGAGAAGTTACATTGCATTGTGATCACTTTTCTTGTAGGAAGGCTCCAGCTTTGACTAGTTTCATTGAGTTAGGTAGGCACTGTACTTAGATACAATCAATATCTGGAAAAGTTTCCAGGCTGCATGAACAAGACAAGAGGAAGTTTTGTGCACATTCTACCAACTGAATGTAGAGACATCAGGGCTGAATCTAGAATTAAAATCTGAAGTCCTGGCAAGAGGGCTATCTGCCCACCTCCCCACCCATCCTGGGGCAGAGCACCAGATGGACATGCACCAGCCACCTACACTTGTGTTTTTCAGGTGAATGACAACCAAATCCAGCAAGGGGAGGAGAATTTAGCAAACAGCAGCTGTTGCAAATAATTTGCAATTTGCATGCTACATATTTGCCATTCTGTTTAGAGAAAGCCAAATCAGTTAAAATCTGGACTTCTAATAATACCCTTGTTTCTTCAATGGCAGGCAACATAAGTAAGTTGTTCATTGCCTCCAGTATGCACCAGTTTTTGCCTTTAATAGGTAGAGACTCTTAATGCAGATGATAAGGCACTTCAGAGTCCCAGGTAACAATTTTACGTTGTTTTACTTCCTCACATTTTCAGGAAGCATTACTAGAAGTCAATAACATCTGCATTACTGCCTAACAGGCCCTAAACCATGCCCATCTTTATGACCTTCAGACTATTCTGGGCCTAGAATAGGTTTGTTCCTGAAGGACTGTACACAGAGAATGAGAACTCTCTGCTCAGGGGAGCAGTTTTGTCCATGAAGTCAGAATCTGGCATGGAATTGCCCTGTGCCCCATCCTTCAACAGGACAAGCTCTCACATGCAGTAGCCCACAAAAGAACTCTTTTGTGTTATGTACAACTATATACCAGATGTTTTACCCTGATAAAATGCAGATCAGTTTCTGTTTATGCTTATGTTGAAGGACAGCTTCTCATTAAGTTGGTGTGATACAAACTTAATAATTTTGGCTGCATGTAGTCCTCTAACAGAAATGGGAAATGGAAAATCCTATATCCAGCTTTGCTCACTCCCTGTGAATGGGGCAGGAAACATCTCCAAAGACAGGAGAATTGGTCCATTTTTCTTTTATGCCCATATGCTAAATTACACAGATTTGCTTTACTTTTTCTTCACTATTTTTTCATGTATGAGTTTTGCCAATCCAGTTATATTCAGGACAAACTCTCCTTACTCTATAGCATGGGTGGTTCCTCACAGTACTTCCGTCATGTGTAGAGGTAACTAACTACTCTATTCCTACTATTAAGATTTTGCAGTATGCCCCTGAGGGCTTGATAAACATCCCCAGACTTATTCCAATGAGCACATGGGACAGTGAAGGCCATCTCTGCCCAAAGCAGAATCTCCATTTGGAAATGGAATATGATTTTGAGGTGGGAACTCACAAGCAGAAGGATTTTAATTTCTATTGTTCTTAGCCTTGCATTGGTCTTCAATTAGTCTTACTGTCAAGTGGGAAAAAAATATTATAGTAAAGTGGAAAGAAAAATGTCAAATTTTATTGCCTGCCAGGTTTTGTTGTCGTAATGGGAGCTGAACAAATTGGTAATGGTTAGACGCCTTGCGCTCATAGTTACTAGAGAGACAAAAGAATTGGTGAACTTTGTGTTCTGCCTAAAAAATCACTCTGGGCTATATGGCTACTATTTTATTGTGTAGAAATAAAACTATTTTTCCTTAACTGTTGAAGCAACAGAAGTATTCTCCTCTTCCACAGAAAAAAAAATTTAGAATGATTCCATCACTTTGTTAAAAGCAAATCTTATGTATTTAATAAATTGCAAATATTTCCCTTAGGTTAAATTTAAGGAAATAAACTCCTTGGGTTTAGATGAATTTGCACTTAGAAAAAGTGATTATATTATCTACTGAAGAAAAGTGAAAAATTACTAGTGGAAACATGACACAATGAAATGTCACGTCAAGTACCAAATTTGAAATAGGAGAAAGTGCAATTTTTTCAGCAGATTTTTTCCACCTAGATTTTTCAGAGAAGACGGTTTCTGCTGACTTTAAGATTAATTTCTGGCTTTGTTTTCCATTATAAATTACTTATTATCTATTAGTCCTCTCTTGCACATAATCTGCAAGAACAGCTCCATATACATGTGAATTCTTCTGGTGTTTTAATTGGATGTGTCTCCAGTGTGATACCATAAGTCTCTCATTTAGCATCAGCAGTTTAACATCCTTTGGAGCAAAGTGAACCAATGACTTAATTAACTTCCACTTGGGCAGTTATCTGCTCTGGGAACCTGCAGGAAGTATTATTCTATTTGAGGGTGACAAATGAACATACATGAGGTACCACACGCCACCCAGTGGGAGATCTGACAAGAAACATAATTTATTTCATTAGTGGTGCCAAAATGGGCTTTCAAGCTGAAAACCTAAATATGTAGCAGTGTCTTAGAAGAGGAAACAGCATGGGCTTTGTCTGAAATAATTGATTGTGTACAGTTCACAACATATATTTCCATGGGAAAGTTTAAGTTCTGTGCCAGTCTTCATCCATCATACTGTAGTTTGTTAGATGTCAACCTAAGTGGTGTATAAAATAAACAATCATAAATACTTTTGGATTTGGTAATACTTATCAATTACATTATGAAATACAGATTTAAAAGAAAATTACTAGCCTTGATTCAGAATTAACTTTGGGGTTTGAGAACATATTTATAATTGCTCTGAGTATTGCAGATTTCAAAACATGGCTACAGTCTCCAACATCCTTGGCTTTCTTCAGATTTATTGTAATTTATAGAGCAAAAGTTAGTGGCAGCCTCTAATTACCCACAGAACCAAAGTTTCCTGAATGAAAACTTGAGATCAAAGGGCATGAATAATAGCCTTAAAGGCATCTCCCCTTACACAGGCTACTCTTAGCCCCTCTGCTGTCCTTTGGTATAAATTAAGCACCTTAGGATGAATAAAACATGAAGCACAGAAGGTTTAGATTTCACAGAAGATGAATGGTTGGATTATTGATGGGAAAAGGAGCATGGGAAAGTATAAACCATGTAGATCTAAAAATTTTAAACTCTGTAAGCAATAACCTTTGCTTTAGTAATTTTTTAAAATTTATTTTTCGTCATTTTGTTCAAATCCTTTCTGTTGATAAGGCAGCTGGGTTGTTCTGTGTCACTGAGCTGCACTTTTAAGCAAGCTCAGAAGCCTTTCACAGTTCATTCTGTTGATTTCAGTGGGCATATGACCAGGCCATAAAACCACAAGAGCAATCACTGGTTGTTAAAAACCATACAAGCACTTACATTCAATTATAATGAAAAAGGTGCATACCTCTTGTGTCTCATGAAACTCAGACTTGAAGGCTGTTTGATTCCCCTTATATATAGCATGAATCCAGTTCCTTCCTGATGTAAAGTTCATTGCCTTTCACTAGTGTTACACGTGCTGAATTTAATTCATTTCATATCCCATCATGGTATAAATGTGCGTATAAATAAACCGTAGGAATTAGGAAAATAGGATCAAAACCTTTTCTAATGTAGATGTTTATTCATAGACAAAGATTTTCCAGGATGAATGGGTACATGAGGCAAAAGCTGTGTGTTTGTTTTGAACAAAATTCTGTATTTGACTTCTATGAAGAACATTTCCTTTGGAGGAAAAAAAAAAAAGTAGAAAAAGAAACATCAGTAACAGTTTTGGGAAATGGTAAAATAAAATGTTCTCCATGAGCTGTAATAATGGCTGAATCTTCATCTTGAAGAAAGATAATTTGTTAAGAACCAAAATACTAACTTTCTGAAATTTGGACATTTGAAAAGTTATTTATTTTGTGTTTACCTATATTGAAAGCGATCAATGAAAACAGTCAAATGCCCAAATTACCTTCCTTAGTAAACCAGAGATATGCATATTATAATCATACCTCATTCAATCCTATGGCACAGGTATCAGGGCAGCCAAGCAAACCCAGGAAAAGGGGCTCACATACTCCTTATACTTGATTAACATGTGGGCTTTGAACAAAGCTCATCTGGTTTCCAGGAAGTCAAGTCAGGCTTTCTCCCTCCTCTTAAGGCTGTTCCACTTTTTAGGACACAATTAAAAATTCATTGGCCTGGGAAGGGAACCCAAGTGTCTCACATCCCCTGGGATGGTCTAACCACTGTCTTATACAATCATTTTCATTCTCTCTTGCTGTCTCAATAAATATTGAAGTATTTTATGCAAAACGAAAGAACCTCTGTATGAGCAATGGAGAAAAAATGCATTTAAAGGCTACTGTAGATTGTGATGGTTGCAGCAGGGGGGAGTGCTGCCTTTGACCCTTGCCTTGAACCAGGAAAAAAGAGGTTTGAACCTCTCCCTCCTCATGTAGGAGTGTGCTTGTTTTGGAAGCTGGATAAAAAAAATAGAAATTTAAACAAAAATGTTCACTGCAAAGATCTCATGCTACCTCTGTGACTTTCCTGATTCCAAGTGCAGAAAAAAATACTATTTAGAAAATTGTAATGGCAAGGTTAGGGGTGTGGTTTTGTTTTGATTGGGGCATGTTGGAATTTGGCATAAAATTTTTGTTTGGTTCAGTTTAGAAACAACAAGTATTAGAGTAACCTAAATAACACTTCTTCATGTTTATATTTGTTTTACTTTTAAGAAAATAGATACATAATGAACTAAAGAAATAGATAAAGAACATTTTCTCGCTTTTTCTAAGCTTTTAAATTTTTTTTTCTCAGGTCCATTTATTTGAAGGAAGAGCTGTGAGTCAAAGCTTTTTTGATTATAGCCAAAAAATTGGCATTTTTTCCCCTGTGAAGTATGACAGGAAAAAGTACCATTTTTCAAGTAGTTTTAATCTTATCTCTGCATAGGTGTAGTTATACTTAAATTGTCAGGTTTCAGGAAAACTTTGAGCTCCCAAAGCTGATCCAAAGCCCTTTGAGTAGGTGACAGTCTTTCTGTTGACTCAAACTGTCTATAGAGGGGAAACTATCTGAGCTAAAACCTTCAGACTGAGAATTTGTGCCTGTGTAATCTAGTTTATTATGACAGAGGTTTACAGGAAGGAGAGATACCTCAAAGTTATCTTAATATTGCAGAAATTTGATTAATTGTGCTTTGAAGTAAGGATACTTTTATTTACTGTGTTTGTTGTTTGGGGTTTTTTTCTCCCTGCTGTATTCTGGATATAACATATTGATGATGAGGACACTGCAGAGGCCAATGAATTCCAATCAATGTGAACACAGAAACCCTCAGCAGCCAAAGAGCTCTGGCAAACAAAGCCATTTTATAATGCATCAGCACAGACTTCACATTGCCCTAAGGAATAGAAAGGGTAGTTAGTTTAGGCAATCATGAAAAAATAAATCTCAAGGAGCAAATATTCTCACTTACAAGTTTTCTGACAATAAGGCCATTTCTGACGGGAAGGGAGTTCACAGGTCATTCTTATTAAGTGCTTGACTGATTTATTTTAACACAACTCTCCCTTCTGCTGGAGCTGGGAGAACTGAGGTGTATTTTTCTTCCAGAAAAGCCTTCTAATGCTGTGCTGGGCTGCTGAGTGGAAAGGGTGAGCACTGCTATCCCCTTGTATCAATTGCAGTATGCTTCCATCAATGCAGCCAAAATGCTCCGGAAGGGAGAATGCTCCAGCTTGAATCCACTCCCTTTCTGACTCTCCCTGGGCTCTGGAGTTTGCCAAGTGCCCTTTTAGGATGAGTTAGGTGGTAGTTGTGCTTATCCTTACAAACTGGATAACCTGTTCTCTCTACCCACTGCACTTTCCCACAATATTTATTTAAGGAATAAGGAACGTCCAATTCTGCATCTAGAAGATGGCATTTTTAAATTCGCCTTAAAGCATTTGTGATGTTTCTCAAAGCCAGACTGTACTGAATATTAAAAACATCATATGGGGTAATATTCCTCACTCATATTATAAACTATATCTTTTGGGACCCCAGCTTCGCTTTTAATTACATCATTACCCTAATTATCTTATTAACATCCATCCCTTTATGGAAGAATAAAATAAAAGCTTTTTTCTTTGCCCCCGCAGCAGGCTCATGATCAAATATTCGGAAACTATTACACTAATCATAACCATTTCACTGCTAGCTTCCACTTTGCCCATCTGTTTGCCCATATCCACTTGCTTCCTGCCACAGCCTCAGACTGTCAGCTCTCTGAGGCAGGGTGTCTCACAGAGCTTTGCATGGTGCTTTTTTCTGACTGGGGTGTGTGGGTGGTAGAACTGCTACAGTGATAGATTTGCTTTCCACATTATCAGTAATGTAATTGCATTATATTAAGTTGTAATATTTTTGCCAATGCATTTTCTTTTCTTATAATCTTGTGTAGCATCTCCAAAACAATTTGGAGCAGCAATTTATTTATTAATTTATTAAACAGATTGATAAATAGCAACTGAAGCAGTTTGGGTACAATTAAGGCAAATGTTCTGTCCTTTAGTGATAGACAATCATGAGTTCAACACACTTTGCAGAAATGAGATAGGAATGAAAAGAGAATTTGATTATGTGTTGTCACTCCAATTCATTCTTCTCACTTTTCACAATTAGTTTAGGCCCTTCATCTATTCATGTCATCCATGCAACACTTCTATGCCTGTTGTTTATCACCTCCCTCTTTTATTCCTGCTTTGCAAATGGGAAATTTTTGCAATATTGCTTCAGAGGAAATTATAGATCAGACTAGACAGTCACACTTTTTTTTTCTTTCCTTTCATTTATAGCAAGAAGAAATATGAATTGAAATCCATGTTCATCAAAGCGAGCATTGGGTTGAGAACACTGGATGCTGGTTGCAGCAGTAAAGGAGTACAAGCTGAAAATATGATACAGCTGTGCAGATAGCTTTGTGATTATTTTGAAAAGCTGGATATCTGCCCCATCTGACAGTCTGTGAGCATGGCAAATAATTTAAAATTCATGCTGCTCCTGTTTTGGCATTGTATATATGAATCATGTGGTCACCACTTTCCAAATTGGTAGTAGATCAGAAAAGAGTTAATGACTAAGGTTTTGGTCATGACTTATTCCATTGTTCCATAATAAAAAACATTGTAAAATGAAATATCAAGGCATAAAGGACATTTGTGTCATGACTCATAGGTCATGGAGATTTTTTTTTTTTTTGGTACATCTTAAAGAGTTATTTCTAACTTCAGAAGTTTCCTGAAGGGTTGATCAACTGCTGAATGCCAGGCATGGTCCACGGATTCTTTTTTGACATCATAGACTTCTACACCCCCAAATAACCAGTCATTTACAGTCATTTCTGTGAGCTGGAAGAGAATATGCGAAGTCTTATTTCATCTACGCATCAAAATTCTATGGAAGACTCGCAATTAGATTTTATCAATTAAAAAAAAAAACCAGAAAAAAACCAAACAAAAAAACAACAAACAAACAAAAAAACCCTGTTTATTATTTGCCTGAAGTCTGTGTTAGGGTTTTTTTGTCTAGCTGAAATATGTGAGACGGGAAGCCCTCATGAAGTTACATGGTGAAAGGATGGTTTTTATCCTGATGGCTTTATCCTGTTTGCCCCAGCAAGGAGGTAGAGGCTTTTCATTACACTTACACCATTTGTACTAAGAAAGTTTGAGAGTGAAAATCCCCCTGTGGAGTAGCACTCTTGATCCTAAGTCCACCTGGGCACTGTGGTTATGTGCTGTCACTTTGGAGCAAAGCTGATTACATAATTAGATGACATGCTGGGTGATTCTCAACACAGCAGTGAGCCAAATCACCTCACCAGTTCTTCCTCCACGATTCAACATTTTCTCTGAGCACATGGGTGAGCCCAACAGCTGTCTTGAGATGAGCTTCTCTCTATCAGCATCAAATATTTGCCCTCTTAGAAAATCATGAGTGTCTGTTTATCCGAATTTTAGCTTTTGTTCTTCATTATGGCTGGACTAGCACAAGTAAAAAGCAGGGGTTTGTGCAAAGACAGAGCTAAAGTTACACTTAATGCCAAGTAAACTTGGAGTTTTCAGGGCAGGGAAAGCACAAAAGGAGAGTCAATACTGATGGAGCTATGGGAGACATGGCCTGTACCTCTGTGCTTTGCAATCAGATATGTCATAAGAGCATGGGAGAATATCACATTTACAAACAGGGGCAGGAATAGGTTATCTTTATACCCATTAGTGCAATATCAAATTCCTTTCCTTATCTGTCCTAGAAAGGAGCAAACACAGTCCATGTTCTTGAATGCACAGGGAACCAGGAGGTAGAAAACAGTGTCACCAGCCTTGCTAGTTACACCACGGAAGAGCTACGCTGCATTTCAGACTAAATCTTGTGAGCCACGGTGCCACAGCCTCTTCAAAGGCACTGTGGGAATTCAGATGTCTCATCACTACCCAAATACTTGTCTGCTTATTTTGTCACACAAGGTTCCTAGCCTGCTAGCTGTTTGTGCAGAACACTGGGATACACCTGCCAGACATTTCACATCAAAGGCATTGTAGAGCTTATGTTCCAAAGCAAATATACAACTGCTAGCAAAACACAGCAATCAAAAGCAGACAGTTCTTCAATTTGATGCAATGTAAGAAACATGAATTTGTATGAACTACGCTGATTTTATTTTTGTCTTCTACTGCTATACAAGAATATTCTTTTGATGATAATTTGAGCAAAGCAGAAGTCTGTTGAAACTTCTGTAGTTAGAATAGCAGGAATTGGATAACAGTTTTGGCTTGTGGCATTTTTTGCTTGTTTGTTTTTGTTACTGGTGGCAACTGGAAATGTTCATGTTACCCAAAGTGACAGGGAAAAATTGTCAGCATTGCAGCAGTACCCATTGCCCCCCTCCATGAAGGAAAACACTCTCCTCATCCATCTGAGAAAATTCAGCTTTGATTGGAGATTTGCAAAGTCAGTTGCTTAGGATTAATAATGTTGTTAAGAATTGCATGAGAGTCTTGGAATCCTTGATTCAGACTTTATCCACCTGATATATCCAATCTGTTTTACCTCTCTCTAAATAGAAACTTACCTTTCATATCTAGGATTAAAATAACTCCTGGGCCATACAGTAGACATTAGAAAGATTTTAGCATAAATGGAAGCAGTCTAAAATTTAAGGGAGCGCATTACCTTCCTGCTGTAGCAAATTCTACGTCTGACTGGAAGGTTAATAAAAGGAAATAAGGATTTACAGCTCAGAACTGAACAATTGTTTGAAGTTGTCTTTACATGAGGATTTTTTTAAATTCAGTAGTTATCTCTGTCAACATTTCCCTTCCAAAATATCATATTAGTGTGAAAATAGCAAGGAAAAAGGCACAATAAAGCAAAGGTTTTATGACTGTAAAATTAATCTCCATAGAAATATGGAATTCCCAGCAGAAATGAGTAAGAAATCAATAAAAGTACTAAAGTGATAAAACACAATTGTCAGGGCAGGAGGTCTTGAAGTGCTATTTAGTCACTGTAGTGGGATTTTTTTCTCTGCATAGAGCAGTCAAATGAATAAGGTTCTATACTATAGATGAAATGCAACTCATTTAATCTTCAATATACTAGTTGGTATATTGTTATCGTACATAAACACACATTAAACTGTAACCAGATCATCTTCAAATACAGTTTTGAAACCCTGGTTATACAGCAAGAGAATGAGGATTACAGGGTTTAACTGCAGCCAGCAATTAACTATCATGCAGCTGCTTGTATGGTAATGTTAAAAAACGCCACAAAATAAAGTAAGAGTAAAGAAAAAGTATAAAAAAAAAAAAAAAAAAAAAAAAAAAAAAAAAAAAAAAAAAAAAAGAAAGAAAACCCAAGACAAGTACTGCACAATGCAAGTGCTCACCATGCACTGACCAATGCCCAGCCTGTCCCCAGGCAGCTCCTGACCAAGTCCCCCCAGTTTCTGCACTGGACACAACACTCCATGGTATGGGACATCCCTTTGGTCAGCTCAGGTCAGCTGTCCTGGCCCTGCTTCCCCCTCGGATTCTTGTGCACCTGCCCACTGGCAGAGCCTGGGAAACTGAAAAGTCCTGGATTTAGACTAAGAATTACTTAGCAACAACTAAAACATGAGTGTGTTTGCAACATTTATTCTCATACGGAATCCAAAACACAGCACTCTACCAGCTACTAAGAAGAACATTAACTCTATCCCAGCTTTGTTATGCATGAAACCAAGACTGGGCAGAATTTTTTATTAATGATCTGAGGAAGCAAAGATAGGAGGCTATCAGCGATACTTCACAGCAGGGTAAAACCTCCAGTTATGTGAACTGCAGAAGCTACAACCTGAGCAAGTACTTTTGCTGTGTTTAGAAAGCAGCTGGGAGATGATGATGATGGAAGTAGCATACTAGCATATTTTAGACTCTTAAATTAAATGCCAATTTTAAAAATTTAGATATAGCTTAATATGACAGTGAATGAAAGGCCCAATATATGAACCAACTGTAGCCATTCTGGGAGAGATGTTTCTTTATAAAATTAGTGCCTTGAAGATTCATTCTCAGAATATCAGAGGCAAGAGCCTATCCAATCTACGCTACCAGTAATACTCATCAGTGGGATTTAAAGAAGCAGAAACTGACTCATCCTGCACCAGCCATGTTTATCCTGGTGATGCTAATGCTACAGAAAGACAACGAGGAAAACAAATTATAGAAAGAGTTTGCGAGGGAAGTCAGAGTAACATTTTTCAAATGTTTTTAGAAGCAGTACTAAATATTTCTAAAGCTATCAAGGGTATAGGGAAATTTTTTAGATAAGATTAAATGGGTTGTCTGGGAGACACTTAGATATTTTTATGTTTGTGTTGCCCTGGCTCCATTATTGGTGATGTTTTAACCATGAACTTGAGTCTGTTAATCTACTTTTTTATGCGTTTCTTAAAGCTCACTCTCAGATGGGCAAGAGATGAGAAATTATATTGCCCCACCTCTTTTATAACTTTGCTACTGCTGTATTCCTTCAAAATTGCCCAGAGTTCAGATATTTGAGTAAACTGTGCAGCATTTAGCTCCTGATGTTTTGAACTGAGCAGTACTACTCATATCAGACACCATGTAAATTTAGCTCTATCTCAATATACACGTGGAAAGACTTCTTGAAAACAGAATCTTATTTCTTCTTTTCTCAGAATAACATTAAAAACATCAAAAATCATCATTAAAATAACACAGAATTTCAAATACTCATAACCTCTTTTTATTTGTATTTTATTCATTAGTTGTAAATTATCTGAAGTGACCGGCAGCCTTTGACATGCTGTCCCAGAAAACTTCGTGCTGTCCCATTGGGACCATCAGTCCCATTTATTTTTGGTTATGCCATGCCCACAGGTTTCACTGTGTCAATTTTCTGCTACTCTTACTCAAGTGATGCTTCCTTAGGGAAAATGACCTTTTCAAACATCTCTCCAGGAATTGAAAGGACATTACCCTTTCTCTAAAGTTTGTGGCAGTTTGGCCATACAGTCTCACCCAAAGCATGCCACTGGTGACTGTCTAAGTCGCACAACATATTCTCATTTAATTTTAATAAAATTGTCATTTCTCTTGGTGGCACAAGGTCGAAGTTTGTATTTCTCCTGTCTCTACTTTTAGTGTTGGGTCTGACAGACTGTTAATGTCTTCTATTCCCTGTGGAACAAATAACACTTCATGGCAGACTCATCATAGCACCCCACAAGTTAGTAATTAGCATTGTTAGGAGCATGACTCCACAGGTTTTTTATTAGTTTCAGGGGTTTTGAGGTTTCAGTTTGGGTTTTTGGGTTTTGTTGGTTTTTTGGGGGTTTTTGGCACCATTTTCTTGCTTACCTACAACATTAGGAATAACATCAATTAGGGGTTGCTTGTACACCTATAATGAAAGTGCTTAAAATAACATTAACTAAATTCTAGCAGAATTTACTATGCAATAGGTTTCTATTAGATGTAGAGCTGGTTTAGCAAAAAATTAGTACTTGTGGCGACATGTTCAGCTGGAATATTTTCTCTGAAAGTCATCTCTTGAGAGTCAGAATTATATTCTAATACAAGTATATTTATAATTGCCAACTTAAGCAATATCATCTATGTGTGTTTTCCTTCAAGGTACTGATTTTCCTTCATCATTAGCAGGAATTTATCACTCTTTCACTTAGTTTTGGCTCAGGTGGTAATCCCCCTATTCTTTACTTCACTGTTCACTTTGAGTTGTTAAAAAATATTTTGCCCTTCCTCTAAGGTGTTTTTGGACCATCACATGACTTTTATGTGTCCTTTTGAATACATACATTCCTGTAACACCCTAGAAATTGTGAGGTTGTTTTCTTTAACCAAAAGTCCATCTAGAACTGAATAGGTTCCCTTGCAAAGCTCTTGGAAAATTCTGATCCTGCCATCCCATGCTGGTAACTTGGATGATTTCCCATAGCTCTATCTCAGATGTAGTTCTGGCAATTTCAGTCCTCATCTATCCCAAGACCCAAGTTTGTTTATGTGTTGGATACTCCACAACTTAGTTATAGACATTGTTCCACTGCATGTTTGCCCCAACAGTGCTACTGTAGATATTAAATCTTTCCCCCTTTTTTATCAGTTTGACTACAAAACTTTGTATCTGAAAATCTAATCATTTTCAGGTTCTTGAACACTGGAACTGTTTTCCAGATCCCCATCTGATAGCAATAAATAATGGCTGACCGAGCTCATTTTAAAAGGGCATACAGTTAGAAAGAATGACTTGAAGCTTCTTATTTCCATTGCTTAAGGTCACTGCCTTCTTTTGAGCAGACTGAATCTCAGTTTTGGTTAGTGGTTACTGTGGTTAGTGTGAAACATGAGCCATGGCTGATCATTTTCAATCACACTACTGTAAGTAGACTTTGCCAGAGCCCTTCCTAAAACTTTCATTAAAAAATTAGATTTCTGCTTTCTGGCATAGTAGGTATGTATTACTGTGTCTTTTAATAAACCCATCAGTTTTAGAACCTCTTTAAGCTTCTCCTTGATAGTCATTAGATTTTCTTTGTATAGTTTAACTTAGTTAAACATTTATCACAAATTTCATGGTAAGATTTAGCATTGAGAAGCACTTGGAAAGCTTTATGTGGCATCAGGCATTTCAGTGATGACTTCAGCTTTATTATAAATTGCACAGATACCTAGTTGTGTTAGGATCTACTTGTGTTAAGATATGTTATGTCTGATTATGAATATTCAGATTTGGGCCACAATCTCTGTTTCTTTTCAAAATTCCAACAGCCCAGAGCTGTTAGTCATGGCTAATATTTTATTTTTCTTTTCTAAAGCAAATATTACTTGGACAGGCCCCAGTATTGTCTATAGCACAGATGAACAACTTGTACTACATAAACCAGCCTAAAGAAATATATCATTTAGTCCCTGGCCCCTTTACATGTTTTCTCTTTTCCAAGATGAGCTGGTAAAAGTCTAATGTGAGACAGAAGGATTTCCCAGATGATGCACTGGTCCAGGTCTCTACCTTCCTCAAGAGTCTCTTAGGTCATTCTCTCTGTCATGTCATTTAATATGTGCATAATGAATGTAATTACTTTTTTAGAAATGTTCTGTAAGTCCATTTTTTGGTCAGGAAGGCCAGTTTTAATGAGGGTGCACTGTGCTTCGGTTCTGCACTTACACAATAAATCTGATATTCCTGGGAAGAGTGTACAGTATATCTGGAGAATGAGCACAGCAGACAAAGGCCTCTCATTGCTCATCTTTTAGGAGTGAGTGCTACATCAGCTCAGTGGTGACAGGGACAAATATTCAAATATACCCAAGAAGACAGCAGGGGAAGCAGAGAGCTCCATGAATGCCACCTTCTCAAAAAAACTTCTTTTCTTGGAGTTATTCTTGCAAGGGTGATAGAGGAAACACTCTGTTTTCACTAAAAACTTGATTTTTACTACCCCATGCCTCTTTGGGGAGGAAATTTTGACTCAAGCCTTTAGCAACCAAAATGTATAAACTCTGATATCAGTGTTAGCTATTCTCCTTAATTTAAAAATGTAGATTTCTTTCCAGGTTTACATTGAAAAATCCCCCCTCATTTTAAATTTTTTAAAATTATCAACTTAAAATTGTTGTGCTTTTGCTCACATATACATGTTCAAATGATTTGTGAGTCCCACTGTGTAGGGTGGGAACATTTAATGTGAAGCCAATTTAAGAACTCTTCCTTCCTAAGTTTACCCACACCCAGATTTATTCAGCTACTGGAGCTGTACTGCTCACAGTTATTCCAGATTTCTTTGGCTCCACTACTGCACATGATTCCTTTATGTCATGGGATTTAGGGTATAAGTAAATGCAATACAGAGATTATTCAGGGCAGCTTCAGAAGCTCCATGGTGGCTGGGAGGTGGCCCCTACCTCTATCCTCAAAACTTAGAGGAGATTGAGAGGGCAGGAGGCAGGTTAGATATTGTTGACACTATTTATCACAACTTTGATTTTTTTTTTCTGGCGTTTTTGGTCTCCTTTTCAGGTATCACAGTTTCCTATTAAGACTACTGCTCTTGCATATGGCAGATGAATTATTTCTCCTGAGCGTAAATAGGATCAACCTTCTAATCCACCTATATTTTATATCCATATCCCAGAGCCATTTCCACATACAAATGAACATAGTATCCATATGTTTTTCAAAGTAAAACTGTAAGACAGCTTTTAATCAAGCAATCAGATTTCCCTGATATACATTATTGATTCCTACTTTTCATTGCATTAAGGTGATACATAGAAATGCCACCTGACAGTAGCATTCTTTTTTTGTTACATTTACATAGTTCACTGCAAATAGTCACACAGCATTTGCTCTGCTGCTAAAAGGATATTACAAAGAATATATCATATGCATTCTAAACACAGGTAACTAAAGGCTGAAATTCATACAAAACTCTTATAAAAATAGTGATTAAATTTTTATTAGTACTTAAAGAACTTTATTTGTTGTGAAACAGCCCAGGTTCCAAATGGTGTTGGAAGAAGACAGAGATTGTTCTTTACTGTTGATTTTTTAAACTATCTGCTTCCACAGAGCTGAAGGCTGTTTATCTCTGGCCAGTAGAAACACAGAGCAAAAACAGAGAAGCTGTGGTAACAGTAGAAAGAGAGAATCTAGACCTGATTTTCTTTTCTCCTGAACTGACTCTTCATGCTCCTGAGATACTGGGGAAACACTTTTACTTTTGAATAAAAGGTGAAATGGAGTGTGTGAAATGGAGTGTGTGAAATGTTCTTCCTAAAAACAAATTCAGTGAACCTAGGGTAGTTTTTGAAAGGGAATTTATTACTCACTGAAGAATAATATCCTTTCAAGAACATAGTAAGAAGCAGCAGAAATGCAGACAGCAGTCTTGTCCCGTTCATTAAGTGTGTTGTGGATGCATCAACTTCTGCTAATACAGCATAAGACAGTGATTAGGCTTGTGAAGTTTTTGTTTCTCCTTTGACAATCAGTGTTATGCAGATTTTTTTTTGTAGTGTGAATTGTTGTCACAGAAAAAGCATAATAAAATCCTTTGAATTATAAACTCCATCTGCATTGGCTACACTCTTTAGCTGACTGATGATCTGTAACCCATACTATTGGCTGTTCTGAGGTGAAGTTTGTGTTACTTCTTTATCAGTACATTAACCTGTCTTGTTCCAGACACTGCTGATATTCTGCTTTACATGTGTGTAACAAAGGCTGCCTTCTGGAATGAGAGGTGTCCCAACATAAATTGCTGAAATTAAATTGCAGCATGTCCACTAACTACCAACTGCTGTGAAGGAGGCAGAACCCTCCTTTTCTCTCTAACACAATTTTCTTGGTTCCTGAAATCAGCTTTTATCTGATGTTAACTCTGGTAGTAAAAATCCCAAGTCGGAAGTGGATAAGAGCCAACTCTTCCACTTGTGCACAAGATAAGTATGCCATTAACTATGTCTCCTAAAGTTATTTATCTCATGCAAGCAAATGAGTTCAAAGCCTTCCATTTACTGTTATATGATTGTAGATATCTGCTGTCAGGTCTTCACTGGCTAAAGCTGGGCTCTTGACAGGGACAAAAGCAGAATATGGCCCACAATTTTTGCAAAATAATATGGCAGCTGGTAAAAAATGTATGTTCTCTTTCTCTCTTTTTTCTCCTCAATCTCTAGTGTATACAAAGCATTGTATCAGCAGCAGCCCTCTCCTTGACAGGTATGTGTCCTGACATTGTGCTTTTGTCCATCAACTTGAGAGTTCTCAGAGACACAAGATGGACCAATGTATAGAATACTCACATTGGTTTGAGTTTATAGCATCTCATGGGAGAATTTCTTCCTCTCTGTTTTTCCCATCATCTGTCTCTTTCAGACTTTTTTTCTCTTAGAGAATGTACAGGATATAGTACAAATATCAGCTCAATGCCAGTACAAACCATAACATTCTCCAGAAAGAGCTTCAATTTCTTTTCCCACCACTTGGTCTCTGAACTTAGAAAGCCAGGTTTTGGGGATTTTTATCAATTCCTTTCTGCATCATCTTCTCTTCTGCTTCTGATGAGGTTTCCAACTAGACTCCTCAGTGATGGGTAAATTGTTTCTGCACTGTGCTGTATTGACAAGAGTAAGGCTTCAGCAGTGAATAGTTACTGTGCAGTGGAGGCAAAAGTAGACCCAGAGGTGTTTTTTGCATTGGTGGCAGAGATATGAGCTCATACATTTTTACCATGAACTAAGCACAGGCTGTGTTCACATAATCAGATGTTGCATAACAACTCACAGTCACACAGCACTGTACCTCAGCCCTACAGCCTAAGTCTCATAACATGCAACCTGCTGAGTAGTCTTAAGATATTCCATATGGCAGAAAAATCCCCTATATATAACTATCCATGTGCTAAGCTACCTGTTCTGCTCCCCAAGCTGCTTCCACACACCCAGAGCTGTTCCTAGGCAGATAATGTTAGTCCCATTAAAGCCTGATGCTCAGGGAGCTTGCTACACCCTACTTTGGGTGAAAAAAAATGCTCCTGATGGCCTTGAATGTAACTCCATGCCCTAAATCTTTCCATGCCTTGCTTCAACCTGAAATTACCTTTGAATAGGCCTAGCTTGCCTGAATGACAAAATCATAGAATGATTTGGGTTGGGAGTAACCTAAAAGATCATCTAGTTCCAGCCCACTAGATGTGGGCAGGGACCCCTTCTACCAGGCTGCTCAAAGCACTATCCAACCTTACCTTGAAGGGATCTGAAAACTGTGGGCAACAGGTGCCAGTGCCTGACCACTGCCATAGTAAAGAATTTCTTTCTAATATCCAACCTAAATCTACCCTCTTTCAGTTTAAAGCCCCTTGTCCTATCACTACACACCCTTGTAACAAGTCACTCTCCAGTTCCCTGGCAGCCCCTTCAGGTATTAGAAGGCTGCACTAATGTCTCCCTGGAACCTTCACTTTTCCAGACTGAACAATCCCAATTCTGCCAGCCTTTCCACATAGGAGAGGTGCTCCATCACCCTAATAACCTTTAAGGCCCTCCTCTGAACCTGCTCCAACAAGTCTGTGACCTTCCTGTGCTGAGGATCCCAGAGCTGGATGCAGAACTCCACGTGGGGCCTCACAAACCCCACACAAGCAAACTTATGAAAGGAAAGGAAAGGTTTCCACAGAAGGTACCAAAAGTCCATAGAGAAATATGTTCATTTTAATTTCAGATGTTGAGAAGAAGACCCTTCCTTATTTGTCTACTTGGATACAGAGACCCCTTAGGACAGAATTTTAAACAGATTAATTATCCAAATTTGAACCCAAAATTAATGCTTTCCAAGAGGTTTCCAGAAATGGTAGCTAACTTTATTTGGCTTCAAATGTAACAGTCTATGAAAAGCAGTTTTTAGGACACCCGTTATTGCAAATTCAGGATCTTTTAATTCGGTTCAGATGGAAGCATTCAGAATTAATACATACTTTTGAAGATGATGGTACATATTGCACAAGAGCAGATGTGTCAAGGGGGCCTATGTAATACGTTTCTCAACTGCCAGCAAGAGGATGTTAATGATATGATTGTCAGCAACTACATTGTTTTAATGTAGCTGCTCAAGGATTTTTACCTGTAACATGGTAGGTACAACCATTATAATGCTAAGCAAGAAAAATGCTTGAAATAATAACAGTAACAATAAGAGTATTACTTTAGGTATCATTATTCCAAATGTTAGAAAAAAATAAGATCTTTTCTAGATCACACACACATAAAAGATCTAGAATGCTTTATAACACAAATCAGTGCAAGATAAAATTGAGGTCAAATGTGTGAGGAAGAAATAGCGTGCACAGAAACTTGCAAGCTATTTCCTAGTTTCCAGACTTGAAAATGGCAGAGAAGAACATGTGGCAATTACAGAACCATTTTTATTGCTTTAAAGCAACACAGTTTAATTGGTTTGATATAAACATAGGAGCATATCTCAACTATGAGCAAAGCAGTGCACTCAATCATGTTACTTTTAATGGAAATAGTCTTGAAAATAGATTGCGTAAAGAACATTTGTCATAATGGCTGGTCTAGCAAATCATGCAAGCACAACTAGATAAATAAGGTAATGTGTCCTGCCACTTGTAACTTAATCCTCCCGTGTATTTCATTAGAAGGATCTTAATTTTCATCTGAATGTCTCCGCCTTAACGAGAATGAGACTAGAGTTTGGCTGGAGCCCAGGACAATTTCATGCAATAACAACAGTAACCATCTCAAACTTCTCCTTTCCAGTAACTGAACTAGAGAATATATTAAAAAAAAAAGAGGAAACACACAAACAAGCGAACAACTTAATCTCTATCCTAAAATATACTTTGAAACCTTCGTTTCAGAAATCTGGAAAAGGCGATCAGTGGAGAAATACAGCTTTTGAGGCAGGGGCTGTTTCAGATACAAAATGTTGGAGAGATTAGTGAAATAGCTTTTGCATTTTTCATGCTGATTCCACTGGAGATGTGCTGAAAGCCATAAAGATATGCTTCTTTCTCCAACTCATTTATTTCACATATACAATAATTTGCGGTCAATAAATCTAGGATGGATTTGCATGGTGAGGCATTGGTGTGGCAAACAGAATGGATAATAACTTTATCCATAATGTGGTTGCGGTATTTTTATAATCAGTTTTGTAATGTGATATTACTGGAGAGTATCATCAACCAGTATTCAATATGAAACAAAGTTTTCCAAAGCAACACATGCTATGTACTAATTCATGTCATCAGAGATCCATCTTCTGGTCTGTGAGACTCATCTTGTGTGCACATGGAGATGATAGCACAGAGAAACTTACTTTAACAGTTCTATAGCTGGGCACTCCAGATGGATCATTTTACCATAGCAGGACATCTTACCAAGAAGAAAATAACTCCTTCACAGGCCAGAGTTCTCTTGATTTTGCAAGATAAAATTTGAGGAAGGGTGGAAACTTCTGAGATCTTTAATGCGAAATAAAAAGTTTAAAACAACAATTGCAGTAGAAACTATTAACAAAGTGAGTTTACTTCTTTAATGTGCTCATTTGTACATTTAGTGTCTTACAAAAAGGAGAATATTTAAATTAAGGAAGTAATTTCCTTAGAAATATCTGTTATAGAGGAGAACATTGAAATCCAGTCCTTTAAACAAACCAGAGTTAAATATTTGTTAAAAATAATTTACAGTTCAAATCTTGGTATAATGGTCTACTTACACATGAAACTTTGAGATTCTAGAAATCTTGGTCGTGCATGCAGCTGAGTTAGTCAGTAGGCTTAAGTTTAAGCAGTCTTCAATTTTCAAGGGCTATCAGCTATGAAGAAGGTAAGGTTTAGTTTATGCAGCATCTGATAACCTGCTTCCCTAAATATCTATTTTTCCCAGAGGTCCTTCCTTGAGGTTTCAAGTGCGCTACAGAAGAAAACTTGGCTCTCCCTGATTCTGGATTGTGCTGTCTGTCCTACTCTTTACAAAATTTCAACACACATAGGCACAGATCCAGCAAACCATGTGCATAATTTGAAACCCATGAATAACTCCAGTTAAAGCTGCCAAAGATGGTAGGATGAACAGAGAAACCACTGAATTTCAGAGCAAAAATACAGGATGAAACTGTATCCTCAAACATAAGACTGCAAACTTTAGAAGGGTACTCACTCAGCACTTGTCAAGAAGGATGTTGCTTTTCAAGTTATTCACATAAACCACTATGGTATCTGAAATGCATTGAACAATTCATGAGAAATATATTTGCATTTGATTTTCCTTTCCTTAAGCTTCTGTTTGTTGCAAATTTTAACTCCTGTGGGAGACTGGAGTGAACTGTATATGTAATGTTTTCTTCTTCAACAGAATCATTAGACTTTTATCACCAAGCATTGGGCAGAAAGTGGAAATATTTTTAAAGGTCAAATCATAAAACTGTGAAGTCTGGAGGAATTTATCTCTAGGGAGTTATACCAAGTGTACCACTCCCTTGTATGAAAACTTAATTGATGTCACTTGGTTGAAATTATTATCTCTTGAGACAAAATTTGATATGACGTTATGTAAGATATCAGAGTAAAAGGCATTTTTTGGATCAGATTTTAAGCCCAGCTTGTAGAATCACAATTGGTCATTGTAAAAATGATTATTATATCACAACCAAGAGGATTATGATGTCAGGTGGGGAATAAGTGCAGAAGCAGATAAATTCTTAGGAAACAACAGTGATTCTGTTTTAAAACACTGTCTTCAGAAGAAATGACCAGAAGAAAAGAAGTACAGGGAAATAAACTGCACAGAAGAGTGCTTGTTTCCAAATAAGATATTTCATAAGTTTTCCATAAGGTGACAGCTGCTTTTTCAAGCACCACATTCTGCTCTCCGTTACATCAGTGTGAATCCAGAGGAATTGCATTTGAATTGTTTTGCTAGGGACTGACATCAGGGTAACTGACAGTAAAATTTGGCTTTAATACATTTTCTCAGAAATAGAACCCACTTATTCCCTTCAAAATAGAGAAAGGAGAATTACCACACATGATATGATGTCATGTATCATTCAACACTTTGGAAGAAAAATGGGAAGCAAGATTCATTTGAAGTATGGAGTGCTGGTTTTGTCCTGCTGGCCTTCCAAATTTCACAATTTACTGTGAAAGCCCCTATTGCTGAAGCACAAAATAGACCTTTTGGGTGCAAGGCAGCTCTCCTAACACTCAGGTCTGCCACCACAATAAGACCTTTAAGGATACTAATTCTAGGCTTAGGCACATTGTTCCCTGTTAGCCACATCACAGAAGTAGTTTCAAGGCTCTTGATCAGCAGCTGAAAGGGTGTGTTTAGAACAAAATTGTCATTGGCAAACATAAGTCTGATGTGGAACATTGCTGCAAATGGTAAAGACTGAATTTTTGCACACATCACATTTTGCAGTTTCATGTAAAGAAACCTTCCTGGAGTGACAGTATTTTCTTTAACTTTATCCTGCGGTGGAGGGGGAGAGGAGCAGAGTGAGGTTTCAGTCATTAAAAGTAAATGACAAGTAGCTTCAGAGCCTAAGAACTCACACACCAACCTGCTGCCTTCATTTGTATTCAACAGATGCCTCAATTTTTTCCCCCTCACTGCCTAGTCTGTGCTGATCAGTATAAACAATGGAATTTTTGTCTTTATGAACATATTTTTGTTCTGTTTCACTTGAAGGTGGAGACAAACATTTAAAAAAAAAAAGAAATAAAATATAGAAGAAAAGCAGTCTTCATAGACACATTTATAATTTAAAAAATTGATAGGTAAAACTTTAAGATAGAATTAAGATATTTAAGAATTTGGTGAAGAGGTTCATGAAACAAGTACATGATGTTATAAGATTAACAGAAAGAAAAAATCCAGCAAAACAGCAAAAAAGAAAACCTGAGAGATTAATCTTTGAGATATTGTAAAGTGCCAGGGGAAATGAAAATGTCTAATTATGCTAATTATGGTCTACTACCAATATGGAACATGTATGGCCTTTATGTGTGTATATATACATATATATATATACACACACATATATATATAGGTTCATATATATGTATATATGTACACTATGTGTATATATATACATAGTGTACATATATACATAGTGTGGCTATATGAGTCTGGCCTTTTCCCATTACTATTTTGGTATAACATAATATAATATATCTTTTAATTAAACCAGTTTGCATGAACAGAGAAGCTGGCTTATTAGTATATATTTTTTTCCTTCCTAGTCTGATCACAAGACACTAAGCTGTTGCTAAGTAGGTAATTCTGGTCCAGAATTAAGAATTTCCACTGTTGTGGGAAATATTGGCAGTACCAGCATCTTTGTCTTTCCTTCTCCTCAGTTAAAGGGAAGAGGGCAGGCTCTGAGAGAGCAAGAAGGTGTTCCAGAGTGTCAGCAGAGCTCCATTATCATAGGATCTCCAAAAGGTGTCAGGTTGGCCTGGTGCAGAGCTCCTCCCTCCTGTGGCCATATGTTCCCATTCCTTTGCCACTTTTACACCTCCACCACTTAGGTTAGTCCTCACTCACAGGGTGAGATGCACCAGGGAGTTCTGAGCAGCTTCATATCCTGCCTGCAGAGAAAAGAGGGAAGGTGAACTGCAACTTTTCAGACTTGGGTTTGATTACACTTTCTCCAAGACTAAGTACTGGTGTAAAAATCCACACTGTAGAGTCGGGGATGTTTGTTTTACTACCTGATTTACCTGATGCTCTTTGTAGTTATTTGGTCTGTGTGCACATACAATCACAGTACCAAAGTCACAGTACCAAAGTATTTGAAGTATTTCTAGAATTTCTGAGAAATAGAAACCAAGCTGGGTTTTCAGCTATTTTCCTAGAAAATTGCTCTAATGGTATACGTATGTGCATATGTCCAACCTACGTTTGGATTTCCACAAACAAGATTTATGTGACTGACTGGTTCAGCTCCATCCTAACTTTGTTTTGGATTTCAACACTTCAGGAGAGAGAAGGAATCTTTCTTTCCGACGTCTATATTTACCTGCCTAAAATATAATGAAGTCTGATGTCAGAAAAGCAAATAGAAAAATAATGTAGTGTAAAGATTTCCTGAAATAGTTACAAATGCAGTCTAGAGGAGGGATAAAGTTCCCCTCCCCTGCTGAAATCCCTATTCACTGGGGATTCAGACAGAGAAAGAGAGAGTTAGTTAATGCTTTCTTAGAGCTTGTTTTTCTTTGAATTCCCCTCTCTCCTCTTCTAGCACACATTTGTACATATTGCTGACTCTAAAAGCATTCCCAGAGGTCAAATTATTGAAAGCTCAACCAAGTTTTCCTAAGCTATCACAGTTTACTTACCATTCCCAGTTTCCACAGGGTATCTGAGCAGTGATTAAATACCTATCAGTTTTTGAAATCAGAAGCCATAAACTGACTCTTTAGCCTCTATGTTTGCGTGATATTGTTTGATCTTCCAAAGACAATTTGCACCCACAGGCTCTGTTCAACAGAATCTGGCTTGTAATTTGTCTATGAAAAAAAGCATCCTCATTAAAATTTTTCCAGTCTAGAAAATCAAATAGGGAATATATATGAAGATGACAGTTGGTGGTTACATTTTTGTTGGGTTTGAACCTTTGTCATATACTAATGAACCAGTCAGCACGAGGCAAAAAAAATAGAAGAAAGATCCAGAAAAGAATGATGATCTTAGCAGATGATGCACACACTTGCAGTTTGTGGTTTGCTGCAATTCACCTGGACTATTTAACAACCTGTGATGAATGGGTGGCACAAAAGATAGTGTTATGTCTTTCAAGCCTTTGACAGCTGGCACTAAATGTAACTAAGCAAAATTACATAGGGCCAAAAGGTTGGCCGTGATGGATCCCAGATACAATAGAACTGGGGATTTTCTGTATATGGAGTGATAAGGAGGGACTTTTAGGGCTGACAGGAATGACTTGCATACTATGACAAATGAAGAGGTAAGGATGTGGCTGTTGGTAGAGTACACAAGAAATGTGGGATCAATTTCTCCTCAAGTTAATGTCTCAGTGTGCGGCCTTGAGGAAATCCCTCGGGATCAGACCTTGAGAGGTACACAGGGGCCTAAAGATGCAAATCAGAACAGAAGATTTTCAAAGGCAAGCAGAAAATCCTGACCTTATTTATGTCTTATTTTTCTGATCATAAAATCATGGTTTGTTGGGTTTTGTGCAGGAAAATATTTTATGTATTGTCAGTTGTTCCAATTTGGAAAAAAAAGTGAGTGGTAAAAGCCAAAATTGGATTTGAAGGCCAAAGTAGCTGAATGTGTAATGCATTTGTATGTAATACACCTTGCAAGCTGTAGCCACTAGTAAGGAAAAGGACAGAACTGGTTTCCCATCTGTCTTTTCAGAGATCCACCAAACATTAAATCTGTTGGGATAGAGAAACAAGTGATTCTGCAGCTGGTCATTTGGGAGGAGACCTTCCGGCTTGATCAGACTTCCCCCAACAAGCTGCTGTTTCTTTGGTTTTCCCTTTCCCTTTTCCCTTAATTTTTCTTGTATTGGCATTTTTCTGAAGAATTAGAACATCAACTATTTCTTTGCATTTCCCTCATCTCCTGTAAAAAAACATATGTCCAGTATTTCCTCAGTGAAGGCCCAACAGCCAATAAACATAAGCAATTAGAGGGACAGAAGTCTCTACTTGGAAGTTAAAAGACTTGGAAGTTTTGTTCAATATGCATGAGTTCTCTGGAGTTAATCCATTGAAAACAGAAGCTACTGACCCGTACCAGGAATTGGGGAAAATAAACTTTTTGTAACTCTTATTAAAGTCACATGCCTGGCACTGAGCTGTTAAGGTGGGTTTCTTACCATGGCTCTGGATATCACAGGTGCTGTACATCTGTGTCTGAGATGAACATCAGGCAGTAGAGGCCAAGGGAATAGAAAAGAGTTGTTTAGGTTTGAAGAGCAATCTGAAAATGTTGCTGTTCAGACAGGCATATAACCTGTCTACAGAACAGGATGCAAAGAAAATTTTTGAAGAATTTAATGAGGTGTTTAATAGACCTGAATGCATTGTGAATAAAACACATCATACTGATACAGATCCCATTATGCTGCCAAAAGTACTAGCATCACACAGAGTACAGTCTCATTAGTCCTGAGAAATGAAGGAAAAGTTTATTGTGACAAGATGGTAAGATGCAGCGTTATTGAGAGAACGCAGACACTGACTGGTGTGGTTAGCAACCCAATCACATTCAATAATAAGAAATGTTATGGATTTATGTAGATTGAGGAGATTTGAATAAGGCTACCAAATGCAACATAGCCCAAGGGAAAGCTGGGAAAGACATGTCTAGACTTCCAAAAGTAAGAATATTTCCAGATCTAAATGCAAGCCTGTGATTTTGGCAACTCCAGTTTCACAAAATTTTTAACTCTACACCTGCACATCTCTTTTTGCCGATGCATTTTTTAATAACTTTGTTCTGTGATTGCTTCAGAACTCAAAAAGTGCCACTCAATAGAATTTTAAATCCCCTAAAAAACAGGTGGAAACAGATACTTATAACTACTCAAGCTAATGTGATAATCATCAACACTGTAAAAATAATAGCTAATATCCAGTTCAGCAGGTCTGGCTATCAGAAGCATTTTTCTTCCCTGTATAGGCCTCTTACAGGTTTCCTCCTTATTGGTTTTTTTTTTTTTTTTATTATTTCCATGAGAGAAAGAGAAAAACTGTGTCAGCGATGAGCTTCATGTCAAATAGATTCCAGGTTTAGATTCCTGTCTTACATAGGCAAAGGACTTGAACTTCAGAGGTAGAGCTTCATGACATGTTTCCTTCAGGAGAGAGGCCAACATCTGAAGTTCCTCTGCATTGTTGTTTTTCCACATCACCACTTGGTGATCCTTTTTACTCCATTAGCAGGTGCATGCACTGAAACTGTGTGAAAAACAACCCCTTTTGTATGCCCAAAAGGATTATTTCTAAACATTCTTGTTCACCACGTTTCTACTATGTTCCCACAATAAGTTTGTGGCATCCCACATGAGAGTGGCAGCCTGTGACATAAGGGTAAAATGTGGTAGATGATGTCTGGATATTCTTACAGGAGATTTTGCTTCTGAAGTCCTTACGTTGTGACACTGCATTTTGGGTCTCTCACACATAAAATGAAAAATGCACTTAAGATTGTTTTCTAGACTGAGCCTCCTTTTGGACCAATAATGATTGAGTTATTTGAAAGCACTTTCAGAGAATCATCATATATATACAGCTTGAGAATTTCAAAGGGACCCTTTGCAGAACTCTAAACATTCTGCTTATCAAGAAATTCACCTGCTATAGACAAAAATAGCAGTATCTGAGTTAAGATTTCACATTTCCTGCATGAGTGTGCTCTCTAAGGAGGTTTTTAGCAATCAGATGCAGAATGAAAAGTTTTGGGTTTTTGCTCTGATTTTAGACAGAAATTGCACACTTGACCTGTTGAGGACTCTCCGTGTGTGGAGACACGAGGCTTGACTCCATTTCAGAAGACTGATTTATTATGTTAAATATTATATTAAAATACTACATTAAGACTATACTAAAAGAACAGAGAGATCAGAAGGCTACAACAAGAATAGAACAGAATAGAACAACAAAATCCTGTGACTGCTCACAGCCTTGGCACAGGTGGCTGTGATTGGTCATCAATGGAAAACAATCCACATGGACCAATCATGGATGCACCTGTTGCATTCCACAGCAGAGATAGTAATTGTTCACATTTCTCTCCTGAGGCTCCTCAGCTTCTCAGGAGAGGAAAAATCCCAGCAAAGGATTTTTCATAATATCATGGCTACACTTGACCCAAGAAATCTTTGTCTCAAAGATTACTGGATTAGTACCAAGTGTCAAAACCGGATTCTGGTAATTCCTGCGTAGTTTTGTGAAGGACCTGATCACATCCATATAAACAAGTAATGACTCATCCAAAACACAGGAAACAATTCTGAAAACAGAAGTACATTTCTAAAGCACACTAACGACTTTCTCAGAGCAGTTAAGCTTTCAAGAGCTTTTAAGCATAAAAATCACAGCAAGCAGCAAGGTTTGAAGTAATCATGAGTCAAGTAACACTATTTCTGAGTAATGAGAAGCACCAAACGATGCCAAATTGTGATTGTTAGAGTAATTATGCATGGATGGTCAACAGTAAAAGCCGAACCAAGTATAACAGAACCGTCCAAGTATAACTTTTTGTGAGATCTGTCAATGTGAAGTTGCTGCACATATTGGAAGGTGGCATAAAAAAACCTCCAAATCATAATGCAACACAGCATGAGAGCAGAAATGTTTAACAGAGCTAACACTGGCCTATCTGGGGCTTGAAACATAAAACACTATATAGAATGTCTTATAAATACCATTACAGAAAATAAAATCTGCAACAAATATGGGAAAAGATGCAGAAGAATTGTTATTCCTTTTGAACTTGCTTCCAAATAATAGAAAAATTCATTAAGCTAATAACAGTGGTCTTCATTTCTTCAGAGGCTAAGGGTATAATCTGAAGAACTGGGAAAGTTTGGATTTTACTTTCTTGCCTCTCTGTAAATTCAGCAGCTAGATCTCTTTTAAAAGACCGAAGAAAAAAGGTGAATAGATTGTTATTTGAGAGTGAGTTGTTGCCCACCCTAAATTCCCAGAGTTGACGTTTCTGGCACTGGCTGTAAGAGCATTGGCCAAGTCATTCCTTCCAAGCAGAGCCCAGTTTTGCCTTGGCAGAAGCACCATATGGCAATGGGTGCCTGTGAGATATAAAGCCTCTTCAAGCGCCACTGAAGTGCTGCCATTGCCCCTCTCCTTATAAGGGGGTGTAGCATATGCTCTCCTGACTAGCTGATTAGCACTACTTAGAGCTAAATAGCAGAAGAATCAGGTTTGACCCTTCTCTATGTCTTTGGACTGTCATATCCCACAGAGGAAGGCAAAAAAAATTAGTGGTCTCTCACATGAAGGATGTAAAAAGTCTCTGTCACCTCTCCTTAAATAATGCTCTATTAGATTTCTCAGATGCAATCTTGGATAAGCTGGTGTTCATTGTACCCAACCCATATGTTTTCTGGGGAAAATATCTATTGACTGGGGATGTGGTTTATTTATTTGATTGATGTAAAATGGTCTGGAATGTTACACTTTCATTCTACATGAGAAAGATAGGTTTTTAGCTTTGTGTTATCTACTTATGAGGAAAAAAAAAAAGAAGTAGCTGTGCCTTCTTTATGCAACTAGAAGTAAATTGAGTGTAACAACATCACTGCAAAATGATGTGCTTTATAAAGTCCTGAATATGGTGCATCTTTTGTGTTTTGTTTCTAATTGTGTGCTCAATACAAAAGGATAATTCATTAGGCCAATTCTCCAAATAATCTCAAAGTGACATGAATTCCTTTGCAGAGTGAATGTCTGTAGCAAGTAATCCATGGAAAACAGACAGGCGTCTCTTGTCATTTTGGAGCTCTAATCCACTGCCTGGAGCATGAAAATGCTCAGGATAACAAGTGTGGGAATCACCAAAATCAACATTATTTTTTTATTTTCTTTTCTTAACAATGCTGCTGATCAATAGAATTGCTGAATCTGGCAGATACAATGCCACAGGATTAATGAATTAAGCTCAGGAAGCAGAAGAATTTGTTAAAAAGGAGAGGGAAAAAGCCCCTTCTTTTCCACTGGTGTGTGAATATTAAGCAATGAAAGCAGTAATGACAGAATTTTAGCCCTTGTTTTACCATAGTACCAAGCCTTGTTCTGAACAAGTCTTTACATTTTAATTAGAACTATACTGACACCCACTTTTTCAACTATGAACTTCACTTCTAAATTGAAAACTATTTCCTAAATGCTGGTTTAGCAACTAGGTCTGAACACAGAAGAGAGCTGCTGTGTTTGTGTAATTCAGCGTGTGGTGTGGTCACCATCAGTGGGACTAGATAACTGGTTTTTAAACCACAGTAAATAGTGGTAAAAGGAAGGAAGAGACTCCTCCTGAAATGCTATAGGCTCTGTCACCATAAAGCACTCCCATGCTCTGGAAAACCATAGAATGAAATACAGAGAGGTCATCACACTTTGATGATGCCAATATTTCAAAAAGGTCGATTGCCAGTGTTTCTGTCAATACTGCATTAGGAATGTAACATAGGGTACATATCTGTGTAAGACATTACATTCAAAAATACACATTACATTGATATTCAGCACAGCATGGAGATTTTTACAAACCACCACTGACTAGAAGGGGTTTGTTCAGATATGTGGGAGGGGAGAGCTTGAGTTTGCTTATATGTTTGTATTTACACCTCCTTAAAGACCTCTGGGGGTTTTGTGTATCCTTTTGTCTAAACAAACAAACAAAAAAAATCCTCATCTAGTTTAATTGCACGAAAATGTATTACAATAATCACACAGTCCTGGAAATTGGAAGGTTTGGAACATTTTCAACTTATAAGAACACTTCAGAGAATACTCCTGTGTAATTTATGAGCCCCTATAGACCTGTCCATGTCTTGAACTGATTGTTGAAGTGGGCTTTACTAGGAATTTCTTTTCTTGAATTGGAGTAGTGCTGGAGGTGGGGAGGGAGGGAGGTAAGAGCAACCTTCCCTAACAAGGCTTTAAAAGCTTCAGTGGTAAAGTTACGCTGATGGGAGATTTTGTTACTTGTTTTTAACTGGGAACAACCCGAAGAGGATTACGCTATGGGCAGGAGCTGTTATTTAAGTGGGTGGCAACGTCGTGGGCTGTGTTGTGCTGTTGTTGTTTTTAAAGTGGGACGTGCATCTTTTGATTAGAACTGCAAAAGGGTTTTAAAAAACCCCAAAACCTCGAACAACCAACCAAACAAACCCCAAATAACCCAAACCAAGCAAAACCAAACCGAACAACCTGGACAATGACACGAAACAGCTGGTGAAATGTCTAGCTCCGTGCCTTCCCCAAGCGCGGCGGAGCGAAGGTTTCTGTTCTCTCATCTCTGCCGCGATGTGTTTCTTTTTTTTTTTTTTTTTTTTCCCCCCCCCTTTTTTTTTTTTCCCCCCCCCCTTTTTTTTTTTTTTTTTTTTTTTTTAGCTCCTTGCATGTGCTGTGACAGCCGGGGAAGGGGGGCTGGGGGGGGTCGCGCCTGCCGGCGCTCCCATTGTCAGGCGCTCCGGGAGCGCGGGCAGCGCCGGTGTCCGCCGCGCCCGGCGGAGCGCGGGGAGCGCGGGGCCGCCCCCGGAGCGGAGCCCACCCCCATCACCTGTTACCTCCGCTCCCCAGGTTGCCTGAAGTTCCCCGGCGGCGCCCGGCAGGACGGGGAGCGCCACGGCTGCGGCTGGCGGGGACCCTACAGTGGCTGCTGCAGCATGGGCTGGCTCAGGGGGATTGCCTTGCTTTCCTTGGGAGTATTACTAGCAGGAAGAGTCAACTGCCAGCATGTGAAGAATAATGTGCCAAGGCTCAAATTATCGTATAAAGGTAAGTCTGTTGTTCTCTCTTATTCTCGGTTTTCCTCCGAACCTCTTTTCTCCTTGCCCCGTCGCTCCCTCCCTCCTCACCTTCCTCACTGCTCTTCCTTATCTTGCAAAGGGGAAACTGACATTAGAAGAAATTCCTGAAAACATTTTTCTTGAAAAGCTTCTCCGTGCTGCGTTCGGTACCAGGCAGTTTAAACCCAGACAAAGAAGAGTTAGTTGCGATTGCAGACGAGGACTCCGGATCGTGCTGATCCCTGTTAGAGCATTTTTTTCAGTCTTGTGCTATTTCACCGGACTTTACTCTTCAAAACGATGAGTCGCTTTCTGCCACCCAGTTCACCTCCCCCGTGCTGAGCGTGCAGTGCAGCCACAATTTCAGATCTGCTTTAAACATCATGGAATGGATAAAGATTTATATAGCTTTTTTATTTTATATTTTAGGCATGAAGTGGTTAATTTTCAAGTCATGAATATTCAGTTTGTACAAATCTGACAATCAGATGCCTAACATAAGCAGTAGATGGAGGGTTTGCCAAGAAACTATAAACTGAAAGGAACAGATCAGTCCAGAAAAGGAGGAGAGGACTGCTAGGCACCAGAAAATGCTGCCTATGGATGTTTAATGCAGTGCGATTTATTTGAACCAGGGTTGTTTTCGGTGTAGTCTGATGTGTGTCATTAGAGATCACAGGGAAGGTGTAACTGAAGAAAGAGAGCTGTGAGATTACGTTTATGTTTGAAATTGTGTAATGCCACTCACACTGCAGTTGTCAGTAATTAACTTTTGTAAAATAGTGCCAGTATTAAAGGAGAACAGTGAAGTAGACAGGCTCTTCTCTTTATCAGCATAGTTCCACTCTAAGTACATTTTCAGAACAATTCATTAAATCTGGAGAATGTACAACTGGGAAAGAAGTTTAAAATGTAAGAGCTGTGGAGTATTTTTTTTAAACGGAGAGCTGTACACCTAGGTACATACACATCTCTCTGAAGAGCTGCCTCCTCATAATTCTTAGATTATTGATGGCTGAGAGAAGGAGCTGCAGCTACGGTTCTGAAAGGAGAGAGGAAAAATGACACATTGCTTCTGCAGAGGGAAAAAGAGAACATGTGTGTGCATGCCTGGTCATAGATGTCAATCTCAGTTTACAGCATAGTGTCACTACATCTCTTGCCAGTAGAAATCCGTTTTCCTTCTTTTTTCATCTTTCTCGTGCTGCAAATGAGAGGGGGAAAGTCCTCTCTGATACAGGGCAGGCGTCATTTCACACTCCAGATGAAATAAAGAATTAAGCACCTGCAAAACTTGGATGCTTTGTGTGAAATAAATGCATGTGCCGGGTTTTCTTAAAGAACACATATGTGCATATTTGTGTGTATTTAAACTTGAAAATATATGAATGAAAAGAACAGTTTAAGGGTTTCAGAGTCTGTTAATGAGAAAAAAAATGTATTTAACACAAAATTGGTTTTTTTTGAGTAATGGAGTCTAAAGAAAGCTTCTACAGTAACTACATGTCATGTCAGAAAACTCATTAAAAAACTCTTAATTGCTTCCAAACTTCTACAGTCATATTGAAACTCAGATTAGTACACAGAAGCATAAATGCTATAAAAATATCCTGTAAAAGGTTTAATGGCTAATTAATTATGGGTTTTTTTTTTTCACCTTTTAAAGTTTATCTATGGCTCAAGTCTGCTACCCCTGCTCATATTGGCTAAATGCACAGAAACTAATTTCAAAGAGTTGCCAAATGTGACTGATGGTGGTTTTCTTTTTTTGTTGTCTCTTTTTTCTCTTAGTTTTTTTTCCCACCACACTGGTGCTATATCTATGGACCCTTTAAAAAATATTTTGCTACTTTGCTGATTGGTTGTTTTCCAGGTCTGCTCTTGCTGGGATAAAGAGTCTCATTTTCATTTTTTAAAATATCAGATATCAAATTTTGCTATATGGTCAGTCCTATATGAGCAAAACAGGAAACTGAGTTGAACATCAAAACTCTTTCACACTTGGTGGGTCACTGTGCAACAAAAATGTGTTCAAATGGCAAGCAACCATGTTTCCTATCTAGTGAAGACAGTAAATGTGTACTTAATCCAAATCAAGTTGAAATCTGAAGACTTGCAGGAATTCACACTGTAGCCTTTGATTCACGTATTTGACTTCAAACGTGTAACTCTGAAAATCAGATCAGACTGCTCACATGCTCAATGTTAAGTACTGGTGTAAATGCTTGGCCAGGTCAATAGGAGTGCTGCTGCTCTGATCCCCAGGTATTGGGATATCATTATTAGACAGGGAAGTCTAAGCCTTGTCAGCTGGTGCTTTTCCAGACAAATTTTGCTTCCAGCACAGTGCTCAGTGCACAGATCAATGTTAACACCTTGCGTAGGAACATCGTTAAGCGCTGTGGGTATTGAAAATACGCCTTTTAGGCACTGACAGAAAACCTTACATGCTAATACTTATCTCTCTGGATATACTTCACCACCATGTGACTGCGTGATACCAAGTGATTCATCTCTATTTAAACTGCTTGCAAGTAGAAAAAGAAGCTACTCAGTTAGTTACCCATTCCTCATCTCCATGAAGAGGTGTGGTTGAGTAAAATAAACTTAAAATATTGAAAAAAAACCCCCAAACATGCAGGGTGAAAAGAAGGACTCAAGCGACATCACTTTTCTGTGACCATCATTGTGCTTTCTTTTAAGATGTATGCTTGTTGTCTGTCTAAACAAATACCTTGGAGCTAATTGTCAGTACTTTATTTCAAAAGAAAATCAAGGATGTATTTTAACTTCTTGTTTGTCTCGACTAATTAGATGTCAAACATGGTTAAAAAGCTCAGGCGTTTGCTTTAAAAGTTAGCCAAATGAGTCATGAAGGGTTAAATCCCTGCCAACCTTGATTTCCTATGGTCACTTGCTTTCAAAGGCTGGTATTAGCTCTGCCATTTCCCCGGTTGCTGGACAGAAGCTTTGGTGAACTCCTGCTCTTACTTCCTCTTAGCTTCTTATCGTTCAGTCTTGCAGAAGATTAGAAGCATCCTACGGGGCATGGTTTGGATGGGAAATGGTAGAGAAAGTGTATAAATGCACATGTTAAGGCCACATCTGTGATCTGAAGAGATTCCTTCTGTTTATTGTGAAACAGAGTGCTGGTTATTTGGTTTACATCACCTGGATTCTGCTGGCATATTAAAGAAAGGAAATTTCTTTAGCAGTAGGGAAATCCTTGTCCACCTGAAATTTGTGGTGAAGCTCCTGTTCAGTAGCTTCTGGGTTTTGCCCTGTACTTTATCAAGTTTCCAAGCATTTTCATCTTTGTACATGGATTGGAAAGGTTTTGCTCAGATGATATTCATCTCCTTATTTCAGTCAAAAGGAATTAATATGATTAAAAACCTGATCCAAAGTTCATTGGAGTCCCTAAATGCTGGATCATAGCCTAAATGTGGTAAAACCAGCAATAAAATTGAAAGCTCAGTTGAACTCTTCAGCCACTGAGCTCTTCTTCTTGTGTCCTTCAGAGACTTTGTGTCCTGATTGTAGAGTTAACAAGAAATGTCACTGTTGATGTATCAAAAGAAAAAGAATCTTCCCTTAAGAGTGTAGGGGACTTTATTCTTGCCTTTTTTATTTATTTTTTTTTTTTGGTGTGTTTTTTTTTTCTAATATCATTGACTTCAATTCTGATGTTGGTTTTAAGTCTCTATATTGTGTCACCAGGTCACAGATTCTGTTCAGAAAACTCCTACTGAGCACATAGTTCTCAGAAAGATGGTGATTAAGTTGAGTGTGCAAAGTTTAAAACAATAAATATAACCTAAACTCCAGATGGATTTCTTGTATCGTTTATTGTTTTGTATTTTCTTTTGCTGTCCTTTGCCTGGGAAGGTAAAAGCACAAACAGAGATGGAACCAGCTATTGTACCCTTTAAATATAAACAAATAAGCCCAATTAAAGTTTCCATTAACAATTCCTTGATTTCCAGATTTTTTTCATAAAGCAACCCTGATTTTTGCTTCCACATGAGTAAATCTTGTCAGCCCAACTTTCTCAAATCCATCTGTCACGTCTTATTTGTCTATTGAAAATTACTAAATGCTGTAAGTATGTTTTGCAAGAGTACATGTGTGGTTCTCCTTTGTTATTGTTGCTCAATTGGATACATATTACTTGAGAAAAAGTAAGTGGAAAAGCATTGCGCACAGATTTAGCTCTATTGCTCCCTGGCTTCAATTCAAGCCATATTAAAAGTAAGTGTCTTGTTTAAAGTTGCAGTGATAGTGACAACTACTCCATCCTTGATGTGCAGTTGATTTACAATTCTATAGCATGGATTTTTGTCCAGATGAAATCCTGGCCCTAGTGAAAGCAATGGCAAAACTTCTGTCTGTTTCAATCTGTCCCACGTGGGGTGATGAGGGGGGAATGGCACCACACTGAATTACCTGTATGTACACTAATGTAAATATGATACCTGGCTCGTAGTTTGTTCACCCAGAGTGGTTGTAGTTGATGACCTGCCAGTGGGTTTGATTGTGGTTTTTCCTTTCCTTCAAACTTTATAACTCACAATTCAATACCTCTGCAAATATTGGGAAAGCAGGACAAAGTGGGAGAAGGAAATGGGGAGAGAATTATTGGCAAGGGAGCCTGTTTCTCTTGAGCCGGGACCAGTATTGGAGTTTGTCTCAGATTTCAAGGTGTCTGCTTAAAAACCTTTGCTTAAACTATCTTGTGAGAGTACTGTCTGAGGGAAAAGCCTCTCTGACATGCCTGAAAGTGAGAGAACAGCCCTGACTTAGGAGGAAGACTGTGAAGGAAAATAAACCAGGGACATCTGCGTCTTTATCTTTCACCATTTGTGACAAAATTTCTGCACAGCTCCAGTGCTCTCAGACCTCACAGTTCAGTCAGTGCAGGAGGCTGCAGGACAGCAAAGGTACCAGATGCATCCACAGCCACATCAGCTTTTTTTTTTTTTTTCCCCAAAATGAGTAATCTTTCAGGGAAGATCTGTGTATTGGTCTTTCTATCAACTGGTTGACTGGGGTCTTCCCAAGACCTGGGAACTCTCAGTGAAATGATAGGACTACCCTGCCTGGCTCTGACAGCTCACAGGCTGACAGGAGGGAAAAGCTGATGAAGGAAGTGCCTAAGCTCAGATCTTGCCTATATAGGGAAATTTTCAGCTAGCTAATTAGGGCCTGAGACTGGCAGTGTAATTGGAACAAGGAGGGTGAAAACCTAGCCCAGCATTCCCATTTTGCATTTCCAACTTTCCCATTTAATTCCAGTGGAAAAAGTGGTTTCTGAATTACAGGGCCTCCCTTTTCTGCGAAGCTGGAGTTCTCTATAATTATTTTTACTGTATGGTTTGCAAATGACTGAATTATTCATGGAAGGTGCTGTATTGACAGCCATGGAAACTCTACTCTTTTGCTGTAGACAAGGTGTGCAGCACTTACTTGTATTGTTTGTAACAGCATCTTTAAAATTCTGACCTAGTGGGGAATTTAAATATCCATAGTTACACTGAGCTCAGTGAATCTTTTGATACGTGAAATCTGCCTTAAAATTTACTTCTGTGCTTGAAGCCTTTGATCAGGACTGAGGTACTTATCTATTTGCTTAGGGTTTATTCATGTATACACATGTTATTCCATAACATTTAGCAAAACAGTATTTAAAATGAGAAACCTACTCATAGCAGGTTGTTACAATGTAAATGGGTTATTTTTTATAATCTCTCCTGCAGGCGACTCTGTATGAACAGAAAGCATTTCCATGGACTTCCCACCTGAAAAGAAACCATGGAATGATTTGTATTTTTAACTCATGCGCTTTTTTTCTTGGAAGTGTTTTTCAGTTTTAATTTAATGCATTGCTGTACTGTGATCCTTTTAATATGGTTTTGGTTTGCTTAATCACTGATTGTGCATATGGCCTTTAATGCCCATAGCTGCTGCTAGAGAATCTTCTTTATTTACTTCCTCTGGCCCACAGACTTCTCCCTCATGTGCATGCCTGGAACACTACAGTGGAAGCGCCTGCAATACAAAGTTGTTCCAGTATTTTCAACATTTTCTTCATCAGCTGGAGCCTGAGTTGACCCCAGTTCAATCTGAAGCAAAATCCCATCTTCACCTGAGGCAGTGCCTAAGTGACTGAGAAGCAAACAAATCCTTCTAAGTGGTGTCAATGGTTGTGACATTTTCCAGTTGTTTGAAAACTAAAAAGGGTAAAATTGTTTTCAGGCTCCCACACACATTTTTAAGCAAATATGTGGTGTGGACTCTGGGAACTCTATGTCAAACTTTTAAATGGAGGGGTACTGTAACCTGTTATGGTGCGCTTGTTAAGTAAGGTTACATGTAAAACTTGTTGCTGCTGTTGTGCTGGTGGGCGATTCAGCAAATTCCTTCCCTTGCAGGATTAAAGCTCCGTTCAGAAATGTCTGCAAGTTCATGGTCCTCCCACATACAGCCTTCATATAGGTTAGCTGCTCTCTTCCAGTAACAGCTGTGAATAGTGAGAATAACTGTGGGGATAGTACTTTTCCTCGACTTTTCCTTTTTTTTCCAAGTGGGATAGTGTCTGGATATACAAGAGAGAAAAGGATGGCCACAGCTGTTGAGAGCATCAGAAATCTTAAGAGTCTTGTAACCTTTCTCTTGCGCCACAGGAGGTTCTCTGTGGTGTCTTTCTCTTTCTTTGTGACTGATGCAGTCAGCCACTTCAGGCTCTTTTCACTCTCAGGGGAAGGAGAGGCACCTCCCGAGAGATAATCTTGAGTTAGGCAGACTGAATGAGACTTTAAGGGTGCTCATCACTTGTCATTGACTGTAACAGAAATTAAGCTTCTTGTTCATTTATTTATTTTCTTTCTCTCTGGGAATGTATCAAAAGAAGGTACTGATTAACTGCTATGGAAGAACTTAAGCTGTATTTTGATCCAAATCTTCCTAATTTAAGAAACTGGTTTTACCTAAATGAGTATTTAAAGCAGTATAAAAATTGAGCTGATTAAACATACATACAACCCCAGTATTTGTGATCTTGAGGTCACCTGTGACTCTGTCTAAATTTGCACCAAACTTGCATTGTAGAAAGAAATAAACAGTACTGCTACATTTTTCACATTCTTAAAACAATTAACTAATTTACTTCTCACGTTTCTCATGTCTCACCTCCTTAATAAGCTCATCCCAAATCCAGTGATACATGCTGGAAGTGACTGTCTAGGGCTACAGAGCTTTACTAATTTAATGGCTTAATCATTTAGAGCTTTCAATAAGCTGTCCCCTGGCTAGCTCCATTACCGTCTGAATGTTTTTGTGCTTTAAAGAGAAAAACATATTCAAGATTCAATTTCATACAGCGTGATTTGCAAATAAAAATCTGTGTGTATATGTGCAATTCAAAGGACAGGTGTCGTGACCCTGAGTCTACATTTTTTCAGCTGAACTATTTAAATAGTGAGAGTGGGATGAAATCTAATTTATTGATTTCTAAAAATTCTGAATAGATTTAAAGTTTGGGGAATTCTTTTCTCCCTTTGGGGATCACAGATCCCCCTTGAACTAGACATATCTACAGCAATCTGTGAAATGTGTGAGCACTACTCTACTTTGTGTCACATCTAGTTTTCATCCTTTGCTGTTTGATAGCCAGACACAGTAAAGTCAGAAGTTTTTGCCATTTTTCTAATGTTTTAAAGTTGTTTGACATTTATTGGGCTGCCTGCTTATCTCTCCAGCTGGATGTTGCAGAAACTTTAGAAGCGAGCAGTCAAATAAAATTCTCATCTCTTATAAATATTTTCATGCAAAGCTGGATCTTGCAGGGAGCAATCTGAGGAATGAAGTAGTTATTTGCTTTCATCTAACTTGTGGAAGGAGGAAAAAGAAAGCTCTCCTTTACTCCTCACTCTAATGAAGCAAAGCTCGTGTTGGTTCTGACCGCCCCTCTTGGGTCCCTTTGAAATTCCTGCCTTGTATGAGAAAAGGACACAGAAAAGCTTTGTGAGATAATTTAAAGGATTTAGAGCTGCTTTTCAAGGGGGATGGGTTGGTGGCCTTTTCTAGAGGAATCACATGATAAATAGAGCTCACAAGAATCCAAAAGAGCTGCTGAGAGTGCAGGGCACAGCTTTCATCTCCAGCTGACACTGGAATGACAATAACTCTCCTTTGCCAGACACAGATCCCATGTGTGGCCAAGACACAGAATGAGGTCCCTTAAGATGAAGTGATGATTTCAGGGTGTTAACATTACTCTGAATTTTTTCATGGATTTCCTAGTGCAACTTCATTACTTTTGCATGAATGTGTGGTCTGAAATAGTTCTGACTCCTAAGGAAGCTCTTTTTCTCAAAGCACAACAAAGGTCATATAAATAGTGATTAGTGTTGCTCTGTAGTATCTGAAGGCCAACTTTGTCTCTCCTCCACCACACCAGGTCCTTTCCAAGATCTCCATCCTGCTAGGCCCAAGTGATAAATCCAATTCCTGTCAAATGATAGGAGGGACAGCAGAAATTATGTCTGGGGATCTGGGAAAAACAACTTTATCTTCAAGATTGTGTTTTTCCCCATATTTACTTCTACCGCAGCAGATGAATGACTCTATCAAAACCTCTTGCTCTGATCGCCTTGTAGACAACAACATAAAATGTTGAGGTATCTGCAAATTGCAGAGTTAGGAAATCTCTTCATTCTGAATCGCTGCTCTTTGAAGAAATGTCAAGAGTCACCCAACAAGGTCAAGTGTATATTCAGTTGTATGGGAAGGTGTGATAACATTTTCAAAGAGCTCTAGTTGTCACTTCTCTGCAAGGTCACAAACATCAGCAAAGCAGCATTCCAGGGTGTTGGCTGTTGGGTTATCAGTATGGTAAACCTCAGTCTATATTTTTGTTCCAAATGTGTATCCCTAATTTGTTTTCTAGCCGTAAAAACTGACCTGCAACAAGTGGGCAAGTGAGATTTCTTCTCAAGTGAAAAGATTCAGGAATTTGTTAAAATTGAAGGAAACTTTTCATAGCTCATTCTAAGGGAGTTTTATGAAGTAAAGTATTAACAACAATATTATATGTTGATAATTTTGCTTTTCTCTGCAGCTTGTAGTATTGAGACCAAAAGTTACATACATTTCTAATTCTAATTGTTCACATTTTTTTTTCTCATCTGTAATGGGAAACCACCAGATATTCTACATCTTTTTCTTGCATCCTTTTACAAATTTGTGTGTTTCATCATTCTTTAAACCTGAATTGTAACTCACTTCTTTACTGGACAATACTCATAAATCAGGAAAGTTTTTATTTCATCTCACCTACGTCATCTACAAATGGAGGTTAGACATTAGCAGAAACCCAGCACCACAGCTGATGATACACAGAAACTCTGTACTGTAAAGAGAATCAAAGAAAGTACCATAAATTTGAAATCCTGTTAATTCCCTGGCTATTCTCTGTCAGCTTCTTCACCTGTAAAGTGGTATTAAGTGATTTCATGAGGAATTGCTGGAGGTCAGAGACTTGCCATGCTTATTCAGAGCTGTATCCTACTCTCAGGATAATCCCATTAATGTGTGTATTCAGAGTTGAATCAGAACTTATTTTTCATCAACATAGAAAGGGCTTACAGGTACTTTAAAGTGATTATAATAGTAATATTCACAGCTGTGTCTACCTGTGGCATGAAACACATCCCTATTATCCAGGAAGCATATCTAATTCAATTCCATTTGGATATTCCAGACAATTTTAGACAGGAGCCCTTCAAAATGTTTTTTTTTGGGGTATCTACCTGTGTTTCAAGCTAAAAACACTGTGAAGGTGATTACAGATGCTCTGGAGAAGAGCCTTTGTGTTCAGTCTTTGCAGTATTGTCTACCAATGGTGTGTGCATGCTCATGAGATTCTGGCCAATTTCTCTGAGTTTAAGCCAGGGTTTTGTTTTTTTTTTTTTTTTTTTTTTTTTATCATGGCTGATAGTCATATTTTAAAATTAAGAGGGTATAAAAATTGGTTTGGTTTTTTTTATTTGTTTGTTTGTTTTTCTTTTTCTTGTGAATATCAGAGGAAAACAAGGGGCAGTTTCCCCCTTTCTGCTCAGTCTGTTCATACCTTACCAAGCCACTGGTGCTAAACATTCCCTGGCTCCTTCAAGTGTATGTGTTTCCTTCCCAAGAGATTCTGGACAAAAACTTTCTCTTTCTTTGGGCACACATCCTTTTTTATGACTTTCCATACCCCAAATAGTCTCCAGACTTCTCCAGGATGAGGGCAGCCTTTCCTAGACACTTGGGGAAGTATTCAGTAATCAGTTGAGTCAGTTATAATTGCCTATCATTTGTGACTCACTCACTGGAAAACTGTTGCTTGACAGCCCTAGTTCAGACCTAATAATGAGGATAAACTGCTATAATAAATTCATAAGTAGAAATTTGAATCTCAGAAAGATTCACATCCTCATTCCTAAAATAAATAAGAAAGCACCTGTTCCCTTTTTCAGCCTGGCCTATGAAAATAAAATTTGTGTTTCATATATTCCACATACCTTAAATGCAGCATTTAAATCTTATCTTCATTGAATTATCTCAAGGAATGTTTTTCTTTGCTTTTATACTTCCTCGTGCCACTTATATGATGTAATTGTTGTTTTGAATAGCATTCTTTTCCTGTAATAAGCTAACCATTTTCGTGCCATTAATTAAGAAATACAGGGAAAATACAAGTTTTCGTGTGATTTTGATGTTCTTTTGAACTTCAGTTGATAGTTTAACATGTTAAACCATGGTGTCTTACTTGACCTCATGCTGCATGTGTTCACATAGTTTTCTTTCAGTTTTGCAGGTGCTAGAAGAGCCAAGTTCGATTCTTGAGGCTGGCAAACAGACTAGCTATGAAAAGGTTTTGTTTACTGGTGTCAAAAGACTTTGTAATATGCTTTCAGAGAGACAAATGTCATGTGTATTGTTATTCTATATTAGAAATTTTAAGCAGTCATGAACTATTCTGGTGTAAACCAAATGTAACATTGTAGCTGTGACTGCAGTGCTGCATGTTTAGACCCCTGATGCTGCTAATTGACATTTTACCAAAGGGAATGAGGACATATCTGAGCAATGCATCTTGTAGCTTTTTAATGCAATTTCCATAGCTGAGACCATAAACAGCCCCTTAAGGTTGTTTCTTATAACTGCCACTCTCTTAAATTTTTTTTCTGCCAGTATACAGGAATATGATAAATACGGAATTTTGTTTCACTGTAGGTTCACCTCCATTACTATGCATAGAAACTATTTTACCTTATGCCAGACATATGGAAGTGATCAATGTATGTAAATTGTATGAGGAGAGGTAAAATACAGCTTTCTAGACAAGGAAATGTGTACTTGTTTCTGGTTATAAGATACTGAGAGTACACCAGAAGAAACTTTAAGTCTTAAGACAAGTTTTCCTTTAAAGGTAACAATTGGCGAGAGGGTGGAATAGTGATGATTTTTGATAATCACCATGAAAGCACAGCTTTGTCCTGAGCTGAACTGCCCAGTCAGATCTCAGGGTTTAAGAGGCAATTGCTTGCATGTGCAGGGCCAGGCCATGGACCTCCTCCTGAAACGCAGAGGTGAATTGTTCTGGGACCCACTGTGCTCGGTAGTACAAGTCAAGTTTCTCAAACACAGGGTTTAACTGGCAGGGCCAGTTTAAATGTCTGCTTTGCATTTTCCTCCTCTGATGTCATGGTGCCCACAGTGCAATGACTTGAGCCTATTCTAAAAGATCAGGTTTTGAGGGGCTCCGTTATTTTTTGGAGGAAAAACCAAGAGCTTACTTCAGTTGTGTTTTTCAAATATGTTTTAAACTTACTGTCTCCCAGATGGTGACTAAGAAATCAATACTTATTTTATGACTAATAGGCATTCACTGTGCTCCCCAAATTTTCCATTCCAATAAAGTCGGATTTTTTTTCATATTCAGTATTGCAGAATAAGAAACTAATCTAGAGTCTGGCAGGCCTTTATTCTAAGGCATTGTCATAGCTTTCATTCTGAGTTGAAAAATGGACAGATCATTGGGTTTCATAAATGTGTGGAGGAGCTGTCAAAGTTCCCATTTGCATGTGAATGGTCAGCTGAGGTAGGAAGAGGGATATGTAAATAATTCTCTAGCTAGCTCCTGGCAAAGATCATTGCATTTCAAAGTACTGTGAAAAGCAGCACCATAAAACTTTAACCTATTCACTGGTATGGAAACTCCCACACCTTAAATTGATCTACTCTAATAATGACCACTTGGAGAAAAATGAATCTTAAAAAGCAATATCAGGTCTCCAAGTACTATACATTTTCTGCCTCTTTTAATATTTCATAAAAGATAAGCTAAAAAAGCCCCTCTTCCTTCTCCCCCAATGAAGGGGGGAAAAAAAGGGAAAAAAAGCACAAGATCTAAGCAGTAAGCAGATGCTTCATTGAAAATCTGGCAGATAAGCATGATAGGAGTGAAAGAAATGTAAAGGATTTGAGTATTATTCTGTATTATGTTAGTATCTGACCCAGGAGCCACCCAAAAAAATCATTACTTTAATCTTCCTTACAAACTGCCCAGCATTTATTTCACTATTCTGTTCTGCTGCTGTACATCAGTACATGTTCAGCTAGATAAAGCTGAATGTTGTAGTTTAAAACCAAATGTGTCCTTCAAAATGCACTGTTCTTCGTGTATCCAAAAAGGTGAAAAAGTAAAAGCAAACAGTAGAAAAATGAGGAACACAGAGTAAAACAAAATCTTAATAGGCTCGGAGTCAGACAATTTTCTACATATTTTATTGTGCCTCTTATCTGTTTAGATAGAATTGGCATGTGTATATATGGAGAGACAATGATTTACTCAGCCCTTTATGCCTGAAACAGCTTCAAAACCTGTGATTAGGCAGGCACAAGGACTAGAAAATGTTTCCAAAGTAAAGTTCACCTCCAAAATTGTTACGGGTTATGTACCTACCCCTTGATAATGAGATAGTTTGGGACTGTTGTTGTAGTTTACCAATATAATTTCCCTGGTACCGTTTTGTAGTTTCCATCTACTTACCTTAAAATACTATGATGTATTTCATTCAACCTCCATATTTCAGAAAATCATTAATGTCACCTCTGTAATAATTTACAGCACACTCTTTCTCACAAAGTTTCTGTGCACTTACTTGGTCTGGTTACACTGTTCCAAAAAACTTGAGAAGTTAAATGCAATTTAATTCACTAAATTTACAAAGGCTGTTATTCAGAGGCTCTGGGATTTGTTCTATTACATAATATTACTGTAATGAAATGTGATTTGTCTTGGTATTTGCCAGGAGATTAAAAACAACAACAAAAAAGGACTGATCTAACAAATTCCTACTCACATGAGTAGTTCTTTTGATTTCAATGTACCTGGCACTTGCAGTGTGAAGTGCCCTTTTGAGAGGCTATGCAAGTTATTCTTCACTTGGAAAATAATCAACCAATGAACTCAAGCAATTGTAAAGATCACTTGAAATTTTTGAGCTGTGCCCATTTAATGGGAAGAAATGATGCACAAACTGTTCAAAATATAGTCAAATGAAAGTTTTCATTCAGTAATAATCCCTCTTCCCTCTTGATCTGTTTTATCCCATGTTTCTGCTGTGCCCCACTAGAGGAGCATTCCCTGCCTTGCTGTGGTTGACTGTATCCTCATGTCCAGTGGGACAAAACTTCAGTTAAAGTCACTATGAAAGACCCTTAGTCTGGTAGATATTTGAGTAGGAATATGAAATGTGACCTGATTTTTTGAATGGCCAGGCAATTTTAAACTGAGTTTTTGAGGAAAGGAATGTCACATCTTATCCAAGCCCTGTCCCATTCTCCCTGTTAACAGGTCTCTCCATTAAGCCCTCTGTGCAGAAGCCCGTCTGTGTGACTGTATGTGGAGCACACATTAGGCAGTTCTGCTGCTTCAAGCACAGTAACTTTTGATAAAGTAATACTACAATATTGGAATATGGTTTCCACGATGCAGCAGTTCTGTTTCAATAAACATTCCCAATCCATCAAAAAAGGGCACAGAATAAAAGTGGAAACTTTTATCCTTTACTGGAGTATTACTTATTTATTATAGCTGTGGCTCCAGGCACTTTGAGTGAAAGTTGCTCTGACTGCTTCTCACATGAGCTGGTTGGAGAGAGCCCAGGAGATCTCCCCGCAGCAGGAGACTCCAGAGCTGCTTTCCTGCCACTCCAAATAGCTGCTAAGGCTAGCAACTGAGCAAGGAATCCCTGCTCCTTTTCAAACATCAGTCTGACAAAGTGGGACAGCGAGCACGGGGCCATGTGCTCCCTCTCCCCAGACATCTTGTCAATGGGCTCTCAGTGCTCTTTGCAAAACAGCAAGAGGAATCTCAGATTGCAGCCACTCAGATGTAGCCACTTGTGCAGACACTTCTATTACCCTAAAATTTATTGTGGTCTGTGTCACATGTTAAAGAAATGCAGAAAGTCTCAAATGCAGTAGAGGGTGGTGAGGCAATAAAATTTTTCACATTTTATGTTAGGTATACATTTAAAGAAGCAAGCAAAAATAATGTTTTCTATTAAAAATAGGAGCAGAAACAATTTGTGGCATAGAATGCAATAGGAAACACATTTACAAAACTTCTGGTTATGATGCAGTTGACTGCAAAGTTCTTCAGTAGGCTGTAAGGGGCACCAATTTAATTAATGAGAGCTGTTACTTAAATTATATTAGCAATCAGTGAACAGCCCACAGAGTAGCTCATGAGTAAGTCTATGATGTCTTGGAACAGAAGCATCCTAATGCTTCTGTAATGCTGGCCATGGCTGATGTTGGAAGGCAGAAATTGTGTTACTTATTACCTTACATGCAAGAGATTGATATATGAGAAAGGCCACGTGCTGTAAGGGAGCCCCTGAGCCTGTTCAAGTGATAACTAAAGCACATGTGACCACCAGACATCTGTACAAAGCTGGCAGCCCAGTGGGGTGATGGAGTACATGACCAGGATACATGGAGTGTAAATGCAACATAAGAAACTCCTTCCTTCTCCTGTTTTGTGCTGCTGAGACCAGAAGGTCTCTCCCACTTCACTGCTCTTACAAAGAGATTTTTTTTTGATCTGGTTAGGCTCAGCCTATCCCTCTGTGATGCCAAGCAGAGGGAAGAAATGTACCAAATTCTGAGCTGTGGAAATATCCTTAGGTGCATGCATGCATTTACCTACATAATGTATACAAAGATGAAGCTATTTACACACCCATACTTGGCCCAGATCCACAGACAGTGCAAAATTACACCACACCCGGCTGCAAGTTATTTTTAGCTCCTCCTCAATGTAAATGTCTAGTTCATAATTAAGTTTCAAAATAATGAATGATGTGTTTTGTGTTTCAGTGGGTATAAACGTTTGCATTGCATAGTGAATGATTTAAGCATGAAAGGTCTTGCATTCCTAAATCTGTTACAGAATGTGGGTGGGAGGTGGATCTTTGCTCATACCAGGAAACAAAGACTGAATGAATATTTGTCATGATGTTTCATCAAGGCAGTGTTAATGTTAGTTGGAGATACCTTGTGGCAAGACTGACAGCTTGCTTACTGTAACATTTTCTGAAAACGGGGGAATTTTAGTATTTGTAAGGGGTATTAGCAGTGTTGATACTGTAGCCACCCAACCATGAGCCTTGTGCAGCAGGCAGTTAATTAGTCTGGAAATGAAGGAGATCAAATGCTATTAAACCACCCCTCCTAAAAAAAACCCCCAAAACTCAAACCAAAGAACAAAGAAAAAATAGTCTGAACCCAAAAAAAAGCAGCAAAAAACCTAAACCAAACTGAAACCCTCCCACCTGAAAATCCAGCACAATTTTCTCTAGCTTTGACATAAGGGCTGCAAGGAATTATGTCTTCTCTTGTCCTCATGTTCTTTCCTTAACCATTTGTGGCTGGTCTTCAGTATTAGGGCAGCTTCCTCTTGAGGCTGCCTTTTGGTCTGGCTGGATAGCCCTGTTCTGATGTTCCCATCTCCAAGATCAGTGTGGAGATGGGATTTTGCCATAAGTTCATGTACTCAGTCCTGCACCTACAGACAAGGTGATCCCCATGTACACCTGCTAAAGAGCAATTGCAAGATCAAAGAAAGAAAGAAAGAAAAGAAAACTCAAGAAAGAAAAGGAAAGAAGGGAAGAAAGAATACTAAGAAGAAATACAGTTGTTTTCTTTGTTTTCTTCAGCAGTGTCCTTATGTCTTAAACAGGAATTGTAATGGAATGTTATCCTTACATGCATTGAAAAAACAGTACAAAACAAAACCCACAACAACAACAACAACGAAAACCCCAAGGAGAGCTATTTCTAATAAAAACATTACTCATACTAGGATCATAGCCCTGACCTTACATTTATTGGCATAAATGTGAACTTAGAAAGCTGTGTGGATGTTTGCCATATGCAAATCCATCCATCCATAAATCAGCATACAGACTGGAGACTGCACAGCTGAAGTGACTGTAATGGTAAATGAAACCTTTCACCACCAGGTCAAATGCAGTTCAGCATATGTGGTAAATGGAAAAGCACTATCATACAGGAATTGATCTGTGGTGTGTGTAAAACGAGTGACTGACCAGCTCACACTGTTTACCACCACAACTGTCTCCCCAGGTCGGAGCTGGCAGATAAGTTGGAGCTGCAATGGCAAAACAGTGAAGCAACCTGGCAGAGAATTTGCCTTGAGGGACTGTCTGGTAGTGTACTACAAGGATTAGGCAGGCGTTTTTCATCAAAATGAATTGTCAATGAAAAAGGAAGTTTCCGTTTAATCCAAATTTTCCACCAGTTCTATCCAAATGAAAACATTACTTCGGACTGTGGTGCTGATCTAAGGCACATAATATTATATTCATCTGACATTAACCTTAGTGTGTTCAGGGTAGCAGCAGGGTTTGCAAAAGGTTCGTGTGGTTTTCCTGCTTTCTTGCCCATTCTTTTCTGAACAGGACAGTTAACTCCCATTAAAATCTTTGAGAGCTCAGAGATCAGCATAAGGCTTATATGATAGCAGGATAGCAAAAACCATATAGTTCTGTCTCAAATCCTGGGCAAGAGGTTCAAATCAGGGATGAGGCTGGTTTATCATTTGTATAAGGTGGAGTTCACCGTCAGAGGGTGCTGTGTGAGACAGGACACACCCAGAAGCATTTCCAGGCTTCTCGATTCTAGGATATGACTTGGCCATGGCTGAACTGTGGAGTGTATTTTTCCTCCTTACAAACTAAGGAAGTTGGACACCCTGACCAGAAAAAACATAGATAAAATTATAAAAACCAAGAGTCACACATTCCCGGATTCATTTTTTTTCCTAAGTTGTCACTCTGAGAAGTTCAGTATTTTGACTGTTTGACTTAATTTGAAAACAGATGTTGGAATATTGTAATTTCCCTTGAGACAAAAAAAAAAAAATCCTTACTTTTCTCAGCTTTCCTTACTTCTGCTATGAAACCGTGTTGTCACAGAGAAACAGTGTTTCATAAAGCTCCTATGTGAGTTGTGAAGCTCCAAACCAGCTTGACACATTCAGCTATGTGTTAATGTCAAAACATAGTTCTCAACATTTATTGCAGCTAAAACAGCATTAAAAATTTATGTCTGATTCTTTGATATAATTCAATAGGTTATTTTAAAAATGAGTATTGTTATTGGTTATAGTTTGCTTAACAGAACATTTGTTCTACTTTTAAAAAATAAATCTTTTAAGACATTGATAAATTGAGATATGTGTTCGCCTTCATGTTTCAAGGATGTTAATAATGCCAGGAAGATTGGTCTTGTGGCTAATCTGTGAATGGATAGACATTCATCAGTTCAAGATCTTACTCAAACATTTTTAGTAACGTCAGACAATATCCTTGTGCCTCAGCTTCTAATCTGTACAGGCTTTTTGTACATTGTTTTATTTTCAGTGACATTGTATGTGTTTTGAAGGCAAGGACTATGCTTTTGCGCAATGAAATTCTATCTGGACTTTCAGAACGAGTAGTACAACTGATAAATAACATTATTATTTAGTTCAAGGCTCAAACAAACACCAGAGCACTAAGAAAATGACTCTTACTCTTGCTTTCTGGTATACAGAAACTAAAATAAGAAATTTAATTTTTGAAAATTCCTTAACAGTATAATCAGATTATTACCACAAGTCCAAGAAATTTAGTTACTTTAGCAACTTTAGTTACGTTTGTTGCCTGATCCCTTTCTGACTGCATTGTTTTTGCCACTGAGAAGTTAATTTCTTTAGGAACCTATTCCTTTTAGGGGGAGGAAAAATAAGTGTTTTTAGTTAAAAAAGGTTACTTTTCCCTCCTGTCTTAAAGATTCTTTAAGTGATAATGCCACTACATATAAAATGCAAAAGCTGAAAATTTTCCTCCTCAAAATTTTTCCCTTACAGTCTTTTTCATGTTATGCGATTTTCTGGATATAAAGGCTGGAAAATTATTCAAGTTTGATACACACATACATTCATTCCAATATGAAGAGATATGTCTTACATTTCTGATGAGGAGAAGCAGTTCCCATTTCATTTTGATTGGTGCTGAAACTCTTTGTGCATTCTCTTTCTCCTTCCTTTTTTTTTTTTTTTTTTTTTTTAATTTTAGTCTGTGGTTTCAGGTGTAGTTTGTCATATCAGTCAACTGGAACACTGTAGATTATCGGGGGACTTCCAGGTGTCACACAAGAAGAATGACTGTTTTCCAAAACAAGCTGTGCAGTCCTCTAGGCTCTGGCATAGATGAATATGTGAGTGTTACTAGGCATAGAAAACAGTTCTGAAAAGGTAATCCCATGTTGAATTTGAATGTTAAGGAAACCATCTACTCATTCTGAGGGGCTTAACCTTTCTTCAGGAGGTAAGTCTGGAACAATGGTCCTTATTTACAAAAGGTTTCCTTTATTTCCCATAAGGAATACAAAACCAGAGTTTCTCCTGTGCTAGAGTTGCTCCTTCCTTGCTGTAAGTATGCATTGCCATTGTTGATTCATTCAAATACAGATTATTACAGTAATAATTAGTGACAAGTTATGTGTTATTTTGAAATAACACACATTATGGTTCACATCATGTCTTCAGAGACCCGAGCAATGTGTTGTTTCACACTGACAAATGCTAGAAAGTGTTTGCACTTATGAATAAAATATTCTCCATGCATTTTGACTTTCAAGTGTGCTTTGTGCAAGAGCATTAGGATGTGGCCTCATCACAGGCATCCTAAACCTCTGTCACCTCCTTCCTGGATTACTGCTCTCCCTTCTGTGACACTTATTTCAAGCTTTTGGAAAAGCATCAGTGGACTTTGATTAGCCCTTTAAACTGGTTGTGCCTCCACCTTGGTCCATTTAAGGTTCTGGATGGGATTCAAGTCCTCAGTATTGTTCTTTGGATGTGCAGTCTGAACCCTATTCAATTCAGTGAGAATTTTCCTACTGATTTTGGTGCCTGGCAAACCAGGCCACAGTCTTTAGTTACAGCTGATGTTCCAACATGCCTTCTCTTTCTGACCTCAACCCCCAGAGCTTGCCTTACCTGCAGGGACAGCCCAAGGTGTGACACTATTTGCTTGCCTGGGCTTTCTCACATACTCTTTTAGGTGATACATCAACAGCTATGCAAGCTGGAAAGTGCTTTAACATACAGGAATGATGCAAGTGCCAATTTTTGCACGTCTGCTTGCCAGCTAAATGCAGCCCTTGCTTTGGTCCCCTGAAACTGAGCTATTACGTGTGCGTGACAGCTGAAAATTAAGAATGGTAACATGAAGCAGTGTAGGACCTGGTGTTACACAAGCTACCTCAGGCCTGGAGTGAAATGTGTTGTGTCACTGGGTCTTTCATTAGACTGTTCAGGATGCTGCAGGTCTGCTGGGGCAGATCAACATTCAGTCCAAGCATGGCCAGTGAAGCCTTTTCCATTCGACTGCTTGTGAATTTGTTCTCACTCAAGAAACATTCAGGACTGTATTTTGTAGCAAAATCCAGAAAAAATGTGAATCAAATCATCAGCACATCTTTTCCAGTTCCAGTGCAATTTACCTCCTACATAATGTTTCGAATATAGAAAGTGTTTCAAGAGGAAAATCTCACATGGATTAATGTTTGTTGGTTGCCAAGGCAATAGTTTGGAGACCTCTCTAGCACAAAACAGATAATATTATAAGCAAAAGTAGATTAGTATGAGGAGAAAATTTATTGATGTTAGGGAAGACAATGAGTGTCTGTTATACCTTTTAGAGATCATATTAATTTTGCTTTGGTCAATTTTCCACTCATTGACATACTTCTGTGCTATTACTTGAATGTCAGGAGAAATTAAATCTCCCCATGAAGGCTGGATGCCACTGTACAATGGAAAACAATATTTCTGTGTGGAAAACCTGACAGTCCATTTAACAAGTCAGCCCTGAGGTAGGCTGTCGAAATAATGGTCATGCCAGGGTCATACTGTGACTCCTTGGGAGACATGGGAAAAGGGCACAAACACATCAGTCCTCAGTTATTCAAGTCTTGAACAGGAAAAAACTAAAAAAGTCAAACTGAACTCAATCAAAACTAAAAAAAAACCCATTATCAGTCTACTTGAATTATGAGGAATAAAACGTACGGCACATACTACAGAGATTGAAAGTTGACAAAAAGCAGTTGATATATAACGATAGAAAATAAACTGAGAATTTCTGTATTTAATTTTTAGCAAGTTGTGTCTTTAAATTCTCTTCTGTAATCATAAAAGAGCATCAGTATATTGAACTTTGCCAAACCAAACATGACCAGAGACCTAACCAAAAGAAGGCATCAAGACAGTATTCACTCTGAATCATTTCAAGCCTAGCAAGAGATTACAAAGGCATTTCTGACAGAGATGAGAGCTGTATCCTGCACATTTCTATTCCAGCATACATCTGTACCAGCTCTTCCTCCCTCTTTTTATAATCTCCCTACCATCATGATCCAGCTCACAATATAGAAGAGGGTGTAAAGTAACCATGCTCCTTTAAAGCTGAACATCCCTGACTCCTTGCCAGTTACTGCTCAGTTTTGTCTCTGCCATCGTATGTCTGCAGCTCTCTTTGCAATTCTTCTAAGCAAAGTCAGGACAAAGTGATAATGAATTTTCAGGTTCTTTGATTGACTGATTTCAAATTATATTCAGTTTTATCTATACCCTTTGATATTTCCAAAGCAGCTCAGAAGCTCAGTTTTTCAAAGGTAGCTTGTCAGTAGAAGTGTTGGATGTTTAGCTCCTTTGAAAGTACTGTCTTTTGAAAGACAAACCGTATCAAAATAATATTGTTCATTCATCCTTTAAAAGTTATGTGTTCTTCTCATCTCTGCCCCACACTATACATTTTTAAAATCATGTCCAAAGTTCACTTTTAATTAGATGTCCCAGTAGTCTCTGTGCCTTCTAGTGTATATATGCATGTGTATATTCTCACAGATTTATATACTATAAAGTAAGATTAAAATATTGCAAGTACATTATATTGCAATGTCTCCTGGATACTAGAGAGAGATAGAAACAAAAAAAAACACAAAAAACAAAAAAACAAAAACAAAAAAAAACCCAACAAAAACAAACAAACAAAAAAAGAAAATAGAAAAAAGAATAAAATTTAGAAAAAAGAATCTTGAGCCTTTTACCAGAAATCCAAGCCAAACTTTTCTGACTTTCAAACATATTACCTAACAGTTTTTGGTTTTTTTGTACTATTTTCTTGCTGTAGTGGTTTTCACTGACCTGAAGAAGTAGGCCATACCAGTTTTCTGATATTTTTACTCCACTGGATCAGAGGGCTGCTAATCTCTCTTGCCATGAGATTCTCTCTGCATCTCAAGTAAGAATTTTCTGTCTTGTCATCTTAATTATTTATCTGAGAGACTTATTATTTACCTGAGAGACTCTCAGGTGATATAATCTCACTGCCTTCATCAGAGAGATCTGGCAAGGTGCTAATGTTGTCTAGCATTTTCCAAGAATGATGCACAGACAGTATCCTTACAGAGTCTAACACCTTTTGATATGTAGCCAGAGAGCTCAGATACGGGATGCTTTCTAACTCAGGAACTGAAGGTTTTACAAATATTATTTCATACAGAGGTTTCTTATTTGTTCATTTACTGTGTTCCCCTGCTCCTCAAGTGTAATTATGTTGCACCAGCGGGTGTTTGTTTTTTCCTGCTGCTTCTGCCCCAGATGAGTTTGGCATATTTTTCCCTGGAATGTGGAGGGCTGTTTCTGTTTCCTTTGTGGGTTTGGCTCAAGGTCATATTTGGTCAATCAGGAGACAGTGGCACCAGGCATGTACTGAAGTGAGAAGTGCTAGCACTGCATAACCCAGATGTCCTGTCCTTAATCGTGGTACATTTGCTAGAGGAGCCTCCCAGCACAAACGTCGGTTATGGATTGTGACTGCTCCGTTTTTTGCTGGACAAATAAGATGTGTATGAAGGTCACAAGGATTCCAGACAGGGCTGCCAGAAGAAACCTGCATATTACAGTGGTCTGGGAAAGCAGTTTGAATCAGGATCCACTCAAGCCACTGTTAAGATCATGCAGTGAACATTATATTTTCTTGCATGAGGAGTAGAAAATTACCCTAGACGTTAGTCTGTCATGCTTTGTAGGAAATGTATATAGGCATGTTACAATATTCCCTGTGATCACAAAACTCCCAGGAAATGTGTGGCATTATGCCAGCTACCTTCAGTGCAGCGGCAAAATGTACTCAGAGATCAAGTGTGAGGTTACCAAGATGGCTCATGCAGTTGTCAGGATGCTTTTGACTACAGAATGCTCAAGAATAAGGAACTCCATCTACTATTCTTTCTGTGAACAGGCATACTAAGCCCAGAGTTTTGGAAATTATTCCAGTTACCTGCAGGTGGTGTCTGAAGAAGTAGGTGTTGACTAGTGGTCAGGGCTGGCAATACATATGGACTGACACTGATCACCCCATCCCTCTGGGGCATCAGATAAGGAAAAGCAGCAAGAAGCAAAATAGGTCCCAGTGATCTGTAATAAGATACACAGGCCTAAAATATTCCTATGGATGCTAATATAGTTTTTCTACATAGGTCTTGAAATAAAATAATTTTTAGAAAGTAGAAATGGATAGTGTAAACCTTAGGAATATGGCCATATATTGTAAAAATCCAGAATAAAGGGAAGCCAGACACTGGATTCCCCATCTCTCTATTAAAAGCAAGTGGAAAGGAGTGTATAGGCTTTACAATATGAGTTTTCCATAGAGGGTAAAGCAGCAGGCTTTCAGAAGTAGAATGCAAGGCTTCAGACGAGTTTTCAGGAAGAGGAGCTGGGTCTCAAACCATGATTTGTACCTTCAAAACCAAATTAAACTTCATGTTTCAACTGTTAAGTGGAGTTAGTGCTACCAGATTATCTTTGAACCATGTCTGGAGGCAAAAGGGTGAAAAGTATTGATATTTTTAATAATAAATAATAATGATAGACTTTACAGTGAATTTATCTTCACTAACTTAACTAAAATTCTCTCGAGACAACTACACTGATATTAGACTCTGTTTACCACATAGTGCTGTGGTTTGGAGGAACACTATGTTACAGAAAGAGCAGAACATTGCGAAGCCAAAGAATTTACAATATCTGAAAATTAAACCTCTCTACCACAATTGATAAAGTACCAAAGTGCTTGTGACCTAAATGCTGATCAGATCACATTAAACAATGGAAACATTATTACTGAAGAGTTAAACTGTGAATTCCTGAAAAGTTATGTATTTCTTTACCAGGGCAAAGTTTGACAATGTGATATTAATTCTGAAAATAGGGATACCTTGCACAGTGTTCACATGAACACGTTACACTTTTTTCTTAAATGCGTTGGTTTTTAACAGTAACAGTTTGTTGCTTCCAAAGTCTAAAGATATAAACAAAGCAAGATTTTGAGACAAAAGAGAAATTAAAAAAAAAAAATAAAAATGGAAGGATTGGAAAATGATGTTAAGGCTTCAGCCACACACACGTATGGACCTTCAAATCTGTGATAGGGAGTAAGGACTCTTAAAAAAGAAAAGTATAAGGTTTTTGATTGATTTAACAGTACTATACATTTTAGAACATAGTAATGTTCTGAACTAGAACGTCTGGCTTGTGGGTGAAGACTGTGAAAAGGGCACCTTTTCACTTTTTTTGCATCTCTTTTGCATTGCCTTGGACTTCTGTTTTGATTTCATGTCAGGATCTTTGTTGAAAATAAAAGCTCTAAAAAATAGAATATAAACCAAAATAATCAGATATGAACTTCAACAATATGAACGTCTTGTACTGGGTAAGAGCCTATTTAACGGGATTTCTGTTCATCATACTTTATAATTCAGTGTGATATTGTATTCCATCACCAGCAGCTTAATTTATTTCTTTCACCATCTGCTCTTTTTTTTTTTTTTATTCTTCCATGCCAAAAATTCAATAGCACTCAATGAGCAAAAGCGAAACTATTCTGTATTTCAACTAAACTGGTTTTATGCTGTTGTTATTCAGAATATATTGGCCTATTTCTTACACTGGTTTTGTTTAGCTAACCAAGCCTTTTGTTTTCTAAACCTGCAAAATGTGAAACAGTAAATACTGTGTGAGCTATTAGTGCCAGCACTTCTGTAGCCGTTACTTTATGAGACAAATAACAGGCCAGTTGGTTTTTAATTACAGGCAATAGCTGAAGCTTAATAAGTGTGACTGTCCTTGCCACAGCTCCATCCAGCCCATCCCTTGCACAGAGCAGGCTGAGCCCCTTGCACAAACACAGACCAGTAGTCAAAGCACTCTCCATGCCAAGCCTTGTTAATCTATCAATATCTCAAAATGTCCTTGTGTGTTTTCCCTGAGCCGCCAAAATAATCATGTAAGTTTTGTGAGCTCCTAGAACTACAACTGCTCTCATTAACACCTTCTGTTCCTGTGCAGATAGAGAGGTGTACGAGTCTTCAGAATACAAAGTTTTAGATCAGACCACTTTGCTCAATACAGGACTTAATGAAAACTAAAATCAGTAACACAGAAACTTTCTTGGAGGTTTGAAATAGGGCAGTGGTAAGGACCACATCAAAGCGGTGTCCATCCACCTGTGAGAGGCTTACATAAAGGGTTTCATGCCACATATTGCAAAGAAATGATGGAAAATGAGTTTAGAAACTTTGCTTTGGGGCTTCCAAACTGCAGTTGCTGTTCTGGTCTAAATTGAAATATATTGGACCTAGGTCATTTAACCATTCATAACCATTTAACCCACAAAGCACTACAGTATTAGGCTGGGTTGGACATTAAATTCTATAATCTTAATCTTGTTGCTTCTTTCACATAACATGATGCCATTAAATTTCACATCATGGTATCTTTAAGTTGGTACTTTCAGCTGACTTGTTCTGAATGACATGCAAATGATAGAGTATATGATCAGTCAAAAAATGCCATGGCAGAACTCTCATAGTTCTTCCAAGATAGGACTCAGGCTCTTTTTGTTTGAGAAACAAAGGATAGTGAAATATGTTTTACTAGGGAAAATAGGGCTAGCTGCACAGAATTCCTTTCCACAGGCACTTATAATTTAATACAATTCCTGCTTCTATATACTATTACTATAATGCCAGGAATTATGTTGGATTTTGGGTTCATATCCCAACTGTACAATTCAGGATATGCTTCAGACCTGTTTATTCAAATAATTTTATTCAGACTGTGGCTAACATAAACAGAGAAGCAATTTAAAGAAACTTGATGCAGGTTATTCTGAAAGTCTAGTGGACATAATGATTAATATTTCCAGGAAGGCTGATGATTAGACAAAATAATGATATAGAAAAGAGCTTAGAGAAAAAAAAAAAAAAAAAGGAAAAAAAAGATGGAAAAGTACTCTTACTGAAAATTATTGGTAACCTAAACCATCTGAAACAACAGTGTTTGCAATAGAAGCCCTTAAAGTTATAACAGAAGTGAAAATAATACAATTATTAAATTAAGGATAATTGAGAGATAAAATAATGTGATTGATAAGTGGCTGTTGTTTTTCCTCTCTGATTTCAAACAGAGCACAATATTAATTTAGGATTCATCAAACACATGCGATGAAAGACAAAGAACTAGTAGGAAAAATACATTGTGCCTTACACAGTCATCATTATAAGATGTAGCTCTTTGTCAGCTACCAATTTATCAGCACTGAGAGCGCTTGCCTGCTGCACCTAACAACATCCTCATGCCAACAGTGCTGTTTTCTCTTGAAGTCTCATTTATCTTCCTACACAGGTCATTAAAGTTTGAACCTGCTTGCTTGAAGTTGTGTCTATGGTTGCCACTTTCTCTGTATCCACCCCCACAGTGTTCTTGTGCTCTTGAGATATCTTTATTTCAACAACAGCAGCAGCAGCAAAATTACTGGCATTTTCACTGACAGAAAACTGGGAAAAGCTTTTGTGTTAGTTTTATTTCAGTTTGTAATTTTAACTAGTTGCAATAGTTTTCTCTGAACTACAAGATCTCAATTTTAGGGGACTTGATCAACCTTAGAGTTTCTTCTCTCAGCTGCGTAACACATGGCACACATACACTGCTATTATCTTGGGTGTTTTAGCTTGTTTTGCCCCACTGATTCTGCTTTAGGTGCCTGTGTGCCCTGACAGAAAACCCTAATTCATCATTGTGATTGTTTCTTCCTACTTGAGGAAAAAAGTTCACTCTGAGACTGCTGTAGAAGTGGTGGGATATGTATTTTTAAAAAATGAATACCTATGTGAAAACAGCAGTAGCTGTTAAAAAGAGAATATAAGTAAGAGCTTGCTTTACTCACTGCACAGGTGGATCATAAAAAAATCAGAGTAATTTAGGTTGGAAGGGGCTGCTGAAAGTCCTCGGATTTAATATCCAGCCCCTGCCCCAAGCAAGGCTGGTTAAATCAGGTTCTTCAGGGCTCTCTCCAGGCAACTTTTGAGTATCTTCAAGTTGGAAATTCCAGAGCCTCTCTAGCCCTATGTGCCAATGGTTGACCATCTTCACACCAAAGAAGCTTGATCTGGTTTCTAACCAAAATTTGCTGTGCTGACTCTTGTCGCTGGGCACTTTAGGGAGAGTCTGTGTCAACCTTTTCTGTAGCCTCCCATTCAGTAGTTCAAGGCAGCAATAAGATGTTGCCATAGTAGACAGCCAGTATGTGTATTTAGGGATCAGTACAGCAATATACTCTAGCAGAAAATAATTGTAAAGATTACAGGAGATCAGCTAGTACAGAAAGTGCCAGCCCAATTTCTGACTGGGAAAGAATAATTATGCATGTTCTGTACTGATACACTGACTCCTGGATGACATACAAACTAAATTCCTTGACTTGAAAGCAGACAGCATTTAATTTTAATACAATTCTATATTATTATTATTTTTAATAAAAATGTAAGTGGATTCCTGTAAAACTTAGGTATTTGAACATTTTCCTAGTCCTCCTTTGTTGTGATAGACACAGTGTGTATTTTGAGTCCATGCTTTTTTTCCTGGTATTGTGCTACTAGATGTGTTTGGCACATGACTATTCCAAATGACTGGCTACCTGTATTCCATCTCTGGATCACATACACTGTATATATGAGATCTGATTATTCTGGCACTGCTGGGACTGCATCTGGCTTCTGGGTAACATCACCTCTTCCTGAACATAAATTGGATGGAGTGAAACCAACAGTCCCTCATTTCCTTCACGCTTTCATGGCTCAGTTTGACTTCTCTGTGTGCAGTGTAACTTTTGATACCAATACCTGCTTACCAGGGTGGACAGTAGGGTTACTGTAACTTGTGTGTCTGGTGTGGAGGAGCTTGATTCTTACAGTTTTCTCTTTTACTGCACTGCTTAGTTAGGTAAAATGTAAATAAATCTTATTAATAGTAGAGACAGGCTTGTTTCTTGTTCTGGCTCAGAGCTCGGGAGATGCTGAAGGAAGACAGCTGGTGTAGACATTCACTCCAGTAATTCAAGGAATTGAGGAAGAACATCTGTAGGAGATACAAGAATATTTGATTTCAATAAGGCAGACATAGCAGTGTCATCTACTCTTCGTAGCCAAATGACTTAAGAAAAATTTGAGAGCATTACTATGTGTTATGCCCTTTGGAACAGTATGTAGGAGTAATTCAGAGGAATCTGAGCAGGCAAACTGAGTGCTCTCCTCCACATGAATGCTTTTTAATTACAGGTTACTGGAATAGGCAAAAATGCACAGCAAAATCTAGCTTCTGTGGCACGTCTTTAAATGTGGTAAAGAGGAGCTCAGGTGTGCCTTATTAGGGCTCTAAAAATACTACATACTGAAAGCATTCCAAGATTTCTTGGCTTTATGAGACCACAGTTGGCACATATCACATGGAGTCAGGCTTTATTTCCTCCTGCCTTCATTTGATATCCTTTGCTCAGGAGCTCAGCTAGGAGTGTTCATCTCTCCTGGAACCACAGTACAATTTTTTTTTGTTAAAAGAGCTTTTACTCTCTAGCAGTTTGCTTTTCATACCATGTGTTCATTGAGAATTCCTTTTTAGTTTGTAAAATGATCACTTGAAGAGCTATGGAGATTCCTAGTTTCTGCATTGATCCTAATGATGATGTTACCCCATGCTCTATTCTATTTCCCAACAAAAAATTAGAGGTTTTGATTTTTATTGGGTCATCTACTTCACCTTTTTTGCCGCAATTACAAAACTTACTTTCCCATGGGGAAATCCAAACAGTAAAATTTTATTTCTTTTTAAAACTAGTTTAAAAGAATAAGACATCTTGAGAGATGTCTTCTTCAGATTGATGATACAAATCAAGTTGATGCAATACTGAAGAAGTATAGGTTGATTGTGTCTATTCTAGGCAAGGCTGGAGCTGTGAGAGCTCAGATTTTGAGAAGCCGCTGTCTCAAATTTTCATGGGAACTATATGGGAATCAGTCTTTTCCACCTAATATCGTGCCTTATCAGATCCTGCAAGCTTTTAAAAACTTCCTTGGGAGCCAGATTTCCATTGTAAGGATTTGCTCATCACCAGAACTACCATCCATGGAAAATGCCAGTAGAAACATTTATTAACCTTGAATAAATCTGTTCCTTCAAAACATATCTCTCTAACTGTTGCTATGAGCCCTGCTTCCACTGCTGCAGAATCTATCTGGAGTCTGAACTGTCAAAGGAATTTAAGACTGGTTGAGCCTGCTCTTCCCTGTATACCTCTGTGTGTGGGAGTCAGGAGAGGGTGAGATCATTCAGTGCTCAGCAGAGCCCCAACAAAGACTCCTGACTTACGGGGTCTGAACTGACATTTGTGGGTCTAACACACACCCCAGAGTGAAACTGCCAGAAACACTCTCTTCTCAGCTGTTCTTTGCTAAGTGATTCTTCTTTTGGTATCTCTAAGGTAACTGGAATCTTTGTGCTTCTTATCTTCTAGCACATCAAATGTATCAGGTAATAGTTAAGTCAGAACAATAAGAGATGAGCTGCTGTGTCAGCATGTGGGCTGCAAATGGAACAAAAGAGTTTTCTTAAATTCAGTATGTTCTGAAAATACAAAGTAAGTGGCAGTGTTCAGCCATGCAGTAACAGGCCATAAAAGGAATAGGAGTTAAACTCTTAACAATGCAGTTCTTTTGTCTTTCTGTATCAACATTCCCTTGTTTTTTAAATAGCCACAACAAATTACACTCTGAACTCTCTAAGTACCTTCACTATTTCTGCCAGGCTGTTCTTCTGCAAAATAGACTGTGAAACCATGTTTGTTAAGTCTCATTGTGTTCTTTATGGCTGCGGTGCACATGCTGTCCAGCAGCTGGAGTGAGATTTGGGGAATGCTGAAGTTAAAAGGACACAAAATTTTTCAGCATATTGAAATTGTTACATAATCACCATTAAGGTGATGTTTACCTGTGTCCTTTTATTTGCTATTTACCACATTGTCTCATGAAAATTGTTCACAGGGATTGTTAATGTGGTCCTGTAATAAGCAAACAGCACTAACACATAAAGAACTATTTTGTAGAAAATATAAATCCAGAGGAACTATTGCCTGTTCATGTTGCATGATTTAAAAATACTGAAAAAGAGATTGTGTTGTGAATTTATGAGGCCACAACAAACGAATATGTGATAAGTAGATTAAAATCTACATAGCTATATTGCTATCTATTATGCTCTTTGAGAATCTGGCCAAATTAGGATCTGAATTCCTGTATTTGACATGCATAAGCTGCAATGAATTTTACATTTCAGTCCTGTTTTTAGGGAGAGCTCATTTGCTCAATAAAGCAGAAGCTGTAGTATTTATGCTCCACTGTAGCCCCCAGCTGCTTTACAAGGACCAAAGTGTGGCATATCTCCTGTTTCCCATTTGTTTGCTTTCTACTCTTATTTACTGTAAGGGAATACCTACCCTCAGGAATACTTACTCTCAGGAATACCTCAGGAAAAATCAGCTTTAAGAGAGATTAATAAGTTTTGGAGGATTTTTTTGTTTGTTTAAATAAGAGGAGGAACTTAGGAACTTGCCAATAATGTCCTGGTGGTTTTTTTTTTTCTGTTTGTTTGTTTGTTTGTTTTTTGTTGCTCCTAATTTATCACAGCTAAATCAACATATTTAATGCATAGGGAAAAAATACGATTGGAAGGTTCTAATTCAGCCTCCTCCTTGAAGAAAGCTATATTCAAAATTACATTGGGTTTTTTTTGGTTTGATTGTGTCAAGTTTTGATGATATCCAAGGCTGAAGACTGTAAACTCTCTGGCTATTGTTGCAGTTAAGAGGTTTTTTTCTGTATATCCCATTCAGTATTTCCCTGACTCAATTTGTGCATGTTTCCTCTTGTTCTTTGACTGTGCCCAGCAGGTAATCAGGGATAACACTTAGATCACCCCTTAGCCATCTTTTTTTCATCACAGACATTACTCACTCAGGCTCACCAAGTTCCAATCTTGCGGTGCTGTGTCAGCCTGAAATGGCAATTGGTTTTTGTGGTTCAGCATTGTTCAGGTCGGCACAACTTCAGGATTTTTTGCTTCATGTCATGGAGATAACCCACAATTAGGATAGTATGAGAAAGGTTTAAAACATTTATTTCCATCTTGAAACTCTTCTACACTGCCCAAATAAGTGGCTGACAATGAGACTTGGGTCCTCTTGTTTATTAGATTGCGGTTAGATCTTTGCATGAGGGGTAATGCACAGTGTAATTAGTATTATTAACTGTGAATATACAAATGTTTACTAAACTAGCATCTATACACCTGGACTATAAATTATGCTTTCTTTCTCTCACACAAAATTCTCATCTTCATATCTACACTTAATGGGTAGTTCAGTGAATCAGACTGGAGTGGAAGGATTGGACACAATTAGAGTATTAACTTTAGATAGTAATTGCCAGCATAGTTAAATGTTGGTTTATTTAAATATAGCCACCAAATTATAATGGGCTCTAATGCATGGGAGTGAATTGTAGTCTTGTTATGTTCAGTGAATACTTAGCTATATCCTTTATGTAAACATCCTACTCACAGTAATCCAGTAAGGACATAAGGTAGAGTCTGTTTATTTTAAGAGGTAAACCACTCAGGATTATACAGGAATTAGGATGTGCATGCATATATGGAGGTTTCCGATGTGAGGAAACTACAGGTTGTCCATTTCACTCTGCTTTTACTCCATGGTAAAATGTGGAGTGTGTTCCCCTAATTATTGAACAGTTTATATTCCTGACTTGCTTGTAGTATGTAAAATCTAATTCAGGATTTAAATTCTGAATTCAGAAGAAAGGTATGTTAAGTAAGTTTTAAGACTAGAAGTCATATGTTTCCTCATAGTAAATGCCTTATTATTTGAACACTAATTAACTGCCTGGTATTTCCTGTGATAAATTGATAGTTTTGGTTTCTCAAAATGTGTAACACTCTGGATTGAAAGTTTGCATGGTGAGTGTCTTGCTTCTTTCTATTTGGAAATTTTTGGCCAACACATTCACTTCTGGATGTGAATCTGTGACATAGAGCCTGGACTACTAATAAGTCTGAATTCCAGAGAGGAAGCCTTTCTCTCTTCACACAACTGGAGAATTCAGCAGCCCCTTTCATATGCAGAGGTACCTTGCAACCTTTAATTACACTTTTTTTTTTTCCCCCCTGTTATTTCTATGGCATTTCTGCATCTCTTGAGCAGAATGAGGCTGGGTAAAGCAGCAAGGTGAGATCTATGTGTATCACCCCTACTTCATTTATTGCAGATTCTAGTCTGTGTGTGAGTGAGACAGGGGACAAACAGATTCCTACTGTTCTCAGAGATTGGGGGTTGATGAGTCAGATCAAATGCCTGTTAGTTTAGGGTACTTTTGTTTTTGCTCTTCTTGTGCCAACGTAAGTTAGTAATCAGAACAGCTTCTTTTCAATTGAATCATGTTTCTGACACAGATTTTTGCCTTAGTATAGGTGAAAAGCAATTTAATAATTCCCCATTCCAGGCCAGCATTTGAAGGATATGTAGTCATTAGGAGAAATACTGAAGAGCTCAAAAAGAAAGATAAATTTCATGTTTCATCCGTTCTGAAACAAAGTAAAGATAACATACAAAAGACATGCATTTGAATCTGTCATGACAATAAATGAATACCTACAGTTAAAATACTGCATTCCAGCTTAATGCTGAGGTCTCTTCAGCAGAATAAAATGGTAGTTGATTAATTTATGTTCTTAAATATAGGCAGACTTGATCTCTTTGTGGAGATCCTCAGAGGCACCTCGCAACTTCCACTGACCTACATAAACATTTATTTTCTGCAAACTGCTTTGTGACATAACTAAAACTTGGGCCCAGATCAGGTATCTAGGTTAGGTGTAGTGCATACCATTTATTATTTTAGCAGTATTCTGAAACGGAGCTCTCAGATAGCATGGCATACAGAGGGATGTGTGAGGGACATGCATGAACCAACACCAAATCCCAGTTCCTAAAGCCCACTCTAGTTCAGATGAGTTGGACTAAGGCAAAATAGAAAATTCCCGCTGCTTATATTTTCCCTACAGAGATAATTGCAAAGCATGTCAGCTTGAGCATTTAATCACAAAGTACGGAAGGTATTTGGAGCTCTGTGCATAAGAGTGTTACCTAGTGACATCCATTGGGACCCTGTGTTTTAGCTTAAAGTATATACTTTAAAAAAAATGTTTCTGAGGTTATAAGGGTAAATGTTTTGGAGGAGGTTCCTGAAAACATAGGTCCTGTAGGAATCATACCCTTAATCCATTGGCTTGTTGCAGTTTTCAGCACAATCAGTAAAATCCCACTGCCTTTGCTTGGCTTTGGATTAGACCTCAAGGGTCACAAACTGGTTGAACTAAGCAGTGGAGCAGATGCGAGCTTCCTCAACTTGCAGACCTTTCTACCAGATTCCTGTTCAGACTTGTTAGTATCTGAATCTCAGGAGTGCTTTCTGGAATACACATCTGCAGAAACCAGCAAATGTGTAAATTATTCTCCTAAATCTCAAAGTTTTACTTCTAAAAAGGGCAAAAGTAACCTTCCTTTTAAGGAACTCAGTACTACGTTCACTTATGCTTCCAAGTTTAAAGACCTCCTCTTTTGTGGGGTGTTTATGCACTCCTTATGCAGCTGTCATACAACAGTTTAATTAAGCAATACTGCACTGAAACTGCAGTCAGCCACTGTGGCCAGGGTATGTTTCCTCTGCCCACCATGGAGAGTTGGCTGTTCTAATTTCATTTGTTCAAATTAATGTGTTAACTCCCTCTGAGGAGGTAAGTAGTGTGTCACAGCTGGAGGCAGGACCTCTGCACACGAATCCTTTTAGTTCATAGCAGGATTCAGGCATGCAAATGTTGACATTTTGAAATTGTTTCCCCAGAAGGTCAAATTAGTATAACTGGCTACAAAAAGAAAACACATCTACCCTGATGCCTTTCATAATTAGACTAGCTAGAAATAAACCCAAGTGTTTGCCATTGTACTCAAAGCCGTGTCAGCTGCTACTGGAATTATATTTGTTTATGGGAAAAAATAAAACAAAAGACTTTATTTTGAATATTTATTTGGCACTACAGGAAACAAATAGTTGAAATGAGTTTTGAAAACTTCATAAAAAGTAGTGTATTTGTTGTACACTGAATGGTAATGCACTGTTTTCAAGACTGTAAGATATCCATTCCTGAATGTTTTAAAATATATATGCGTCAGTAGGAAGGCTCTTCATCATCAGGACAAGGAGTCATTTTCCCAGCTATCTTATAAGTATGAATGTGGTCTGCAACAGAATGTCATGATGCTGCTTTGTAATGTCTTTCTTGGGTATTACTTAGTCTTCAAGCATTATAAACATGTAGAAACTGTATTATGACATTAGTTTATTCCAAGTTTAATCAAAATCTTGCTAGACAATAAGAAGTTTTAGAGACATGTTTCACTTAAAGTGTTTAACTTACATCCACATCTGCTGTAAATTAATTTGGGTGTACTAAAAGCAATAAAGCAATAGTTATATCAATTTCTAGTCCGCTGAAATATAGCTTTAGAACTTATTTGGAACCACCCAGTGCTACTTTAATTTGGAAACACTGAATCAGTGTCCTGTTCAATTTTAGGTAAACTGTAACTTCAATTTTTTTTTAATTTACCCCCCTTCTCCAAATCTCTGGAGTGTACCATTAACCACAATGTGTTAGTGTATGAGCATCAAGGAAAAATGTGAGTTCTCCTTTAACTTTCAGCAGGGATTTTGTGTGAATGTTCCTCATCTGTCAGCAGTGACTCATGGTATCTTGGATCAATGTGGGCATTTGGAAGCCTGTGTGGCAGTTGACATACACATACACTTCAGTATTACACCCAAAGGAGCTCTTTTTTGGAGGGAAATTAGTAGAGTAACCAGTGGAGCTGCCGAGAATGAATAATATCATTGGGTCTGGAAGGGGAGCTGGAAAGTGCCCTGCCTTTTCCCCCACAACATTCCAAGTTTTAATGCGCCCTTTACGTGAACCAAACTTACACTGAGGCTACACAACGTGTGTAAGAAATTCATTAAATTCACATTGTGCTGGCATGGCAATATGGTGCCAGTGGACAGTGTTTCTTAAATCCAGGTGAATAATGGCCCTGCTTCAAAACACACAAAGTGCAAATAAATGCAGCGTGTGGAAAAATAAACTGGGTTAAAATTTGCAGTACATTTTGCAAAAATTGTTACATTTTGGTAATTCTCATTTTACATAGTAAAGATAAGAAGGCAAACTCTGCTTTCCATTTCAGTGTGCCTGGACCATTTCACTGATACCTTCAGTCTACAGATCAGTCTCTAAAGGCTTCTCTTCTGACAGGGACACAAAGTAAATGATACGAATGTGAGCTCTGATTTCTGTCTTGGTATGAAAACTACAGTTTTTGTGGCTTGAGGAAAAATGATATAATGATTCTCATATATATTCCACTGGAGGTTCAGAAATAAAAACTTCCATTATTTTTCTGATGCTAACACTAAGGATAACAATGCTCTTGTGTTGATCCAAGAAGAGCTACCATTTTTTAGATTGCTGAGACACCTAGGATCAGTGGTGTAGACTAGATCACCTTTCTGCTAGTTCAAAGAGAGTGGAAAAGAATAAAACCTTTGGAAAAGGATGGATATTTAGCACGGCAGGCAGCCACACCAGCTTTTTCCCCCTCCCCTCCAAGTTGATATCATTGAACATAACATTGCATGGTTTTTGTTACTTTTGGAACAGTTTTTTCATTTTTTCTGTTCTAATTTGTGTGCTTGGCACCTCCCTCTTACTGACATTTGCTGCAGGAGGTGGGAGGAGATGTGGCTGGACATACTCCAGTTGGGCTGTGCCAGCTGAGAGCAGCCACCAGGAATCTGCTAGGACCCTGTTCAGGTGGGACTGGCCGAGTGGTCTTGGAGTCAAAACATCGTAAAGTTACTTTCAGTTGTCTTTGGATCCCCATCTGAGGCTGCTCTAAATAGGAGCTGATGTACCAGGTGATTTGTTGTTCAAACAAATCCAACTCTATTTACATTGACATGTCTTTGAGCAAGTGAACCTGTGCTCTGAGGTCAAGCAGTGTGAAGTTGTATCCAAACCTCATCGTGCATTAAGCCCAGCCAGACAGGAGGTGCTACCTGAGTGCTGCTGATAATCCACTCACTTTTCCACCTCTACTGGAAATTGCTGATAGGTCTTTCTGAAGTTCACTTAAAAGATCCAATATGGACTAGTTATTTCAAAACAAAAACATTTAGAAGGAATTAGGGGTTGAAATGCTGTTACAGAAATTGAATTCAATCATTGTGACATTATGCTCTTTGCAGATACTTCCACTCACCCGGGGAGGGCCCAAAGGGTTTGAGGAGGGGAGTTGGAATGGGGAGGAAGAAGGGTGAGGGAGGTTCCATGGCCAGCTGAAAAGGGAGTTGCAGCAGTCATTTTGCTGAATTAGATTTCAAGTTTTGCATCTTCACTTTCTTTGTCAAGACTCAGGTCATGGCTGCGTTTTTATCCACACACGATTAAGAGGGAAATATGTTGTCTCCAGCCACAGCCAAAGCAAACACACAGTGTGGTGTTTCCATAACCAGGGTTCTCCATAGTAGAAGATAACAGGGTTAGGTCAGTTAGAGAGTGAGAGTTCCCCAGAATACCCACTGGTTTTCTGCAATTGAATTTCTGGAACTTAATGAGCTAGTCGCTGTGTCTCTAAATTTAATAGTTCTTAAGGTTTTCTTTTTATTGATTTTGCCACTTTATCCCTTGAAACTATAGCCAATTTTATCATTTACAACAGCCCATGTCAAGAATTTCTACAGCTTAACTTTGTGTTGTGTGAAGTGGATTAAGACAAATTTTGGGTGATTTAAAAACTATTTAAAGCTCTTCACACTGTAGTTTTTTGGTGTTGTCAGCATTACAGTTTCAAGTTTGCTTCCATGTAGTGAAATTTTAGGTAGAAATGCATTCCTCCAAGCCCATTTAGAGTATGCCCAGAATAAAAAAATGAATGTAGAAATTGTAAGGTTTACTTTCTATTTTGAATGTAGCAGTTAATTATAAATTTCTTGTTTCTTATTTGAGTGTGTAACAATTATAAAAATAGTGAAAGTAGATCTAGTTTGGTTTGCGTTATGTGAAAGACATATAAAATTTTGATTGACAGAGCAGTATCTTGCATGAGAAAATTCACTTTGATTTGAGAAATAGGGGGTTAGCAGCTGAATGATTAATTATGTTTATGACATTTGGATGGAAGGAAAAAACTGGAAATTCCTTTTTGTTGCACAGAAGGTTGTAGGTGCAACTGGAAACATTTGATAAATAATGTTTACTAATTCGTTCTAATGAACAGTAAACATATTACACACATTGCAGAACCACCGCAATCCAAATTTTTATCCATGGTGTAAATCCATTTATTTACATTAGGATAAATTAAGAGCAGAATTGGGCATTATCACTTTATTTTGGCATGGAAGTCTGTGCAAGGAGTGTCAGGGTTTAGAAGTCCCTGCTGTATTTTGCTCCAATTAAAGTGCACAGTGGAGCTGTGTGTATCTGTATGTGAGCTACACAGACTGCTTAACTGCAGACATTGCTTTCAGCCCCTTGCTGAAACGCATCCAAAACCTCACTTACAGATTAGAAGAAACAAGAGCTATTAGAAGACAGAAGGATGTAAATCCAAGCATGAATTTTACTCATCCATTCTATTAATGTTAAAAGACAATTCCTTAAAGTGCTGGATATGTAATCAAAGTCAAGGGTAGATCCATTCTGGAAAAACAAAATTTTAACAGAAGGAGTGTTGATAGCTATGTCTGAAATTAAGAATATGAGATCACTGATATGTACCCATATATGAAAACCTGGACACAGTCCATCTAAGCCAGCTGCTATATAAATTATAATGATTATGATGATTTACCTACTAGCAGGACTAACCCAAAGCCCTTTTTGCATCTTATTAATCAGAGGATTTTGAAGAGTCGTTACACAGATAGAGACAAGAGTTTAACACATGATTTTCAAGCATAAGAAGACCTTTTTTGAAGCAGGTCAGATGCATTTTCCATCACAAATCTGCTGAAAACACAAGTGTTACATATTCTATTTTGTAGTTTTGCATATGCAACTAAATTTCCAGGGAATCTTCCTAACCCTGTTGTGCATATTAAACAATTCACCTTAGTAAATACTTTGTGCAGGTTTATATTGTCAGTTCGGTAATAAAAATAAAATACATCAGAGTAGGCAGAGAAGGACTTTATAGAAACATAGAATAGTTTATGTTGAAAGAGACCTTGTAGATCATCTAGTTCCAAGAGTATGGGACACCTTGTCATGAGCAGGAGCACCTTGCACTAGACTAGATTGCTCAAAGCCCCATCCAATGTGGCCTTGACCAGTTTCAGGGATGGGTCATCCACATCTTCTCTGAGCAACCTGGGCCTGTGTCTTACCACTTTCATAGCAAAGAATTTCTTGCTCCTATCAAATCTAAACCTGCCTGCCATCAGTTTAGAGGTTATTTAATTGTAGATCAAATCTATCTCTGCTGGATTTCCTCCATCCCAGTGTTTGAAGCTGTAGAGACTCTCCCTTGCAGCCTGTTAAGCCAGTGGAAGCACTGGCATTCTCACTTACTAATGGCTCACCCTCTGCACGTCACCCTCATTCTTACACTGTCCCAATTTTGACATCTAAATCCTTTACAGACCTATCCCATTAGTCTTTCCAAGAGTCAATGGCAGCCTGCTTGTCAAACAGCAAAGTCACACTTGAAAATAAAACCACCAATCTTTAAAAAAATTTCCTCTGATATCCCTACGAAACTTAACAGCTCATATTTGCTAGTTCTTCTAAATGAGCTAACTTATTTTTGAAGTGCAATGATTTGGTACCTGAAAGCAGGATTTCTTTAAGAGTTAAAAATACTTTAATACTTTTGTCCTGGGAAAGAAATACACTTGCATGAGGAAGAGTTTTATCATAACTGCAACTCAAGTGCACATATGGACATTGTTGTTACTTTTGACTCCTAATAGTCCATGGTGTGTAAATCACAAAGACACTGACTGGGTTTTTGACTTCCAGGTTCAGTTGTTAGGAGGTTCCCTTTTCAGAAGGGAATTTTCTAAAACTATTTAAGTAGTTTTTTTATGTAATAGTCCCCAAATGTCATGACAGGTTCTAGCATTATTCAGACAGTTTTACGTCTGAGTTTTTACTCAGAAATAATGATTCTTTGAAAGATGAACTGACTTTAATAATAATAATAATAATAATAATAATAAATAAACTAAAACTTCTCAAATTGTACTTGTACAAAAGTCATCATGTAGACATTTTGTCCTTGCATTGTGTATCTCTGACTTGCATTGTCATGATTATAACAAAATAAAATAATGTATTTTGAGCTGACTTTAGAGTAGCTTTCCTGAGAAAGCACCCTAATAATTCAACATGTAGCTTCATTGAGTAACAATTAGATGAAGAGCAAAATCAATTCATCTTTGCTGGCTTCTCAGCCAGTGTTGTTTGACACTGTGAGTACATAAGTGAGTTTCAGGGTAACTCAGGTGCACTTCCACTGCAGCATGGTCAATGTCTGGAGCAAGTAGCTCTGCCTATAGAGAGCAGCAGCTCTTTTCCCGTCTTGCTTTTTTTTTTTTTTTTTTTTTTTTTTTTTTTTTTTTTTTTTTTCTGTACTGCACTTGGACCCAGCATGTGGCTCGAGCATGCAGAGGATGGGGTGTGACAGTCTTCCCACCTCATTCCTGCTTGGAAGAACTGTGTGTGTTAGTCCCTGCAAAGGTGTTTGTGCCTCTGTGCTATGATATTTAATGAGACAAGGCCACTGCTGCTTATAGATAAGGTAATCACTCCTTGAAGTTACAGCTACCCACAGTTTTACTTAATTGATAACTAGTACCAGTTCGGCTTGCTGGAGACTAACTTCATAGAAGTATCATAGAGAGATTGAAGATTGATTAACTTCTAACTAGATCTGATAACTGAGTTATTTAATGAATAGGATTTAGCTGGCTGTTTACCTGTGCTAGCTCAGATGGTGCAATTTCAGGTCATGCAGTGCCACACTGGGCTGACCAAACTCAGAGGGCTGAGTCAATATGCCTGCAGTGTTCTTAGTATTTGAGTTAGAATGTTTATAAACTTCACATTGGATCATTATTTTTCCACATTATTGCCACATTTTAAAGAACCTTGATACTTGTAGATCTCCTTAAGATCTGGGTACTCATTAGTATGATGCATCACTTCCATTATTTCTCCTGAGCAGTTCTTATACCAGCACAAGTGGGAGGTAGCAAAGATGTTACCTACTCAGATCTCAAGACAGATAAATTTTCACTTAGACAGACAATGTTTTAGTAAAACCAGATCATGGTCTCCTTTTGCCATCATATATTCCTGCCTGATGCATCACACACACATGAAAAAATGCTATAGGTAGTATAGGTAATATGAGTCTGTGATTATGTGACAATGTTGGGCTTAAATACTTGTGAGATTCATGGTTAAATGTGTGCCATAACCTTTCTCACAAAGCCAAATTCATAATACAGAATGTTATAATAATTTTACAAACTTATGAGATCAAGCTTTACAAGTCTTTGTTTAGCTCATAGGTTAATATTTCTCATGTTTTATAAGAAAATAGCTGAGCCATAGGGATAATCTGGATTCACTTTCAGAGACCAAAAGGACAAATAATACAAATAATAGAGGGAAAACAGGTTGGTTTTAAAAATCTAAATGTTTTATGTCTTTGAGATATCATGTGACCCCTTCAATTACTCAAACCAAAAACACTTTAAGGGCTGTCATGTAGTTAAATAGTGCTGACATTAATGAGCTAAAATCTTCTCTCAGTTTTACAGTATAAAAAACATATGCATCACTATTTTGAAGTCAAAGGATTCCATGCTTATACTGGTGCAACTGAAACAAAACATGGGTGTAACATTCCTTCTTCCAGGTATCTGGTTTTAATCAAACTATACTCCTGGCCCCCAAGTTTTCTTTCCTGCAGTGAAAGGTAGGCAGGAGTGTTTCATTTAAAATGCTTGGTTTCCATCATGATTGTGCAAAAAACTGTATATCTTGTCCTAGCTACCTCTAATTGATAAATTGTAATAATTCCCTGAACTGTGTTTCTGAACTCTGTTCTCTCAGAAGCAAAAGTTTTGCTCAAAAACAAATATGGTGCTGTTTTTTCTCCTTTTAGTAGAGTTCAGTGAAACCAGGTGATTGGCAACTGTTTTGATAAGGTAGATGAAGAGCATGAAAGCTAGGACTGATTGAACAGCTGTGAGGGGCTCTGTTCCAATTGTATTTTGATTACTGATAAGATAACCCTCCCTTTTCTCCCAGTGATTTATCTCATTCAAATTACAATAACACTGAATTGCCATCAACAACAAACGCTGTGTAGTTTCAAGTTTCTGTGACTCTAGTGTATCAAAAACCCAAAGGTGCTGATTACAAGTTTTCATGTTACATTTCTAAAAATGGATAAATCACTTACTGCACTGTGTGATCTCATACACTTCATAAGCCTGTTTTTTGTTTCATTTGAGATAAAACTGATCACTTTCTGGTATTTCCAAGCAGCATAACTCTAAAATTATCTGAAAGCACAAGTTGTTGGTTTGTTTTTTGGGGTTTTTTTTGAAGGAGAGGGTGTTGATAATTTGTATGTCTCTATTCTTCTGCTCCTAATATGAAATCAAAGACTTACTGGTAAAAATAGTTTGGAAACATTGGAACAGTTTGAATATAAGTGAAAGACATATAATCTGACCAGTTAAAGATGTCACAAACGAAATGTTTCTGCAATTATTTTTTCCCACCTCAGGTGAAATGCTAAAAAGAAAAAAAAAAAAAGGGTAAATTAGTTTTCCTTGTTTTATTTTATAGAAGTTTGAATTAGCAAAATGTTAGCAAGTTATTTTTAATTAGGGTGGGTGACTGAACCATTCTCCTCACTAAGGGCTAGATCCTAAGGTCCCAGTGATGTCTGAGGTGTCAATGAAAGAAAATAATTCTGGTATAAAGTAGTTAAATCCTGGGTGGGGGGAAAAGGAGTTGTTAACCTCCAGGCTAATGGCCATTTTACTAAGCATTAGACCATGCGGTCAAACTCACCTGATTTCAGACTAGTATTTTCCATTCTATATGGAATTACTCCACTGAAGTGTCTCACTGTATGACAGCCATTGTCTTGTCCGAGTGGGGACTGGACTCCCAAAAAGTACTGTGCATTTTTCATGCTTATACTGCTGGTTTTGCCGCATAGCTCTGCTGGCTCATGCCTTGCAGGAAGCTCTCTTGATTTCCTGCCAGTCTCTGCCTTTTCCATAACTGTTTGACTGGAGCAGAAGTCACCATCTGCACTCACAGCAATGAAATGGGGAAGCTACAGGAGAGGCTGGAAGTTAAAATACCCACTCCTTTCCTTGCATGTATCTAAGAATTCAGCAAATAATTACTCAAAGAGTAATGACTAATTTACACCTGGGATTATTTAGAAAGATACACATGCTGATATACAGAACAGGCACAATCTGCATCTGTGTAAGCAAGAAATGCATGTGCAAACATGTGGCCATCTGATCCTCCGTAGCCAAAGTAGAAGCCTGGCGAGAGAAGAAGGAAATGTTCTAGTGTGACGTTGTGGGAGGCACTGCTCACAGTTCAGCAAAATCCCTGTTTGATGGCATAATGGCATTGACTCATCTTTTAGCTACTGCTGGGAGATCTCCAGCGAGATCTTATCGCTGCTGGCAGAGGAATGCAGGTCGAGAGTTTTGTGCAACCAGCAACCCACTCATTGGCTTCGGGAGCGTGTTGTGACGAGCAGCACTCCCTGTATGATCCAGTCGCTCTGCAGAGTCACCAGGAATAGGACAGGACCAGATTTGAATCCTGCTGAGGAAACTAGGAAACCTTCCCTCTGGTTTTTAGAGAAATTGATGTGCCCTTTTGACCCTTATCAACAAAAACAGTCTTGGCTGGTGTGTGTCATTGTGAAGTCTATAACAGGGACGTAGGCCAAAGCCCACAAATTTTCTAAGTTGTTACACAGACAAACTCCCTCTTGCTAAAAAGATTAAAGATAGTTTGCCTGCTAGTAGATAAGTGAAAAATAAGATGGTTTTCTTTTGTTATTTTCTCCTCCTGACAAACTCCACTGAGGGAATACAGACATAAAACAAGGTTTACAGTGGAATACCAACCATGGATAAACCAAACTTCAGGATCTGCATGACTGTATTCATCTTAGCTATAGCTGTGGTTTTCTGGCTTCTTCTTTAATGAAGAAGTGTGATAAAAATAAACCAAATCTACATTCCTTGCGCATGCATATCTCCATGGATTTCACAGCAGGAATTTGGCCCTCTGTGTGTATATATACTATTAAGTTACAATTCCATTAGCAAATTAAATAACCACGTATTAAAATGAAGGCAAGAGTTAGGGACTGGTTTTCTTCTGTAAATTTGCCAACTCTCTCTGGCAAAGTGAATGTTCTGACACAAGTCAGACTGGATCAACAGACACATCAGTTAATAGAAAAAAGACCATGCAGAGTCTACAGAAAGGCACTTTGAAACAGGTCAAATATTTCGAGCTTGGACACTGGCTGAGAAAGGAGACTTAAGATGGAGCAGGTAAGTCAGGAATGTGAATTAAAGGTAGTTGAAGTGGTTATTAGGGGCCTCTAGCCCACAAACCCTGAGAAATTCAATCTCCGTCTGGTTTCAGTGATCATCACATTCATTATAATATGATTATTTTTTAAGGTATGGTGTATTTGAAACTGTTAGTTTTGGTCACCTGTAACAGTTAATAAATGTGGGAATGAAGCACCAATAACAAAAGCAATGGCATCTCTTTTACCTTCAAAATACCACCACCCAGTTCAAATCTAGCTCATACAGCATTTCACAGACAATGCTGGTTGTAATGTGCAGTGGTTAGCTGTATAGGGCTCATTCATTCCTGTTCAAAGTACAGGTGTGACTACAGCTGAGGATGTGTCAAAAGGAAATGAGAAAATTATCTCAGGGCAATTACTGAAGAAATTCTCTGGGAAATTACTGAAGAAATGGTGGAGTAATGTTACATCTGTGCAATAAAAATAACTGCACAGATCACAGAGGAAGTAAAAAAGGAAAAAAAAAACTTTTTGAATGGGCAGCCATTACCTGTCTGCATAGAACATGGCTAGGCCAACTTTTAGTAATAAGTAAAAAAAAGGGAAAATATTTAGGCTATGCTGGTAGACAGTATTAATTTCATTGATTCATTGAATGCATTCATCATTTCCTCTTGTCGTTACAATGCAATCTTTGTTGTAAATCTAGGTTTATATTATCGCTGATCATCCACTAACCTTGCCAGCATGAGTGATGGACTCTTAGTAGAATTGATGGAATGCCAGTGCCCTTCTGGGATTGAGCCCTGCCTTTGCTCTTTCTCTCAGCAACAGACACTCATTGGATACTGAAGACACTGGATAGTAAACACTTTAAAATTAATTAATTTGAGGAGGTGGAATACTTAATTTGTATTGATTGTGCAAATGTCATTGCTTTGCTCTTCAACACCCTGTTCCAGGGTGGCCTGTAAAGCCACATTCATCACTGAATGAATACATATCAGTTAGAATCAACAGAAAGGAAATTATTTAGGATTTCGCCTCCTACTTGTGATGTAGCTCAAACCTACCTAAATAAATAGTGATTGAGAATCATCAACAACACAAATGACATTTTTCTCCTCAGCCTATATTTTCAACCCAGACCCTGACAGGGAGAAACCTGATGTCATGTGATTTAAAATACATTGCTTGGAGCATGTCTAGGTCTAATCTTTTGGGCAATGGACCCTGGAAATCCAGTTGTCATCTGCAAAAGTCAGTAGTGTTACAATATGACATATACTGAATTAAAACCTAGAAGAAATGTCCCATTCTTAGAGAAGGAAATGGAATTTGGCTTTTAGTTTGACTTTAAATTGCATGTTCTTAAAAAACCCGACAGTGTTTGGGTTGCATGCTCTGAAAGTCACAGAAAATTAAAAGAAAAAAAACCCCTTTATATATTTCCCTGCACAGCCACACCTGGTCCTTTTAAGTTTTACTGTAGAGACTTATGAACAGTGAAGATGATGTAATTTACTCTTGGTCATAATAAACCTTAGACTCCAATGCTATGATCTCACATTTTTCATGAATATTAGAAAGGAAAAAAAAACAACATCAATCACCATCTGTAGATGTGAATATTTAGAACTCTGCATTAGCAAAATCATATCAAGCTTCTTTTAAGCCAAGTAGCTGTGTGCCTAAGTGATCTCATTTTCATTTTTATCAGTTTTACCTTTGTGTAACATCGACTTCAGCAGACACTTGTCTTTACGCTGCAGTCACAAAGGGCAGAATCATACGTATATGAGTTCAAACCAACAAAGATGAAAAAATTACAAAGGTTTTTGACAGCTGCATTATAAGAAAAATGATCAGATACAGATGACAGCAGAGCATTTCTAGCCAAGAGAGAGTTTTAAGACAAGTTAAGCAATCAATCATCTACATCACTCACTATTCAGTGAGTCGACATTCAACATCTGAATCAGTCATTACAGAGTAAAGAGAATTAGTAAAGTCTCTTACAAAATGCAAATAAGTGAACTGGAGGACAATAGAGTCAAATTCTAGAACTTGGCAGGAAGCCATAAGAATTATTTTGACAAGACTGCTTGAGGTAATTTGATTGTTACATTTAAAAGAAAAATAATTTTTAAAAAGTGAGCTTCAGTCTTGAGCAGTACAATTTGTGATATAAATGTATAGTTATATTTAGTGACAAAAAATGTAGAATAAACAACAAAATATGGTGTCTGCTCTGATGTTTTGCTACACTGCTACATGAATTAACTATTTTTGGTGGTAGTGAGAGCTTTTCCAAATAAATACAAAGAATAGTAAAGCTAAAAGCTGTCTTAAATGGTATGCAACTAACAGTGTTTGTCTTCCTTGACTATGTTGCCTACTAATGTTTTTGTGGAGTTGCAACCTGCTTCAAAATTCACCTGGTATAAGTGAACATCAAAAATAGGTTTAACATCTGCAAAGCTACAAAGCTGCAGGTGTGAAATTCTGTAAAATCATAAGTATCACTATTACCTAGGTCCAAAAAATCCCCACTTAACATCTTCCTTGTTCATAAAAAAGAATGAGCTAAAAAGAGGGAAAATGAGTTGAAAATTAGGCAGAAACTTTTAAAAGAAGTTTCTCCCTGATTCCTGTCAGTGTATGGGATTACTCACTTCTCAGTTGGAATAATGGTGGAAGATGGGAGTGATCTTAGTGAAAACAGAAAAGCCATAGAATGTAGCTGCAGTGTTAGGTGAATCCTGGACATTCAGGCATTTGGCACGTGGTCTGAGAGGAGTTATGTACATCCTTGGCTTGCACTTGTGGCAGAACTGATGCAGACATTACATACCTGAAGCTCAGGCCATGCCCTCTGGCCATCAGCCCTTGGGATGCTGATGTATTCCCTCCCTTTCTCATCTGTCTTCATGGCTCCATCAGTGGAACTGCTCCTGCTCCTAAAGCTGCATGTTTGCCTTTTTAATTCACAGGCTTGGGGCTTGAACCATGTAGGGTTTGTCACCACCAGGAAACTTTCTTATTGATGACTTACTAGTGGAGATATGCCTTAAAGTGATAGAGATGGTTTGGTTTTGGTCCCGATGTGAATATAGATAGGCATAAAGAAAGTGTGTTCTCATGAATATTTATACTATTATGGTCCATAACTTATGGTAAAAGCATTTTTCAGAAAAATGCATATCACTTTGTTAATGTTTGGATAGCTAAGATGATTCTGTGGATCCTTGTACTTAAAAAAATCCTGTCCATGGCAAATGCAAATTTCTTTGAGAAATATCAGAACTAGAAAATTATAGAGAAGCAAGGTTACTTTCTCTAGTTCAGTTCTTGTTCCAAGCAAGGGAACAACATGCTGCCTTTCTAAGAAAGCTCAGAAGATTATACATTTAAAAATAGGTGCTACATGTTATTTTATCTCATCAGCTAGTGATTCTTATCCCTTTTCTTGTAACTTACAGATTTTTATTAAATAGTTTCTTCTGCTGGAAATAGATTTTGTGTTTAGATGTGGTTATCAGCCAGTTATTCCCAAGTTTATCCTTGCAAATCTCATTGATTGAACAAAATTGAACTTTGTCCAACGGTTGATGAGTTACATGGATAGAATTTTTCCACCTAAAAACTCATACAGGTTTCTAATTGATTTCACAATTGTTTCAACCTCTTTGTAGAGCTGAATCTCACAAGGTTGGGTGCTTGAAATAAAAAAAAAAAAAAAAACATTCATGGGCCCAGGTAAATAATGCTTTCACTTGTTTCTGCACCATAAGCACAGATTCCTAAAATGATATCTGTAGAAGTCAAAATAAAAGTCTCTATTTAATTTGACCATATTAACAGCAGAAGTATTACCTTTATCTTACAGAAATGTTGGAATCCAACAATGTAATCAATTTCAATGGACTAGCTAATAGCTCCAGTTACCACACTTTCCTCTTGGACGAAGAACGCGGTCGGCTGTATGTTGGAGCAAAGGATCACATATTTTCTTTCAACCTGGTTAACATCAAGGAATATCAAAAGGTACGTTCATTCATGTTCTGTACAATGTAAATATAAACTTTGAATGTTAAAGACTTGCTCAGACTGTGTTGTGCACTGGAATTATATAGTAAGTGTTTGGATGTCAGGAGTACTGTTACGACAAAAATATTTGCTGACTCTATGAAAAGAAATTTATGAGACTGTGACCTTTGACTATATAATCTACAATATTATTTTAAGACTACAAAAAAAAAAAAAAAAGAAAATGATAAGTGAATAATCCAGCTATTTCCTAAACAAGACATACTTTCATGGCAACTGCTAAAAAAGCCAAGCATCTGTTATGACAGTTTAAACAGAAAGGCCTTACTGATCTGTATTTGTCTTCAGATAAAATAAGCTATTTGGGAGTCCAAATGTTGATTTTTCTTCCTTAACTCAGCACTTGTAGGCACTCTGCTCTGCTGCTTTTGAACCAAAACAGTTCCAGTATTAATAAAGGAGGAACAAGTCCATAAAATATTGCTGTTCTTGATGGAGATTGTAATTTTCCAGTGAAAGTTGGTGACTAATTAAAAGCTGACAAGCAGTTTAGTGTCATTCTTCTGTTTGAGTCCAAATAAATAATTAAGTTTTCCTTTAGTTTAGTAAAACAAAATGCCAAGAAGGTAAACAATGGGATGTAGGTTTGATTTGTTATATTAAGTATTTTGATGGCACATCTTAAAATCCAGAGAGTACCCTTTTATGAGAGATATATTGCTTTAATACCCAGGGATTATTTTTTTTTCTTAGTGTTCCTGACCTTTTGGCCGTTTGACTATTAGCTTCCTAAGATGATAGCAATAAATACCTTGTGTTTTCTGTTCAGAGAGAAGACAGGCTGTTCATTTGTATTCTCCAAGGATAAGAGGATAAAAGGAAAACTGAGTATTTTCTTTTCTATTCTCTTTAGAGCAGCTATAAAGGAAACTAGCTATTTATTTGAATTCTCTGAGGGATCAATAGCTTAATGTGCAAAACATCTGGAATAATTAAAGGAAAGAAGGTGTTTCCATTGCAGAAAACAGCTCTGAGAATGGGAGTGATTGTATTTTACATACTTACATATTCAGATACTTTTAGAACACTATTTGACTTTATATACCAATATTAACAGATTAAATAAAGAACTGCTGTCAGTAACATGTAAATGTATGTTAGCAACAGACTTAGAGAATTTAGACTAGATTTAAGAATAGGCAAAAGGCTTTAAGATTTTGGGGATCTGTTTATTATAGATAGGAGAGTCGTGTAAGACACTTCAATCAAAATTACAATGCACTTGAGCTCAAACTTCACTAGTTGTTGCTTCTGCCACCTAAGAAAACTCATCAGGTTTCTGTCTAAATGCTGATGGCAACATCAAAACTCAAAAAGCCAAATTTTTCAATGTACTAAAGCCAGTTTTACTTAGCTGTCTTTTAAACCAAATTAGAGGAACCAGTTTTACTGTGAAACTAAGGAGAAAGAACATCTATTTTGAAATACACTGGTTTGAAAAATACTCAGATTTTTGCCCAAAACTTGAACTAAACTTGAACCGGTCCTTTTGGGATATCTGAGAAGTTTGGTTAATGTTTTTCAACCTAGTAAATTTAAATTCTCACATCTCTGCACATTTTAAGCTGAGAATAGCAACAGGAAGTAGTGGGAATCCTCTGAGAGAGAATGTGCTCATAAAATTTTCAGCCTTATTTTATAGACTTACGATGTTCAGTTGCTGTTTGGATTTCATTAAGAAAATTTTGAATTTAAAAAATGTTGCAAACTGTATTTCCAAATATCATCTGCAACATCTCCTTTGACCCCTTAGTCATCCACATTCCATCTTTTTTTTTATAATATTTTGCCTTTTGCTTTCTATTAACAAACTGTATTGAGCACCAAGACTGTCATCCAGACTTAAGGCCATTCATATTGCATTATCTGAGGCTCCCAAATGAATAGCCTGGCATTTTATGGGAAGATCATGTTTTATTCTATATGTAATTCCTAAAAGCTTTTCAAAGAAACATGAATAATTGACTGTGAAGGTCTCTGGATTTTCTCTGTATGAGGTGAGATCCATTTTCTGCTAAGCAAACATTACAGAAAACTGGATTTAGGATTAGTACCTTTAGGGTGGCTCTATAGAAAGAGCACAAACATTTCTATTTTGGTGTTGGGATTCTTGTCAAATACCATGACTCCTTTTTTATTATTTAATTAACTGAACGAGCAAAAGAGTGAACTATTAGATACACTGAAGAGGCAAACACCTCATTTCTGATGCTGGGACTCTAATGTGAGATTGTGTTTCCATTATGTGAGATTTAAAAGATTAAAAGAACACTCACTCACTGGAGAGTCAATCCTCTTAATATTAGGACTGGAGATTCACAGCTGAAATTCACAATGCAGACTTCAAGATTGTTTTTACTATGACACCTATTATTCCTGGTTTTGCTCTCAATATTTAATTTCTTTGTCGTCAAACTTTAAGAAAGAAAAGGAAATAAGGAAAAGAATGGGGGGAAGATAAACTGGATAAAGGGACTCCATAAGCATTTGGCCTGCAATTTGTGAATGCTGAAGCATGAAATAACACAATGTGATTTTTGTTTTGTGTCTTTAGATTGTTTGGCCGGTATCACATTCCCGAAGGGATGAGTGCAAGTGGGCTGGAAAAGATATTGTGGTAAGTACAAATCTTTTTAGCATTTTTTTTTCTTTTTATAAAACATTGTAAATATTTTATTATGTCTTACTGTGTTAATTCTTAAAGTATTTTTCTACTCTGTAAGGTCACACATCTGATCATAACTTCATTATTGAATTTTCTTGGTCCTCTTATATAGAAGGGTTATTATATTACCAAGGGCTTCAATTTATAAATGGAAATCATGCAGATGAAAAAGAATTTATATACCAAAGAGAAAAAAAAATGAATAAGAAAGAAAAAATATCAGAATGAGAAATATTAGCCCTTGCATACTCATCTCCTGATGAGAAAGTACATAATGCTTTGACCCATTTTTGCCCTGCTCCAGGTCCCAGTCCTCAGGGAGTTCCAAGACATGCTTTCTCTTTGTAGCATCCCTCGGGAGCCAGTGGGTGTCCCAGAGCCTTTTCCTGCGTGGAGTTCATAGCAATATTGAGGTCAAGGTGGTGTAAATATTCTGCCTCAGTTTTGGTGCCTGAGGAAAGATGCTGCTACACCAAGCATCATTTTCTGAACATTTTCCCTCATTCCTGTGTACATCGTATTCCTTGTATTTATGAGGTAAGAGAAACATAGCCCCAAATAGCAATCATTCCACACTGACAGTAACTGTCTTCTTTATAGGAACAGTGTGGGAAATAGGGCTGAAGAAGGGGACAAGCAGATAAAAAATACATGCATGCAATAAACCAAACAAATACTTGCATAGCAAAGCCAAATGGGAAATCATTGTGGTTGCCAAGGTATAAGTGAGAGTGGAACTTGGCCCCGTGTGTATATGCTATTGGCCTGATTTTCAGAGATGATTCTGTAAAATATTCATAATGCCAACCATATGCCTCTAGAGAGCTCCATTTGAATAATTTCCTAGGTCATAATAAAAATAGTCTCATCAGTCTTTACCTAGGCCATAGAGGACAGTTGTCTTCAAAAAATGCCGTCTGGGAACAGTAGAGATAGATTGGGTAAAAAGTAAGAAATCTGGGCTAAGCTAAATATGTGATGGGACAGCTGAAATGCCAGATACCCAGGCTATCTCATTACATAGAAATAATGCATTTAAGGTAATCCATGCTCATGTCCACAAATAATTTCCAGGAGTACTTTGCAAGTTGAAGCCTAGAATATCGAATATTCAAGGTTAAAAAAATGGGATAGTGTTAAATATGTGAGCAAATTAACTAACCTTCCTGCTTCACATTAACTAACCTTCACGTCTCATGTGAAGTATTATGATATTACATTAAGTAGATTTTTTTCATGACTGGAGTAAAAACCTAGAAAACTAATCAGAGATTCAGTACCTAGCATGAAAGTATATTCTTAGGGATTTTTTTTTAATAATTATTTTTAGAAATTCACCGTAGTAAGAAAGAGTATGTTTTATACATTTGACTAAGCTGATTCTAATTCAGCTTAGTTGTTTAAAATTGTAGAGACACACATTCTGGAGTAAGCTGAGAGGTCCCCATCTGACTGTGGTGAGCTTAAGAGAACTGCTTATACTGTAACTTTTATTCTCTTTGATTCTTTTGCTTCCTGTGATATTAGGACAGCTACACCTGCTGATCATGAGTAGGTGAAGCCCACACCAATGTGCAGTGCAGTGTGTGACCCTGGCAGTAGATCCTGTAAGGTTCTTTGGGGTGGTTTTGGGTTTATTTTTTTTCTTTTTTGGGTAATTTTACAGTTCTTTACAGGGGTAGGTGAGAAATGAAATAAACATGTAGGTGACTGTATAGAGGGAATACATATCTTGATGTGATCAGAACACTGTCTTTAAATATTTACAGCTACCATGCCAAAAAACAGTGCATTACAAGCAACACATTTAATGCAACTTCTTTAGTTCTAATTACGGATAATTAAAAATCTTATTTTTCCTCTCTTATTTATTTCTTAAAGCCATTGTCATTACCTTTGGAGTGTGAAATATAAAGGCCATAAAAATAACTCAACAAACTCTCATTAGAGGGAACAGGAGAAAAAGAGGACAAATAAAGTGACATATAAACCAGGCTCGATATAATACTGCTTTCAGCATGTACCACTTCTAACATATTATATACTCCTCACTTGTGGTGGTTCAAAACTTTCTACATGACAGCCTGTACTTCTGCACTGAGGTCTTTTTTTTAAATAAAAAAACCCTTTTAATTATTGATCTCCAGGGTAAGTCGGTGCTGAAAATGCAACCCCCGCTAATGGGCCAGGTGCGCTGCAGCAGCTGCAGCACAAGCACAACCCCGGCCCTGCCCCACTGCTAACCTCAGCTACGACCTCTGAGATTTCCTCTCATAATTATAAGAGGTAATTCAGCGTTGTTTTCACTCCTTCAGAGGGATTCCTTATCCTGATGCTGTCAGTCATGCCTGTCTCAGCACGGCAGGTTCGTGGCTCGGGATGGTCCACGCGGGATTTGAGGAGAGCAGCCAATGGGGCCTATTCCTGCTCTCCTGCTGCCCCTTTGTTACTTAAACAGTCATTTTAATTTCTGTTTTTAAAGGACTTAGTATATGTTAATTACTTAAGCTTTACTCATTATTTAGGTAGATAAAACTTTAAAAGTGCGCATTGGATTTTTTTCCATATGAGTAAGCTGAGGAGAGTTGCTGAAAGACTCCCCCCCCCAGCTATGCAATACTTATTAAAGCAGGACTTCTCTGAAAAAGGTTAACTGCTAAAATATAGATTTTTTCCAATAAAATTGTAATTACTGACCCGTGTAAGTAGTTAGTATTACAATATATTTCCATTTCCTCAGTATAGAATATCACAAGCACCAAAGTAACATTGTTCATGAAAAATTAAAGGCTATAAATAATAAATAGGATATTTACTTACGTAATTCAACTAAATGAGCAATTCTGTGAGGATTTCTTGCTATTCTGGACTTCAGTGTCTTATTTGATCTATTCTGGTTTCTGTTAGTCCTGTGAATATTTCTCATGATTCCTGGCCAGACCTTGGTAATGATCAAAGAAGACAAAGTCTCTACAGAATAATTCTCAGCTTTCATACTAAACTTACAGAACAGTCATGCTGCTAGTCATATTCCTCACTGGTGAGCCTTGATATTTCATTTAAAAATACAACAGTCACCTACAAAGACACATGGCAACCTCTGCATTAAATGTGGGATAAATGAGGTAACAAACACAAAAAGGAAAAAAAAAGGCTACAGTTTCATTTTGATATTCCTGGGATGTCATAAACAGCAAAGCAGAGCTTGGTGGTTTACAGAAGTTATCAGAAACACTAGTTAGTTTTGCAGGTAGGCATAGAGCAAGGATATGCTCCTGACTGGAAACGTCATTTAGTCCTTAAACTGTTAATTTGTCATTGCTTTGAAAGTTTTGGCTGCTTTGGCTGTTTAGTTGATGCATCTCTGCATTAGATTTGCACTGTAGCAGTAAGTCACAAATTAATAAGAGAAATTCCTATTAAAGGGTATGATAGGTTTCTATGACCTGAAAGCTTAAAAATGTGTTTCTGAAGGGCACCTTAGGACATTACTTTCAAGTGTGATTTGACTATCCAATTTATTCAGCCACTTTTAAAGATTCCAGGTCAAATTAAATTGTTGGAACTGTCCCTTCTGGCCTTGACATGTATAAATGTATAAAATTTCAGTAGATGCTTTAACAAAGTCACATAGGACAAGCTGCACGATGACAGACACAGACTTTGCACACTGTGAGATATCAGCTTCTCCCTGGATGTTTCTGGTGAGAAATACACATTGATGTACAAACAGATACAAAGAATCCCAAGAACTTTTACTTGGTGCCAGCAAGTTTCTACATCTGCTCTGTCACATGAACATAGAATTACTCCTTCCAGGTCCAGAAAGAGTTACACTTCTGTGTACACTGCTGAAGTGTACCAGCACATTTGCATGTGGGTAAGCACTGACTGGATTATAATAATAAAAGGAGATAGGCATCTACCTGGACTATTTAATTGGAATTAAATTTTACCTAGTTATTATCTCTCACCTGATTCCAACTGTGCTTAACTTTTTAATACTTAATAGTTCTCTTGACATCAATTTGGAGTCACTTTAGATCAGAAACAAACCCATTTCCAGTGACAAAGCAGTAAGATTCTTTACACATATTTTATGACATAGCCATATTCAGTGCATGCTTCTTGGCATTCAAGTCTGGATAGCACTTGATTATTCAATTTATTGTTCATGCAAATAGAATCACAGGACTGTAATTTAATGCACCATCTCATTTATTACAGTAGTATTTAAAGCCAAAATGTTCGTATGTGATCTTAGTTTATGGTTTCTTTCAAGTTTTCCATCCCCTCCCTAAAATACAGGAAGGCAGGGGATTGATCTGTAAGCTTAAGGATCCATCATTGTGCAATGATTTAATTTGGAAAGAAAGAAAAAACAAAAGAACCCAGAAAAAAAAAGTGACTCAACAAGTGTCCCTCAGCCTTATCTGGTGATACTTTGAAAAAAACATAGTTGGCTATAATTGAACATGAGTCCCTTTAATTAATTTTGTTACTGTTGTTGCCTTAGGGAAAATAGAGGAAGATTGAGGCAGAAAGTAAAAGTAATTCTTTTCATCTGTTATTGTAAACAAAGATCTGAAGAGGGAATCTGAAAATTAAATATACAATGCTGGCTGGATCTAGAAAGGATGTTTCTAAATTCATCTGACAGGCACAATTTTTCCAGTCAAATTATCTCTGGCCCTTTGGGTGTGCCAAGAAGAAGTTAATTTCTTTTTGTCAGGGTTCTTCCTTTGGAAGACATCTACAGCCAAATTTCCAGCTTTTGTACCATCAACCTTCATTGCCATCCCTTTTTCCTTTCTGGCTTCCTGCTTCCAGTACAGCAGTAAAATTCTTTACCAAAGCCTGAAGACTTAGGATGCCCATGCAGTCTGGGGAAAAGAGAAATGGAATGAATGTCCCCTGGGAAGAGGGGGAAAAATCCAAAACAACAGGTCTCAAACAACAGGTCTCAATTGATATAGATGACAGAATTTATTCTCAGTACAATCTACTACAAGAAGAAAAGTGTTTTTTGTGATGTGTACGATACATAGTGCTGGATTATATTCCTTCTTACTCTCAACTGTCCCAGTTAGTAGCTGGGTTTTGCAGCTTGAGGGCTGCTCACCCCTTCTTCTTGTCTGTGTTTTTGATGTGGACACAATTTCCTACCAAAGCATTCCTTACCATTTGGGAGATGAGACAGGGAGATATTTGTAAGCAGTGTGCAGCTGTAATACTGCTGCTTTGGAAAACAGCTGTGCATAGGCTACAGACAAAAGAGAAAGATGGGGGGGAAAAACCCCTCAAAACTTACAACCACTTCACTCAGAGGTGAACTGGGCTTGGTAAAAAAGGAGTTAAGGGCATTGGAATCTTTCAAAGTCCTCTGGAGCTCTCAAATAGACCTGTCCCCCCCAGGAACTTCTGGTTGTGCCAGCTCCAGTTCTTGGATGGACCCCCACAACACACCAGCATGAAGCCTTATTTATGGGGTATTTCAGATGTTGATCCTACAGCTTGTGTTCATTAGGCATTTGCATATATTTCTTTCTATGAACTGACCAAGGAAAATCAGTTACTGTAAGGTAATAACTTGTGTCCTTGTACAGAGGAAGAATTAGGTTGGCAGTTGTTCATATTTTCGTATTTTACCCATTTATGTATCATGGGAAGTCATTTAAGCCTTTCAGTATGGGGAAAAAATTGATATAGATCAAGGAGAAAGCTAATTTTCCAATTTTGGGTTCATTTTTCTGTTATAGGTGTGACTATAGAGAAGGAAATTTAATATTCAGCAGATTTAATGCAGTCTTGCAGAAATGTTTTCTTTCTTGCTTTTGAAATACAGAGTTAGAAAAGGGAAAGTAAAGGAGAAATAAAGGAAAAAAATCTTCCCAAAGTTATGGGGTTTAATTTTCTATCAGTATGTGTTCCTCATGAGCCCTCATTTGGCCTTGGCAAAGTCTGTGAATTTTATGGCTGAGTTTCCAGCTATTGCTATTTCAAAATGTTGTTGGGTAATTCCATGTTATGATTTACTGCACCCCAAGATGGACAGAGTAAATTTACTCTTCATACATTTCTTTCCAGAAAAACACATTAACTGGATGACTGGTAGAAATGATAGATGTGTTCTGTCCCTGTTTTGTTTCAGGACTTCAGTCTGAAGATCACGAAGTTAAAGAAAAGTATTTTCTTTGGTGCCAGTCACTTTTTTTTTTTTTAGTGGGCTTCATGTTATGTCTATTTTCTTTTTGATTATCTATTGTTTCAATAAAAGTTAATTTTAAAATTAAAGATAGGTTTGTTCTGAAAAAACACATACCACAGTTCTTCTATACTCAAGATGTGGTCACTATAGAACTATTAATTTAGGCCACAACTTTTTTTTTCTGTAATTCTCTTGCTTGCGTATACCAAAAACAGGTCTACTAAATTTCTCCCTGCTGCATACAAGTTAAAATATTATCTTTTTTTCTTCTGTAGTAACTCAGACAACTAAAGGGAAAGATCTTAAAATAACCTAGGAGATGCTATTTTTTTTCTCTTACCTTTTTGATTGTTTATTCTTCTGACTGAATGGTGGAATCTCTGTTATTTTAAATAATCTAATCATCTCTTATTCCTTTAGGTAATTCCTTTCAAATTAATATTTTCCCAAAACTTTTGGTTACTATACATGCATGACATATATCTAGAGAGAGAGATAGAGACAGAGAAAAAAAATCCAACCAACAAAAAGATAACAAAAAACCCACCAAAACCATTCAACACATTCACATTTCAGCAATTTCACTTGGGTGCCAAATTTTTACTGAGTGGGAATTTTAAGCTTCTGTCACTTAAGGTTTCTCTGGTTCAACATCTCTCTGTGGTGTCAAAGCAGTTTAATATCCCCACAGAAATTTCCAGCTTCCCACAGTAAGACACATGTAACCTCCTAGAGTAGCTTACACTGTATTTATTTACAGTCATACACACTGCTAAGCGACTGCCCCTTGGAGATGCCACAAGTCTTTTGCTTCATTTCAACACTTCATGGCTTTACCGTCACTTTCAACACACAAGTTTGGAGTGTACTTATCTGAGGTGGCTGTGAGTGGAAGTTGTTAGAGGATATGTCTAGTCTATACTGTGCTGAAAAAAGGCAAGCTGTCTGATCCGGAACCTCAGTATCTTACGTGCCTGTAACAGGCTTGGCAACCCGTTTGTCTGAAATACTCCACCCAATTAGCAGGTGTTGATCCAATTCGGAAAGGAGGGGTGTAATCTGATTTCTCCAGGAGACAGGTGATTACTCCACCCAGATGGACGAGATAGATGGGAGAGACTCCTTAGATCTAGGCTGTGGTTGCAACTTAAATTGCTACTGGGCTTGGTACGACTGCCTGAGCTGAAACCCAACATTAGCATTCATTTCTTTGCTAATAAAGCTGTGCTCATATTGTGGGGCAAGTTTACTCTATAGAACAAAAGACATTTTTAAAAGTTATGGTCAGAAAAGAACTGGCTTCTGCTTGACCTCAAAGCTTCCCAATATTTTGAGTTATTTGTAAAATACTCTTCTGTTCCTTAAATAAATTTATTCTGTACTGTAGGAAGTGCATACTGCTGGAAAACATAGCAATTCAAAATAAAGGAAGCTTGCTAGAACTCATGGAAAAGTTTCATGTATAGCAGCCATCCTATGCCTGCAAAACCCAAAAAGCCACTTATTTGCTGGACTGCATCCACAGAAGACTTTGGTTTGTCTTGTTAACTGTGCATTAACCAGATGTAAAAAAAAAAATGACATAGTCATTAAATCAGGTATTTTGTGCTGAAGCCTTTTCTTGGCATCCCTCTAGCTTTTCACAGGTCTGGAAAATTTATTATATGTATCTTCTGAACAAAAATTTCAGGGCTTGATACATCATGTAGTTTGAACATACTGAATGCAGAAAAAGTTGTAAAAATTTTACTTCCTAAGATCACTGGGTCAAATGGTTAGTGCTAATGACAGAGGTTTAGAGGTCTGATGTGTCAAGGGAGGCATCTACAAAGCATGGCTTCTAATGACTTCTTTTAATGGCTTCTGGATTAAGATTGTTTTCGGGATGGACCCTAGGGAATGTCCCACCCAGCTCAGCTACCTCCATGCTTAGCCTTACTGGTAAACCCTAGGCCAAATTACCAAATACCAGTGGTGACCCAGATTTGCAGGTGGGTAGGCAGAGAAGCAGGGAGACATTTTGTGTTTTGCCCTCACTAGCACAAAGGCAGAACCAGAGAAGCTTTCCATCTGCTGTGCAAGTGTGCTGACAGTACAACTGCTTGCTAATATGGCTTGCAGTTTTGTGGTTTGAAGGAATCAGGATATATCTGCCTTTTTTTTTTTTCTGTTTTTTTTTAATAATTTGCTTTCTTCACTTCTTCTTTCTTGTCTTGATGCTTTAATGGTTTAAATGCATGCAGACATCCTGCAACTTGAGTAAATTATACACTTTAAATATTCTCAAGAACTCTTGTCATATCAAAAAATCAGACAGATAACAGGCATAACTTACTTGGAGAGATAACTTACTTGGAAGCACAGTATGTATCTGTACACAGTATACATCTGAACTACACAGCCAAAAATGTCTTATCAGTCCTCATCAGTCTGAAGTTTCTCAGGGCATATCTTGTCAGCAGAGGAGAATTTAGGTATGAAAGTAATCAATGGTTCCTGTGCAATGCTGGCAGTGGTTGCCATGCCAAAGAGTAGAGTCATTTATGATTATCTCCAAAGGGGTCAGATCCCCAAAACCACAATACTATAAAAAATCCTGTAGATCACAGCCCTGCATAAGGGCCACTGGATCCAGGGATATGTCAGCTTTGAAAAATTAAGTGTTGTCTTGGTTTGTATTGGATTTCTCTGTGTGTGTGTGTGCATGTGTGAGGAAATGCACACTGCTTGTAAGGGTTTGAAAAATGGGGGATGTAACTATGCAGAAGTAAGTTAATAGACACCCCTTTCTGTAACACAGACCCCAATATTTCAGCTGCTCAACTTGCTTCACTCAGCACTGCAGACTAGCTTTTTCAGAGGGTGGGACTGTAAAACATTGATCCTGCTAACTGCAAGGAACAATAATGACAAAAAGGGGATGTAAATGATGGCACTGATCCCAGCTGCAAGTCCTGCTACACAGTCATAAATCACAGTTTGCAAAGGTTTTCATGCCAGCTGTCCTCCCCCACTCTGAAATCATGCACCTGCCTATACAGGTTCAGCTGGAAGGTTATCTCATGGAGTACAGGTGCCAGGCAGGATTTCCCCACCCATTAGGGCCTGCACACAGCTCCCAGTACTTGGGGACTTTCCTGTTCCTGCCAGCACTACCACAATAACTTTGCAGCACTGTTGCCAACCAGCTTACTCCAATAAAATAAAATTTTAAAAGACCATTTCATTTTAACAGGACTCAAATAATTTGCTTTGTTCATTGCCTGTTTAAGCCAACTGTGCACTTGGACCAGTATTTTTCCAAATGTTACTGTAATAAAAAAAGGGACACAGCAATAATTTTAAAATAATGTTACTGCATTTTACAAAATCTTGCACCCAAACAAGAGGAGCTGTGAAAGCACACATGATGCAGAGCTCACCCTGAAGAGGCCTCCTCACCCATGCTTACTGACATGTTGAAGTCTTTCCCAGGTCTAGCTGAGAATCCATCATCTGTGTGCATGGTAATCACACGTATATTTATTGCACTAACACTTCAGAAATATTTTCCTTGAAACAATGCTGCTCCATGCTGAAAAAGATATCTGCCAGTACCGACTGAAGTGATGGCAGTCAGCAGTAGCCCACCAGCAAAAGAGAGAAGTTAAAAAGCTCCCTGATAAATCCAGAACATGTTTCAGCAGTGTGATAAATTTGAATGACAGCAGTAATATCAGGGATTACTTATTCTCCATGGATATCCCTGACCTCATCACTTGAAAATTCAACTAATGGGACAGAAGAAGGAAGAAAAAAGTAAACACAATAATTAACCTCATGCACGGGACTTTGTATGAAAGCTGTCCATCCATTTTGATTTAAGACAAAACACGTATTTATTTTGCTTGTCCAGCTGTTAGATGATAGTTCTAAATCCTCTTGTCCATCCAGTTCAGACAAAATCTTATGATATTTTAATCACTTTGCTATGTGGGAAGACTGATATAAAGGAAGAATGTATTACTGGGTCTGATGCTTATCTGGATTAAATCAGCAGAAAACTGTTGAAGCTAATGATACTGTAAAGGATCATTTAGCCTTTTACTTATTGCCCTGCCTAATCTGGCCATTTGCATTTGCTGCAATATCTGAGAAGCAGTATGTACATCACTACCGGTTTAAAAAAAATTAAACCATTTTCTTAAAATAAGGAGAAAAATCTGGATATTAGTTAGTCACTGGGACTTACCCTTCAACTTAAAAAGATATCATTAAAAACTCTTTGCTGCATTAGTAATCCAGATCGAAGGACGTAACTTCCAGGCTTCTGGACAAGAGATAATTACTGGAAACTCATAAAACCCACCTAAATTCTGTTTTAATTTTCATACACGGAACAGATGTTTTGACAGATGGATGGACTTTATTTTTGTAACTGTCCGGGAAAAGTCTGCATAACACAGCCTAATCAGTGTTACATATCTTTACTGTTTGTTTTTCAATCTTTCTGCATTTGGCTCTTATTCTTTTAGTTGCAGACATTTTCTTTGTAATTTATTTTTTCGGGCTAATCTCTCTCTGCATAAACCCTTCTATCAACTCAATATATAAATATCAGAAAACTCCTAAAAAATAAATCTGCATGTTTGGTTTGTAAGTCAGATACATTGATCTTCATATAGTGGGTGCCTTCTTTTTCTAGGAAAACCTAATTAACACTTTATCTCCTCTTCAAGACAGGCCCTCTGCCCTTACAGCTGCTATGGAATTTGGGATTAAAATTTTGAGTTCTCATACCTGTCCAGACGCACTGGACCTCTTAGGCTTTAATTCACACTCTGAATGTAATTTACAGTCTAATAATTCCTTAACTTGTTTTACAAGTAGGACTTTAGCACAGGAGAATTTGCAGCTGAGGTAGCACTGTGGCTGCGTTACCATAGCATGATGCAAACTCTTTTAGCCACTATCATTACAATAAAACATGAGCGTGGAACTGGGGATCTGAACCCCACAACTTCCTCAGTCTAGTTTAGAGGAAGAGTAAAAAGGTTTATGGTACCTGAAGTTCAATTCTTTTTCTCACTCAGGAATGCCCAGTGAACTTCTGGGGCACGCTCCTTCAGGTGGCCAAACGTACCTTTAACTCCCAGATGCAAAGCAGCATGGCTTCAGTTGGATACCCTGGTGCACTTACACACCAAACTAAGCCCAGGAAATGTGTGGGAGCTGCTTGGGCTTTGGTGAAGGTTATGGTCCACACTCCTTCAAAGAAAGAAACAAACTGGATTGTGCCTGAGGTTTGTGGTGACTGCTTCAGCTACTGCACGTCATCATTTCTTTGGCCATCCTTTGTAGGTTGCTGGCAATCATGCTGTCACAACTGTTTGCAGACACAGACCCAGCAGTCATATACATAAAAATGCAGCTGTCTGAAGAAGTTCTCTGTGTCAGAAAAGAGAGAGGAAGACCTTGGAGGCTGTGCTAGAAGGTCTCAGATGTGTTGTAGGGATTTAGTTTCTTGGATTTTAAGATAGCAGCACTTCTGTACAAGGCCAAAGGCAGAACCTGCAGCTCTTGTGGAAACCTTAGAGCATTTATTGAAATATAAATGAAGATTAATCCTCTCCAGGGGTAGGTAGATAAATGAATGGGTATTTTTGAGGACTGCAGTAACTCCCACATGATGTACCTAATTTTCCCTTTGAATATCTACTTCAAACATTCTATGCCATCTGCAAGCACTCGTGTTCTCTGCTCTATGTATGTATATATAAACTCAAGCTTTAGGGCATAAACCAGTGTTTAGCTTCATATAGACAAGAAAGGTTTCCTAATATTAAGCTACTCACTATAATGAACAAGATTATTGGGAGCAAGAATTTATAATGATTCACTGTGATGATCCCAGTGCTCCTCTTCTCTAACATTTATTTTCATAACCCATCTAAGTAATAGTTTCCTGCCTACAGAGGGCTTTGCAAACCTTGCATTCATTTTCATTTTCATTATTAGGCTAAAAGTATTTAAACCCCCACAACACCCTGCTCTTGGGTTTGAAAAAAACTTATTTCCACATGGAAAATAATTTTTTTAAGTCTGGTTTTCTTTCTTCATCTGTTGTACTTGACAAAGAACAATATCCAAAGGGTATGGATATGTCCAGAATATATTCCCTTTGAACATCATCCCTGTCTTGGGGAAAATAAAAATGGATACAAAAGCACTGATTGGCTGGACTTATACGCAGGCACTGTGTTGAACCTCCCTGAGAATTTGTTCCTCTCAGCTTCTGCCTCTGGGTTACCTCCTCTTCCTCTGGTGGATGCTTTCTCCTGTCTGCTGTATTTTGTGAGACACTACATGCCTTTTGTTGTCTTTGTCTGCCTTCCAGTGCCTTGGACTCTGCAGTCATGCAGTGAAATGCCTTGTCCTGCTGGCACAGACCTCCACACCAACAATACAGTGCTAGCCTGGCAGGGGTCTGGCAGGGGGAGACACTGATGCCAAGTGGGGCAAGCCCAGCTGGAGACACCCAAGTCATTCCAGGCCTCCAGCCAAGGGGGCTGGGGAGCTGCTTTGTAGTTGAGTTGACGTAGCCACCGGTGTGGGGACCAGCAGAGCTGCCTGCCAGGTTTCACAAGCAATGGGGCCTGAATGCCACTAAAGCAGTTGTCCTGTGAGAGCAGGATTGGGGAAATGGGAGTCAATCACCCAGGTCTCACATGGTGGCAGACCTAAATTGCATTCTGTGCACGCACACCTTCTCTGATACTTTCTTTGTCATACCCATGTGCTGAGATTTAGAGTCTCTGCAAATCATTCAAAGCTGTTAAAGTTGGTTTATTGCAGGTTTGTTGGAAGCTTTTTTGTCCCAGAGTCATGTAAACCAGGAAAACCCAATATTCACCAGAGCAAACTCTGCTAAGTTCAGAATATCAAAGGACCAGGTATGACATTTCCACACATAATGGTGTACCTGTGCAGCTGTGCTTGAGCACAGTTAGACAAAGGAAGGAGTCTGAGATGGAAATCAATGTGCCTGTTGCTATTGTTCCAGGGAGAATAGCACCGTCTCCCAGGCAGGGCAGAAACTTCACTTTGAACTTCCTGAGTTGACAAGGGCTTAAATCAGAACTGTAGCTTTACTTTGATGTCATTTATTGTAGTTTAATACCCCTCTTTATTTATTTTTTTACTACCATGTAAAATATATAAAGAAACCTAATCTGGTAGAGAGGTGTATGAGAATTTACTGAATAGACCTTAATGGTTCCTTTATGCAGCTATAAAACAGAGGGGAGCTATAAGAGCAGTCTGAACTGGACTAGGAACTTTAAATGTTGTATAAATTTATTCATCATAGTCAAAGGTTTATTGCTGTAGGTATTTACCTTCCCCATTGTTTAACTAGGTTGTGTATTTCTCAGACATCCAAAGTAAAAAACACCCTGTGCGAATAATTAGGAGAGCTTGAAAAGAAGGATGAATAAGCTAGATCTGCTTTTGGAAATACATTGTGAATTTGAAGTCACTTGACTGATATTTACTCATTTACACTAATATCAATCCTGAACACTGGATGTTCAAACATGGCTATGATAGGGTTAACCCCCCTTCTCCCACAGGCTGATCTGGAATAATTCAGTGAAGGTAGTGATAGAACTTTTCTTAATTTCATCTGCAGAAATCAAAGAAGACTGCTGCCCCTAATCTGAGTGGGGTTTTTCCATCCCACCTTTACAGCATTAGCTATCTAATACCTTTTGCTGTGCGTTACAGATAAGCTGAACGGCCTCAGTGGGTTGGAGGATGGTGTTAATAACACCAAAGCTGTGTGTTCAGTCCCCTTGTGGGCCATTCACTGAGGAGCTGGACTTGATGATCCTTGTGGGTCCCTTCCAACTCAGAATACTCTGTGATTATGTGATTCTGAGTGCATATGCAGTCACAGGTGGTGCGTTGCTGTAAATCAGAATAATTCCTCTGAAATCAGCACAATTTATTCACACTGGCTGTAGGTCCAGCCCATCTACTCACAGCATTTTGTCTGTGGCCACCAGCCTCTAACACTTCATGTTCTTCAGGTAGGTAATTTTAACAGCTTTAGTAAATGGTAGTAGTAGACATAAAGACATTTTCAAAATCATGATACATTAAACCTGACAAGGCAAAGCACTGTCCTAGAGAAACAGTGTTGTGTTTATATCAGGCCAGATACAACTCTTAAGTGAGAAATTCCTGATATATTTAATAATGCACACACATCATTGCTCAGTTTTAAATTATATGGAGTCAAAGTCAGGTGCTCCATCTGAAACACAGAATGTCAGAATTCAAGAAAGGATCTATTTCAATTTTGTTAATGTTACATGAATTTGGGGTATTTGCCCATTTTACTCTTGTAATCATTGAATTTTTAATACACTTTCCTGGGTTTTCCATATTTCTTTTACTTAAAGCAGCAGAGAAAAACAGCATTAATAACAATATGGAAACATATTTTTTTATGATTTATGCCCAGTATTTGCTTAGTACTCTACCATATGACAGTGGAAAGCAGTATGTGGATAAACATAAATATAATAAATGTATGCTCATGCTTATGCTTGTGTGTGGGAAGAATAAGAATGGACCAGAAATTTTGTGTGTTTTCATTAAGAAAGGTCAGAATGGAAAGAATTAAGAGTAACATCGATCTCCATTTCTTTCAATTTCCTGTTGGATTACCTTAACTATCTCTATGTTTTCTCTTCCATCTCTGTTGAAAAGATAACAGCAGTAAGCCAGGGCTGCAGTAAGATCCTGGATGATTTTCTCTGGGTGCCCTTTTTAATACATTGCCATTATCTGTTATGCAAATATACAATACAATTTTAAGAGCAATGTCATTCCAGCACAGTCCTTTGTGTGAGGCAGGGAATCAGTGTTTCATCTGTGTAAGTTCATTGCTTTTCCCTGTGGAGGCCTAAGGCATGCCTCAAACTGCACATGCATTTTCCTGGCAGTGCCTGTATTTTGTGTTTGGGAGTGTCTGGTTTAATTAGCAAGTGAGTTACAGAGAGGGAAGATGCCAGTCAAAGAGATTCCTGTGGGTGCAGTAGCTCAGGTGGTGCTTCCATGGGCCCTCATCTACTTGGAAAGGTAGAGTTGAGCAGTGTACCAAAAAAGTCATCAAAATACACAGAGAAAAAATTTCCTCATCTTAAACACAGACGTTACTGGAAATACTTAATTTCATTGTTCTTGTTTTCCTTCTGTCTGAAGTCCATTTTTTTCAATTGTGTCAGTAGACTGACTCGCAGGCATTGACGTATTTCCTTTCTATGTTAGACCTGACTGAAATAAAAATATTAAACAAATGGAAAAAGTTGTCGTCTTCACTATCCATTTTAATAACATTAGGCATTAATAATGACAGTTTTGTTAACAGGTAACACATAATGTTTGTACTAGGGACTGTTAGTGTTGCTATTAAGCTTTTATTTGCTGAGAACTAAAATAACTCATGATGGATAATTTACTTAGGAAGAAAATATAAAGTCCAATCTTGCAAAACTTGTATTCTAGGGGTTGTAAATGATTGTACAGAAGTTTAACGTGTATTCATATGTGTAAAACTGGCCCGTAGATACAGGCAGTGGGGGAGAGGCAGCATTCATATGATTGTTAAAAATGCTCTATCAATGACTTGGTTTTCATCAACTCCTTCCATCTGGCCCATTTTTCTTCTAATTGTTACTTAATTGAATACAAGCAAACAGTTGGTCCATTTTTCTTCATTATTTCATTCTGACACATTTCTATAAATGGGTTTTGTCTTACAAACACAGCAATAGCATAAATTACAAAGATGAAGAATGTCTGAAACAAAAACTAGGATTTTTTTTCTGTAATCTTTTCTTCGGGGTTGGATGCTTTATTAAATAGCAACTAAAGATATTTAAATGAGAAATTAAATCAGGCCATTTATTAAATGCTTAGCAGTAAACAATCTTATGAACAGCGTGAAATGATCACACTTTACAAATCTGTTCATTCAGCCGTATATATCTCTAACACGGAAGAGCTACCATTAGTCAGAATCACTGAATTAACTCTATGAATAATCTTTTCTTCTCCTTTTCTTTGCAGAGAGAATGTGCTAATTTCATCAAGGTGCTTAAGGCTTACAACCAAACCCACCTGTACGCTTGTGGAACAGGGGCTTTTCATCCAGTCTGCACCTATATTGAAGTTGGAAGCCATCCTGAGGTAAGCTATCTTGAAACAATATTTTTGTTTTTCCTCTTTTTAATCTTTATTGGTTTGTAGCCATGATCTCTTCCTGCCAAAATGCATTCTCACTAGTTTCTGTGGCTTGGGGAGCAGATCTGGTAAGACCTGCTCCTGAATCAGGTGCTGACGTGCTGATTGATAAATCACAGCAGTATCTCTAACTTTTCTGCCCTGCACAGCATCTCTTCTCCCAGGGGCTTAAATAAGTATAAGTAGGCCCATTCTACCTGGCTCATGAAGTTAAAAGGCACTAGTGTTTTGTTATTGAGACAAATACCAGGTATAAGAGGGGTGGTTCAGCCACTGTGTCTATTCTGAGCCCAACACTGTCTTTAGTTTCCTCCCAGTCAGTACAGTCTGACACCACCTCAGCTTTCTCCCAGCTGAGAATTAAAATAGTGTCACACCTTCATAAATCCCCCTTCTCAGGTTTGTCCTAACATACTGGCAGTTTTTCATATGTCACCTGGGTTTGGTGTCCTTAGTTTTTTGTGAAAAATAAATCACTCTCTTTTCACCCATTTCTTTAATCTCTTGCTGATTTTTGCTTAGTATTGCAGAATTCTTGCAGCAGCTCTTGTACCATTTTCTCAGTGATCGTCATGACTAAGTAGATAAACAGGATCTTCCCTGGTAAAAAGCAGATTCACTCAAAGGAAATAATGGGACTAGGCTGGTTTTCCTGGCTGAAGATTTGACAAGAATGTCTCTGTGCTGCCCTTCAATACTTTTTCTCTCCAAAGCAGCCTATCTCTTATTTTTCTGTTCAGTATGTAATATGAATTAGTCCCCTTACTGTGTTTTCTGTCTGGCTTACATGAGTATTGCTCAATGGACTGTTTCAGTTTAGCAGTCAGACTCCTGATGTGCTTTCAGCATTTATGGATATGTTTTACTAGTGAATCCATAATTGTGTTACTTGTAGCTTCTGTGATCTTAAAAAAAACAGCTCTTTCAAGTTACCTTATGCTTTTACAATTCAGGTTTGCAGATTTCCTTGAAAATAAAGACATCATTGTTGAATGAATGATGACTATTCCTTCTCTAATAGAAAAATTAACAGAGCCTTTGAGTGTTGACTTCATAGTCTGGGAACTATTGTTCCCTATGAAAATGTCTTTTGATATTTGAAACATAAATCTTTAACATGTCCTAAGAACAAGGTTTTGAAGGGATAAGGGAGCTGCAGAGCAGAAAGGGTTTTGTTCATATTCTTTAATGCTTTATTACAATGCATTCTTGGCAATTAGTGATTGTCTCTTGACCACACACAGTATGTCATTGCTTACTGCATTAAACAGATTCTCTGCTTCCTGAGATTCGTTTGGGAATTGGTAGACATATTAATTAACTCTAGTTCCGTAAGATGTGTGTCAATCAATCCTTGGCTATCTGCCAAGGGAATCTATCTGCACAGAGATAGCTCGTATGAGGTCATTTACTTCTACATTTGGCTGTTTTATTGCTGTACCATAAAAGTAACACACACTTTATCAAGGATTTATAGAAAGGATGATCAGAGATGAGAGGCCAGATCTAACCTTGGTTTAACTTTCTGGGTTTTAAAGTCTTGAATCAGTCATGTGTTTGGCCGTGGACTGAAAGAGGAGTCGTGTTTTAGCTTCTTTTTAGGAGTCCCTAACTATAAAAAAAAAAAAAAGAAAAAAAAAAAAATAAAAATTTTCAATGGGGGGCATTTTTTGTTTTTTTTTTTTTTTTTTTTTTTTTTCATTTTTAAAGTTTTTTTCATCTATGCCGCAAATTTGTAAGTCTCCTTTAGCCTGAATCATTCTCATGACCCTTGGTTTCATCTTCGCAAATGAGGGAAATCAGGGGTGTGTTTATCTGAATTGCTTCGGACACCATTGGCTTTTGTTTTCTTTTTCATACTTAAAATATGAGTGAAATCATCTTCACCCACCCTTCCGGTGGCACAAGTTTCTGTGTCCTCTGAATAGTTGTGCAGGAGGGTTTACTGCTTTCTCAGGTCAGGTCTGCCCACGTGCAGAGAAAGTGAGGCGGGCAGGGTGCTGTGTACCCACTTCTTCTTGGGTACAGATCTTTGACAGATTTAACAGTCAGCCTCGGTTCTGTCCCTTGAAAGGGTGAAAATCAGATGAAGAAATTAATTTATTAGATCTGCATTGAAAAATAATCTGTCCTTTCTCTCAGCTAGAGCCTTCTCCTTCCTCTCCCATACTACCTAGCCAGGAATTTCAAACGTGCTTCTTCTGTGGGAGATGAGGAAGAGGAGGGTGCTTGATTGACAGCAGCTATTAGAGACACCTTGAAGGAGGGGGATACAATCTTAACCCCTGCACCCCTGCACACTGCATCTGTGAGAGCCAGATGGTTTATGTTCTCATGTCAGACAGCAGCACTGGACGTGTCAAAGGGCCACTGCTTCCGTATCATGTAGAGTTTATACCTCCCTAGCATACTAAAGAAGGTAATAGTATCAGCAGAGACAAGCAGTTGATTATGAGTTAAAAATTGCTACCTAAAATACTTCCTGAAGATTTCTTTTCTGCCACAGCACTTGTGGAAAATTAACTGGTTTCACCATCTGCTTATTTATTTTTCAAGCACTTAAAAAGGTAAATGTGAACTGATTAGGGGAATAGTCAGGGAATGTACCTACTCTCTAGCATGACTGCTTGTTTATCTGAGCTCTGAATGTAACCCACCTGCCTGAATCCAAAGAAGAGGAAATCAGTGTGTGCCAAACTGGAGAGGGTGGAGAAGTGAAATTTAAAGAAAAGTGTGGCAAGTGATAGAGGAGACTCTGGAAGCAATTGGAGTAGGCTGCAGGAGTCTGGAACATGGTACAATTTTTATGACTGGAGAAAGGAAATAAATTACTTTGTGTGACAGTCATAAAGTAATGGGAATATGAATTGTTATATCTGTTGAATATGTCTTTGATATGACGCAGTGTATCATAGCCCCATTCCATACCTGAAGAAAATAATTTCTGGTGATGGAACTAGACAGGTTTAATTGAGTCTGATGAAGTACAGTATCAGAAGTAATAATAAAAAGCTAAAAGGATATGAACGGCATGCTGTGCATCTGATTAAAAATGATGTGCACAAATGTATACAACCTAATATGTTGCGAATTACACCGCAGTCTGAGGAGTAAAGCAGACTAATCTTCGCTTAAATCCATTCCAGATGTGTAAGCTGAATAACCACAGTATTTAGAGGGAAGAATAAAGTTAATGTTTCGATAGGCTTTAAGCACGTAAGCCATGAGGAAGCAGGAAAGAACATATTTAGAGACAACACAGTGTGTGGATATGCAGAAAATACCTGAGGGCAGCCAAATGTAAAGCTTGATATCATCCATTTTATGTGCATGAGTTTAGGGGAGATGACCTAACACAGACACCTACACAAACTTCAGGGATCTGGGGTTAGGCAATATGTGGCATTCTGTCCTTATAATACAATATAATACAAGAAACCAATTACCAGACAAAGCAAGAAAGTGATTAGTAAAGCTGTGTTTTGCACCCACTGACTTCTGAGGAAACAGGGCTGGATGTGTAGGAGTGTTGTACTTAACGGTTGCAAAATTAAACAAGTCAGATCCTTGCTGGAAACGAACAAATCCAACTGCAGGGAGACACAGAGGTGCATTAAACCCCCTAGAAAATCACAACAGGATGCAGAATGCACCTGCCTATGCATGCCTGAGCAGGGGGAAGGAGCCCTGCTCCCTTTCCCCGGGGCTCCCTTTGGGGTAGTTTGAGTGAACCAGCAGGGAACAGTCCTGTTTCAGTAAGAACAGGATTTTCCATTTTACTTAACCCTTACACACAGGTGGAGGTGTACAGAATGCCCTATAGTTCTTTTTTTTTTTTTTTTTTTTTTACAGGCATTGCAAGAGCTTTACAAAATTGTTTGCCAGATCCTCAGCAGGAATACATTAGGGTTTCTTCAGCAGAGGTAAATTACTAGGTGCTGTCTGAAGAACTGAACCAGCTTCTTTTATTGTCTCCTAATTCCAAATTTCTTGTCATTGTCCAGCAGATTAAAACTCATTTTTAACTGCATGAACTTAAAAGATCTGGGATTACTTTACTTGCAGGTTATTTCTCAATCAATAAAGAAGGTTTAAATTCAGTTTAGATTTATGATGTACATAAAACATTAAGTTATTGCATATGAAGTTATATAATGCTACCACCTGTAACATATTTACTTTTTCCGGACTCTGTGTATTTTAAAAATCTTTGGTTCAGCTCATAAAATTTTGCTGAAATATACTTTCCACTCTTTTTTATCCCTTCTTTTCTTCATATTAGAAAGAGGTCCAGAGTGCATTTCCTAAGTAATGGACATCCTGTTCTGACACATTTTTGCATCTATCAGTTTGTCTCTCTCTGTATATATTGTATATATATAGTGATGGAAGAGCATTTTTTTTCCTGAAAGAATGGCTTTGAAGAAACACACTAATTGAAGGATCAATGCTACTGCTGGTGCTAAACATGGTGTGCTTATCTAATGTAAAAAATCAGGATGAAATATTGATTTCAGTAGTAGTAGATGTGGCAAAAATAAGCCTAATTTCATTGAAGACAGCAGACCTGTGTCAGTTTACATCAGTCAAGATTCTGAGCTGTGGTTTTTGAGTGAAACATTAGAGCAAATGGTTTTTTAAGTTAAAAATCACCTGAGGTTAGTTTTCTTTCCATCGAATTAACTATACCTTTATGTGGTATTTATATGCTGATATAGAGAAAGTATGAAGGAAAAGGGTACTGTTAAAAGATTATTCTCATTTGAGTTTGAGCTGTTATGTGTGACATACTCATTCTAAGCATCACTGTAATTACAGAGAAATGCCATTAAAAGATGATCTGGTTTACAGAGTACAATAGCCTTCTTTAGTTCACAGGTGCCTTAACCTTTCAAACTTCCAGATATCCTGTTACTATAGTACAGGAAAACAGAACTGAAGAGACAGAAGGCACAGTGTTTTAGAGCACTTCTTTCCAGTGTATGAGTAGTTTTATCATGGAGAAAAAAAAACAACCATCTCTTAGATCTTCAAAGACTTAACGTACTTCACCTTGTGTCATAAAAAGCTGAAAAGTGATTTCTGCCATACAGGGAGATCCCAGGCACTAGAACATTTTGCTTGTACTGATGTTCTTGTCTGTGGAGTATGGCAGGTAATCAGTGCTAGACACACATCTGTCCAGGCACCTCACAGGATCAGTGGCCAAAATCACAAAACAAAGGGGCTGGATTCCTCGGGAGGTGATGAGACTGTAAACCATCACTTCTGCTGCTCCACATGATATCAATTTCCAGTCCCTTAGGCTACCCTGTGTAAAAGTGCTTCACACAAAATCAGGCTCTTCACACATGTACAGTTTACCTCAACTTGTTAAAAAATAATAAATCTTGTCATAGCTATCGCCCTACTAGCATATTTTAAGTATATAGTTTTATATACAGTTATATGTAGCTATATATAGCATATATAATTTTTTTTCTGAGCCATAATTCATTATGGCATTGTTTGGGAAGAGATGTGATATGTTAACTTTTCAATGACCACATTTAACATTTACAATAGGAGTAGAGGGAAAGGGCAGAGAATATGACAGTCTTTTCTCATATGACAATCTAAGTGAATCATTTGTTCTGGTAAGGTCTGAAAAATATTTCAGTAAGGAAACCAGGATGTGTTGCTGGAAGCTCTGTGTGTTTTTAAGCACCATCATGCAGAAGTACACATTTCTTACAGGCTGAGTGCTACATCCCTGAATGGCACCTCTTGTTACATTGCATTATCATGTGATAAAGTTACAGAAGTAGAAGGTCACCATAAAGAAGTAACTTGATTCCCATTTAAAAGACTTTTTGAAAAACTCCATAAACCCCTTTGTAAACAAATATTAATCAGGTTCATGGTTAAATGCTATTATTTATGAAGGCCTGTCTTCGAATACACTGCAGATCTCCTTTGACTTTAGCTGTATTTTGAACACTTGCTTTGCTAAAAGAGAAGTTAAACCAGGGAAACTCAGATTTTTCAAAACTTCATCCTGTCATCCCCAAGCAAAATATATTTCCAATAAACATTTATTTCCAGAGCCGATGCTTTAAAGTAGGACTATTAGGCTTTATGCATTAATTTAGCTGTCGGAATAGTTTAATTTATGAAATAAACTTCTCTCAACTGAATAGCACACATGGCAGCAATGGCTGACATCTTTATCATCCCTCACTGGTGGAAAAGTCTACGCAGCAGCAGTGGATGTTTCATCCTCAGCAAAGTGGAACACTAAAACCAAAAAAGTTTGAATTTTTTTTTCCCTCCCATTTATCTTATTTAATCAATATAAGAATCTATTTCCTAATAAAAATGATGATGCATACTAAACTGTTAATGCTAAAAACACAATGTAAGTATGATAAATTAAATATGTAGCCACTGGTTTTTATCCTGGTATATTCAATTAAGGAGGATGTGCCTTTTTGACAGCTGAATGCTTGACAACTAGCTGATCCATTTGACCTTCCATTTAACTATTTAAAGGTGTATTTGTATGAATACGGATATTCCAAATCATAAGTATGCAAAGGATGTGGCTCAGTATCTTAAAATTCCGATGTGGTACAAATACCATTTTTGGAAGTAAAGTATTTAGCAAAGGGGTCATGCTTTAATCACTGACAGGAAATATGAACATTGTAGGTTTTCAGCTGTCATTTAATGCATCCAGTCCTGCCCTTGCATATTTCATAATTGCACCTTAGTAATTTGGAATATATTTATGTCTAAAGTGACAAAGTCAGTAATTATGTCTGTGGCTCACTCTGAGATTTACAGGTTGAACATTTATATGCAGGAAATGAAATCAAGTTTTAAAGTAACACAAGTGAGAACCGTGTGGTGGCTATTTTATTTCTTCACCTTTATTCCTCAGACTACATGGCTGAGGGTAAAATGGAAGCACAGTTCTTTAGTAAGTCATACTGAGAAGAAGTATAAGATATGATGAGAAACAGAACAAAGACATGTAATTTACAACTGCAAGGACCATTTGTTGCACAGCAGAAACCACTAATGAAACTCTAATCACTATTCAAGTCTGATCATTTCAGCTATTCAGCAACTTACTTCTGTTTAGGACTTGATAAATATGTCCAAATTGCTATGGCAGACCTCCCAGTTTAGTCTCAAGAAACCAAGCCAAACCAAACCAAACTGAAAAAAGAACTCCAGAAAAATATTAATTTAATATTACTTTATACAGATTTTTAAGGAAAATGTAAGTTGAAGTCACTTTGCAGGTGATGTTCCAGCATTCTAGAGTTTGGTTTTAATTGAAACAAGTAAAAGTCTGAGATGAGGGAGAACTAGTAACGATATGGTCTGGAGACAGTGTTGGTGTTTCCATGGATCTGGTCTGATCTCTACAGGTATGCAGTGGCACAAAAGGAAGCTTGGAACTGGCAAGATACTGCATCTTGTCCTGCGTTGTTGGAAAAAACCAACTCTAACAAAGCAATTGATAACATGGAATGGTTTTTTAGGTTTTCCCAATGCAGAAGGGGTCCAGAGTGAGTAACAGTGTCAAATTTGAACCCCCAGCTGCCTAATGAGAGGAATCTCTGCAGTACAAAGCTTCCAGTGAGATAACTGAGGAGACCATTGTTCCCTCACCGTGCATGGCTTTCGTCCTTGGTGGCTGAGCAGCGCTGGTTGATTACAGTGGAGAGCTGTATACAGTGTGCCACAGCTGAATGGCTTCCATGAATAAGAAACCAAAGCCAGTGAACATGTTCATTAGGTTCAAAGAAATAAGTCTCAGAACTGTGGGAAAACTTTTGTTTATGTTGCTGGAGGGGAGAAAAAAAGACTGAGATAGAGGGAGACCTCCATGGAAGTAAATTTGCGGAGCGCAGCGTGCACATGTGCACACGCAGAGCCACTGGGTGGACTTTCACTGATACCACATGTGATGTCTTGTTGTGTGAGCCCATGTCTTAAAACCACGAGTAACTTTGAATATGCTCAGATAATGAGTGATTCAAGTTAAAGACCCTCTTAGGATCTGGGTTTAATTTATTCTTTTAAAGTATGGGGTGTTTTTTTTTTTTCTAGAACTATTTGTCTTCAGTGGAGTTCCCTATTACTTATACTGGAGTAGCTAAAACTGAGGTGCACTTTTCCTTTTCATAGTCACAGGGAAAAATGCTTTAATTTTTAACATTGTTAGAAGGATTACTCAGAACTTTGTGACTACTTTAAGGAAATTAATTTTAGCAATGACTACCAGAGGAGCTGAAAATACACCCACTGTTTGTATTTGGATGTTCATTATTTCTTCTGTCAGTTAAAGGATGCTATGATGAATTATTTATTCCCGTAATGTAAATATTCCTACTGACACATGGTTACCTTACTCTACCATGAGATGATACAGTTTTCCTAATTCATTACAGACACAGATTGTACTTTTAAGAGGTATGGCAATCATATTAAGATGTTGATCCAGTTTTCTGGGTGGGAATATTATGTTGGCTCATCAACAGAGCCTATGATGTTTCTAGTAACACAGAAGTTCAGCATTTGGGTCTTGTTAGAGTAACAATTGAAAACATTAACCCAACTTCACAGTCATGCAACATATGCAAAATTTCATCCACACACCTCCTGAAACAAAAGACAAGTATAGTTAAATCCTTTGATCTCTTGACCAATACGGGGGAGAAAAAAATAAAATAACAAACCACCATCTGTTGGGAAACCAATGTAATAAAAACAGTGGAAAGCCAGCTTACAGTATAGACTGACTTAATTGAGGAAATGACTTAAAAATAGAATTATTTCTTGATTTAGAGACATAGGAGGAAGCAAAACTGAAAGAAGGAGTTACCGAGCCCAGGTTTGGGTAGATGAGCATCAAAGCAACATTATTCATTGCGGGATTCACGTCACAAGGCTCCAGTTGACAGGGGCTGACCTTATTGAGAAGAACCATAAATGTGATTTCTGCCACTGAAGGAAGTGACTGCATTATGTTTGTAGCTCAGTACCAACATCTTGTCAAATAATCTTTAAACAGCCAAGGTCACAATGCAGCAGGTTTTAGCTGTGGGTGATGCTCCACATACAGACCACAGTGCTGTGAAATGCTGAACAGCAAACGAGCCAGTTACATTAAATACTCAGACATGAGAATCTAACAAAGGCCTTATTGGTGAATTAATTTCACTGGTCTTTGCCTAAAATTTTATGACAGCTGGCATGCTGTGGAGTGCCTTTCAGGCATTTTTTAAAGTCTGTGGGATATATTTAACTCTCAGAGACATGTGAGTCTGAAAGCACTACCTTTTCCCATGCTTCCAGACCAACCTAATATTCATAGTTTCTGCATGTTCACATTATATGAGTTTAATGGTACATTGCCATGGTGACTGGCTTGCAGTTAGGCCCAGGAAAGGCCCAGGGAGGCTGAGTATGGCCATGGCACAGTCTGCTCAGCAGTGATGGAGAGGTTCATGTCTGATCTCCTCAAAACCTGTTTCTGATGTTGCTTCTGACCACAAGACTGTCACTGATTCAGAATTCCCAAAAACCAGGGAATTTCCCCAGAGAAAAAATGAGAACACTCAGGGATGTAGAAGCTTTCAAACAGATTCAGGAAAGAAAAAATCACTTTTTACAATGGAAGGCCTCCTTGGTGTGCTTTCAAGTCCCTTAGACATCTCTTTCTTTCACCAGCAGTAGCCATTGGTGTGACAAAACTGGCTTCTCCACAATGATTAAATTTTACCTATTTTTTAATAAAAAGCAAAGCAACTACAGGTAAAGCTGCTATTTATGTGAGTAAACAGCAGGACACAGGTATTTCCAGCAGTTGTCTGGAGAACAGGAAATAATTGTTCTTCTCCTGCTATCTCGACCATCCTCACTTTTATTTATGGACTCGTGTTGATATAAAAAAAAAGCTTTCATAATACTTTCCAGGTGCTTCCATACCTTTAAAAGATTTTAAAACCGAGTCTCTTTATCCTGTTGTACAAGGACTGTCTTAAATTTGTTGCCATCTAAATTCATTTGAATAATAAAATTCCACTACTCCATAGTTCTGTAAGAAAACAGTACTTATTTGATTAGTAGTTACTGCTTTTCTTCCTAAGGAAAAAAATTACTGAATCATGTAAGAAAGTGAGTAAGAGTTAATCCCATATATGCCAGACACAGAGAGAAGATGGCTGGAAGAAAAGGAATTTCTGAAAAACAAGAGCAGATATAATTTACCCACTGTACAATTTGTAACTTTGCTAAATACCCTTACAAAGTAGAAAGAATGTGTTTCTTTGCCAGTATACAACCTTTCATCTTTTTTGCATCGTATGTTTTGCTGGCATAAGATTAAACTAACAGTCTGTTACGTCAAGATCCCGAAAGTCTTATAAGAGAAAAATCTTTCATTCTACTTTAAACAATGTTCTTGTGAGTACAGACACCATGTACCGGGATGTGTGCTTGACTGCTGCAATACTACCTCCGAGCAGGAAGAAAATGCAGTTTAAGGAACAGGTCATGCTTGTACAGACACTGTGTTTTGTGCGAGGAAGGAACATGGGACTGTGCACAGATTTATCTAAAAATAACAGATACAAAAGCAGTGTATAGACATAAATAATTATCTCCCTTTTACATTAGTCCATATATCTTCTGCTATGAAGAGTTAATCAATTTACTGCTGAAGTGCTGTGGGAGATTAAGAATAGTTGTGAAACAGGCAGTGTTTTGAATATTTGTGCTTGTCCCATATGCCTGCAGCTTGTGTGATGCTGGAAATCAGACTAAGTGATTGCAGCAACTCTTTCTGTTCTCAAAATCTACCCACTGGAAGTCACTTAGAAAAAGAGTTGTTTACTCTTCCATTCATGCTGAGTTCCTGCTTACGTATCTTGTAATGACTTGTTTTCTGTTTATGGCGCTTGGTAAGTCTGGAAATGGGCTGGCTTCTCTTGGAGCTCCTGAGCATGAACCATATAGAATCTTCCCTCAAATACTGTTCCTGTGAGGGAAGTGTTCTGTGCCCTTCTGTTCCTTCCTTCACCTCTCCCTTGTTCATGTAAGAAAAATATTGCAATGAGTATGACCTGACTCAGATGAAACACATGCCTCTAACTCGTTCATGCCTCTGTGGACTTGGAGTAAATTAGTTTATTTCCTAAGTAACTCATTTCATTGGAAAAGGGTGAGTAATTTTGCAACATTTCTTGGGAACTTAAGAGAAGACTAGTTAATGCCTGCTTTTTCTTTCTCTTCAGCTTCTGTGTTACTTGCTGTAGACAATTCACATATGGTTATTTTATTTTTTTTCCCAGAAAAAAGCTTTGTTTTTAAAAATATTTTTTTCTGTAGCTCAGTGAGTCAGAAAATGTGAGAAACATTTGGATGAAAAAAAACAGTCACCATTGGAAAACTTAGCTAAAAAGAAGTATTGTGCAGAATAAATAAATGTTATCATGATGAATTCACGCCTGTTAGAATTGGCGATGACTTGCTATGTCATCTAATCTATTTTAATTTGTGTATGTTTGCAGTCATCTACAAGTCTGGACTGTCTTCTCACCTGTGGTGATATAAATCACAACTAGTGATTCTTGAAGTGCAGCATTAATTTACATTTTAATTATTTCAGTTTCAAATATTGCACTGCTAATCGTAATTGTGCACATTGTCTATCGCTAAGCAATTTCCTATTTAGAGCTCATATCAGCTAGGTCCAGAAGAACTGTCAGTACAACTTCTCTCCTGTATGATTGTGTATAGTTCAGTCAAGAAATGCTTCCTGATTTATGAAAATCTATGGGTTCCTCCAAGTTGCAACATGGTCACTCTGAGAGATATATTAATAAATGTTTGCAAGTACATAATCCGATGAGAACACAATACTCTCCATTAATGAAATATGATCCATAATGAATCTTGCATGGGAGTGCTAATAACTACCTTTAGGTTAAAGTGCTCGGATGTCACAGTATAACAAAATCTGTCTTAGATGTGTATCATTATGGCAAGTAATTAAAGATTACTTAGCTGTTAAATGGTTACCTTGGAGGAATCCTTCAGTAACATGGCTTCAAACATGCCTTCACAGTGAAATTAATTAAGTAAATTAAATATCAGCCTTGTAGTAATTATTATATGTGCAGAATATCAGGCATATAAATGTATAATATTATTGGTCAGAGGACTTGAAGATGTATCCATTTGCTATTAAGCATAAAGCAATTTTAGTTGTTCTTACATGTAGAATAAAGCTGATACATGTTAAAAAGAGCAGTGACAAGACTGATGAAGAGAAATGGAATGTCAAAATTATCACAGTGATGTTCCATGTGCTGCATAAGTGCTAAGCTCAAGTAGCAGCATTCTGATCAGAGAAGTATTAAAATTCACTTGGTCTTTTTCACACCTCTGCTGCTACATGGAGTTAAAACCTGGAACCAAATGACTTGAGGTTTGCTAACAGCTCAGTCTGACTCATCACAGGGATGCTTTCAGGGATTACTAAGTTGCTGCCTTCTTCTGTATTTAATATAAACCACACCAGAAAAGTTGAGCAAGCAGCTTGATGTGGATATAAACATTTTTTGCCACCTCTTAAAGTAGAAATATGACATGGACCACATCAGTGACAGATTTTGACTTAAAAAATAATTTCTTAGTATTATGTAAACTGGCAGTGACAAATGCAAATAAAGTGCATTCTGCTTTTTTATTCTTTGTTTGAAGAGAAACAATCCACTAGATAAATAGATCCTTCATCAGAGACCTTTTCATATGTAAGCAAGATGTAAAGTTCAGATCTCTGCTGTCCTCCTAAAACATTGGCTTTGCTCTAGGCAATGACATTATTAACATACCTTAAGTTTACTCTTTAAATGTTTTGCCTAATTATGTCTTCTGATGAAGCAGAAAAGAAATAAAAAAAGAAATATGTGTTGGGCTACAGAGAACTTTACTCACAACAGCTCATAAAGTATTAGCAGCAGGAAAGGAAACATGAAGAATTTGTGATAGAAATCAGGGGATTTTTCATGTTCTGATTTTTTTTTTATGCCAGTAAGATAATTAACAGTGGTGGTACCTTCTTACCAATGATACGGAAAACTTCTGCACATTTTGGTTGAGGATGACAACGGTGTTAGGGGTTCTTCTCCAGTTCTCAGGCTTCTGCCCAGGGCAAGTCTTTTGACCTTAATTGGTTTTGCTCTCTGCCATTCTGATTTCTTAAAAGTTGAAGCTTCAGTCATTGTCATATGAAAATGGTCTTGTGTCCCTGGGCCCAAAAGAGTCCCCAGAGAAGAAAACTAGAGGTGGTGGAACTATTTGTCTGCCAGATAATCTTCAGACACCCCTCTGCACTCTTATGGGCCAAGCCTACAAAAAGTTATCATATGTAGGAGTGAAAAGAAGTTCTTAATACTCAGATTCTCATAGAATTGGTCAGTCCTCTGTGCTGTAGCTTCTCAGATAATACAGATTTTTACCTCTAAGGGACAGTAAAATATACTTATTGATTCAGCCTGGTTTCAAACCTGGAGACAGTTTTTGAAGGAGGATTAGAAAACAAACAGTGTAAGAGAGGAGGGGAATTAGAAAACAAACAGTGTAAGAGGAAGATTACCTTCCAGTGAGTTCTTTTGCTCTGAGGTATGAGGGTTTTTTTGTTGTTTTGTTTTTGGTTTTTTTAAATTATGAACCACTAAGTGTGCAATCAGAAAAACAAGTGGCATTGATTACTTTTTCAAAGCAGTGACTCTGATCGTTTAATCTATACTTCCAGCTTGTTTGAAATATGGAACCAGCAGAAAACCTGAAAGCATTTGCTATTTGTATAAATCAACATTACTCTGTGTAGCCAGTGTTTATTTACAAGCTTGCAAAAGGTTTCATAAGGGATATTTGTGCACCTACAATACAAACCATGTGTCAAAAGGCAGAAAACTGCAGAGCAGTAGCACTGGGTTTTCCCTTTTTCTTGCTCCAAGTTTCATTTTTTGTTTGGCTAAGCATCAGTGGTCATGAAGGTGATATATCAACAATAGTCATGGTGGCATATTTAATTCGATTATAGCTGGTTGAGGTTCTTAACTTCATTTACTCCGAATAACAATTTATTTTATTCTCTTTTAACAAACCTTTCTGTTTAAGCATTTCATCATCTTTTGTTATAAGAAACAGGGATCTCATTTCATTATTTAAGTGTGGGAGTAATGAGAAAGTAAGTCTTCATCAACTTACTGTTGCTGTACCAAGGGTCTTTTTCTGGAATACTTACTGAAGAGCAAATCCCTTGAAGTCTGTAGAGTATAGTCTAGACAATTAAGTTTGATTCCTAACTAAAAATCTGTGAAACTTATACTGAATTTAGAATATTAAAAGATTTGGCATAATTCATCATAAAATGGTTTGGGTTGGAAGGGGTCTTAAATATCATCTGGTTCCAACCCCCATGCCATGGCACCTTCCATTGGACCAAGTTGCTCAGATTCCCATTCAGCCTGGCCTGGAAAGAAAATTACTGCTATTTAACATAGAAAAAGCCCACATTCTTCCAATAGGTAACATATAATAGTCAATGATTCAGACTCAAGTACAAGATTTAGGAATTCTCTTGAAGACTGGTGGAGATAAACAGAAAATTAATGGGTTAAGTTGACTTTGTTTAACCTCAGTCAAAAAAGGAAACTAGAAAATGAGAGTTTGGACAACAAAGTGGAAGCTTTGATTGTGAAAGAGCTCTCTGCATGACTTTAGCCTTGTCCATAAGGAAACTTGTGAATGTCTCATGAATTCAGTGCAAATCCCTGCACAGGCATTCTCATTTCAGTTAAAGCAGCATTTCAGATCTGGTCTTAGCTGCCTGAAAGTAGCTGAAAATAAGCTGCTCTTAAATTGAGCTCACTGTGACACAGAGTGCATGTGTTTGCTGGAATCTCATTACATTCAAACATAGGGATACAAGTCTGCAGATTAGTGCTTGCCCTGAAAAGGCTGTTTAGCCTTTCAAAGGATTTTGCAGGAAAGCAAGCTGGAATACAAGCCCTTTCTGCTTGTCATTTGTAGGTTTGTGGATTTGGCTTTTATTTCTTTGTGCAAATGTGTTTTCATACAGACAGTGAAAAGCCATGACCCTCTGTAAAAAGGATTACCTCGAAGGGAGATAGTAAGACTGCAGTGTAAAGGATGGTTAATGCAGAAATGCTAAATCTTGCTGTACAAAGATTATAGCACAATAAATTTTTTAACTCAAGGTACTTTCCTGACATTATAAAAACAGTCACATATCAGAATCACAAAATAAAAGTCTTCAAGAGAGGGCTAAAAGAAAATAAAGGAAAATATCTGCTATTTTTTTTTTTTTGGTAGAGAGATGATACAGAATCTCTTAAAAATGTGTTTTCTTTTAGCTGACATTGTAGCAAGTAGTTTAGATAACATTTAGTGACTTAAATATTATTTTTACAATCAGTGTATTTAATGGGGCATTAAAGTTAATGAATAAGGAAATACTTTAAAACAGATAATAGAAGAACATAAAGAAAACTGAAGATTTCAGTTGCTTACAAAAAGCCTGGCATCTTACTTATATAGAGCAATGACCCACTGCCACATGACCCATTTGAATAAGAGGAATCAGATTCCAGTCCAGAATTATTTCTTTGGTGGAAAAGTTCCCAAAAAGAGAGGTGTTTTTTAAACTTATACCTAGAATTTTTTTCTTTTTTGTTTGTCTGAGTAATAAGCAGTATGGTTAGAAAAAAATCCAGAATTAACCCATCTAAAACTTCCCGAAGAGATAAAAGCAATATACTTTGGGGCTAATTAGGATCTCAATTACTGCAAGACTTAAACTGGAGCAGTAGTTAAATAACTGTGGTGAGTCGCCCAAGCTTCCCTACCTGCTTTTTTCTCTTTTGGCATTGCTGCTTCTAAATCACTTGGTCTCCTCCAGGCTCACAAGACTAAAGTAAATTTCCAAGAAAAAGGGTGTGCTAAACTGCAACAGCAGCTGCAACTGCACCCAAAATCTTCACCTAAAAAGCAGAAATAATGTTATAGTAGAAGCCAGTTTGTTAATCAGAGGAAAAAGAAGGCTGGATTTGCAGGTTTGTGCTTAATGTAAGGAGGATTTTGAATGTAGTAGCCATCTGGTAAGAGGTGAGATGAGACGTAAGAAAAAGTATAAATAGCTACCACTCGTATTGCATAGGTGAATGAATGAAACATCATACTGAATTTAATTGCAATAGCTAAACTTTCAGATTATTAAAAAGAGACAGTGATATTTTTTCAAGATATTTCAGTGAACAATTGGAGACAGTATGAAAACTGCATATTTGCTTTTAAAGTTGCTTTTAAACTGAATCTCTGATGTGCTGTCATCACTGACTACTTTTTGTTTTCTGTAGAGCTAGTGTTAGGCTTTATGTGCCAATGTCAAATTGGAGCATTAATTACCTATGCAGTTAAGTGTCCAGTAAGGTGCTTTTATACAAAGCACCTCAAAACCTCATTCAGAAGGAACTTGAGTAAATTATTTCAGTGTTTTCAGGGAGATTGCTCATGAATGTCAAGTAAAACCGATATTGACAATTTCCAGCATTTAGATGCTTCAAAAGAACAGTTTAGTTTTGAGTTTTGTAGGCTCTCCATAGGCAGCATCACAGGCAGGACACTCTGAACAGCAAAGGGAGAGAGATTTGGGGCTGCTTGTGGTGCCAGGGAACACAGGTCATGAAATGGAGGGAAAAAGACAGTGAGAAAGATGAATACATGGCAGCAGGGAAGTATGTTGGAGGATTGGAGGTGTTCCAGACTTTTCTCTTTCCTGATGTTAAGGCAATTGATTCCCTACTGACTTAGATTACAGCTTATTTCAGAGGGTACAAGTCATTTTACCTCATTTAATTCACCTGAAACATACTCAGTTCATATTGTCCTCCAGCCTTATCCTTAGGCAATGTAGAGAATTCTGCATCTTCAGAAATAGTGCTTATACTTCACATCTGAGATGTTAATGAAATAAAAATAATAAAATAAAATGAGGCAGGCACTCAGATGCAGTGCATTTCAGAAAAGTTCCTGGATATTGATTTATATTTCTCTGAACTAGAAAGAATAAAATTATACATATTGAATCCAATAAGGGAACTCATGAAGCAGTATGAAATTTCAATTTCAATTTCAATTTCAAGTTGCAATTTAATTGTACAATACTTGAGGCAAATTATTGTCCTTCTTAAAACAATCTACAGCCACTTGAAAACAACATGGACTTAGGTATTCTGTCAAACTTAAAATTTAAGGTCCGCACTCTTGACATTCTACTAGAAGTCTTCAGAGTTCTTTCATAGGCATTTTCACTAAAGAAAGTTGATCAAATCTTCATGATGAATATTGTATAAATAGCAGAAAACTAATGTGATGGTAAGGTAGGTAGATAGCAGTCTAAAGGTGGGAATGCAGCAGAAGGAAGAAAGCACATGGCCATTGTAAGCAAGCCTGGTGTGCTTTGCTTCTTGTTATTGTTACTTCATTTTCTGTTTGCAACTTGCAGTTATTAATTTTTTACCAGTAATCTTCTACTTTAGCTGCTTTGTAAACGAGTATCCTCATCATAGTGCAATTTGTAATAAATGAGTTTTTAACTTCTTATATTGGTTAAGAAGATTAACAGTGCAGAATTTAAAACCTGTGACCAAAATTTGATGAGGCGACTTAAAATGAATGACATCTGAGATAGAAAGAGGCCTCTGAATACCAATGGACAAAATCCAGACAGCAGGAAAATAAGGTTAAAACATTCTATCTGAAGCCATTTCACCAAAAAAAAAAAAAAAAAAAAAAAAAAAAAAAAAAAAAAAAAAAAGAGGAAATGTGTGACATATGGTATCAAGTGAGGCACTTGAAGTTGAGTCTAAAAATGTTTAAAAAGACAGCTGTTAGCTTGCATGATTAAAAAGGGAAAAGGAAGGATATTATGATACATCAAGAAGTAAGGAAGTTATGAAACGAGAGGTGGACTTGTTGGATGTTTGTTTGCTTTTCTTATCCAGTGGTTTCTAATGTTTTTATTAAATTTATCTTCAAATTCACCCTCCACCTCTATCTTCCGTTCTGTTTCTCCCAGTGACATCAGTTCTGGCTATTAACACAAAAACTGGGTGGATCCTTAAACCCTGAAACCAAATCAAAAAACAGTTTAGGGAAAGAGATAATTACATATCAGCTCTTCTTCCCTACAATATGTTTCAATAGATTAGATTATTTTAATAAGTATTTGAAGTGATGGTAATATTTAGAATAATATTGTCACATGAGTCTCCACTGGCTGTATATGAATCATTAAGTCAGTGAAAAAAACCCCAAATTTGTCTCTGTGAAATATTGTTTTATGCATTTTCTGATCTTTATTCTAAGCTAAATGACTTACATCTTTTAAATATTTGTTTATGTGATAGTTTGGTTAATTAAGTTGCTTTAGAGCAGGAAATTTGTGAGAGGGATTTTTTGCTTCCGCTGCTAGTTTTTGTAAAACTCCAGTTTTACAATAGAATAGAAAACAAGTGGCAATTTGCATATGGCAATTTGTCCATGCATGGGGAACCCAACAGAGATATTCCTTGGGAATCACAGGGAGACTAAAGGCTAACTGTGCACAAAAGCTGATGCACTCTCCCCATCACAAGTGATCCTTACCAGTTTTACTTGGCACATTGTGCATAGCTTTGCATGTGCTGAGTGAGCTCAGTTGCCATTCTCTTGACTGGGATTTGAAGCAGGACTATATACTTTTGTTTATGGCACTGGGCAAGGCTCAGGAACTAGAACATTAGCTTTTTGCTTTGGCATAGATTTCCTGGCTAAATTACCTAATTTCTCTCTGCCTCATTTCATAAGAACAGTCCAATCTGTTCAGACCAAAGGCTCATTTAGCCCAGGACCTTGGTTCTCACCGGGTCCCATAATGAATGTCAGCGGAGGAGAATGAGCGGCGAGCAGGCAGCAGTGCTTAGTGATATCGTCTCCCAGGCTCCAGCACTGCTTGCTCAGGGATTTCCTGAACCAGGGGTGGAATCTCTGTGTTTAATGCTTTTCAATGACTTGGTTTTGATAAATTAGTACTGGCATTTCTTGAGCTCATATATCTTTTCAGTATCCACGGCATCCCAAGCCCTACAAATTGCAACATGGGAGGAACATCCTATTATTTTATTTTAAACCTTCTGCCTGCCAGTTTCTCATTTTGGAAGAAAACTGAGAATGCTCTTCTTCTTATTTCCTTCAATGGGTATGTTTTCTGAGTTAGAGGACTGTAACTTCATGAATTACTGAAAATGCAGTAGTGCCATGCATTTAAAGAGGCATAAAGACACTGGTGGTTTGTTCTTTATTCCATTCCTAAAAACTCTGTACGTGAAATTTGCTTTTTCTGACTGTTACCAGGCATTGACATCATTCATTTAAAAAATAAAATAGTAACCACAACTTTAAGACCTCAAATTTAATATATTAAAATATGTTTATAGAATTGCTTTCTGTGAAAAGGTGCAGAAGGAAACCATGAACACAGCTTTGCATAAAGTGCATAAGTTGTTGTGGTCTATTTTACCTGAATAAAAACACTGAAACATGAGAGGAGAATACCCTGGACTGAATGGCTTTTGGGGAAGATGCTTGGTTATTGATATGAGACTAAAATGCCAATCTTGTGATTTAATTTCTCTGCTACCGCTAACACCTACTGAAACAGGAAGACAGCTGGGCTATTATATTTCAAATTCCATTTGTGTTAATTCTAATGCCATCATACAAAAGGAAGGGAAAGATGCACTTAATTCCCACACATTTTCTGTGCATCTCTAAATGTACAGTGTGGCCCCAGTGGATCTTTCTGGCCCTGTAAGATGTGTCTTACAAAGGATGTCCAGCACCTTCAAGGTTTTTGGCTACTTTTCCTACAAGGCCATATCTGAGTTCTTCCACTTCAAGTTACTTACATTTCAGGAACCAATTATGGTTGACAATGTTTCAAAAACTGTCTCATATTTCTCAGGGGCCTGTAATCAGTGTTCAAATCTGAGGTAAACAAAGTTTTGTCTCTAAAGAGAAGATAAGCATAGCAGAGTTCAGAAGGTGCCTCAAACAGCACAAACTCCTTCTCCTGTTGAAATGTTTACATCCAAGGTGATAGAAAACTGAGCAGCATTATCTTACAGATGGTCTGAGAAGATTTTATTAAATAAATACCAAAGCATGTGGTTTTTACCTACCAATTAGGTTCAAAATTTCCAGATCCATGGCTAAGTTAAAGCAAGGAAACAGTCTTGTTGTAAAACTAAGATGAGAAGCAACTCAGTCATTCAAAAGTTATATCTATGTTGTGGATATGCAAAAAACATATGGATCATTCTGGTAGTTGTTCTTGATAATCTCCAAAGCTGGCTTTATTCTTTAATTTGGCCTTCACTGGGATTGCACAAGCAATGCTGAAGAGACAACCCAGATCATTGTCTAAAGGTGCCTTTTCTCATGAATAACAAATTAAAAGGGTAATTTGGCACAGCAGGTGAGACAATATTTCAGGTCTTATTATTATTTTTGTTTGTGGATATATTTGTTTGTGTGTAATTATACATTTCAAGGATGAAGACCTAAATGCAGTTAAACATTTACCATTTATCTGAATAAATGCAAATGAAACTTGCATTGTAAAACAAATAATTGGTATGGATTAAGAATACATATGATTTTTCTTCTCAGTGTTTATTGCCATTACATTAATGATGACAAAAAGCAGAAGGGTGGTAGTACAGATGCAGGTTTAGGAATCATATATTCGTCAGTTCAAACCTTTTAAATTGATGGTGATGGAGAGTAACTGTTTTAATTCACACTCATTTGGAAGAATTTGCTGTGACCTTGAGTTAACATGTAAACATGGCAAGGGATAAGAGAAAGATTCCTCTGGTGTTCACTGAACTTGAAGGGAATCTTTTTGTGACTTCAGTGGGCTCCATGCTGAAGCTCTGAGAGCAGGGCCAGAGAAGATACCCATGAAAGTCTCAGAGATCATCTGGAATCATCTGGCACCAGTCTGTGGTGTTTAGTGCTATGGTGCTTAACCCTGTGCAGGACACAGGTGCAGCATAACTCAGTTCATGACCACAACCACTCCTCACCATGTCTGTGATCTGGTGCGGGGGCAGGGGGGAGTGAAAAATGAAGTAATCAGCATTCCAACTTTCCTTGTCAAAAAAACCCCAAAACCAGACAACCCAAAAAACCCCCAGTTCATGTGTTTGTCAGTTTGTTTTAACCAGCAAAGTCAATCTGTATTATGCTGTACTAAACCATACTAAATGATGCTGTACTGCACTACACCATACTATATAATGAGCCGGGCTTTGGAGCCGAAGTTCTGTTAAATGAAAGGCTGCATTTCTTCTTCAAAAATACAAATATCAGTAGTTGGGTTACCTGGTTGGATGCTGATTGGCTGACACTGTGCACTGTTCCTATTTATGAATATACATATATAGACATACCAGCTGAGTGTATCAAATATTCTTGCCACTGTCACTGACTCTCTCCCCTTCTGGGGACTCCTGGGTGCTAGAAAAGCAGGAAAGATAATGAATAAAGAAGTGAATTTTAATGTACTTTTTTCAGTCATCCTGAATCAAAACCACTTAAATTCATCTGTTACCGTGTCAGTGAAGTTTTTGTTGCACTGGGAAAAGAATATCAAACATTCTTCACTTTTTTAATAAACCCCCCCAACCAGTATGAGAAATGCACTGCTCTTAGACACAGTGCCATGAGGCGTAATTGCAACTTGTCACAGAGAGAGGTTATAATTATGTCTGCTGTTAGTTATGTCTCCATGGGCACAATAGAAGTTACCTTTTCAAATGCATTGTTCTCTAATGCAATACCAGTTATTAAAATTTGACGATATTATTACTTGCTAATGAAGAAAAATGAAATGAGGCTGCAGAAAGTCTGGGTGCTGTAACACTGAAAGCATGTGGAGGGAACAAAGAGGAAAGAGAAGTGCTTATTGCAGAGATTCCAGATCTAAGCTTTGCCTCAGGAAAAGCAAAATTGCCCAAAGGGTCAGAATTTCAACTTCTGTATTTCAGACTTTTTTTATGTCTTTTTAAAATTCTGAATATGTGTCAAACACTGGTCTAGATCTGACACTTCATAGGCACCTCTGCATGAAATGCTGCAAATTGGTTGCAGTATCTCAGAGACAAAACCAAAGCTTAATAGTTGTTGCAGTAGTTGCTGTGATGTACTTCTCTCCCTCTTTGTTACTTGCATAAATTCTCTGAAAGTATGCTCATAAGGTCTTATTTTACGGAGAAAGAACTAATTGTATTTTTCTAGGCTTGCTCCTTATTCTGTCACTCATTTACAGTCAGATTTTTGAAGCCTTTCATTTAGGTCATGTGTTCATATTAGAGACTTCTTCCTGGGAATTAAAAGGCAGATAGGATAAAAAGCAGTGCAGACATATGCCTTCATTTTCAGAAGTCAGAAGTGAATAACAGCTCCAAGTATCAGAATTTTAAATTGCCCAAGAAAGTATTTGCTGAAAATCAGAGCCCTTGAGCAAGTTTTAAATTGGGTGCCCAACTTGTGAGTGTGCAAAATCACTTGGGAAATTAGAAAATCTTGGCCATATGCTTATATATTATCACCACTTGACTAAGTCCTTTCTGTATGTTGCTTCCCTAATTTGCAGTTGTTTTTGTGTTGTAAATAAGATATCCTTTACTCAGACATGAAAGTTCCCCAGGAAAACTGGAGAGCCCTTCTCTTGTTAAACAGCACCCTAATTACAGAAGCAATTTTACAAACAATCCCCTGGGGAAACATTTTTGTTCTCATCAGGAAGGCTCTTGAATAAAATAACACCTTTTCTAACTTCATTTATTTACAACAGGACACAAGACTGAGGCTGGGTTAGATTTACTGCCATTACATCAGTGATGCTCAGTAATTCATAAAACATTGGGTCTAGGAGTCAGCACTGCTGTTATTTCCTCTGATGCCTGACCTCACCACAGTCTAATAACATACAGGAAATCCAGAAGACAAAGGGGGAAAGAAGTGGTCTTGAGTGCTAAAAATAACCATAGAAAGCTTGTACAATCATGTAATAGAGTATGGCCCAATAATTTTGTTTAACATAATAGTAGAATCTGCTAAAGCAATTAGAATCTGTTCCAAATGTTTTTAATGGAAAATATGTTAGGGGCAAGAATAAGAGCACTTAAAGAATGGATACTTTTAGGTGATGTAGTTCAGTTATGTGTACTGGCTTTAGGTTTGTATATCTTATTTCTTACATATGCAGACCACTTAATAACGTGACTGTTACAGACAGTCATTGTATGGTGGTTATATTTCCAGAGGTCATCCTATATGAGCCAGACAGTCATCTTAGGTGATGTATTACACTTGACAACCCAGAAAGTTGCAATATAAAGGCATTCTAATTCTCAGTGTCCTCTGAGAATTATTCAATATCCTTGATGGTATCTAGTGTCTGGTATGCCATTGGGATGACATTTTTGGTGTCTTTACTAATCAGTCAAGGTTAACATGTCATTCATGTTAACTGTGTGTTTGGTTTGTTTTTAGTTGTTTTCTTTTTTGTAATCGCTCTATACTTGCAGGAATTTCTAAAGCAATGAATAGTATAATGACACTACAGTGAAACTCATCTCTGCTCATTTATTTGCTGTAGAAATAGAACACATTATCCAAAACAGGCAGAAATTTAAAACGGATGCAAATACGTAAATGGCATCATCAGGGAAAAACAAAACTAAATCCAAAAAGCTGTTGCATGAAAGTCAGGTAAGTCTGGTAAATTTAATTTGTGGAAAAGCAAGTTCACAAACACTTGTATCTTTTTTGAACAGCTGCTCGGTTTGACTGTGCCTGCCCTCCCTTTTATTTACATATGTTGCACAGTGATTTGAAAGTGGCTATTATTCATATAAATACCAATATTAGTATGCAGACTGGTATGTTCAGGTGTGAACAAGTCTTCACCATTTGACATTGACACTTGGTTTCTCTCCCAATCAGAAGCAGAAGCACTTTCTGATCATGAGCTAGGAATAGTGAATAGATTGAACCAGCTGTTCCTGAACAGCCCAGTTGGCTGCTTTCCCTTTCATTAAATTCATTGGATTGTAATTAGATAGATAGATAGATAGATAGATAGATCGATAGAAAACATTCCCCTTTTTGCAAAGGTGTATGGTAAATTAATCAATATTGATAGATTTAATTTCAGAAGAAAACAAAGTAAATGTGGATGTTTGATAATTGACTGAAAGACAGTTATTGAGAGGGTGGGTTGTCTAAATTCAGTCTAGGGAGTCAGGTTTTCAAAACTTGTTCTTTCCAGAATTGTCTACTGCATTTTAAGGCATCTTCTGAAGATCAGAAGCTAGGAAAACTTTCCAGTAGAAGTGATGTAGAGGGATGAAAGAAGAAACAGAAACCAAGAGCCCTGTTTTCCTTTCATTCATCTACAGAAATGAAGCATGGAGCTGATCATCATCACAACAGCTCTTTACTTTGATTTCAAAAGTAAGATTTTCAGGCACCAAAAAGTCAGTGAATATCTACTCATACAGAGGAAAGAATATCTCTTGAGTCTGAAGAAGAGGTCACAGATTAATGCAGGGACTGTTTAAGAGGTCTTGGAGTGATCAGGAAACTGAGGAAACTGCCTGTGGGAGGAACGGAGAGGTGGGCAGATCTTCATAGCTTCTGACCAGTTTTGCAGGTAAATACTCCTCAGCAAAGTTCCTTCTCTGTGCCGTTTAGCACAGTACAGCACAGCCATACCAGAAAGTTTCAGTTCCAGGTCCTACAGAAGCTGGAGTTCTTTCTTTAGGAACACCATTTCACTAAAGATCTGTCACTTAGAGTGATTTCCCATGGGATTTTAAAACTGATTTTCATAATTCAGTTCCACTAAGCCTTAAGTTGGAAAAACAAAATGTAATAAAGGTGTTGCAGCGCCCAGTGTCCTCCAGATGTTGCAGGTAAAACCCTATAGTACATGGAGCCTTAAGACTAAAAGTCAGAAGCACACTGTGTGCACTTCTTTTCTTTTTTCTTTTCTTTTCTTTTTTTTTTTTTTCCTAATAATTAATGATTTAAAGCAGTTGCATTATTGTTTCAATCACTTTTCACCTATTTCCCTAATGGTTACCACTTGCCTCAACATTTACATTTGTTTTAATATTTGTATTTTTTGCATAATTTCTCACATTATATTTATTTGCGCTTGCACTTTTTTAAAAATAAAGCATTCCATGGGGATAAATTTAATAAAAGTTTCTCATTAAAAGTTCTGTAACAGCATGATTCCCAAACCTGAAACCAAAGTCCTCATATTTAACAGTTTTCATGACTCAATAGATTAAGTGTGAAATAGGAAATATAATAACAATAACAACATAGCTATATCCTGCACAGTTGTTTCACTTAAAATTATTCTTGAAAAGTAACATAATTTATAAATAAATCAATTCTCACAGAGTGAATTTTGCTCAAAAATAGCCTTGATGTAGTTATTTAATGTGTGCACAGAAAGCCGTATGGGCAAGAGGCGAATCAAAAATTCACTGCTATTAATATATTGGAAGGTAGGAGAAAAAAAGGGGGAAAAAAAATCCCGAAGAGCAAAATCATCAAATTTCTGTTTTGTAAAAGTCTCTAAGGTGTCTCTAATCAGTTGCCTCTGTTGTTCATTTCAAAAACATTCTTAGCTCAGACCTAACTTCATGTGAAGGTTCCTCTGTGGTCAGTGACAAGATCCTGCCCTTGGGAGCTGCAGTTCTGAGCTGCTCTGACTCCTCCTTCAGAGGGACCTGTAGCCTTCTGCTGTGACCAGGGCAGCAAATTCAGCCACCTCAACTAATCCTCTATGTAGAGGGAAGAAATCCAAACCTTAACAAGTCTGAAAGTTGTTCCCTTGAGCGGGAAGTGGAGCTTTGCCTTTTGAACTTTCCAATACTGAACAATACAGAGAACAAAATATTTCCATGCCAGCAACTTCTTACTCAGTTAAGAGACATGCCACTGGCTTTAAAGTCCTCCAATGTACAATGGATGCATTGTTATGCTCCAGGCACTCTGGAAATCTTTTGGAGCTATTTTTTTTTTCTGGGGTTTTGAGTCAGGGGTGTTACTTTTGGGGTTTGTCTTTTATTTTTCCTTTATCAGTTTGTTTATTAAAATACTTCATCGTAGCACAACAGAGTCTGTGTAAATGGCAAGGGGAATGTCAACATCAAAAATTCTCACAGCTATGGCCAACTCTACCTTTTTTATTAAACAAAGATTGTCATAGTTCCTAAGGCTGTTGGCACATTGCATGTTTCTGGACCATTCTTTGTTCAGCAGCTTCTTGGGGAAATCACTCTCTGAAAGATACCTGGAGATGTGCTCCTTTCTATTTATGGTTTGGGGGTTACCAGAGTAAGGATATGATTTCATTCCATTGCACTAGAATGGCTGGGGAGCTTCACTGCTGTCATTCCATGCCTAATCATTTAAACCAGTAGTAACTCCGTAGTAGCTGTACACAGTCCATCAACAAAGTCTTTTCAGATCATTTGCTTTCACTGTGTTTATTCATTAGTGACCAGCAGTGGTTTTGCTGCATTAGGCTCTGCAGTTGTGGGATGATTTCCGTGAGAGTTGCCAGAAAGTTTCAGAAAAAAAATCCCCCTGAAATTCAACAGTCACCACTGTCCAGACTTAGGATGGTAGCTTAGTGCTTCCTTGCTGGCCACATGTTCAGCTGCGAGGCAGTAGTGCTAAACTGGAAAATAAAATCTATGTTTACCAATAACAGCTAATTTAAGAAGTTTTCCAGACAGTACTGGATGGGCTAGTTACAGGCAGACATACAAAAAAAATGTTTAAGAGGCTATCATTCTGGGTATAAATAAATAAATAAACAAACAAATAAATATATATAAAATATAAATAGGTATAGAGTTATTATGTTTATATATATATATGTAATGTTTTATTGGCTCACTGGCTGACTGAAGCTATTCAATAACAAGATATGAAATGGCTAGTCAGATAGCAAGGTCTTGTCACCACTCAGTGTCATGATATGACACATTTTTTCACCATTTCAGCTGTTTGAAAGCGAGTCTCTGGAGCCTGGAAGTGGCAGATCATTGGGAATCATGACAATATTTTCCTTCAGTTCCAGGACTGAACTGTAGTTCTTTTTGGCTAAATCTTACCATCTATCACACTGTCTGCTACAGGAAAACATATGTTTTAAGTAGCCAGAAGCATTATCTCCTTCCATGCAAGGCATTTACTAGGTGAAACATTTCATGTCATACCATGAGCCAGCAGTCAGTTGTTGTCTTTATGGGTTTGTGGAATTTCAAGACCTAAACAATCTCATTTTCAGTGGTTTTACTATGGATTATAAAGAAGCATCAATAAGATATAAACTTAGTGTTTAATAACCCATAAAACATGCCACAGCAAGGTTTTCAGCTACAAGGATCTGTAAAAAAGGTTTGAAGTACATTGTAATATCCTTTTGGGATGCCAATACAACTAATGAAAGGGTTTAGACAACAAATTGGGCTAATTGCTGAGTTACAAAGACCTTTCTTTGAATTTTTTTTTCTTTCTACTTTTTGCATTTCTTGAGACTTTTCTCCCACCTGCAATCTTGCTTTGTCATGAATTCCTGTCCTTGATTCTATAATAGCCCTCATAAAACTTTGCAACATTGAACATTTGTTTAATACAGAGGGGATTTTGCTGTCTGTGTGTCAGGCATTTGCTGACTCACTGCAGTACCATTCTTTGTATTCAGTTAACTGCAAAACACAAGAAACAGCAAAATTACTAACTGATCAGAATTTTTCTGAAAACAGTGTGCATTCTTTCCATGTGACAGCTCTTGTCTGTACTGTACCAAAGAAGGCCACACTCACGTAGTCCAAAGACCCCCTAAATCTCTGAGCAGAGCCTTGTTCTTTGCCATGTCCAGGCAGACTGATGAAATTTGGGTGGAAATATGACCAGTGTAATCAAGTGTCTATCACAAATCAGACAAGTGACTAGTGTGATCAAATACCTATCACAAGTCATATTGCTTCCTAGGCTTTTAAAATGGCAGGTGGTGTGTAGAAAAGAGTTTATTCCTCTGTTGCCTGTATGTTCTGTTGGTTTGTAGATAGAGGTGGATTGATTTCAGCACCCAAAAAGCTGTTTGGGCAAGTTGCCCTGTTCGTGACAGGTTAGACTTCCTACAGAATGTTTATCAGAGCTGCTTGGGGCCTCAGACTAACCATGATACGTTTATTTGGCACTTAACAGCGATGTATTTATTGTCATTATTACTCACCCATAAATTTGGAAACTTACAGTACGTGTCTGTTCATTGCTTTTTAACTGAAATGTGAAAACACTGTGGGATTTCCCTTTCAGGCCTCTTATTTCAAATGTTTTATTCCACAAACACAAAGAGAAGGGTAGATCATCTCTGATTTAGGTTGACCTGGGTCTCCACTTGTTCTTGCCTTCTGCACACCAATATCAGTAGAGTTACAGTGACATAAACCAGAAGAATACAGTCAAAAATCAGATCCTTCCTACACCAAATCACTTTCCACATCTGTTTCCTATTTGTCTTATAATGACACATGGGATTATTTTGGGAATATATTCTGCTTTAACTGTCATGCCACTGACTCTGTAACCTTATCAGATATTAATTGGTATGCAGGTTGAGCAATTACCATCTACTAAGGAGAAATGCCAAGAGAATGTAGATTGATAATAACATTTTTCAATAATAGCTTTTAACATTAGTGCCATCTTCTATTATTGCAGTTGAGGTTTAGCATTCTCATCAATTTACTACTTTTATTTATTTTGCAAGATCTAGATATGGACCCTACAGTAGAATTCCAGAAATGCTTTTCTGTTTGGTTATTTATTCATCTCTGGTTAGAGGGAGCAAAGACAGAAAACTGGAGAGAAGCAAGGAATGTGTCTGGATTATTAAGAACCAGAAAGAAAGACAACAGGATAGAAAGAAATGTTAATACCATGCCAGATACTACAGATACAGGATGACTGGAATCAGGCAGGCTACATGTACAAGAACATGTCTTAGGAGATTGAGCTTGAATTCTGGGATCAAACTTCATGCAGCTGTGTCCAACCTTTTTATCTTACAGTGCAGTAAGCCATACATGGCTGTCCTCCTAACAGTTCATTCTCCCTTCATCTTTTTCTTCAGTGCATGGAAGGAAATGTGAAATCCATCTCACGTTCTTTAGAAAATATGTAATAAATACACACAGATACATGCTTGTGTGATGTCATTGCACAAGCCTGTAATAAAATCTGTAGCCTGTGGCTTACAGAGTCATGGACGCAATGAGTTTAAAATAACACCATTTGCAAGTGTGTTTGGTCACTAGCCTGGCCCATGCCTGTGTTCAGTATGGATGAGCAATATGGGGAAAGCAGGGAGCCAAGGAGGATGCTGCTTCCAAGGGGGAGGTCAATTTCTTCTCTTTGGGGCTCCTTTACTTTATTAGGTGTCAGTGTAAATTAACCACAATGCAGGTGGGAAATGGAAATCCCAGGTTTTGCTAAGGTCTTCACAAATCTGTGAATGTTGAAGACTTCTGTGCACAAAGCATCTATTCTTCTGGTTTTATCCTTAGTGCAAAATGTAAGATAAACATACTATCCAAATTGATTGGCAGACTTGGTCCCCCTGTTAAAATTAATTAAATGTACTGAAAAGCCCATTGCTTTGGATTTATTTACCTCATTTGACTTGGTGTTGACTGAGGCCCTTTTTAATCTTGGTTTATATTCCCCTATGATTTGCCCTCAGCCTGTATATTTTAAAAGTGTCATCTCAGGGTATCGAGGAGTAGTAGTAGTAATAATAATAATAATAAACAAAAATAAAACTAATTTAAAAATAATAATAATAATAGTAATAATAACTTTCCTGATGCAATTGAAATTGAATTTGAGGATATACTCAGTCTAGGGAAAGCAGAATTTAGCATCATGTTACGTACTAATCTACAGTGGTGGCACATTTCAGAAAATAATAATCAGTAAAAGATAGATTTTATCTTTTTTTTCAGATAAAAGTTTCAAATTCCTGCTTCTTCAGTTACTGTTACTCAGATGTATTCTCAGTGAAAGCAAAAATAATTCAATAAACCCATGAAAATTAATATGAAAATAAATTATATGTGAAGTGGAACAGAAGCGACACAAGCTGTTTAAATGTATTTTTGCCTTTGACCAGCATTCAGCACATACTGATTAGGAGATGGGCACTTTTACCAGGTCCTCACCCAGTGCAGTTTGACTTCCCTGAAGCCACAAATGCCACTAGGACTCACATACACTTCACTCTTCTTGAACACAGTTCAAATTACTTCTTAGTTTTCTTTAATCAAATAATACTGCTTTTACCTTCTTTTATAATTTTTTAAATTTTTAATTTTTTTTATTTCACAGGACAACATTTTTAGAATGGAAGAGTCACACTTTGAAAATGGGCGAGGGAAAAGCCCTTATGATCCCAAACTGCTGACAGCTTCACTTTTAGTAGGTAGGTGCCACATAACAAGTTCAATGAGATGTGCATTCACTGTAAATAATTTGCCAGTTTTCTGCTTTTTTTTTTTCTCCTTGCAGCACCTACAATAGGCATTTGTTTTATGTAATTTATTTCCAGGTTAAAGCAATTCTGGTTTACTTTTCATGCAGTTGACCCAAGCGCCCTGAGGTGTAAAGCAAGATTCAGGTGTCACAAGAGCTGCTTTGTACCCCTGCAGGACCTTGATTCTGCTAAGTGTTTTTCCTTCTCTCATCTTGGTGGAGGCATTTCAATCACCCAATTTACTGGCTGGCCACACTGGTGGTCACACAAGCACAGCTGAGAGCTAAGTGAGAGCAGGAATAAATAACTCCTTACATCAGTTTTTCTGCCAAGGAATGCCTGTCACCCAACTTTACCTTGCATGGAAGCTGGAGATCAATGAACAGCCACTGGTCTGGGCCCTAAGTTGATGTTTCAGCTGAAGAGACCTGTCTGTCAGTAAATAAAGTTAAATTCATGGCCAGATCAAAAAGAAATAAATTAAGTGTTTCTGAATTGGTAATACTTCATTTCATAGAATATGTAAATACGGAGCAACTGGACTGTGTCAATCTAATTGAACTAATGCAATTGATTTAATTTATCTAATTGATTTAACTTATCTAATTAAATTAAATATGTTCATTGTTATTACTTCACCTTCACAAAAAAGTCAAAAGGATGTTTTATGAGACTAAATTAGGAGCAAACAGATTCTTCTTTCTCCACACCTCTGCCTAGGTGTGGCCACCTTATCTTTAACATCTTTGCATGTAACTTTCTGGCAATTTATCACACCTTCAAATACAACAATAGTTTGAGAAAACTGTAGATTCTCATATCTCAGAAGTCTTCAGGAAATGACACATAATGAGATACATTGGTTTATAAAGGCCTTTGTCCATATTGTTAGCCTAGAGCCTTGCTTACTCTCTGCCCTTATTCTGTTTACTTTGCATTTAAAAATTAAGCTATTCAAAATAGACAGCAACAAAAACTTAGTCCTAAGTGTGCCTTATTTCCTGATCTTAAAAGCCCATAATGATCCCAGGTGATGAGCTAACCTGGGGACACATGCTTTTTAACAGGAAAAACAGGAAAGACATCCACATCTTGCTGCAACTTGTACCCTGTACAAACAGAAAGGAAAAAAAAGAGTGTGTGTAAAAGGCCAGTGTATAAATTGGTGCCTGGAGCAACTTGAATTTGTGACAGAGCTACTCTCAGGCGAATAGCTTTACTATTCACTTTAATATACAATAAAGAAGAGAATGATGACAAGCCAGTATTACATGGTATAACTGGTATGCAACTGCACAAAGTCAACAGCATCTAACTTTTCACATTCCTTTTTTTTTTTTTTCCGCTCAGTCTGTCACAAATATGATTATCTTACTTCCCTTGGCTTAGATTTCATGTCTTTAATACATCTTTGCTTTCTTGAGCCCACTTCCTGAGACTATAATTTTCACTCCATGTATATTTTCTTCTAATAAAGAATAGACTGAGCAGGATCATTTGTTTTCAATCAGGCCTCAGTTAGAGCCACTGGGTGTAATAACACAATAGAAAATGGTGCAAATCGAGCATTCAAAGCCAATGAAAAATTTCTGCTTCAGTCACACAAAACTTGGGGTGAAGCTGAAATTAGCATTCCTGCATCCTGAACATGCGCAGCCTTCTTTCTCTGCCTCCTTACAGTTGCCTCACAACCACACTGCATTACTGATTATGATGTTGCAATTCCTGCGACCCTTTTCTGCAGAGTGTCTTTCAGAGGGTGTATGCCAAACTCACTGCTGGTTCTTTGCCTAAAAATAGCTCCTCTTTGCCAGAAAAAACTTGGTTTTTTATGGTAAAATGATGATCAAGGCAAAATAATTTACCCTCCCCACCCCAAAACAGTTGAGAATCAGGGGATGCAGTGACTGGAGATGGAGGGGTTTGGTCCAGCTGCTGTCCAAAGCAGGGAGCACGGGAGGGAAGCAGTGAGTGTGGGCATGAAAGCCAGAGGAGCCTCTTAACCACAAAGGTATCACAACAGGGACATGGATACACTGCTGCTTCTCTTGTCCTGGGCTGAGCTGTAACTCAGCTACTCCTGGCCCTTCACGTGACAGAATATTTGTCCTTGCAGGTGAACATGATTTATCTAAGATTTAAGAGGGCAGCTATGTAAAAGAATTCCCCAGCATTCATTAAAATGCAATGTCATAATTAGTAATTGAAAGTAGCTGTCAGGAAAGTAAAAAAAGGCTGAGAAGAGTAATTTAGATGGTTACTGAGAGGAGGGACATTATCCCTCTTTTTCATCAGAAACACTAAACAGATATTTTACAAAGTGTGGAAGGACAAAATGTTTTTGACACCATAACTAGAAAGTAAATTTTAGGTAAGTGAAATGTAGGAACTTGGGCAAAACATGAATGTTAATTTGCAAAAAAGTAACTTCAGGTCTTTAATAGCCATTAGTACCCAGGAGGCCTATTCTGTATTTCAGCTGAAACAAACTCTTACCAGTGTAAAGAGGATCTTCAATTTTCCCTCTCTCCTAAAAAAATCAATAGTATTTGAAAAAAAAAAACAAAACCAAAACCAAAAAACCACACTAAAGCAAAACGAAAATAAACAGTTCATCATTATTAAATTGTTCCAATATTTTTCCAGTATACATTCCTTGTTCCATCCACCTGCAAACATTTTTCATTATTTTTTTAACAGTTGTTCATTAAAGTTGGTTATTGCTACCTTACTCTAAAGTAAATGCCAGCTGGGAACATGATACAAGTGGTTCCTAAGTAATGTAAGACACTGTGCAGCCATTCCCATCTCTGTGCTGCTAACTAAACAGTCTCCATTTGAGTGGGCTAATGCATGAAATGTAGAGACTAAAAAATCCCTGGGCACCACTCACGAGTATTCCAGTGTGGGATGAAAATGAGAAGCAGCATGGTTTCCAAGGAATATAATCACAGGAGAAAATATCACTGAATGTGTTAGACTAAAGGAGGTGTACTGGGACAGTTGAAAAAAAACCAAAACCTTCAGAGAAGGAGGCAGCATTGTCCCAACAACAGTTTGTTTAGGGAAATGACCATTTGGGATTTTCAAAAGCTTTGGTTATTCAGAATCCTCAAAGCTTTTTATGCTCCTGTGTCTCACTGATTTTCTTTTTTCCTTTTACCATTCACAATTCCTTTTAGATTTTAACAGTTATTTAATTTTTCATTTTTAAAAATCAGTTTAGGTGCCTTAATGCTCCCAAATATACATTAATATGATCTGAAAGTGGCTTTTCACTAATTAAGAACTTTAGTACTCTATTTCTTAGAAATTAGCTGGTAAGTACATATGAGGTTCAAGATTTTAAAACTACTGTACTTTCTGGGAAGTTTTAGTTATTTACTTCAAAAGAAGTGAAGTCAAACCACCTTTATGTCTGAAAATCTTAACTTTAGTGAATAAACCTTTTAACCAGGGATAGATTTCATTTGTGAACCCTTTTATCAGTGAGAGCAATTCTGACATTCAGGGCCTGGTTTTTCCTACAATCCTCATTCATTCAACTTCCTTATTACTTTGAAAGGAAAGTTTACAGTTTTTTACTCTCCACAAATTATTTTCTTTCAGAATGCAATCTTACTTAAAAGCTGAATAGAAACAATTTATGGAATAGATTGCACATTGCATAGTTTTCAACATTTTTATATCTCATGACCTTGGGAAGTTATTCAGAGTTCTGTGTTGTTTAGGTAAATGGCTTCTCCCCTCCAAAAATCAGCATTACTATGGACTTTGATTATTGCCTCTTTATCTAGAGAAGTCAATATATGTATCTCTGTTTGCATTAGTGTGTCAGCATGCTACTCCTTTACAATAGGTGTTTTTTGTCCAAAACATCTTTTTTACCAATGCAAACAACTGAAGGCCATCCTTTAGTTATAGACAGTGGTTCCTTTGTGCTGCTGGGTTGGAAATACAAATTGACTATTTTTTTCCCCCTGTTTTATTCTTTCCCTTCAATAAATGTTTGTCAGTTTTCAAACTATTAATTTCCACCTTCTTCTTAAAGTTTATAAAACTTCTTTTTAAACTGCTGACAGTAGAAGTAACACAGTGAGGACTATCTGTGATATTAAAGAATCATTTTCCAGACTAGCAATGAGTAAATTTCACTCCAAAAGAAGGTATGCACAGGGAAATAAAGATGAATGTACTTCCATCTAGACAAGAGGCAAAATCCTCATATAGCTTTTGCTTAGCACTAACTCAAAGGATGTGCACATCTGGGACATGACTTGAGGCTCACCCTGAATTTTGCAAAAATTATCTAAAGCCTTACAAAAATAAATGGTATTCCTTGGTATTTCTGTCTGGAAGAAGTCAAAATCTCCTTTTTACATGACTACAGCGGATCAGTTCAAACTGCAGGCACTGGTCTAGGTATACTGAAACTTGGAGGGGCTGTAGTAGGGAGGATAGAAAGGTCAGACAGTTTTCTGCAGATCCTTCCTCATTTGAAACGTGCTGAAGCCAGTTATTGGCAAAACTTTTATCCTGTCACTGCTGAAGAAAAAGTATCAGCTGCAAGAGCCTTGTGGTGTCCTCTTGGGTTGAGCTGAGTCCAGCTCATTTCCAGTGGTGTGGTGTTTATATATCAAGTTAGAAACAGAGGTGTCAAAAAGACCTTAAAATTCTAAATATTGCAAATATTCAATTTTCATTAGTTTTCGAATTGTATTTGGTTAAATTTTAGCAATACAGTATTAAGTATAGATTTTTTTTCTTGACTGATTGACCTTTAGATCTGTTGATAACTAAGAAGAAAAATAGCTCTTGTTGTTTTTTCCTTTCCCCTTTGATTTCTATTGATTTATCAGAACTCACTAGGGATTGAAAGACAAGAAAATGAAGATAAGGTTAAAGAAAGGTTAAGCATAGCACCAAAGCCCTTTTCACAGGCAAAAAGGTTTTATGCTCTTTAAAATCTCAGCAGCATACTCTGTACATAATAATAACTATAATTAAGTGATTGTCTCCCCTTCAAAAAAAAAAGTTGAAAATTGCATAGAAGAATAGTAAATGGTTAATTAATGATATGCTGTTCTGTTTCCCTTCTGATTACACCTCCTGCTGGGCATGACTGGTGTTTTTGCTACTAATCTCTGCTGTGAATTCATTCAATTCCACGCCTTTCCGCTATCATGTTTTCACCCTTCCTGACTTTCGCGACTACCATATGGTTACAGAGCCACTCTAGGTTCACTTGGTGATTTCATGGTGTCAGTGTTCGGGGGAAAAGATGACAGTGATATCCAGTAGGCATGCTTGGATCTGGTTGTCCTGCCATGGAAATACCTAAAATTGCCATGAAAATGATAAACTTGTTCCTAAAAGGGTGTTGTAAAATGAGGATATGGTGGAGTTCATCATGACCATGAAAAATGTATTACCTTAGCTAAAGAAAAAGTTGTTTTATCCTCAAATTTGTCTTTTTCACAAGGGATCCGTGTAATATGGGTAGTTTGAAAGTAGTAGCTGGAAGGGATAATGCTTTTTAATTCCATTTTTACAGTGTAGGGTAGGTTATCTCATTTCACATACAGATGTAGAACACAGTCCTAAAAATGCATTTTTTGCATTTTTGATTCAGAGTGATTTCATGGACAAGCTGTAAATTAATGTCAGAAAGATATGTGTTGTACTTTGATCCCTAGTTCTTTTATGTGGGTCTCATTACAATGTCATTATTATTATTATTACACTCTCTTCCAGCTGGCAGGTATTTAACTTGACCTGCTCCTTAGAATTTAGACAGTCTCTCTCTCCCCACCCCCTCTGTCTCCTCTGTGTCACTTCTAGCTGGCTGAGGAGGGACACACTGGGATGAGGTTCATCTCCAGCTGGGCTGTGTATGTGCCATTTATGGGCTGAAGTATCACAGGTCAATTTTTGGTTCAGTTGTTCACTATGAAATACATGGAGGTCAAGGTAGGAGGGAATGATCTCGTTTATTTTCTTCCTTAGCTGTTGACCTTTGCCAGTACCAGTTACAAAGGTGGCCAAAGGAGAAAGGCATGTTCTGTCTTTCCTGTAAAATATACTGCTTTCTGAGGATCTGCTCAGAAAAAAAGAGTAAAAATCAAACCATAAGAAAATGGCAACAACAGCAACAAAAAAAAAAAGAAAAAACCACCACCAACAACAAATCCCAAACAAAAAACCCAAAATGAAACAAAAAAGCCCCTTAAACAAACCAAAGTAAAAACCACATAATTTCTATAGGAAAAATTGAAGGGACCTAAGGACTTTCTGAACCAAAAATGATTGAGTTGGGCTCTTCAGTTCCCAGAGTCACATAATCCCAGTAGGTTGGAAGGTCTCCAAACCAAATTCCTGTTCTAAATAGGGCAATTTCAGAGTTAGGTAGGTTTTCTGGGGCTGCATACTCCTGCCTGCCAGGGTAGGTGCACTGGCTGCCACTGTTCCAGCCTAAGAATTCAAACACATTTTTGCAAAGCACACCAGCAGTCTGCAGATACAGCTCATTTGCAAGAGGTTACAATTAAGCTCTGCAGTGAGAAATTTGGTCTAATGTCTATTTTCAATGACAATACGTTGCATATGGCTTGTTGTTTTGTAATTTACTCATTATCCCTATTAGTGAAATATGAACATATGACAGCTTTCTCTGAGTTGCCATGACTGGAAAATTGAGGAATATTGTTTACAATTATGTCCTCCTGCAGATGGAGAACTGTACTCTGGCACAGCAGCAGACTTCATGGGCAGGGACTTTGCCATTTTCCGAACTCTGGGGCATCACCATCCCATCAGAACAGAGCAGCACGACTCCCGGTGGCTAAATGGTATGTAAAATGCACATTTCTCTGGTTACACTCATCCAGCCATTAAAGACTAGCACACAGCTCTGTTCCAGCAACATCTGTGACATATACACTCCTCTTTTATTTGGGGCAGAATTCTGTCTTAAACCAGTTAAACTAATCAAAAGTGATTTATAAAGAAGCATTTTTGGTTTAATTACACTAAGATTTGTGGAGTGTGATTAAATTTAAAACACACACAGACACTATGAGCAGCATAGTCATGCAAGTTGGACAAAAGCTCAAGGCCTGAGGCATCAGCCACACATGAACACAAAGTAGCTCCAGAGCCTTGGGCAGGATTGTGCTTTGTACAAGGTTTAATTTTTGCTGGATTGAAGGGGACACTGGCCACATCCAGCTGAAAGTCAACCAGCAGAACTTCATGAGCAAGCCAGAGTTGTCAGGGGTTTGGGAAAAAAGAAAAGGATCCTGGGGATTCCAAGTGATTTGGTTTCAAAATATCCAATAGTTTAGCAAGGCACAATAGCTTCCATTATTGTATGGATATTAGTAATCAAGCCTGTGGTTGTTTATTTGCATGTCTGAGGAGGGAAAGATAGTTTCAGAGGAAATTTGATTTTGGCTTCATGTACCAATATACTTTAGAATGCATCTGAGTACTCTATCCAAGTCCTACTGAAGTCAAATTTCCAACAGCTCAAATGGAATTACACTTGGCTTTAGCTATACAAGGATATGAGCATTTTGGAAATAAGAATTCATTGTCTGAAAAAGCTGAAGTTTGAATTAAGTAATACTAACTGTAGTTGCTAAGTTAATTTAAATTTTAATTTTTTAAGAGTTAACTAGTTCTACTTTGGCTGTACATACTGCTTGCACCTGCACTCCTGTTTTTGAATTCACAAATGATTTTATTCTTAGACATTTTTTGCTCCTAGCCATATTATTTATGTCTCTGCTGAGGTTTAGGCTTTCTTATGTGGTTTTACAATTTAGTGCAAACTGTTCACACAAATTTTAATGTGTAAGGGCAGAGTATGTTTTAAAACACAGTTTGTTATTAACTAGTCAAGACCTGCTAGTATCAAAATGGATATCATATTAGCTGTATATACAATCCATATCAACATCAGCCCCTGACTCATAATTAAAACCACAAGATGCTCTTGCAAGTTGGATTAATTCTATATATAACATACTTTGGATGTATGTATCATACAAGTGTGTATATGACAAGTATGGAGCTGCATTTTAATATGACAAGTTTATAAATATGATGCATATCCTGTTAAATTTAGTTTTGCTGCAATTCATGTGGACAACTATCTGTCTGGAAAATAGATTCAGGTGTACACCATTTCAGTTCTACAATCTGCGTTTACCTAGTAACACAAAAATTGTATTCATTGGGTTATTTTATTATGACAGTAAACAAGATTTCTGGACTTTAGGAAACAGTGAAGTACAAGGGTTATAGACATACCCATCTATCTTGATACCTGGTAGAGTAATAATGCATTAAAGATGACGAACATCAACTTCAGTTATGATAGTCATTATGACATTTTAAACCCAGTCATGCAAGCAAAATCTTCTTTTGTGCAGTAAATTTGCACAATGACAGCTGAGTCAGGAGGATTTATGCAGTGGTAAAATGCAGCCATTGTCCACAGGTCTTGTACTTCACTGCTGAAAATGTGTCATTCCTTTGTGGATTCGGTTATCAGTCTTTCAGCACTACATGTGAGAACTGCTTTTCCCAAATTAGCACTAAGGTTACATCTGTGGTGCAGAAACCACAGCTGCTTTGTGCTCATGGTGGGGAGCTGATGAACCTCAAGCTTTCTTGAATTTAAGTATTTTACAAAATGAGCATAAAAGTAGAAAGACAGCATTTTTTGTATCCCAGGGTCAAGGTGATTTCCAACTCTTAAGTAAAGTTCTTGTACTATATTCTTGTATGGAAAGTTTCAAACTTAATTTAAAACAAGATAAGAATCCAATTGAAACCTTTAGAAATTATTCTCATAACTGTCCATAATTTAATAGAGAACGATTCTTAAGTCCATTTTTGAAATCTCTCTCTCCACTGCAACTTAATGTATTTACCTTCCTAATATGGAAAGATTGGTCTAAAATCTGCACTACAACATTCCTATTAGAGGCTCTGAGGCTTTACTGTTAATTTCCCTGTGACAAGATCCTGGCAGCCTTTCCACACAGCTCTCCTAATTTCAACATCTAACATGGAAATCCAAAAATGATAATAGTTTGGGTTTGAATCTCTGCAGGCATGCCAGTCCTTTGATTATTGTTTTTAATTTGTCATTTTTCTTCTTAAAATATAATTTTGTTAAAGTGGATATGCTTTTTATGAAACAAGCTCTCATTGAAGATTGAGGTGTTCACTGCTTTCTTAAAGATCTATACAAACTATTTTTGAACCTTAAGTTTGCAGACCTTTATAAGTTTCTTAGTGAAGACATGGATTTCTGTGTAGTGGTGGGTTTGCTTTCGTAGTTGCTTTTTACAGTGTGCTTAGCCTCAGGTAAAAAACCAGTATTCTAAGGGGCATATACTGAAAGCTGCAGAACAAGAGTTCTGATCAGATTCTTGTCTCTGTAGAGTTTAATAGTTAGGTGGTGAGACATCCAGTTCTAAGTCCTTGCTAGTGTTTACTTCAGTCAGAGCAGGAGATAAACTTTTTCCATATTGAGGCTAAGGTCAGAGCTGACAGGGTGCAGAAAACACAGCTGATTGGTACCAAAAATGGAGAGGAGAAGACAGTTGCACGTGAAGAGCTTGCAGACTTTTCCCAGAAATTGTCTTGCCCTGAACTGGAATAAAAGTAGAACAACATTACTCAGAGTGATTAAGTTTTTGGGATTTAAGCAGGAACACAGAGTTACTACGGACATCACACAGTCACATTCTGGGGATGCTCAACCTTCTTACAGAAATTGTATATTTTGGGGAACTGTGCCCAGCCCAAGGGAAGGTGCTGACCAGCAGCTCTTAAAGACTTCTTAAGTCTCTTAGAGATATTAAATACTCACAGGCTTCTAAAGCTTTCATTTTGTATAAATAATTAAACAGTCACCATGCCAAATAAAACAAGGGAGACTGATTCTATAGCTGTGTAGTCAGGGCATTCATCTAGAAGCTAGGGAACTATACATCAGTCACTGTAGCAGTGTATATTTAATTACTGATACAGGGTTGGCCAGATGTGACAAGGAAGCATTTGCAAAAACACAGTAAAATAAGCTGGTGCTAAGGGAAGTCATCTTGGACATGAAAAAGCTGCAGTTCAGTGCCCCAGACTGAATCATGTGCTTTGTTGTAAGCCATGTTCATGCACGCATCGAACTTTACTGGCTCCTCTGGTACGTGCATGGAGTTTTCTCTGCACAAAAGAAGCTTTGGCAATCTACACAGTCCCAGTGAGGGTCAAGAATTGTTTTGAGCTCTCAGAAAAAAAAATCTGATGTTGAAAACAAATCTTCTGTACAGCTTTACTATAAGGAACAATGGCCTTGATGTTACATATATATCTCACAAAGTCGTGCCTATTGGCAAGTACACGATTCCTTTTAAATGTGCCATTGCATCTCATAGTTCAGAGGCATAAAGTTATTTTGAAGCATGGATCACGTCCTGCTTCCATGAACTGCTGCAGAAGTTGAAAAAAAAGATGAGTAGTGTGCAGGTGGGAGCAGCTACTCCTGGTGCCAGGGAGTTCCCTGCTGCACAGCAGGCAGAGTTTGCTGTACACCATCCCCACGCCTTCGTGCAGGGGCTGAGGGCATGGCTGGAGGCAAGAAGGAAGAATTGGCAGTGCAGTCTACCAGAGCAAATGCTGAGCAATGCAAAGGCAAAGCACCCAAGGCAGTTTTTCAAGCTGAAGATTAGAGGAGCGGAAGGAGAGAGCTTAAAGCTGCTCTCATCTTCTGTGACTTGAGCACAGGGGATCTGGCCTTAAATTGTTAACATTTTGTAAAATGAATAACCATAAACATTTATTTTAAAAGCAAAGCAGGACTGGGCTGAGCAAAATCTGAAAGGAAATGAAATCACAAAAGCTGCCTTAGGATAGTATTATGAATCTGGTTTGCACCCCAGAAATGCTGGCCTCACTCACCCTCTTTACTAGACCTGGGGTTAAGAGAGATTGTCAGTCTGGATTTCCAGACTTGGCTTGGAATTTCCTTGCTTTTTATGGGTTTAAACCACTCTGTGATATTATTTTAGCATACTTTCCATGGCTTAATTTTTAAAGTGGAATAGTAACTGTGCTTAGTTCCCTGAGGTTATTGTCCTTGGTAATCTTTACTTTACAGTTACATAAACAGCTGAGAGTTATAGAAGCTGAATGACTGTTCAATGAAAAAGAAAATGCCCTCTTAAATGTAACAGGGTCCAAGGCAGGAAACAGGACTTGATACTCTTCTGGCATTCCAACAGAACTGTAGACATCACTTCATGTAGTTTCCACTTCGGACGCTTTATTGAATGTCCAGCATTGGCATTACACATACGTGATCTTAGTATATATGTATGGCACAGTAGACTAATGTATGGCAACAGAAAGGAAAGATTGCAGATAGTTTACAGGATTTTTACCTCTCTAATAAAATGCATTAAATGTGTCAAAATGTTAGAAATTAATTACTCTTGCTGAGATTTGGGTGTGTACATATCCTGATCCTTGAACCTATAATTAGTCTTTGGTCAACCACACCAAACCCTTTTCCTAGTTATACATGAACACTGATGGTCCCCTCTGCTGTGCCACTCCCTTGTTTCTAAATGCCTTTCTAGCTTCCCATTTTCCAGCTCACCTCCTACACATTCTTGATCCAGATATACACCATGCAGTAAAATACAGGTATCAGCTGTGGAAAGGGGCCACAGAACCCAACCATCCTGGTACCTGGGGTTGATTCATAAAATATATCTAAGATATTATTGGAGGAAGGAGGTGAGGGATGCTACAAATACAATAATCTCCAGCAAGAGAAGAGCTATTTAAACAAAGGACATTGCAAAAAAAACCAAACCAAAACAAAACAAAACCCCAAAAAACAAACAAAAGAAAAAACCAAAACTGTGAATTGTGTATGAATTTATTTAGTCTTCAAATTAGAAGTCTTAAACTATGATGGGAATGAAATTAGAAAAAGCTGTCCAATAGAAGTAGTCAGTGAGGCAGCCTAGCTGGTTTTCAGAGGAACTCAGGTAACTTTTTTGTGTTGTTACACAGCACACTTGCCTACATTCCAAGAGACTAAGTGAGTAGACTAAGAAGTCTCTTCCAGGTCTGCATTACCATGAATTTACAAGGACATATTTCAACAACCTTATGAGTGAAAACACTGAGGGAATTTTTCTGTGTTTGTCATTTTTTTTGTTGTTCTTTTGCTGTTAATTTTCCTGTGAAAGGATCTCTTGCATTTAAAAGAGGCATTTCTGTATTTGAACAGCTGATATGTCCTGTCATGCAGGCTGTAGTGTGGACTGAGTTCCACACTTTCCCACCACGGCTTACAGAAGCATGAACGACTCCGACCCTTGTGGAACAAAACATGTCCATATATGCAAGTCTCATTTCTCACTCAATAAGTCCTCCCACCCCCCATTCCCACTATCTTCATTGCTAAGAATAGTAATAAATAATTTCACACTGATAAATTCCATGTGTGACAAATGCTAATGTCACCTAACACAGTGCTAGGAAGTGCTCAGAAACTATGGTGACGGTGGCATAGTACTGTGAACAGAATGGCACACAAATTCAATTTACAAGGTTTGGGGTTTTTTTCTCCTTAAGTCTGTAGATCCATATTTGAGAGACTGAGTATGAATTTTAAGTTGTTTTTCTCATTGCAATCTAACAAGCTTTATCTATATACATATTTTGTTACAACCAATTCTTTTTTTCCTGGAAGGAACGTAGAATTTCTGAAATCAGAAAATAAAGGGCTTTTTCTTATTGTTATTACTTGACATTTATCCTGTCACTAATCTGAAATGGTTACAGGTCAGGAAGCCAAAGGCCCTGCTGAACACTTGACCACAAGATGCTCATATATTTGAACCAGTTGATTCAGTCAAACCTGTCTGAAAACTGTTCCCTGTATCTTTATACAAAGTAAGAGAAGCATTTGGTTCAGAAATCAAAGACCAAGTAGCAATTAGAATGTGGTTAACAGTTTCTCTGGATGTGAGAAAGGTCCTGAAGATGGTAGGTGGAGACAACTAGAAATAATAAAATATTCCCATCAAGTGGCCTAAATGAAATTATTTGAAATCGTTGTAGGAAAGAGATCTTCTTTCTCATTCTGTATCTCTCCCATGCCCCCTAGGATTAGGTAATTTTCTTCATTAAATATCAGTGCTGTGGATGATATTTTGTTCTGCTTAGGTTGAAAAGATGGTAAAAGTAGCCAAAGGGCAAGTTTCAGGGTTGGAGTGGAAAAAGCGGATAGGAAAGATGAAGCAGCAGAGAACATTCTCCTGGTCTGACTGCACATTTTGAAGGCTTCCTGACACTGTAGAGAATATGACCTGGTGTAGGAAGACTTGCATCAGTAAACATACTGGTCTGAGCTATAGCCACAGTATGCTCCAGGAAGTTAGGATACAAGTTAGTCCAGGAACCTGACTTAGGATATGTGTATATTGCCTGGTTAACCTGGGCTCATTTGTGGGTTTTAACTTGGCCAACCATACTAGCCACACTAAAAAAATGTAGTAGCTGGGAGTCTAGATTAGAAGCCATGCTTTGCTGCAATTTATTCATTCTGTGACTCTCTTTATAGTGCATATAAGATCAAAGATAATGGTAGAGCTTAGAGTTCTTTGTTCACTGTTTCCAGTGGAGACCAGAGAAGTTTCTCTGCTGTATAAAATGCAATTTTAAGAAATAAGTTCATAGTTCTCAAAACAAGCAGTGTGGGATATGACCCCAGTCCCAACCAGATCACTGCAGCATAGTCTTTCTAAAAAGAGACTTGCCAGTGATGACCAGTTTGAGATCGGCACTCCTGTGCACTAAATTGGTCTATTAGTGATGTCCCTTAAAATTGCTAAATTTTAAGATTTTTATTTCGGTTGTGAATTGAAAGGTAAACATATTAACACATAGCAACAATATGACAATCCAGTAAATCCTGATGAATCTCATGTTGGGGTGAGATCTGAGAGTGCAGCCATTCCCATCACCTTCTCTGGAAGACAGTTGGATGAAAAAGCCAGAACAAGCTCTGGGAGATTCTGGATGTGGATAAATTAATGTACCTGTGTACCGGGTAAAACTGGTGATCTCATTGCAGTGAGATTCAGACTCAAATTTTATGATGCAGGTGAGTTGATTTCTACAGTCATCCTTTAGAAAAATAAATCCACGTCTCATCGGCTTCTTGCAGCAGCAGGAGCTGTGTAGAAATGCATCTGCATGAGCACACTCCAGGAATACATTCAGTTGGAGGAGCAGAGTTTTGTGCCCTTCTCACACTGATAAAAAATACCTGAAATTTTCCAATTATCAATAGTCCCAGTGATATTCTGTCTCCTCTAAAAAGCATTTTTCTTTTCTTTTTTTTACCCTAAGATAGAATTTTTTTTCCTATAGATTTGTTTCAATGGCTAACTTATACAGTTGGCAGTGGATGCCTTTATAAAGTCTGCCCACTTAAGGTGACAAATTTAGTATATTATTCAATCAGTGGCAATAACTTCTACTAGAAAGCTTTGTGTATTACTTTCAGTTAATGTATGATTAAAACCATAATTTCTATCTATATATTTATCTATCTATTTATCTATCTATCTATCTGTTACCCACATGCATCAGTTCATAATAAGAGTCTCTCTTTTCCCTGGAGATAAATCTCAGTAGGAAAAAAAGAGCCATTTATCCAGAAAAGGTGTAGTGTTTGGGTTCTAAGTTTGCGTTTTGCTTTGCTTTTGGTACAGAACCCACTTTAAATTGCACAACACCAGTTTCTTTGTAATGATAATTTTTGCAGAGATCCAAATCAGCTTAAGCAAAAGGAAAGTTCAGATTAGGTGGCCAGATTCCAAAGACAAAGCCTCTGTGTTATAGACCTTGCAAATGCAAGTGGGTTTCCCATGATCTCTGTGAGAACTCATCACAGCTCTGATACTTGAAAACCAGTGACTTCTAACTACCAAATTGTGCCTCCTTTCTTGTTCACAATAGTCACTAACCAGTTTTTCAGAGAAGTTAAACAGAAATCTGTTTGTAGAAGTCACACAGCAGAATACTAATTGATTTAAACAAAGGAGGAGTGGGTCTGTTACAGCCCCCTTTATTGGGATATGACATACATCCGAATTTTCTTTTTGCATTCTTGTGTTGTTTTGTGTTTTTTTCCTTCTCCTCTAGCCATCAATTTAATGAGTGTTGACCCTGTCAATACCAATTTCCTCTTCTCAGGCCACCATGTTCAGAGTTTGGTGGGCATTCAATAGAGATTTACTGTTGACTGGGTAATTTGAGTTCATGTGTGTGGTGAAAAATTAGTGAGGAGAATTACCCAGAAAAGTGGATGCCATGACAATGCATGTCACCATGGTGTGACCAGCTCTGCTGACATAGGTTTCAAAAGCTCTCCCCCTGTGAAAATGGGGCCTGTTTGCAAATTAATTAGTTTCTGGCAGCAGCTTGATTGTTGACCCAAAGTTTGTAGAGTGGAAAAACAATCAGATTAGTGTGTTCAATATAAAGGCCCAGCGCGGCGCTCGAGTGCAGTTTGCCAAACTGTTGAAGTCGTGAATAGAGTGAAACAAATTCTTCTTTGAGAAGCCAAGGCAAAGGTTAAGTGTGATGTGACTGGAGCACGCTGGCCATGGGGTGGTGGGGAGAGAATTAAAGGTTTCAGCCACACAAAAATAGAGAGTGCTGAGCAAGTTGCATTGAATTTAATGAAATTCACAGCTTCAGACGCAGAAGTGTTTGGCAATGTTTTAGTCTGTGTTAAAGGGAGAAATAAGATGGCTTTGTTTTAAGTTTTCTTTGTACATCCATGTGGGACACCAGGGACTGAGCCTCTATAGGGTATTAGAGAGACTTCCTGAGCCTGCACGCTGTTTCTATGCACCTGCAGACTGAGGTTTGTACCAGTACCTCCCACTCCCCACCACACATTAACTCCCTTTATCTCTAATGATTCAATGCAAGCTTCCCATTCATCACCTCCAACATTTGGGCAGGGTTCTTTTTTTAAGTAGTGCTCGTGCAGGGGCTCGTGGACAAATATATTAGAAATCCATGCTTAGGAATAAATGACTGGTTAAACCTTGTTATCGAGGTAGTGAGTCAAAAGATAGATACTAAAAAATACAACAGACCAGATCTGTAGCTGATAATACATGACAGTGACTTCTGTGCAGCCAAGATCTGATTTCTGATCTCATTATTGTGCTCATCTCATTATCACTCTTTATTCCTTCAATGGCTATTCTTTTTGTATATGCTTGCCCTTCATCATCCATTTTTGGTATTCAGTGTTACTATCACCCTTGTAGTATTTTCTTTATATCAAACAATTCCTATGCGTATTTAAAACTATTGTTTTCCCACTATGACAAATAGAAAGAAAGAAACTACCAACTATTGTGAAGGAGCCCACATTCATGGCCACTTGAGGTATCTTCTCTTAGACCAAAGTCTTAGTCCTGTTGGCCTGGATCAGAATGCCTGGCAGACCCAAAGGAATGGGCTTTGGGAAAATATGAAGGGCTCCACGCAGCCTACCACATAGCCCCCACCCCATCAATTAACTGAGGTGCCCAGCAGAGTTAATGATGTGAGGATACGGCCCCTTGGTCTGTTCCCACCTCTTTTCCCCATTCCATGAAATTCCAGCTCTTAGCCTGCGACCTATGCAAACTCTGTGATTTGTTCTCGGTAATGGGGCTGAACCTACCCCCCTCACAGGAACATTCCTGAACCGTGAATTGCTTGTCCCAAAAGGCATTTAGTGTTGCTTGCAATTAACACAACTGATTGCTCAAAGCCGGCACCTGAGGTGGCATGGAGCCAGCTGGAGGCATAATTGGCTCCTTAGCTGGAGAAACATCCACTTCACAGTGGAGTCTGTGATGACGGAATTATTCGTTCAGAGGAAGCCAGGTATGTGAATACCTGTTCTATGCATTAAAGCCTCCACTAGCACTAGACACAGATGAATTATCGCAGACTCAAAGCCTCCCTTTCTCTCTGTCTCCGGAACTTCCCCTTCTCTTTGTTCCTGAAATCGCGCACATTTCAGCCTGAATATTTGTAGGGCTGAGTAATTGCTTTTGTTCTTTGGGTTATTTAATTACAAATCTCAGTAGATGACAGGTCCTCTGCTCTAAAGGAAGACATCACATTTGCACAGTTACAGAATCCCAACACAAATGTGTGTGGCAAATCAGTGACTGCAGATTTATTCATGCCCTCTGGGACCTGCACTGCCTTTTCAGCTTAGCATGCAATATGATTTAAATTACAGCTTGTGCAGAGCTGTGCCTTGGGATTACACTCCATGTTTCCAACTGTTTATAGTTCAGTGAGCTTTAACCTCTGTGATTCTGAAAATTAAATAATGTCACGGCTGATATCAAACTGATGGCTGGTACTAGAAAGCTAAACACTGTGTAGTATTAAAAGCCTATTTTTACAACAAAGTGGAAACGTCAATGTATTTAAAACATTGATAGCACATTCAGGTAGTTCAAGAACACAATTCAAAGTTACACTAGGAAAGAATGGCAAAGCTAATATTAAACTCCATTATCAAGGATATTGTTTCAACTCCTGTATTTAACAGAGTTGTGGCTGTGGACTTTGCTGGAGCAGGACTGAGCCTGACACAGGGCTTTGTTATGACACAAAGACTGTGTAAGATCAATAAATGTAGATAGAGCATCTGTTGTGGTTAAATGCACATTTGTTAATTCCTTGTAGAAGTTTCATTATTTCTAAAATACTGTGATATGTCAAATGTTACATCTTGAAGATGTTTTTGTGCTGTAACTGTGGACATCTTAATATTTCTGTAGGCTTTGAAGAGGAGCAGAGGAAACACCTAATCAGAAAACTCTGTATTTAATGTGACATGTAATTTCCCTTCAGATTACATTCCATTATTTGCAGGGGTTCAATTGATGCAAAAACATTTAGATTTTTTTTTCTCCACTTAGTTCTGCTAACCAATGTTTCCAGAACAGAAACTGTTCCAATCCCACCTGAGCCACTTCACCATGTTCCTCCCCCACCAGGCTCCGTCAAGGCAACACTGTGAAACAAAAGGGTGAAACTCATGTCACCAACAGCATCATTTAGGCCACAGAGGCTCATTCATGACTAGTGTAAGGAAGGGAGAACAGGAAAAGAAAAGAACAAATGGGAGAGACAAATGGATACTTGTTTTTCACTTGTAAAGGCAGTGTGTTGGACTAAAATAACAGAAAATAAGGAAGAATTCACAGAATTTCAGTTATCAGATATGATGGACAGATCACAGACACGAAATGTTTGACAAATGGTTCCTCATTTGGTGCCTTTAAATTTTGACAGTGGAATAGATCCTACACCTCCCATTTTGCTGCATTGCCAAAGTGATGCTTCTTCTTCACCTTGACCTTTAGAATGTCCTATACTACTTATTTCAGGCTTCAATGTCCAGCTCTTAGTTATCAAACTGGTGTCAGAAATATCCCATCCCTTGCTATTGCATTGGATTCCATGGGCTTGTGTAAATTCATCCATTTTAAAAGGTGGTTGTTAAGTTTGGGTTTTAAACGAGTAGCTAAGTGCTTTTATATACTATATGGTAAAAAAAAAATATATGATAGAGTGTATAGTAACATTTAAGAGATCAAAGTATGGAGGGGATCACCAGCTAATAGCTGATAGTCCAAAACAGTGAATGCCATAGGTGATGTGCTGGTGTACAGATAACATAGAGTGTTATTGAAATGTGATAATGTTTCTTTTGAGAATCTCTATATCAGTCTCAAATGTAGCAGTGTTGTCCAAAAAACTGTTGAGAGTTACCCACCAAAACTGAGGCTGATAAGCCTCTTTTTGGTCTATTTCCCTCCGTTCTGAGATCACTGTATCACTGGTGTCTGTAGGCTGAATGTTTCTCTTAGTAAGGTGAGCTGACTTTAGTATTACCAGGGAAAATTACCTCTTTCAAAGGCAAAGGTTAAACCTTAAATCTTTGAGACCACCATTTATTGTACAATGTCTAGCAGAATTTGATGTTCCAGGGCACTTAGAGCTGCCACAAACACACTCAGTAATTGAAGACAAAATAGTTCCCTGTCTGATTTACCTTTTAAAGTGATAAGTTGGCCTGTGTTTTTGTTAGATTCCTGGATTATGGAAAAGAGTATTTTTAACGTATCTTTATATATATATATATAAATTTAATTTCCTTTTGGTAGGCTTTAAAGATTTCTGTTGAGATAAGTACAGCAAGATTTGTAGGAAGATTTTGTTAGGGAATTTGGCATAGCAGAAATAATACAACCTTCCAAAAACAGCTTTTGTACAGATGATCATTCAGAAAAAAAAAAAACAGAACAAAAGTTACTTTGAAGACTGAATTACATATTTTTCCCATTCACTGCACAGGTCTTATGAAATAGTTGCAAGCATTCAGTGGTAATGCATTGTATCTGTTAATATTGTCACATATCTGAGGATTGGTGTTTATTGATTTTTTTACTGCTGTTTGGACAAAATTCAATATCCTTGTAAGTCAGAAGTGTTCTGCTGATGTCAGAGAGATTATTCATATTTCCTGAGCTCTATAATAACATTTGTCACACTGTAAAATTTGGTAGTCATGGGGCACCGCTCTCTTCAGCTACCCACTCCTTCAGTCTCTGTGTCCTGTTCTCCTGTTTCTCTAAGCAACTTCCAGTAAGGGCAGAAAAAGACTTCATGGGAGAGGAGGGTACAAAACCTTTCTATGTGGTATTTGACATGGACTTGTGAGTTATCAGCTTTTTTACAAGATTGTGTAAATGGATTGCCATTGTCAATACTCAGTTCTGTTCCATGTTTGACATACTGTCAGCTTTAATATTTTGTGCCAGACCTGTTGGTAGAAAGCATTCTTTAAAAAAAAATACAGTTGCAGGAACTGGAATTTTATTACAGGGCCTTTATTTGTTACTGCATTTCTTTCTTTTATTACTTTTAAAATACTTCTGTTAAACTTTCTGCCCATTCCTCTCACTGTGATTTATGTATCACAAGCACAGTCCCCCCTCACTGCTTTTAAAAAACACAAAAATTTTGAGTCTGAGACAAAAAAAATTTCATTCTTAAAAGTCACAGAAATTACATCAAATATTTTAAGTGATGTCAGTGAATAATAATAAAATTTAAAATAGTGAAAATAAAAAACAGAGCTTGCTTGTACAGAATTAAAGGATAAGCCAATAAAAAGATGTTTGAGAACAAAAACTTCCTGACAGTGCAGGTACTGTTGCAAAACTTTTCTATCTGAAGCAACTTCACAGTTTTCATCTCACCTGTGCTATCAAATTTTTTTTTTGTTTTTTAATGAACAGAACTAAGTTTCACATCAACAATAAATGAGTAAATTATTTCAGTTGTGTAAAACCCTGTTAATACGTTATGTTGACTGAAGCTAGATTAAGTTGGAAACACATAATGTTCACATGACTACTGAAAGAGGTTGTCATAACTGATGCTATCACACTGAATACCTCAGGTTGTGCTGAGGGGTTTTGCTTCCACTTACAGATGCCTTATTGCATTTTGTGTTGCTGTGCTACACTGACACATGAGCTAAAACTAGTCATTCATCCAGCCCTTTCGTGAGTTTTTGCTGCCATCCCTCATTAATCCTATTTTAATGGATTTTGTGTCAAGTTGCTTTACACTAGCTGTAAAAGTTCATTATAGCAACAGAATGTTCCTTGTAGTTTGACAAAATTACCTCAGTTCTTTAGCCAAATCTAAAGGATTTAACAAATAAATTAAATGACAGGAGGTTGGAAAAGTTAGGAGATTGCTGTGGGAGAGTTCTCTACTGGATGACTCCTTGGGAACTGGTGTGGGCTGATGATCATTTCCAAATGAATGAACATCCCTCACTGAGAGTTGAGACTATGGTAGAGGCCTGTCCAGGTTTTCATGTGACATCAGGGAGCAGATCTTTTTTACAGCTACACAACCCCTTCCACACACTTCAAATTGAACCTGGCAGTACAAAATTTGGAGGTTTTCTTCCTGTTTTCAAAATAGATGATTTTTGACACAAAGGACATATTTTTTCACTTTTTAGGCAGAAAAAAGTAATATTTCTGTGGGCAAAAGGTTCTGGAGACAGGGTTGTGCAGTGCATGGAGCTGACAGAGAAATATTAGGAATTCAGCTTTCAGGAGACAGAGGCTGAAGATATGCTTGTCAAACCAGTGCTTGTTCAGCTTTTGCCAGTCGTACTGCTGAGGGCTGTCCCATTTTCCCTACACTGGCATATGTTTGCCATGATAATCCCCAGCTACTCCTCACACTCAGCCAGGTATTTGCCTCCTGCAAAGCGCTGTGTCAAGAGTTTGGCTATAGCATGTTCCCTCAACCTTCAGGACACTTTCTTGTGCCCTCAGTTTCCAGGTGGCAAAGTGGAAGAATATTCCATCAAGACATAAACACACATCTCTCAGCATTCAGAAAGGCCTGAGAAAATCACATTAATGGAGAGGAACAGGTTTTGGTTTCTGACTTCTAGGATCAACTGCCATAAACTGCTTCAGCATCTCCAGGGACTTGTGCTCCACCTGTGAATCTTCAGAGCTTACAAAAGGCAGACCTGTAGCATGGCTCTATATGCCAAAAGTCTGTAACACCCCAAATCAGAAACATCTTTTGTCTTCAGTGCCTCCACGCTCCAGTTCCTCCCCTAATACATCACGCCTTAGCATAAAGACTCTGGTATTTAGTTCTTGTCACTCATCCAGAGCTCTAAAGATGTAGGTTACACAGTTAAGGCACAGGCTTTCTAGTGTTTTTATTTCCAAACATCAATGTCAAAAACTTCAGATAAATGACTGAGAGAGAAAGAAACAGGCTCTTAGCTGGAACTCTCATTATCTTTAAGAAATACAGCAAATTCAGATTAAAGTATTCCTAAATCGAGACAGTGTGCTGCAAGCCTCACTTTCTGTTCTGTGATGGACACTAGTTTTCTCAGTTGCCCAATTATTCTCTCTGAGGGACAAGTAAATAAGTTTAAAATTAATTGTGTTGATAGATATACAACAACCTTAAAACACTGTCAGTAATGGAAAAGAGGTGTTAATTTTGCTTGCTGTTCTGTAAGGAGATAATAATCACCTCTTTTAAATTAAATAGGGTGGATAGATCATAAGCATTGTTTTATGAGAAATCTAATTTATATCGAGCATTAAGCTATAATTCTACTGAACTTTTGTATTCACTTTTCTTCACCATATAATTAGTCTTTAACAAGGAATCAAAACTATTGTTGTCTCTTTAGAACAAAGGCTTCAGAAACTGATAATTGCACCAGAGATCAACATTTTCTCCCTTCTATTTCCTGTGGGAGCCAAAATGTTATTCTCAAGATATGTTCCTGCTGAATTATGCCTCTAAGGCAGAGAAGATGAGAGATCTTGGGATGGTGGAATTGTCTCGGCAGGTACTCAGGGACTCATTTACAATACTCCAGAGGTGCTGAGCACCCCAAACTGAGGTTGTGCTCCTCTTACCCTGCATCACTGCCAGCCCTGGGAGGGCACCCACGGCTCAGTCCCCAGCCTGGCCTTGCCCAGTTTTCACTTCTGCAAGCTGCCCCCAACATGGAGCCGGAATGCTTTAGGATGTTACAGCACACTTTCCCTTTCTTGCTTTTGCCTCAAATACAGATCAGTGATTCCTTAAAAAGCCCCATCATTTAAATTCAGTTTTAGTATCTCTCGCAATGAGAATGGTGCAGGGATGACACTTACGGGCAAGCCACTGTAAAAGCCACAAGGGCTAGACTCTTGTTGCTGTATAAGTGCACCATTGAGATGCAGAAGAATTTACATGTGTAAAAATATGGTGTGCCTTTTTTAATGCACGTCTTTTGAGTGTTACATTGCTGCTGCACCCATGTATTGAAATGACAGAAGAGTGGTATGTTGTTGCTGCTTTTAATACCTTTCATCCTTGAAAGTCTGTAATCCCTTTGTGTCACACAAGTCACCACTGAAGCATAGCAGTTGGAATCTGCAGAGGAAGGGTTTGTTGGTTTGAGGGTTTTTTTTTTAATTATGAAAAGAATTTGGAATAAAATATTTTTTTTCTAAAAAGTACACTATTGAAATTAAAAGAAACTTTAGTTAAACCTTACACTTATTAGTGTGTTTTATAATGTCTCACAAAAATTGCCTTTACTAATCTTTGAAAAATTGATAAAAAATGAGCATTTCTAAGAAGGAGAAACTAGCTGACACAACTAATGCACTACTCTAAGATCATCTTGACTCAAAAATAAGCCATTTGATGATCATCATTAGTCTTTAAAACTCCTTCTGATGGGAATTTCCATTGCAAAATCAGTGGGGGACCATAGGGCTTCTTACCTATTCTAGTAATAGCTGCTGACAGCCTGATCATGCATGGCCTGCGTGCCACACATCCTCCTAACTTTGCAAACAGCATCCTTAAATGACATCTCTACTCTGTGGTCTGTCCTTTCTGTGTTAGCATCTGACAATAAGTTACCACAAAACCCTCATATTAGCTCCATAATAGCCACAAGTTATCCCTTGTGCAAACAGCGTTCCTGCTTTGAGGATGTGGTCTCATGCCATCCATGTTATTGAGGAGCTTCACTAGAAGCAGTGAATCCATGAGAGCTCTGCTGCATTTGTCTGAGTCAACAGCAGCAAGAGAAATGTGAAAGTTGAGGAATTTAAATGAAGGGACTTTGAAAGAACACCGCTAAAAGCTTTGGTGTTTTGTAAACTACATTCGAGTGTGTAAAACCACAAACCATCTTAGCTCTCTCATCACCACATATTAACAGCTTTGTCCTCTGGTGACCTTGCTGAGGCAGAAACTCTGCTCTGCACATTTGTGACTGGAGCTGTGAGTCTCCTCTCTGTGGGTAGTAGGGCTTCACAGTGAGAGCAAGTCCAGATTTTGTGAGGACAGTGTTTGGTTCTCTGTGCTGGGTCCCTGCGGACGAGTGCTGTATGTGGTTATGAAGCCTTGAGTAGCTGTCTATTTTTGTTGTTGTTAAATTTTTAATTTCATCTTCTCTAGCCTTCCTCTCCTCAGGGTCCCAGTCACCCTCCAGTACTTTTCATTAAATTACAGCAATTGCAGTTTTACTGAGCATAAAATTTCCCTAGTTTCCTAGAATTTTCTTGCTGTGAACTGATAAATTAGTCATTTTGACTGTAAATATATAATAATAGGGACATCCAGTTCAAACTCTTTACAAAGCATTTCCTAAGAAAACTGCCCTTTGGTTCTTGTCAAGTGAGGAAGAGATGACCCCAGCTTCTGTTCCTTCAGCTTACTCAATCTTGACAGCTAAAGGTAATTTCTGTGCCTTCAAGTTTATAGATCTTCATTAAAATGCTAATACAATTCACTTAGAAAGCCAATTTCTGACTTTTATTGTTTCCTGCTCTTGGGTGTGTTTGTGTATTTGTGTGGTTATCATTGCTAAAGAGTAACATTTGTTAAAGAGCCAGTGCAGATCGATTTACCTTCGCTTTTCCTCAACCTGAAATGCTGAGACAGGCAAAACATGTTTCCATTACTTAAATAAGCAAACAATGGCAAATAAATCATAAAGGCAGCTGGACCAAGGTGTCGCTTTCATAAAGAGCCAGATTTCTCAGAAAGGACAGTTTAATGGGCTGCTGCCAGAGAAATGTCTGCAGAGCTGGTAATTGCAGGAGGGCACACAAAGGTGTCATGTGGGATCTGAGGAGTAGCACCACAGCCAAGACAACTGGAAAAAGGAGACTGAAAAAGGTGTGGACTTTAATAATTTGCTTCTTAAAGGCTGATTGTTTTAAATAAAAATCTAAGTTTTTATTTTTAGCTTGTTCACTTTGGCTGCAAGATCAGAGAAATGTTTTTAGCTGTAATTTTATTTTGATCGTGTTTGTGCTGTGGCTTTGTTTCTCCTTTGATCATGCTAAAACACGTTTCAGAAATGTTTGTTTGATGTATGCTGTTTTCTAAAGCAGTCTTCTACATTGTCTGCCTGTGTTTTTTAAAAGCAATGAATCATTGCAAAATATTTGCTGTCAAATAATTTCTTAAATCCATTTTCCCAAAACAAGCTTTCTGGACTTCTAACCAATGGGAGATTGCTTTCAAACAAGAAAGTGTTGAGCTGTTGTTACAGCATTTCTGAGGGCTACGTGGATTGGAGGCAGTTTTAGGATTGCAGAATACTCCATAATTCCTACTCAGAAATTTGAAGTCATTCCATCTACCCCCAAGAGCTGCAGTGCACTGACTTTTACAATTGTTACTGGTGGGTTTGGATCAAAGTCCTGCTTCCCATTCAGTAAAACTTGCTTGAAGTTCATTCCAGCATTATTTTATGGCTTTGTCGTGTTGAATGTATGAAATAGGTCAACCCTGACTGAATTATTTTAAACTTCCCATGGGGACCCCTTGATACCAAACCTGTTTAAATTTGCAGGGTAGTGCAGGGCAGTCTCAATACTTGAACATACACATTCATGGATGACATTCATTCTTCTGCTGCATGGGTGAGCAATTAGGAGAGTCAAGGAGGAGTCCCTAATTCCCTCATCTGTGGAAATCTCCCTTCCAATCCTCAAAGAAGAGCAGTAAAAAAGTGCTGTGCAGTCCGTGGAGAGGGCTGTGTTGCGTGACTGCCGGCCATCTGGCTGATTGATTCATCAAGACCCTCAGCAGCCAGCAGTGAGCATGGTCTGAAGCCCTGGGGCTGAATGCAAGTGTGCATCAAGCCTCAGGCAAGTTAGACAACCCCTGTGCTAGTGAAACAATAAAGAACACACTACAGATCACTGGTTCTTAGCTTTATAACCCATGAAATTATCAAGCACTTTTCTCTCCCTCTCCCCACACATCGTATCATGATGTTCTTTCTGTAATCACTACATTCATTCTAAACAGAAATTAATCTATTTCTATATGCCACAGAACACGTGTAGCCTCCTCTTCATTTATTTGGTTCACTGCATAGACATAAATCTGTTAGATGGAAGAGGAGGAAAAACCCAAGCACCACCAGGTAACAAGAGCAAGGGCCTGATAACATGAAGAACAACTCTTTTATTGACTAAAACATATCGATTTAACTAGATGGAAAAACAATCTGAGGTGTGCTCAGTAAGAAGTGTTGCTCAAGAAAAGCTGCTCCTTGATGTACAATGGATATGTTTCTAATACGAGGCTGTGTGACTACTTCATTTGCAGGGATGCAGTTTAGGATTATTAATCACTCATTGAAAATCTGAATCCATCTCAGATGAGCACTGGTAAAAGTGTATGCAAAGCATACTCACATGTGCTTTAGCTGTGGCATTAGTTTGATCTGCCTACCTCACAACCTTCTTCTCTGCTATCACTCTGACAGAATAATCTAAAATACATATTTTCAATTTATTCAACTATTTTTCTATCATTGTTGTGTCAGTCCTGCTTTAATACTAAACTGTCTTACTATTTCTGGTTCACTTGCAAAGTTATGAGAGGGAAAGAAAAGAATAATAATATGTTAACCGAGGGCAAGTTTATATAACCAGTGCTATATCAGCAATATTTTTGACTCAAAATGGGGCTCCCCACAGTATCTTCATAGGCCAATGTAAAGTTAGATTTTTGACACCTGATAATATAGTGATTTATTTTAGAACTTGATATCTTGTGATTTACAAAACCCATTATGCTAGAAACAAATCATTCAACCATTTGGGAATGTATTTAGGTTTTGGTTGAATTTTTTTTTTCCCTTTTTCATTAAGACCATAAGGATGTAAAAACAACTTGTTCAGAAAAGAGGCTCTCCAGATCCAGTAGCCAAGAACAGTGTCTTCTAATGGGTATCCTCTTTCTCTGATACCCATTAGATACCCATTAGAATCTGGATCCTTCCCCAGACTGCAGTGCAGAAATTTTCAAGCTGTAACCTTGTTTCTTGAGATGGAAGTTGCATGCAAAGCCCTAGTATATCACATAAAAAATAGTTGAGATATTATTTATCTTGGGTCTCGTGTCAGTGTAACTTGAAGGCTATTAAATGAACGCTAGAAAGAAAGGAAGGACATTTAATAGCTTGCATTACTGGGGTTTGGGGTGGAGAGCTTAAGATCACAGATTTTTTATGTTCTCAGATGTCTAAAAATGTTTATTTTAAGAGACAATAGGTGGTAGACACAGTTTCACAGAGATGTGTTGTGTGGCCTGTGTTGTTCAACATGTTCATGAATAACCTGAAAGAGGTTGAATGAGAGGTTGGTTTTCTTTCACATGAACCTAAGTTATTCAGGAGAGTGAGACAAAGGAATACTGTGAAGGATCACAAAATGATCTTAATGCAACTTGGTAGCTAAGCAATCAAATGACAAATTAAATTATTCTTGATGAAAGATGTAGTGATAAACCATGGGGAAAACCATGAGCAGAGCATCTCTATCTTCACATATAAAAGAATGGGCTATGAACAGAGCACCAGCAATGAAGAGTGAGGTTCTGGGGTTATGACACGTAAATTCCATTACAAGTTCAGATTACTGTTTAGGAGCTGTCAAATCCACTGTAACTGCTTGAAATTAATAGGGAAAAAAGAAAAAAGAAAAACTGCAACAGAGAATTCAACAAAGAAAATTGCTCCAGCCCTTGTTAAAGAGCATAGTTCATCCACATCTTGCACATCTTGATCACTGAGCATTTTTCCAATACAGGAATTGAGAGGAACCAAATGAAGTTATTAAGATCAATGTTCAAAACAAAAATCAGAAGTAAATTTTAGTTCATTACATTGTGTAGGTGAGGAACAAATTCCAAAAGGATGTGCTGAATTCTGGAAATGTGAATGGGTTCAAGAAGAAACTAGACAGATGACTGGCTTGAAAGTCGATTGAAAGTTAACTAAAGACACAGAAGTAGTAAAGCTCAGGGAATCAGCTACACTGAAAACAGTTGAAGAAGGGACTTTCTTTTTGGAGAGTATTATTTGTAATCACCATATTCTTTCTTGTCTTGAATAATTCTGGACAATCTTGGAGGTTGTGTATTGATCTAAGTAAACTTTGGTCTAAGCCAGTAGAATCATCCTTCTGTACTTATACATAAATATATACATGTATGCACCTACACACACAAATACATGCGAACATATACATATATATACACACAGAGTACATGATAATACACACACATACACACAAAATTATCCTGTATATACTCATATAATAGAAACATCTAAACTTCTGTGTGCATAACCTGTCAAAGTATGTTGCTTAAAAACACTGCCATCCTTAATAAGGCAATGGGTTGCACAGCCCAGCTAATGCAAACTGGCAAAACATTGCAAAATTCATTATTTCCATGACTATCTGGCAATAAATATACACTGAAAAGATGTTAATACAGACACTAAAATAGCTTACAATTTCACATAGGAACAGGACTCTGAGTAGTTAAATATAGTTCTTCTACAGTTAATTATCCCAGCAGGATATAGAATGGTTATAAAACAGATTGGTAAATCTGTTGGATATGCCTTCTTTTTCCAAATATAGTGAAAGATACCAGCTGAATCTCTGTAAAATACAGCCATGAGCCAGATGCACCACTGGTATGAATTTATTGATGTGAATTCTATAAAATTCTCCCTCCCAAAACTTCTTTAAAGTTTATTTTATGTAACCCATCAGTACCTCCACATTATTTGTATTTTCATTTGTTGATGTATCTTTTTTGCTGCCAAATAAAGTTGTCACTCTAATCATTGAGAAATAAAGTTTATGTATATAAAAATAATACTATACAAAAATGGCAAGACAAAGTATTTCAACAACTTGAGTAGAAATTCTAAAATACATTTCTCTTCTGAAAAGACAAAAATTTGAGAGTTTGGGGTATTATCAAAATGCGGTTTTGAACTTAACTTTTTTAACAGTAATAAACTAACAATTTTCTAGGTGAAATTTTTTGTGGAGGTAGTATCAATCAAAATGCGGTTTTTAACTTAACTTTTTTAACAGTAATAAACTAACAATTTTCTAGGTGAAATTTTTTTTAATTGCTAAAATGAGAACTTTACATTTGTCCCCATAATTCTTTCATTTTAATTGTTACTTATTCAGAAAGACTAACTGAAGTGCAGACATCCAAAGAACAAGAAAAATGTCAGTAATAAATACATGGAATTATGAAACCATGCTGTAATGATATACAAACATTTGTAAAGAGATTACATAAACATTTAATTGCTCCAATAATAACGTTAAGATTTGTTCATTCAATACCTGTAGCAAACACCTCTCTGTATTAAAGAGAAGAGGAATGTTTATACCTGTCATATATTAGCAGGTGATGATGTTCCTAATATAGAAATATTTTCCATGGGATACAATGATGGAGTTTTGGGGAGAAAAATGACATTTCATTTATGTAAGGAAGAGAAATTATCCAGTTCATGGAGTAGTAATGTGCAAAATGGTATTGTCTTCTCAGATCCCAGATTTGTCAGTGCTCACCTGATACCAGAGAGTGACAATCCAGAAGATGACAAGATCTACTTCTTCTTCCGTGAAAATGCAATTGATGGAGAGCACACTGGAAAAGCCACTCACGCCAGAATAGGGCAGATCTGCAAGGTCAGATGATGAATTCTTGGTGTCATACTAAATGCACTTGCAAGCAATTTTAGAAACTGTGTTTTCTTCCTGTGAACTGTTCAGTATTAACATGGCATTGTACTGAAGCAGGGGTCATCCCAAGAGAAAAATAGTGTGGGGATGACATACAGAAATGAATACCATTCAATTCTTTTTTTGGGGGAAAGTTCACCAAACTATGATGTTTGGTTTAAAAAGTCGTAGGTATCTTCTGAGGCTTAGAAAATGTCTGCAAAAGAAAGTCTTTTGCAGGAAATGTGATACTTCCAGGTAGGCCAAAAACATTTGAAGAATCTGCTTTTTAAGTGGTAATACCTTTCCTTTCCCACCTTAGTGAAAACCTTTAAAACAGAGGCAAAGGAAGATACAGCAAAATGATTGTTTATGGTTAGCTGTAGAAATGGGCAGCCATTCCAAAGACCCTTAGTGATTGCAAGATTAATCATTTGCCCAGACTGATAAACGTCCAGATGATTTTCTGACAGGGTTCCAAAAACATTTCTGCTAATGAAATTATATTAAAAAATGTTGTAGCTTTGGCAGCTGTGGTGTTTACAGTAGAATTTTCTGTTAATCCATAAGCACAACTTCAATTTACCTCCTTGAATTCAGAGGTTCCTACTTTTAAACCAATTACCCCACAAGTATGAAGTCCTCAGGGCCCTTTGTTTCTACATTTTGTGGCTGTACAGCTGATCCCATTGTTCTGACTTTTTTGTCTACTTTGTTCCATTGCAAGTTTCATTTCTACTTTGTTGCTACCCAGTTAAGTATAATAAACACCCTCAGCTTTTCCAGGACATGGCAGACTGGGAGCTTTGGAGCAAGATATTCTGCCAATTTCTTTTTTCCCAGTGTTGAATATGTATAAAGTTATATAAAGTGATTTGAGGGTTTCTGGTTTTAGATTATGGACTAGTATGAAATATGACACAAACAATGTACAGTAAAAATAATTCAGATTTTGTGTCTTTGCAACATAATATTACTTTTGTATGTAGGGGGCGAATTCTCCTCTCTTGTTTTCTCTAAATGTCATCTTATTTACTATATTTTCTCTGTACTCTGTTGATACTTCAAACAAAGACTGTTGCTAAATATTAATGCAAAACCCTTCTGTTATTAGAATGACTTTGGTGGACACAGGAGCCTTGTTAACAAATGGACAACTTTCCTCAAAGCACGTCTGATTTGTTCTGTACCAGGACCCAATGGCATTGACACACACTTTGATGAGCTACGTAAGTGGCAGAAATGGCTGGAATATAGAAATGTCTTCAGGTATTACCTGCATGAATTTACCCTAATTTTCTTTTCTTTTTCTTGTTATTGTTACAGAGGATGTGTTCCTAATGAACTCAAAAGACCCTAAGAATCCAATAGTCTATGGAGTGTTTACAACTTCCAGGTACAGAGCATATCATTTTCTTGCATGGAAACGGGTGGCTGCTTGTTTTAGAGAGGTCTCTTTGTTAAAAGTGTTTTTAAAAAACTCAAAATTTTCTTAACCTTTGAACTGAGAAGTCAGTGTCAGTAAGAAGTAATGAATTAGGTTTCTTTCTTATGAGCAATGTACATCATCACCCTGAAGCTAGCAAACACAAAGACTATCAGTTTCTCAGGCTGTTCTTACCATTGAATTGGCTTTTTATAGCAGGGATCAGCATTTGTAGCCCTTTCCACATAGATTTGGAAAACGAATGCAAGCATAAATAAGCATGTTTGGGGGCAGTGTAAAATAGGAAGTCTGTGGAGTGAGAAATTGACTAGTCAAGGAGATATTAATAAAAAATATTGCTGAAATTTGTAAAGTCTAATGATCTTTCAAAAGTTCTGTTATTGAATCACATATAACCGTGACTTGAATGTTTTTGTTACATTATGCTTTCACTAAGAACAAAATATACTTGTTGCTTTGGCCTGAGGAAGGTTTGCAGTACTGGTTGTATTGCCACATTTATCTGTGAAGGAAAAAAGTTTTAGTTTCTAAGCAGAAAGAATGTTTCTAGTGATATGAGCTTAGAAAAGGGAGATTTACAAGTCTTTACTGTCTTCTGTAAAAAATGTCAGGGTAAGAAACAACACTAAAGTTTGCTCTTGTGCTGCCCAAGTGATGGAAGAGACTGCTAAAAAAAATAGAAAAATGTGGAGTGTAGGAAAGAATTTAATAGTTCTCTAGGGAAAGCCTTACTGAAATTTACTCAAATTCGGGCTTTGGCCTTCTGGGGACAAGATGTTTTAAATAGTGAAATAGCAGCCATCTGCTAAGGAAAATGTCTGGGAGATCATATCAGTTTTGCTGAACTTTCACAGGAGGTGAGTGAGGATTGCTCTGAGAGCATGTCAGAGGTTTGATAATCATCACATGCAATAAATTAGAAAGCATCAAGCTGCTATTCCCATAGCTCTAGCACTTGATTAAATCGACTGACAGTTTAAAGAAGCTGATTTGATTTCTTCTCCCCTCATTTCAGTAATATCTTCAAGGGATCAGCAGTGTGTATGTACAGCATGACTGATGTCAGGAGGGTATTTCTTGGTCCCTACGCCCACCGAGATGGCCCAAACTACCAGTGGGTTCCCTACCAAGGGCGAGTGCCATACCCACGGCCAGGAACTGTAAGTACCCTAAGAAATCTGAACTGGGAAAACCGTGGAAACTATTTTCACACATTACATGGTCCTTGAGCTGAGATCCAGGAAAGAAACTGACACAGATAACGAAATGGATAGAGTGTCAGAAGGGAAAACTAACAGTTCCTCCAGGTCCAGAATGTACTGATTTTCTTGTAACATGTGAAACTGCAGTAACAACTTCACTTGGATTTTAATTTTGGCATTCATATTAGCAACTTCAAAAGAAGTTTTGGTAATGGCTGGGGAATTTTACTGAAAGTCAAGTGTTTCATAAATTATATTGCATTATCCTTTCCTTGGAATTTTTTTTTTTCCAAATATTGGCTGACTGAGCCATTCTTAGTTGAGAATGAATGGAAAACAGGTTCTGCCTCACTGTTAGGAACTTTCAGTCAACATTAAGTCTAGAAAACAGATATTTCTGCAATAGATGATAGAATGACTACAATAGATTCTAACTTCCTCTGTGAATTTTTAAAAATACCTGGTTTTGCCTTATTCTCTGTTTCTGGTTCATAAATGACTAAAATATCAATCCGTATAAGACATCCATATTTCAACTGATATCATCATGTTCTAGAAATATTTAACTGCCTCTGAAATTTCCAGTCGTCTAAGAAGATGGGACATTTATGAAACAAGCCTTAATTTTGTAAATTGGGCTGGCTCCTTAGCTTGTATAAGTCAGCTTGGCCCATTTATGTTGAGAACAGTCATTGCAGAAGATTACCTATGTATGTACATATGTATACATAAAAATGTATGTGTGTCAGTAATATATATGTCTACAACATTCTTCTCAAAGTCTTCTTAAATATAAGACACAAAAGAAAGCAGGAATAACTTTGTTTCTTTAGTTCATCATATTTTCTACTTTTCTCTGGTATATTTGAAATTGTCCTTTCAAATCTGGTCTTTCAACTGATATATATGCTCAACTAATGAAAATTACTTCCTAAGTAAAGGAAAACAGTGGCTCCCTGACAGCTGGATTCCTCAGCACTCCTCACTCCTTTGCTGCAACTAAAGGAATTTCTAATTTTTTTCCAAAGTTAAAATATGAGCTCTGCAGCATAAAGGAGGTTTCATTTCTCATCTGATGGTGAAGCTTTTTTTTCCAATTTTCCATAACAGTTAATTCTGTTATGTCAAGGAGTTGGGTTTTTTTTTTTTAAATTTCTATTGTGTTACATCTCTAGAAAATGTGAATGAGTAGATTTTTTTGGAATTTCTTGTGTAGCTATACTCACCTTTTCAGTTTAACAGACTTACTGTTCACTATGCTGTTCCTTTACACTCCTCTTTGACTGCAGCTTCAGTTAACCTTTCTGAACAAAACCAGACACTAGATATTATGTAGAACTATGGACAAGGAAGAATGTTGCATGCTTCTATTACAGAAATAGACTGAGATAAAGAACTGACTGCTGCACACAGACTCTGTTGCATTCATTCCTCTGCAGAGATCACATGCAGCTCTGTTGAGATTCTAAATATGCAACTCAAATATTTGCTCTTAAGACTGGTAGTTCTGTGTCCTGAGACACAGTTCTGCCTGGGGGTTACTCCACAACTTCTCTGAGGGTCTTGATCTGAGTTGCATATGAGAGAAGGATAACTTGATCAACTTCCCCAGAATAAGCAGAAAAACAAGGGCCAGAGCCCAGCCCTTAAGTGGCAAAGTGAACTAAGACGCCAGAGCCTTTGTCAAAGTAAGGAAATGCAGTTAAGTTACAGATACTTCTGTTTCTGGCTATCCTATCAGAATGAAGATTACCTTTATGATTTCATTATAAAATACTTTTATTAAGATTTACAAAGTGCAAAGATGTTCAAATTCCACCATAAGCTGTTTTCTTGCCTAAAATCAAATGTAATCCCAAATTTACCGGGCTGCTTAGCCCCACAAATGTAGCGCAGGAGGCCATGCCATTGAGGCCAGCAGTTTGTCCTAGCACAATGCCAAGACTCTTATCCTGGGTTCTGCCACTTTGAAAATAGAGGAGTGCCCTCACTGTTGCTAAATCATTCTCTTTTATTAATAGGATAAAACTGAATTTTAAAATGAGGTGCATTTCTGGCTGCAGAGAAGTTTTTGTTTATGAAGTGATGAAGATGTGTGTGTTTTCAGTGATTTGAAGATCTGTTGAGAATAAAGAAGAAAAAGATTTTTGTAGCTCCTCAGTTCCTCCTTGGACTCTTTTTCCTAGAAATGCAGAAAGAGATGGGAGAAAAAAACCTGATCTTGGAGTAATTCATTTCCAGATTGCACTGCAGTTAAACAGTGCTGAATTATCTATGGAATTTAATAGGTGAGGTGCTGGCAAACTTCTTGAGCATCTGGTAATTTGCCCAGTGTGAGTAGAAGAAAAGGAAAGTAAATGGTTTTTGAAAAAACACAAAGCTTTGTAAACAATTCTGCATCAACTTCACATGCAGCAAAGAAATTGCCAGAATTTTTCGTCTAAGATCTACAGGACTTAGTTTTTGGATCTGGGAGAGGAGTGAGGACTTTTGTCTATGCCTCATCTTAACTCAGGTAGCTCATCCTGAACTCCTATCTGACTTTCTGTGAATTCAGCTACAGAGTTCAGGTTTTCTCTGCTTCATGGCACTGAGAGTTATGACCAAAGAGCTTTTTCTTCCTACCAAAATGTAGATACTGATTTGTTCTGTTGGATTCATTACTGGGCCTAGTCCTGGTAATTAATTTTAAACTTCACATGTAAAGATGCAGGGGTACAGTAATCTTTTTATTCTCAGAAAAGCAGTGGATCCAAGGAGTAGTAGGGGTCTCAGAATTGAGAGTCTTATTCAAACACACAGAATTATGACTCTAATTCTAGTTTTATTAATTTTCTGTGCAAAGTATATCTTGGTCCATAGAATGAGAGAATATCCTGAGTTGAAAGGGAACCACAAGGGTCACTGAGTCCAACTCCTGGCTCTGAACACAGCAGCCCCAAGAATTACACCATGTGCCTGAGAGCATTGTCCAAATGCTTCCTGAGCTCTGGCACTCTTGGTGCTGTGACCATTTCCCTCGGGAGCTTATTTCATATTGCTGCAAGTAAAATCCTTTGTTAGAAAATGAGCCAGAAAGTAAATATTCAAGCAGTTGAAACACAGCTGAAATTCATTTGCCTAAAATTGAAATGACTGTTCATTTAATATTTTTTTCAGTGTTTGCCCAGCTGCAATTAATACTCCTTAGTTCTTGTGTAGTGATTTTATACATAGAGTACTTTACAGCTATTATATAATTAATTGTTATCTAATTAATTCAAGTAATTAGTATTGAACTGTAGTTATAATATTAATTGAGATGTAAACCAAACTTAAAATTTAAGTATAGCATTTGAAACATTTTTTTTTGTGACAGACAATGGTTTGGCCAATAATCATGAAAAGTCCATCTGATTTTCTCTTCGTAATATTTTTGTACAAAAGAGCAACAACATATAATAATAAGAAAAAGGTTAAAAAATCTTGAAAAAATAAAATAGATAACTAATTTGCTTTCTGCTTAGTCTGCTCCATGTGCCTTAATCAAATATTCTTTTCTCCTCTTTTACCTTCCATACAAACAGAATTTGCTTACTAATAAATATAGAATTTGCTTACTAACAAATATGCCCGCAAGGGACAATTTGCACTTTACATGTCCATGTTGGAAGTGTCCCTTTGCTGAGTACAGCAACTACTCTTTTTGACATTGATTTTTAAATTTCATTTCTGTTGAATTATTAATAATTTGGATCAAGGTGATAGCAAAGACAATTGATTTCTTCTGTTGAGCATCCTGCAAGGTCTGGATTGTTGCTTAATAAGATCTTGCCCGCTAGGTTTTTCATTTAATTGGAAGGTATTTTATACCTGGAAATAAAGGGCAAATTATCTCTGGCATTTTAACACCAGTTGTTTATATTTGAAGGTCAAATACTGCAAAATAATTAATTTCAGCTGGGATTCAGTGTTTTGTATGACTTCAAGAATTATCTGAACAGCAATTGGGGTCCCCAAGTTCTTTGACAGGTATCATTGACTTGGTGTCATTGCAGCTCATTTTCTTCACCCATTAACAGTACTAATATACTGCTAATGCTTATGTTAATGTTACAGGTAACTGTTCATGAAATACTTACCAGCTCTACAGAAGCGATGAGGGCAAATGGTGGTGATCAGCCACAGAGTCTCCTGATGGATATGTAGTAGCTGAAAGTGGAGGAATACTTTTGTGGCTACCAACACCATGGTCTTACCTCTCCTTTCCTTTCCAGCCTCTGGTTTCTGCTTACAGTGGGAGAACATAAACTAAATGTGTGAAGTAGAACCCTGTGGTTCTTACAGATGAGAGGCAAAACTGTCTGGCCCACCCCTGGGTAACAGGGGAAAAGTGACTTTTTTCTGTCTTACGTCATGGGACCAGATTCATCCCAATGGGACACCAGCTGTTCCTGCACCAGCTGTGCAGGACAGGGAGGAGTTACTGCAGTTCCTTAATGAGATCCTCTCACCTAAGAGTTCACGAGGACGGTATGATGAGTAACACTCACAGAAGGCATTCTTTAGAATCAGAGGGGAGGAAAAAGATACATTTAAGACATGACTCACTAGATTTGATTAAGTGTAACAAGATCTACATTATCGGGACTACATGGAGGTCATAGAGTTGTTGAGACAAGCAGTGGTTTGAAAAGTCAGTAGAACAGGGCATTGTCCCAGGATTTAAGGACTGGGTTCCTCATGTAGCAATTTAGAATTCCAGCCAAGTTCTGAAGACAATACTTTGAAACAAAAATGATGGCATGATAGATGAGTAATGAGATGGTTGACTCTCACAATTAAAAGGCAAATATTAAGTATATCTGATAAGTTTTATAGATTTATAGTTATGTTTTACCCTTCTTGCATTGTTATCAGGGGGTGGCCTGAGTTCGGGACATTTGGGAGGGTTGGCTTGTGGCTATGGCAACATGTGACCTCCAATCAGGATTTAAGGAAGTAAACTCCACCACTGGACAGCAAAGAAGGAGTTGATGGACAGAGCTTTGGGAGGGGCTAAAGGGTTAAAAGGTGAAACCTCCATTGTGTGGATGAACACGTGGTGGGGAAGATCCTCTGCTCCTGGTATCGTAGTATTTTCTCAATTCAGTCTTCTGTTGTATTTATGATAAAGTTTTAATAAACCTTTTAAATTTTTTGGAAGTATCATTTCTCACAATGGCATAATTAATTAATTTTGTGTTTTATACATAATCAAATATTGAATTGCTTGCCTTACATTGAATGATTTAGATATTTCAGGATTTCTTCCTTCTGACAATTAAAGACTAATACTAATCATAACTGGACTTAAAAAGCCTTTTGGACTGAAAAGGAATAAAAAAGTGATGTATGAGGATTATTTGCATTCTGTTAACCATATTGGTTTACATGCAAAATAAATTTAAAAATAGGGACTATGAGTGATAGAGTTAACTTTTGCTGTCTGTCAAAACACTTAGATTCCCTGATATACTTAATTATAGACTGCCGTAGATTGGATGATAAATAATAAACACTTCCTTTTTTTTCCCCTAGTGTCCGAGTAAAACATTTGGCGGTTTCGATTCCACCAAGGACCTTCCTGATGAAGTTATCACGTTTGCCAGAAGTCATCCCGCCATGTACAACCCAGTATTCCCCATCAACAACCGTCCCATCATGATTAAAACAGATGTGGATTACCAGTTCACACAGATTGTGGTAGATCGAGTTGATGCAGAGGATGGCCAATATGACGTGATGTTCATTGGCACAGGTGAGAGGTCTTGACTCTACACCGTAATGCTTCTCCAGGGTGGATGGAAACCTAAACCAAATAAAAATGCATACTCTGAAAGACAGAGCATTGACTGAAGAACGGTGTTAACATGTAAAAATTTGGGGCAGGACCCAAAACTGTGCATGTGGGGAGGTCTTTGTTACAAACATCCAATGTTACAGGTTCAGGCCATAGCCTGCACAGCTTAATTCTTTAGGAGCTTTGCCAACTGGACTAAGATCAAACCACCCTCTTTCCAACTACTGCTATTAGGGATTTTTATTAGAAATGTCTTGCCTTATTAATTGTAATTTAGTATTAAAATGAGGGGTTTGAGGTACCCATTTTGAAGTGTGGCATAAAAAGTATTAATGTGAATGAGGCAAATATCCAGGTATGGTAAAAGTCTTTCGTGCCTTTCAGGTATTTCAGGTATTGCCTTAAGATGCTCAGCCCTTCAGCTGAGGGTGCATCATTTTAGTTAAGATGAAGATATCTGGCACAAATGGAGTGTTTCAGAAGACCTGGTATTCAAGTAGAAAGATTATATCCTTTCCAAAGCATTTGCAGAATCACACAGCTTGGCCATCTTAGAGAAGTGTAAATATGCACTCAGAAAAGACATTTTTTCCAGAAAGGTGGTAATGAGAAGGTGTCCAAAAATTAGCTGATATGCATTTTCCTGAATTCAGTGGTTTCAAAACTCTGCTGAGTAGCAATTGGATCTTGTGGATCTGTTTCTTCATCTGTGAAAGTTTTACATTAGTTGGCTGATGTTTCAGTTATGTTGAATAAAGTATTTTAAACTTCTACTGCACATAATTACTAGTAATTAGACTTCGGCATCGTGAAGCCAAACCAAATCAAACCAAAACCCTACTGCTTCTTTTCAGTGTTGGACCAAAAAAAATACCTCTGCATCTGTCTTATAACAGTCCAACTTTTTACATACTTTAAATACAGTTCTGGTACTCTAAACCTGGGGTCAGATTTCCAAAGCAATAAATGTAAGATCTCTTTCATGTTGCTGCCTGAAATGTATTATGAGTAAACTGAGAGCTGATGAAGCTTTGTGTACCAAACACAGAAAGCATAACAATTCAGAACATTTACTGCAGAAACACAGCTCTGCAGGAAGGGTTAAAGCACTTCAAAGCTGTAAACTGAGTTATTAGATACCAGTGCTACATTATGTTCTTGCATAAAACATTGACATATATTTTCATATGATTTTACACAACGTATATATTTTCCATCACACATTAGAGACTTCAATGTTATCCACAATTTACAGTGTTTGGTGCCTTTCAACAAGTCCTCTATGACCTGATATGGCCCACAAAAAAAAAAAAAAATTATGGTATGGTACTTAAATAAGGAACTTATTAAGTATATTTCTTGAGCAAAAGAGGGGGCATTTAAGTCTCCAAAGCTTGGTCTGTGGGCTAAGAAAGATGCATTGGTTTCTACAAGGGAAAGCTGCAAGTTCTTCCAGAGATTCACTTGAGAGTACTCTTCTCAAGACTACTGTTAGAGTAAGAAGAAAAGTAAGACAGAAGTTCCTGTCTATTTCAGGCAGTGCAGGAAGATTTGCTTAAAACTGAGCTGCGGCTTCTAGGTAGTTATCATTGCATATACTGATTATTTAGTTATTATGTCTAGAAGTTCTTAGGTAAATCAGTCAGGCAAGATCTCCCTCTAAAAGAACCTAAATGATAATTTTTACCTCTGAGTTTAGGCTTTTCCTAAACCACTAATATTCAGGTGTGTGGTAAATGCTCAGGATTCCATCCAATGCTGGTGATAGCCCTGCCCACAAACTATAAAAAAAGTGCTGAAACATTATTTCTTGCACTTGCCAAAAGGTATTAAAGCACTAAAATCCTGTCTTTCTAAGTGCAGAGTGTCATTATTTTTTAAAATACTACTTTTGCCCGTGGAAACCCTTCTTCTTCCAGCAGGAGGTCATACCCTCGTGGGACAAGAACAGGCATTACAACATCCATGCCTGCAGCTGGAGCACAGAAGCTGCTTCATGTTCCTCTGAGCTCTCTGTCCTTACTGTGGTTTTCAGAATCAGGAAAAGGTTTCTTCCACGTGGGGGGAGAGGTAAAGAGGCAGTACTGAGGCCCTGCCTGCCTTCTGCCAGAGAGCTGCGCTGAGCCAGCGGCTCAGAGTCAGAGGAACCAGAAGCAGATACATAATCAGCATGTATTACTTCTTCCCAAGCAAAGAGCTAACTGGGAAGCAGATTAGGGACTCTAGTCACAGTCCATTTTCCCACTTGGTGATCTGAACCTATGACAAAGCCAGAATAATGCTCCCTGGGGTATGACTGGGTTTTTCTGTGCAGGTCTGTCCCATCAGATTAGATAATATTTCTCTGTATTTTCCCATTGCTGTTAGAGCAATCTACATTATTCCCATGTGCTGCTGAACTTCAGTATGTTGAAGAAATACTTTTTTTTCCTTTTCATTGAATAACTGATGATAATTCAACACAACATAATTAATAGCCATCCAGTGTGGTCACATTTTCCGTTCCTGTGGGGAAAATCTTGAGCTGAGCAGTTTCTTTCCCACTCTGATTGTACCAGTGTGTTTCACAATGAAAATAAAATCCTATCAGCATGCTTGAAAGTAATCAGAAAAAAACAGGATTTAATGCATATCCCGATTGTCTAATGTTTGGCATCCTTTGGCACAGTTGAAGTACCTCTGTCAGTAAAGCAAATTAATAGCAGTAATCTTATCTTACTAAGCAGAGCCTATTGATCCTAAAGGAGGCGCCTGATTCTGTTTGTGTGAAATTGTTTGAAATACTACTCTGTAAAACTTGATGTGGAAGTCAGATAAAGCTCCACTTTGGTACCTGTGGCCTGACCAGAGTCTCCACAGTGATTAACTCAGTGTCTTTTTGACCTCAGAGGCTTTCTTGAGATCAGGCAACTGTAATTGTTGCAGGAGCCACTTAAAAGTCTGACCTTTTGTTGAAACAACATTATGGGAAACTTGTGTCTGCTCAATGCCCACTCAGTCTGTTTTATGAAAAATCTCCCTTTATTTCTAGGATATGGCATTTCATGGATTGTGACTGAGGACAGTCCTAGTCCAACACAGAATAGAGTTGTGACACTTGGCTACACTGTTATGTTTATGTCAGAGTTCTCTGTTCTTCACCCATAAAATGTATTTTCATCAAAAACACAGTCATCATATTATCAGGATAATTAAGGAAATTAACTCATCAATGAAATTGCAAATATAGCTGCTGTTAGATTTTCTGTTATTCTGAATTATTCTGTTGTAGAAATGTGGACTTTTTTCTTATTATTTTAAAGTTTATATTGCATTTGTTCTGTAACATTATCAATATTTCTTGTTTTAAATATAGTCAATGAATAGCAGTGACCATAATGAAAACCAATCCAAACCCACTAATCTAGTATATTTTACTAGCTTAATTTGTACACATAGATGCCTTAATAAAAAGAAAGATGTGCTTTGCTTTGTTGTTGCTTTTTGTTTTTAAAAGAATATATGAATTTGTGGCTAATGAAAAAAAACCAGTAATGTACATATTCTGGGGGAAGAGAAATTGCTTCTTTCTAAAATTCCAAAAATATCTGTCTAGAAACCAACATCTGCTTAAAGGGAAGCAGATGAAAAAAAAATGAAAAATCTCAGTTCTGCAGGATATTCCAGGTTTCCTAGAATATTTAAATACAAAATCATGCAAAGAAATTAAGTACCAGAATTTTCTTATTGAATCAATAGCTTTTAAGTCAGTTACCCTATGTCTAATGCATGTGATCTCTTTGTCTCAGTTTTATTTGTATTTTAGATATACAAGTAGAGTTGTCATCTTTTTATTCAGAAATTTCAGCTAACACCCACAAACTATATATACTTAAAAAATTTATATATATATCTGATTTCGTGTAATTGATGGCTAAATTCTTGTTTTAAGAATCTTTATAATTATTTGAGAATTTTATCCACTTAAAATGCCTTGTGTTTTCCTAAACCATTAAAGCTGTAGGATGTGCACCATGAAGAGTCCTTAGGGACATAGTTATTCTACCTGTGATACATTTACATGGCACTACACTTGGCTGGTTAAAAAGAAAAGTCGCATACAGATTGTTTCCATTTCAGAGAGTCTGCAGTGATGTGTGCCAACCTAGAAATGGTTCTTTGCATTTTTGTTGTTTCCTGGAAATTGTGTTCATAGCAACAAAGAAATAAATTACAGATGCAGGAGCTGAATTACAGAGATGGTCTTTAGTCTCAGCCATGTTCACAAAACCAGAGGCTGTGGCTCTGGAATTTCAAAAGCTGGCCTTGTTCATTTTAAAGCTTGTTGCAAAACTCAAAAAAATGTAATTTGATATAATACTAAAATGCTGGCACACACCTATTTCTAAACCAAAGGCACAAACTGTATGTTTTTCACTCCTCAGTGAAGAACCAGCATCTTACACACAGAGAAATACAGATGCCTTAAGGGGCTTATACATCTTAGGTACTTTGTTTGACACAGGGAAGATCGCAGGTACTTAAGAGACCTAACAGCTTCATCTGTCTAAGAATGTTTGTCCAGATGGTTTTATAGCCATACTGCAGTATCTTCGCATGCATTTTAAGAAAGAAAAACATCGTATTCAAAATGGACTATAAAACACACCTGGGTAAATTTAGAGCATTTCCTTCCCCAGTCATGAATCTGTCATTTCATACTGTCACTTAAATAGTATTTCAGTCCTGTCTATTCCTTAATAACTATAATAGTATGTATTTTCTTTGTTGCAGTTTGATAATTCTAATACTTAAATGTTCTACTGAAATTCATTGTTTTCTGAGGTTATTTTAAATAGCAGTTCTTTTGAATGAGTGCTGAGAGATAAGTAGCTTCATAGTCTTTATATGTGAAGTAATTATATACTACAAGAAATTCTGGCTGCTACAAAGCAAAGCAGAAGTATTCATCTTAAGCACCTGAAAACCCTTTTTTTTTTTTTTTTCTTTTTCAAGATATTGGAACAGTTCTTAAAGTGGTTTCAATTCCTAAGGAGACTTGGCACGAATTAGAGGAAGTCTTGTTGGAAGAAATGACAGTCTTTCGGGTAAGTGGAGCTAAATTTCAAGTGTCAGGTTGTAGATTTCTCTGTGGACAGCTGCAAACTCAACTTCTTGCAGTCTAGCCAAGGAATAGCCTGGCATACCCCTCTAATTAGCTTGTCATTTAGAGATCCCCACACTAGTCAAAATAAACCTTGAAACTTTCAGTGCAAGCTGGAGGTTAATGATAAAAGAAATGGCATTCTGGGCTCTTGTTCGGTGGTTTAAAAAGTAAATTAGTATTTCTGAATCTTAGAGCTGTTGCATGCTGGAGTTAAATATCTACCTGTGCAGGTCTGGAAACAATGCCTGTCTGTTTTCTCCCACAGAGATATGCAATATACGAATTTGTAATTGCATCAATTTTCAAAACTGTTCAGACTATCAGCATATTGTAACTAGGAAGATACTTCAGGTAAAATAGTGATCTGCCCAGATTTCTTGTGCTTAATAATCTGAGGAACAAAGTGTTTATATTTTCAAAGGTCACTTCGGGGTCTCATTTTCATGGTTCGACACAAGGCACCATAAACACCCCCTAACTCGTACTTTTTGGTGAAATCAATCTTCTCCATTTTTCCTGTTTGAGCCACCTAAAAAATACAGCATCCCATAAGCAGCCCTGCAAGGCAGGGCTGAGTAAACTTTTCAAACACTTCCCAGACAGAACCCAGGGATGTCTCAAGTTTTGTACACGACAACGAATCATTTACATTCCCCACGTTACTCTTCCTGTCAGTGCCGTTTTATGGCACCACTTCCCTGTCTCCAGGCAGCTGGGGGCTATCCCTGGCTGGGAGCACAGGCTTGGTGTGACAGTGTGAAGATGCTGCTGGCACGCTCCAGGAGCCTCTTGTGCTGACAGGGACTGTGCCCTGGCCCTGCCAGGGGGCTCAGCCACTGCACCCTCGTCAAACTCCATTGCCATCCCTTCACCTTCTTTTTCTGAGCAGAGACAAGATACCTGAACAGAGCTTCTTGTGGGCATGCCTGCTGTTACTGGCACCAATCTTGCTCAGAAACCTCTGTTCTGAGTGCAAGATATCTCTGAAGAATATGTGTTCCTGTTCTTGCAATCCGTGGGGTTTTTTGAGGACAGAAATCTAGGGTACTTTTTTTTTTTCTTTCTTAACATAGAAACTATGAGAAGAAAATAAGACAAGTTTGGGGTTTTTTTTCCCCTTTTTATACATGCAAAAGTCATTACATGAACATAAGGTAATTTGGAAATTGTTCATACTATATGAGTCTCTTCCCTCAAATGGGTAGAAGTGCCAAACTAAAGAAGATCAGAACAATATAAAAGTGAAAGAAGGAAAATAAATTGAATTAATTTTACTTCAGAAAGGTTTTGCAGAAGTAGAACAGTTAATGGCAAATTCAAATTTGAAATTTTACTTTACATGTATTTTTTCATTGCATGGAGGTATTTTGGTGTTCTGATTTACTTGAAAGCTCAATTATCTCTTTAGACATGCATTTAAGCCTTAAAGAGGGCATGAATGTATTTCAGTGGAATAAGCAAAATTTGTGTGCATAAGGTATGAATCTTTCAATAGGGAATTTCCAACAGATTTTACATGTACCTCATCCAAATGTAAGTTTATTTAGTTGTAGAGTATACGTGCATCATGAACAATGTATTTTGATGTTAAGCTGCAGTGTGCTGAGTACAATGCTTTTCATTTAAAATTCCACAAAGATGAAAGTCTTTCATATCTGTTACATTGATAACAAATGACTCTTTAAACCCCATTTGTGCAATATTTCTCTGAACAGCTGAGCAAACAAACTAATGAGTTCAATTTTCATTCAAATGTTATATTTAATTGATGATTTCTAATATAAGGTCTATTAACCCCTCTGTAAAGGTGATTCCATGCTTGCCATCCACTGAGCCATATCAAATTCTCTCAGGATAAGCAAGGTGAAAACTATACAAGTGTAAAAGCTTAGTAAACACTTGATTAATGTATACAGCCAAAAGTGTGATGATCAAAAGTATTGTCAACAGCAGATTTCTAGGTAGAATAAAGTTCATGCAAAATTGAGTTGCACAGTGTCTATGCCACTTTTAAAATTAACATCCATCCAAGAATCTGGACCTAGAAGCTGTAACAGTTGATTAAATGATGGATATTCCTCAGTGCAAAGAACCTCTTGCTCATTTTGGTTGCATGTTCTGAAAATGAATGTAACTTTTTTGTAAGTGAATTGTGTGGAGCAGTTAAGTGTGGAGCAGTTAAAAAGATTAAACTTGTTCTTATGAATAAAATTTCACAGGAGTGGGGTTTTTACCGTGATATATGTAAAATGAGTTGCTTATTTCAGTGTTATTACCTTTAATAGATAGTATCTATGAATTTTCATATAGACAGTATTATTTTCATATTACTTGGGAATTTCTTGAAATGCAGTTTTAGTTTTAGGTGTAGATAACAATTTCAAGATATGGAACTAGTGAAAAAGTGATCACAATTAACTGTATTCATAATGGAAAATTAAATATCTACAATCAACATAGCAATCAAAGATTCACCCAGATATGTACATGTATTCTAATTCCTTTACAGCTAGAAATTATTCAATTGCAAATGACAGCCAGAAGGACTATTACTAGAGAGTTTCTAGTTTAATTTCAGGGTTTCTACCTTGTGCAAATAGTATTATAACATAATTTGTATATTTATAGCTCATATTATATTTTAACTCTGTTTTCCCTAGGAACCCACTGTTATTTCAGCAATGAAGATTTCCACAAAGCAGGTAATATGTGTACAAATGTTAAATTCTTTTCAGATATTTATTGGTCTCTGTCTTCTAGAGACAGTTACTTGGCAGTCAGCAGAGACATATTAATTGCAGCAGCAGCATCCCATCTCTTTACATAAACATCAGTAGTTTCTCAGGAAAATGTGACGTGCAATGGGGAAAGGAAAAGCCTAGTTTGTGTTACTTACTGGTAAGGTGGAAACTAAATGCAAACTAACCAGCTGTCTGGTGGCTCTCTAGAGAAAAAAAAAAAAAATTAAAAATCCACATTATAGAATGCTTCCATGACAGGAAGACTGTTCGAAAGGAGTGGCTAGACTTGGTGCCTTTCATTAATGGGACTAGTTCCAGTCGCTGTAGAATAGTCTGGTACAAAATGCAGGTGGTGGAAGCAAAGGATGGAAATGAGACATCCTCCCGTCTTTCTGTCCTATGTCCATTCCATTGCCGGATGTGCGTCATTCGGCTTTAACAAAAGATCAACAGATCTGATGCAGTCCAAATTTTCCATAGCCTTCTGGTTCAGTGATGTGGTTAAGATAAGGGCTTCACACTCCAAAATTTATATTTCCTACTTTCTGTTGAGTACACTAACAGCTAAACTGCTTATAGAAAAGATATGTACTGTAAAATGAGACCATAACTAAAATGAACTGAACTTCTTGATGGATAGAGGTAAGGTTTTGTCTGACTTACAGTAAAGGTGATTCCTACATTTCTAAGCAAATTTGTGAAGCAGTTGATAAATTATGTGGTTGTGCAAAGAACATTGGTTTGTAATCCAGGAATGAAGTGGATATTAGGGGCCTATCTTCCAGTTTTGCCTGGAATTAGGTGGATGGATCCCAGCCACTGTCATTTCCTGTCTCAGGAGTCTGAGACATAAAATGTAGTGTCAAATTTAACTTTTTCTTTTTTTTTTTTTTCATATATGTGCTGATCTGGAAGCTAATTTGGTAAATATAAAGAACTTCTTTCCTTTCATGTCATTGCCAGGAAAGAGGAGATTTGGTACTACTTTCAGACTAGGGGCACTAAAAATTGTGCACATTATAAGTAAAATTTAGTTAATTCTACCTCACTCTATACATTATTAAACAGAAGTCAAATTCATTCTGTAATGGACAGAGGCCAATATTATATTTGAAATGCTGCATATTTAACTCTGAATTCACTGTCTTTAGGGAAGTTGTCTGAAAGCATTCATGTATTTGACAGAAAATGTTTGGGGGAGGGGGACACTGTTTTAACAGTTTACCACCTAAATCAGCAAAAATGGCAGGACAAAGAGAAAGGTACTATTGAATACTGGGATATTTAAAAACAGACCTGTCAAGTTGTATATATGTTCACATCATGCCAAAATGCTCTGCTTTGGATTATTTTTATAAGTACATTCCCTTAAACCAGCCAATCATATTTGAAAATTGACCATGCATTTTCTTACAGCTTTTCCTCCAAAGCATCTTTAGTTATTCAGGAGAGATTACAATTTTCCCTGAGTTTTCTGAAAACAAATTTACACTGCTAAAATTGTCTGAAGCTAAAAAAGAGCATAAACCACAAGTTATTCAGGCAGAGTAAAACTCATGAAAAATCAACCAGCTCCAGGCTAAAAATGACAGAATCATGATACACTATGACAAGCTTTTGGCAGTATGTATGAAATAAGTATATGGCAACATGTTTCTATTTTACATTTATGATTTAAAAATACTGTAGTTCTATAACTCAAACACTTTACTCATTGTGTTCTGATAAGCAGGATGGTTTTCGTATAAACAGCATGATAATTCTATGCATTGTGGAAAGCCAGAGCATGAAATGTAAATAGTAAAGCCAGCATGTTCTATTGAACGCCTTAAAAATAATCACTTCATTTTGTTTTTTCACTAGCAAATCTTTCATCCAATTATAAAAACATGGTACAGGGAGTTTATTCTTATTTCTAAATATTTTACTACTCTGGTTGTTCAAAGCTACCTCTTTTGCCATCATGCCAATATATTATGTTACAAATTACTCTTCCTAAAGACCAAAATCTACAAATTCTTCAGGAGCGGAACTTAGCTTAGGTTTTAAATTATATTAAGCTCTAAAGCTCCTGTCTCTCTCTCTGAGTCTGCATTTGGCCCTTGAGCAAGAGTGGCTTATGAGTAAATTTAGCTTTTATGTGCAAGATTAAGCCTTAATACATTCTTTCTCCACTCTGCTGTCTTTAACTCACAGGAATTGTGTCTATGTTTTCTCACTGAAGCTACACATTCCTCCTGATTGTGTTCAGAGCCCTAGGCTTGTGTAACCTTATCACTTAAACAGTTTATGCTTTGTTAGCAATAGACACAAACCTTCAGAGCATCCTTGAGCCACTGCAGCACCCTGCAGCTGCCTGTGCTCACAGTTCTGTGGGGGACATGGCACCTCTTGGCTTTGAGACTGCCAGGTAGAGCTCCATAATATTTCCCTTACAAGCATGGAAGAAGGCCAAAAAGTCCAGCCTGGGTTTCAATCAAAGGTGACTTTTTGCAGAGCAACCTCTCAGCTTTTTCTCAGGGTCAGATTTGTGATGCTCTTTCAAAAAGCTGTTGGATTTCTGGTGACATGGGAAAAGGACAAGAAGATGCTTAGCTGAACAAGTCCTTGTCTGGTGAATTGCCACAAAGAGCTTTGTTTCTGTTGTGTAAGATTTTCAAGCAAAGACAAGCCAGACACCTTCAGAAATATCTTAGTGACTACTTTTATAGTACCAAATACTGAATTTTATTCAGAAATCAACATTTCTGTCCATAGTGAGCATATAGAAAGGATCAGCTCAAAATGGATATATCACTTAAACAGTGTGCTCAACTATTCTGCATTACTTCTCAAGACATTTATTTAATCAAATGGTACTTGAATCTCATGCTTCCTAAAGTTCCTTTAAAAATTCTGCTGAATTTCTTCCTCTTAAGCATTACATTTTCCACATTCTGTTATTCCTTTGTCTGACTTTGTCTGGGGAAAGGCTTCTTTTTTGGGCAGCACTTTGGGGACAACAGAAACCACTGGATTGCTTAAAATATTACTCTCCTCAGTTTTTCTTGAGTTCTGATACTTGTGCAAGAATTTTCAGAGGACAACTTTTTTTTTACTTTTTTTTTTTACTTTTTTTTTCTTTTTTTACTCTCTAGTTTTATCTGATAATCTCATTCATTAAATTAGCAATGTCTTGGAAGAGACAGCTGAAAAGGCAGTTTGACTGTGGTATGGCAAAGTAAGGTCAGACCATTGATACAAATAATTCTATTCCTATTTTCTGAATTTCATACTGCCTGGATTTTTAATATTGTTAGTGTCCAGAATAATGATCACCAGCTGGAGTCTAAAACCATGATCAGAAGGGCAGCAAACAAGGCTGCAGCCTTAAAGCTGTGCAGCACCTGAAACATATGCTGCAGTTCACTGACTGATCTATGAACTTATCTACAAGGAATATAGTTTTTGAGTAACCCTATTTTGGCCTCATTTTTTTTTCTTAGGTTTCTGGTTATTCTTTAATTCCAAAGACATTTATTAGAAATCAGGGAGGGGATTTTTGCAAAATAAAATTGGTTACAGAGGTAGATAGGAAACCATTACAGCATTCTTTATTTTCCCATGTGCATTCTCTGAGTTGATTTTTATATTAGTTGCACAACACGTTCCTACATGGTTATACAGATATTAATGCCCCAGTTACACAGGACTCAGATCAATACCATCTGGACATTTAAGATACTTAACTGAAGCTTTAATTTAACCTATGCTGCCTCCATAATCAGTAAAGAGAAGAGGCTTCCCTTGAGAAAGAGTTAGGTCACCTAAGATTTGAATTGCTGCTCTTTTTACTGCAGGATGTAGCCCCAAGGTGGGTACTTTATCTCTTCAGCTAGAGAGAAGCAGCTCGTCGTGTCTGTTGCCTGTCCTCTCTTCTCAAGGCTACAGCGCTGACTGGGACGGGTTTGTACAGTTCAGGCTTTGTGAAAAGCCCTGTGTGGTCAGAGATTTTTGCTGAAGAATGTGGGTTTACAACCCAGCTATGAAACTATAATAGATGGAAGCAGCTGCTTAGAAAGGGTTTAGTTTTCAATCTGCCAGTGAATTTTCCTTTGGGGGCTTTCCTTGTCATATTTTCCTTGAGAAAATACCGGTGTTTATATAAATGCACGGGATGTTTCTGTTACAATTAATATGTCTGTATAAACTGCCAAGCTGCTGTCTCTAAAAGAAGCTAACACAACACCTCTTATGAGTGTTTTTGGTGTTGCTATCTCCTGTTATCCGGTGTTAATTATGTCTGGTTGGTAGGTGACCACTGCCATCTTCCATCCCTGAATTCCCTGAAAATGTTGCCTCTGGGACACTGTAATGCAAGAGATGAAGAATTTTGATAACATTTATTGAAATCCTTTTTTTTTTTCACACCACCTGTATGTTTTCAAAAAAAGAAAAATGAAAACAAATTTGTATTTTCTTCTTGGGACTGCTTGGAGTAGGACCTTGAAGACAGGTATTCATCAGTCCTCTGTGGGTGCTGAGTGTCAAGGCTTGATAGCAAAATATCAGTGTTTCCAAACCAGAAGGATTATACCCTTGAATTTTTGTGTATCTATTTATTTAGTGTTCCCCTAGTTTTACTTTCCACTGATACTTGTTTTCTTTGTGAATTATTCCTAATCTGAAATATCTCTCTGTGGACTTTCACTTGGGATCAGAAGTTCAATTTTCTCATATCCCTCTGGGGCCAACTTTCCTAGTGGACCACATGAATTTGATATCAGAGAGGAAATTGAGAGAGACAAGATATTCTATTATGATGCCATGCAAGGCTGTATTTCATTTTGCATGCACGTTTTTTTATTTACTTCTGCATTTGAACTGCGTCTTCTACTCAACACTGGTTTTTATCCAAAATAAAACAAAACCTTTCCCCTCATTAAAGATATGTTCCAGTTAAATCATGACTTACAGAAAAGAGTACAAAACTTTGGAATTACCAGGCATGCAAAGAAGTGCATGCATAGCACCACTTCCAAACTGAAATATCATAGCATCAGTCTGAAATAATTTACTTGGGTTTCCCCCTCACATATGTTAATTGAGATAATGCTTAGGAAATCTGTGTTGAAGGTTTTCTTTTTGTTCAAATTCAAAAGCATGTTCTCCATTGCATTCTATCACTGACTTTGGGTGTTTTCCCAGTGTGAGGATCTGAATACAAAAGGAAAAGTTGAAGAGTACTTTAATTTTCTTTCTGTTTAGGAAATCCACCAAGAGCTTCATGAAAAAATAAAGTCTTACCCATTTGATTTTTTTTTACCCTGGGGACAATTCTGTTCTCATTCCTTTAGCATACATCAGGATCAGGATCCTTTATTGTATTTGAAATGATCCTAGCAGATTATTATGTAACATTATATAACCTGCTTTTCTAGAAAAAGAAAATTATAATTTGCATTATTTTTTAAACTGTTTGTTTTTGTTTTTGTTTTTGTTTTTTTTTTTAATCTTTACAACAGCAACAGCTCTACATTGGCTCAGCCACTGGAGTTTCACAGCTTCCTTTGCACCGCTGTGATGTGTATGGAAAAGCTTGTGCTGAGTGTTGCCTTGCAAGGGACCCTTACTGTGCCTGGGATGGCTCCTCCTGCTCACGTTACTTCCCCACTGCCAAGAGGTAGGGACAGTTCTGGATGCCTGCATGGTTTGCTATTTAACTGATGGTCTCAATATGACCAGAGGGCTTTGGAGATTTTTTTAGGGGATGGTTTACTGGAGCCCTTTCTCTTCCAAAGAAAACATCATTGTGGAAGCTACGTGCAATATGAAGTCTTGGTTGATTTAAAGTGACCACTGCTACTTCTTGGGCTGGCTTAAAAAGCTCCTGTAAGAAAACATTCAGATAAGAATTATCTCTGAAATTAACTCCTAACCTTATATTCATTGGTAAACAGCAAAAAGAAAAAAATTCATTTTCTCTAACATAGTGAGTGGGCTCATTTACTTGCCCAAGTAAATTATCCAGCATTTTCATGAATTCTGATTCAAGAGAAATACTTCTGAAATATTTGGACATTGACAGAAACTTATCTTTTGTAGTGATATATAACGTTATTGTGTATATTCAAAAGTATAACTTGTATGTGCTGATGTGTGTCCAGGTGCTCCCAGATCAGAACAGTCACTGTTCTACAGCCCCTCTGCACTGATGCTAAAGGCTTTGCAATGCAAATGTTGGTGGAAAGCTGACTCCACAAGTCAAAAATTACAGTTTTATTAAAAATTTACAAGTCTAGTTGCCTGATCTGAAGGTTTAGAGTACTAATTTATTTGCTTCCCCTTACCTTTGAAACTCTTTCTCTAGTAGTATACAAGGTAGTTACTGAAGAGCTCCTGGCTATTGAAGTAGAAATTAGGAATAACTGAACAGGTAAACATTTGCAAATAGAAGCAGACGGTGTAGTTTGAGATTCCCTTGATAAATTGAGTAAAATGATAAAAAAGTGTTCACATTAAATTGAATATGCCAGACATCTTGCACGTATGAACAAACAAAGAATCCAAGGATTTATGTACATACGAGTTTATATACATGAAATTAATTGTAGCAAATACTTAGTTAAGGGTGTCAGAATGCCAAATTCCAGGTTTTGATTGGTTGTTGAGGGAGATGAAATGTGGTAAAGAGTGAGAAGTTGACTAAGTGTCACAGACATTTCAAATGGAGGGAATTAAAATTTTAAGGTTTGCATTAGTGTATCGTAAACAAATACTGATGACAAAAGCTTCTCTTAGAACATTGGCTTCTATTTTTGCACCAGGAAACAGAGTTAATCAGAGAGAAGATTTCTGTGAAATTCTTTAGAAAATAAAGAACACATCCCAAGAGAAGAGCCAGTCAAATTTTCTCAGCTACCTGGGCTAAAATCTTATTTTTGCTGGTAACATGGTGGTTTCTCTGGAAGAGGAAGGAAAGGAGAGGGAACAGGGAGTTTTCCAAGGAGAGTCTGAAAGATTGATTTGTTCTGAAAAGTTCTGTAGTATTAGAAGTCAATATGGTTAAGTAATGCCTCTGAGCTCAAGGAGACCGTAAGATCAGGAGTCACTGAATCATTGTTTTCTGTTACTCTCTATCCCTGAACCTCATCTTTTCTCAGCATTCCTAGCACACATTCCTACTCCCAACCATCTCAAGATCCATAGAGCACATCATTCTGTCATTCCTCTGCTTACACTGGTGGAAGAAATAGAGCTCTTTGTCTTTTCCTTGTCTCTCCAACTTACTGCTGCAGATGGAGCTCATGTTGCCATCAGGGGTAAAGTGACTGGGACCTCTTTTACAGGAGTTAAGGGGTGGGGGTGACTGGGCCCAAACTGGGTTGCACCGCTACAGGAAAAACTTGGGTTGCAGAATTTACTTTTCTGGAGCCACTGTCAAAGAAAAAGTTAGTGTTGGGAAGCTGGGATCTGAAAAATGCATAAGAAAAAGCTGCTGTCTCTGTCATTTGCCCCCAGTTTTCCCTTGGCAGCAGCAGCAGAGTAGAAGTCTGTGTTACTGGGAGAGAGGATCCTCTGTTCACCTGGTTTCTGCTGTACTGTACCCATTGCCTCAAGCCAGCTTGGAATGCATTGATCACAAAATCGGCGTTGCTGAAAACAGCTTAAATGTCAACATTTTCCTGATAATAAATTATTGTAATTTTAGGCGCCAGAAATATTGGGAAAATGGATTCCTGAGGCAATTGTACAGATGTTTTATTCATAGTTGGGTTTAGACTTTGGGGGTTTTTTTGTTTCTTTTTCTTCTTCTTTTTATTTTTTTTTAATGAGATTTTATAAGCCATGATTTTATTTGCTTTTCTTTCTTTGTGGATTTTGCAAGTCTAAATGGCAGTTCAGCGCTCCTGTAGTGTGACCACTTCACTTTACCCTGTGCAGATGTGTTCTGGTTCATATTTCATAAATCATTGTGTTGATACAATGGTGATATGTGCAACATTTTCCTGAGACCCCAACTAAACATTTCATTCAAACTCCATTGACAGTAATACGAGTCTTTCCACGCATTTCTTTTTTGCAAATATAAATATATAAATATAAATATGCTGTTTCAAAATTTAGGAAGGGATAGCAAATTTTTATGGCTCCTTATATCTTGGGTGTGATTTTGTCATTGGTAATGAGTAATATGAAGATATTGGAAATTATGATTTGTACATTTTTTTAATCATATATCATTCAGCAGAAGATTCCTTCTTACTAAAGTGTGCTAACATGTCCTAACTCATAATTTTAAAAAAGTTTTTATTTAGAAAAATACATAAAAATGCTCATCTAACTTTTTTTTTTTTTTTCCTGAGAAAGAAAGCTTTTATTGTACTTAAGTTTCAGGTTTAAGTTTCAGTAGCTTTCAGTGGAAGGGAGTATGGTTAAAACCTTTCAGGCAAGAGGACTCAGCTGTGCAGTTGTGCCTCTGTGAGAGCTCTTGGTGTGTGCTGGTGCTGGGCTGTTAGTGAGAGCCTGCGAGTAGGGCTGCTGTGGAGAAGAGACGCGGTCTCTGCTGCAGAACAATGGCTTTTAAAAATGTGGGCTGTTGTCACAAGGGAGGGACCAACAGGGCTTTTTACAAGGCTACTTGACTTTTGCATATCCGTTGCTGGATACCATAATCTGAAATCTCAGCATTGTTCAGCAGCCTAATCCTCTTTGTTCTCCTCTAATTTTGCAAGCCCTCAGGCTTTCTCCGATTCCTAAAGTAAAGTACTCACACTTGAAACACATCTTTGTTTGCCTGGTTCTTTTTTTCTTTCTTTTTCATATGAAACTCTTTTCTTTGGCTCAGTTGAATTTTGTGTCACAGCTATTTAAACAAAACTAGGAGCAGACAAAGACAGAAAAACACATGCAAAACAAAACTGTATTAAAAAGCTCTCTTCAATGAAACACAACATTTTTTTTAGCCCAGATCAACATGTTTTTCAAAAGAGCCAGTAGAATTCAAACTGGGAGAAGAATATACTGAGTTAAAAAGACATTCAATCAAAGGTAGAATTCAGACTCAAGCTACAAAAGAATATAAAAAAAAATAAATGGCATTTCAAAACCTTTCTTTTTAAGTTTTTATTTTGTTTTTTTTAAGACAATTTAGAACAGTTTTGTAAAAGGTTTTATCAGAAATGTTTTGGTGAAACCCATGGTAGCTGAAATTATCTATGCTTTTTAATTTAGATTTTGTAGAAAATACAGCACTTTGCCATTCTTTCAAAGCCACCCATCTTAACATTTCTTCTATCTAAAATATGCTGCAATACTCAAAGTATTCTGTACTTGCACAAATGTGTACTTTTGAAGCATGCTAAACTCTGTGGTGTATATTCTAATCCTTCAGCAGTCCCTGTATCTGTGAATCAAGTAATGACCAGTATTGCCCACACAGTTAAAATAAACTTCATATTTTATTTTATTTGGTATTTATTTAATACTAATAATTAGCATTGAACATTATTTATTATGTAGTATCTCGATGCAAGAGGTATGTGTTTACCAGTTTCTGAAGACTTCACCTGTAAGAGTAAAGCCTGAGTCTACAAAATTATAACGATTATATAGTAGTCACAATATGATGTTCTTCCTAGTGTTGTTCAGGTGCACTTGTGACCTCTGTAATTATATGACTGTTCCATTTGTTGCTGTTGAGCACTGAGAAGGGCACTAACAGATTTCAAATGTGATTTTTGCAGGCGCACCAGACGACAAGACATCCGAAATGGGGACCCGCTCACCCACTGCTCAGACCTGCAGCATCACAGTGAGTTCTGGGCACCACTGAAGTAAAGCTCATTTGTATGTAATTTACAGACAGAGTAGGGTAGGAAGCATGTGAATGATTTGTTGGTGAAATTATCTTGAACATCTGCAAAAGATGAATATAATACATCATTATCCCAATTTAGATAGCTGACAATGGCCTGGATCAGACACTAAAGTCTGTTTGGGTTTGGTTTTTTGGTTTGGTTTTTTTTTTTGTTTTGTTCTTGTTGGTTTTTTTTGGTTTTGTTTTCTTCAGATAAACAGTTTAAGCATTTTAATTTTCCTGCTTCTCTTCCCTGATAATACCATATCATCACATCAGGCATATTATATCAGAAAATAATTGTATTTTCTTCATGACATCAAGAAATATGTCTGTGTTGCTGTACATATTTTGTATAAGACGATAACAAAATCAAATTACAAATGAAATGTAACTGTCTTGGCAAAATATGCAGTGACCTTTGTTATAAGTGTCACATTAAAAGCTCTGAAGATCAGGATGTTCTTGCAGCATGCATATCCCCATGTGCTTTCAGCATGGGTTTTCTTAGATGTATTTTGGGTTGCTTTTTTGTCAGCTGTTTCATTTTCACAGTGTATTGATCAGCTTCCTTTTCTGACTTGTTTGACTGACAGACTTCTCACAGTTACTGATTTGTTGCCAAACTTATCAGAAGACCTTCACTCAGAAAATGAAAAATGTCCATTTTGCTGTAAGTGAAGGCAATACTTAGGCAATGCTTCCCTCTGCTGGAAGAAAGTGACTCCTCATGATTGTGGCACATGTGAAGGAACTTTTCACACAGAATGAGACCCTGAGTTTGAAGGGTCTCATTGAGTCCAGCTCTTAACTGAATGGCCCATAGAGGCATCCTCAAGCCCTGCACCGTGGTGTTATTAGCACCATGCTCTCACCACCTGACCTAATCTCAGGGTTAAACCACTGGGAAAACAAGGAGGTGACTGAAAATGGAGATATCACAAAATCCTCTTGTCTTTCCAGTCCATGTAATAGCAAAAATGATAAATAGTCCTAAATATTACTTTTGTATTGGCTGTAATTCACTACCAATAGTAGTTTTCTCTGTCTTCATTTCAATCATTTGAAACTCACAGCTGACATTACTATGGCTTTTCTTTTTACTTCCGATTGTTAGACTCAGGCCAAGTTACTCAGAGGGAAAAAGGAGTTTTAAAAGTGCATTAATAGACTGTGATCAGTATGTAGTTGTCACATTTTGAGAATGCATGAATTCACAAATTTCCTATTGCATGATATCAGGTAGTACTTACACAGTGAAGATAAGACCATCCTTATATTGAGAATGAGATTTTCAATTCCACAATAGGCAAGTTTCACCTGGGACTAAACATTGATTTTAATACCAGCAGAAGCATTTCTTAGCTTTATGCTTTTACTCTCTGAACATTTTACTGCTGGGCAAAACTATGAACTGGTCTACTGCCACAGATCTGTTCATTTTAATGTTCTATAGCCTTTGCTAGCTCTGCTTTATACAACTGTAGGTCTGTTCTTTATTTTCATACATGCAAAAAGCATTTCAAAACACTCTGGGTGCATGTCTTCCAAAATTTGGTAAGCATATTTCTCTGAAAAATATACTTTCTGTCCAAAGGGAAGAGAGTTTCACAGTAATCAAGAAATGCAGTTTTTTCATTGATACCATCATGAGAACTCAAGGTCTGAACAAAGTTATTGTATGGTAGGCCTGATCAAAGTGAGTTTTAATACAGCTTTGCCAAAATGAGCAGAGCAAATATGAAACAAGATAAGACAGCGTTAGAAGGACCAATAAGTTACAAAAAATAGCGAGGGAATGCAGTTCTGGATCCTGGACTTAAAGAATGCACTATCATAATACTTAATGAATGGTTTAGATTGGTCTTAAAAGAAATTTTCTCTAAATCACTTGAGTTGTAAATCTATTATATTTTCCTATATTTACTTGTCATTTACATATGGTCATACATAGTACAGATGACTGCATGGCGTATAAATTTCCTGTGCCAACTTATGCTGAGTTTTTTCCTTGTTTGTGACCAGTAGTTCCCTGTACAACAGATGAAGAATTGCTTTTGTCTATAGCCAAAAAAAAGAAGCTTAAAAAATCATTTTATTTACTACTTGTCTGCAGTTTCATTTACGGGAAGTGCCAATTGATTCTCCATGTGAACCAACAAAACCATGAAAAAAGAATATTGTCTTAGTGTATAACTTTTAAGGACATTGCAGAAACCAACTTTTCATTCAGCCTGAAGCAGTAATATTTTTAATAAGGTTTATGTAGTGTTTTCAGTTGCTCTTTGGTGCAAATGTATAAAAAGTATAAAATGACTGCACAGCAACATTAGAGACAGCTGAGGATCCTTCACTGTACAACTGTTTGCAGACATTAATGTTTAAATCTAAAAGCGTGATCACCTTTGTGGCAGCTAAAGGAGAATGCTACATAAAGTGTAGCATACTAGAGCTATCAAGAAATAATAAAGTTTGGGGTTTTCTGAAGAGGAACTTGTTAAAGAAGAGGTGGGGTTTTTTTAACATGATTTGTCCCAGGGGAAGTTCAAAGAATCACTCTGAATTAAACTGTATTGTGTGATTCACTCATCTGCAGAGCAATCTTGGTATAAGTACTTAGCCTTTCATACTTCTTTGGTTATGTCAGAAATTATGTACTTAAAGGATATTTATCAGGGTAGTAAACTGATACTGCTGTTGGGTTCATTTTGGGAATTACTCCTTTCAGGCAGGATTTTGGGCTGAATTTCATTACCAACTTCATGACTTCTATAATTTTATAAGTCCTCCAGCTGCTTTTCTGAACTTCTTAGATTTTCATTCTTCCATCCAATCTCTTCAACTTCTCAGTCCCAAAGTTGCACTCTGATCCTGTGATTATTCCATCACTGCTTACTTTCTTGCACTCCGTGTGCTCAATATTACACAGACATTTCTGTACCTGCCTTCTGCTCCTTCAAATCATGGAAATGGAAGTAGAAGAATCTCTAAAAGACTTCCTATCTCACTGTGTGTCTGTCACCCATATTGTGTTTTCTGTGGTGGTGCAGAAATGTAAAGAGGACTTCACACACTTTCCATGGTGTTCTCTAACACACTAGAATGTCCTAGACCAGATCCAAGGAAACAGAAATTTGAAATTGTGCCAGAATGCACATTTTCTAATAAAACTCATTCCTAGATTCTTAGATACTGAGAACATTCTAGGTACCTAAGTTTTCCAGCATAAACTTCTCTGTATACTTAAAAATATGCTGCTACTCATGGGCCATAGGACTTTTACCAAAGAAATACATGGTTTTATCCTTTTTACTGATATTCATGATTTAGAAAACTGCCTCCCCTGGATCTAATGAAAACAGTGTAACTTGTGCTCTGCCCCTGTATAATTCACTTGAACTAAGCCACATTCAGGAAAATATAATGAAGTGGAGTTGCAAGCCCCCTAATGAGTAATCTGTGGGTTAAATTGTCCTTTTGGGATGCTGGAGATGGACCCACAGTTCACTTAGGCATAGAAATTTGACTTGGTATTCCTCCTTCCAATACAAATACCCAAACTATCGGATTGCTGTTGTTTAATATGGGAGCCTGGGAGAGGAATTGAGACAGAGCGTGCATCCTAGGGTGAAATCCCTGTGTTTCCATTCTTTATTATGGAAGTCTGTAAATCACTGGAGCAGTAACATATGTGTCCCAGGCTCTAAAAAGGGATATTTTCTACTGTCGTGTGCTGAAGGCCTGTGTCTGCTGTCTGTTGTGGATTGCAGTTCAGATATCAAACAGCTTTTCTCTGCACGAGGATATCTGGCTGCCTGCTCAGCCATGTGAATTTTGTTCCTTAAGCAGAGCATCTGTCTTGAAACAGAAGAGTTCAGTACATCAGTCAGCCATTTGCAGTGTTAAATCTGGACCCATCAGTTGTCATTTCCAATCTTTATCTTATCACTTCTAATTTTATTCTTTTAATCTCTTCACATACTCCCAGTTCCTCTGTTTCAATGACACAAATTCACCTGTGCTCCATCCACCTCACCACCTTGGCTATATTCTATTACAGCTGTTTTACCCTTCTCTTGCACCTTTGCTTTCTAATTCATACCTTCACTGCTCCCTATCTTCCTGACCCACAGCTGTACTGACATTCTTCATGGGAATCTAGTTTATGAGAGATGTCATAAAAGTTGTTTCATTTGGTTTTTAATAGAACATCCCACTCACTTGGTTAATAGGTCCACAATCCTGCAGAGGAGGGCAAGCAAACCCATTTCCTATTTGTTTAGTGTTAATTTTATGAGAACTGGGCAAGCACCAGTCGTTATTCTGCTCCACATCCCTTTTGCCATCCTCTCCCAGGGCTGAAAGTTATGAAAGTCACATGTGATTTCTGTATCAGCATAAGTAAGGAGCTCAATTTTACTTTTACCTTTGTCACAGCCATCTAACAAACAGCCTGTGTTTGCTAAACAACATGGCCAGTAGGAGAAAGGCACAGTTGGGAGCAAACAAAACTGGCCAAAGGATTCCTCTTTAAATAGGGTTTTAAATAGACATAATTTTTCTGTTAAAGCATATCAAAACTTGTTCTGTAAAGATTTCCAGTGCTAAAAATGTGAAAAATTTTTCAAACATGAAAAATGGAAAGAAAGACAAAGAATGGCAAGGAGTCAGGAAACCCCCAGCATTAAACAGCCTACCTACCCCTTCCTCTACATCTACTCTTCAGGATTATTGTTCTGTTGCCACTTAAGTCCATACCAGCATTTCAAAGTGCTAAGGTGGAGAGTTGAAACATGATGCCTTAAAGCCTCTGCGGTATTGGAGAAGAATCAAATACCATATAAGTCCTATAGCTATGTGATATTTCCAGCAAGTTGATGAATATCTTGAAACATTGTTGTTACAAAAGGAAGTAATTTATTTAACTTTCTTTTCCCCTCCCATAATGTCTGGTTTATTAACCTCCTTACATTTCCATAAATTATATCAGTATGAGAGGAAATGATTAATTGAAGATTGTTTCCTCAAAAACATTATTCCTGGTCATTAACAGTTTCAGCAAACTGCAGTGCCATATAATCTAAACACATTATTCTACTTTTAAATAGCCTCGTGTTTTATTACTTTGCTCTAAAGTATTATGACCATGGAACCCAGGGGGCATCATTACAAACATTCTGCAACTACATCCTGAGTTTTCTCTTTGCATACAGTTTGCTATTAAAAATTCCTGTCGTGTCCTAGATGTTTTCCTTGATGAATAATAATGAGGCTTACAAAAAAATTCACAATTAAATTAATTAACTTCACATATTGACATGTTAACAGCTGTTAGGATTTAAAATACAATTTAAAAAAACCCCAAAATAGTAAACCAAAAAACATACCATGGGTCCTTACAAAGATAGAGGTGTTGATGGAGATTTTTCAAATGGTGTACTGATATGGGGAAAATTTTTTAAAAGTTTTTTTCTTTAAACACTTTAAAGAAGTCCAAATTCTAAACAAAAAATTACATAGCTATTAAGGGTTATTAAGTTTCATGGTAATTTTTTTTCTTTTTTTTTTTTCCTGCTTTACAGATAACCCAAGTGGTCAGGTCCTGGAGGAAAAGATTATCTATGGAGTAGAGAATAGCAGCACTTTCCTTGAGTGCAGTCCAAAATCTCAGCGTGCCGTAGTCTACTGGCAATTTCAGAAGCAAAATGATGATCGCAAAGAAGAGGTACAGTAGGGAAAAAAAAAAAGATATGCCAATAATTTTCTCTATAAAAGTAGACTTCAGTCTGAGTCCTTCCCAGAATAATTTTATTTGAGCAGAACTTGTCTGTAATATATGATTTCCATTGTTCTCCAGCATGTTCTCACTGTTATTACCATAAAGTCCTGTAAGGTCCCTGATAGCTTTCATGGATTGTTGCAGCAGCAAGCATTCATGTCCTCTCCTTGCTCAGACTCCCTGCAAAACACACTGGTTTGCATCAGAGATCCTAGAAACAGAAAAAGCTAGCATTCCATCTAACTGTCACCTGAAACATCACACAAAGATTTTATGAACTTAAATATCACAAGGCCTTAAAATTGCCTATGAGAAAAAGCTTAACTGCTTCCCCCTCATCATATTGTTTTAGTGAAGCACAGTCTGACAGGAGCATCCCATGTGCTGCATGCTCTGAGACTTAACTGTAGATAACAGAGTCAGAATGAAGAATGAGAGCTGTAGTGGACACAAGAGTATGGAAACTTTTATTTTCATCAAAAGCTCATAAAGGCAGAAACACTTACTTCCCTGTTTGCATTACACTAAGCTGATACTTTATTTTTCCCCTTTTCTTGTCACCAGCATTCTTATGTTATCAATCACCCAAGTGTTCAAGTTGTATCAAGCCAGGTCACACACATCTTAGGAGAACAGTCTCCTCTGGTCGGTAGGGAGGTCAAGTTAGGGAACAAAAACTGTTTTGTTGCCTTGAAGTATTTGTAAGTATACATACATATATTTAAAGCATGTTCAGAATAGTTACATTAGCTGCTTTAAATATTTTTGTTTTGTTTGAATAAGTAGTAAATTACTAAGAATTTATTCTCAGTGAGAGAACAGCAAACAGGTCTGTGCCTTTTCTGACTGCATCAACACGTGCATTCAGAGAATGAAGTTACATTCTAGGTATGAATTAAGGCAGAAAAAAACCCCAGTATTTTGAACAGCTGCTTTTTGAATATTAAAATTTTTAGATTTGATCCTTAGTTGCTTTGTAAATTTTTCACTTTGGCAGAACCCACTTCTATGCATGAGTTTTTGTAGTAAGGAACAGGAAGAAAAGAACCTTTCCTACAAATGGATCTAGATTTGACTACGGCAGAACCCACTTCTATGCATGAGAGTTTTTGTAGCAAGAAACAGGAAGAAAAGAACCTTTCCTACAAATGGATCTAGATTTGACTACAGATAATGAGACCTCAGTAATACAGCTAAATGAATCCATGTTTACTCTGCTGATTACAGGCTCAGGTCTTCTGTAGTCTTTCCAGCAACTCCATCTGACATAGCTGAAACAGATCTTTGTTCAGCAGCAGTAGTTACTAAGGAGTAAATTCTTAATTCCCCAGACTCTTGGCATTATATCAGTTTTTCCAAAATATTTGAGCCTTTCATGATAACATATGACTGGCAAAGGGTTTTCCATTTTTGTGGGTTTGGGAATTCTTGGCCAGGTCTTACCAGTTAAAAGGAGCAGTTATAAAGAAGTAGCATGGTTAGAGGATAATGTGGCACATATATGAAAAATAACTATTGAAATTACCACTTTTTCCCAATACAGATAAAAGTGGGTGATCACATGATCCGGACAGAACAGGGTCTATTGCTACGAAGTCTTCACCGGAGAGACTCTGGTGTTTATTTTTGCCATGCTGTGGAGCACGGCTTCATGCAAACCTTGCTCAAGGTGACCCTTGAGGTGATCGATAATGAGCACCTGGAAGAGCTGCTCCACAAAGAAGAAGATGGTGATGGCTCCAAGATCAAGGATGCAACCAACAGCATGACCCCCAGCCAAAAGATCTGGTACAGAGACTTCATGCAGTTGATCAACCACCCCAATCTCAACACCATGGATGAGTTCTGCGAGCAGGTTTGGAAAAGAGACCGCAAACAGCGCCGGCAAAGGCCTGCCAACGCGCAGGTGAACACAAATAAGTGGAAGCACCTACAAGAGAATAAAAAAGGTAGAAACAGGAGGACCCATGAATTTGAGAGGGCACCACGTAGTGTCTGAGCTACATTACCTCTAGGAACCTCATCCAAGTAGAAACTTGTATAGACAGATAACTGGAAAAAAATGCAATATTCATGAACTTTTTCATGGCATTATGTGGATGTTTACAAGAGTGGAAAGTTCAAACAGTTTCCACTTGGTTTAAATAAAATCCATTTCTAATTTTCCTAGCAAGTCCTTCCTCTCTGCTCTGATTCTAAGACCAGAAAGACCAGAGTTTCAAGGATGATAACTCACCTGGACCTAGGTTACTGCTCAAAAACTTCCGCAAGTATTCAGCAGGCAAGTTTTGCTTTCTCTTTTGACAGAGATATAAAGAAAATAGTGTGTTTCATGCTGTCATCTTACAGGAAAGAAAAACAAGCCCCACCTTTCATCATCAGCACTACCATTTCTAGACTTATATAAAACTGCATGAACTAATTAAGCTGATGAACGTCTAAACATGTGATTGGACACAAGGATTTTGTTCTTGTTTTGTCTACCAGTTCTCCTGTTTATATGTGCTAGAAGAGGAAAAACAACACTGAATGAGATTGATTGTGGAAATCTGAACAACATAAGCCATCCATCATCTGGAAGAAAAAAAATATGTGGAGTACACTGGCCTACTACTGATGACTTCTTTCAGCTTTGATCTAAAGATGTATTTTATTAAAAGTATAATTTAAATGTACCATGAAAAAATATGCAGCAAACGTTAGCTCCTTTCTAAAATAGATTAGACTTTTTGTCTTAGAAATATTGTACTTTCTAATTATTGGTTTAGAGGAAAAAAAGACAACTTCCAATTATGACTGCTTTACTCTTTTGTTTGGGAAAAGTTCCAGGGGAGCTGGTCACACTGGTGTTAGCCTCCTCCCCTGTCAGTAATCTATATGACATGTAACTTCAAAGCAATTTTAAAACTAAGCTATTTTAACATGAAAGTCACTGTATAGCATGGAAGTATTCTGCATTCTGTTTTTCTAACTATGGTATTTGAAATTATTCAACTTGTTAATACCTTGCTATAGATTGAACCAATGAAGAGGAGAGCATTGATTTTCAGTTGTATATTTTTTTTTTAATTAAAAAAAACAAATAGCATTAAAATACCCTCTGCTAATTACACTCTTGCTTTCTTGGTTCATATTTGTGAATGCTAATATTTAAATACTGATGCTCACAGACTGTAATATATCCATGAGCAAAGCTCACATTCAGTTTAAGGAGTTGTATTCCCAGCTCTGTGGTAGAGATTTGTCCACTCTAATGACTCTCATTGCTCTGTTCTTTCTGTGGGCCAGATCACCAAAATGCACAGAAACAGCATTAGGCCACATAAATAACAACCCCAAAGCCAGCTCCCCATTTTAAGATCTGAGGGACAATTTTATGTGTGTGTGAAATCTGCTGAAGTAGTAAATAGGTGAAATTAGCTTAAAGACTAGTTAATACTAACAGAAAAGTTGGTACTGCACTTCTGTCTTATTCTATGTACAGGAGAGCAACAGAGTAAAACAGACAATGCACTTGCATCATGAGTGTCAGTTTGGGGTTATAAGTAGTGGATTTATTCACCTCAGCACAGATGTGCCTTTGGTCCCCAGTTCTATGGTGTCCAGTTCTTTTGAGATCATCTTTCTCCAGCCTCCCTTATTTTATCTTGGTAGAGTCTGTAAATGACATAATTTCAAAGTAATGTCATTGTGGGGAAAATTACTAGAACAAAATCCTTAGTTTGCTAAAGGAGCTTTTATATAAAAGTGTGTCTGCACTGATGACTGATCTGTTTTGTTGTTATTCACTCTGTGGTATTTAATTTATCAGTTTATTGCTACACTCTCAACCATCCTTATCAGATACAATATAACACAACTGCTGTGACAGCATCTCTCACGATGTGCCCCAGCCTCCTTCCACTCACTAATTCAAGTATCCTTCTGCTTAGTGAAGCCTTGGCTTCTTGCCTGTGTAGAAATTGGATTTTCACTAACAGCTGAGTTACTTCAGTCCCCTTTGAATTCTTTGGAGGGGATGAACTTGCAGGATTTTTTTTGTCATTTAATTCTTCAGGAAAAAAAGTCATTGAATGGACTAGGACAAGGCTGTAGGGTCATGATTTAAGACAGTACTTGGGAATTTATTTTCAAAGCAGCTTTAAGTCTCTTATGTTTAACCTGACTCATGTAAACTTCAGTATGCTAGTAAATTCCCATTTTTTCATGATGTGCTGAATATGGATTAATTAAAATATGTGTTCAATTATGTACTTTTCTGTACAGAAGTATTAATTTTTCAGCTCAGCTTATGGTTAATTTCTGACCACTGTTGTCAAATGAATTATTTAATTTTAATCACAGAACATTCTTTAGCCTTTTGTGAAGGGCTATTGTCTACCATCTAGTTACTACAATACTCTTTCTTGCAAAAGGAAACCGTTTTTAAATAAACCTCAGAGAATTCAGTGGGAAAATTTCAGATTTATTTCAATGCACCCCAAATCACTTTGTTTCCTTTTTACAGATTCATGGAATTGCTATGTAACTTTTTTTTCTTTCTATGTTCATAGCAACTGGTTCTATAGGAACTCCTTAAAAAAAAAAAAAAAAAAAAAAAACAAACCAAAACCATCCTCTTTCACAATGCCTGAAGAGGAAACATATTAAATCAAATCAGAATTCTAAGATATCTTTTTCTATAATGAGAAAGATAATCTGTGGGAACAAAATTACGGAAGTTGCAACATTTTTACCATGACCTGGCAGTCTCATTGAACAATTGATATGATCATGTCTTACAAACTTCAGCACAGTCCTCACTGACATGAGTAGTCTTGTTTAAGTTTTTGTATTTGTTTATATAAAGAAGAGGGCAAAAGATCAAGCCAACAGTGGAAATTTTTGATTTTTAGGTTCATGTTATGGTCAAGTTAAAGTAACATTTAATGCTGATGTGAAATGAACTTCTTTTCAAAAAGCATAGGCCTTAATGAATTAATGTATAGAAAGATGCCCTGCAGCTTCAGTAAGATTCATACCCCCATTTATGTCATTATTGTTAAAAGCAACATAAAGTTTGAAAATAAAGATTAAAGTGGTATTTCTGTAAATGGCCAACAAAACCCTTTAAACCTCTAGTTACAGACTTTAGGAGTAAAAAGTTGTGTTTAAGCTGGAGAGAAGCAAAGGATTTCATTTATAACCAGAAAAATCTATTTTCATTCTTTTAAGGTATTCATCTGCAAGGAACAAAAATATATTTAATCTTATTCTTAAACTCTTTGCACTTGCACAGATCACTGAAATGGGAATTTGTTCTGTGGCTCCTAAAAACTGTATGGTTATGTTAAACTATAACATCAAACTGAGAAAACATGCATCTCTGCAAAACAAAGTTAAATCTTCATGACCCAATAAAGTCACTATGTAAAAAAATTAAATTAAATGCATGTGAATGCGCATTTACTGTTCCTTTTTATGTATTATTTAGTGAATATCAATGGTATGTGTTTAATAGTTCAGTTTTTGCTACCTACACATTAGTCAAAGAGATGTAAATATTTTTGACTAGGTAAGGAGGTACAGTGTAAAGTACTGTTATCTAGAGGTACTCCATTTTGGTGTGTTCAGCAAAATACTAAAATGCAAGATTTTGCCACACAGGTGATAAGGTGGTTTATTTGCTATACCAGTGTTTGAGTTGTGTGCTTATTCTTTAAATGCATTCCTCACTGGGTAGTAAATAATTCCACTTCTGTATTTATCACTTCAATTCAGATGGGAACTAGAAAACTGGAGAGAAAGTGTAATGAAACTGCTGCTGTAAATTATTTCTTTTAGCATGTATTCAGTTGTTAAATAAACATTTCTTCCAAATATTTGAAGTTCAGTGTCTTGACTGTTTACACGGAAATGTGCCCTGTAACCTTCATGAGCATATGGAGTGCATTGTTGCCAGTATAATGCTATCAGTGTGTATGAGCTCTTGTTTATTAGGCCAGAAAGATTGCTATTAGTATTAATGGCATTTTTTTTTGTTTCTTTTTTGAAGGCTGCAAACTAATAAGCCTGAAATGAAAGGCATGAACTGATCTTCAGCCTATCTTTTGGCACAGCTGCTGAGCTTTTGCAGATAAAGCCATACATATACACACCCCCACTCTCCACTCTGCCCATGAACCAAACTGTAAATCAGCCTGGAAGCTATGTGAATATGAGCAAGTTGCTGTACTTGATGAAATTTCACTCTGTGCAATGCTAATGACTTAGGACAGCTATGCTGCTTCACTTTGGAAACGGGCTTGCACAGAAAGCAAGTGGAATAAATCAGGTTCTGTCTGTTACCAACATACCCTTGTATCCTTAGGCAAACTTAGCAGCTGTTGGGAAGTGCTTATGGGCTCCATCTAAAAGTAATATGCTGTGGCACTAAGCATTGTGCAAACAGCTAATGAGACAAATGGCTGTCCTGGAAAGCATGAGGTTTAAACACACTAGACAAGAAGTGGAGGAAGGAAAGTATCGTTATTTCCATTTGGCACGTACAGAACTGAAGAATCAACCAGTAGTACTGAGCTGTCACTAATCCATTCAGCCTCACCCGTGCTCCTTCCTGTAGGGCAAGGATAGAGGAGTCTGGTTCAAAAGGATGCTGTAAGGATATTTTATGGTTACTACTGTTTTCTGAAATTGCAAATAAGCCCTCAGCAGCCAAGCAACTCAGTGGGTTACAAAAAGGATAAAATGAATATGGCAAGCCGTGAATCCACTAATTGCAAAAGCAGTAACTTTGTATTTCTGTGACCAGTGCACAGCTTAGAAATACAGAGGATGCATAAGCTTCTTTCTGGATGCAGCCACAGTGTGTCCTTTGCTAGAATTCCCTGCAGAGCACAGCTGAAATGGTGTCCTCTGTTCCTACTCTGTATGTTGCCAGAAACATACAATAGCTAGGGGCCACCTTCAATGATAATGAGTGGGAAGAAAGAAGAAACATTTCAGATGTTATGCTTATATGTTCTTATATACAAATGCACAGATAGGTAGATATACATTTAAACAGACAGCTTTCACTGAGATGAAATTGTCTTTTCTCTTAAGGATTTGAGGCTCTAGATGTAATTCTAGTACATCTCTGAATACCTTTGGTGGCTTTGGCTGTAAATTGTTATGAAGACTAAAACACACTATTCTGTTTCCTTACAGGTCACATTCACTGAGCTCCCCATCAAACATCAATTTTATGGCAGGCAAAGTTATGGTGTTTTTTCTAAAGCATAAAACAAAGGGACTATTATCCCTAGAATGCTTAGTAACAGGATACAGACAGATCAGAGTATTAGTGATTCAGCTAGCTTCTTTGCTCCCCATAAATACTTGCATGAAAGGTTGGTGGAGCTTCATTGAAAAACTAGAAACTGTAGAGAAGAGGCCTTATTTGAGACCTTTTTGTCCTGGAATTTATAGAAGGTTGACATTTTGGAGAACTTCAGGATAATCCAAGGTAAATCCCGAAACTCTAGTATCCAAACTGAAAAAGTTTCACTTAGCTTAAGAAAGCCAACTCCCATTTCTCTCTTAGCAATTTTTCACCCCTCAGGAAATGGGTTTCTGCTTGCCTCAATATTAACCTGAAGAAGTCATTATATTTTTTCTACAGTCCTTGTTGAAGGTTACTCTCTTCTTCAACACACCTGAGGAACCCCATTTCTGACAACCAGCCCTGCTGGAGCTGCTTCTCTTGTGACATCTGTTAATACTATGCTTAAAAATGTCCTGTTTTCTTGCACAGGTATAAAATCAGGCCTTGGTGGGCAACAAAAAACATGTCTTCATTGAGCTATGAGGTACCAAGCGAGAAGATTCCTGTCAGGAAGTTTAAAGGGATGGAAAGTTTCTGGTCTGGGGACAGTAAGGGGTCTCTGAGGACCTGCCAGCCAAAGCCTGACCCCCACATCCAGGACAGGGCAGGCAAGGGGACAGCTGAGGCAGCTCCAGCCCCTGGCTTCAGGAACATCTCCTGAGCATCAGCCCCCGGGTGGATCCGGCTTGACACGGCCCAGGGGCAGGGTTGTGTGGGATTTGAGATGGAATCCTGCAGTCTCTCTGGGGCAGGCACTGAGTGCCAGGGGCTGCAGCTGGGGCTGGGGCTGTGGGCAGGGTGGGATGAGCCCTAGAATGGGCTCCTCAGTGCAGTCAAGTGAACCTGGTGCTTGCTGCCAAGGAGGCTCAAACACCCTTCCTGAATTGCTTTTAATCACCTGAGGTCACTTGTCTTCCACATTCAGAGTCAGTTCTCTGCCTTCTGAAACCTACAATAAACCAACAGTACTGTAACACCACAATTTGCTCCCAATTTGATTGGATCAGGTTAGTTGATGTTGAAATAAAAAGGTAAATTTACACCAGACAGTTACTAAGAATTAATGTGCACAGGATTATAACACTTTTTCTTTAATCAGAGACAACCTCATGAAAATAAAGATCTGGCCTTCTCCCCACACATAAGCCTGCCAGGTCTGCCTGTGCACAGCCACATTCCATAGAGCTGCATCTGAGGCACATGGGACAGGTTTTGAAGGACGAGTCTGATTTCATGAACAGACCCAGTAGTTTTTCAGACCATTCCACCTTACAGCCTGGTGTAAATTACATCTGATCCTGTGTCCTGGGAACAAAACTTAACTTTTCACTTCTCAACATGGGGTACCCCTGTAGCCTGTATTACTTTTATGCTTTATCCAAATATATTGTATTCATTTCTCTGTGAGTTTCATGGTCATCTTTTCTTGTAAGCATTTTAACATGAATTATGATTGTTTATGCAGAGGCAAATGGAGATGCATGTTTCTGCATGGAAAAAGGATAAAAAGTCTATGGTAATTCTGTTAGATCTACTACATCAAGTAAATATCAAATATGACTTGAACTTCTCATTTCTTGCTATAGCTGCAGGCAGGAGAGGAAAAGAGCAGACAAAAGAAATACAGACATTTCAGCTATGTTCTGCAGTCATCATTTCCTTAAGCCCTTAAGTTTCATATGTCACTTTTTTTCTGGGCTTGTAGCACTACATAGAGAGCATGCATTCCTACAAACTGCTTTTGCTAAACAATACCACACTGAATAGCTCCATAAATCAGAACAAACAGACAAACTGTGCCAGCTCCTCTGAAGAAGGCTTAACTTACCTCTTCTGTTTGTTATTTGTATTATTATAGCAGGACTGTTGCTTCTCTTTTTGTAAGGGTTTTGTCAGCACTTTTATTCTAAAACTCTATTTTTGGGGCTTCATAATTTTGTCTACAAGTTAAAAATTATAAGTATCAGCTTGTAATCAACAAATAATTTCATTGTACCTTAAAATAAATTGCTATGCTGTGATCAAAATTCCATTTTGAAAACAAATTAAAAAAGATTACAACTTTAGCCATGTCAGGTCATTGTTTTAGTGACTGCACTGCAAAAAAATTATGAGTGGGATAAAGCTAAGTGAACATAATGAAAAGTTGTTCACCTGTCTGGATTTTGTGTTTGTTTTAGAAACATCTGTGTACTTATCAGAGGTCCTGTATGAGACAGCAGTTGAAGCACATTCTTCTCTAATTATTTGTGACTTAATCACATGTGGCTGTCCCTCAGGTGTGTCCTGGACTAGAATGTTTACTTGCTTCCTGCCTGTCTCTTCATTTAAGCTGATTTTTGGTTGCTGTTCTATGTGAAGATAATTTACACTCAATTCTTTCCCCAGTTTAATAGGTATGTGATGTCCAGTACAGATGAATAAGACTGATTGTGCTGTTTTGCATTCTAGATAGTTAAGGAGAACTGATGTTTTTTCTCTGTAGTATTTGAAATTTAAAGAATGGAACTGATCTGGATCTGTTAGAGCACTGTGGAATTTTTCACTGGATTTCCCTTTAGTAATGAAAGATGTGCACGCACCACTCTTATAAACATGCCAATGCTTCTAGAAATCAGAAAGTTGTATTTTTTGTCTTTAATGCTGACCAGTATACTTAGCTAGATCCTCACCCAGATAAATGAAGCTGTGTGCTCCACCACCATTTCTGTTGACTGGAATCCATCAAACAGTCAGGGTACTGAAAGGTATGAATTCAATCCTTGTGCTGTTCACTATGGCTCAAAATGTTACTTATGAAAGCTAAACAGTTCGATGCCAGTGTAAAGCAATTGAATATAACAGGGCTTCAAGCTATGATAAATGCCTCACATCTGTATCTGTGATCTTCACAAGCTGGAGGGGGAGAAATGGCTGAATGTAGGAAAATTAAACTACTTGTAGTTAAGTTCAGGGTTGCATGTCAAAACAGCAGACAAAATGCAGCTGAAAAAAATCTTCTTTGGACACAGAGTGGATCACAGGCATGCTTGGCATATAATGTTTGTCTCCTAGAAATTCTCCTGTTTGGCATTCACTGTGCTTTCACAATATGTTGGCAGTTGCACATACTGTTGCTTGAGAGAAAAGTATTTCTGGATCTATTGGATCTATTGTTAACACTAAATCCTTTTTTTTAGCTCTTGGATTTGGAAGAAGCTGAAACCTTAAGTAGAGCTCCAGGGATACTTCCAGGTATGGTGCCATCACAAATTACAGTTTGCTTATAATCTCTGTGTAAATCATGACAAATCTTTCTAGAACTATTAAAGGGTTAGAGGTGGTCTGCGGATGGAAATGAAAAATACCACACCATAATATCTGGATGCTTTTTATCGAGAAAAAAAAGAAAATAAACACATCATTTAATATAAATAGGAAACAAGAACACAAAATGCCATTTCACTTTCAAGTCTCACTGTCTTCTATATTTTATTTTAAATTTTATTTTAAATTTTATTTTATATTTAATTTAATTTTTTAAAATTTTTCTATTTTGTCACAAGTATGAATGTTGCTTCTATTACAAGCATTGAACATTTTTGTGTTCCTTGCAAGCCAGTTAAAAAAAAATGCCACCAAGAAAAGAAATGCTTACCAGGTCTATAAAATGGTCTGTATAACTGTTAAACTTTGACTCTTACACTAGTTGGGTCAGTTAGATTTATATAGTAGAACCAGCACATATACCACAGAGGTAATGTGGTCTGTTGAGGAATACTCTTTTTCTCAAGGCAAGGCAGTGTACTACTGTTTCCTCCCTTCAACTGACTTCCCAAAGTGGAATTTAATTTGTTAGTGCCAAGAAATTGCATCCTTAATCCTTTGTTCCAATGACTCCTACCAGACAGCTGATCCTGAATGAAGCCTGAAATATTATACCTCTGTCACTCCTTCAAGCCAGGAATTTACCCCAACACCAGAGACCTCCACAAGCACAAATCCAAATCCAAAATAGTATTAGAACTACAATGCTAAAAGAATTAAAAATGTGAAATATTTCCATAATAAGTACAAGAAGCAGCTACAGTAACCTCTATAGACCCAGTTTTCTATTAGAAGGACAAAGGGGTACATGCTCATGCACGAGGCTCTTCCAGTTCATTTGAGTATTACAGGCACAATGAACTGCTAAAAACCAGGAAAAGTTCTTGGAAATGAGTGAAATCTCCTTCGATCATAGCTCTTGGAAATCCCACCATTGACTTTAATGGAAGAGGATCAAGCCAGGATTTGCATTTCCCACCGTGGGTCACTAAAAGCAAAGGCTTGAGGCATTCCAAGTCAGGCTCTGTGTGGAAACCTGTTTTGTTAGTGAATTAAAAGAAGGAGGTGCAGAAGCAGTGTTTCTATGAAATGACATTAAGCTGCATTTCATTCTATGAAATGGAGCTGCTACAGATAGGACATGCTTTAGCCCTCATTTTGCATTTGAATTTTAGGTACAGTGGCAAGAAATGTTAATTTGAACTCCCTATTTGATTCACATAAAATTTACATTTTTTTTCTCACTCTGGAGCTGAGTGCCTGTCTGTGGTCACTCAGAAAGGTCACTGACAACACTTTCAACACCATACAATGACCCCCAAGATCTCTGCAGAAGATCTTCATATTTGAAGTAGACTTGGAGAAGAAAACTGAAGAGAACTGTCAGTTTTTCTTATAAACACCTCCAGGGAGTATAAGATTCTAGTATTACCAAGAAGGATATTTTCACATCATAAAAAGAGTTCAGACTGAATTTTAAGCCAACTGTTTCAAGTCTGGGTTTTTTTCTTTCAGCATCTTCTCAGAAATGATGCTTTATAAGAATGGATTAATATAGAAAGTACAATTCTTGTCGTAAATAATTGATGCGTGTCACTCAGTTCCATGTTTCAGAAAAGAAGTACAAGTTGCCTCAGAGAAAAACTGTTCTTCAAGGGTAGTAAGGAGATAAGCTGCTCACAGGGGTACATTGTTCCTAGAGTTCATCTTAAGGAAACCTTATGATTTAAGTTTTCAAGGACAGTTTTCTCTTTCTGGAGGAATGTGGAAATGTAGGTTGTTTGGATATGTTCAGGGCTGTTCATTCAGTTAGACATAATCATGTTAGAGCTTTGAGAGGCTGAAATAAACCTGCAACACATTAATTAGCTCGTAGGTTATTATGAAGGTACTGTAAACCAAGGTTTCCTCATGCTGGACTGCATATCTTTTTTGATAACATGGTAAATTTCTGTATTATTTTTATGAAGTATGTGTGTATTTGTTTATCTGTTTCATCAGATAAATGATGGTTTAGGATGTATATTTGTAAAAATGTCTTCACTGAATGGATTGTCAAGATCCAGAACAGGCTTCAAAAGAAAATGGTTGAGTTAGCATCCCTGGAGTTATTTAAAAGATTTCTAAATGTGGTGACTGGGGATGTGGTTTAGTGGTGGACTTGGCAAGATTTGGTTTACAGTTGGACTTTAAAAAAAGATGTTTTCCAGCTTAAGTTATTCCAGAGTTCTATAAATTCTAAGTTGTAAATCTTTACTATTAGGACTCAAGAATCCATTGTTATTAACTCTTCATAACATAAGAGCATAATGAACAGTGTTCTTGCCCAATGACCTGTCTGAAGCACTGGTAGAAAGTCAATGTGGATGTAAGACTATAACAAAAAAAAAAAAAAAAAAAATCCCAAACAAATGCAGTGATAATTCCTCAGAATAATCTTCTACCTTTCAGCTCTTTGATATCTAATAAATTCATATAATATCCTGTTACCTTTACTGGGACAGTCCTTGAGTAATCCATCTGCAGTCATCCTCTGTTTGCCTCCTTTATTAGAGGCAAAATATATTAAAAGATTCACCTAGGCTTTTTTCCTACCCCACATACCGTAGTTCCAACCTCTAATTTCTTATGAAGTTTGTTAATTGCATTCTGTCTGTCTAATATTCTCAATATATTTCTGCTTAGGGTAAATGCTAATTTGGTTCTTGTTTCAGCATTAATAATATTTGCTGTAGTTTAACAACTCTTCTGCTTCAAATTGAATAATCTGATTATTTTATTTAAGATCCCAAAGTACACTCTATATCTCCACATTGAGAAGTATTTTGCAGGTAAGTATATAAACATAACTATCAGATATTGAGAGATAACAGATATTTAAAACTCCTATGTAGCATTCAGTGCTAGTTTTTATTTACTGGTATATTGCAAGATTGTGAAAAGACTTACAAATTACAATATTTAATCATGCAATACACAAGTAAGAAGATGACCTGTACCAAAATGGTAATTACAACCTAAAGAAAGAAAGAGCAGGTCAATAGAATAGTCAGCTGGGAAGAACCACCAGACAATACTGAGATACTACTGATTAGTCTAATAATTGCTTTATCACAACAGCTAACAAGCTATTGCTGAGCATTGTCTTATGAAATGCCAAAGACATTTCCACTGAAGACTGTGAGAAAACCAATTGCACAGCTGAAACTCTGTAGAACAATGCAAATAATGGGATTAAACTTCTTCTATCATTATCCATTTTATTTTTATAAGCATGATGGGAAACCAATTATGATGACAGCTGCGATAAGTCTTTAAAAATTGTACTGATTATGTCTTGTTTCCCATTACCCATATGAGGAATAACTAGAAAGAAAAATAAACCTGATCCTACATGCACAGTGCAGCCTAGTGTCTTCCTAATTCACTCTAACAGCTGTTTAAAAACAACTGAATTCAGTGAATAATCAAATTAAAACTATGTAAGTAACCACTTCGTTTCTAGAAGTGTGATTCAAATCAACAAAAATTAGGATTATTTTATGTTGTTTATTATATGCATTGTTCTTCCTACCTATGTATCTTCCAAAGTGCCCTCATGGATTCATTGTTTCGGGTGAGGGCTTGTGTTTTTTCTGTGGTGGGGGTGAAGGTTGCAGAGGATGTCAGTGTATATATGTGAACATTTAGCACATTGCCCACAATCAGAATTTGGGATTGGAATGGAATAACAGATGACTGAAAGAGGAAAGACATCTGTATACGTTTGAAACCACAGTGATTATTTATCTTGGCGTTTGTTCATAACTAGTAGATTAAAAGTACCTCTTCCATAAAAAGTCAAATAATTTTTTTAAACTAAATTGAAGGATTTCTTATTAGGTCCTTATCAAATATTAGCTTTTTAAATTTATTATTGAGACAGCCAAAATGACTTCAATATTTTATTAAAAATCATGTATGTTTTTCTTAACTTCTTTTATGAATGGTGTTTCATTTCATGGGCTTCTTTTAATATTACGAGAAATGGTACAGCTTTTTGTAGGGAAAGAGTAATCAACTGAAAAATCCCTTTTTAAAAAACTTGAATTTCTCCTAGAAATCTTCTTAGTAAGTATTATTTTCCTCAAACTGTTTGGGCCTTAGAGCTATCATATCTTGACAAAGCTAGGATTAATTTTTATTAATTATAAGAAATCATAGCAAATTTTTCAGACATATAATGTGAATGGGACTTGATCTATAAAGGCACTTAAATATCCTTTTTTTTCATGCCTTTGGTAACAGATTTCTTTCTTCCTTGTGTCACATGTAGGAAATAGTGCTCTCACTGTTCCACAGCTGAGAACTCAGGCCAAGGGTAACCCAAGTGGATGGGTAACAGTGCCTGAGTGCCTCAACCAGAAAATGAACCCAGCTTTTCCAAGCCTGAAACCACAAAACTGTTTGTTCTTCTATAGTAAATGGGTTTGCAATATATATTTCCACATGCTTTGTGTTTGCACTACCCCAGAATCATTCACAAAATAACCTAATCATCTACAAAATGACCTAAAATCCTTACCACAATTTCTGTTTGATATGAAACGAACTACTTTTTTTTTTTTTGTGTGTGTGTATAATATAGCCTTTCAATTTTTATTCATATTTTCACTCATTTTATAACATATCTTGTTTCATAGCAAAAATTGTATGTGGTATGAGTTCAAGCCAGCTCTGTTTAAACTACTCAGTGTCTTTTAAACATATGAAATATATTTGATCAACTATCTAGGAAATATGATTTTTCCATATGGCTTAGTTTTCACATAAGGGAGTTTAGTGTTTCTTTGGTGAACATAATATGCTCAGACAATTATAATAGGTAAAGAGTTGCAAACCAGAGAGTGGGAGAAGCAGGTGTCCAGCTGGATTTTCACATAGGAAGGTCATGAAGGTCAGTGATAGTGATGAGGTCTCAGGGATTCCCAAATCTGCATAAAGCTATTCCTTCCTTTCCCAATACACTAATCTCCTACTACTTTGATAATCCAGTGACTCAGGAAGCAAGGCCTGTTTTTTTTTCCCTTTTGTTTGTCAGAAGCAGACTGAATGACAACAATTTTCTGAATTACTATTTATTAGGGTGGAACAAGAGCATTTGCAAAGGTCACCACCCAGAAGAATATTCATTCACTGATGTATCAATATTTGTCTTCCTGCTGTCAGACTAGAGTCTCAGGAGAACAAAAACATAATGGTAGTAAAATTTACAGCCAGGTATGACTTTCCCCACTGCCCTAAAATGGGAACATGAACAATTTGATACCCTTGTCTGGCAGAGAACCGAGTGATGTCAGCCCATTATAAGGGAATACTTGATGGTCACTTCCTTCTGCTTTCCATTTCCCACAAAGGGATGACTTTCATCCACATAAGTTGCTTGATCTTTGTCAGTTGCATTTTATTCTCTCTTGCCTTTTCTTCTGTTTATATGATTCAGCTTTGCTTATGATCCAAAATAATGTTTTTCTTGGTGTTTTTCTCCACCTGTTCTCTTTATAGATTACCCTTCCCTCATGATGTCCTCAGCTACCTTCATCTGAAGATTGTTCCCACAAAACAGAATGCAAGCACAGAAGGGAATCATCTGAGGGAGAAGAACCTGGAACAAATAATATAACCCTCTTTGATAATTTTATTACTGTTATTTCTCATTCTCAATGCAGCAGACTTGGAACAACTTGTGAAAATTAATGAATATTAAAGTCACTATGTTAATTGTGAATAGTACTACTTTTTGATTTCATAGAGGTAATATATGAGGAACACTGTATAGATGCACAGAACTTTTCAGATAGCCTCAGTTAGCAGCCTCAGTTTTCAGATAGCCTCAGTTAGCAGTAGAGCCATTTGGCAGGTTTTGATGTTTTCAGATTCAACCTTTGGTAAATCTGCATCTAGTTTTTCATGGTAAAAGTTGGCTAAAAGGAGGAACAGTGAATATTCTTTCTGACATATAATAAGAGAACCCACATTCCCCTAGAAGTACTGCCCTTTGAAAGGAAGATGAGAGCTAACCCACATCTCAGATCAGTTGGGATTTGTGGAGTGATAGACAGGGACACTGTTGGAGAAGAGGGAGCAGATCCAGGACATAGAATAAGCAAGATACTACTCTATCTCTTTCATGGGATTTGCGCTGTGTCTGTTGTTAAGAAGTCCTGCTGCCAAGCAATTCTAAATAGCCACAAATGAAAGTACAGCATCAGGTGGAGGAATACATTCAACCTCAACCCAGAAAAGAGCTGAAGTGGAGCAGATGGGCCACCAGATCCCTGTAAAGGAGAAAGCTGCACTAATGAGGGTCTTGGCTGCGTGTCGACAAGACCCAAACAAGACGTGCAAGAAGGTATTTTCTGTTTCAGAGTGTTTATTGACTTCCACATTTTGTTACAGGATTAAGTATAGCAACAGCCGGACCCAAACAAGACATGCAAGAAGATATTTTCTGTTTCAGTGTTTATTGACTTCCACATTTTGTTACAGGATTAAGTATAGCAACAGCCTTTCCCCATGATAACAATAAATTAGGTAAATTAGTTCACTTAGCTGGTCAGTGTAAACAATCTCAAATTCTACCACTTAAAGAATGGAGGTGCATACCTTTACCCAAAACAGTGGCATAGTAAAGACGTCTTATGGTCTTGGCACTGGTTTGTTTAAGTCTGGAAGAAAGAATCATTGAAAAAACAAATAAACAGAAGAGCAGAAAAAGTAAAAGAAGAAAAAACAATTAAAAAATAAATTCTTAGAATGTGATTCAGATCCTATGAGAAACACTAACTGCTTTCAGTGCTATATGTGGTGCTGTTTCTTATTATTTAATTCTTATTCTGCTGTGGAAAACAAAGCTTTGAATATTCTTTATAGATTATAATTACATTTAAAGACACACAAAAAAAAGAAGGGAAAAGGAAGGCAACAAAAAAAAAAAAAGAAAGAAAAAGAAAATAGTAAAAGGAAAAAAGTAAGAAAATGTCTATAGTATCATTGATGTTTCACCCCCCTCAAGACAAATGATGGCCTGAGGTCTGATTAAAAGGAAAAAAGCAAGAAAATGTCTATAGTATCATTGATGATTGATGTTTCACCCCCCTCAAGACAAATGATGGCCTGAGGTCTGATTTTGAGCTGATGACCACTCCAGTAGTCCAGACTGAGAGGCCTGGCCTATGTTAAAAAATAAAACTAAAGGCTGAACCTTGATGCAAGTGGCTAGTTGCTTTCACAGATCCCAGGCAATACAGAGCTGGCTCAAAACTTGAATAAGTAGCATTTTCCGAAATGGAAATTTTTATATTCAGGATAGTCATTGTATTGTAAACACATTTTATTATGTGGTAAGAAAAAACAAGACCAAAGGTCATAACTACAACTAATAAAGTCGATTTTATACATATTTGGTTTCTCAGTTATGTGTCCTTTATAGTCATCATCACTGCCCTGGAGTATGCTATTTACTGATTGACTTAAAGAGTGCTTTCACTATTTTAAACAAAATGTTATTGAAAAAGTTATCCCTTGTCACTGTCAAACCTCATTTATCTTGGGCCAGCTGATGTTTTCAGTAATCTAGGATATGAAGGGTGGAAAGAGATTTTTTTTTTTTTTTTTTTTATTTCTGTAAGATTTTGTCACCTATCATTTATAAATAGAAGGTTTACTGTGAGGCAATAGCACATAAGATCTAATGAGATGTTTTTAACCTTAGGCAGAGTGCAGGGTGGATGATAGATTGGCCTCTTCAGATGAAGTCTATCAGCAAAGTCACTGAGGATATGGACCTCCTTCACCAGGCATGACAGGCACGGGCCTAAAACAGTGACAGTGACTCAGATTTCCTTTAGCACCTTTTGTGCACCATACTTTGTGGTGTGCTTGGAAAGAAGTTGGTATGTGCTTTGGACATGTCTCAGTCCAATGGTTTTTGCTTGTCTGGGGTTGTATTTCATATGTGGTAACTGCTCTTTAAAAAGGGTATTTTTGTACTCACTAATGCAGAGTTAGGCTCCAGGGTGGCTTGTGTTCAGATTGCATTGATAAAGCGAGAGGATTGTTTGCTCTCAGTCTCAGCTGTGCTGAAGTGTTGTAGTAACTTGTTGTGAGGAGTTTATATTCATCTGACTGTGTTTTCTGCTGAGGCTCCCTCCGGAGGAGCAGGATGGAGAGCTACATATTCTACAGGCAAATCCAAAGCTCTCGAGAAGCAGCCACCTGGCCAGGCTTGAAGTTTTGAACATGTTACATCTGCAGCACAGTATAATGCTTTACCATGTGCAAAACAAATGCACAGGAACAGATAATCAGTAAGTATCACAGAAATATGCAGTATGATTTGGATGGAAACATTCAGATCTTGACATCTTCATGCAATACGTGAAAAAGGAAATAGTCTTCACACTGTGGTTTTAGACATCTAATTTAGGTGACTAAATGATACCCTAGGCACTCTTCTCCACTCAGCAGAGGTCTGGGTCACCAGTTCACTGCCTCAAGCACCTCATCTGCATAGTTCAGCTGAAATGGTGTGAATTCTTTACATTGTCTCAGGTCTTCACCCCATATGAGAACTATGAGGTACAGATACTGAATGTTTTTAAAATTGCTGTGTCTCTTTCCTGGTAACAGACGTTTCATTTTACAGGCCTAAATGAGGGAAGAACACGCTTGTGTAGCACACACACTTCATTTTGTGAAAACTTTATCTTGCTAAGAATGTTCTTTCTGTGGAAGGGGGCTGCTATAAAGTATGCATAAAATAGAACAAGTACTTCTTCCCCAGACTAAGACTTGGAAACCTGTGTGTCAGTTCATTCTTTGATGCAGATTCTCCTCCACTTGGAGCAGCAGACTGATGTGTTTGGAGCAAGGCTTTTTCAAAGGTTCATAAACAACCAGAAATGGCTTTTCTTGGGATTTTTCATGAGCTTGCTGTGCGTACTGGCCTTGTTATGTGGGTATCGGCTCTGGAATTACCACCAGTACTAAAACATCCAATGAATTTCCATTACATGACACACGCAAACAAAGGAGGGTGAAGAGCTCATTCACAAGCAGATTACTTGTTCCTTCAGTGGAAAATGGATGTGGAGACAGGGCAACAGTCCCCTTACTAATCCTCGCTGATTAAGCAGTGTCCTTGCTCTGTTGGGAAGAACTTGTATTAAGTTCTAAATAGCAATGTGAGGCCACACAGGAACAGGCAGAAACCTTTATTGACCATGGATTTGCTCTAGTAGTTCAGAGGGATGAAAAGACTTAGGAACAGGCTCTATTTCCTCGGGGCTGAAATGCCAAACACCAAAAGGTCAGCGGACAGCAGCATGGTAAATCACAGAGTGATAATATTGCTACTTACAGGGTGACAGACACAACAGGGAAAGCTTCTGTGCCAGCTGGAAGAAGGAGGTCATGAAGGAGGGATATCTTGGCCTTTGGCAGGGAAAGTATCTTGAGAGGGGTAACTGAATACACCATGTGTCCGAGGCAGTAGAGATGAGATTTCTTCAGCTATAGTCTTACCAACATGCTGAGAACTGCAGCAAGATCACATTTATTACTGAGGCACCTCGATCCTACAAAGATTTGCATTTGTAATGTGTTAATCTTCCTTCTCTGACCCACCCTTTGCCTCTATTTATTCATCTGGAGAAAGTCATCTCACAGAAGCATGAACAGATCTAACTACTGTAGAAGCAGTAGATTATTGCTGTTTCAAAACATATCTTTCTCATACAAAGATTCAATATCAAACTTAGTAAGGTAAAGCTCCACACTGATGTCAGCAGGTTTGTGAGAATGACACCAATAGGATAGGTGGCATCTTGGCAAAACTCCCCAGCTGTTTCAAGGAGAATGTGGAATTGTACAGGGAACTTTTGGTCAGCTTTTTCCAAGAAGTCTGGAGAACTTATTCCCACCTGGGGGAACTTGGTTCTACCAACTAATTTGGAGAACAGGAAAAAGGAAATTGCACTCTGGCGGGGTTTACAGTAGACAATGGAGCAATCTCCTTATTGCTTAAACATTCAAGCTGGATACTTTGGACTCTACCTCTCTTTTGTTGTGGCACCCCCTTCCTCCCCCCAAAAGCTGAATAAACATGAAAGATCAGCGGATGTATTCCATTTTACACAACAAAGTGTGGCTTTATAGGGCTTTGTTACATCTTGAAAAGATTAAGTGCACCTGCATGTGAAGAGTCTCCATGCCTCTGAACAATCAGGCAAAGGTACCTCGGTTACTAAGGGCACAGGCCAGGGACTCGCTTGGGTTGCAGGTTTGTCACAAAGCTTGCTCAGCCAAGGCTGCAGCCTCTAATTTCTGAGGAGCAAGGCTGCCATCCAGTGGCTCTTCTCTAGCACAAAACTGAATTTAACAGCAACAGGTTTGGAGAAAATGTCGTTTTCTTGATTTGAATGGCGATCTGTGAATCTGCTAATTTCTCTTTTGTTTTCATCTTTAACACAGATAACACACCAGCAGTAAACTGCATGGAGAAAAGAAAGGTTATGAGCTTACTTTAAACCATCACCAATTTTCTTTCTTGTTGACTTGGATTTTAAATTTATAAATTAGTAATCTTTCTGCCCACATGAAACAAAAATAATAAAAAAATTCCTCTTTGTGAAATAATAGGGTTCCATTACTGTATGCATAGCATTTTAAAATGGAAATCACATTTATGCATAATTCAAAGCTGGTAAGAATAATTTCATTCTTCAACAGGCTTTGAATCAGGTCCTCTTCGAATAGAAAGGAAATTTGATGTTATGCAATACGGAGGAAAATAATCATGCATATTAAATATATTCATCTCTGGGGACTGACAGATCTACAGGTAGCATTAGAAGGAAATTTCCTGAAGTTTATCCCCTTGCAGATCCACTCAAACATAAACGTTTTTATCTACTGAAAAGCTGAGGCTCAGGCTGTTGGATAAGGCGGAAGGATAATCTGCTCCTGAGGCAAATAATATAAATTCCCTTTGCCTCCATTTCCCCCTGTCTAAAACAGGGATAATGCTTGTCTAGCTTCCAGGCAAGATGTGAGATTCAATGCACTGTGAATTACAAAGAATTTCAAGCTCCTCAGAAACAAGAGAGTATTTGTGTACTCCTTAATACTGTTTATACAAGACAAAAATCTATCAAAGGCTTGAAGGAGGCTGCATTGCCCAGCTTCTTCCACTCTGCTTCTCCCAAGCTAATTCTTCTTAGCAGACCCCCTGCCTCCCAGGGCACCAGTGAAGATGGGGGTCTGTCCTTTTTAAGTGTTATTATTAACTTCAAGTACTCTTGTTTCAATAAACTCACTAACAAGGATGAATCAAAAGAAAGCAAAGACTGTTTCATCACAGTTTGGGGGCTCTTTATTGGGAGACAGAATTCAGCTAATGAAGAGCTCTCAACCACAGACTGCAAAATTATAAGTAACATTCAGTACTAAGATGAAACAGGATAAATTCAGATGCAAACAAGGGCATGAATGCCAGCAGTAAGAATCTTCAAGAGCCAAGCTAGAAGGAGTTGTGGTACATTCAGAGTCAGGACAGATGTTTAAACCAAATGTAGAATTTTTTTTCTGGAAATCATTCATTTGGATCATGAATTTACTGGTAGAAATTGAACAACCTCTTTTATCCCACAGATCAAATCAGACTATCACAAGGCTTTCTCTGACCTTAGGATGTGTTAACACATGGGGCAGTTTTAAAAACTTGATTCATTGCTAGAAATGCTTGTTAGGAATAGAAGAAGTTGTTACGGTTGATGATAGGAAAGAAAAAAAACATTTTAAGTAAGTTTAAAAATAGAAATACAGTCTAAGGAACAGCTGCTGACTCTTAATGGGAATTAGTAGAATGTTCACAAATGTGTCATATGTGAACTGTCAAAATATTTCAATCAGTCATGTATTTAGTAACACAATTAGGAATGTGGGCTTTTTATTGGGAAAAAAAACGTTACTCTGAAATTTTTTACTTTTATATTTCCTATAGAGACTACAGGGCATCTTGTTGTATTCCTTTTCTTCATACAAAGGTGCAACATTAAAACTTCCAACATTTTCTGTTTATGATAAGCAACACTCCTCTCTCATTTCCTCCATCTTTTGTCCCAGCAGTTCAGATGGAAGAGTCTGATTTGAGAGTTAAAATTCCACAGCTGAAATGAATGAAATTTTTTATTTCAGCATATTGGGAGGCATTTTCCCTCCACCTTCTGTTTCCAGCACAATCTAAATTAGAACCCCCCCCCCCCAACAATGAACACAAGTGTCTTACTTTGCTCAAGGTAGGTTTCAGTCATTCAAGATAGATTATTTTTAAAAATTTTAGTCTATTTTAATTCAAATCCTATCTAAATCCTTAATTATTTGTTTTGGCTTGTGTTTTGTTGTTTTCTTGTATTTTGTTTTGCTTTGTTTTTAATATGTTACTCTGATTAAACATATAAGTAAAGAAAAAAAAAACATTTTACCTCTCATTTGTCAAAATCTAGTCCATTTTACTCAGCGTGGTAGTCCTATTAATGAGCTTGAGGCCATTTAAATAGAGGACTTCCTCATTTGTAGGAAAATTTAACCTAGAAGAATGAAGAAGCTCTTTCTCATCCAAAATTTACTTCTCAAGAATTACTTTACAATTGCTATACACTCAGAAATTAATGTCCATTTTATACATCAGTGATTAAGTATCTATGCAAGTTGTTAGATACCAATGCTGCTCTGATTTTGAAGCATTGCTTCTATCTTTAAATACAGAATTCTCTCTAATAACATGCTTTTATGCTTATTTCATTAGTCAAGCTACAATCATGATGCAGTTTCCTAAAATGAACAAGTTATTTGAAGTAATTGAATTTAACTGCAAAAATTATAATGCTTGTTCAACATACAACTTCGCAGGCACTTGCTGTCTATATTAATAACAAAAATTGAAAAGATTATTCTTTTGAAGATCAAGCAAACAAATAAAAATGTATAAACCAAATAAAAAATTCTGCAACTAATCCTGACTGCTGTACTAAAAGGAAGGTTTAAATGGCCTTCCTTACACAAAGACCAATATTACAACAATAATCTCATTTTCCTTCTAACATTTTATGAATTGTGAAGCATTATTCTATCTGTCTGTTCCAGATGGGCTCTGGAAACAAGAATAAGGACACCTGAATAAGGACATCAGACCCTGGTTTAATAGTATGCAGTTTTAGCTGCCTCATGGAAGCCTTTCAGATCTGTGCAATCAGAAAAACTTGGCAGATGCAGCCACACTTAGATAACTTTTATTTTGCACTGTTTTTTTCCTTATTAATCCTTGACTTGTGCTTGTGATATGGGATAGTCTCTGTTGAACTTATGGCAGTGAGCAAGAACCCCCTCTGGTGGTAATCCATAGCTCCAGACAGACCTTTGCTTGGTTTTCCTTTTTTTTTTTTTTTTTTTTTCATTAAACTTTATTTCTCTATTTAGAACCTGGGGTTCTTTGGCTGTTTAGAGGTACCAAGGTATCACATCTGAATCTAAACTCTTAAAACAGCCTCTGCCTCTGTGGTGCCTCAGGCTGCCTCATGCATAGAGCACAGCACAGCATTCATGAGCTCTCATCCCCCTGGATACACCTCCTGACTAGGGTCCTGAAGCAAAGGGTGCCCTTTGATCATCCTTCTAGAGCTGGGAGTTATACATATTTACATGTATAAAAGGTCCAGTGGCCTTTTATAATCACAAGAAGCCTTTTAAGATGTGCCTGTGCCTTTTGCAATCTGGAACGAAGTGCTTTTATGTGCTATATGATCCAGTATCGGTTTGCTGCCCCATGACATGACCTATTGTGTGACAGTTTGCACACTAGAAAATTAGGTATTTAAGATATCTTAGATCTCGGCCAGAGACTCGAAAACACTACAGGTGTTGAAGCTGACCAGACCTGCAGGACAGTGGAGACATCAAATACTAAATCTAAAAGCCCATTTTATTCTGTCATAAATCTCCATATAGAGCTGACATTCTCCTGAGAAGTTAACTGGTAAGATGCTTCCTAGAAGAGATCTGTAAGCTATCAGGGAAAGAGCCTGGATACCTGAGAGGATGCTCCTCTCCTACAGAATTTCCAGGGGTTTGGGTGCTTAACTTTGATGGTTCTATAATGTCAAATGCCATCTCTAGGTATTCATGCAGTCCTCGACACTGTGATGACCAGAATACCCAGGTGACTTGGAAGGAAATTCCACATATCAAAAAAAGTTCATGGAGAAAAAACCACATGGAGTAATACATGTGACACCACCCAAATGTGTTTGAAATGTAAAGCTCTTCCAATACATGTAAGGGACAATAAAAGAACTATTTATCTTTAAGCAAAAAGAGCAGCTGTGAAAACATCAACTTTTCTCAACAGGGGCTTCTTCCAGGTGAGCTCAAATATTATCCATAAGCATATCAGAGCTGAACATTTATTTTTTTGAGATTTACCAAGTAATTCCTGTGGTTATTATTTATTATTTTTAGGCCTACTCGAGTTTTTAGGTTTTTTTTCCTTAAAGGCTGACAAATTTCAACCTCTGTTAAAGTGAAAAAGGAAAGCTCATGTATGGGGTTTGTTTGTTTGATTTTTTTTAAATATTATTCAGAATATTTTAAGAAGAAATTCTACAAAAGCATTACTGCACCATTTCTTTGAGCTTTGCTAAAAATCCTCTTAAGTGCAATTGAGATGTGAATGTATGAAAAAGACAACTATTATAAAGATTGCATTCTGTCCAAGTATTTCCCTTTTAATAAAAGCTCATTTTCATGGAACAGGAGGTTTGAGCAGTTTTACCCGCTTGTGATATTTATTTTACAGTATCACTTAGAGATTCTGGCTGAAAACTAAACTGTACTAAAAACACATATCAGTTTACAGTAAATGGTCATGCTTAAAAAAAAAAACCCAAAACAACAAAAACTATGCCTCTATAATCCAATAAAGAAAAATCCCTGGGTATATCTGAATAGCCATGATGTATAACAGAGAAGAGATGACAGTCTTTCACAAACTGGGCTTCAGAAAAAGTCCAGTAGTCTGACTTTTCAGAACCTTTGAGCACATATAATCCTCACAGATGTGAAATAAAAAAGGGCATGATTTTTTTCAAAATTAGCACATAGGGGATTTGTCCAGTTCTTTTCAAACAGCAGGAATGAGTAGAAATGTCAATCAGTAGTCTATATCCAGTCAAGAACTGTAAATAAAAAAAACCAAAAAAACAAACCAACAAAAAAACCCAAACCAAAACATTACTCTCTAAAGGTAATCATTTGTCTTACACTTTGGCCTGATCCTGCTTTGTACTCTGAGTAGATGTTGCTCCTTTGGTTTATGTACCTGAGTTTATATTCTTTATTACCACATAGTGCCACATTAACTTTCCCTAATACCGTAGGTTACTTATTCTGTTCTATTCAAAAATATCTTGTTGACACTAGATTTTGGCTCAGTGGCCTGAAGAGTTTTATTTTTCTTTTTCCCAGTTTTCTAACCACACTGTGAAGAAGAGATGGGATGTAACTGATTGCCACCTGGCTTTTGAATGTCTCCAAAGCTTTTATCTGTTCATCCAGATGGCTCAATTTGCATTGACAGTTTTTGTGGCCACTTCAATTAGCTTAAGCTGCTTCATGGTGCATCCAATTATCTCACTATGCATTTAAAAAGAACCTTGAATTAAAGAGCATATTTTAAATGCTGGAAGGAAAAAAAATCTCACATAAAAAAAAAGCAAAACCCGCAATTGTCCCCAAAATGTTTAAATATATGGTGATAAATTTCCAATCCTGTAGGCTACATAATGTTAGATGACTCTGTTTTCTATGTATTGTTTTCTATTGTATTGTTTTCTATTGTATCGTATTGTATTGTATTCTATTCTATTATAAAAACTTGCTGTGTTATAGAAAAGATCATTCATTTTTTTCTAACTTGTTTTTTATTCTTTCTTTTGGATTGTAACACGTTCAGCATTCTGAAAAGCAATATTACATATAGGCCATTGTTAAGTATATAAATACCCATATGGAGTGAATTTTACTTTTGTGGAGGTTACTGTAAAAAGATTAACTCAAGATCAATTTTTATTAATATAGAGGACAGAATTGCTATGCTGTGGTGAAATATACTTGCTTTCTAAATTTCAAGGAAAACACAATGGATTTTTTAAATTATATTTTGAAGATTAACCCAATCCCAAATATTTAATGAAATAAAATTTTCATGTAGTAGAAAAACAGTCTTCTTTATTAGAAAATAAAATAAAAAAATACTTTGGATTAGATTGAGCAGGAACACATTTTAATTTTTAATATGATCAACAAAATGTTTTGGCGTGTCCCATGTAATCAATTTGTCATCAGCCTGACAAGGCCTCATTTACATTTGCCAGCATTGACTAATATGGCACTTGTCATACTTTATCAAACTTACACCATTGTCAAACCTGCTGCAAATGTGTTGCTGATCTGTATCACAAGTCCATCATATCCTAGAGACTTCAGATTTACCAAACATTCCAATTAGCAAATTTTGTGAGCTAGGTAGAGGTTTCTCCTGGAGTTCTGAACTATCATCAGATAGAGATTCCTGCTCAACATTTTAACTTACCACGCAAATTGCTAGAGGTGAAATGTTGCAGTGTGACTTTAGTGAATCATCCCACAATCTCTGCTTCATTGTCTTATTTCAATTACATTTCTCCATTAAGCTTACCTTAATTGTGGAGGTGCTACTTGAGTTTTTAATAAAGATATACACCTGCTTTTGTGTTCATAAGCAATGGAAAAGTAGAATGGAGAAGTGTAAATGGAGCAGGGAGAAGAGATAATATAGTCAAATTATTTCAAATTTATTCTGGTTTAAGAACAAAAAAATAGCAGTAAGACACAACTTGTGTGGAAGGGAATAGTCTGATTGGTAATTTGAGCTGACATTGTGTTCCACTGCCTTAAAGTATTTGGTTTTGTGGGTTTGGTTGGTTTTTATCAACCATGACTGTCCCTGTTTTTTACCTACAGAAAGTAAAAGATGTTATAATAATGAACAGAAATTGCTTAAAGTGAGCAAAAATAATACCTTACATTCATAAGAATAAGGAACAAATAGCATGACTGGTATTTTTCTCCTCTGCTGTTCCATAGTACATTTCACATGCCTCCAGTAATACTGTGTCATGTTTTAGTTTGTGATGAATTTGACAAAGATCCCTGACCAACACTTTCCACTAGAAGGTGTCATCTCCTTAGTCATGTCTGTGTGACTATTGATGTATATGTAAGTCATTATTGAGACCTACTAAGACATTCTATTGCTCCAGTTTCTGGTACAGAAATCAGATAAACACTTTGAGAGAATGATTATTTTTCAGGAAAAGCCTAATGTGACTGGAATTAGCTTAACTAATACAGTTATATGATTTAACCAGAAGTTTCTTTTAATGATCACATTTTCTTTTAGGTCTCAATTTTTATGGCCCTGCCTTATTCTTTAAAGGATGCAAAGCTAATAAGGAGTGCCAAAAGGAGGGTCTCAGACGGTGAAGGGACTTGAGGGGAAGCTGTATGAGGAGTGTCTGTGGTCACTTGGTCTGTTCAGCCTGGAAGGGACTGAGAGGAAACTGCACTGTGGTCTGAACATCCTTGTGAGTGGCAGATGAGGGATAGAGATTGATCTCCTCTGTGGTGACCAGTGACAGAACCCAAAGAAACAGCCTGAAGTTGAGTCACGGAGGTTTAGGTTGGATACCAGGACAAAGCTCTTCACCCTAAGTGAAGATGGCTGAGCACTGGAATAGGCTCCCCAGGGAAGTGGTCGCAGCACCAAGCCTGACAGAGTTCAAGGAGCAATTGGGCAATACTCACAGGCATGTTAAAAGCAGCATGCTACATTTAATAAAAAAATATATCCCTACTTAACAGATCAGAAAACAAAATCTGTTCCCATATATTTACAGACAAAAGTGTGACAGTTTTAATACCTTTTTAATGTGTAAGCACACAACAAAAACAAAACAATGGAATTTGATAGATCATGCAATGAAAATTAGTTAAGCAAAGTTACTGGATGTTTTGTTGCCATAGGCTAAAAACACAATTACACTGGTTCATTGCATGCTCAGAAACTTGTTGAGCAGTGGGAATTTGAACATGTGTCTGAGCCTTCTGTGCAATTATTTTATATCTCACATTGCTGATTGATTCTGACTAAGCAGTTTTCCTTTCTGTTATTTGCCATGTGCAGCAGTATGTGTTCATTCTTCTGTGTTTTCTGTGTTACACTCTATTCCTCAGACTTCTTTTCATCTTTCAGGGTCCACACTGTCCCTTCTTAAAATTCCTGGTTTGTAATAGTGTATTCACCCCAGCAACAGACAAAAGAAGTCCACCTCTTACATAGACAAATTGGAAAAGATCCCAGAATAAAGAAAACATTAAATAGAGCAGAAAAAAAAGTCACCATATGGATACTATTGGTGCAGAAGGAGAATAGCCAAGTGCACTGTAGAAATTCCCACTTGGAAGATACAAGGAAGCAGAGTTTGTTTAGCTCACACTGCTGCCAATCCAGAGGACTATCATGACCTGTAAAATAAACCCAGGAGGTGGAAGGATTGTCTCATAAAGAGAAACACAAATATTGTAAATTCAGTTTTCATTGTGACCAAATGTACATGAAGAATGAATTAAAAATTTGGATAAACCCTCTCAGTGCCACCATATGTGAAAGTATGAATCCACCCAAGACCCAGCTAACTCAAGGTTATGAGGCACCTCTAGTGACAGACATCTTCAATCTAGAAAGAATTTGTAGAGCCAACAGCTGGTACAAAGGCAAAAATCATATCAATTTGGACTGGAAGAGAGACCCATATATTTAAAAACCAATTAACCATCATTAACTACCATCTGACTAGCCATCATTAATTGTATTTTAATAATACTGGTACATTTGCATCTCTGTGGGGATCACATTGAGATGGTATAGGTTCCATATTGTATTTCCTAGAGAAATAAGTAATGATCTCTGAAAAATCACAGTAAATTGCATCTTTGAGTTATAATGTTAGGTCTGGAAGAGGATGGAGGAATGAATGAGGTATGAATCCATGAAGATGACAGATGCTGTACTCTGTGAGTGAGGAAAGAGCCTGAACTTTTTCACAATTTAAAAAATTGTGAAAGAAAATCATCCAGAGAAAAGAAGAGAAATCAGAACAGTCTGTGAAGCTGACAGCCATAGAAGGAAAACTTAATCTTTGTCTACAGTTTCACTCTATTTTACAGTAGAAATTACTCACTATCATATCTCTCTTCTATACTGAGTCGAAGTTCATTGTGGTCTCAAAAGTTGGTGGAAGTTAAAGTTTTGCTCCTTTCAAATTGCACTGCCACTTTTGGCTCAAACACTGAATTTAAGGATGTGTGTTTCTGTCACAGTATTCTTGTTGTATAACCTAGGTGTTTTGTAAATTGGCTGAGAAAAAGATTCAAAGGAATGTTTTGAAGTCGAATAGGTGTTACACTAATTGGGGATGCACATACATATTCTACCTGAATTTTTTCACAACTTCAATACTGGCTTCTGATATTAAATAACACCTCAAAGACTGCTGCTGATCTAATACTTAAGCATGATCTTCAAAAAATATCACACCCTTTTTTTGATGAAGATCAAATAAGTACCTCACTTTCTCAGCCACCAAAGAAGTAGAAATGGTTTGTGTAAGTACAAAAATACTGCAGATCATAAAATACTGGCAAAAAAAAAAAAAATAGTCTTTTTAAGCTTTTAATGATCAAAAATAAATGCAATCTGGTAAAAAAAATCCTTAATCTGGATTCTAACGTTTATGACTGCATTCTGTTTTTTCATTAATTGTCAGACTACAAAGGTCATCAGCTGCACTTCCCTGCAGTGAAAAATAGCCACAGAGAAATGTTAGGTCCAAAATTATTCACAAGCATGTGCACACTGTCCCATTTGCCTCACAGTACCCTATAATTCCCAAATCACCCCTGCTAAGCAAGGACAAGTCTGAAACCATGTATGTGCCGTCCCATAGATCAGGCATTAAATGAAAACTGGATACTTTAAAATTCAGTTTGATTAAAGCATATGGACAATATATTTCAGTATTTGGTACTGAAAGACCTCAGCTTTGAGGAATTTCCAAATTTAGGCAGGCATAATTTACATTTTTGTATATATTTAGCTGCAGGTAAACAAATCAGCTAAAGCAAGCAGCATAGGTAATCACTCAGTATTATCTTGCCTAACATGAAATGCAAATAAACATATTAGTGTATGGACAGTCAAAATAGCACAACAATTTAGATTGTATTAATTCTACCTGTCAAATGCAGAACAGTTTTAAACTTCTTTATTTTTGGTTTATATTTCTGCTCTTTCAATACAAGGTAGCAGTTAGGATGTGTCTGCACTAGACTCTGTGCTTACCAGACCCTTTATAATCCAGGTATGTAATGGAGTTGGGACATTTTAATAGGTTACACAAATAGTGATTACTATACAACTGTTGTTAGTGAACTGTATAAAATTGTAATTTAACCCTCTTTTCCTGAACTTTGTTACTCCATTTAACTTCATCCTTGCCACAGTTTCAAGTAAATTAAGTACAGCAATATCATTTCCATACCAACTACATAAAAATCAGCCTCTGAAATTTTTTAAACTTGAAAATTAATTTCTGTTATTCTAGAAATAATGACTTCCTCTCCTGGAGATATGCTTGAATCTTAAAACTTGAGTAGTTCTAAGACTTTCTGAAGTTGTGTAGGGAAATTTACAGTGGCTGCTTTAGTATTCTGAATTAAATAAATGCCAATCACTATTTGAGGAAGTTTATTTTACCCACTTCCTTTCTGTCAGCTGGAAGTCAAGAAACTCAACAATTCTTTGAAAGATGAGATTTAGAAGCTGTTCCAGTTTAATTGGTTCTGGGTTCATGTTCTTTTATTATTTCAGTCAAGAATGGTAATAATTAAACATCCATAATTAATCTGTAACAATTGTGCTATCGGAAACATGGTCAAAATTTCAATTGAAAATGTTATTCTTTTGTATAATGTAAACTGTAATGAGTGAAAAAATACTTTAAAAAAATTTAATATGTTTCTAAACATGCCTATAACTGTAATATGAAGCATACTGCCCCAAGCCTATTTTTATCAGACTACTTAACAGGCTTAATTTAACTTGTTTCTCAAAACTGGAGTTTGGATAACTGTTTCTCATTTTGATTCAAATAACTTGTTTCAAAATAAGGGATAAACTAAAACAAAACAAAACAAACAAAAAAAAAACTGCAAACACTTTTTTGAAACCATTTATGATTTTGTAAAAAACTTTTTCTTGTTTCATGACAAAATGGAGATATTAAATCTCTAACCAAATTTAAATGCACATTCAAACATCCTGAGACAAAATTCAGTATCTGTAATTGTAACTGAGTGCACGTGGATCACTTATCAAAGTGTTACAATTTGTCTTTCTTAATTTCATCCATCAGGTATTTTTTGTAATTTAAAAAGTTACTGAGTACAAGAACAAAAGAAATTACATCCCAGGCAAGGTTTCTGCTTGTTTATGGGTGTTTTTTGAGGAATGAAGGGGGCTTTGACATCTTGAAGCTGTACTTGTAAAAGTCAGGCAGTAAAACAGAAGGGAATTTTTCACTGTCTGATATCAAAATTAAACATGATGTGGCTGTGGATCCAGACTGGAAAAGAGAGCCTGGGCTGCTATAGCTCCTGCTTCCAGGGCTGTACAGAAAAACTCCTGTCCACTGTCATTCAGCCTCCAGCCACAGTAACCACAGTGAGAACAGATTTTCAGAACTTTCCCAACTGGGAATGTTTCTCTGTACTCAGAGAAGCAAGGGAAGATGAGCATCCTACCTTGTGCCTTCATCCTCAAGGGAAGGAAGTTTTTAACCTGGATTCAGAGTACTCAGAACCAGGCATGTGGCTCAGGAGGACAAACAAGCCTAAATCATAAGATGAGTATCCAGAACAGACTGTGACTTTCTGAGGGGTGTTTTTGCCTTTTCTGATAATGCTGCCACAGCCTCTCACATAGAATATTTAATGCTAATCATCCACCTTGAAAACAGAAAAAGCAAGGATAAAGAGATCCAAAAATATCAAAATAGGCTACAGTTGGTACAATTCTGCCAGACAAGCATGTCGAAGACATCTGGACACGAAGAAGTAACATATTAAACTTTATTTTAGCTCCAAGAGAAAAATCAAACAAAAAAAATATGACTGCAGCAAAAATTCCTGAGTAGAACTAAAGTGGTGATATTATTTTTATAAGCTTACATTTCAAGTTCAGTGAATGAAAAATTCAGTGCAATGTTCATCATGTTTGCCTTATTGCTTGGAATCATGCAACAGGCTCACAAAGACACTGTAAACACTGATGGGGAGCAAGGTTCACAGCTTCTTACCAAGTGGTGTAACTGAACAACCATCCAAACAAACTCGTATTAAATTGGCTAAAGCCAGGTCTCTGATGAGACACAGAGGTAAAGTTTTAGGTTCCCCAGAGAGCACTGCCACAGCTCAAAGTATCCTCCAGTGTGCTGAAAAAGTGGAGATAAGGACAGTGTAAAGGCTTTATTCATTTCCAAAAAGCATAACAGTTCTGGTAGGATCAAAATGAATTATTTGAGAAATTATATTCCATTAATAAATTTGGTACAAGCAATAAATCCAGTGGCCATCCATCTTCCAGTTTATAATGCTAAGAATTCTGGGAATTCTAACAGTATCTCCTGGGGGTGTCAGAAGGGCAAATCTAGTTACCATGAGATATCTTTCAGTAAGAAATCTTGCACTCTTACCCTTTATTTCTGCTTAACATCAATACATACACAGACAAAAAGATTTTTCTTGAATTTTATAAAACATTTAAAATTAATATTTCCTTCTAAGATGTCATATCTATGTCTCTGTTGATGTCTTTTCCACATCTCAGAGATCCAGCACACAGCCTACAATTCAGCAGTCAGTAGCCCACAGTCCAGCAGTCAGTGGCCCAGCAGACTGTGATCCACAAGTTCAGTCTAACAAATATCTGCTTAGGGAAAGTACTAAATTAATCATTGCAATCCTTTCTTTAGGACTTTGAAGGCTTAGGAAAAAAAAAAAGTTTGGTGGTCTGTTTTGATGCTTCTTTTTCCTGCTGCTTTTAAAAGTAATGTTTTACTTTGAATAAAAATATCCTATGGTCCGTGTTAGGAATAAAGATACATTCTTAGAATAAATCTTTCTGGCTTGACAATCTCTGCTTATAGAAATAAAGAACAGCATTTAACGATGCACACATCCATCTCTTTCTCTTGACACTTATAAACCTTTGATCCATTAGTTCATGCATTAATGCAACAAAAGATGTTAGTTTCTAGATAGACGCAGCTTAACTTTCTCTTTTATTATTCATTAAATTTAATTTTCCTTCCACCCAGCCAGTCTCTTTTCTTGATTATGATGGACTCCTGCAGTGCTGTGAAAATGTTAACACAAAAAATATGTCATTGCATGAGTAATATTTTGTAATTCATTGAAAACATTTTATATGATCTATGATTTTTTACAGTTCAACTACAACTTCATATGAAATGAAACCTACACACTGAATGCATAAGACAGAGGAAGGATAGACCATTTCCCTTCGAATTCCATATTTAAAATTCTGGTGGAAGTTGTTGCTCACAGGTTGCATTTATCTGTTTCTGAGAAAGAGGAAACAGACACAAATTTGAATCTACCTATTCACCAAAGACTTTGAGATCTCTGTCCTGCATGATAGTAATCAGAAACATATGTAGGATAAATATAAAGGGCAATTTATGACCAAGTGTTCAATTAAAAAAGGTAACTCAAAAGATCAACTTTCATGATTCATGACACTGTATGTGCAGAAGTCCCTTAAGCAGCCATCCTTAGTATAGAATATCCTGAAAATATATTTTTTTTTTTAAATAAAATAATCCCATATTTTTCTTCCCTGTCTTTCTTCTTCAGCAGTTCTAGACAAGGCAGTATCACATTTTCTCAGTTACTGTAAGAAAATCACTTAAGAAATAAATAGTGGGCAAGTATTATTAAAACTTTTTCACAGTGAGTGCAAGGTACCTAACTTGTAATTGAAATTTTCCAGGTCATTTCTTCTATGTCAGTACCTCTCTTGGCTGTCAATAATATGGAGAACCAAAGTGTTACAAATTCCTTGCAATCAAGTGAGTATGTCAAGTGAACTAAAATGAGAATAATTTTGTCTTTGTCATTTGTACTGTTTCTTTCTGTTCCTTGCCTTTAATGCAATTTTGTGACATAGTGGAAATTTCTGGGGACAGCTAAACAGACTGGTTTGGGTGTCTGATCTCCTGCAGTTGGTTCTCTCACTCCGGTAATGCCAAACAGCAGCAGGTATTGAGTTATTTCTTTCTGCTCATGCTTGCCAGGAGTTTTTCTGAGGATATAGTGTATTTCAAGAGCACTTCTGGATATTCAGGAAATCTTAGAAAAACCTATTTATGACTGTTTTATGATGGAAGTCAAACAGGAATGCAAATCCTGTCTTCTAAAAGGATGGAGTAATCATAGTCACCAGAGGTTTGGATCACCCAGGGGTCTTGTTGAAGCAGAAGCAGGCAACTGACCAAAACTGTCTCACAGGCCACTTTGCTAAGAGGTGACTTACTCAAACTACATTAATTGGTGGTGAAAGTCAGGGCTGTGAGGCACTGTAGGAACAGATGACAATTAGGGTGATGCAGGGAAAGTGCAGAGAGGTCATAGCTCCCACAAAGTACTACAGCAATGGCTTAGTGAATAAAAATTGTACATTAGCAGTCTTCTCAAATCCCTGGGTAAATATCATCTCCCTGCCTGGAGCTACTGTCCAGGTAGGTTCCAGCCGGGCTGTGCCCGGTGGGCTGCTGAGGCCAGGATAGTCTCAGTGGAGGCTCAGACTTGGTCCGATCTCCCAAGCCGTTCCTAGCTGCTGGCAGCCAAGCAAGCTCAAGTGATTTCAGCTCTTAGTGATTATCAGCTCTGTGTGATTATCAGCTCTTTTGGCTTGCTTGTGGCCGTGGCAGCAGATGCAGGGAGAGAGAGGAGAAGCGCTGTATAAGGTTCCTCAGGATTCTTTATTAGGGTGTCCCACGAAGGGTCTCAGTGACAGCTCTTCTGCCAAACCAGGCAGAATTAGGGCTTTTTATACCCTACAGAGGTTTTGAAAACTGTCCAATAGAAAGGATCAGGGAAAAGTGACCTATAGGCTTACAGAGAGATAAGCAGGGTCCGAAGGCGGAAGAGAGGGGCTTCTAAGGCCCGAGTCATCATGACTTGGCATTTCCTAGCTCAGGCTTCTGCCCTCCAAAGAGACCTTGCAGGCCCTGTGCCTGCTACAAGCTACTGCCCTGAGTCCTGAGCTCAGGAACTTGCCACTGCTGAGGGACAGTACTTAACCACAGCCCAGAGGATACATTCCTGGAGGCAGACTTGTCCAGCTGGTTACTCTTTGTATATCTGCAAAGACTCCTTCTTCTTGGCCAGTGCCAGCCTGTAAATGACAGCATTTCCTGCTGAGAGCCTGTGTTTGGGTATGAGGGCATCACATTTGCTGTGATGGTGGTGTGATGTAATTTTCTTTCTAGTGGAGGTACATGGGAAGTGGCTGGAAAACACAATGTGTACTGAAGTTATCACTTGGTCCAACCAAACACTGCTTTGGAGCATCAGGCAGATACACAACACATGCTGCAACCTGAAAAATCCAGCCCAGTGGGAAAGTGATCATTTTCTATCCAGTTTTATCCAGTCTAGAAAGAAAGAAAGGTCATGTTTACCTCATATTGTCTGCCTTTTCAAGGTAAGCAGCAATCACAGGATTTTCTTAATTAGAACAATGATGTTTTTTCTGCTATCATTATATCTTCTCTTTTTTTTTTTTTTTTTTTTTTTTTTTTTTTTCAAAAATTTTGGTGAGTTTTTTTTTTTTTTGTTTGCCTAGAATTGTTGGAAGGCTTTTCTTTGTGCAGTTGGATTTTCTTTTTTGTTGTTTTGGTTTTCTTTCCCAGTTCATTCTAACTGGAAAGTCCTTCTTTCAAGGTTGTCTCTAAGCAACACTCATCAGAGAAACAAGTTTGCATCCCTGAGTCAAAGCACATCATGAAACACAGATTTCTCATGAAAGCACAGTGCAAAAAAAAATTAAAAAAAAATCACCTTTTATATACTAATATTTCGTTTAGATTCTGTCTTGGAGAGACAACCCTGATCTGATTGCCTGTTAAAAAAAAATTAAAAATATAAGATCCAAACAAACAGGCAGAAAAGTAAAATAAAAAATTTAAATTACACTTTAGATGTAGTTTGAGTGTTATGTGGAAGAACAGTCACACTGCTCTGGCAGCCGTCACTTTGCAGTCCTTATGCACCATCTTGAAACAGAGAAATCCAAGCCATGACCAGAGCAGCAGTGCACATCCCTTTGCAGATATTCTTCACAAATGTATCAGTATGCATGTAAAGTGTACTGCTATATTCATGCATAACTACAATTTCATTCATATGTAATCTATAGCCCATATATACCATTTATTATACACCTCCTGTGTTCATTAGAATTGGTTAACTAAAATTTGTGCAAGTGGTTGTGACAGGGTCAACAATATTTTTCAGTTTTGCTATAATAGAACCCATAAGTTTAGCAAAGGGTGAAGACTTTTTTTAATAAAAAAGCATTTAAAAGAGCTTTTGATGCAGTTAACGTTCCCTTTCATTACTTTTCTTTCCTGTTTCCTGATATTGATTTACATCTTTAGTGACCCTCATTGGGTACAAGTCAGCTATTTTTTGCTGCAGCTGTCACTTTACAGGAACTGTGTGTTGCATATCACAGATGAATCACTTTTCCAAGTTATCTATACACTGCAACTTAATGTCACATCAGGCAGAGGAGGATACATAGGAAATAGACTTCAGGACTCAAAAAAGTCTTTGGATTGCACGTAGATGTCTTGTTGTTTTATCTGATTCTTTATTTCAGATACAGTGATTTTTCTGCTTGCAAACCCTTTCTTCATAAAGTAGCTCAGCTTGGTAGCTCAGAAAACTCAGGCTGTTTGTACTAAAAAGGACATAAGGTGTTCTAACAAATCTTAAGAGTCACAGCAGGTAATGGTGAACTTCAACTCTTTTAGCATTTGGCTTTGATTGAGGGAAGAATCAAACAGCTCGGGTAGGTAACTGAACCAGTCTGATATCGTGAGTTAGTGATTTGAGTTGGGAGTCTCCATTTTCAAGCTTTCTCAAAATATTTTTATCCTTTTGCTGTGTTCCTGGCAGAAAGTTGCAGAAGAAGAAGCTCTATTCATGCAAATGACAAGGCATCTGTGGTTGCTTTGCTACAAAATATTATTGAGGCCAAAATATTACATGATTTAAAACAAGACCAGACATTTATAAGCAAAGCAGGAAAAATCAGTGATCCTTCTAAAAATTAGCCCATGTATTCTACAACATAAGAAAATAATTTTACAAAAAAGGTGAATCATAATGAATGGCACAAATGGTTGCTTTTTAAAAAGTGATCAGTAAGTGTTGCCAAAGGAGCCATTAGGAAATACCAGTAGGTTTACTGTAACTATAACAACACTTTTACTACTGCAACACTTCTTTATTTTCTTTTCTCTGAAGTTGCTTAAAATGTTGTTGGACTATTTTCCCACCAACATTCATGTGTGAATAACACTAATTAATGGAGAAGGTGAGGGGAAGAGCTGAGTAAAAAAGGACACATCAGCTTCCCAAGTCATGGCAGATCCATAATCAAAAACCCAAATGAACTTTGCTCAGGGAAGTTTCCTAGAGGCTTTACCTCAGTAAAACTTCAACTATGAAACAATTAAGGAAAAAGAACACACAAAAGTGAACAGATATTGTTTAGATTGTTTAACCACCTTCAACTGAAGAAAAAAAAACAACAAAAAAAAAAAAAAAAAAAAAAAAACCAAAACAAAAACCAAAAAAAACCCCCTCAGAATCCATTCAGCTAGAAAAGATTAGTCCCTTGCTTTCTTTGGGCACAATGTAAGCTTCAGTTCTTTATTCACTGTCTTAAATACTTTCTCCTTCTTTATGTCTCTAATATGATATGTCACATATCAATCCAAATAGTATATGACAACAGAAAAAAAACTTCAGAGAAACATAATGAAACCATCACTATATGGCTCTTACCTTGTGATAACAAAGATCCCAAAACTGGATTAGTAAAAAAAACTTTCTAAAATTGTCAGGTGATGCAGACAGGAATAACCTGGGAATAACCTTTACAATAAGTTTTGTCCTCTATCGACTCAGCAAAGAAACCAGCTCTGTTAGAGTGTAAGGTTAGAGCTCTATGCATTTTAGTGATATTTCAGACCTAGGCTATCACTTAGATTGTGTCCTGTGTTGAGAGCTCAGTGTGAGACTGTTTCTTACCCCATTGTTCCCCTGCAGCTGCCGGGAATGCAGGGCTTGTTGATCTGCAGACGAGCCCCTGAGAGCAGCTTGGTCCCAGAGCCTCCCTTCTCTTTCTTCTTGAGGCACCACCAAAGTCTCCATACCTGTCCCTTTATGGTGGCATAGACATAAACAGACACTTTACATCATTTACTGAAGAGAAAACCTATAGTTATGATAAATACAGATTTTTTTTTTCTAGAAAAGGGTCTTGAACTGGAAAATGTAGATACTGCAGAAATGGAGGCTGGAGACAGTTGGGTGCAGAAATGGCAGATTAAAGTGTCCATGCACAATTCATTTCCCTGCTAGTAATTTTATTTCTGTTTTCTATCTTCTCATTTTTTGATTGTCCACAATGAAATTTCTGGTTGATTTAAACGAATAATTGGTTTAATTTAAACACACAAAAATCCAGGATGAATATCCAGAAAAACTCCCGAGAGCAAACCAAGAAATCAGCAAACTCTCCCAAGGGAAGCTGTAGAAACTGTTACTTGGGACTCTTAAATTAAAAGGTACTCTGGGGAACAGTTTTAGGAGATGGGTTTAATAACTTATTGAGACTTTCCTATCATTAAACCTGGAAAGGCAGTCATTATCATCCAGTGTAGGAGCATGGTTCATTAAAGTTTACAACAAAAGCTGAAGTACCTACCTATGTGACATGAATTTTGATGAAACAGAAAACATCACAAGACACAGAGGGAGCCCCAGCTCTCCTTCAAAGAGTGGGAGAAGAAAGGTGCAAGATGAAGTTTTGTTTCTTTTGCTGGCCCATGTAGTTCTTGTGGACCTCATGTGCAGACTGACCTGAGGGTTTGGGCTGCAAAAATTTCATTCACCTTTGTGGGCACTCGGGGCTGCATACCTATATTGTTATAGTTTAATGCTCCTAAAAAAGGTAACATATTTTATATCAGAGATTTATAGCCAGCTCATCAGGCTGTAAGACACACTGCAAAATTATGCTAAAGAAAAAGGGGAAAAAGAAAGAGCAGATGTGAAACCAACTTGGTAAGTGAAAGTTCCAGAGTAGACATTTATGCTTTCAAATTTATTAGTACATTTTTTTTCTCTGCTGTACTATTCCCTTTTCAGATTTAGGCTTTCTCATCCAAGACAGCTGATGCTGGGGCGACTAACAACATCTGATATCAGCTGACAAAACGTGGCAGGATCCACTTCCAAGACAGAAGTCCCTTGTTTTGTCTACTTTAAAGAACTCTAAGGTATTTCTGGACTAAGATGGGTGGATAGGGATTTGGTTTAACATTAGAATAATACAACTGTCACAGCTTTTGTAGACCTCATAAATCAGTTAAGTATAGGTCCACAAAGACATGTAAGAGCCTCACTTCTATAATTTCAGACAGACTTAAATGTCTAACACCCTGAAGGATCAAATATTAATTTCTTTGTGCTTAATTCTATATGCAGAATGGGAATAGTAGTACTTCTCACCTCACAGGATATAACTTAAGATATTTCAGCCCTGTGTCAATAAACCCATATAGTTCCCAAGCTAGCTCAGTTGTGCAGTACATGCTGACAGTAACACACCAAAGTCTCTTGCCCACTGACTCTAATTCTGCATTGCAAATTGTGATAACAGACTCATTTAACTCAAGGAGAATTTTACTTAGACACTGTCATGTTCTTACCATCTACAGAAATATTAAGCAAGACTTAAAGAAGATTTAAAGCAGAAAATACTAAATTTTCAATGGCTAATATAGAATTAGAAAAAAAATTAAATATCTTAAAGTAATGAGTTAGTCAACCCTGAATCCTGCACCAATTATAGCTACCTGCCACTACAAACTCTTCAGTGTCCAGGTACCATGCACAAAATACATAATATCTATTTTGATTTGATTACAGTTTAATTTTCTACCTTAATTATATCAGGCAGAGCTAATCTGACAGTTAGAAAGCTCTATGCCTAGTAACTTTATGTAGGGGATTTAATTAAGCCTAAGGAATGGTGTTTTAGTTAGCTACATAAGACTTACTGTAGATGGAAATTCATAAATTGACTGATGCCAGAAGCTGTGTGTCATTTGTGTTATCAGGAAAGAAGGGCACGGTGCTTGTTTTGGAACAAATCCTCCCTGAAATACAAAGTAACCCAAAAATCTGTGCAGTGCTGATTCAATACCTGTGCCTAGAAAGATCCAGCAACAAAATTCTTTCCTCATTGGGGAACTTGCTGCAATGAGGACACAAGAGAACAAGAGGAGGCAGATTTGGCGTGTGAGTGCTCAATTGTTAACATGCCAAATGGCACTCAGCAAGACAAAGTTCAGACACAATTTAGGGTATAACCTGCATTAGGGACTATTTAGAACAAGCAGTATGGAAAAACTTGCTGTGCTGGTTTTGGCTGAAGAGAACTCATCCCTGGCCACATGGATGTGATCTGAGCTGCTTTGCTTGCTGAGCGAGCCCAAGAACAGATCTTGGCCTGTTTTCCTTACAACCATGAATGTATCTTCTGGATGTGCTCTCTGCCTCCTGTCTCCCCTTCACTGAGCCTGGGGAAAAGGTGATGACAGTAAGAGCATGTTGCTAAATGAACCTGGCTCTTGTGAGGTTTTGGCAACACAGAGGAGAAAACCGGCAGCAGTGGCAGCCCTGACTTCATTGCCTTTATCATTTCTGGTAGACCATGTGCCCTTTCTGTCAGCAGCACGCTGCAGACTTGCAGACACCCCTCCCTGCTGTAGATCCTCAGACTGTGCCCATAAGACCTTGCTCTTGCACCTCAGATAGTCTCTCCTTGTTTTCCCAATGTCTCTCCAGTTTTGCAGCTGCTGTTTCCAGATCTCCCAAGCACCCAGTGCCAGTGCACTAATTCCCCATCACTCCTGGGGACTACTGGCACCTACTCCACTACAGAGCTCTTCAGCAAGGAACAGTGCACCTGGAAGACATTAGTCAATCATTTTTTAATGTCTTTGGCTCCAGAAAGCTGGAAGAACTGGTAGTTCTTGTTTATTTTGAATTTGGTAAAGGGGTTCTTGCACAGGTTTGCTAGAAGCTTACAAAAACCCAACATTTTTACTGTTGTGCCTCAGGCTATGGTGAAATACAGCAAGTACGGTCAGCTATTAAACTTATCAGTGCACCTATCTGCTGTTACCAGGTGTATTTTTCAAGTGAAACTTAACAATAAAATGTTTTGAGGCTACTCATTAAACTCACAGCAACAGCCTTGACCTGACCACAAAAGCCACATTTTTGCTCCAGAGGCTGAATTCTACATCCAGTAATGAAAAAGGAGAGATTTTTTAATCATTATCCAAGTATTCTCCTGCTTAGGAAACATCATTCTGTGGGCATCTATAAGGACCTGTTTGAAAACATTCCCTGAAACTGTAAAAATGAAATGCGTTCAGAAGAACTTCAGACTCTCTGGACTGACACAGGGACAAACTCTGCAGCCGCAACATTTTCAGCTGCCACCATGATAGATATCATAGCTGAAGTCTAGTATTTGGAGTAGAGATTTATGAGATCCAAGTATCTAGGAAGGAAATTAGAGATTGAGTAGGTAAACTATAACTTATTTTGCGGTAGATGCTAAGGAAACACTGTTTCTAGTGTGTCATCTTTCAGAAAAAAAACAAAAAATCTTGACTGAAATATCAGAAAAGAGCTCAGGGGAAATGTTTGAAGAGCCTTTTCCTTGATGACCTAGCTAAATTATCTTTGAGTGATAACATTTTTTAAAATTAAAATTACCGTGTAATTTCTTTGGTTTGCATTACCCCTAATTTCCTTCCCTAAACATGACATGTAAATCTGATGGTAGGAGATGTCACATTCACTATCCTTACACATAAGAGGAGATACAAAAACAATCCTAAACATGGCATGTAAATCTGATAGGAGATGTCACATTCACTATCCTTACACATAAGAGGAGATACAAAAACAAATTGCAAAGTGATTCATAGTTCTATTTGTGAAAGATAAAAATAATAATAAAAATAATGTATTATATTTCATTGTGATTCTTACAAAATGGAACTTCCAGGAATGATGTCACTTTTTTAGCCTGGAGTTCTTGGCTGACCTGGTAATGCCATTTCTGGAAATCTAAAAGTACAGTAAAACATGTAAGACTACAAACAATTCAGCAGTGTTCGATAGGTGTGTGATAAAGTAGATAGATCATGCATAATTCCAGTCTATTTCCTGCCAAATGTTAAGTCATATTGATGTTAGGTAAGATACAAGAACGGATTTTTAACTCATTGCTTCAGAGGATTATTCCTGCACTTTGTACAAATTGTGTGTGTGCCCTTGTGGGAAATATAATTCTGGTGAAACATGTGGCAATGATCCCACCAGGCATTATTAGTGAATCCTGCCCCATCCAAATGGTTCTGAGCAAAGTCTTATACTCCAAAAACAAGAAAAATTGTTTAGAAATGCAGTTCTGTGGTATGTTTCATGTTTGTACTGTCTTTAGCATGAACAGCTACAAGTACATAGAGCACATATTAGAAATAAAAGTAATGTTGGAACAGCAAGGTGTCTGTGTGAGTGACAGTGACCACTGCTAGAAGTGTTTGTTAATGCTATGGAAAAAGCAACACAGTGGGTAATATTTCATAATCTGGCTATGAAGAAATGTTATCCCTGGTTTCCATTAGTTTACTGAAACTGAAAGATAGTACCCCACTTCTTCATTTATTTGGCTTTCATATTATCTCTTCTAAATAAATAAATATTTTTATAATATGTTTTGACTTTATGAGTTGGATTTGTTCCAGCATAACTTAGAAAGAAAAATGCAAATGCTAAGATTTTGGAGAGGTATCTGAGAGGTATTCTGCTGTAGCTTGAGGCCTTATTTTATTAGAAAATGTTTTTTGTACCTATTTGAATACTTTTTTTTTATTCTTCCTATTTGCTTTGGAAGTTTGATATTATTCTGTTATACAGAAAGACCAACTTTTAAAAAAATTGTTATTGTTATTTTTATTCAAAACAACTTTATGAGAAATTCTTAGCATGAGGACAATCTTATCTATACTGCAATAATGTTGGTACATGTCTGGAATCCTGAGCTTCTTCACTTGTAAAAGGCCTCTTTCTTCTAACAGGATTCTTTCTTGTGGAAATACCTTCTGATTCATATCAAGCAAAGGACACTGAAAAAAACATTAATTTATCAATACTGACCATCAGATCCAGCTGTAGGCAAAAAAAAACCTATTTACCTAAAAAGAGACAGCTGAGAGCTATGAAACACCCCTATATCTGCAGCAGAGCTGGAGTGACAGGTCAGGGTTATCAAGTAACCTGTACCATCAGGTGGAGATGCATTCAGCCTCTACACTGAGATTCAGCCTCTACATGATGGCTGAGCTGTTTCTGTCCAGATAAGATTTTATGCTGTTGCTGCAATAAAAGATTTCTGCTATTAAAAGCTTGGCCTAAGAGCAGAGTGGCACACAGCAACGTGCTGGTGAAGATGCAGCTTCAGGCTGCAGAGCTGCACCATGTGGGGTGAGAGGCAGAGATGCTCTGTGATGTTTCAACAGGACAGGGCAATGCAGGGAATGTACAGGAACACAAGTCAGCCAGGAAAGGGTTACTGTCTACCTGCCTGGTGTATGACTCATGTCTGGAGCTAAAGCTGGCCTCTTGCTCTGGGATATGAAATACAGGAGAAAATTGTCTGGAAAACTGTTGCATCATTTTGTTAGAGCAATAAATTGTTTTCTGGGAGTAGGGTCTGAACCAGTGCCAGGTATGGTACTGATACCTTCCTGAGTGAGTGCCCTACACTCAGCAGAGCCAGAAGTAAACAGGAATGACTGCAGGTTCAGGAAGGGCAGACAGGAGGTGGAGTGCAGGAGGAGAGTTAGAATGAGTTTTTTCTATGCAGAGGACAGATTTATACATGGCAGTGGTAGAAACATCTTGATGATGTTAGAACTCCAATCATAAACAAATGGGGTAGTTTGATCATATTTGTTCCTATGAATATTTCATAAGCTCCAATAACCCAAATAGTTAGTGTTTGCATAGTAAAGCTCAGGCCCTTCAGCACATATATGCTTTTGAAACCTTTGAAGATTTAGCAGAAGTGACCATGTCTGTTTTCAATAAGGGTCAAGGGAGCAGATGTGTCCATAAAAATGCCTTTAGAGTCATCAGCCCTAAACTTTAATCTCTTTGAATCTTGCTTGCTGCTTAGACTTCCCTTTCTTATCATGGTCAGAAAGGTCCAGGAATTCACCATCAGAATGTTCCCACTGTGATCTAATTTTTGGAGGAGGCATTTATTTTTTTTCCTTCAATCTTTTGCACAACTGGCATGATCTTGTCTTTGTCCTTGTCTCAACCATCTAAGTAACATGGGTTGCTCAGTCCTGCAGAAATCCTGCCTAAGTGCCTGGCACCTGTAGCCACTCTGTTAGTGACTAGATTTTGTAGAATATGGGGAGAGTAGCCACTATGGGTTTTGCTGGGCTAATTCTCCCTGCATCATCAGCATCCTAAGACCAGATGTCAACCCTGCAGAAATCTGCTGATACTTGTACCATAATGACTTTTTGATCAAGCACCCACTGTAGCCTCTCAAGGGAGTTCACTAGGCTATCAAACACATCTTGTAAATCCATGTAGTTCTTATACCATCAGCTGGATTCATCCAGTTGATGCTACCATTTGTGTTACTAGGGCTAATATTTACAAGTATTTTGGGAGCATTAATATTACTTTTTCAGATAGTGCTAAAAGTCACTTCACAGCAAAAATTATCCAAAATTTTGAAATTCTTTTATATAAAAAACAGGATGGAAGAAACTGCTTGAAAAGGTATCACAGTGGCTAGAAATGAAAGTAAATTAAGTCATTGCCTTTGTCAGGCCAACAAAATGAGGATCACAGGAGACCTCCCTAGAGATGAGTTGATACCAGTGGAAGCAGTCTCTTTTGTGTGGATATAATAAGCTGAAGGGGGAGCCTTTTGCTTGGAATGGCCCAACACAGACAGATCAACATTGTATCACAGAATTGCAACTACATATGGATTTAATCTGCCACCAAAACTAACCCGCATCTGCATCAGTTGTTAATGCAATTCACCACATCAGTTCAGAGTTCAGTGAAGTCAGGTCCTCACAAAAGCTAAACCTTCACCTCTCTTCCTTTTATTTTTTTATTTTCTTCTTCCTGCTTCAATTATTTTATTCTGCCCCAAGTTTCAACACCTCAGTCAAGCAATCCTGTGATATCTCAGGTTTAATACAATTTTGTCTTTCAAATATAACTACAAAGGTATTAGGTTTAGCTCACTAGGGTTGTCTGATCTATGTGACTTTAGCTTTGCAAGCATCCAGTTGTTCAAAAGCAATGCTAAATGAGGAGCATTGTTGGCTTTTTATTGATACAGACAGTTCTGCCATAAAAAAAAGGAGAAACACACTCTTACATTCAAACTTTTACTGATACATATTCTATAATCTTTACAGGTCCAAAAATGGGACAGGAAGTAGGGAAAACACTATTTATTTATTTTGTGTGAGGAGATTGACTGGTTTGGTTGGAGGAAAGAGCATGGATTGAAGATTTCCATAGAAAAGAACCAAATCCCAAAAAAGCCTTTTATTAAAAAAAAAAAAAAAAAAAAAAGTTTGAAAGACTTCAGTTAATTTTTTTTTTGAATGAGTTATATTTATACTTTGCTATATGCAGGAACTCAAGTTTCAGACTGCCAAGAGCACAGGATGGGATCATGTGGTTATTGGCTGGTCTACCCTCCAGTACTACAAAGTCGTTATTGATACTTTTACTTTTGAAATGGTTCAGTGTATCCGCATCAACCAACACTGGTTTGTGTAAATGGTTCAGTCTGCCCACACACGCCACTCACAAAATTCCAGACACTGCTCCTCCCTTTCTACACTGTGCTTGGTGTTATTCAGGATATTGCATTTTAATAGCTTTTTAAGGAATAAAATTCTATTGTGTTCTGTTTCTCTTAAGTTTGTAAAGAATTCTGAAGATCCTGAACAAAAGTTGAAATAATTTCCAAAGGCATCCAGTGCAGAAGAACATATTCTTATCAAATTTTTTCCTGAGTTTGACAACTTCTTAGATATTTTATTCATGATTTTGGAGATGGTGGTTCATCTCTCTTCTTTGCTACAAAACTATTTGTATTATCTTTGGCAAGTCTGTTAGGTATGGTGAAAAATGAATATACAACTATAAATATAAACTGAAAGAATGAAGTGAGAGTAATTATGTAAAACATAGTAATATATTTTATATTGTCACAAACATAATATTGCAGCAGTTATCAATATATACCATGTCACAGTGAAGGCTATGTTATAAGACAATATAAAGATTAGCACTGAGAAGCTATTTGAGTGCTAGTCTCTAAAAAATTTTTGGTACTCAAATGAGTTGCATCTTTCAGGGTTAACTACATCAAACGCAACTGAGTTCTTAAGAAAGCTGCATTGTAGTCGATAGTTTGAATTGCTATCTTTGCTACCTGTTGAAACAGCTATTGAAGGGCAGGCACTGTGAGTTCACACTGAGCAAACTGGTTGATCCAACCAAGTTATATTTCTGTTTAATGCGGCTTTTTAAATGACAGAGAAGCTCTGCTGCAACAGACTTTAGATACTGCAAAGCCCACCCACTGAAATAATAACTCCTGGACTAGGCACTGTCAGAGAGGTTGAATGAGTGTGAAATATTGGCATCTCCTGTACCTGGACTCCCAGGATAAGATTCATCTCTCCAAATGCAGACAACTTGAGTTGTTCTACTGAGTTGCTTTCTGGCTAATGAAAGACACAGGCCTTACCACCTCATGCTATAATAATTTTCTATGACTTCTAGACCATTTTCTTTCTGCTGTCTTTGAGGGGTATTACCAAGCTCAGACAGAAAGCCTACATTTTAGATTCTTAGAGTGGAAATAATGAAATCCCATGTTCTCCTTGCTTAGAGATCAGAAAAGGACACAGACTTGAAAAAAATCAGTTTGTGTTCTTGTGCTAAAGAGGTCTCATGTAAAAGACTTTCACATGCTTTAACTGATACTCTTGGGATAGTCTAAGTGCCAGAAATGTTACTAGAGAATAACAGCAAAAAAATGTCTCTAGAAATGCTACTTGCTGTCTCTTGTGCATCTCATTTCAACATTGCGTGACAAGTCAGTGTTGCGGCTCTTGTAGCATCTTTTTTATCTGAAGCTATCATAATACTTTGTGACAATGGATTCAGTTCATGGGGACTGAGAATACATCTTCCTATTTTATCTGAAGCATCATGGACTTGGAATAACTGCTGTCCCAGAGAAAATCCTCCAGGACAGCTGGAGGGGGGTCGTGCAGGGGGGTCTCCTGCGTGTCTTTGTCCATCAGCATGTGTCTGCAGGCTCTAGAAAGACTGCCAAGGCAAACTAACTCGCTCCATGCAGTCTGACAACCATCAGGGGAGGTGCAAGGACTTCCTTTACCATGCCAGGAGGCTTCCTTCCAGGGTTTATCCAGATCGTTGGCCAAATGCAGACATGTCAGCTGATCTAAAAAGAAAAATTCATTACTCTGAACTTTTTTTTTTTTTTTTGACCAAAAGAGGTTTAACAGTTTAATATTGTTTAAATTGTTGCTACACTTCAGGGTCCTTATTTTGGCTGAAAGGAGTTTGTTCAGATGGCAGTTCTGTGCAATAAATAACTGAAGACATAAGCAAGTGGGAACAGGCAGAAAGAAGAGTATTTTCAAGAAGTGTTGGTTGAATTGAAGGCAAGATAGGAGTAATTTTTTACTAACTAGTCACTCAGCAAAACTCTCTGCAGTTCTTTTACACTTATTTTCAACCAGATAGGAAAATCAGCAGTGCTTCTGGCAAGAAAATATCTCGAAAGGATCTCTCAGTGAAAAATGTATTGCAGCTTAATCCTGTTCTCACTGGAGTCATTGGATTCCTACAGGATGGCAGGGAGGAGATAGGATGGTTTTGTTATGCAGTTAGCCGTGCCATTAAAATGTTCAAAACATAACTTCTCCTTGTAAAGGGAATTCCTACTGAAGAAAATGTGGCTGTCTTCTGTTCATTTAAAATAATAAAAGGTTTTCCTCCATCTGTCTCCAGTGACTTCATCTGTGTGAGTATTCTGTCCTTTATAGATATGTGAAGAGAGTAATTTTGGTTATCTTAATTTATTTAATGTTATCATTTAAGGCTTTGAAATACCTTGGAAAATCTGTACCAAAGTAAAAACACAAGAAGAGTTCTGATTGAATAGTTCTGATTCTTAAAACAAGCACAAACAAGGAAATCCTGATTTCAAAGACAAACCTGTTCAACAACATTTTCCTGATAAAGAACTACATTTTTCATGTTTTTATTGAATTTCAGTTGAGTTCATCCTGGCTGCACTCAGTAAGTTTTGGACCTGTTTGTTTTTGTTTGTTTTTTTTTTTAGATAATGTGTTGAATGCCTCTTGGTTACTTCTGTAGGCACTAAAGGAATGCAAATAACAAGTAATAATGATAATTATTTGCTGTTCCCTGGAAAGGTTCAGGAAGACAATTTTGTTGAAAAGAGCTGTAAATACGTCTCTTTAACAACAGCCAGAATCCAGAATATGCCTGGGGACTATGTCATAGAAGTAACATTTTCCACAAACTCATCAGTGAGGTTCTAATAGCTGTTTTCTGTTTAGCAGAACACTGTTCCTCTGTATTTCAAAATTATTTCTGTTTTCACTAAGCCTGATATTTTGCTCATTTTTTAAATTATCAGACTTAAACTGTACTTTATTTCCTCCATTATGGGATACTGTCATTTAGAATTGAAACTGGATCACTATTTTCTGTAAAATAAATCCCACTTATAAAGTTCTATGTATGTATGCAACAGATAAATTATTTCTTGACCCCAGGGGTGAAAAGTTTTCCAGAGCCTCAATGTAGCATGCAAATCAGAATCAGTTCCTGAAAAACAGATACTATTGACGGCTACTTAAATCACTTTGTTCTGTATATTAAGCCTATCAGGAACATACAGGCTGATCTTGATCTAAATTTGATTTCCAGCCATGGCTGGCTCCAGTGCAGTTGTAGGGAGAGATGCTGTGTTTCTGTGCAAGGCATTTCTTTCTCCCTCATCTGAATTGTAGAAACATTTGGTCACCCAGAAAGTGACCATTTACTGTTTTAAAAGTTGATTCTATTCTAAGTTGCTATAATACCTCCAAAGTTACATGAGGGTCCTGAAAAAGGACCCTCATGTCTAGCTGGTCACATTTCACTTGGAAATGTAGTCTCAACATTTTGTAGAGGATGCTGCATGTTTTGGAGGGAAAATGTAAATGAATTCTGGAAAAGAAACTTTTTAAAACTATTATAGGCAGTGTTGGTCTCCACAAGTATTACTGTCAACACATGAAAACCAAGGCAATTTGTTCTGTACATAAATTCATAGAGGAGTTTCAGAGCAAATGATAAAGGAAGTAAACAACCTTCTCCCTTATATGCTATCCTTCAGCAGTCTTTTGAATTCACAAAGAACTCTAAGAACTCTTTCAAGTTTTCTGCCACATAAGCTTCTCTAAAGTGCCTGAAAATATGTCCTTTCTCTTATTTCATAACTCTATGGATAAATTTAGTGGGTAGTGTAGTAGTTTTGTTTAATTGGATTTTAGACATTTGAGTCCCAACAGGAATACACTTCTTTTACACATGAAAATATTTTAGTACTTTTCCCCCCAATTATTTGCAGTAAATTCAAGATGTTCCTCCCAAGCAGTATTAAAGAAATATTCTTTTCTATCAGCTCTGGCTGCTACTTTCCATGTCAATTGAAGAGACATTTCATTGGAATGTCTTAATTATAATATACAGATAGCCTGGACAGAAAATTGTGACACAAAAATTGGAAAACCTGATCTGATTTCTACCTAAAAATGTGTAAGCCACATCTGATATCTACCAAAATCTTTGGGCTACTGTGTTAAAGCCTGTAATAGTCTCTTAACTTTTATGCTTCATTCTTGCTAACATTAATTGAGCTCCCATTTGCTGAGCATGCTATGCAGTATATTGAAATAAAGAAGATTCATACTGACATCACAGGATTAAGTCTCACTGATGTGCAATCAGTTATTTTCAATGCAAGTACAGCAACTAGCAATCTTATCAGAAAAGATATTACATTGTACAACATATTTTTTGGTGTCTGAAAACATTAAACAGGCAACTTCTTTATAAAGTATCTGGAACTGCAATTTCTATACTTAATAGTAGTTTTAAAATTCCATAATAAAATTTTACAGAAAATAAATAAACACAGAAGTTGTGTTTATAATTAAAATATTGAGACGAATTGAGTCAGACCAGGCTATCACTAAAAAATGAACACATTGCTAAGATAATGCTCTTATGTGTTTTTTGCCAAATTCTTCTGGGGAAATTCCTAGCTTTGAACTTTCTTCCTCATTTTAACTTGTCAAGATGAATTCCAGAGATGTAAATGAGCATAATTTGAACTGAAATTTCTTTTGCACTACAAAGTCACTGTCCTTATCAATGTGAGTCTGAAAACTAGTAATATCAGGAATATTTGCTCAAATGTATAATTACTTCATAACTCCACTATTAAAAATAATAGATCCATAGCAATTAAAAACTACTTTTGCAAAGTACCATAGACTCCTTTAGGTAAATCATGTGAAGCTCTGTTTCAAACGACTTTTAAATAATATTTATCCATGTCCCATCCTGCTGAAATACTGCAAAAACCCTATACTCTCAACAAGTCACTTGGTCCTGGGTGTACTGATTCAGGTTGCAATCATATTTGCTTCTTAAGACATACTTACAGTATTAAATGTGCTGCTGCTTTCTTAGCTACCAGGAATTGCTGAGTAACTCCAATGCATGGACCAAGTGATGATAACACACCTTACTATGATGCTGTGTCACAGAGATACAGCCATGCTGCTTTTGGGGCATAACATGGATGAATTCCTTGATTTAGCAGCCATTGCAAAGCAATTTTGGGCTGCATTGTGAAGTAAATAGCAATAACTATTCTTATTCTTATTCTTATTCTCATCATCATCATCATCATCATCATCATCATCATTATTTTGTCATCATAATAAATAATAATAATTTGATAGAACACAGAAGGAACATAAGAAAGGAAAAATCCATTTCCCAACAGGATGCAGCTAAAACTCTAAAGAGAGGTATGTGATTTGATACCTTTAGAATGTATTCCTAAACTAATACTATATTTTTATTTTTGTTGTTTTTTATTTACCAATATGTCTCGTCTGCTCCAATAAAACTTCCTATGTAGCTATGATATTTTATTAAAAATCCTTTTTTAGGATTTTTCCCTCCTGAGGAGCTGGAAGCTTCAGGAGAAAGAAATGTAAACAATAACTATCTGCTGCTCTGGAATGCGAGAGGTGCATCTTCAATTGGTCCATGTAGATTGTTTCCAATTGATGACCAATCACAGCCACCTGTGCCGAGGCTGTGAGCAGTCACAAGATTTTTGTTTGCTTTCTATTCTATTCCTGTTCTTTGTAGCCTTCTGATCATCTTTTTTTTCTGTTCTTTTAGTATAGTTTTTATGTAGCATTTTAGTATAATATACAACATAATAAATCAGCCTTCTGAAATGGAGTCAAGCCTTGTGTCTCCACACACGGAGAGTTCACCTCAACAATTTTGCAATCTAAAGGTCTTTTAGTCCTGCAGATCTGGTCAAACTGGGCCTAACCTGTTCCATATTTGGATTAATTCTGCCTTTTTAGAATTGCACACACGGATATTGTTACCCAAGACTGACATCCTATGATCTCCTCTTGTCAAAGCAGAGAACTGGGGGTCTCCAGGAAGGATTAAAATTTTATTCTAAAATAGGATAAAATTAGCGAGATATCTTTGCCTCGTCATTTGCCTCTTTCTCTCTCTACCACTATCCAGTCCTAAATCAAATTCTTGTCTCTGCAGATTCAGCTTGGAAGCATGCTCTGGCACTTCTAGGATACCTTTTATCTGATCTATGTCAGATGTCTTCTTCAGAGTGAGATGAACCATGCCCTACAAATATCTACTTCTCTCCATTGACTATAAACAAGATTTAAATGACTCCTTCTGTAGGCAGCTGCTTTTGGCCAGATGATTGTCATAGCACACATAGCTGGAGGCAGTTAGATAATTTCAGAATAATGAACATCCCCAGTGGTTTACACATCCCCTCTGGGGCTGTGTATAACCTCGCTTTCATTGAAGCTGTTCTCATATATGTTAGCAGCCAAACTGGCACTAGGATCAAGGGAGAGCAGAGATACCGTAAATCAAATCTCATATTTCTACTTCTGGCTAGTCCTGAGAATAGGTCACATTCATTGAATCCATGTTTTATGAGATATACATCTGAATTCTGGATAAACTTTATCCAAACCCACATTTTGTCACAGGATAAATTCGTGTGGTGTGGCAGATCCAAGTTCGATGGCATTCCAGTCTGTAGAACCCAAGGATGATTTTGTGGAAGTTTAGCCAAGTTTTAGATAAAGCCTAGACAGTAGAGACATAAAATATAAGTTTGTGGTGTTTTGTGATGTGGGGGGAAATTTTAGGGGAAAACAGACTGTCTTTTCACAAAATTGCTTGTGAAAACTATCAAAGAGCAGTCTAGCCATTATATACTTATCTTCATAATTTGCTAACACTAAGCTGTTAAGGAAGCATGAGACAATGTAATGACTTACCAGTTTTTGGGTTTTTTGATTTCCCATCCCTCATTAACTCCATCTGTAGTTCTTCAAGCAGCATAAAAGAGAGTAGTAGGATCTTCATATTAGGCAGATAGAAAACAGAAGGCATCAGAATGTTTCCTAAGGATAGCAAACAGGCCCTGGAAAATCAGAATTGCAAAACCTGTTTTTTTAAGCTCTAGGCCAGGCTTCTTTACATGAAACAGCACCCCTTACACTGGAACTAATATAAAGTGTGTGTACATGAATTCAAGCATGTCTAGATCTTCAGGATGTTGACATGACAGCATTTAAATTTCCAGACTAAATTATATTCCATTTCCATTGCATGGTGTCATAAAAGCTGGTAGAGAATATGTTTTCAGGCAATGAATTGCTTTCAGTGATGTAGCAACTGATTATCTTCCTGAAAAAATTGTATAGGTTATGAGGCTGAGCAGATTCCAATGCTGCTAATTGGCCTGAGTTGTTGCTGAATTGTTCTAATCAGTGCTCAATAAATTGCATGGCAAAATTTGATGCTGGAGGCTGCATCCTAAATTATGTTTTTTCTTCATAACACAGGTGTAGGCATAGATACAAAATTAGTGTTGTGACTTGACTCCTCATTCAAGTTGGCAGTATTCAAAAGCAGAGAGTGAATTAAACCCCAGATAAAATTAAGTGTTTAGAAATGAGTAGTTAATGAAAAATAAATAAGGGGGCAACTGAGAGTATACTGTTTTAGACAGGTAGAAAAATGATTACTCTTTGAAGAATGAAGTTATTGAAGTAAGAAATACAGGATATGAATCATATAGTACAGTTGAATTAAACTCAGAAAATCACCCAGTAAAGGAACAGAACTTAAATAAACTATCTCTGTTTAGGGGGCTCCAAAGCTTCAGACTTAACAGCTCAAGAGCTTTGTACTTTGCTTTTAGAGACTGCTGAACTTGTTAAAGGGTTTTGGAAAAACATCTTTAAAGAGCATTTAAAAAATGAGAGCTTGCATATGCCAAGCATTACTCCATGGAGATTTGGAAAGGCCAGGAAATAGGCTCTGCAGAGAGGCCACCCTTCTCTGTGGGCAGTATGTGCTGTCCCCAGGCTGCGCACAACCCCTGCACTGTCAGGGGCAGCTGCACCCATCCTGGTGGAAGAGCAATGGGAACTGGATTGGGCTGGAGCTGGAAAATTAAATTCTTCTCTGGATTTCTCTTGTGTGAGATACAGTAAAGCCATGAGATATTTTCTGCATTTCACGTGAGTGTATGTCCTGTAGCAGCTCAAGGGAGATGAACAGAGCATCTTCCTGTTCACTTATGACATTCATGTTGCGAGGTAGTAATTTAAAAGTAATTCTGTCTAAAGTAGCACAACTACACTGTCTTTAGATTAGGCTGACATGCACTCCAGGTTTGATTTGAGATTTTGGAGCCAAGTGGCTTGAATATCTTTAACTGTACAGTCTGTGCAGCTAAAGCTTGACAGGGACACTCTTGGCTTTCCCAGAACACAGAACACAAACCAAGACATGGGCAGAGGAGGAACAAGGAGTTTGTACTTGAATGTGAGCTCTAAACTAAGATCCAAGATAAAATCATAATGCATATCTATTCTACTTGTTCTTTAACACTTTTAGATTTAAAAATAATGATAATTTCAAAATCATAAATTTTTTATACTGAACCTTTAGATACACTTTTCATGAGGGTTAAAATGCAATTATTTTATGGAATTCAGAACATATAAACCCCATATTTTATATCTTGTTATTGTAGAAAAAAATATTTTCTTTGTAAGCCAGAGAGCTTTAGTCAGATATAAAGGAAACTAATGTGTAACTCCTCTTTTTCTCCCTCAACAATGTTTCCTCTGCCTGTTTATTCCCTTTCCCACTTTCTCTAACATTTTGTCCTGTATATTGTGCTGTGCAAACCCATCCACAAAAACAACAGCCTTTCTCCACTGAAGTTACTCAGCCATTTCTGCTGTCAAGTCTAATGTCTCCAGTGCTTCACTTAGCTGTGTTGCACACAGGCACCCATGGAAAGGGTACATAATGGCAGCAGTGTTTTTCCTGCCAGCTTCTCCACTCTCCTTACTCTTTCCTATCCTTTTTGATTTATGTTGATCTCCTTCATTACTAGGCTAAAGATTGTGTCATTTGCAGTATCCCTGACCTCAGACACTCAAAAGAAATGTGTTAGCTCCTGAAAAATAATGAGCTTGGTTTTAGAAATATGTATTTGCATGATCATGTTTACATATTTTATTTGCCCTCTTCAATTCTACATGAGACTTTACAGTTAACATTTTAACCATGATGGCTAAGGTGAGGTGGTTTTTACATAAAGGCTGAGATTCTTATGTAAAAATATTACTCCAGGAGATGAAGGTTAGAGAAAATATTAGATATCTCAAAATCCATGATTAAATTAAAATACAGTATTTATTTGTGCTGAGGAGACATCTGTTTGAATACTAAGATTTTATTCTATCATTATTTACCCTCCAGGATCCTACAACTCAAAGTTCTTCTTTTGTCTGAGTGTTTTGTCTATTGATCAAGAGATTCTAGATTCATAAAACTGACCCACTGATGAAGTTCTTCACTCTTTGAGGATGGGGTAGAAATGCCAAAACTATCACCCTTTCTAAGTTATTTTGTACTTCGGCAATTAGGTATGAAAGGAAGAGTTCAGTGCAAGTTAGTAATCTTTCAGAAGATTTTATTACCACAGCTGAGAAAAGGACTTGAAAATGGGTCTGCAGAGAGTGAAAAGATGCTTCCTAGATAAGAGTGATTTTTTCTTCCATGAAAGCCTGTGATGCAGACCTCTGAGAGGAGACAAAGTGTTGGACCTGGACGTCAGACATGATAGAAAAATTTTGCTGCATCCAGAGAGAGTGCATGTAAATGGGAAAACAAATAGCTCACATGCCTTTATTACTATTCTGTATAGAGGATTTAATACTGGAAGTCTGGTGTTATGGTGCTAGCAAGAAATTCAAATGTGATTTATGGCTTTCCTTTTTAATAGTGGAAGGGAATCTAATACAGTGCATTCTAAAAGGTGTCTAACTAAAAAGAACAGCCTAGTAAATGTAGCTATAAGCAAATATATTTTCTTAATTCCCTCCACCCATCTAAATAATAATCATAAATTATGGAAATTTAAATTTGGATTTTTCCTTCTATATTGTCAAACTAATCCCATGTAATTCAAATACTTATGATTAATAAATGAAATAATACTGTCCTTAATTTTAGTGGCAATATGCCATATAACATCAAATATCTGCAGCTTATAATTTTTTAGGTACAAATGAATAAATATTAGAGGTCAAATCCAAATGGACAGATTCCAATTCTTCGTCAGAAAAATTTACAGGAAAATGAATATACCAGGTTTAGTGTGATTTAAAATCTTCCAAATACTGTAAAATACATGTAAGACATTGTATTTAGGACCTTGTTACTTTTTCTGCGTCATGCAGTGAAGGTTAGAGCAGAAAATCAATGTGGTGCAAAGCTATAGAGTAAATTCTTCCAAACAAAGATCAAGTTGTACCATCAGTGAAAGTCCTTACATTCACCCCTCCCATCAAGTTATGCAAAGAAAACATCTGCTTGAACACTCTAGATGCAGCTCTGGCATGAGAACATACACATCATCCTACATGATGAACAGTGAAGTGATTCACAGCAGCAAAAAGAACATCATTATGTAATTTCAAAGAAGAATGGATAGCTGATGTTTTAAATGATGATATGACAAAATGATTACCCTGAGTGGAGCTAAGTTACATCTTTACATCCAATATCTGGCAGTGGAATGCAGTTTCAATTCAACAGCAGCAGTGCTCTTGTGCTCTTGTGAATACTTGAAAAAGATAAAGACCAAAAGGTGGTGGGTTAGGCTATGGGAATCTTGTAGATAAAATTCCAAATCTGGATGAGCAGCTTCCAGTTGCTCTTAGCTATTTGGCCTCTTTTCATTCCATCCAAAATACATCTGCAAAGATTTTCTATGTTGCTCTTTCCTTGTTTCCTTACATATTAAGTTCAAGCTTCTCTTCCTCACTTCAAAACTTCACAGGTCCACCCCTGTTTGCACCACTGCCCTTCTCACCTTTTCCTCTCTCTGCAGCCTGCCAGCTCTCCTTTTCTGACTGCCCTCTTTGTCTTCCAAACCTACTGAACATTTTGCACCTTTATTACTATGCCACCCTGTAGCTCTGGAACAGCCTGCTGATTATTCCAGGATAAACAGCTCCTCTGCTGCCTTAAAAACCTTCTTTGAAAATCCCTCACACTTATGTTTTGGTATGTCAGGGAACAGACCTTCTTCCCTTGATATGATGTATAGAGGGACAACTTCCATGTATAATCCCTGGCAGCCCACAACCACATAGGGAAAGAGATAACAAGTCAGAGTTCATGAATGAAGGTGTGCAGGGTCTCCGTATTCAGCAAACTGCCACAGCCCAGGAGTGAAAGCAATTTAAACAAGTGGAGTTAAAATAAGATGAAAGGGTTTAGGGACATGCTCCCACTATTTGTTTTCCTCTTGATTTTATTTAATTTAAACTATAGCTTCCTTGGAAGCCAGCATAAAGCACTCTAATGTCACTCTAATATGTGACATGAAACAGCTTCTATCTATTAATAAATCATTGTCTTATAGCACTTTTCATCAGGACATGGAAGAACATTATACAGGACTGTTCCTACTTTGAAGAAGGGGAGATTGAAGCACAGGGATGTGAGACCCATTTCCATGGACACATCAGTCTGTAGCAGAGAAACAGAAGTAAATCCAGGTCCTCTGAATTCCTGCTTTGAGGCCTATCCACTACAGTATGTGGCCAACTGCCTGGTGTATCCTACTTCCTAGCAAAGCTTTATAACTGTAGTAGGTGACAAGAGAACAAAATTCCGTGGTCAGACCATGAGGCCAGTTGTCCTATCAGGTTAGGAGATGTTTAGGAACAGTGCCATAAGGTTCAGAATAGTCCTCTAAAGTAAAGCACACAAAAGACTTTTTTTTTCTTTGCCCCAACCCCCCTCACTAGTTGAATTAATATTTTTATAACATCTGGGTAACTAAATCCCCTAAATGGGTTCTTTCCTCAGAATGAAATGGAAGTCAGAAACATTTAGTCATAAAATGCTAAAAGCAAATATCTATCTCTTCACAGATGAAGAGTCATTATCCCCTGTTAGTGGATCTTGCCTATTGCTTTCTAGCTTAGATATTTAGATTCAGTAGGAAAAATGGTTTTGACTTGAACACTATTAGAGCCATTAGGAGAAAAATATATTTGGAACATGAAAAAATCAGATAATGTATTCACTTGCATTTGTTTATGAATTCCTGTAAAATTGGGCAGAAATCTGAAATGAAAGCACCCATTTTAGACAGCTATAAATAACTTGGAAATGCCACCCTGCTGACAGACAGAACTCATGAGGCTCTTTATTTTTGGTTTGCCACTGAAGAAAAGCTCTTGCCTTTCACATATGCTTTACAATGAAACAGTGTTCAGGCTAGATAGTGTTATAAGGTCAATATATATTTATATATTTGGAAAATAAAACTTGTGGAAGACATATGAACAATTTCCTTTGTTTAATACAGAGGGGTTTTTGGGATCTCCTAAGAGAATGTATTGGTGGTTTGATTCTGAGAATGAATAAAAACATGACCTTTTGAGAACCAGAGGTTAATCTAACACAACAGCATCCAGAGGAGAAGTTATAACTACTCAGAAGCCCCACAGAATAGCCTGAGGTAATAACAGGCAAACAGTGAAGAGAGTGGACCAAGTAGGATAAAAACATTTTATTTTTGATAAAAAATATATTTCAGGCTGGTTTGTAACCTTGAATTAAGCAGAGGTTACATACACTGTCAGGAAGTTGCATATAAGTTCTGTGCTTAGGTCCCTCGGGTTTTCAGGCAGTCAGGAGCAAAAACCAGCCATTCTATGACTTTCAGCTTTTTATTAGATGTTAAGATGGACATAAATAGTTTAGTCTACCAAGTGGGTTTTATTTTTACATTAAAGAAATGGCTATTGACTTTTTGCTGTTCAAAGTTAGTTTCTAGAATATAAGTTCATGCCATAATTAACATAGAGAAGTGAGCAAAGTCCCTGTAAAAACTGAACAAGCTGAAGTGTAATTGAAGCAGATAAATCCATATCCATCACAAGAAGCATGGCCAGCAAATCAGGGAAGGTGTTTTTGTCTCTCTACTCCACTCTCATGAGACCCCACCTGGAGTGCTGTGTCCAGCTCTGGGGCCTGCAATAAAAAAGGTTGTGGATGGGCTTGATTCGATCCAGAGGAGGGCACAAAGGTGTTCAGGGTGCTTGAGCACCTCTTCTATGAGAAAAGGCTGAGAGTTGGGCTCGTTCAGAAGGAGAAGAGAAGGCTCTGGAGAGACATTGAAGCATCTTCCAGTACCTAAAGGCAGCCTGCAAGAGATCTGGAGAGGGCCTTTTTACAATGGCATGTAGTGATAAGATGAGGGTGAATGGCTTTAAACTGCAAGAGGGTAGATTAGGACAAAAAATATTTACTGTGAGGGTGGAGAAACATCGGAACAGACTGGGCAGAGAATCTATGGATGTCCCGTTCCTGGAAGTGTTCAAGTACAGTTAGAGTGGGCTTTGAGCAGCCTGGTCTAGTGGAAGATGTCCCCACTCTGGTGGGTTGACCCTCGCTAGATGCCAGGTGCCCACTAAAGCCACTGACAGTGAGTGGCTCGGCCTTGGCCATGGTGGCTCTGTTGGACACAGAGATGTTGGAGATGCCTTTAGCTGCTTCACACAAAAGCCACCCCTGTAGAATCTTGCCCCACTACCAAAACCCTGCCACGCAAACCCAATACACCTGCCCATGGCAGAGGGGTTGGAATGAGTTGATCCTTAAGGTCTCTTCCAACTACACACCATTCTGTGATTCTATGAAGTCCAGTAGATTATATTTTTGACTAATTTTTATTGTCTTTGAAGTAATATTTAACAATATTAAAATGTTGTCATTCTGAAACATAATAACACCAAATTTGGTTTTGTGATGTTTAACAGCTATAATCTTAATGATCCCAAACCATCGGTCAGAGCTCATGGCAAGTAATACCAATAATTAGTAATTATTATAGTAATAAGTAATAGCAATAATTTCATGTCTACCTTTACCATATTTCTAAAAAGTTGGATCGTTTTTCTGAGTTTCATTTTAAAGGTTTTAGGTTTCTAGCAGACTATCTTTTGGTATGATGCCCATAGCACTTCTTTAAAACATTTATCAGTCTGTCACATTGTGTTAAAATTGTATTGTATTCCAGGCTATTTAGAGGCCACACAGAGAGATACATAGAACTAGCTCTTCAGTTTCCTTAGAATTCAGCCTAAAACTAGGATTTGGAGTTCCTTACTTTCTATTTTATTCCAAAATTAACGACCTATCTATGAAAAATGCTTGAGTAGATAGCAACCTACATTATATCAGAAATGTGATGGTTGGGGAAAAAAAGTAATAAATATTTCTGAAGAAATTGAATGTCTAATTAAAAAGAAAGTCCCTGTTTGCACCTACAGTTAAATAAAAATAAAATCTATCAGTACTGTCAAGCTAATTGTCTGGGATTTAATGTACCTTTAATGTTTTTAATATTATAAATAATTCCCTCTTTAAGATCTCTTTTGTTGTCTTCTCCTGGAACTCCTGGGATAATATTTATTTCAGCTTTCATTAGGCTGTGTGTCTTTGATGAAGATTATTACACCTTTTCTTCAGTTGTATAAACAAATGATCTGTATTAAAACTGTACAAAATAAAAAATATCAGCAAAAATCTTTTTGGTTTAGTAAATTAAATAGCAGAATTTACAAGAAACAAAGTCTTGCTAGGTTAAATCATTTGCTATGCTACCTTAAACAAACTACTTCCATTTTATCCTGTCTAACATGGGGATAATGAAAAGGATTCCTCTGTGAAGTGAATTAGGATTTACAGATGAAGTGCAATAAGAAAAATATAGTGCATGGTTATGAACTCAGTTATTCAAGTGAATAGGCCTAATATATATTATTATTACTTTATTATAATTATTATATAATTTCATGGAAATTCATAGAAGATATTATGAATAGAAGTTGGTCGCTTCTGCCAAGACCATCACTACAGACATATCCAGACTCAGCAAGCTGGTGGAAAAAATAAAGCATCAAAAATGTGAAAAGTTCTGCATTGCAAAGTTTTGTGGATATTAAAATGTTTTGATCCTTCCAGCAAGTAGCATCTGAATTTAATAATCAAATACTATTTCTCTTTAAATATATGTCTCTATTAAAACTGTAAAATACACAGGCAGTTTGATCTTAGATTATTTATACTGATAAACTGGAATGGATCTGAACTCTGAATGTAAGATGAAAGGTTAGCCCTTCTGCCATATGGTTTGGAATAACTATTACCCTTGCAGTCTCAGAGGTTGGTCTCAAGTGATCATTATGGCTGTGCATCACAGAGTATCCCCTATGGCTCATTAATTAGCTGAGAGGTTAGAGAGACAAGTGATTTGTTATTAAAACAAAGTAGTTGAGAATTGCTCAAGTAATAGCAAAAAGAGAAAACTGGAAGGAATTGGTAATGGATCTTATTAAGTTCTTGAGAACCACTAGAAACATTCTTATTCTCTTCTGGAAAAGCAAGTGGGAGCAATTGTCCACAATTTGGCAGTTATTAATTATACTGAAAACCAGGTAATATGGGATAAACATTTAGATTTTTTTAAATGGTAAGTAAAGGAAAATTTTAAAAAATCCCAAACTTTAAGAATTGGAATTTATTGAAATATTGGGAAATGCTTTGTGCCTAGGATAAACTTGACAGCAGAAGATGCTGGGGTCTCTGCTGACTTGCAAACAGACTTGCAGGAGAGAATATAAAAAGATTTTTTGACATGTTAATTTCTGGACAGGTGACAATTAGAGGATTTTATATCTGTATCATTAATCACTCTCCACTTACAAATCTTTGTGTTATGCACAAATACAAAAGCAATTCCTTCATAAGCTATGAACCTGTTCTGAACAATGAACTGTGAATTGATATTATTCCATGGAGTATCAAACTCCACAGACATTTATCATAGCACAAAAAAAAATATTTTACCTTGATTCCATTTAAGAATAGAAATTAACTTCCACTCCAGATTGAAATTTTCCTTGCATTTGACTTCAAAGTTTCCATTGGAACACCCCCACCCCACCCCCTCTACACTCTAATAAAGAATAATAAATAATTATATTTAGAACCAGCAATCTTTGAAACTGCCTTGGAAAGTAGCATTTAGTTTTAATGACACTTTAATATGTTTCCAAAGATGAAGAAGATAAGAAAGAGTGTTAAGTAAGAAAGCTGGAGTTGCAGGATAAATGCAGGCTTTTTAGTGAGGTATTCCAAATAGGGCTTCTTGCAAGCCTGCAAATTAAGGTATTCACTTATCTGTGAAGGCAAACATTATCCTAAATACTTGTAACATTAGGTGCAAAAAAGTTTTCTAAACATTGTGGAAAAAACCAAACCATTGACCAGAAGGCAACTTGAAGTAGGGATTCTTAAAACACACTTACAAAACATTCCTCACATTTCAAGGATTATAAGTGGAATTTATTTGGTACACATAGAGAAAAATCTATAACTGAGGCACAGAAGATATGCCTTTCCCACTTGAAGGACACTGATACATTCATGGATAATGTTTCCTTTAAACCATCCATTTAAATCTTGCTTTTAATTTTTATGCTCTGTGATGGTAAGTGTCCTTATGATTATTTTATAGTCATATTGATAATGATGGCAGTTTTATGCTACCTTCATATAATGATACAGTGGTGGACTGCAGTATGTGCCATGAATATTATCACCTATTGCATTTTAATGAGGAATATTTCTGATGCTCTATTTCTATTCAGACAATTTTGAGAAAGGCAAAGGGATATGAGTGTCCTTGTAGTCTTTTCATTAGCACCACAGATAACAGTGTATTTCAGATTTGCCTGTGGGATATAGGAGAGTCTTCGTGGTTGCACATCTTTTCCTAATCAGATTAGGGATAATCTTGTCTGCATTTTTAAAATGTCAAAATAGGAGAAGATCTTATAGTGAAAGATGTTTATCTTCTAACCACCATATCCACCTGAGATGCAACTAATCACTGTAGTGACAATTAATATGAACTGATATTTCTTTAAAAAATGTCAAGCCAGATTTAAAAAATTTTCTTGATGGCCAACTTAATTTTTAGGTATTTAGAAGTGATGAAGCTATACATTACCTACCCATGTATCTTGTTAGTTATGTAAACATTTTCTCAGGTATTTTATTAAAAATATTTCTTTTCTAGCAGAGAAGTAAACCAGAAAAACAAAACAAGGAAAAATAGTTAGAAAGAAATGATGTAACTATCACAAGTGTAAATGAATGACCAAATCAGGATCCACACAAATATATTTGTCTCTCAAACAAACTTCCCAGTGATTTGTTTCATGGTCTCCTTGTTAACCAACATCCAGTACCTTCACAGGGCTAAAATTTGGCCTCAGTTTCCAGTTGTAACTTTATACTGGAATAGCAAAAAGGCCAGGAGAGGGGATGCAGAAGTAGGCAACCTGATTACATCCTGCTCAATACTAATAGCTGTACAGTTATTTGTTCCAATTAAACCTAGGCTTTTGAGACATGTAAATTAGGAGCCAAGTGTCTCAAAGCTGTTTCTATGATCAGTGGCGGGATGCAAACTCTTTCCATGGCAATACAGACTGAATTTTTAGGAGGTCATTAAAGCCACCTCTTATCTACACTGCCTTCAAGGTGCCTGTTTCTGTTTCCTGGACCTGGGAAGATGTTAAATTGGCACCTGCAGCAGGGAGACTCAATCCTGCCCTCAGTGCCCACATCACCTGTGTGCTGAGACACAGCAGAGGAGACACAGAGAGGACAGGAGCTGCAGCCTCCTACAGTGCTTAGGGAGAGGACATTCCATCCACCATACTCAGCAGAGGGGACACAGAGAGGACAGGAGCTGCAGCCTCCTACAGTGCTTAGGGAGAGGACATTCCATCCACCATACTCAGTTCACTGAGGAAAATACACAAACTGCCAAGGCAGTGTAATGTCAACATGATATATCTCCATCCAGGAAGAAAGTCTTCCCACTTCACTGATTTCCAGTAGATTTTCCTATTTTACTGATTTCCAGACTTCTTGAAGAGCAATAATCCTTATTCATGGAATGGGAATTGTACCTTCCTTTTCATCCAAGAAATTATGATGGCAATAAGCAATAATTGCCAGATTGTATTTGATTTTAATAACCTTGTGTTTTAGAAACACTATGAATTCAAATATATTTTCTTCTGAAATGAAGATATGTCTGCCGTATCTTAGATCTCTAGTCTGCTACAAGAGATTATTTAAGCCTGAGATTTTTAGACACCCCAGCTGCAAGTGCATCAACTATTAAGAAGCTGGGAGTAAAATTTGAAAAATTGGATTTATTTTATAAGAAAAGAAGAGTGAATTTTAAAAGGTTTTACAATCCAATCTTTATTTTTGGAAATGTTTGCATAATGTAACAGGAAAATATGATTTGGACCGATCAGCTTCCAGCCTGTAGAATTCTGATAAATTTTTATCTTAAAATTTCAACAGTTGCAATGGAAATTAGTACAACTATTTGGAAGATGGATAAAAAAGATGAAATAATAAAAAAGACCAAGTTTGTTTTGAAAGGGAAGTACTAATAGAGTCAACTAGATCTGATACTTCATTCTACAAGGAATGGACACACTGGCCTGGTTCTCTGAACACAGCAAGATTTGAACAGGCAGTAATTCCTGTGTTCATCTTCCTTTACCTCTCTTCAAAGGCTCACTGCCTCTCTTGGTTTTGAAAATGGTACCTAAAGGATAGCTTTGTATAAAGGATACACAATGGGTGCCTGATGGACTTGTGATCTTTATTTAGTCTGTGGAACTTTACTGGAAGTCAAGAAAATTAAAAGATCCTTAAAATACTTATGTCAATATTAACTATAATAAGCCTAATTTGTTATTGCAAATGTATGGGAACTGTCACAGTCTGACCTGTGACTATTTTATATTATATTTAAAGATATGATTTTGATTGAAGCTGAGGTAAGAGACTGTTTAGTACAAAACAAATTACATTTCAGGGAAAAATAACTTCTTCTATAATACAAGAGTCAGGAAATGTGAATTTGCAATTCAACAATAAATTTGATTTTAAATATCTTAGTTGTCAATAAAGGAAAGAGACATCTAATGCCACTAAATTATTTTTAAATTTTTGAGTTATACTCTTACTTGGATCTTTGTTAACCTTGGCTTGTACAAACCAAAAGATGTGGCTTTTAGCACCACACAAGGGAATTTTACTGTCTATCTTTATACAGATTGGGGCAAGTCAAATGTGCCCCCAGGTAATTATTAGTTAGCAAATAGGTACCAACCTGATCCAAGGAGCAAACATTTCCAATGTTTGCACAACAAATAAACATCTGGTCTCCAAACTGGCTGAAGCCAGCTGAAAAACATCCCCTTTTAACTATTTATCATTTTCTCCCAAATCCCTCGCAAATTTTGGCTCATTACCCTCACAAAATACTCAGCTGAGCCAACAGCTGCTGCAAACTGAAGTGTGTGTGTACTTAAAGGCAAAAGCATACACAGTGCTGGTGGCACTGAACAAGAGTGTTTCTCCAGTGGCTAAAGGGAGTAGGGAAGATTGCAGCACTGGTGGGCAGAGAAGACCAGAGACCCCCAATTAGCAGAAGCACAGACGTCCTTGGCTCTGAAGGCTGAGAGAAGGCGCTGAAACCCGGCGTTGGCGCTGCCGGCTTGGCGCTCGGTGTCTGCTGTCAAGGATGAGAGGTGCGGGCATATGGTGAGCACTCAAAGAGCTGATGCTTAAGGGTATGGGAAGTAACTCTGCAGAACTGGTAGCAGATGTTCCTTCAGGATTCATTCATGTGTATTTAGGTCCTGTGGAAAGGCCCATAGCTTTAATGACAGCTACTACCATTTGAGCTATGCAGGTTCCATGAACTCTGCCTCACCTGTAGAGCTTTGTGTGTAATCCAGCCATCTCCTCCACATCTCAAGATAGTCTTGGCCTTTTTGTTTAATTAGACTGCCATAGAAAAGGTCATAAATCTGACCTAATTCTCTAACCATCTAAAAATATATATATCTTAATAAAAGTGTTTGCTTATGTAGTTAAAATTGTCCCTTTATCTTTTTTTATTATTTCTGCAAAAACTCAAATTAGGGACAAGGACCTGTAGAAAGAGATTGGGAATTTTAGAGAATGTTGTTGGGTTTTAGGGTAAAACACCTCCAGTTAGAAGATTATCTTATGAGGAATAAATTATTTTAAATATTCAGTGTTACTGTTTTAACTATTTCAGAAATGCAGGCAGAAACAATTCTGTTCCATTCATTTTGGACTTCATATTGTGATATATTTAATCTCTTTTACTCATTTTTGCACTCCTTTACACTTATCTTAGCAAGTAGATTTTGTTTTAAGGAAAGGAATTATTCTATATAATTTATGATTTTTTTTTTTCGGTTCAGTTTCTTTACAGCCATTTTTCACTGTTGTCTATCTTGAAAATGCTCTTCTAAATAGAAGAACATATTTGAAAGTAGGCTAATGGTAATAGAGACTGAAACAGCAAGAAGCCATCTATGTTCAGAACTGTATTCAGCTCTATGGCAAGCTTTGAGGAGAAAGCATGAATAGATTTGTTAGACTACAACTGTAGCAAAAATATTTTTTACAAAGCAATTTGAGATATTTTCTCTTATGGTAGTATGATGTTAATGGATTGGAAAGTTCAGTCTTTGCAGAATCTGTCCTTAAAATGAAAGCTTTTACAAAAAATTAAAAAGCAGCATTACAAAGTTTTATTTTGGCATAAATGTTATTTTAATATATTAATGTAATATCTAAGCAATAGCATTTTGATCTTCAAAATGTGGCAAGAAGATGGTTAATGCTAACTGTTGTTTACCTTCTCTTTCAATAGGAAAACAAAGGAATGCCAAACATTCTGGAAGGGAAAACTAGAACATAAATAGAAAATAAATAAACATGGGTGCTGCCTATTTAATAGCAGGATGAATAATATAAGATATGGAACTTGCCACAACTTGGTGGTGGTAAATTCTGCACTAATACAGAGCAAGACTGAGGAATTTCCTGGAAGGGAAAGCCATCAGGGACATAATTTTAACCTCAGGAAGACCCAGAATCTAATTGTTGGAAGCATTACAGGGTTGTAAAATTTTATTTTTACTCTCTTATATTGTTTAGGCATTGACATCCAGACTTTATATGGGGCTGAATAGACTTTTGTTCAGGTTAAATACATCTACTATACACTTATACTATATTATATACAAGTTTCTCAAACACCAGAAAATTTCTTGGTAAAATTTCTTTGAAATTATATATTTAAATATAATAACTATCAAAACTTTTAGTAAATATTTTCATGGAAATTTTATATATTGTACCTGGCTTCCCTCTATGAAAAGTTAAAAAACATTTTAAAAAGTCATAATGAAAAACCAGAAAACTGATTGTCCCTCTGGTAAGCTTATAAAAGCTATAATTTCACCTGAAACCAAACCAAAATCTTGAAAATACGGGCATAAAACTGAAGTACAATGGAAAAATGGTTTAAGAAGAAAAATCTGTTCAATATTTCATACATGTTTCTCTTTTTAGGTATGTTGTGCCCTTTGTGCTATATTCTCCACTGTGATTCTCTTTGAAGTTCTGAGTTAAATCAAGAAGTGCAGTGGTCAGCGTGATGCATTCCTGTTTCAGCCACAACTTTGGCTTTCATTAGTTGTGATTTGGTTGAGATTCCCTTGGTCTTGCTTTGTGAGGCCAGCTTTACTGTCCCAGTGTGAACATCTATGAAGTGTAAGGAGTGTGATTACAACAGCTGAGAAGTAATTGAAAAATAGTCACAGTCTCTGAGATTCACAGTAATTTGCATTTCTTTTTCAGAGAAGATTTTCTATTCCCTCAGTTAAAATCATTGTCTGCAGGGCTTTACTTTAGGAAATTTTCACTATTCATGGAAATTACCAGAATAAAACCTGGAACTACAATGATGCAAGTTCATTAAAACCTCACAACTGCATTTCTTGTTTTTCCACTCCTAGATCTTTTCAGTAATTTAGCATTATGTATGGCTAGATACCTGAAGACAATTATTGTTTACTATTTGTATAGCTGACTCTTGGGTTGTGGTTTCTCTTGGTGGTTATTAAAATCCATTTCCATTTATTTCTTCCATTCAAACTGCCTACAACAAGCTCCTCTCTGTGTTAGTGACACACCTTGCAGCCAGAGGGCCCCCTGTACACAAGTTAGGCAACAAGGATTTCTCTAATTCCCCCTCCCTTTCCATCCCCCATCTGCATGCTGCATTACTGTGATTTCCCCTCCATGGAAACAGCTTGTAGTCTGCACCAGACCTAGCACAGAATTTCCATAGCATTTAAATATGAACTTTGAGCTGTTGAAACACAGCCTTTTGAAAATTGACTTAGTAAGAGCCAGGGCCTTTCATCCCTGAATTTTCCATGAATTTTCACTGTGTCACTTGTGTGCACTGGGTAGAAGACTTGGCTTGTAGTCTGTGTGCAGAGGAATTCAAATGGTGTATTTGTTACCCTGCAGCCTACCCTGGTCTTTGTAGCAGCAGTGAGAAGTTTTTTATCCTGGGATGGACCACACAGGATTCATAACAACATTTCCTGATACATAACACTGTTTCATCTTTCAGGAGGAAGCCAAAGACTAAATGAAACTCTATTTTAAATGCTCATTAATAAACCACACCTTTGTGAATTATTTACTCATGGGCCAGAACTTTGTAGTTCTACAGTTTAGGATTATTCCAGAAGGAAACTGAAAGGAGTGCAGTGGTCTCATTTATACAACGAGAAGTAGGAAAAGAAAGGAAATTCAATAATTAGTCTAGTATAAACTCTCTGCAATAAAAATAATGAATTAACACTTCTAATATTTTTCAGCCAGTTACTTTCCTTATTCTGATTTGGTCTTTGTAGCTATAATTAATTCCTCTGGGATCAGGTAGGCACATCTGGGACCTTACAAACATTAATGAATCCATAAACAGACCTTCAAGTTTTGACGTGGGTTCTATGGCACAAAACAAAGGCAATTTATACAGACTTTGGAAATCTGTGGCAAAGCTGAAAACAAAAGGAGTATCTTACAGTTTTTGAATTTTTCTCTACTTTGCAGCTATGGGGGATCAATTTTAACGATAAGAAACTTAAGCAATGCTGTTTAAACAGCTTGTATATCATTAGTATTTTCATTAAAAGTTTTCATAATGTTGTGTTGCATGAGCATTTAATTTAGTGTGGCCACCCATTATGCACTGCATAGTCTGAGGGCTCCTTATATCATGTATGTACCACAGCCTGCCACAGCCCACAGTTCACACCACTGCAGGTGTGCTCAGCATTCCTAAGAGCCCCAGAGCTCATCCCAGGAATAGCATCAGCCAGAGCCTGGGCCTCATGGAGTTGTCTATTCCTCTCTGTGAAGTCAAGAAGGAAGAAGATGTGTCCTCAAGAGGACATTAAGAATTCCTTATGTGCAATACAAAGTTAGCACAAAAGGTCTGTATCCCTTCTTTCCCAGTGAAAAAAAATGCCTAAAGGAAAGACAAAGAAAGGGTGGCTGTGCAGATCTTGGTGATCTCCAAGTTTGACAGGTGAGGTGCTGGCAGAGAGACCTTTTCTGTTCCACCTTAATTGCCTCCACTGAGGAGTTTATCTTCCATATCTTCATTTGTCATACAATGGCTTCTATGTATTGCAGTCACACTGAGTGACAGTGATAAATAAAAAAAAAAAAAGCTGAAACCTCAAATATAATTACCTCAACAGCTGCGTGGTGCACTTGAAAAACATTATTCTTTATATCAGGTAAACAGAAAATGTGATTTCAAATTCCTTATAAAAAGATTTTGCTGTCTTGAAGTTTAAATAGTTTAGGAAGTACAAACTCAGCAAATATATTGCTGACTTATTGGTTTAATAATCACAATTTGGATATCCAATTCATATGTTATAAATAACATCTTTATCAGTATGTCTTTTGTACCTACTTTTTCCTGAAGGTACTGGTATTCTTAGCTGATACATATCTGAAAATAAGTTTTCCTTTTTATCTGACCTTGATTATAATAAAAGAGAAGACATATAGTTAGATTCCAGGCGCTTTTTAGTCTTGAATATTGTTCAATAAGGTTGTTTGGTTTAAGAAAAGAAAAATAATAGAAACTTATTCTTATTTCCTATTATAAACCTTGGTGCAAGCATAAAATAAAAGCAAAGGAGCACATTTCTAATTTGCTGGTATGCTGTGAAGATAATGAAGATAATGAAGATAATGTAATCTCTTATGGATTTGAATTCTTTATGACCCAAACCTTCCTCCAGCAGTAACCATGGCGGGATACAGGCAACAATTGGAACAGATTTAACATGTGCTGGTGATAATCCTGAGTACACATGCTCTTTGTTGCCATGCTGGCAGGCCAGCCATCTGTCTGAGTGCAATATATAGTTCTGTCTGATCTAGGAGCCTTATCTGTCTGAATTTGATCTGTCTTTCCCACAATGGGACTGCCAATTCAAATCTCTTTCTGAGAGGCAGATGACTGTTTTCACAAAACTTGCAGGAATTTAATTTTTTTCTTAGACTTTCTGCTTTCAAATTTGTTTGAAATGTTCAAAGGTGATTAGGAAGAGAACACAGGGAGAGAAATTAACAGATGGATAGGGAGGCAGCCAATTCAAATGCACATACCTTTTTTCCTGGGGAAATAGCAACACTACAGAAATGGCAACAGAATTGTCAGTTTTTCATAAGATTAGCGAAAAAACCAAACTTGTTCATTTCATATCCCGTAGGGTATTTCAAAGGAGCTGACGATCAAGGCAGATACCTAATGACAGTCAGGAAATAAGTGCAGTTTATAGAATATAATGTCAAAATCCTCATGCAGTGAAATTTTTTCCACTGAATAAGAGTTCAAAATTCTTATATGTTAGGAATTTAACAGTCATATCAACATAACTTATTGTTTGCCAAATAGATGTTTGCTGAGGGGGAGGGAAAACACCCCTCCCTAATTTCCAGGGATCAAAATACAGGACTAGTTTGGTCTGTGTTGGTACACCCTGGATAATGAAGTTTTGATCCACAGAGATTCCTTAGAAAGAAAAACTGGCTGAATGTAGTGCTCATCCTGCAGGGTCCCCAACACAGCTATGAAAAGGAAGGTGGATACTGGGACATATTAGTTGTATACAAGCAGACAAGTACCACACTTTTTTTTTTAATTTATGAAAAGACCTAGGGAAACTCTAGAGTCGGAAACATTTGAAGGGATTTTTTCCCCTATAGAAGGCAGTTTCCTGGTCTTACATATTGAAAAAAGCCCTGAACATTCTCTATAACCTGAGGAAATTACCCTTCAGTTCCTCATCTTGCAGTGTATGCATAAACATTCAGGTGGGCATGGAACAAAAGGCTCCTAAATCCCACTGGTGACTTACCCATCTTAAGGTGACTACAGCCTTTAGACTAGAATACCTTAGATATTTAAAATAAAGAACTGCTAGTATTGCTCATTTCATGAAAACTGTACTATATGTAGGCTGATCTGTGTAGCTGATCCACGTAGCCTATTGCATATGAAACTAGTTGTAAAAAGTGACTATTTTCTACTCCTTTTTCTGGTTGTTTCATTTTACTTATGATTTAATGACTAATAATCAATCTATTACCTTCAAGGTATCCTGGAATGCAGCATCAAGCTCCTCTCTGGGCAACTTTTTTCAGTGTCTCAACACTTTCACTGTAAAAAAAAATTCTTTCTTATTTCTGACTTAAATTTACTCACTTTTGGTTTAAAACCATTACTCCTTGTCCTGTAGCTACAGGGTCTACTAAAATTTCTGTCCCTGAGTATCTTCAAGGTCAAATTGGATGAGTTTCTGATCTAGCTGGAAATGTCCCTGCTTATTGCAGGAGAGTTGGACTAGATGACCTCTAAATGTCCCTTCCAACCCAACCAAACCCAACCCAAGCCAACCCAACCCAGCACCACCCAACCCATTCTACCATTCCAAATGATTCTTCTAAAATGAATTTGGAGCATTACATAGCATTATGTATTCTTTCTTGGCATAAATCAAGACAGTCCAGTTTATTGTGATTTATGCCATCTGAAGATTGGTAGTAAATGTTGATGCTAGACATGCTAGCTATGATGACTCACTCAGACAGCTGCTACTTAACAAGATTTTTTCTCAGGAGAGAAGGAAAAGGAAGGACTGAAAGATTTTCGAGTAAAAAACCCCCAAACTAATCAAGATCTGCCACACCTAGAGAAAGTGGTAATGTGTAAATTATTTGTAGTTACACTAAGAACAAATCCAGGGTGAGGAAGGCAGAAATTCTGACCTTCCAAAATAAGAAAATTTTGTGTTAAAGCATACTGGAAAGATTGTATCTCAAAGCCCTTAAGAAAGTTATTTTATGTGCATAAATGTCTTTTCAAAGGTGCCAGTTTCCATGTGGTATTCTGAATTACATGGGATTGCTGAAATACAGAAAAATTATCCAGGAGATCAGGAAAAATGCTGTTTATGATCATTTGCAAAGCTGATGAGGTTTTAGGTTTCTTTGGTCACTAAGAGTATCTGTGCAGCATGAGAGAAAAGAGCTCATTAGGAGTGTCCCTGCTATGGATTTCCCAACAAAGGAGCATAATAACAGACTGCTTCTCAGTAGTAATTTTTAATTTAAAATTAACATTTTAAAATATTGTTCATCAGACCACTGTTTCAAAATTCCTGTCAAGTAAAGACCCAACAATCACCTAGGGTCTGTAGCTGGCACCTACTTTAAAGAATTCTTTAAAGAATTCATCCAATATAGTACAGAGGAAGCTTTAAATTTTCCTGGATTTTCTATCCTACAGCTTTCCAAACTCTGGATTTCCAGCCCAACAGATGGTATCATATATGAAACTGAAACACAAAGACATATATAATAACCTTTGGCTTAAAAAACTAACCACTTCTAATCAGTTCAATGAAAATTCTGTGTCCCCATCATAGAAAAAAGGTTTTCCAAGAAAATTGGAAAATTCTTGTGACACATGCCAATGGCATTCAAAGTTCAAATAATTCATTGGACTTGAGAATCAACAAGAACAAGCTCAATCTCCTTCAACTGCATCAGGGAGATGGATTTTTATTTGTATTTGGATTCTTAATAAAGCGTCTCTATCAGCAGATTCGTATTGCCTTTGTATTTTAATGTAGCTGAAATGAAATTAACCCTTCCAGCTCTGGGGAGCAAAGGCTGGTGGGATAACAACATACATCCTCTCATACATCATCAGCCATTATTGGTGGTAGCTAATCCTTCCTGTTACGTGAAAGAAAGATTCTTCTCCTACTGGATAACTTTGGGTAAATTTTTTAGTGCCTTGCTCATCAGTACAAGTTGGCTGTTCTGGATAGAGATGTTGATTCTTTTTATACTTCTGGATCCAGATTCTCACTCATAATCTTCATGGGGAATGCTGTGCAAAATCTTGGTGCCTTTTTCTGTAATCATCATTGGCAATTCAAGGTTCTAGAGTTAACATTAGCCAGGTGTGTATTTAAGGTATTAAAGGTATCCTTCTAAATACATTAGAGGCTGAGTTTGCAGAATGGGGTTTTGAAATACCATTTGAGATTTTTTTTTTCATGAAATAACATGTATCTAAATATCAGTGTGGTTCTCAGTCCAAATTTTATTCCTGCTTGAAATGTGGTGGGGATTTCTCTGTAATGATATTTTGGATTTTTTGGGTTTCCCCCCACAGATTAGAGAAACACCTAAGAATTATTTTATAGTTTCTTGGAATAGAAGTCTTCTACATATTTAATGGGAGGAACCAAGTCCAGCATATTTTTAATGTCAGGAAGTATTTTCTGCTGTATTTGTTCAACTTCATAGAAATATTTCCCACCTATCATTAGTCTCTTCCAGAAAGACAAATGAGGCTACAACTGTTAAAACTTTTTAAAGAGCTCAGCTCTCATCAGAGGTCAATCAGAAGTCAGACTGGACATTTTTTTAACAATTGAATAGGAAAATATTCCATTATAGATGTCAAGATGAGATGTGACTAATGTCACAGAAGTTAAAGGTTAGGGACTAATCCACTGAGAAGTCATTCACGGATCATATTTAAATTTCTTCAGACACACAAAAAGTGCTCTCTCACAGGGTCTCTGCTCTCTTACCAGAGCTGCAGCTACAGATGAGACCACACTTCCCTTAACATCTGTGTTAGCATTTAAACTCCCGAACTTGGCTTGTCCTTAAGAATAGAAGGAAGACCTTTCTGATTAATTAAAAACAATACCTTACAAATTATGTTAATTTGGTAAGACCAATTTTTTTTTTTTTTTAATTCATTTACTTTTTCAAAATTAAAAGCAATTCCATTAAAACAGAGATCTAAGAATGTTAGCATGGTGAACAAATTCTAGTCTGAAAAAGGCTGTTTGCTTATTTGTAAACATATCTGCATTTAATAAATATTCAAAGAATGTATCTTGAGGGAAATGTTAAAAGTCATAAAAAGATTTTTTTCCTAAATATAGGCTGCCAGAAAATCAAATTAAATAAACAGTTGACGAAAATGTAACTAATCTAAGTTTGTTCAGCTTTTGGGGGAAAAAAATAGCATTTCTTATATATGCAGAAGATGCTGATTAAAAATAGCAACATGCCACACATTTGAGGACTAAGCCATGCCCTTAAATATCTCTGTGCTACTGATGTGGAAGTTTTAGTGGGAAGAATATCATTGCAGAAATTGGATTATGGCTAACATAAAATTAATACATCAAGACACATTGTTACAGTGATTTTGAGAAAAAATACTGGGATTCAAGGAATAAATGTAGATTTGTTTAATTGTAGATGTATGATCTAGTCACCATTGTTTTTTTTATAGACAGTAGACCAATGCAGACACATAATTTGATCATAAAATATGAAATAATATTAAGTAAATTCAAGATATTTACCTAAAATTAGGATAACCAGTTTAAGTAGAAATGATGGAGTGCTTCAGTTGCCTTTCTACAGCCTAATTAGAAAGGGAAAGAGATGTTTCCTTTCCTCCTACAACCTATGCAAACCTGACTTCTAAAAAAGATACTCAGACAAAAGACTGTGGAGAACTGGGGGATTTAACTTTTAGTGAATATCACAAAGAGACTGGAAATTGTTTGGCCAGATCTGTATAAAAGAGAAAATATAACTATTGATTATTACAGTTGTGTCCAGATATATGGATATTAAAGTAAAAATATTAAAATACATAAAAAATATTTTGAGGAATACGTCCTGAGTTTGCATTTGGGAAGATAAAGAAAACACTTCTTTTATACCTTGGTATTGCCCTAATCTTTTGGGAATTTAGAAGTTTTCTGGATATATTGCAGAGATAAACTTTAAGGTTATCTGCTAGAAAGACAAATAAATGGAACAAAATGCTTATGTGACAGCAGCTCTTAGTATTTGATTTGGAAAGAAGGGGGAAGAGTCTCTTTTCCCTTTGGGGAAGTAACTATACTAATATTTATGGCTGTTTGAAGCCATGCAGCTGGCTTTTTTGTTGCCTTTAAGCTGTATTGTTACAGAATAGCTAAGGACTGTGTGATCCCTCATCTGTTTTCATCTTCAGTCCCAAAATGTGTCATAGCAGTGTTGGTAATTGTTCTGATTTTCAAAATACTGTGAAACTTTATATTAACTTCACTGGGTAAAATATCTTTTGAATACTCATCTTTGACAGTTTACAGACCTTGTTCCGACAATCACATAATCAAAGGCTGGAAAAGGCCTTTGAGGGTCATCCACTCAGCCCCAGCACTCTCAGCAGGACTAATTTTAACTCCATAGCTCAAGGTACCAATAAGATGTGCTCCCTGCCTTCTCTTTCCACAGATGAAGTGCAGTTCTCTGAGCTGCTGCTCAGATATCACATGCTCAAGCCCCCAACCGTCTATGGCCTGACCCTAGACTTGCCCAAGTGAAGGCACAAAGAAAATGAGTGAATTACTAACTTGACTGCTTTCAGTGTTTCTTAGATGTAAACTGGCTGGGGAAGATTTCTTCATCACATAGATTTTAATTTTAATATACTACCTCTTTTTCCCTTTGAGATTTCAGTGCTTCTATGAGATGGGAAGCAAGAAGAAGTACCCTGTTGGGGTGAGATTTCTGCCTGGTACTCTGTACCAAAATAGGTGTCCCCACATCATCTTCCATGTATTTCGTGTGCTTTTTGCAGCTCTTTTGGGTCAAGATTGTTTCATTCTGCCTCAGCAGCACCCAGTACAAAAGCCATGCCCTGGCAATGCTGATCTTGGTGCTGTGGCACTGCTTTCCCTCCCTCTCTGCCCTTTTTGCAAGCATTAGAGGTAAAATTAAGTAACATTCCAGAAATATGTTCTCTCAGCCATGGTGTCTCCCAGAGCTCTCCTGACTTCCATGCCACACATTCCAAGTGCCTTAATGCACTCCCCAGTCTCAGCATACAATTAATAAAAGTCTACAATTCCTGCTATGAGCAATTACTGAATCTCTCTGCTCAAAATATGCTCTGTTCAGCTGGAGTACCGCACTCAGAGTTTATTAAGACTTGGCTCTGTTTTCATCTGTTTCCCAGCCAGGAACTATGAGAGTTATGACACAGGAGGAAAACTGAAAAACAGAACTGACATTGATTTCCATGTGTGCATGATCTTGCTCCAAAGACTAGTAACATAGCAACAAGGGTTGGATTTTTTTTCTCATTTTTTTCCTTATTTGTATAGCCCTATTTATCTTTTTTAAGACTAGGTTTTAGGTTGTATGCTTTCTTCAGGATATTGTGCTTATATTCAAAATAGAGGATGAATTTACAATACTTTGTTCACTGCACTGACTTCCAAATGTATTTTGCTTATGATAGTTAAATCCTGATGTAGCATCTGGTTTTGATGGAGTTTCTGCTTTTATTCACTAATGCTGTTGGTCTGACCAGGTCATCACATGTGACTTCATCTGATGTCAAACAGCATGGTTTAATTGGTTTATTTTACATCCAAACCTCAACATCTCCATTTCACTCTTTACAACACTCTTGTATAATTTTCTTCAGTAACACCAATCAAGAGTAAGTTGACTTTTAGAAATGCATTTATTTCCATTTTCCACTTCCCTTTTCATGTCAATACATTACTATCCTCTCCTAACCTTAGCAGTGGAGCAGAGCTTTCAAGTTAAGTATGAGCATTAAGACATATAACATGACACTAGCAAAGTCTCAGCCAAGTTTTTTGCTATCCCACTCCCTGGACACCTGTGTACTAAGGGTAAGCATCAGGTCTCATTAAACAGTGCATGAGGATGCTGCAAAGGGGAATTTCTGTGTAGCTCCATCCTCAAGAAGCTGAACAGTCAGAAATTATAAAGAAGCATAAGGCAATTTAACGTTTACCTTTCTGACAATTTGGCAGGTACCTGTTTCAGCTTAGAATTCAAAACTACAAAATCTCTCAAGGCTTTCTTTTCTCTGTGAGGAAAAAGTGAAGATCATATCCTTGACAAGATAAGATTTTCCTCTTATACAGAGTATTTAGAGAACCTTGCGATAGTGAAGGTGAAACCTTTATAAAATGGGAAAATTCTACCATGCATAGTATTTTTATCACCCAACTTCTCTAACATCCTTAAGCAGCTTTTGCTGTGAAAAAGAGACAGAATGAATCAGAGCAAAAACAGTTACAAATTGACCTAGTTATTTGTAACGATTTCAGAATGTGCTTATGGGAAAAATCAAGCTCTTGAAAGAAAAGGTCCCTAACTATGTCTCCTATCAAACCATAATCAGGTGAAATACTCCCTAGCTAGAAAATGTAGTGCTTTTTCCTCACACACATAATACAACTGTTTCAGAACAAAATAGTTCAGCAGAAGCTCAAGCTGTCAATCACCATCTTTCCATCAACTCAAACCCTTTCAACAGAGCCAGCCTGAATATCTACATCTCCCTCTCAACCAAGATTCCAGCAGGCTTTTATGAGGTCTAGTTGATCTTCAAGGTATTGTTTGATCTCTGTCTTACATGTACAATCAGGAGGAAGCTGTTTAGTTGCAGATGGAACTGGTTTAAATTTTAAGAGGTTTAACAGCTACCTCCACATAAGTACCTAATGCCAGATTTCAACTAAGGGTGTGAGCACTGATAATTCGTTTGATCTCGATGTGCCCACATTCAGAAAGTGCTAATTTCACAGTTTCTAGCTAAAGATCTCCCAAACATGGGAGGGGACTAAAAACCCCTATAGTTTTCAGTTAGCTTAATTATACCATGGTGACAAGAATCAGGAGAACAAAAGAAAAAACAGACAATAGATTCAAATGTTACTGAATTTCAACTGTCAAAGAAAACATGCTCAACAGCAGAAACTGTTCACATAATTCTCTCTCTGCACCTAAGCACAAATATGAAAGAGAAGGCTTTGTGTTGCTATTATCAATGAACCACTTTGAAAAGGAAAACAGAACTTATTAGAATTTGCAGGTAGCAAATTTCATGCTGCACCCAAGCAGAAGGTTTATGCTAGGTCTGCTTTGGACCCACATCTTTTACAGTTGGCATGTGTTATTTTGAAGCAACAAGCAAATAGTAAAACTGATGAAACGTGAGCACCTTGTGTCGTTTAAAGTTTTTGGGTTTGGTTTATTTTTTTTTGTTTGTTTGTTTTGTTTTGTTTTGTTTTGTTTTTTGTCAGAAATTGAGTTACTGCATCCAGTGATTATGCTGTTTGATATAAATTAACAATTATATTTAAAAGGTTATTTTATATTTTATATTCTATATTTCAATTCTTGGGAAGTATAAATACCAATGAACAAGAATACACTGATAAATTCAAACAGACATTTCAGCATTTTAAATAATTTATTGATACTTAGAAAGGAACAGATAAATACACAGGTGGCTAACTTTTAATGTGAGCCTCTCAATGATTTACTAAGAACATCTGCCAGATGGTGTATATGTGTTCTGTTCAGTACTCAGATACTCATAAAGGAATTATCCTGAAGGAATGAGCAAGCTGCTTCAGAGTAGGCATCATGTATACAGTGCAATGCCCATGCCAGTGCTGATAGAGATATTAAGGTTCTCTCAAGGATTCTTGAGAACAAATGGACTTTTTTCTCTCTGTGTCATGCCAAAGATCAGTCAGAGGGTGAAAATTACAGATAAAGGATTCAGTGGAGATTTTGTGCAGACATAAATTGTACCTATGAACCCATGAATGAAAATATTTTTATGAACTAGTAAAACTTTCTTCAAGAATCTGTTGCAGTTTCAGCAAGGTATCTTTAGTGTAGTTACTTATTTACTTTGACTGCATATGTGGCTCCACTTCCTTTGGCTGAATTTACACAAAACTCACAAATGAATTTAATCTGTGAGGGAAGTCAAATAAAATTGTGATGTTAAATACACATTGGCTGAGGACAGTTCTTTTCAAAATAACTTGTGCACATGAATGTGAGTTATATAGAGAAGAACTGAGCCTTTGGAACAGTCATGTGTCACTGAAGCCAGTCTCATCCTGAAACGCATGACCTTGCAGTGGATTAAAGCTGTCACATACCTGTATCTCCAAACAAGCCAACTTATTAAAGCTAAGTCTGGGGACAAGTGCTCCTTGAAATGCAGTTGCTTGGTGGAGGAATTAGGAAAACAAGCCCTGTCCAGTGGAATGGCAGGTACTACAGCAAAGCACTTAAATACCTCTGTAACTTAAAGCAAACAGTGCAGCCCCCCTGACTTCCAAGGGAAGGGACAGCCCTTGGAGGAGACCCGTGTTTCACCACTTTGATATCCCTGGCAAAAATAGCCAAGTGTAATTTTTTAGCCTTTAAAACAGAATTAGGCTATTTTAATTTTTTTCCCCTCACTGATATTCCTATTTGGTTGTTTATTTGGACTGGGTAGCCCATTACAAATCCAAGTACATAATTATTCAACTAATTCATTTGCTGTCTTTGTGGGATTAATAAGTAGTAGCATTTCTCTGCTAACATTATTGTGCTGAAATTTTCAATGGATACCTCAGAAAATAATGTAGTTGTACTTATAATAACTGAAATATCCTTGATTACTGCCATAACTTATAACATAACTTATAACATAAGTTATAACATAAATTATTTAATTGCTTCAATATTTTCCATTATTTTTTTCTAAGCAAAAGAACTTCCCTGTCATCACATGGCCTGGTTGAGACATGGAAATTAATATCCCATTGTACCAAATATATCAATGTGCCAGTATTCTTTGTTAAAACTATGAACTAAATTAAAGAGTGATTTTCTTGATGACTTGTAGGAGGACTCAGTTTCCTTCCTCCTATGTTTTCCTCCCTCCTATGTTTCTTTTGCCAAAAGAGATTTGTTTTTATCTTTATGTCAAATAGAACTCGCTTGTTACAGGCTTGGAACCTGAAACCTTCAAAAGTGAAGATGAGGAATGTAAATAACTCTCAGGATCCAGACCACTAAGCTCCTCTGTGAATCTGCCTTTCATATGTTGCATTAAAGTGTTGAAATACTTCTGAATACCTTGAAAATAGCACAGAAAACAAGTAAACAATAAATTAATCCACCTCCCACAAGATTCTTCTTCTCTCCTCTCTGAAAAAAATGCAAAAATCCTGTACAAATCTTCCAAACAAAAGAAGAAACTCCAAATAAAGAAAGAAACTATGAAGGTGGAAGGTTGAAAAAAAATCCCAAATGGAAGCTGTCTGTGTTTAGTGTATCTTTTGTCAGTTAAGCCTACAGCTATTTACTCGACTAAAAGGAAGCAGAGCTACAATGCTTATCTTCCTATCTTGTAATAAGTGTTCTCAGGAAGATATTCCAAGCAAAATCATTCACAGCTAACTGTGGATGAAAGGATGATATAAATAGGACATAGTGATGGTGCTTCTGCCCTGTAAAATTCCACCTATTCTAATCTGTTTTCACTTGGTATCCACCTGCCCCATAGTCTTGAGTCCTTTTACATTTTTTACCACATTTAATGTCATCCTAAAAAGAAGAAAAAAAAATAAAGAAGAAATCTCAGGTATTATAGCCAGGATTGTGGAACAAAGGGGAAAACAGGTTTTCAGTGTGCAAAAACCACTGCTTCCTTGTACAAACAAACCAAAGCAATTAAAAAGAACGTTTAAACTCTGTATAAGCCCTGAACAGAGATTTTTGTCTGCAGCAGGTGTAACATTTTAATTTTTTCTTTAGCATTCTTGGTAAGAAAGTCTTTAATAAAGCTGGCCTCTCTGCCTCTCAAGCTGAAGTTAAATAAATAAAAAGCTATTTAATGGTAGCTGTTAATGCATGTTCACATAGCAGGTAATGGCTGATTCAACATTAAAAAGCTAATGAAAATCACTGTAAGGATGATGCATGATCTTGAAAATACACCTTTGACTTTCTACTGTATAACTTTTTTATGCTGAAGTCTTGAGAAATTCTTATCTGTCAATAAATCAGAAAAAAAAAGATTAATGAGGTGGTTTTGACTTTAACACTTTGTCACTTCTCTTTAATCTCTAGGTAGGCTTTAAGTTGTCAAAGCACTTAATCAAAGCCCTAACTGTAAGCATAACAGTGTTTAAGCAGATGTTTCAAAGTCAGTCAGCTTGCCATTGTGCTTTGTCAAATTGGAAATGGATTATCAGGTAGCATGAAGTGGTGCATCATCATCCTGCAGTCAGTGTGAGGCACCTGTGCCTTTGCTGCAGTGCTGGCAAACAGCTGTGCAGCCAGCAAAAGTGCCCATAGATGGTGTGGTGTCCCACTCAAAAGGGGAAGGGAGCACCCAAGGTTCAAATTGTTTGTGATCAAAAGGAAAGATGAAAGTCAGAGGTTCCACAAAAGCTTAAAAAGTTTTATTAGTAAATCGCACACTTGGCATGAAAATTGGCATCATCCAGCCCCTGATCTCCTAGCATAAGCACACAGTAGCAGGTTTTGAATAAAGGGAAGAGAAAGAACTCTAGTAAAGACGGGGGGAGAGAAAGAAAGGGAGAAAGGAAGGGAGATTACCAGTCCTGGCTCCAGTTTTGATTCATCTGGGCTTTGTGGGTGAACCTTTTTTACAGATAAGGTTTCCCTGTCCTGGAGATAGGTTTCTTGTTTTTATGCCAATTAATTATCATGCACAGCACGTTTTTAAGCCTTTCTGGAAATGTGTTTGAGGGCTTGGAGGACCTTGGGTGATCTTGTTCCTCTCCTACATCCCATATCCATTTCTCAATCTCATTTGTGCCCTTATGCTGAACACTGTTGTGCTTATTTCCAGGATCATTTGTCAACAACGTGTCCCAGAAAAATGCTGCCCTAGCTCTGTGTGGTCTCCTGTTCATGTTGCATTATGTTCTTTCTCACAATGTGTTATTACCAAAAACCCTTATTTGTTAATACCAGCAATCCTTGGTTGGCTCCATTAGTCATGTTTGAGAAGGGTACATGAACCATTTCATTTTCTAGGCTTCCACAGATGCAGAGATAACCAACACTTTCTGCTTCAGTCAAGGTCTTCCTTACATCTTCACCTTCCTCTTCATCTAAGGGATCTCTACCTATATAACCATCAGGCTGATCCAACTCTCAGGACCTTCCTTTTGGCCTGTCTGCCTTGCAGTCAAATATATAACTGTAAGACAAAGAAGTATTGGACTGGTATAGACCAGCTGCCCCATGTGGCAATAGCCATGACCTTGTAAGCAGCACAAAATGGGAAGATAATTTCATGGTTGAAAAAATAATGCAGGTCTAAGGGCATAGTGTTTTACATCCTACATATATGATAAAATCAGAAGTTATCAGAATATTATTTTACATATCTATATATATCAGTACACATTCATGCTACAGAACAGACACAGCCTGAATATATCCTATAGAAAAGGATTAGAGAACAAACTACTCCCTGGAAGATGACAAATATGAGCTGCAGTAATGAAAATCATAGCTTAAATAAACCCAAGCTGTTGTGGACACAACCCAGCATCCTTTCTGTACAAATCGCCTGTGCCAAAGTCAGTAGGGAGCTTGCCTTTACAAATATGGAAAGATCATGTCAATTCCTTCCAATAATAGTCATTAGTCTTTAAAAATATGTAAGGAGTAATAAAAAAGCAAACAGTGTTTGAAAGCTAGTATTACTTTTACCCCCAGTGTAGGAAATCTGAATGCTCTCTGTTTCCTCAAATAATAAAATTCATCACTTTTTTCACTTCATAAAATAATTAAATCACTTAGTAAACTTTCATATTTGCTTTCTTTAATTCTTGTTTCTAACCTGAAAATCTACAGGTCCTTTGTTTTAAAAGCCCCACAACATTCTTTCACATATTCTTCCAGCACTGTGAATCCAGGCACAACAGCTTTGTGTTAGTTCAAGAGACAGCAAGACAGATCCATGTATGCGTCTGCCAGCGTGTCAGGGTGCAGGTCCTGACCAGATTGTCACAGATGAAGATGGAAGCATAACATAGAAGGTAATCCCATTTCTCCAGGCCTTGAATCACTCTGTTTCCACCCTTTAAGGAAGAATGCTCTCATTTTCCACCCTTAAAGGAAGAATGTTCCCTCATGCTCATTAAAAGGACTCAGTTTTCTTTTGTTAATATATACCCCAAATACACAGAGTACTTCAGATATCTGAAGGTTTCCTAAAAGAGCAATTCTATTTAACTTTCCAGTGCTTCCACATTCCTGTCCATAAAATAGTTTGGTCTAAATCCTGTACTGTTTCAAGTCATTGCCAAAATTTACAAGTACGTTTACAGCTGGGCCTTCCACCTATTTTTATAACTGATAATTGTTTCATAGAAGACTATTTAATAGAAGTTGAGGTATTCTGTAAAAGGAATTTTTTTTTAACTTGAGCACTATACATTTGGAAGATCATTTCAATGAAAGGTCTTAAAGAAGCAGAACATTTTATAATCAAAAATTGCAGGACCCTTTTTTTTTTTTTTTTTTTTTTTTTTTTTTTCTTGGTAAGCTGAAAATAGTTTATTCTTGAAGTCAGTGAGATTTGCCCGAGGTATCTTCTAGGTTTTTCTAGATCCTCAGGATCTGACCCAAAGCAATTTATAGTGAGTAGCTTATGAACCCAGTATTTTCTGTTCCCTTCTTTTGTTTTAGGAAGCAAACAATTCAAGGGAGTGAAATATCTCAGGATTAAATTTTACTCTAGTAATATTTTGTTTAGCTTACATACTTACTAGATTAATCTACCTCACTCTAAGTTCTTTATTTTCAGAGGAATCAGTAAGTGTGGCTGTCATCAACTTATGCTTTCACTATGCTATTTCCAGATTTACAGATTATATGGTTATTGTCTGAGAAGTTTTTGAAAAGTATTTGGCTTGCAATATTTAATGCAATAAATGTTTTGATATAGTAGTGGACTTAAAAAATTACAGTGTTTCTAGTGCTATTATTGAACATAGTGAAAATTGAGATGTTAATGTAAAGAGAACTGCATTAAGTAAAGCAAAATATGAAGGAGAATAAAGCTTTGCTATTGGTTGAATACTTAAGAATGGAATTTTCCTTATACATTTTATTGCGAATTGGTTCCTCAATGAGTTTCTGCTTTAAGTCAGTCTTGAACTGTTACTAGAAGAGTAAAAAAATTTCCATTATGTGCAGACTATACATAATTCTTTGCCAATGTAGAATTACTGTAGGGTGTTTTCATGTAGGTTATTGCTTGCTCTGGCAGTGTTTCCCTTTCTGACAATTTTCCACTGCTTCTTGAATGTATCTTCTTTTTGACGACTACCCCAGCTTAGGTCCAAATTGAAAAGATGCTCAAACCCTGAAGCTTAGAAGAGAAAATAGCATCTGGATTTTGTTATAATTCATTAGCTTGTTCCATGGTAGGTAGTTGGTAAGTTGGGGTTCAGGAGTTTGCTGTTGTACTAAATTAAAAATTATCATTTTCCTATTTTCAAGATTCCCTTTTTGATCTTAATAAATATTTTTAGACTACATAAACTCAAATACTGCTCATTAAATGTGATGCACATTTTTTCTTGTTTAGCAAGAACAATTCAGTATTTTGAAAAATTATGTTCAAAAATCTTTTGGAGGCCACTTTTGTGTGGCTATAATTAAGAAATTAATAATTAGTAGTGTGTTTTGCCTTTCAGTTTTTTGTGAATTGAAATTTCAAAAACACAGACATTATATTCCCATATAGGTTTTCCTTTCACCAAAATAAAGAAATTCATGATAGTTCCCACTACAAATGTAACTTGGCCTCAAATATATGTTTCATACATTATTGGATATCTTATTAAATTTCTATGCTTATACAAAGTAAAAGCTGCATATCAAGGAGAATTTATTGTAATTTCAGCCCAATATTTTCAATCTCAATATTTGATTGTTAGATTTTTGCAATTAATTTCCCAGTGACTTTCAATATATTGAATCTGAAAACATTCAAGATATTCTAAATTCATATCAGAATCTATACTTATTTTTCTTTCCAGAGCCTTTGATTAAGGGGTCACTCGTCTATCAATGAAGCTCTGGAAACAAATTCACATTTTTCTATTCTAAACTTTAAGGAGCTGTAGAATGCTCTGTCTTGGAAAACACGTGGCCAGGAGAAGCTGGTGGACTCAACCTTCTCCAGGCTGTGTGAGGTACGGGTTACAACCTTCTGGAAGTTGCTAGCTTGAGTGACCCCCTGTCAGACAGTGTAAGTTTCAAGAGACCTTTTTGAGTAACTGAACATTTATTTTGCCTGGATCTGAGGCTGAACACACAAACTCAGGAAATGAGACCACAGCTTGCATACATCCAGCACTGTATCAGTCCTAATTTGGTAAGAAACTTTGGAGCTGTCTAATGTCTATGATTAGGGATCTTCCCACTTCTCTTCTGGAAGTGTCATAAGACAGTAAATGTGTTATCATCTTCAGGTACAATTTTGCAACCCTGATTTAAGCCTCAGAAATTTGATAAAAATAAGAAATCAGAGTTATTCAGTGTATGTAGGAGCAGTTTCTGAGAAAGCCAAGGAGTATAATCTAGGACACGAGCAAAGTAACGTGTCAGATCATTTGTATCAGGTTGGTAGGAATGGTCAACAGTTGACAGACTATCACAGCAACATAAGATGAAAAAAAAAAAAAGAAAGTAAAAGTTGAGGTGTTTGTTTATTTTTTCCATTAATGTTTTTTATTTTCAGGCATCCTTTCTTCTTTCAATAATCTCTTTGTATCACTGGCAACACAATGCACTCTTCTGTGGGTAGAAACACAAACTCCTGAACCCACTCTAAAATTTGTTTAATGTTAATATTAAAATTTTAGATCCTTTTTAGGACACGTGCAAGACAAATTGTCTTGTTTTGGTAGAAGATATGTGATATTGTTTCCATGGACTTCCTCTAATTATATTTTGTGGGTGGTGAGGGAGAGTGGGACTTGTTAAAATAAAATGGGACACACAATTCTGGTTGTGGGCATGCTAATGGATCACTATTTCAAGCCCTAAGGATTTAGGAATTCTTTATTTTAAAATATCAGGGGGTCCTGAGTCCATGAACAATGAAGGTGTTGTTGTGATTCTGTGTTCCAAAGTCCACCAAAACTGAGCATGAATGAATGTCCTTGGTGGGTTTTTCACCAAAGACAAAGCTCCCAACCTGCTTCTCAAATATCCTCAAGGAAGTGGCTCCTGCTACCCTCTTCACTTTGATCCATGGAGCATTCTCAGCCTAGCAGTGTTCCTCTGGGCTTCTGTGCTTACAGTGATTAGTTTTTAATCCGATAATCTAATATGCATATTGGAAGTATTTTTCTACCCATATCATGGTTAATTGAATTTACAAAGTAATAATTAGCCTTCATGGTCAAGAGCAGAATATAAATGCAGATTTCTTCACAGACATTTTGTGGGCTTGCTTTATAGGGTTGTATGAGATATTCCTGTCATGTGTGACCTTTATAATCAAAATTCTATTGCTCTTGTCTATTCCAATATTTTTATTTCTGTGCTTCCACTTATGAATAGTTGGTTTTATTTATTCTTACTTACACATGGTCATGCTACAATACGTTTACATTAGAGATTTTTTTTCCCTCAGATTTGACATGAGAGAAATTATGAGATGTATGGTTTGATCCATAATTTCTGATTTATTCTTTGATCAAGCCCAATGTTCTAAGGAGAAAATCCTTACATTTGTGCTTGGCTAAAAGAATTTTTTCCCAACAGGTTAATCATCTGCCACTACAAAATCTTTTAAATTAATTTGAGTGGCAGTGTTGAATGACATAAAAGTAATACCCTGGCCCAACAATTTTATTTGATAGTCTGTTAGGATGGCACATTAAAAAGTGAAGGCTTAACATACTCCTGATAGTCTTACTCAGGAAATATGTTTCAACTTTTAAAACTATTCTGATTATTCTTACAAGCTGAAGGTTTTATGTCCTGTTAATTTTCTGCTGTATCACTGCTGATACATCTCTTTTTGAATTTGAGATGATGAACTACATCATGTTAGGACTCTCATCTACCTTTTTTAGGAGATTCATATCAATTGATAGAGGCAGGACAAAAAGATAAGTTTTGGTCTTATTTGAATACTGCAGAATAATTATGTGAATTTTGTTTTGAAGAATTTTTCTTCTGGTCTAAGACAAGATGGAATTTGGTAGCAAGGTAAGTGGGAACTTACTGACCCTGGACCCTTTTTTTAAAGTGCAACCAAGTCTTCAAATAACAAACCATACAGCCTGCAGAAATGAGTTAACTTCCCACAGAGAAATATCTCTCTTTCACCCCTACAATGAAGCTTTGTAAACTGCTATGAAGCCAGTTTGACTGAAGTACATGGCAGAGGAGTTGATTTCACTTTGTGTAAGAATGAAGAACATAATACATTATTTAGAAGAGGATATAGCTTTTAATTTTTTTTTAAATACAGAAATAATGGATAAATATATGTTATTATAAATAAATATTGTTTTTTATTGTGTAACTTTCAGTCTATGTATATCATAAATTAGTCATTTAAAATGTTTATGATTTCAGTGCACTTAGGGTCAGAATTATAAACCAAGTATCATCTCATAAGCTTGAGAAACAGAAAACATTGTGGAAGCCAAATGCCATCTGAGGAGTATGTAGGAACTTCATTACACAAATTCCTTTTCTTCTTAATACAAATAAGAAGACACACTGGTTCTCATTTGTTTCATTTGTAATTGTGTCCCTTTTTTCTCCCACTAAAGAGGCCAAAGTGACAAATCTGGTAAGGCCTGCTAAAATGAGGATTTCCCTACTCAAGGGGATTCTACAGCGATGCAATGTTTTAGGGCACACACTACATTGTGTGCCCTAATAAAGACCAGCCACAGAGGTGGAGGAGAAGCTAAAAAATAACACCAATTATAAAGTGTTGGTCTAAAATATGAGTTAAAGAATATCAGTAATAATTTCTGAGTAAGACAGTAGATAATTAAGACTATAAGGAGAATGGGAATGTCCTCAGAGCAAAAATGGAAACAGCAGTTTTTTTGGGTGATATCAGAAGAAGTGAAAGAATTTCTGAAGCAAATAAATGTATGAAACAAAAGAGGGATAGTAATTACCAATGAAAAGGGCTTGGGAGGCTACAGACAAGTTAGAAGAGTAGGTAAATGTAGAAAACAAAATTAATTAAATGCCAAAATTAAAATATACCCATATAAAGCATCAAAGAATAAGGTAATATACAAGCAAGAAATAATCTTGGAGAAAAGACTGATAAAGTAGTTAAATATGAGTCCACATGATTTTCAAATATACTGCAGTAGATGAACCAAGATGAAGCTTCTGAACTTAATACCCTTATTGCCTCTGAGAAGAGTGAGATTAGTTTATATCTGAGTAATGCAGAAATGTCCTTTCTCCAACTGACATTGAACATTCTCAAAACCTTAAATCCAGTGATCTGAAATTTGGAAAAAGATGAATTATTGTGCAGGTGCCTTTAGTGGAATTTTTTCAGCTAGAAAAAATATTTACTTTTCCATTCTTTCTTATTTTCTTTAATATTCCCTGTGGAAAGCTGGCATGAAAAGCTTTCTTAATTACCTTTATTGGCCAAATTCCTGAAAGAAACAGGCTTGCCCAGACTTCATTAGAGAGCTGCAGAGAGGTGTGTAGAAATATAGATACTGTTTGTCAAATAGTTCCAGCAAAAGTTGTAAAAATTGAATGAAGAACCAAAACCACACAGGGTTTAAAAGAAAAAATTATCGGGACCCACACAATATTGAGATAATTGTTGTTTCAGCACTGTGTGTTTATTGAATGTGTGTCTATGTCAAAACAAGATTGTTAAAAAATCCTCAGACAATTAAGGAACTAGAAATGTTAAGTTTACTTGTGTAAAGATAAATAGCCATCTTGTGATGATATACTCCTCTGACAGAAGCAAAATTAACCATATATTTAAAGACTACATCACATTTCAAGTGCAAAAAATGTCTCCTATTTCCTAATTTTTAGAGTTCATTTAAAGAGTGTTTTAGGTGCCGTGGGGACCCACACAATATTGAGATAATGGTTGTTTCAGCACTGTGTGTTCATTGAATGTGTGTCTATGTCAAAACAAGATTGTTAAAAAACCTCAGACAATTAAGGAACTAGAAAGGTTAAGTTTATTTGTGTAAAGATAAATAACCATCTTGTGATGACATACTCCTCTGACAGAAGCAAAATTAGCCATATATTTAAGGATTACATCATATTTCATGTGAAAAAAAGTCTCCTATTTCCTAATTTTTAGAGTTCATTTAAAGAGTGTTTTAGGTGCCTAGTATGAACATTTTGGAAACGAGACTGATTAAAATAAAAACTCTGTTAACATTATCATTCTCTCAGCCCCTGACAAGGGTGAACTGTAGATTCACTGTTCAGACACGTTGACCAGCACAGGTAAACACTTATTTAACTATCTCTTCTGTAAGATTCAAGTGTTGTAAATTTTATATCCCATGTTTATTGTGTGATTTATCACATGATAATATTTGAAAATGGAAATATTTTTAGGTGGCAACAGTGCCATATATTTCTATCTCTGTGAGAATGAGCCAAGAAAAGTGGTATTATTTATTGAACTTCCTTTATTAATATAAAAGAAGTTTCAAAAAAAAGAGACCCCTTGGGTCCTGATGAATTTACAATCACCTGATGAATGGACCTCCCTATTATGAGACCCTCTTGGGTCTGATGAATTTACAATCATCTAAGGCAAAAAGGGAAGAGAAAGAAGCAGTATTATCTCTTTTGAAGAAGTAGAGTTATGTGCTTAGGCACATGGACAAGTTCCCACAGAGATAAGCTACCGAAGAGCAACCAACTTGTTTTAACTGTCCCTTTGTGTTCCCTTGGTTTGTGGCAAATGTGAAGTGATTCAAATAATCCTCATCCTCTTTCATCACATATTTCGTTGAGGACCAAAGAAATGTAAATCACTTCACACTTGTCACAGGCTAAGAGACTGAAGATAAATGCTGCTGCAGTTCAGCTATATTGGGTAACTCATTATGGCACTGTGACTTTCCACGTGTCTCCGACTCGAGACCTAGGTTGACTCTCTGTGTCAAACACTGAACCTACACTTTGTGAGCCTCACTCCCATCTCTAAACTAAAGACAAAATGAATACTGCTTTTATGGTTTGTCATTTCCAATCATGAGGACAAGTAACTCAGGAAAGCCTAGCCCTAAAGTGTAAGTGGACTGGAAAGGTAAAAGATAAATCAAATGTATTGAAAGAGTTAGATTTCCAATCATCATTCATAGCTTCAAAATCTTGCATATTCTGATAAGCAAGTAACATTTGGAATATTTGTTCAGTGAAAATAAATTTGAAACTTTTGGAGGTTAGCCAGTTCTCCATCCCCTTTCTTTATTAACATGATGTTATTCCACACAGCAATCCCTTAGTTGATGAGGTTATGATTGTATTTAATAATGAATCTTGAGATAAAAGAAAAATTCAAGCAATGCATTTGCAGCATCTTCTGAGTTTTAATACTGTCGCTGTGATTTTTAAATAATTTCTCCCACATGCCTTCTGTTTCTTTTTTATTGATTTGTGGAGAATAAAGGGTTTTGAACTGTGATTGTTTTTGTAGTTTGTTTTGTTTTGTATTGTTTTTCTATCATAAAATTTCAGAATAGAGTTTGACATTGGGAATAGAAACCGGGAATATTAGTGTTTGTTCAGAACACCCGCATAATCAGTTACAGTTTTTCTTCTTCCAACAGATTGCCAATTATTTGGGCTCAGGAGAAAGGGGTCATCAGCAGTTAAGTTCTGTAGCATTTTGATGGTATTATCATAGAAACATAGAATTGTTTGGGTTGGAAGGGATCTTAAAGATCATCTTGTTCCAACACCCCTGCCATTGGCAGGGACACCTTCTGCTATACCTGTTTGTTCAAAGCCCCATCCAGCTTGGCCTTTAACACTTCCATGTATGGGACATCCAACACTTCTCTGGGCAGTATATACATAACTTTTGTATTTCAGAAAGAAGGTGAGTTTCAAAAAGTAAAAAAATCCTGACTTTGCTGAAAGTATGTGTATAATTATTACTTTCTTACAAAAATATAGAAGTGGTAAAATTCATAAGGTCCATGACTTCTGAACAAATCTGGTCCATATTCTGCTGAAATAAGATCTGGAATTATATGCATCAGCAGTAACAGTTCCTCACGAGGAATAAATAGTCATGCAGACAGATTACTGACTACAGAAGGTTTATTGTGAAGTCTATTCACCACATTATCTAATTTAAGCTAAACTTGGTGCCTGGAAATAACTCCATTTAACTAGCTTTGAAAAATGTCTGGAAGGAGATTTGCATTTGTTAATGTGCAGGAGAGAATATCTTCTTTTGGGTGGATACAATGATTTATTTCAGAACTTGATTTGTTGTGCTTCTGAACATTCTAGACTTAAGGCCCTTTCCTCTCTTTTCCAAACTTTATCCTCCAAACCTCAGTCCTTCATGCATTTTAGTCTTTATGATGGGTGAGATGTGTTTCATATTTTTTCTTAGTCATGTATTTTTCTCTTTCAAGATTAGGTGAGATGGAATCTCATGGCAAAAAAAAGAGAAAGTTTCGGAAACTTCAGGGGGTGGCAGGCAAAATCATTTAAATGTGGGACTGAGGGAATGCAGCTCAGAGATGATGGAAGGTGCTGTGAAACACATGGACTGATCAGCCAAGGTTTAGATGAAACAAATGAGTAACTCCCTAGGGATTAGGTAGCATGAAAAGTTCGCTGCACTTCAAAGACCATTGAGTTAATTACAACATCATATGAAAGCAAAGTTCCCCTTGCAAGCAGAAAGGGGAAATTGGTTCAAAAATATTTTTCTACTTTTCTATACTCCTTGGATAAAGAGAATACTCAAATATTCCTCTGGATAAAAAGGAATCCTAGTTTTCTTTCTTACGAAAATTTTAAAATCATGTCCTCTTCTTCAGGGAGCTAATTATAAAGGAAAGGCCAAGATAATTCTGGTTCTAGCAAGAGTTACAAGAGTTAAGTTGGTTTCCCACCATTACTTTTCCAAGAAAAGTCGCCTGAAGTCTGTGCACATTGACTTTTCTCTTGCTCTTTCTGTTTGTCTGTGCATACATATACCTATTCAAGAAGTGCAATTATATATTTGTATGCATGCATATATACATCCGTATATATATGTAAATACAATGAAGAGAGAGATATATATTCTTAAGTACACCTATTACCTCAATAAACAGAAAATTCCTTAAGGAAGTCTCATTTTAATTAATTTTTATTTGCAAAATATTATTGAAAAACACATTTCACGGCTAAAGGCATATCATACTGATTTGGCAAGAACAAAGTCAGTTAATTGATCCCAATTGCTATGAATAAAATTACTCTCCCACCATTTCACTTTTGCTTTTGGAAGTACTTTCTGAAGTTAAAATTGCACATGTGGAGTAGGCCTGTATTTCAGGTTCTGTTAGCACAGTCATTACGTTTAAATTTATGTGAACAGGAGACCAGGAGCATTCTACTAGCCCCAGTGGATTCCTTCAGTTTAGATTCACAATTTGTGTAAGTTATGATAACAGTCTAATTAGTGGTTTGGACGTACAGTTTTCCACTTGGCAGATAGACTACAATAGCTCTTTCAGAAACTCTACTCATTATACCTTATTAGTATCAGGCAAGACAATACAAGTCTCATTTCACAAGGGATTTATAAGGACTCCTACTGGGAAGTGGTCCTTTTTCAAATGACCCCTATTTATTTTTTCTGTGTGTCAGCTGGATATTTCTGGAATAGTGTCTTTAACATCAAATATAGTATGTAACTGAAAATGTCTGTGCCTGAGAAAGTAGATAACATTTCTCAAGCTAAAACTACTATGGGGGAAAATAATGCTAATATTAGTATATTGCCAAATTACTGTATCAAAATGAAAATGTTTTAGTATATATGTTCTATTCATACTGCAAAATTCGAAATGGCCTTAAATGTAAATCTCAATCACCTATGCAGCTGAACAACCTGATTCTGGATAGGAATTTTCAGGTTTGAAGACTGTTCTTTGTTCCATGCAAATAAGTTTCAATTGCTTTTTCTTTAACTGCAAATTCATTATCCACCAAAACTTTGCACTTCTGATCTGTTTTTAGAGAAGCAGCCTTTGATTTTTTAATTGTTCTAGAACTGCCTTATATTCATTCTGATTAGCTTTTATAGGACTACAAAAATGCTAATTAAATGTTGATAAAGTATGAACATTTTTAAGATAATTCTATGCAGGATAATGAAAAAAGAAATTGGAAAGTACTACTAATTCTGCTTCTGGTAGAGTTTGAGTAGGAACAGTTGTACCATAAGCGGAAGTTTCCCATCCTATGGAAAGATTCAGCTCCTTCCAAACCACAGCCAGAGGGCGACTCAGCATGGAGTTGTGTTAGGAATTTGTGCCATGACTTGGTAGATCTGGAGTACAAGCAGCTGGATCTGGGATGAGCTTAATATAAAGAAATACAAAGAATAATTTCAGTATAAGGTATGGCATTTGTTCTTCTACCATAACTTTTGCAATTTCTGGGGGTTTTGCTGTTGGTTGCATTTGAGCAGCATCAAGTATGTTGCATACGTTGGCATGTCATTGAAGCAATTTTTTTGAATTAGAAAGGAATGGGCTGCTGTGTTTCACACCGTGTTGGTAGGAAAGTGAAAGTGTTTTAGCAAGCTGAATATTCATGGACAATATATACAATTCAAATCATGCAGTTGTCCAAACTTCCTGTTTAGTGACAAATCCTACAGGTAGTATTTACTATTTGTTTTTAGGAAAAAATATGGTGTCTATTGCATTGTAAGATTATGTATGTCTTGATTGCAGTTCCCATTTTAGTGTCAGCAAAGCAATACTTTTTTCTGTATGGAAACAGAGAGGCTAAGATGCTTTTGCTCACATCTGCATTGGCCAATGACTGATGCTGTATTTGAGGAAGAGGCCAGTTTTCAGTCTTTGATCTCTGTGAGTTGAATAACAAATTTGCAAAGTCAAAAACGATAAAAGAAAAAAAAAAAGTGTGAGTTCTGTTAAAACTAGGTGCAGTGGACTTAATAACAATGAAAAATAGATGCATGGACCCAATTTGGGTTGCATAAAACAAAATTTATTTGCAATACAAACTTTGAATGTACTTATGGTAAAACACGTGACAAGTTGGATTTCCCTGCTGCCCTGAAGAGGGGATGAAAGCAAAGTCTGTAAAATCAACAGAGCGATCATTTTACCTGAAAGGAGGTGAATTAAACAAAAGTTCTCAATTTTCTTATGGATATCTTTTACCCTCAAGTTGGTTTTAGCCTATTTGTTCAATTTGATGAGTGTTTTGTTGTACTTTCTACTACTCCTGTCATGGCACTTAGTATTCATAATCCACCTGATTTTGTAGGAAAAAGCTGCAAGGTGTGGAACAGCAATGGTTTCTGCAGAGAATCAGTGGAATTGTCTTAGGATATATTCCAAATACAACTCATTTTTTTAAATAAAAAAATCTTTTTTGAATATGTGCTTTCAATTGCAATTTATTTTTAAATGGAAGTGTTCCTGTACAGCTCAAAATTTTTTACTAGATAATTCTTATCACGAAAGTGTTCTCCTTGGCACACTGTGTGTGTAAGTTTATTTTCTGATAGATAAAGAAAATACTTTATGCATGTCTTGTAAGTGCATGCATTGATTTTAGCCAGATCTTGAGTAATCAGCATAAAAATGTCTCAGGGGGAGGGGGAGGTTAGAGCACCTTTCTAATGAAGAAAAGCTGAGAAATTTAGGGATGTTTAGCCTGTAGAAGTGGAGGCTGCAGGGCACCTTGGAACAGCCTTCCAATACTTAAAAGAAGTTTAAAAGAATAATAGATGTGTTATATTGATAGCACAAGGGGTCACAGTTTTAAACTGGAATAGAGTAGATTTAGATTGAACAGAAGGAAGAAACTCTTCCCTGTGGGGGTGGTGAGGCACTGGCACAGGTTGCCCAGAAAAGCTCTGGATGCCCCATTCCTGGAAGTGTTCAAGGCCAGGTCAGATAGGGTCAGGTCTAGTGGAAGGTGTCCCTGTGAGTGTGAGGGAGATGTGAGGGTGTGGACCTTGATCATCTTTTAGAGCTGTTTCAACCCAAGCCACACCAAGATTCTATGTTCCTATGACTTCACTGCAACATTTCAATGCATGTGTGGTACAAACTCAATTTGCTGGAGCAGTTGTAAAGAAAGCTTTAATGAACATCACAGCATCTTTCTAGTCTGTGTTAACAACACAGGGTTGCAAACCTTTCTCTGCTTTTATTTCAGCAGTGTACTGCAAGTCTTTACAGTAATGCTTCAGGACAGAAGGAGGCCGCTGCAGTCCTTCCCAGTAGCACATCACTGATGTTTTCAGTGCTGTAAAGGGGTTGTCTTACACTTTGTTGAATCATCACAGCTGTGGTTTCTGGGGCCATCTCAGTTGGTCCATTCTCCATGTTAATCACCCCTTTGCATTCTGCTGATTGCCATTGTGCCTTATCTTCTCGTTTGACCTTGTGTCTCTCAGCATTAAAACTTCTAAAACTCTGTATAAGTTTACTACATTTCTTAACTGTTTTTTTTTTTCTTGAATATTCCCATAGGAACATAGGGAAGCATGAAAAACAGTTACACTCCTACATGCTGTGTATTAAAGCCTGACTCCCTGCACATGAATTTACGTTGGATTGCAATGAAAATCCAGGTTTCAGATTCTCTACCTTGAGTTACTTGACAATGCTTGCTTAGAATTGCCATTCTACATGTCTCTCTCTGCTCAGGCAAGGAACTTTCCATCTTCCCCTTGGGTACAAAAAAATGCATATAAAAATTCAGAGGCCAGACTCATACCTCATTGCAGTCTGCAGCTTCCTCATGAGGGGACGTGGAGGGGCAGGCACTGATCTGTTCTCTCTGGTGGCCAGTGAGATGACCCACATGAATGCATAAAGTTGAGTCAGGGGAGGTTTAATTTGGATATTAGGAAAAGGATCTTCACTCAGGGGTTGGCTGGGTGCTGGAACTGGCTCCCAAGAGAAGTGGTCACAGCACCAAGAGTTCAAGAAGAATTTGGACAATGCTCTCAGACACACTGTGTGATTCTTGACGTGTTCTGTTCAGGGCCAGGGTTGGACTTGATGATCCTGATGGGACCCTTCCAGCACAGGATATTTTATCATTCTATGATCTGACTACCTGCCCCATGGAGAGGGAGGTAGTCCTATAAATACCACAGAGAGGAGTAACTGGGGAATTGTTTTTTCTCACACAGGCAAAGCACCAGTGACCAAGAGTTCTGCTACACCTTTCTCCTCTATAAGGCCATGGCTCCCAGGTTTGGTCTCCCAGATGCTCTCAACTCTGTTGGGTTTGCAACTCTTGCAGAGCAGTGTCTCTATGAGAGGCAGCAGATACAAGTCACAAATATTTTTATCCTGGAAAGTATTTTCTGCATTCATTTCCTGTTCACTTTTCATAAACATTTCATGTTTACTATTCACTAAATATTAATAGCATAGCTATTATTCAAACTTCTGTTTTGTATCTGCATTTATTTTTAGTATAAATACTTTGGACTGTGTCGACAAACACACTTTCCCAAAATAATTTTTTTTCAAAGACTCCTTGAATCCTTTTTCTCTAATTTTCAGTGTCATACTTATCTGTTCTGTTATTTTAAAATATAAATAATGCCTAAGAGTAACCCTTCTATTTCAGTAGCCTTTATAATATTTTTCCCTAAATGTATGGCTAGACATGTGTGATTCAGAAATGAACTTCAAGCACTGTAGAATATCTCTTACATTGGATAGTTGATTTGGCACCAGGAAAATTAATGAAGTTCAATGAAATATTAAATTCACTCAAATATGAATTGCTTTTTATCCATGTGGATTCTTCTCCCCACTCAACTCTTTCTACTTATAGTCATGATCTGAAAAAAAAACCAACAAAACTTCTTGAGGAGACAAAGAAGTACAGAACACATAGTTTAGTACTTTGTTGATTTGTCATAACTTGAGTATTACCCTGCTGAGTTAAAATACCTGTTTTTTTCCCCTTGTTTGTAAGCCGCAAATTGCAGAATTTTCTCCCAGTTGTAACTTAATCAGTGAATCATAGTGAGAGGATTTTGCCACCTTCTTTTTCTTGCTCCTGATTAATAGCTTCTTTATCTCCCAGTGTTTTATGTGGTTTGCAGAGGCTTTTTAACAGTTTTCAGATGATCTTTCGATCGTGCAGTTTCCAAAAGTGTTCTCTTTTCATGTCTGGATTCAGTTTGGCATCTAAAATATCTTCAGTGGCTTCAGAGGCCACAATGAGCTTGATTAGATGGTACTCCTTATACATGTCTAGATGGCATTTACCTCTAAATAGCAGGGACAAGCAAGCTCTGCCTCTGGGGCTGTCCCTCCCTGTGCTCTGAGCCAGCTCACAGACATGCAAAATCCAACAGGACAAAAAGCAGGATGCATGAGCTCAGTCTGGGGAGAATGTAACTCTGTTCCTGTGTCTCCCCTTTGACTGTGTGTGTGAGCAGGCCTCTCTATGTTGGTTTACAAAAGGCAATATTAACAGCTCCTTTATGGCCCTGGTTCCTGTCCTGTCTCCCTGCTCAGCAAACCTGAGATGTGATATGCTAACATTACTGACAGTTAACTTGGCAATGCAGGATGGTGATTCCCATTAAAAATGTGGATGCTCCTCCAATCCCCCAGGAAGATAGCTCTCAACAGTGACCTGTACAACACATTCACACTTCACTTTGGAGACTTTGACTCCAATGCATTTGACCACCCCTGACATGCTGGTTAACTTGCAGGCAATGTCCACTCATTCTCCAGAAGCTTAATTGCACACTGTGTGCTATTTCTTACAAATAGCAAGTCTCTTAGTCAGTTCTGACAAAGCAGTAAATTGTGGCTTCCTTGCTTAAAAATTCAATCGTGTCCAAGGATGACTTTCCCTGGTTTGTATCACACTCCGAAACCACAGCGTTAGCAGTAGTTAACTATGTGTCAGCTTTGAGGAGTGTGATTTTTGTATTTCTCATGACATTTATTACATCTCTTACATTATATTCAATGTGATCATAGCTACTGATATAACTGTGGTGAGTTGTTAGGAAATTAGTGGCTCTCTGTCTGTCCCCATGTAGCTACTGATCTATCTTCTAACTGTGGTGAGTTGTTAGGAAATTAGTGGCTCTCTGTCTGTCCCCATACTCTGTAGCAGACATTTACACTGAGTGTTACTCAGTGAAAATGAAAAGGTCTACTTCCACTCAAGAGTAGCTGTGATGAGGAATTGCACTCTTCCTTCACAATTGTTTTTACTGGTTAGGAGGATTGAGTTGGGTTTGATTTATCCCAAAATCTCTGTGTTAGCCATTTACTACTATTCTCAGAGGAACCATTTTGCACAGTAACTCAATGGAGCATTTGGTGTTCACACTTTTAAAAACAAAACTACTGTATAGCTTGAACATGATTCTCATTGCTGGTTTAGTATCTGAGCCTGTTTCCACAGCATGCATCTCTCTTAATGTTTTTGCATAAAGTAACTTTTCCCATCAACTTGTGGGCAGCTGAGGAGTCAGAGCTAAATAAAGCTCAGATAAATGCTATTATATATGGTGTGGCAATTACAGATGTGAACTGCCAATTCGATAGTGCCCTTGCATTTTTCTGTGCTGTATAGAATTATGAAAGCTGAATCTGTGAGAAGCTGTGCAGTGTTCACAACTGCAAATCTTGAATTTAAGCCTGGTTATTTATATAGGTGCAGGTGGATGCCTCTGAGAGAGATGAAATAATTTGGTTTAATGGCAGCACAGTCTGATTTGGATAATTTTAACACTCAGATTTGAAACCACACAAATGCAATGCAACATATGTTTCACCAGTGGATTAATAAATTAAATTAAGGCTTAGCCAAAGATCTATATAAAATCCCAGAAATATTAATAGACATATTCTATAAGTATTACTTGAATTATATACTGAAACCACTGTTGAAAAATTAAAATGAGACCTGCACAGTTTTAAACTACTCTTAAAACAGTAACATCCTGTTACTGGATGTTTTACAGACAAATTATTGGACTCAATAGAGGGTAAATTCTTTTGCTTGTGTTATACAGGTCAGGTTTGATGATCGAATGGTCCCTTCTGGATTTAAAAGCTATGAATCTGCTCCTTTTCTGCAATGTTCACATAAAAGGTCAGATTTCCAAGACTGGAATATTTCACTGGAAGACCAGAAGCTCTATAAGATGTCTTTAAAATAACGAAAGGGGTAGAAAAGACATAAAATAAGGACAAGAGAAGGAATACAAAATAAACTAAACTGAGGAATTTCTGTTCTCAACCTACAAATGGGATCAAAATGTTAAATATCAGAGCATGCCATGTGCTTCGCAAAGTACTTATGTGTCAGTGAACAACTATATCACACAGCTTAAGCTGTGGAAGCTATATATGGAACACTGTCTTCTAATAATCACAGTCCCTTACCCAACTAGATGCTGAAATTCTTCACTAAGAGGAAAACTATTTTGTGATCTGAATGTGTACATGTCACCCCATGTGAATACATAAGCGTAATTAAAGAGTTACAGTGACAGATACCCAGATCCAAAATAGCTACTAATTACATAATGATATTACCACAGTCTAGTATTAGCATCCACCCTCCCATACTGTCCCAAGACTGAAATTCATACTGAACAACATTTTCATTATTGGAGTTCATGCTCTAATCTCAGTAAGAATTTCAGTTTTCAGAGGAAGTCTCAATGAGTCACTCTAAACAAATGGGATACATGCACTTGTGGCACCCTTTTAGACTTTGTTTGCAACTGTGACTTATTTTATAAAGAGATTATATGTTAAAAATAATGTTCTACTATTTTAACTTTAAATACTTATTTGGTGACACTAGGGGGAAAAAAGCACGCTCAAATGTAAACAGTAAAAGCCTACACCTTCTAAACAATTAATAATTTATGTTTCTCATAGATGACTTATCAAATACAAACAGAAACCAGCATTCCTTTTCCTACATTTTGATGAGCTCAGCAACATTGCAGCATTGACTCCTTTATAATGAAGGATTTCTAAACTATAATAAAAAGGGATATTTTTAAATAGTACACATGTTACTTATTAATTCACTCCATCATTATGATCTGTATTTTGTGCCCCATTAACCTCCACCACCAGGCAAGGGTTTAATTTCTAATTTATACAACTGCCTTCCTATCAGCTAACTATCTGTGATGGCAGATAAGGCAAAAGTAGTAAGACATGATATGTGGAAGAAAAAATGCTGAGCTGGAGAGCACAGTGAGAGGTGTTTCATTTAGCTGTCAGTCTTGCATATAACAATTCTTATCCAAAGACCCAAGAGCACTCAGATTTTATGGCCAATATGTTAGCTCTCTGTATCCATTAATGAAATTCGAGTATGGTTGAAGAAAAAAATCCAACATCCTTTGTGAATGTACACCCAGATGACACGGAAAGTAGGAGTATAATAAGGAATCTTCATAGCAGTGTAAGAAATATAGGAGCAATTAGTCAAGTGAAATTTCATCAAGATCCAAAAAAATTATGGCTCTGTGCCACTTGAATATAGCTTTAGTAAATTTGCATCTTATTCAAAGTATAATATCTCTCAGAATTTCTGTAATAATACAATATTGTGCTTCTCTTTAATAGAACATATTTTGTATTCTTATACATAATTATAATTAATAGCAACTAATTACTGCAGCAAAATTCCCTGATGAGTGGGTCAGAGTTTTCCTTGCAGTGCATTGATTTCTGATGTTTTTTGAAGGGTTAAATAATTTAATTTCTAAATAGAAAAAGACAGGATTTCTATAAACTGCTTTTCCCACTAAAACAGTCCAAAACAATGCTGTCAATCTTCCTGTTTTCCTAGGTACCTGAGCTAAATCCATTTAAGCTTATACTATACAGAGTTTCCAAAATAAGATGAAGAATGGAACCCTTATTCTGTTTAAATAGAATTCTTTTTTTAGAAGTAGCTGTGATAACATCATAAAATTTCTTGCTGGGTTCCTTTCTGTAAAAACACAAAGCAGGTTTTATACGACTTCTATTCCTTACATGCAACTTCCCCCCTCCCTCTCCTTCATTCACACACCCATATTTAGGAAAGGGAAATTCTTGACAGCAAGCCCTCAGTGGCAATGACCATCTGGCTTTGTGTTCACTGGTAGGTGCTAATTGGCAGTGGTGAAAAGTGGTGGCAATAAACGCTCAGCCCAGTGTAGCCAGCCCTGTTTGACTGAAAAGGAAATTTCTTTGAACTTTACAGAATTTTTAACAAATAGAGGTTTTTTTGGGTTATAAACGCTTAGATTTTTACCAGTACTAGGAACATACTGACCTGACCCTCTGAGCAGCTTTAGAGCAAAGGAAGAATTTAAGTCGTGGTATGATTGCAGCCATTAACATAGCCTTTCTTTTAACAACTGCTACCCCAAAGGAACAGTTTTGGTGTTTGTTTGCCTACAAGCAGAATTATGTTTCAGAGAACAGAGTCTTGAGTGTACCCTACACCTTCACAAGATACCCTAATTTCATGGGGAGTGTCTCAAATATCCAGGTTTAAGAGTAATATGGGAAAGTGAAAATCACAATGCTACTTCCTACGTGTGTTTTGTATATGAACTGCACAATGTATGTGCTCAATAGCACATTTCTTTCCCCAGATTTGAAATTAATCATCCATTAAGCCTACTCAGGGTAGGGAGTTTGAAGGAAAGGTTCTAATTTGCAAGTGGGCAAAGTTTGAATATTATTTATTTGTATTTCAGAAATTACTTCACTTGATTTTATTCAAAAAGTCACAAGTGTCTTGAAATATGTGGATTTTGTCTAACTTGCAAGCTAATCTGAGCCTTTTTAGCATGAGTCCTACAAAGTGAATTTTTAATTCCTCCAAAAAAATTATCTTCAATAAGAGTATTATATTGTGCTGAAAACTCATAGCATGACTTTCTGGAAATGTTAGACAAAAAACCTGTATTTATTTATATTTTATTTATTTATATAATAGTTAATACTTCTGAATACTAAAGCAAATAAAAATATTTAAGAATTTAAAAATAAATAGTGACTTATTTGGAGAGTTGGTTGTATGTGATTTTTAAGTGATCCTTGTTGCTTATCAGTGTTCAACAGATACCTTGGGATTTCAAGTTATAAGTCTAACTTTCATATGGAAAAGCAGAGGTGAGACAAAATTTATCTTTAGTTTCTATTTCCAGCAATGATGCTACTCCTCTGCCCTTACTAAATCCTTTCCTGACTTATGCTTATCTTTCTCCATGTAAATTCAAGCCATAAATAAGATAATAGATGTAAATTTGAAATGTGACTTTTTTCTTCATTCAGTTTTTTTGAAGATTTCAGCAACTACAGGGAGAGTATTTCATATTTGTAGAACGTGTTGAGAAGAACTACATCTTGGCTGGTAATTCCAGTCGCTACTGATATCAAGAAAAGAACATATATCCTGGATTTCTAGTACCATTATGAATCTGATCCACAGAATTCTCAGCTAAATCTTGGTTCTAGAAGACTAGAGAAAGAAAATCAATTGCTAGCTTTATATATTTGCAAAGTGACACTTGCTAGTAGAGTTGTCAGAATCTTATGTTTCTCCAGTTGGAAGGTTTATAAAAGCTACTTCATCCATATTAAATTCTAAAGTGAAATAGATTTGTGTGGGAGAGAACTTAATCTCAGTTTAACATCAGTACAGCACCCCAAAGGATCATAGTTCATGCCTAATTGAGCTTTTGCAGCACAGTCACGATCACTTACATGAGGAGATAAAAAAGATGCCATAACTTCAAAAGAGAAAATACTTTGCTCTGTTCTGCTCTCTTTCCTTCTTGCTTCTCTCTCCTCCCCATTCCACCCCCTTTAGAGCAATAAATGCACACTGCATTTTGCACATTCCCACAGCAGATAAATATAGACAAATTTTCCTAGCGATGACCTTGTTTGTCAATACTTGAGAAACTTAAAACTATCTCTGGCCATAGTTTTATAATAAAAATGATCAGGCTTTTTGCAATTCCCATTTAACTCTTCCTATAGAAAAGCCTCAATTCTGGCAGTTGGGAAGAGCACTAGAACACAGATTATTTGGCTCCCACTCCATAGCTGTGTGCATGGCTTTCTCCAACTTGCCATGTGAAAATCAGCCACTTCTATTCAGCCCATAACACTCTCTTGTATTCTGTGGAATCGGCAAAAGATGGGGATCAATACCATCCAATTTCTAGAAGCCTGTATTATGAATAGTAACTAAGTAAGAACAGGAAGGGTTATTGCAGGAACTTGAGTGGTTTTTCTTTCCCTCTTGCACAGATCAAAAGGAATATCTTGCAATAAAATGAAACACATATTATGCACTAACACGATATGGTATAATGCTTTCCATTGAATTAATGGACACAGTGTGCTCAGACTGTCTCTATCAAAAGTCATGCCTTTTTTTTCACAGCACAATAATGTCTCTTGACTTCCTCACCTGCTCCCAGTTCCCTGCAGAAATATGATTTTATCTGAAGCTGTCAAATGGAAATGATGGCTGTACATTGCAGCTAAGAAGTATTTTGCAAGTCCACTTATTCCAGAGTAGAAAAGTTGATGTCACATGTTTTGCCTAAGAGGCCTTGCACTGAGTATATGAAATGACTTGCTGTGTCTCTCTGAAATACAAGAAGAAAACACACTTGTTATTTCTCCTCATGTCCTGTCTTGTCTTGGAATGAATGAATGTGTTGAATCAACCCAATTGTTAGAGAATGATTGAAGAAGAAGTTCAATCAGATAGCTTTTAAGGTAGGAACAATGGGGGATTAACACTGACATACAGGAATCAGCGCCCAAAACCAAGAAGAGAGTCCAGACTGAGTCACACATTTTTGTCTGATGCAATACAAAAAACACTTCCTTCCGAGATACAGCATTTAATCTTCTTTGTAAATAGTTTTACAAAGAATAAATGCACAGGTGTTATTATACAATATTTATGAATCTTGGCTGTCTAGTTACTTTCATTTCCATTTCATCATTGAAAGATTATACCAGAACACAGCTTATATCTTCATGCACCAAGAACTTTAGCAACTTACTAACTTGTTTATTAGTGAAGAACAAAACTTGAGTTAACCCAGTCAGTAAATCTGCCTTTATGCTAAGCTGGCACTCAGGACAAACTTTCAGTTTCTTAAATACCGAGTAAAATATTTTCAGTTATCTAAGAGCACAAGTCAAGTAACCTTGACTACGATTGCCACTTGACTCCTATGCCAAGACTTTAATAACTTCTTTGGCTCTAGTTTCTGGTGTCATACAAAGATTTTACCTAATGATTTTAGCAGAGAATTTAAATGAGGCAAATCCAAGACATCTCAATAAAAGAAGAAGGTGGCCCTGCATAGAGTTGCTGTAATGCTTTCCTTGTGAAACCTTTCTTCATGTCAAAAGTAATCTAATTGATGCTGAACAGAACATTGGGGAGCCTTCCACAGAGAGTGGTTTTGCACTAGTTTGATGGGACATAGAGCAAATAGCAAGTGTCACAAAGGTTTTTATTCCCAGATTGTGAGGGAGCTTTTAGAAAGAAGAGAGTAGCATAGCTGCTTGAGAAAGGAAATAAGGAAAATCTGAAACACCCATGTCCTTACAAGCAGAAAAAATCTGCTGTCTTTCAACTGCCACAACACTGGTAACTTTGTGATTGATATTCAGTAAGCACAGTCCTAAAAATAAATCAATGCACATTTGAATACTGTCTGTTGGGTTACACATCCTTGTACAGTCTTCTGGTTTTTAAGTCCTGATAACGAATCTTTGTTCTGATTTTACAATTAAAATGGGATTCATAGCTTTAAAGTCATTAGGATTAACATCAGTAAAAACAATTAAGATCCATATTATGAGTAAAATGAAAATCAAAAAAGGAACTTGTCTGGATTAGAGATGTGCCTTGAGTATGTAACCTTTTTTTTCCTGTTTTCCATTGACTTACAATCTATTATTACATGTTGCTGGTAGCAACCTTAAAGCCAAAGGATGGCTTTGTATTCTACAGTCCCTTTGGAAGTTAAGCTACTCAGAAGGTTGGCTGACTGTTACATAAATCAGATTTTGCATAAGTCAGTCTTAATAAAAGAACCACTATAACTGTGCTCTATTTGGAGCCATGCTATCCATTTGGAAACAAACAGTTTTTTCCACCCTCATACAAGGAAGTGCCAGCCTGCCCTCAGTGCCTCCACAACTGTTTCTAGGGGATTTGATAGTTATAATGCATGATGCCTGCCAAGTCCACCAAATCTCCTGAAAAGTAGCTATAGCAATGAAAGATTATGTCAGATAAGCAAAAGTCAACTGTCACTGCAAACATCAGGAATGCTGCACTGCATAATGGTCACTGTTAGACACAACAGGGCTTTAGCTGGAATCCTTTGTGGTAATGAAGGAAGAAAAATCATATCTCATGGGCATCACATGGATGTAACATGCTGGAAAATACCGGGAGAATAGAAGGCCTGACATCAAACTTCTCATAAATCCCTGCCCCCAGCTTGATAAGGATGAGCATGTTCCTAGAAAAAGACAAACGTAAGATATATCAGACCCTGTTACAGGTCTCTGACCTGGAAAATACCTGGAGAATAGAAGGCCAAACTCTGCATAAATCTCTGCCTCCAGCTTGATAAGGATGGGCATGTTCCTAGAAAAAGACAAACGTAAGATATATCAGACCCTGTTACAGGTCTCTGATGAGAATGTCATTCATAAATACCTTAAGTATCATTAACTCATATTTTTCAGTCGTTCTGAAAAATTCAGAGTACATCTAATTCAAATGCAACTCAATATAAAAAAATAATCTAGCTTTTCCTGCAGGAAAGCTTTCCATGTGACTACAGACCAGTTTTCAAAATTTGATTAGTTTTATCTTGAGGATTTAGAAGCGGGGAATCCCATGCCCACTCCTAGATTGCAACATGATTGTGTTAAAAAGGAATAGGAATTTATTGCTTTTAAAAGGAATTTTTAAGAAGGAATTTTTTAAGAAGGAATAGGAATTTATTAATTTTATTTGGATCCTCACTTTATCCTTCACAGCAAGATTAAACTATTCTTGATATTTTTATTCCCATTTTGTAAAGGTTTAATAACAGCATGGGAAAAACTATTAATAAACAGCATAATACACATTTTTGTCTTGTTTTCACTCATTGCCTATGAAGATATTAAAGAAATACACAAACACTACTGACATCTTAACTTTGGAAGTATCAGAGAATCACTGTGATTTTCTCTCCTTGCATGAGTAGCACTTGATTCAACATTCACAGGATAGGTTGACGAACTGAAGGAATCATGGAGCCAATGGGACAACTTCAGGATATGTGGTTTTTAACATAAAATGTGTGTGATCTGTGAATACCATTTCAGGCTCTCTTTAGTTGGATTTTGTTAAAAATAGATTAATGACTTTACGCAGACTGAGTATCACCTGTATCCAGGAATAGTCTCAGAGAAATTAATGGGACTATTTATGAACTAGGGATCTAATTTATGTCAGGGCGAGGTGACATAGTTTGATACTCACTTGGCCAGGTTTAGTAGGCAATATATTTTTGGACTGCTTTTCCTTTTGAAAGTTAAAAAATTCTGTGCAGTCTTCTCTAAGAGTGATCAACAGACCAGAATTGCCTAAGAATGCGATCTCGTAGCCAAGTAAAATCATCAATATAATCAAAATAAAGATCTTTCTTGCCAGCACTCAATTGATCTTTTATCTTCTTCTGCTCTCTGGAACATCTCTTTCCTGATCTTGCCAGAATATAGAAGTATCAATGCATTTGAGCTATCAGAGGATGCACTATAAAACAAAAGCAATTTAAATATTTTGGATGAAGTAACATAGACAGGATTACTGGTTTCTGACTGATTTTTCTTCCTTGTTATGAGAATATAGACATCAAGGATTGTTGGTTGTTGTTGTATCATGGCTGGTAATTCTCATCAAACAAGGCAGAAGGGATAATATTTTGTGAAAAGCTGCTCCATGTTCCTCAACAGTTTTCTTGAATCCTCCTCTGAATTATCTGGTTCCCTCCACCACAGAGATAAAAATTCTGGGCTTGACAGCTGTGATTCACCATAATAGTCATATTTTAGGAAACATAATAGTCATTAAAAAAACCCTAAAGATCTTTTACAGCCACCCTCTTTCATTCTCTAGTTGTTAATTAAGTGTATATAAACTCAGTATGTATATAAACTCAAATCTAGTTGTTAATTAAGTGTATATAAACTCAGTATACTCAATCATTTTATTAGAATATTTCTGTTAGTAGATGGACCAGAAGCACATCAGTATATCCTCAAGGGGCACTAATGTGATTTTGTCTTTGCCTGTCTCTTACAGTAAAAGTTCACTTCTCATTTCTGTACCTGAAACAAATGATCTGGCTGACCTGAGTAATTCAGACATACTCTGAGCATATTCTACTTCACTGAGCAATTCAAAGAGCTGAATTTTTATGTTTGAAAAGTCTAACAAGTGTCATTAGAGAGTACACAGATTCTATTACTTTCCATTTCCATCCACTACACTGGTACCTATGTTCACCCTACACAACATTTTTTCCTGTTTTCTGAGCAGCCACCTATGACATCTATGAATAGAAATGAGACCATCAGTTAGACTGTTGCTTCTAATTCAAGAAGTGCTTATTCACTAAGGAAGGAAGAAATATCTTGACAAATAAAGACTCTACTGCCTCTAAATACCCAACTGTTTCCAGCTGCAAATAGACTTTGCTTCTCCTGCTTCTCCCTGTTCCCTGTTTAGCAACTCTGCAAAGTTCCTGGGAGGCTGGTTCAGAAGGTGGGGAGGGAATCGACATCACAGAGGAAATGACCTCTCTATTGGCAAGATGTGCTTGAAACCACCCTGCTTTTCTGGTGCAGATTAAAATGCCAGTTCACACAGAGAGAGGGAAGGCAACAGGGTATTGCTGTTAGTATTTGTTACGGCATAAAAAGCAAAGAACTGATCAAAGTTAAATGACAGTGATGAAGCAGAGGAACAGGAAAAGTTGTCACTAAATAAATAGCACAATGTCACTTGTACATTAAAAAAGGGTAATATATTCCATGTAACTCTAAATTTACTTTTTTGAATTAGTAAAATATTGGACTATGATTTCATACAAAAGTCAAGATAGAACACATGTAGACAAAAAAATCTAAGCTAAAAATCATGGCCCAGAAAGACAGAAATTAAACTCAGTATTGTGTTTCCAAGGGTCTTCAACACGAATATCTTTTCAACATTGAAAAGTCTTGAAGAGCCATGTGGAAAATTTCTGCCTGTTTGGAAACTCATGTTTTCAACTATCTATGCATGGAAATGACAAGATATAAATGAAAGCTGAATAATTTTTACTGTAAACGAAGAAAAACCCCTATTTTGGAACTTCTTTTCATATTCTGTTTTTCAGACTATCTTACTAATGTTGTGCTTAATTCCATTTGGCGTGGTGTAAGTTAAGAGCATGTTCAGGATTATCACAAAACCACGTTTGCAACACGTGCAGCTGCACGCTACAGACTGTGTGAAAAGGACACAGCTTTGACAAGCAGAGCTCTTGCTGCTTCCAACAGGCTCTGTGAAAACCCACTACCCCCAGCTCAGCCACTGGGTCTGGCAGGCTGTCCTTACAAAATAGCCCAGCACCAGGTAATTTGAAGAATTTAGGCCTCAATGGGTTATTGTGCTCACTATATAAAAGATCTTGTCATGTGGCAGTTTCCTGTACAAAGAAAACTGTAAATATAATGTTAACTCAGGTACATTTTTAAATTTTTAAAATCTAAAATTTTTAAATTCGTTTATTAGTTTTCGTTTTTAAACGGTCTATCCATGTATTTAGGAAAAAGTGTTTTTCACATCTGCAGATGAAATAATAGACAGTGAAACATTTTCTTTTTTTCTTTTTAATTACAAATCAGGCATTTGAAACATGAAATTTCATATGTAAGTCTGTAAACTTTGATGGATTATTGCTTAAAGGGTCTGTATTTTGTCTCCTTACTGTTTAAATGCTTTACAATTTCTATCAATGTCTAGCTTAAGTTGAATGAATATTTAAACTAAATATAAGTAATTCTCACCCAGGGAGAGAGAGTCTCCAATTTTGGAAAGTGAATTCAGTGACAAATCAAAAGCAATATATAAATTAGAAAGTTTGATTAGTTTGATGCTAGCATTTATTTCCTTTCATTTTTTTACTCTGTATTTATCAGAAAGTGGTTTGGTTTTCTGTGGAAATGAATTTAAAGGAAGACACACAAGTCCTGTGCTGCATTAAATGGTCTCTTTCCCTTAGTTATTCTATCACTTCATGTGGCTTTATTGCAATTATTATTTTGATAGATATACACAATTTTAAATCTTGTAACATCCCTGTAATAAGGGTCAAAATTTAATACAAAAACAGGTCAAAGTCAAATTTGTCATATGATTTGTAAAGAACTGCAAGTATGAAGGAGTGACAAGCTTGGATCCAGCATGTTGGCTTACAGGAGATGCTGGGAGAAAAAGAGCTGACACAATTTTATGTCAATACATTTGATATCCTGGGCATTCTGGATATATTTGATTGTCAATAAAGTAGGAATAAAAACCTTCTGTCTACTGATATTTCAGCATTTGAGTTGGTGTCTATAATATTAGCTCACACTCAGGTGTGCCATAAAATATGTTCTGTCAAACAGTTGAGAAAGAAGAGGAAGGAAGGAGAGAAAAATGACCTTTTCAGGTAATTCACACTCGCACGGGAAGCCAGTGAAGCAGAACCACATCACACTGACTTGTTGGACTCTGTCACAATTTGTCACTCTGTTCTACTGCAAACTTCATCCATTTTGTAACACTGTAAAATCAGAAATCAATGCAACAGAAAGTCTTTTAGCTAAAGAGAACTGAGAGACATAACTTCCAGAGATTTCTCCCGTAACCATTTTTTTAAAGGAAAAGCAACATTCCTTCTTACTGAATATGATGTTAGGTTTACCACCTCTAGCAAAAACAACACATTGTAATAATTGTAATTTTCTGGTTCACTTACAGTGCTACTGCACTTTTTGTGCTTTTACACGGTATGAACATGGTCTCTATTTGATAATTAATAACATCTGCCTCCCTTACGTGACAAATGATGTTTCCTAAAAGGAAGTTTTTTAATTTCTACAAGTTTTGCATGAGTATTTTAGGAAAAGTTTTCAAATCCTTAGTTTTGTGCAATTTTTAAAAGTTTCAGACATGTAGGAGAGAAGGTTATCTTAGCTTTTGAATTGGAAAGAATACGCTTTATTTAAAATTCAACACGACTCTCTTGCTGCTTCTTAAGCAGGGAATATATGAATAAGTAGAATTAGTCTTACAGTATGATGTGTAAAGTATTTTGAAGTATAAAATGTATGCATTTTTATAAGATGATTGACTGTCCCAAAGGTGTTTGTGTTCCAGACTTGATATGTTTAGACTCCATAAATATTCAAAGAAATATCTTTGCTGTATACTTTTAACATGTAAAGTAACATCTCAGTTTTTTATTACAGGGGATCTCAGACACAAAGAAATTAAATGACCTCAACAAACACCACAAAAGCAGACAGGAATTGAATCTGTATCTCCTGAATGTTAATTATTTGGTTTCATTTGCAGAATTAATCCTTTAAGGTGCTGCTGTTCAGTATCATTCATTTGACATTCGTACAGGTTTTTTGGCTCCAAATAGAGCAGGTTTAGAAAGCAGCAAGAAGCTGTGTATTCATTTCACCAGTTGTAAAAGGAAGCAGCTGGCTTGCTATTATTCAAGTAAATTCCATTTTTCTGGACCTTTAAACTTACTTTTTTTCACCAGACAATGAAATAACAAAATAGATATCCATGAACCATGGTGCTGTGTCTGGCTGCTGATTGGAAGAAATGGGCTTGCAATTAGGAAACACATTTTCTGTTGAACAACATGACACACATAGTCAGTATTTTAGGGAGACTTACTGCGTTCTTCATAAAGCTAAGCAACCCAGGTAGATTTTATCTCAGCTAAATTAAGCTGCTTAAATGAGTTCAGCCATTCAGAAGTTCTATAGAGAATCTAAAAGTTTGCTACATTCTATAAAGTAGAAATAATAAATAAGAAGCCATATGAGAGATACTTGTGTGGAGCAAAGAGATAAAAAAATGAAAAGGACCAATAGATCTAAGACATCCTTGGTTTTGTATGTGTTAGTTCTATTTAAGAGGTAGTTATTTTAAAAACTTGCTTCCCTGGAGAAAAAGACTGCTAAGCAGTTTTAATTATCCTCTGAGAATTATGCATTGTTCTGTCTATCTACCTATTTACATGTGTTCTTTTCTTCCTTGGATCCAAATTTTGGCTGTTATATAAAACGTGTTAACCCTTTTTCTGTCAGGTTAGAAAGTTAGATCATAGAACAGCATTAGTGTTTGTACAATTTTCCCAGGTTTCTGGATGGAGTAAGTGAGGCTTTTTTGTAGTGACCACAGTAAAACTTAAACACAGCTTTTGTTGCTGCCAGTCAAATTATGGCAAAAGGAAGTTTTTTATCTCACGATCTTCCCACCAAATATTTAAAATCATAAGCTTGTTTTCCAATATAGAAATAAACTTTACAAATAAAATCCTTTTTCCTATTTTTTGCTTTTACATTTGATGATCATTTAACTGTAGAAGAAACATTACAGAAAAGGAAGAAATTAATAGGTGAGGTCTGAGGCAGACTGAAATGCCTGCCTAAAAACAAGTTGTGGATCACAAAAGGCAAATAATTATTAGTTAGTTTGAACATTTTACATTAATTTTTACTATGTTTTTATGATGCAGGAATTTAATCCAAAATGTCCAGAGAGATTTGGAATCCCATTTTGCTATCTGGTAATACTAAAAATATTACCCTTTATAGACAGAACTCAGACACCAAATGTCATGGGCTATTTATATGGTGGAAAGAAGGGAAGAATTCCAGCCCCCAAAAAGTTGCATTTGCAGGAAATTTGGTCAATGGTCAGCATTCCAAATGTTGCTACGAGCCTTTACAGTAGACTAAAGATCAGGAAATTTAAATGAACTCTTGCTACCAAGGAGTCAATTAAATGGGTAAGGCTGTGAAAACCCCACAGGGATGAAGGGCAGCCCAAGGTAAGGAAGAGATCCAAACTAAAACCAGTTTTCAAAACTGTTACTGATTATTAATTTCTATTCTTTCCAGATGCTTTGCATTCTCTATCTTCCAAGTAACATAGAAAGAATTTACAAATTTCTGGAGAATATAGTTCCAAAATTAATACTTTGTACAGAATATAATTTCTGATTTGAATTCACAACTTTCAGAGTACCAGCAGTTGTAAGGATTTGTTCCAGGCCAAATCCTGTCCAGAACATTAGCAGCTAGAGCAGGCTGATTTCTAGTTTTATTGACCAGTGGTTAGTATGACGTGTTTGGGCTGAGTCCCATTTTAAGCAACATTTATCACATTAAAATGAACATGTCATCTTGTCATAGCTACAGTGAAAAAAGGAAAAGTATAGATTTGATTGCAGAGAATCATGTGGTTCGTGTGAACAAGGTTGATGTTTGTTTTTTTCTTTCATCAATACTGCCGTACACTTGAGCACCAAAATATGTGCTGTCTCTCTCCCTCTCAGTCTCTTTCTGTCTCTCTCTCTCGGCTGTTGCTTCTAAAATTAAATGCAGGTACATAAAAGCCCAACAGAACTGATCACTTCTTCCTCTGCTGTGGTTATGGAGGCAAACTGAAGGGGTCCATAGACATGAACCACCGGTGTCCATCCTCTCATTGGACCTTAATACCATGACAGACTCTGTTTTTTTAGATCCTTTGAAACTTTCTCTTGTAGCTTTACCTTCTATTTAGGATGTTTTCACATCCTATCCTAAAAGCACAGTTACCTGAAATGACATTTCTCAATTTCCAACTTCATTGCTCTGTGCTGGCTCCTCTTTGACACATAGCTTGCAAATTGATTTTGGCACCAAGGCACTCTCTTCTTTTCTTTGTCCAAAGGAATGTAGACCACTTTCTAGTGAACTCTATATGTATTTCTTGTTTCTTTCAAACAGGGAAGTCGTCTTCATAACTATTATTTTCCCATGGAAAAAAACAAACAAACAAACAAACAAAAAAAGACTGGGAAAGGTGATCATGGTGAATTATATCTCAGTGAAAGATATTTTTCAGATCATGGGGTTTGGGAGTCTAGGTTGTGGGTCTTCTACAGAAATTAAAAGAAAATAATCATAAGATCCTGAAACACTAAAATCTGGGAGAAAATACTCATGGAAACCTTTACACTAAGAGAAATTCCTGGGAATATCTCTGAAAAGAAGCAGTTCAATGACACAAGCTTAGAATTAAGACTTTCCGAAAACTAAGTGCCAGTGAAAGACATCTGTGAGTATGTAATTTTATTTTTAGGGAGATAATTTAAAGATATTTTAAAAACAGGATATTAGCTGTGGAAAATTACTGGCCCTTGAACTGAAATAAATAAAATATGACCTCCAGTACCAAATAATTCCTCCCATCTTACAGCTATTCAAACATAGAAGTCAATTGGTCATTTATTGGGTGTTCAGCCCACAGAGAAATAAACTCCCAGCTACGGCTGATCAAGATTTATGTGTTTATAAATATATAATTTTAGTTGGCAGGCTTTCTTGATCAAGCACACCCCTTTTTTAGAAGAAAATGGCACATTTCCATAAAAGTGACAAGTAATAGTAATTTTTCTCAGACAGGCTTCCATTTTGCTGAGTGTTTCAGTCTGAGGATCTGAACATGGGAACTGTGTGCCAGATCAGGGGAGGTCCTGTGAATTGTGCTATGTGAATAATTGTACTTGAGTACTTGGAAAGTGAAAATGAGGTTTGAGGTTTGGGTACTCTAAAAATGAAAATTAAGTTTCAAGTTGAATAGAATGCAAAACACTTTTTCTCTGTCTCAAAAAAAAAAAAAAAGAAAAAGAAAAAAAAAGTTTTTGCAGAATGAAAGATTACATCCATAGTAAACCTCAGAGGAAAGGTCCAAGCAGATCTGTGTCAGATAATCCTCGTGTTTGAGATGGGAATGCAAAAATACCGGACCACAGATCAACCTTATGCACTGGTACCTTAAAGAAAATTAACAAACTACAAAACCAAGAGGAGTTCATATTTATGAATTTAAATATAATGTTGACATAGTTTACAGTCAGATTTCTCAACAGTGGGTATCTAATCACTGATGGATTAGGATAGGGAAAATACATACTCTTGCTTTAAAAGTTTTATGAGCCTAATCACTTCCTAGCTTTTTCCATGAAAATAGTTGTATCTGAAATCATTCAATGAATTCAATATGAATTTGCCAGCAGTTGGGAGACAGCAGTCACTGGAACCAGTTTTTATAACATTAACAAACCCTGACATCTATATGAATTTCAGGAGCTTAATTTTGGAATAGCTGTAATTTGATGCCATGGACTGGAGCCCAGCAACATCAGGAGCATGTTGGGTACAAGATTCAAATGTATGTCCCAGTTTCATCCCAAAGGAATTCACTTTGTATCTTCTCCCACTTCTATGAAATTTAAGGTGTGCACCAAGGTGTGGTGTGTGAATCAGAAAATTCGCTCCAAAGTCATCAGATGAGAACAAAAGTGTTCATGTGGACAGATGCACACTGAGTCTGCTGTCCTGTTTGTCCCCAGGTAAAGTGTTAGCGCAGTCAAAACAGGGTATAAATTCCACTGGTTATACTGCTTAGCTCCTTTCCTTCTATAACAATTTTTTTTTTAATTATTCATAACCATCACTTTAATACAGGCTACAGGTGAATCTTCTCAAGCTTGAGCATACTTTGACCTTGAGACCAGAAATTACCTGGAGTAAGTGTTGATTAGTCACTAAGTAACTCACCTGATGACATGCAATCAGAGAAACTTAATTTTGTTTCATAAAATTGCCAAACTAGTGAACTGTAACACAGCCCTCAAAGTATTATTAGACAATTTGAAACTAGTAAAACACAGAGGATGATAATCACACCTCAGGACCTCAGGACTCTAGGGAAATCTTTGGTCCACACTTTCTGTAAGTGGATGTGACCCACCAGCTCTATGGTATGTTATCCCCAAGTTGTAAGGACACATGTTCTTATAGCCAAAAAATATCCCCCAGTTCCTTTAACACTGGGGACACAATCCCACTTCCACCCCTGGCCTTCCTTTACTTGCCCTCACACCTCTGGAACTGGTTCTGCCCAATCAACACCTCAGTTTTTCACCTTGGAACATTTTTTACTGTACACTTGCAAAATTTGGCCCTTTATCAAGAAGCAGTTTCACAGAAATGACTGTTTTGGGGAAATTCCCAAAACAGGATAAACAGATCTAAAACTAAGAAATACCTTGCATTTTTCTAACACTGGGAACAAAAAAATTCTGTTTAATTTCCTATTTGTATGTTACTAAAAAAAAACCAAGATTTTGAAGCCCAACCCAGCAAATCACTGAACATTAACTTAAAGCACATGAACGCCACTGGTAAAATCACTGGAACTGTTTGTAGTTTGAAGGGTAAATCTGTTGCCTTGGATTATTGGAACAGAAGAAATTTATTTTATTTATACTGTTTTCATTTTTTCACAAATAATGCTGCAACTAACTTGATGCAATCACAAGAATTCTGTTTTGTGAATTTAAGGCATAAAATAGTGGCTTTTTTGAATGAATGTTAATAACATATTCACACTTCTCATCAACAGTAATAATTTCAGGATATTTGGTGTTCTTAGCTGTTCCTATTAATAGGAATTGAATCAAGTCATTTTACACAACCAGAGAATGAGGCCATCCTGTTTCTGGCCTTTCTGATGATGCAACAATTTGGCTCTGAATCCATAGGAAAATTTAACTGAAGGAATAAGAGCTACACAGACTGCAGGAGTGATGCACAAGAACCAAAATGAGAGGGTTCTATATTTTACAGAGCACTTCCATATTCCAGATGATTCAACAAATAATATTTTAATTATTGTTATTTTTTTTAAACTTTATCATAGCAACTACTATGGTGGTTGTGCTGAACATCAACTTGCACAGCAACACCAGACTGTACAACTTGCTGCATTGTAAATCAGGGATTCCCTCAGGCAGCCATAATTTTTCTGTCCTTCTGGTTTTGCCTACTTTAACTTTTCTATTTTAAGGACTAAACATGTGCTTTGTGTTAGAGTAGGGAAGTCATAGCAGACTAAACTACAGTCTATGGTGACTTTGCCTATTAGGTCGTGCCCCTCTTTGGTCTTGGAGGAAGATGGTCACATATAAAAACAAATTATGATTCAGAGAATCCCTACAGAGACACTAACCAGAGAAATGTGGTTTTCACTGTGCCTTCACCCAATGTACTATGTCGCTGTAAAAATAGTCTTGTACTGGTCTAATTAATTGGCTCTCTAATCCCTGCCTTCCCACTACATACAAAGTGGTTTTGTAAATTCAAAAGAGACATGGTCCTGAGCCACAACATTTATAAGATCACGGCATCCAGGGATGGAAAACAACTAATACATCATCCGGTACACCTCCCAGCAGGGCAGGGTAGCCTAGTTAAAAATGCCTCAAATAACATGGCTTTGACCACATCCCGAGCCAGCCAGTCCACTGCCTCACTCATCCTGCTGGTGTGAGGCTGCCCTTGATTTTCTTGGTAGCTTGTTTCACAGCATTTAACTTTGAATTCAGCTTTGCTATGGAAAGGGAGCAAACCTCCCTTGCCTGAGGACATCCTTTCACATACAGACAATTCCTCACCTCCTGTTTATACTTCTATCTCATTACTGTTCTTTTGAATTGGGGAAATTTGTTTAGATGAAATTTCTCTATCAGCCAAGAGAGCTCAGGATTAGATTTTTGATGTTTTTCTCACATCTTGCAATACTATTGCGCTTTCACTACACAGCTATAGCACTGGATTTCTGAGTATTTGTTCTAATGACTGAAACCATAGATTTTGCTACTGGAACAATATAATATGATTACAAAGAGGACATTATCTCAGTAGATGAAGGTAATACTTGTACAGCCTTAATAATGATATAAATGAACCCTAACAGGCTGACAACATATTTCCCTGAGATAAGCAATTCACATATCTAGTTGTAAAGTAGACTGAAACTCCTCTTTCACTTCCTCAAGGTTGTAATTTAAAGGATTTACTTAATGCTGTTTGATACCCTGTCCAGAGATTTCTTGAAAGCTGAAGTTGTTGGCTCCTCAATAAAGAAAATTTATTAAAGCCCTTGGTTTTGGGGTTTTTCGTTTCCTTTTTTTTTTTTCTCTCTTTTTCTTAAAATGTGTTGGTGGTTCAAACAAATATCTGTCTAGACAGATGTCAAAAGCAAAATCCAATGATAAAGACTTTCTTCATGATAATAATAATAAAGCAGATGAAAAAAAATTGTGGTGTAAAGAACACCCAAGTTCTGAATGTAGAGCCAGACCTTTTTGTTTCAGCTGTCACACAGCAAAGGGCAGTCAGTCAGTCCAACCATAATTTCTCTTACACAGAGCGTGGGTGCAGGGAGGGTGTGTGAGTACAGTTAAGTGGTTAGAAACACAGCAATGGATTTTGTGGTTTTCTCCTTTGAAAGCTATTATCTGGTTAATGCTGGGATTTCTGAAGACCTCAAGGGAAATAGATTTTTTCAGTTCTCACCACACTGGGGGTTCTTTTCTTGGAGAGGTTTTGTACAGTCTGAAAGGTTGGAGAACTCCTTCCCAAAGCTCCCCATGGCTGCAGTGGGATCAGACACTGCTCACCAGGAACTGCTGCAAAACACAGGGGATTTGTGTGTTTCAGTACTCAGCATCCCAGCTGCCTGACAGCTGTACAGGGATTCAAAGCAGGATATATACCTAGGAACATCTTTAAGCCACGGGGAGAATTAATGCTTTAACCACTGTGACACAGAAGCATATCTGCTAAGCTTCTTTGTGTGTTGGAGCTGAATACAGACAGCTCACTTCCAAGCACACCCTCTGTTAAAAGCCAGAAGAATTTCTTTGGATTTACTTCTTCTCTCCCTCAGGTTTTGGACCCATGTTGCTGTCACAAGAAATCTAATACATTTCTGAAAGCAGATTATGTCCCACTGCTGCAAATGCCATAGCATATACCAGCTCTCTGTGTTTGGGATCTGTCATGGCATATGCCTTCCACTACTAGGAGTAAAAATGCAAACTAAATGTAGCCCAGAACTTGTGTCCAGAACAGACGATGTCACCAACTTGCTCAAATAGGTATGTGGAATCTTTTAGTGGACAATAAAGCTGGTATTGATTTTTAAATATTCTGTATCAAAATGCATTTGTAGCTTTGAAACTTGTAACTGTTTTGTAGTCAAAATGGTTAATTTTTTAACAAATGCTTTTCATTTCACCTCAAGATGATAATTTCATTAAATGATGGTCATAGATTTCAGACAGAAAATGTGTAGGTTATAATTTTGCACATCTGACCATAGAAAGAAAGATATTGTCTACAACTGTCTCCAACAGTGGCCAAATCACTTATTCCTCTGCACAGAAATTAATAGCTAGGAGCTGAGGCCACTAAATGGCACCTCTAAGCCATAAAAAAATCATCCTTTCTTAACCAGTTATTTGTTTGTTGTATTGTCTCCTTTTCAAATAATGAAGCACCAAGAAGAAATGAACCAGAAGCAAAATGATGTAAAGGGAGAAGAACTAAATGGTATTCACATTGATAATTTGGGTTAATAAAGGGCATCATTAATCCTTAATAAAATATATCCCTCACTTTGAGTTAATAGGAAATATCTAATAGATATAACTACTTAATATTAGACTTTTGACAATTACAATTTTATTTCCTGCTCAGTGATCACGATAGGAAATATATCAAGCCATATTTCATCTTCAACAAACAGCTGTTTCTTTTTAATTTTTTTTTTTTGAGAGACTTCAGTAATTATTTAGTAGCAAAAATATCATCAAAAATACATTCCTCTAGAGAAATCAGTAATTTGATTTTCATCCATAACTAATCATACAGATTGTGGTGACCCATGTAGTAATTGTAAGTCAGGCACATGGAGTTGATTTCAGGAGTAAGATACACTGATATGCCTGCTTTTTAGTGCAACCTATAAAGAAATCTGTTAAGAGGCCTGAATTTGAAGAAAGAAGTATTTATTTCTGGTTTTTATAGGTTAGCCAAAATACCCAATCTATGTCCCAAACAATATCAACATTACCTGTAATTACACATGGATACAATGTTATGGCAAAAAATAATTTTCCAAGGACAGTCTGTTTCTATATTTACCTGCCAAAACCCTGTCCTGGAGCTGAGGAATGTAATTTAATTGAGACTCTTATTCTTCTTCCAGAGTATTAATTTATCATGTAATTTTGTGGTTATTTTGAAGTACAGGTTCATGTTAAGTCAATCTCTTTTGCTTAATGAATGTTGTCTAAATTTTGTCTTGGATCAAAGAGAATGCACTGTGTATGAAACAAGAGAAATAACACTTCCCTGTCCTGGAGACATCTCATAGAAACACTTCTAGTTTCACACAGGGTTAGTCCTACTCCTGATGACAAAAGCAAAGACCTAAAATACTTCTAGTCTGAAAAGTATATAGAGGACCAAGTCTTATTATTATTTACTGTTATTTCCTTATAACAAGCAAGATCTGGCAGCATTCTTCTGCTATCAGTTAGCATATCCTCCTGAGGGTCAGTGGTGTCATTGAAGTGGTGGTTCTGCTCCTTTTTCCTTGAGAGAGATTCCAGAAGATATTACTGAATGATTACTCACCTGTAGGATAGGTTTTTGGTTTTTTGTTGTGTCTCGCCAGCACTCTTAACAAAAGTGTCCATATGGACTTTTTAGGGGTTTGCTGGGAGTTAGGATGCTGCAGAACCTGACACAGGTTGGTGTAACCATTTCTCCCAGTACAGCTCACATGAGGGAGTCAGTGGCCAGTTTGTAGCAGAGACTGGAGCAGACATGAATTCCCACCTCAAAGGCAGAGATAAGGCAGAGGTAACAGTTACATGATGCATTATAGATCTTTCTTTCAAATCCTACATCTGTTATAAGAATTTTGTATGACAGAATTTAAAAGTCAACATGTCAATATGAACTGCAATGCCCAGTGGACAAGTAGTATCATAAAAAGATTTACAGATGAAGAACTGTAAAATAAGTTGTTATCTGAGCCTTTTAAATATTTTGTATTAAATAAATGGAGATATCATTACCTGTGTGCTACATCTACTGCAGGTACCATACTAATGCAAACACAGGTGCCAATAACTTTGTTGAAGGCCACACAGCTCCTTTTGGGGTTGCTCACCTTCTTTAGATCTGGTCATAGTCAGAGACAGAAAAAAAGAGAGAATTCCTGCTTTGGTTCAGTATATTGTCATCAGAAGAAAGAAGCAGTTTTGTAAATTTTAAACCTGGTTTCTAGTTATGGTTATGGCAAATCTTGGACCACCCCAGCTTTAAATTTTCTAAACATTTCATTTTGCTTTATGGTTATAATGTATAGAATTTGTTAGTAGTACTAGTAGCTGCAGATCTACTTCTTTATGTCATGCTCCTGCGTTTACATTTCACTCTATCAGTTAAACTTAAACCAGTTCACACAATATGTCAGAAGTATTTTGTGTTAGAGTTCTTAGATTTACAGGCTGAACAATTTCATTATGATTGCTCTGGATCTGCAGCAGCTGTAGCAAATCAAACTATGGTTCACAGACTTCACATAGCAACTCACAATTAATTTGTAGTTCTTTTAATGGACTCTTTTACTGTACATAAAGACTGCATATGTACACAGCAACCTTTTTTTCTCCCTTTTAAAAAAGCTCTTCATCTTCCTCTTTAGCATAGTGTAATTATAGGGATTCTACACTGGCAATCAAATATAGGGTTTGCATTTGAATTTTCAAATACTTACAGGCATGTTTTCGGGCATTTTTTTAACTTGTCTGTCAGCATTTACTTAAATGGCAATTATACTACTGAAACAAACTCAGGTTTGACAGAGATGTGTTGTATTTGCCTTATTAAACAGAAAATAAGGAGTAAACCCACCTTGTTTACTCTTCAGAGACCCTTGTACTGTACTACATGAGGGCTCCATAGCCTTGGGGCCTCGTGTTTGTACTGATCTAAGACTGAATCCTAATATTTGAACATCTGTGTTGCCATCCTTCCACTTACTATTTAAAACTGTATAGGAAAAAGTCTAACCCCTTGGGGCAGGACTGTGTACCTTTTAAATTGAAAAGATGCTGAGGTATAGAGCTTGACTGCCTAGCCTGAGGCCACACATTTCTCTTGGGTTGAAATTATGTGTACCTTTCCACCCCTTGCTTTGCCGCAAAACTTGTTGTGTAAGGTTGTAAGGGCTTGCAATCCTCACACAGCAATCTGTGAATTATAAATAAAGGATTCACCCTGTGAAAACACAAATTTAGGGGGGAAAAAAAAAATCTATCTTCTTCATGTACCTGTGTGTGAATTTTCCTTTTCTATTGTTAGGTTACTTTGAGTGCAGGCATCTTTCCCCATGCCCAGCAGCCATTCCCAGATTTCTTGCTGACAGCCAAAGCCTGAACATTGAGCAGCAGCTCCAGCTTCTGCCTCTGCCCCAGCCCTTCCCTCAGCAGGCAGGGAAGGAGCCTGAGGCACCCACGCAGCCCACCCTGCTTGAGAATCAGATTTCAGACAAAAAAGCTTTGTCCTTGGGCACAAATATGAAAATCAGCTTGTTTGGGTATTTCTGACTCCTCTGGAGCTCCAGCCCTGGGTCACGTTGTGTTTGTAGAGAGCCAAGGAGTTGTGTAATGGCTGTGATATGTGGGGGTAGAAATGCAAGTGAGTGCATGCAAGCTCAGGTTGGTGGGGGAATTGCCCTTATTTGTATGCGTGTATTTGTTTGAGTAGACCTGCTGCACCCTGCATCTTATCTAAATACAAAACAAGGCCCACAGCTTCTAGCAGCACACTTGTGCTCCCTCTCCAGCTCCCTTTCCCCTGTTGGAAAATGAAAACAGAACTTGAATGTTGGGGAAATTGTTTTGGATTCGCCACAGTAACCTTTTTGGTTCCATCTCAGGATAACCAAAGTGTACCTATTCAGTCTGTTAAGCATCTCATATGCCAGCTGAAGCCCAGGAAAAGTAATAAATAACACCATATAGCAGCTTGGAGAGGAATTCTAGAGAGAGACAAGATTTGAGATACTGCACTAATATTTGCTTTATTCACTGAATATGGTTTTAGCTTTCATAGTGTGAGCTCACATTTGGATTTTTGTGTACTTTTTGAAAGTACATATCATAAATAAGAAAAAGTATTGAATTTTCCACAACAAGATCTTTCAAAGAAAAAAAATCCATTTGGACTACCACAGAATCAGAACTGTTTACATTTTGTAAGCTTATGATGACAGAGAATGAGTCTTTGAGAAATATCTTAATTGTGTGTTTGTGAGATGGTTTCGGTTTTCTTTTAGGAAAAATGCAAATATTTCAATAAGAGCTCACAGTGTCACAATCAAAGGGGAGCCTTCACTAACCTTGACAGGGACCAGATCATGCTGCTTTACAGCAGATCTTAATGGCCAAAGGCAGAACACCTGTATGCCTCAGTAGCACAGAAAGGTGCCAGTAATAACAATCCCATCAGGTGGATACAAACTCATCCCTGCTGAGGTCTGTGCTTGCAGGCAGAGCCTGCATTGCCTTCTCCACTGACAGTATCTCAAGTACTCATGCTGAGCTATTCCCAGACAGCTGGCACATCAGCATAAAATCCACTGCAACCAGCAATTGTGTGCAAGAATTGGAGCAAATAGCCGTGTGATTTAGCTGGTGCTCCCGAGGTTCAGCTGCTGCTGGCACAGCTTCCAGCTGGTTCAAAGCAAGCCCAGGTATGTGTACATGACCTGCTCCTGGAGAACTAACAGGTAGACATGACCTGCTCCCCGCTCCTGATTATACAGCAGCCTCCAGGAGTCCTTGGGCACTCTGATGATTTACTTCTGTCCTTTCACCACAGCTGCATTTTTTTTCTCTGTCCTAGTAGTTCATGTATTTTATTCTTCTTGAACGGATCTGTCCTCTCCCATCTATGTATCCTGCTATTACATTTATTAGCATTTCATTATATTATTGTTCTGGGTTCTTTTCAGTTTGCTGGCATACAGACATGTCTTATTAAATCTTTCTCTCCAGATATTATTATCTCTGGTTGACTACCAGTTTTTTTTTTTTCGAGTGCATTATTGTCAAATGCATATATTAGTTTTCATTTTCCTTTCTTTGTGTTTCTTTTTCTGTAAAAAACAATGAAAATTATAAAGACTTTACATGACTTTAATGCTTCATCCTATTAAAATGGTGCAATTGTTAATGTCTAAAATGCACCTTGCATAATCCTAAATGATTATATGCATGAGATCTTAATTACATAGAACTTTATTCCTTAATTAATGTATTCCAGACATCTGTAGTTTTGATGTATAAAAACCTAGTTCTTGCCATGGGTATATTTTAAGTTACAAATGCGAAAAAAGAGATGAAGTTTTCTGGTACTTGTTAGCAGTGTAAGAGGTAGCTGCTTGACACTTCTAAATCTGATGCTTTTAATCATCACAGTGCGTTGATCAGGCTTTAATATTTTTTTAAATACTGCCCAATCCTACAGGCATCTACAGATAAATAATTTTACTGACATATATAGATGACCTCAGGTTCCAGACTCAGAGACATTTAAAATGTAAAGGGGAGATGCCACTGTGTAAAAGCATACAAGGGGGAAAAAAATGTAAAAAGCAGATCCTTTTTCTTTAAAGTGAGGAAATACAGCTATACTCTTTTTACAAAACCTGATCCACTTAAGCATGCTGTTTAACGACACTAAGTGATAACGTACTTAAATAGTTAATGCAAGGGTTGATCCTCCTCTAAAACTGAGCTGGGAACAAAAGCTGAAATGACTTTTTGAAAGGGAGGGACAGGAGGAATTCTGACCCTTCTCCTGGCGTTTTACAACACGAAACCACAAAGCAATTGAGGAATCAGTGCACGGCACGTGGATTAAAACGCTTCCTAGAAGCAGCTAGGACTGTACATTGCCTAAACCCTCCCTGAACTTTCCCAGTGAATACAGCAGCCTGACAGCCCGGCTTCCCGCTGGGTGGATCCTGCAACTCCAGGAGGGAATGGCACTTCTTGTTTTTAATTAGCAAAGGTGAAAGGTGAATTAAAACTAGCTGTTTGGCAAGTCAGAGCAAGGGGCTGAGTTCTGAGGAGCACCAAGGAGGAGGGTGCTTTCTCCTTTTTTCCGTGTGGTTTTTTTTTTTTTTCCCCTCCCTCCCTCCTTCTCTGAATGAATTGCCTTGCAGGAGGGACTGAAAATACAGCTTCTTCCTGAATCCACTGGCAGAGTTACTAAAGACAGCTCAAGACACAACACTGCAGAGTAACGCCTTGGAATGTCCTTGCACTTTATAAACAATTGTCCTAGGGAGGGAATATTTTTACATGACATTTGCGCAGCTTGACAAATGGCTAGCTGAGGCTGTGTGCTGCTCTGATGAACATTGAATTTCCCACAGAGACACCCCACAAACTGACCAAAGAGACACATCTAACTGCACTGGCAAAGTGGAAGTGGAAGTTGGAGCAAAACAACAAACAAACAGCAGCAGTTCAGTGAAGAGAGCAAGAAATTTATCTTGGGCAGGATGGCATCTGCTCAGGACCTTCTAATCCTGGCACTGTATGGCTTGTTACTAGAGCTACCGGCTGGATGTCACGCAGCAGATACGAGGCAGCCAAGGTTACGTCTGTCACATAAAGGTAGGTCAGTGTGCCAGGTTTTTAAAGACTTTGTACTGTGCAAGTTCATTGCCTTCACTGAATGTATTGCATCAGGATTAAATTATGGTCCTTTGATAGAGTAAAATGTTCCTGTTCAGAAATCTTGTGAATTGTTTCCTTGTGCTAAACTGCATCCTAGATTAAGTCTACTGAATTCTGGAAGACTTAAGATACTTGCAGTGATGATTTTAGACTACTGAAATATTCTTCTACCTGAAAGTGTGTTAGATTTGCATGCCATTCTCTCTTACTCTCCGTGCTGTAAGAAGGCTGTCAGGTCTCTTAATAAGAGGGAAAGAAATGGAGAAGATAACCTGAAATTACTACTGAATAAATGTGCATCATGTAACCCTTGAACAATTAAATGTCTGTTTCACTTTTAGAATTCTATCTGTCTACAAATATAGCCAAGGCAAAAGGACTGAATTCCTGTGCAACCATATGATTCATTTTCTAAACTAGCAAGTGTCATCACACTATAATTAAAATGAGTACCTGCCAATGTAAGTCTGCTTGCTGTTTAACTGAGTTACCCAAAGGAAAAATGTTATTTTTCCTGATATATTTATGTAGAATACTTATAAGTTTTATTTTTTGCTTAAAATTATTTAAGTTTCAGTTACCTGAAAGCTGAATCATTTTTCCTTACCTCCTTAAATGTCTCTGTTCTGTTCTGGACTGCATGTGATTTAAATTCTTCCCTATGATTTGGGTTTAATCCTGTATATATATAAAATACCTGTGCACAGCCATAGCATTTGAGTTCTCTGCAGCAGGACATACATTTGTAGATTATATACATAGACAGGTATGACAGATGGTCATTGCAATAGGAGAAAGAAATGTAATTGTGCAAGATAAAGTGGTGATTGGCCAATCAATAATGTTTGGATATTACCTCTTAGGCACAGATGAAAACAAAATGCTTTTTTGCTGACATAGTTGGGAATGAGCAAATTCCAATTTACTCAAGAACACTTCAATGGTTATGCAAGTGATAACTAAGCTATATCAGGGTGAAGTACATTAGAATACCTGTTTTAAGAATGGCTAAGTTTTAAGAATTAGCAGCATCTAGAGCTCCATGTGTATACAGCTTTTCTCTTAACAAGGTTTAATTGTGTTTTATATAGCAAGCTAAATTACCAATTATAAGGAAGGGAGAAGCTGAATAGGATAATTGGTCTGAAAGTCTTGCTCGGAAGCTATAAGAAATGGGGTTTGCTTTTATAGGGCTATGAAATGTTTTAGAAAAAGAAGTATTTTTCATGGAAAGCTGTCTTGTAAGTAAAAAATTAATTGCTCTGAATGAAATAAATTATATGACCCCTTTTAACATATAAACCACTTTTCTTTTAACCTGTCGTTTCAGAGTACAGTAGGAATGAGTGCCAAATGCTGATTGTACAATCTTTTCACATCTCTTATTGTTGAAAATGTGCATTTGAATATTGATTTATTTCTAGATGTAACTGCTAGGGCTATAATTGTTATTGACATTGTTTGCTTCTGATGGAGTAAGGGGGATGAGAAGAGCACAGTAAATGAGACAAATAGACCAAGTATTATGTTGGTTCAGGACTTTGGCTTAGCTGAAAATTTTGGCAAAGCTCCCCACTATGGTGCTGTGACTATTAACTGCTTCTCTGCTCACTTGTAGTAGTAATTGCTTTCCAGCGGTCGGAACTAGTGTACATTTCACTGCATACTACTTCTCTTTTCAGCACTGAGCCAGTAATTTGGCCATAACACATCATAACTCTGATACCTTCAAAGAGATCTTAAAACATCCATTTCTCACAGAGGGCCAAACCTTACCTGCCTGATGGCAGTTCCCTCAGATCCAACAACACAGAAAGATCTGTCCTCATAAATTCCCTACCACAGTCACACACATCACCATGTTATATTTCACCTTGTACAATACCCTGTCACATTTTTTGCCCTTAGGAAATGTGGCTGATTTTACAAGCAGCGTGCAGTCAGGGAGTGCCTGACCACATATCCCCAGCCAAGGGGTGGAAATGGCATACCTGCCTGCCACCCTGGGAACAGCCACTGAGCCCTCCCAGCCAAAAGAATGTAGCGACCAAGCATGAAGACAATGAGCAAATGTCACTGCTGTCCTCACTAATCAAACAGGAACAGCAGGAGGGACCCTCATCTTAATTGCATTTGCTGCAGAGAAAGCTGATGTGGGTACCAGGGAGGTTGGGGTAGTTACAAAGAGGTGGTCGTGCACCCTCTGTATGAAGGTGCTTCAGCCTGTCCTATGAGTTGTTGCTGTGGCACAGAGGATGAAGCCCATATGTGCAAATTTTCAGTGTGGAGTAGCTGCAGCCTCAGATAAAAAATTCACTGCAAAGACCCTGCAACATGGAAGTCAGCAGGCCTGCTGACTACCTCCCTTTGGAACTGCAGATGTTGGTGGCTAATTGGGATCCAGGCCCTTGCAAGATATGCCAGTGCTGACTGGAAAGTTAAAAGCTTCTGTGATGGGTATGATGAGGTTATGAACATCAGATTTTTTTTTTTTTTAATGGAAGGATGTTTAAAATCAGTCCATTTTAAAGTCTTGTTTCTTTAGAGTCAAGAGAACGCTTGCAAGAATTAAGAGTCTTTTTTGATTTTTATAAATTCACAAATGATCTCTAAATCACTTTTAGGGTGGTGCTCAGTGAAAGTGAGTTAGTGGTCTGACAGTGAATGGGAACCTTTTGCTCTCACAGCAAACCAGACCTTCACCTGCAGTGCACACACGTCTCCAAACCCACAGCAACAAGATCAGGTCCTAACCCTTGCAGAGGGGTCGCCTGATGGATAGGAATACCACAATCCCCCTGCCAATTAAGGGATATATTGTGCAACCTCTGTTTGACTCCATGGCCATTTACTCTGCTTCAGTGGGAGTGTAATGAAAGTCCTGCATTCATGAACTACTGTTAAACCTGTCAAGTCAATGCAAACTGTAATGGTGATTTTTGCTAAGGCAGATGATGGTCTTCATTCACAGTAAACTCAAATGGGAATCTGGCCATTTCTTTATCAGGTGTGATTGATCCTATAACCACCTAGCAGTCATTTTATGGTTCTAACTTCATTTTTAGTAAGTTGAGATAGGTTTATATCCAGAACTTGAAGTTGTTTTCCTCAAACCATCATCTTGTGTCCATTAGGAAATTTATGCTGCAATCAGTACCACTCGTGGTATTAGTGTTATGATTGCACTAAAGATCAATGTTTCAAGACGACCAACCAAGATCTGTGTACTCCAATAGCTTCATGTTGATTTGTAGAGATAAAAATGTGTTATATCTTGTTACTATTATAGAGAAATAGATTTCCGCATTATTAGGTTATGGGTTGACAACTTCATTTAAAAGTCATTAGCTCATTTTACATACAGTACAGACTCTGGCTAATGAGGTGTTTATGGAAGCCAAGCTTCAGCCCCTATTCTTTATAGGCTGCTGGTTAAATTCTTTCCCAGTATCCCACAGTTTGAGTTCTCGCAATGGGAAATATATAATTAAGGTGAAATCAGCACACACTGCGTGTTAAAAAGAAACTATTTACATTACAGATTGAAATGGATTGAGTTTCCAGAGGACAGGAGGGATATATTTTTATAAGCCTGACAGAGCTACACTGGAAACATGTGGGCCTGAAAGGCACATGAAGGACATAATTGTCTAATTCAAGCATTATGCATGGTTTTCTTTGTATTTCTAATTGGTTTGGGATGGGTTTTTTTCTTCCTAGTTCATAATTATGGTAAAGAACAAAGGTAATGCAGTATGAAAATGAGATGTTGAGCCTTTAGAGTGGTCTGTACAGTTCTGTTGCTGCAATGGGGTCTGGTGCAGTTATGTGCAGCACTTTGCACATCTTGAGGGATCTGTTTTCTGTTTTGCCACTACATTCTCTTGAATAACTTGAGGGGTTTTGGCATTACCTGACCTCAGGTTGTGTAGCTATGCACTGGACACTTCTCTTGTCTGGAAAAAGTGTGTTTGAGTAGTGGCTGTGCCTGCCTTACCCATTGAAATATGTCTTTTTACCTGTTGTTGGAACTGCTTGCAACTTTCTACAGCAGGGTCAAGCAGCAGCAGGCAGAAGGAGCACACTGAACTTAGAAGGAAATCATCTGGGTTAAAAAAATGTATTCTCCAAGCACAAATATTTCAAATAGTAACATACTGCTAAGGAAGGGGGAGATGAAATGTTGCAGACAAAAACTGGTGCTCTCCATGTTCATAGTCAGATTTTAATATGTAAAATGTGTAATATAAAACATTTAATGTAGAAGAATTTAGATTTTTTAGGGCTGACTAGTCATCCTGGAGGGCTGCTGAGGTCTGTTACAGCAGAAAAAATGTTTCATTGCCATTTGCAGGAACTGCAGTTTGAACACACCTACTTTAACATTCCTGATATTTGCAATTTAGAATTTATTGTAATTAAGACTAAGAGTTTTACCATGTTTATCCATGATATCTTACTCTATTCTCTAGCTAGAGGGCAGTAAAATTTACTCAGGGGCTAACAACTACATTGAGTAACAAAAATGTAGGGAATATTTAGAATGTTATTTCCAAATTCTAAAGTAGGCAAATATGTTTCATAAAAGTATAGTATTTTCAATTAGTAATCAACTGGCCACTTAAATCATGGCTAATTAATGACTAGCCTCATAACCCAGAGCTGAATCATGACTAGTTCAATTTCATCCATGAAAATGTTTTCTATTTTTAACAGCTTTTACTAGCTTTGAGTGACTAGGAAATAGTAGTTTTCCTACCAAAGCAAGTTCAAATTCAATAAAGATGTTAATTCATGCTTTATATAAATCACCTTGACTTTGTACCAGGATAAAGAACTGACTTGTGTTCTTTGCTTACATATAGTCCAGAGAGATCTATGTACAAAAAAAGTAGAGGATATCGTATATGTATTCACACACAAACATATATACATATAAATATATCTGCAAAACAATACAGATACATATAAATGTATCTGTAAAATGTGTGTGTATATATAACAGATTGAAGTTTTTTATATTTCTTACATTGAATTAAAGAGCAGTAAAATTCCAAGGGTTTGGAAACTAATGGTTTACATTATGGCTCCACATGTAAATGTGCTAGGGTATAAGGGCTGATAACCAGAATTACAAATTTTTGGAAAAAACATGTGATGAGTAATATTTTATAATTGTTGAGGCCATGTATAACTCAATATCAACTTAGAAATATCTTAGGCGAAGATGTACAAGCATCTCTAGGCCACTTATAAGGCAGAGAGGAGAGTTTTGCACTTCCCACTGGATAGGCAACTGATTATCTACCAACATTTAGGACAAGATTCAGGTTTATTATCTATCCATATCACAAAAGGTGACTGCTAGGAAGTTCTGGAGTGCTTACAAGTAATCCTAGAGAGATTTGCTCACTGAGACAGGAATTTTTTGGCAGAGAATTTGTGCTAGTTCCTTTCATAACTGCATTTTGTTGACAAAGGCTGCTGTAAGTATTGCTGTAGCAGAGCTCTGATGTGATAAGTGCCATTCCGGGGATGCAAGGAGCAGACTGTTTGCAGCCTAACATCAATCACTTTCCTGTTCCTGCTTTAAAGAACTATCTGAAGGTGCAAGACCAGAATATCCTGCATGTTGCTGCTTCTCTGCAGCTAACTCCCTGCTTTCAAAGTGATAACACCATCTGCTATTTTAAACTCTTCATCAGATATCGTACTCATCATTATTTCACTGAAAGCAGGCGTTATATTTTGCTTAAATGAAAACAGGATTAATGCTATTTGCATGATTTACAGGATGGTGTGCAAGGGTGAGCATCTGTGTCAGGCCTTTTGAGAAACTTTTGATCAATAAGTATACTAAAAGTGTACAGTGGAAGTTTATATATTATTAAAACTCCTGCCCTGGTTTTCTTCTTGTAGCCAGGCAAATATGATGAAATTATAGCATGCAGACAGTATAATTACAAAAATCGTCATTTCTTGAAGAAATTCATAGCCTGTAGGGATAAAGATAATAATCTTTGTTTTACAGGGGAAAAAAGTCCTCTTGAGTACACTATTTAAAATGTTTTGTGTTGGTTAGTTAATGTTTGGCATTTATTTAAATCAGTTAAGGATTCAGAATTAAACATGAAAGAGCATGTTGAAAAAGAATGAAAATATTGCATTATAAAAATGTGTAGTACTTTAGCCATAATTTCAAACTCCTCTTATGAAAGGACTTAAATAATTTTGAAGAAACAATATTTGATGAGTTTTAAAAATAAACTCCATCTTGAAATTGGTGAAAAATTTAAATTGTCATCACCAAGATTCAGTTTGAGGAACTGAATCTACTGAGCCTACTGTTTATATTAAAACAAAGGAAACCATCATGATTCCCTCAGAGCGCAATTTTAAAACCAATGTTTGTATCTCACATTGACAAATTCCATTTTTTTCCTTGATCTTGGTTCTTCTGATCAACCTCAAGGCTACAAATTCTTATTTTGGAAGAGAGATTTCTCCTTGTTAACGACTTCAATTGAAAGCTGACTTCAATGTGCTTTTCCTCTAAGCATTTTCTTCTCAGTTTAAGCTATAAATTGATATGCTTTCACTCATGCTGCATCCCTTTGGCAAACTGTTTTATAGCAGTCAAAAGACTATTTTTTCCCCTTTAAAAACAATGTAAAGCAGGAATGTTCCATTATGTATTCAGTTTTTTCTTACCCTGTGATGATTTTCATACTTAAAAAAATCACCCAAGAAAAAGTATTTTAAGATAAATTTTGTTTGGTGGGCTTTTTTCATTTTTTAAGACACAATGTTACAAACAGAAGGAGTGGTTTCTCTGGTTTTTCTCAGGGGTTCTTTGTGGCATTTTGATGCTAGACCTCTTCAAAGGATTTGTAAATTGCAGCACGTTACAATCAAGCATCCAAATGTACTGTTTAGCTGCACTGCTCTTGGTGAATGTAAAATCCTAGTAACAAATCTTTGTTCCTCTTCTAGTCTACTCCTTCTTATTTTACCTGAAATTCAGAGGACCTCCAGAATGTAATGACATGTCAAAGGTTCCTTTTACAGTTTCTGTGCAAGTATGTACAGGAGGTCTGCAACCACAAAGTTGTCACAGGGATGCCTGCCAAACATCTTGGCCCTGGCATGACACCCAGCCTGTGTGTGCAGCCAATAGCTGCAAAACTTGGTTCACTCATGTAGCTGCAAAATAATTTTTGATGAAATAAAAGTTGAATCTCATATTTAAATTACTTTTTATTAGTCTCAGGTGAAAGCAGAGAATTGGCAGTTGTTTATGTCATGTCTATGCTGTCTTGCTAGAGTACTTGGTGCGCTTTATTGCCTCTTCTGTCAATCAGAATCTGCTCAGCTCTTATTAAAAGTCAACAAGAGTCCTCCAGTTACATGTAATGATCTAAGATTTGTTCCTGAACGCAGTGTTGTGTTTCAGACTGAAACTTCATTTGCCCTGTGGAAGTGCCAGCCTTTTCCCTCGTAAACTCCATGAGAACAGAACCAATTCTGTGTACCAGGAAGCAGCAACACTCCATCGTGTTGCCTTTGCTTTTCCATGGGGAAGCACAGTGCCACAGCACCTTCTGTAACTCACCTGCCTGCTACTGGTTGGCTCTTGGTACTCAGACCTCCAGTATCAAGGAATGGATTAAAAACTGGTTTTGTAAACTTCTGCATGTTACAAAGTCAATGCAAAAGAAACCTTCTAATGGTCAAATGGCAAAGCCTAGTTTGACATACACATGTAACAGTTGAAAATTATATTACCATTCTTGGTTGAATTTTCATATCAGAAATTGCTAATTGTGAAGGAAACTTTCTAGTCAAAGAAGATTATGAGAAACATGAGACTTGTCTGCTTTGTGGTACCTATTGCAATATTATTCAAAGGATCTTTATGACTATTTAATGTCAAAATACAGAAAAAAATTAAAGGCAAAAAATTTCATTAATGAAAAATAAAATTAAAATAAAAAACTAAACTCAACCAAAAAATGTCTAGTAGCCAAAACTGGGAAAAAGACAAAAATATCACTGACAGCTTCTCCTATCTCTTTGGCCTGAGCAAAAGATGTTCATTATTTATAAGAATTTGATGACAGGCAATATACAGTACTCTTCAGACTGTGATTTGGCAGGAATAGATATGAAAAAAGGTTGTTTATGGTCCTTGTGAAATCATGTTGCTAGCATTTTTTACTACATCAGTAATGAAGAATTTCAGGTTTTAGGAGATTTGCTTGTTCAGCATTTGCAGTTTGCCTTCTATTTCTATTTTTTTAAATCCCCAAAAATATATTTACACATAAACATAAATTCTCAACCCATGCTAGACACCTCTGACATGATGATGGGTCTTTTTTTTTCTTCCCTCCCCCCCCCCCTCCAAATAATTCTCTAAACCCAGGGACCAGTGCTTGGAAGATAGGCATTCAGTGAAAGAAGATTTAACTCCTCTTCACATCCTTAATGTATCTGTTCTCTACTTCTTCTGTGTTTATTTTCATCTAAAGGATTCCTGACTTCATACTGTGAAGCAATTGAAGCTTCTGTGGGGAGTCAAACAATGGGGTTTTTACTGTTGCTAAGTTTGCTTTATAAGCTCTTTCTTACAACACATTTGTTTAATAGGCCTAGTAAAGCGGTGAATGCAGCTGTAAATATATCTTTTATTTGTTGATGTGCAATAAACACCACAAGGATTTTGGTCTTTTCTTATTCTGATCTTCCTGACACTGGTGAAAGGAAATTGTACAAAATGAATGAAAAGTGCCTTAAACTGATTGCAGAAAACAACAGTCCCCACATACCTAAGGGTTAGTACCTTGTTTCTCTTTTAACAGATGGTTTCTCCCAGCAGTGCTACTAAAACTTAATAATAGCAAAATAATAGGTTTCTTGATGTGAAGGAGTTATTCCAGATAGCACTATTCACTGGGGTCATTGCTGAAGGTCATTTTTCATCCAGAAAGCTAAAGGTTAGCAAGTGTTGCTCAATTCCATGAGCTCCTGCAACTCTTTATTTATGATTAAGCTAAGTGCTCTCCTGTGGGTGTGTGGTAAAAGCCAAGAGTAAAGGAAAATAAACCTATTCCTTTATATATTAAATATTTCATCTTAGTTGGTTGAGAATGGTATGATGCAAAGCTTGAAAATATGTGCTGTCGGTGAGCCCAGAAAGACATAAGCTGTCTTGGAGATCTTGTTTTTATTAATGTTGTTACTGAGAAAATGTCTTGTCTTTACGTGCCCGTGTTTACACGCAGCAAGTCATTATTCTCTCTTCTCTGCTTATCTTAGGCATGGCCATGTCCTCCTGCATATTTTCAGGTTACACAAGCATCTGGGATAGCAGTCATTTCTAAACACACTACTGAGAAGGTGTTAAAGTATTCAGCAGGTTCAGCACTTATTATAGCTCATAACCAGGCTGTAAACAGTCCCAAGCACTTTCCTGATTCCATAGTATTCCTTGTTGAGTGACTGCAGCTTCTGTGATTTCAAGCAATGCAGTGGGTTGTTTAATTTCTAGAAGAATTGAGTTTTTGTAAATAAAATGCTTCACATTTAGAAGTCAAAGTTACAGTAAAGAGTGTTTCTCCAACAATGGCTCTGAATGCAGTATACTGTCCTTAAATTCTGCTGCTAAATATATTAAACCTTTATTACAAAACCAGAATAATTAATGCAAAAATTGAACAGAGACCTTATTTCACTAATTACAATAGCAAACCTCCCATAAACTTTTGTGACTACAAAGTTGTCAGGATATTCCTTGCTCCTGACCTTACTCTCTGAAAGAGGTGATCCATTTGGTCATTGTGTTTCACCTAGAGGTCTATTTCTGTCTTTGTTGAGTTTAGAGGGGGTATAGTGGTCAGCTTAAAGCAGAGTCCTTACATTTCAATAAAAGTAAGTAAGATGAATTTGGGAAGAATATCTGATGATGGGTCTAGCATGTTATACATGTAAGGGTAAAACACTTTGTCTGAGAATGACTTACTGCAGAGTTTACAAGCTGCAGTACTATTGCCTGGATAAATTATAAGTGAAGATATTTTTCCTAAGTAGTGTGTCTTTGATCTAATAATGGTCTGGAAGAAGAGGATGGAGGTGTAGGCATTTGAGCAGTGACCTGAGCAGTGTAAGTTGCTCCCAAGGGGTGCTGGACACAATTGTCTCTGGACCATAGTAATGACTGATGTGCTCTGCACCTGCTTCCATGCACAATATGCTGATTTAGATTAAGCCTGACATGTTTAGGTTAAGCAGCTTTCAGAACAGTTTAAGCTAAATTGATGTACTTTTGTATGAAATAGGTGAGCCACTCACAGCTGTCTGCCACAGCTCAGCTACTCCTTAGCAAAGAAGCAGTAAAAAACTGCTGGAGGTTAGGTACAAGCACACAAAATGTGCTGGATGTTAGATACAAGCACACTGCACACAAAGTGGCCTTAAAGACTGTATCCTGAAGCTTTGGTTCTATAAGTTTTTTTATCTCATATGTGTACTTTTAATGATACAAATTGCTTCTTTGATTGAAAAGTTGAGGTCTGTTTGCAAGATCAAAATCTATGGCATGGATTCTTTGATGCCATCCCTGCAGTGATCTATTAAAATCAATCATGACAAAAGTTGTTCTATTTTGCCCATACCCCAGACCCTACAAAGCAACTTGAAATTTTGAAAATTTTATGTGTAAAATTTCACTTTCTATTTTATTCTCCAGTTAAACACTTATGGAAAATCTTGAGAATTACAACTTACTGTCCTCCTTTGTCATAAGGAAAATGGTATTTCCAGAAGATGCTTCTTTGAAGCTTTTATAGAGCACTGTAATATGTGTGGGTACATGTCATTTAGAATTGTGGAAAAAATTTTACGAGGGCTATATGTGGTCTCTGTAATTTTCTTGACATGGAACAACCCCTTACTTTCTTAAAAAAATGTAAGATTACTTCATAATATCAGGCTAATGGATTTTTTTTCTTTTTTGTGGTTTCACATTTACTGCTTTAATGTGTAATAGTACTAAAATCTTTGAGCTGTAAAATTAGATGTCTGGACTGTTGAAAACTCCTTGTACTTTTAATTTAAGAGTAAAACAAAGCAAAAAAATTACAGCATGGAGATCTGAAAATAATAATGATTAGTGTTTGTACATTCTTGTGAAACAGCTCCTGAAGTGTGCTGTGAATTTGATAGCAGCATAGAAATGCTTTACGTTGGGATTGTTGAAAGGTAACAGAGATATTGACATTTCCTGATATCTGATACCAGTGCCAGGGAGCGTTGCAGGACCCATGGGGAAAATCTGAGAGTTAAATTGTCATGTCTTAGCATGTTTTAGATTTTCAATGGTCTATACTATAAATTAACATGCAGAAAGTAGGTTTCTAACCTATGATGAAAAGGCGCTCCAGAGATTTCTGAATTAGCCATCCATTATATGCAGGACTGTAGCCTGGCTTCAGTCTTGTTGGAGTGGTTTGGCCTCTGCATTCAGCTGTTCACAACATGGTGATAAGTTTCTACAGGTGTTGATTTCTGTGTGAATTTTGTCTCAGTGGTTTTGCTTTGTAAGTGTTTGGTCCTTCAGCCTTCAAGGTCTGCTTTTGCCAGACATTTTAATTTTGATGGCAGAGTTTAGCTGTTACAGCATCCACCTGAGCACCATAATTATGGTTGCAAACACATCACAGTAGCACAGGGAGAGAACGTGTTTCTGTTGGCATCTTGAGTCCTGCAGTTACAGGAATTGTAACAATGCTGATACTGCTTACTCACTACAGAATTGTTTACAGACTTTTAAAAATGCATTTGAGAGCACTAGAGTGCGGAGATAGGTCCTGAGAGCAGGTTCCATAATTGCATTTTAAAGCTGTGCTGATCTTAATACTGTTGATTGGACAAGACTTGCTTTTAACCCATCAGTTCCTAATTTAAACATATACTGATTTTTAATCCTTAAAAAGACCTCATACCTGCTGAAAATATAGAAGATGAACCCAAATAAAGACCTCACAACTGATGGTTGGTGTCTATCTTGGATGGTGAAATCCAGAGATCTGATATCATGCCTACAGAAGTTATAGTACCTATGAAACTTGTCTTTAAACCAAATATTTTTTTAATTAAAGTCTTTTGTTTTTGGAAAGTCAAGGCCTTTTATTTCACTGAGAGGTTTTTTGATAGGTTTATTTGATCACCAATAATGTGTGATCATCAATTAGATTTGAGAAATCTGGATTCATTTGAAATTTTATGGAAAACTTTCAGCAAGCTCCTGGGATGTATTTAAGTCTTGCTAAACCTCATAATTTGCTTCTCAGTAGAATTATACAACCTACATGGAGACTAAAACTTCCTTCTAACTACCTATTGTTTTAGCTCATGAGACTGAAATACCTTTGAGTAGTGTGACACTGGCAATAAGGCATATGAACAAAGACATGCCTCAATAGCAGGCTATCATTAAAGAAGATAAACTTGGAAAATGCAGGATGTATTCTATATTCCCATATCCTTATTTCACATGTTCCTTGGGTTTTTTTCTCTTCTTTCCTCTACTGAAATAGCCTGAGATGTTATTTTCTTATTACTAGCTTTTTTACTATCTTCACTTTTTATTAAATCACTTAATTCTTCCAAAGTCATAATCATTTTCCTCATTCCTAATGTTTCCCTACTGCAGATATAAGGGCATGCCAGGCACTAAGGTCTCAGAGCAGCTATATCCCTCTCATGGAACCTTCAACAGTATTTCTTCAACTCTTTTTATTCAATAAACACTTATTTGGCTCTCTAGGTGGGCCAGAAATAGCAGAGGTATAGTTGTTTCTGCATGGGCTTGTTGACCAATTAGTTTGCATGTGCTAACTGACAATTAATTGGCCTGCTAATTGTGTTAGTTTTCTAATGATTTTGTTCTCCTTTTTTTAGGGACTAATGGAGTATTTCTATTTCTTAGCTGCTGACTTTCAGGAAACTTGGAAAAACTTGATATTTTTAGACTGCTTGTACTCCTCTCTCTTTTCCCACAGGATTTAAAATTGGTCAGTGGGATCTCATGTGTCGTAGGGAACAAGGATTGTGTCACCAATTAGCAGAGTGCTCCAGAACACCTGATTTTCTGTGGAAATTAGACTTGTTTGCATCACAAGGCAATAAAATAATTTTTACTGTGATAAATCATTCCTCTCTTGGTCCTTCCAAGCTGATAATTCTGTAGAGAAGTCAGATAACTACTGTCATTTCAGTGGCAACATAATTATCTTTTCCAATAGTTCCCATGGAAATTTCAGTCTCCTCTGTTGCAGGTAGCTGTTCCTGTGAAATCCACATGGTATCCAATGATGATTTACCCTGAAGGTATTTTCTTATTTAATGAATTAAAGGCACTAAGTCTGTATTTTTAAGTATTAAGAGAAATAAAATTAATAAAAAACATGGGGTTTTGTTTTGAAGTTTTTTGCCTTTGACAGTAATTGAAGCCAGTGCAATAACTGAGTACTTGGAAGCTATTTTCTGTGCTACTACTTGCTTTCAAATCGGTTAGAATTATTACCCTAGCCCTTCCCTCTAGGATTTTGACATGCTTTTATTCCCAGGGGAGTCTTGGCAATGTACATGTGGTGATTTCTGGAATATTAAAGCAAGAAGCCAAGGAATGATGGAAGTGTCCCAGATCAATATAATGCTAAAGGAAGAGAACACCGGGGAAAAAAGACCATACAAATTCTATATGACTGAAAGATGAGAGTCTTCACTAGATAAACATTTGCACTGATGTTTAGAGAAGACCACATAACTGAGGTAGTGAGATGGGGCTTCATCTAAAATAAATCAAACCCACTACATCAGTATTAGCAATCTTTTCCGAAAAGACTTGCTAACATGAAAATTTCAAGAAAAGAAGAATCAGGCTGGCAGTTGAAAAGTGCATTAGACAAGCAAGCTAAAAAATACAATCTATGGGTATCTGAGCACATCCTGCTTCAGGAGTAATAACAAAAAAGCATTCTGTATTTACTTTGTATTATCTTAGATGGTGTCATTCTCAGCTCAGACTGATAAACTAGTAATAAATTGTTTTATGCTTTGCTAGCAAGCAGGTTTTTTAATCTGTAATCTCTAAAGTTTAAGTGAAGTATTTTATTTAAAGTGCTTTGAGATACTAAGTTAGATAAATTAACCTTTTTCCTTGTATTGATTGTGCTGTAAATGCATTCCAAAAATTCTGGTGTGCTGATGAAACCAAATTTTTCCTTAAGCTGCTGCCATTTGTTCTTTTGTAATGTTTATCTAGATACTGTTAATTAACTTCAATTTTACAGATAGTTTAGGAATGTTAAAATGAGCCTTGTCCTATCTCAGTTGTCAGAAACAGTAGCAATGCTTTGAAAAAGTAAATGGCTGTTGTCTTTCAATTTTAGACTCCACAATAATGCTTAGTTTTGTTCACAGAGAAATATTTAATTCAGAAATTTCATATGAACTGATTTAGTGATAACTGCCATTTTAATAAATTGAGTGACAATATTTTTCTTTGAAGTCCCATGTTTTGAAATTAGAGTTTCTTAGGAATAAGTCATAGTTTTTGAAAATTATAGTGTTCAACATTGCATAAAATTCTTGGAAACAAAATGTTTTCAAATCTTTTCAAATATTGGAAAAAATGGACAGTAAATTGAAAGAGCTTTGCACTTATTTCTGGGTATATAACATGTGTTTTTGGAAAATCTCATCTGCCATTATAAGAGCTTCCAAGCTGTCAAAATTCCTGGGGTTTTTTTTTTCTATGAATACCAATAAGTACTAAAAACTTCACACATTATCAGTGACTATAAATGATACTTTTTCTCTAGGACAGAGGTTTATCATCATTATTTGAAACAAGTACATCTTGAAAAAGTATTTGATTAAATTATTGTGATGAAGAACACAGCAAATGTTCAGTTGCTCATTTCTTCTAAAGTAGCATTGGATGGATCCTTGTGTACATGGATCCTTCTGTAGACAACTTCCCTGGTTTGGGGTTTGTCTACAGATTCTTCAGATTTGATGTTAACTTTGCAATTCACACATGCAGGGCTCAGGAAGAGTTTCCAGTGGTTTAACAAATCATATAGCATCTAAGTGCACATTTCCAGCCTGCTGAAAATATAAATTAAACTAACTTTACAGCATTGTTGTCAATTTGAGGATAAATTTACTAAATTCAGAGGCTGAAGCATTCTGAGTTTACCTCATCATAACTTGGTCAAGTACCAAATCCCCCTCAGTTCATGTTCATGACTGATTCTCTTCTGTTGGCCTCAATGGGCCATTTGTTTCTTTTGAAAAGGTTTCTGCTTTATGAAAAAAAAGGGTCCAAGACTCTTTTTGCTTTGCCAGTGGAGTTTTTAAAATTCATTTGCCTGATTCTTCAATATCCAGAAATAGTTATGATTAGTATCATGTGTTTATTTAGCTTCCAGCTAGTAATACAAGGATTTAAGTTAATTTTATATTATATGAGTCCTGTTATTTTTGGTATAAGTTTCATTTTTGTTTTGGTTTTAACTGTTTTCTGAAATGTCATATCTTAGGTTAATTTTTTATTTTAGATATTTTATATCATTACTGCTCTAAGAACTAAAGTTAATTCTGCTTTTATCACTGTTACTTAATATCTCAAGTATAATTTTTTTTTCTATTTTTGATTAAAACTTCCTTTTATATGGTCCAAAACAAGCCATTCCAAGAAGGAATCATTTAAATAGAATTTCTTTAGATGTTTTCTTTATTATACCAGATAATTAACAAAAGAGATGTCCAAGATATGTTTTTATATCAAATTATTGTTTTCTGTATCATCACTAATCTTTGCCAAGACCATGTCTTTAACATTCTCTCCAGTAGAAGTAGTAGTAGAAGTATCTTTATGGCTCTCTCTGTGTACTTTAAATTAATTTAAGAAATAAATGCACTTTTCATATTTTAGAATACATGCACTTTGTTTCAACAGTTGCATTAGATATAGGTTCTTGTTTGCATATCCTGGAAGTGTTTCCACCCATTCTTTTGTGGTTTATGCCTCTTTCTCAATTTTGGGAGCTCTGGATGAGGAAATGCTTAAAGATTTTTACAAAAAGAGGATTTTCTGTATTGTCTGGGGATTTTTTTTTTTTTTTTTTTTTTTAAGGTGAAAAAAATAATGAAAATACAGAAAGCAACAGTTAAATTTTCAGCTCAAGGTACGGGATTTAGTTGTGCCAGTGGAGGTTTGTGTTGGGTATTAGGTAAAGGTTCTACACGGAAAGGGTTGTCAAGCATTGAATTAGCTTGCCCAGAGAAGTGTACAGATGGAGTGTTTAGATTTAGTGGTGAGTTGGCAGTGCTGGGTTTGTGGTTGGACTCAAGGATCTTAGGGGCCTTTTCCAACCTAAATGGGTCTATGATTGTATGTTTTGTGATGTTTGAAAAGACACAGGCCCACCATTGCTTTCAACTCAGTCAGTCTGGTCCTAATCCCATTCAGGAAAGAAAGTATTTTCTGTAGGAGAGAATGGATTTTTTTTTTTTTTTGTCTCTTGATAGACAATTTGGATGCAGGTTTTAAGGTTGCTTTCCCCCTTCTTTTTAATGGTCAGACACCTGTTTATTATATTCTTTTTCTAATCTTCTATTATATAAAAAAAACCCCCAGAATTAAACTGACATCCATGTTTGGTATCAAAACAAACATTCCTTTATTTCCAGTTTTTCTCATGCTCCTTTCTGGTGCTTACCTTATAAATTTAATTTAACAAGGACTGGCAATGGGCTTTAACTGCCTTCTTTTGACACTTTTTTATTTACAGCTTTTTCTGTGATGCTCAGTTTGTTATAGGAAGTTGGAAACTGTTGTGTTCTGTAGCCTGTGCCGATGTCTGGAATATCAGTAACTCCTGTTCGTCCTTCTAAACCACACACTTGTTTTAAGGTTAGTTTTAGTTTTGTGGAGCTGGATTTCAATAAGAATTGACAATGGCACTGAGAACAGAGACATCAAATTATCATTCACCTGTAGAAGACTTCAAAAACTGACTGGTGTGCATTTCAGAACAGCAGCAGTTGTAATGCCCTTAACCTTAGATAAGGAGAAAACTCTACAAAGTTTCTGGAAAATTGTCTATTATTTAAAACATTTAATCTGAGACTACAACATGTTTGTTGGCAGTGGAACTTTTGCCTTCCAAAGCTGTCAATCTTTTCCAGAGATGTGCTTCACTTTTTTTATTTGCTCCTTTAGATTTCCAATGCAACCTGGAAAAAGTCTAAAGAATTTTAGTAGCAATAATTTTGTGTTAACTCCGAGATATGGACAATCAATGACTGAATTTATAGTTGAAATGATTCAGCTTTTGATTTAAGAAAATTGTCTCAATCTGCAATAAATTCTTGGGTAAAATGTATATGGCTAAGTTACTAGACTGTATTTCTGATGTACTGTTTAGGCCATCCAGAATTTAATAACAGATGAAACTTTCTTCTGCTCTTGGATAATCTGGAAAAAGAGGGACATAACTATACGGAACAACAGATCATTCATGACTACTGAATAAATGGAGTGTTTTTGTTTTCCCAAGCTGAGCATTTCTAAATTGAATATTCTTTTGTGTTTGTTGTCTGTGCTAAAAGCGTAGATTCCCTTGTTTAAAGATTTTTTTAATGATGACTGATGATATAAGAATATGTGGAATTTGTTCTGAGTTGTTAAAATCAGTGCATAATGAATTCAGAAATATGTAATGAATAATGCATTGTATTCTATGTAATTTTAACTTGTCTCTCAGATGTTGATCAAATAGTTCTAGAAAAATATTCTATAGAAAAAGGGGAAGAGAAAGGACAAGACCTTCCTACTTAAATACACATCCCATTTGTATTAATTATTGTATGCATTAAGGCCATTCTTGAATAAGATTTGAGCTATATATCACATGATGAAGCTGAAGTTCAGCATATCTTCAGAACATGTGTTTGGGACTTCTGTGAACATACCCTCTGACGTTTCAGTGCTTCAGCTGGCTCTCTCTTGTGATCTTTTCCAAATTTTGAGGCAGCTTGTGGGTTTGGAAGCTGAATCAGTTTTGTTTTCACTGCATTCTCACTGCAAAATCAGGTCAGAACTAGTTCACATACCACAACCCAAACTGGGCTTTTCACTTGAGTTGCAGTTCTCCTAAACTGAGCCCAAGGTTTCTTGTGTGAATGAGAACCTAGGAGAAGCCCACATTAACATTAGTGAAGAAGCATGAAGTGTGATCCTTTCAAATGTTACCTCTTTCTTTCTGTTCACAATTAATTATCTTGGAGGTGTTAGAAATATGCTGGTGAATTTGTATTGTTTGGGAACTTAAGTTGATTTAGGCTCTGGTGGATGCTAATCATATTCGTGTAGAATATTCCATTTTAATTCATAAAACGGTATTTTCCAGATTTATATGCATCCATACTCAGTTTTTGGTTGTTTATGATTCTTCAGTCCATTTGAACTGTTCCTGTAGTGGTTTGCTCTTAGGACTATTGATATTGATATATTGATGTAAGAGACAAGGAATATTCTGTGAGCACCTTCTGAAAAATTTCAGTGGGGCAGGATGAAAGGGAAAGGAGAAAACAATTCCATCATGTCTCTTCTCCATCCCCCTAAGAAAAAATGCAAACCAGAGCAATCACCTCTAAAAAGCCACTGGAGTTGGCTTCAGGATGGTACAGATTAATGTGCTGAAATTGAGTAAGGCTGTGACACACTTCCTCTGGCATGATTTTATAGTATTGCCTCATCAGGCCTGCCCTTACTGCCATCACCCACATGCTACAACCAGAATGATGATGGGCAAATTATTCACAGGTTGTTGTGAGAATCTGCAGTATTCTTATTATCTACAGGGTCCAAGTCAACACACTAGAAAGAGAGCAGAAAATAAAAATTTCATGTAAATTGATAATCTGCCTACTCTTGACCTGTGTATGTTGTGTTTTTAAATGCTGTCCTATGTTGCAGTTACAGACATATATCCACTGAAGAAATGGGTGGTCTTCCTATTCTTTCAGATCTTCAATCAGTGGAACAGTTGGGTTGTTTTCCTAATTAGGATACTCTTAATCTAACTGAAGTGCTAACTGTCATGCTGTGAGATCACAATCCTACATCTGAGGTGGAGATGCAACATCTGAGCTACCTGCAGAAAAGATCTTGTGTCTGAAAACTTGTTGCTTTTTCCAAATGTTTTGGCATTAGAAGTTGTAGCCTCTGTTTTTCTTACCTACATTTTGGGAAAATCATAACCAGACTCCCTGAATAAAATGTGGGAAGTGACTGACTTATTTTAAACCCAGTTGTTAGCAAAGATTCACGTAAACTACACTCCAAAATGATTACTTTGTTGAAATGAAAACCAAAACAAAGAACAGCAGTTTTGTAGGATATTAAATATTTAGATAGTTTATCTAAATATCTCTCTATTTCCCTCATGCCTTTTTTTTTATCCCTGTATTTATAGCGAGGATCAGAAATGGAAATGTAGCAATATTCTTAAGGAAGATACAGAATTACAAAAAAATCCCTCAGATATGATTTTCTTTGTATATTCATTCCATTTTAAATAAGAGCAAGAACTCTGAATTTCTAACATTGCTAGTTCTGTACTTCAGTGCTAGTTCTGTGGCAATACAGTTTGGGTAAGCAGTTTTAGGACAAATTCTCTATTTGGAACTGCTGGAATGGAATCCAGTGCAGCCTTTCCACATCTATAGTTGGTGATCTCAGGCTGACTTACATAAGCACATTGAAAACAGATTTGAACTGAAGAATTATGTTGCATTAATTTGTATTATGGTTTGCACCCATAACCCTTTAAATGCCAACTTCTCACTTGGCATGATTAATACCAGTTTTCAAAATGGCTTTTTTTTTTTTTTTTTTTTTTTTTTTTTCTTTTTTTTTTTTTTTTTTAATGCTGCCTCACATTTGTAAAGGAGGTATGGGCTTCTCTTTACTTGAATATCATCATATTACATCCTAAGTTGGAAGGGCCCCATTGGGATCATTAAGTCCAACTCCTGGCCCTGCACAGGACACCTCCAGAATCATACCCTGTGCCTGAGACCATTGTTTAAACACTTATTTAACTCTGCCAGGCTTGTTGATGTGCTAATGTCTCTGGGAAGGGCTGTTCTAATGTCCAACCATCCTCTGGGGGAACACCATTTCTTCTAATATCCAACCTATCCTCCCCTGACTCATCTCCATGCCATTTCCTTGGTTGCTGTTGCTGAGCACCAGAGAAGAGAGCAGTGTCTGCCCCTACACTTCCCTTGTGAGGAAGCTGCAGGTCAGGGTGAAGTCTCCCCTTCAGTCTCCTCCAGGCTGAACAAGTGACTCCAACCACTCCTTGTGCAGCTTTCCTTTTAGACCTATCACCATCTTCATAGCCCTCCCTATGATACCTTTATCTCCTCGTCTTGTGGAGCCCAAAACTGCACACGGACTTGAGGTGGGACTGCACTAATGCAGAGCAGAGAAGAAAAATTCCCCCCTCAGCCAGCTGTGCCTGATATCCCAGGACATGGCTAAGTCCTCCTGGCTGCCAGGGCACTGCTGATCCATGTTCAGCTTGCCATGTTCCAATTATTAATATTAGTAGTAATATTTAAAACAATATCAAGAGCTGTAGAAATTTTTCAATCTGATCCTAGATAGATGGAAGGTAGATGAAAAAGATTGTGTGTGTTTGTATATCTCTGGCTTTTTTCTCCTTGCGAATACATAGCTCGGCTACGTATTGAAAATAACACTTAACAGCAACAAAGTAGATTGCATGAATTTTTACATACAGTCTTGAAAAAGCTATATGCTTGCTCAAATGAACATACACATTTTGTTGTAAGTTAATACTTCTTTTTCAAAGAAATAATAAGTATAAATATAGATATATTGTTGTAGAAACCATCCTCACTTTTCACATTATGTGAATGATCTTCATAGATAAAGTCTATATATATATTGCACAGGTCCTGAGTACTTTGTTATTCATTAGTTGGCTCTGGCAATGTTTTCAATTTAATTAATTATTTAATTGGCTTATATTTTCTGTTGTATATTGCATTTTGAAATTTGTTATTTCTGCTGTTTATAAAGCATGATAGCTATTTTCCTGTTCTTCTAAGTAGCTTTATAAATTGCTTACTGATTTTAGGACCATATTAAGAGATGTAAAACTCTTCTGTAGGTAATACTTATATAGCTAAATACAGTATTTCAATACCATACCTCAGTGTTCAAAAAAGGCTTCATTGTCATTTGAATACCTCTTGAAGTTCTAAAGCCAGATTCCCTTATCCTGTGGGACTGTCTGAAAAACAAAAGAACTGTTACAATACGGAGGTTAGCATATCTTGGCCGAGTAACTTTTGTAGCTCATCCTGGCCATTAACAATTTTCTCCTCCCATCAGTAATTTCAGACTTTAAAAAGATGCTGGAGGCCACTCTGTAACTTAAGCAACAATTCTGTCTTCAAGACTTCAGTTTTGAATAGCCTGCAGGACACTAAAATCTTGCACTCACTACATGTAATTGAGAAGCAGCGATCTCCGGTGTTTCAGCTTACTAGAGAACAGATCCAGGGAATACAGCCAGTTTCCTGGACTATTAATTAAGGAAAGGATAGAGTTTTCTGCTTCACTGTGGGTCAGTTAGACAGTTTATCATTCTTACAGATCCGAAAAACCACATCTGTCCGCATCTTGTGGAACAATATTTTTTTCACACCATATGTTGCAAGAATATATACCTTTTACCGGCAGGAATTCTTGTTACTCACCTGCAGTGATCAGTAGCTGAACATATTCAGAGACATCACAATGTTAACAGTTCAAAAAGGCTATTCAGTTTACTTTTCTCCTACTCAGCATATTCAGCTTGTTATAGATGAATTATTACAACAGTAATTCCAATTCCTGCAGTCTCCAGCGCAGCCATCCAAAAGTAGGATTGTCAGAGCAGAATACATCAATATCTGGGGCTTGTGTCAATGATTGCAAAAACTGGTTTGCAGAAGCATTTGTTTCAATAAGAGTATGTCTTGTCTCAACTTGTACACATTGAAGTGATTGATTGTAAAAAGATGCTTGGGCAAGTGAGCAATAAGAATGCCTAAGCCAATTTTGTCCACACCTGGCCTTTTCTGTACTATTTCTGAAGAGAAATCTGAAGAGTCTGAGGCAAATTGTATTAAATATTGGTACAAACAGAGTTTCACAACCTCTGTGTGATAAATCAATTTCACAGCAGAAGAGGAGGAATTAGGCCTGATGATGACAATGATGATAATTTTATTTGTTAATGAATGTTATTATGTAAAATGAGTTAGTCTACACCTGGCATTTCAATCATCATACTTAAAATATCTTTTTTTCCAGAGTGACTACACACATATTCATGAAGCAAATATTTCAACAGCAGCAAAATTTTCTCCTCTATGAAAGAGTAGCTTTTCATTTTGATATACTGAATAATCTAGGAATTAAAGTTTTCGTTGTTATGTATGCTACACGTGCATAAGTTTCTACTTACACTTTCTCTGCTTATGCCAAATATTGGTTTCCCAGTATCCAGTTTTAATAGACTCACTTTCTTTGCCTCTCAGTGCAAATGAGATTGCATTCAAATTCCAAATCCATTGGAGTTTACATTGCAACTCAGTTTAAATTGATGTATCACCCAAAACTTCAGTGCTCTACACTGATTTCACTGTTTTCATAAGTGCAGGTCCAGTTTATCTACAGCTTTCTTAGGCTTGTGGAGATCTGCTGGGTCAGCCCAGATGAGTAGTGTTGGATGAGAATTAAGTGGAAGTGGTAATCATACAGGACTGCTCCTCTGGATTAGCTATATACATTCAAATGAGGTTTTGCAGGAGCCAGTGGAGCCTTTGCTCTGTCTGGGATGTGGTGTATCACCAGCAGCAACCTCTCCTAATGGCTGGGATCTGCTTGAGGTCTCCAAACTATCTTGTACCAAAGCAATCAGCACACCTGGCTACCTAGTTCAGTATTGTGCTTGTAATTTCCACTCAATCTTTGGCCCTTCTCATTAATCCGACAGGGAACAATTCTCATAAATCCAACTTTGAATGGTACATTTTCTACATTTACTGAAAATCAGTGTTTTGCATTGAACCTCCTGGCCTGTGTGTGCCTGGCTATGCTGTCTTTGGAGCAGATATCAGGGTGGTTGGTTCAGGTGGCCTTTAGTGAACACCCACAGCAGTGTTACTCATGTCATTCTGCCCCTTAATTCTTACCCATAAACTCAACTGGTTCTTCATCCCCCCCAAGGCAGAACTCAATACATTCCAGTTGTTCTTCACATAAAGAGCCTAAAGAGATTATAGTTAGTTTCTGTTGGCTGATATGAGGACATCATTCTGTCTTTAGTCTCTCATTATGTATATTTGGTTAAATAATATTATAACATGCATATTATATATATATTTATTTTTAAAATAAATAGAAATGTTTCTCAACAGACATATATGTATAAATACCAATATTTATTTAGCAACGCCTATAATATGGCATTTCCTATGAGAATATGACTGGTACAAGAAGGGGCCTTTTCATATGTCTGACTTTTGAAATAGTGCTGCCTGTACTGTGCACACAGGGTCAGGATAGATCTTTATAATGTTCTCTTCTATCCTTCACATTCCTGGGACGTTTCTTATTTGGCATAATTCAGTCCAGCTCTCTTCAATGCAAAGGCATGCACAAGCTTAATACAATTTTACTGTCAATAGACTTCTAATTTATACAGGCAGCTCTGATACTCTTTCATCATTAATGTTCAGTTTTGATCTGATGCACTTTTTTCATTGGACTTTAGGCAAACTTTTGAAATATATCATTTTAGTTGCTACTGCATGACTGAATTTGAAAGGAAAGAAAAATTTAGGAAGCTTTATCCTGTTTAACCACAGCATATTTTTTCCATCCTCAGGGAAAAAGAAAGTAATTCTAGTTAAAAAGGATACCCTGTTATGTATAGAATAATGTTTTCTCTGACTTTAATGGATTTCACTGTTTTAGAAAGCACTGGAAATGGAAAAAAATTGCACACTGACAACAAAAATCACAGCACATCGGTTTTATTTAAAAACAAAAAGCCTTTAGAAAAGAGACCAGAGAGAAGCATGGATTGAGCAGTATTCCTTTCTTTAAAAGAAAGATATTTCCAGGATATATTTTCTTTATAAACATATGTAAGTAAGCCTAATTAAGATACTTAGAGATATTTAATAATGAGTAATTAGTTTTAAATTTAATAATGAGTAATTCATTTTAAATTCAGAAAAGCAACTATCATTTAAATAATTTGGTTATATATAGGAACAATGCAGACATTCAGTTTTCATGTGACTTTTCAGTGTGACTTGATGGAACAACTGAACAACTTTCTGTGATCCATCCCATTATGCTTTAACATTTTTAGCACCATTCCCAATTATGTTCTGAATTAAAGTCTTGCATAAACAGAGGTATAATTGCAAATGCAGTGTTTAAGATGCCATGTCTGGAATATCACAGAATTTTAACTAGCAATTCCACTCAATCCATTTATATTATATTTATAATCCACTGATAACTCTGTTAGATGGGTCATCCCTACTGATCTAAAGCTTCATAAAAAATAAATACTAATGTGAATTGATTTTGCAATTATTTATGGAAAGCATTTTTTATGGAAGCACCTGAGAAGTGGAATTCTTCGTGGAAATTTTTTACTTTACTTAATGAAAACTAATAAATATATTTTTCACAAAGCAACAAGAGGAACATGTTTCTTTTAAGGCAAATGTAACCTGAAAATAACATCAACTTTTCTTTAACTCTGCCATTTTAGTTTTAGTTCAACACTAACTTTGTCCTCCTGTTGCTGACTTGCACTTTTAAAGAAGTCTCTGTATGCTCAGATTAGCATTTGGCTCAAGTAAATGATAACTAAGTACAATATAACCATAAATGAGTGATTGTCTCTGTGTGACTTTATCACTAAAAGGTTCACGTTAGCTGACATTTGCAGTGAAGGATGTGGGATTTCAGTGACCAAGTCTTTATATAACCCACTTGAAACCCTTTGAAAATCCTATTATTAATATTGAATTCTCCTAATGAGTTATTTCTGAAAGTACCCATGTACCTCTCAAATGACACATAATCCAGCACTTTGTCAGACTCTTGTCTTTGAGAAGGAGAACAACAGGTGATTTTCAGGTGATATTTCTTAACTCTTCAAAGAAAGTTGTTTATTTTTCTTATGAAGTAGAATTCTGATTTCATGCTACATGTGAGCTGTTTAACAATATATTTAATTACCTTCTTTTGAGAAAAGTATATAAAACATCATTGTAAAAAAAGTATGAATTACTAAAAGGCAGGTATAAACATTGCTGCACTTATATCTGGCAATATATTCCAGCACAGCTTCTATTTATCATTCTTCTAAAGTGCTCTATTTATTAAATTACATATACATTTTGTATCAAATATTCATAAACATGACAATTTCAAGCACAACACAATGCTTTTCCAATATTACTTTAATTAAAACAATCTGGCATATCTATATGTCTTTAGTTATTTATATTTTTGAATACATTATTGTCTTTATCCAGTATGAGTGTGAGTGAGATTAGGGTGACATTTGTGTAAATCTGTAGGAAGATTCTTCTGCTTCCAGGGAGCACAGTTTGCCTTTTGTCTGAAAATATCTGCAGTATTAAACTAATTTTTGGTTGTATATCCTTATAGTGCCCCTTCTTATTGGAAAAATAAGCATTACAGAAATTTACTACTATTCTGGCATCCTCCATAGGATTTAATGCAATGTCTCTATTCTGATCTTGTAATCTAGGGAAACCTAGCTTTATAATGTTATTCTTCTGAGAATTTAATTGAGGTTTTTATATGCAAAGATCAAATTCCTTACTCATATTGGTTTAATAATTCTGCAAAACAGTTGAGCTGTCTGCAGCACATACTACTGCACAGACATGAGTGCTATGTAATATGATTTTATAGGGTTTAAAATCTAGTTTCTGAATTTGTAATTACACAGCACAGAAGGCCAAACACAATCACATGTATGGGTGTCTGAAATTTCTTGAAGACAGCCATTTGACATCACCCACATTGATTTTTGAGTCATTCATTTTTCACATTATATCATGTTCTTTCTTTACCTTCATAATCCGATCTGAAAGTGACTCTTTCTGTTTTACAGAAATAACAGTTAGAAACATGAAAAATAAATAATGGAATAAGGCTTGTCTACTAATAAAAAATATCTCAAGTTCTATTGCTTATATCTGAAAGAAACAACCTATTAAAATAGCCACATGAGAGAAAAAAAAAGATTTTTTAAAAGATTATTTACTGTGGTTAGTCTAGCTGGAATGGAAATACAGTTCATATGAAAAGTGCATATATAAAAAATGAAAGTGTAAAATTATACATAGATGGCCTTATTCAGGCAAGAGAAAGATTTGAAAATTTGATGTTGTCAAAATGCTGATGGTCAAAAGTGCTGATGGTCAGAAGTAAAATCCAGTATTTCATAGCACTATACTGTGGTCCTTATTTGAGTGACACTGGAGATTAAATTGATTTAAATTATACTTTGCTATTATAACTTAATTTCTGTATAAATTATTTGTATTAAGACTACTTTTCCCTTGGAGATCTCAGAGCACTGCAGAAGATGTACAGTGCTCTTTAAAGACATGGTTCTCATTAAATAAGCCATCTGCCCAGTTTACTCATTTGGAAATCCAACATGTATCTGCTAAAATTATTTATATAATTTTTAGTGCCCTCTTCAAGGCAGAGGTCAAGCAACAGCATGGTTGTGCCTGTGAAAAGTCAGTCAGTTTAAACTACCCATGCTGGTGCCACATCTGAAATATTATGAGCCTCTAAATTATATAGACAAGTGACAAGAGTCGAGACTCTTCTCTCTCAGTCCCTTTCCCTTCCTAGCTAAGCAACTTTGAAGGCCATGAAATTTTCCCCCCATATTGCCTCAACTCCATGGACCTCCCCAAGCTCCAGTAACTTTCAGACACAATGAGTTAAGCTTGTATGTTTCTTATTACAGAAATATTTTCTAGCAGAGCATCGACATTCATTGAGACAGAGTTTTTTCCAGTTTGAAAAATATACAGGCTTTGCCAAGAAAGGCATCTTTAAGAAATGCATTAAAAATGTTGAAGAGAGACATTTCATGGTGTCTCAGCCATGTTTCAAGAGCTATAACTCTCATTTCTTTGATGGCCTTCATATTTAATTTTATTTTTAAGTCAAAAAAATTGTTATTAAAAAAAAATCCAAAATGCATCCTAGTTTCTTTGCAAATTATTCCATTAACAATTTTACATAAAATTGGACACAGAAAATATTTGTTAGGATTATATTCCATTTGTTGATTTTTTGTGTTTGTTTATTTACCTTACTTCCCCATCAACTTTGCATAATAATCAGGAAAAATTTGCACTTGAAGAGAGATGAAATGGGAAAAAGTTTTATTGTAGTGGGCATAATCTTGGCAAGTAACTGGCCATAAACAAATCCATTGAAAATATCATACAGTAAGGCGCAGTATCATTAAATAACTGTTAGGGTGAATTTTCTTATATCCAATCTATCTTTTGATGAGCAGGGATCCATTAGGATCAGCAACAACTAATGTTGATTTTAGATGGTTTTTAGGCAAGTATGAGATAATATCAGAAAAACAAGGAAGTCAAATCCTGTGTCTTGGTCACAATCTAAATTGAATAAAACTGGAATAAACTATGTCTGCTGCTATCTCCCCAAGGTGAGATATGAGCGAATGGACCAGAAAGAGGAAGAAAGCACCTCAAGATATTGGCTGATTCAATAAAAATTCAGGTGCTCCACTACTTCATTGATAGTCTTGTCCTCTGTAATGAGCACTAAGGCCCCGTATCTCCCTCCAGTTTCCCCTACATGTGAAAGTTCTGTGTCTCAGCAGAGAGAGAACTGACACCACACTGCAAAGTATAATCTTTAAAGTCAGAAACAAACTGAGGAGCTGCACTGTGCCAGTCAGTAGGGAAAAGGGGCAATGTTACAGTGGCAGTTCTCATGTAACTGAGAGTTTCAGATATCTACAAGACAGACCTATAAACCTTTTTACTTTTTAAAGGTAATAATCTGCTTTTGAAACAGGAGATGGGGTATCAATTTTTCTCTCTTGATGTAACTTCATTCCTGCCTAACTTAATATGTAGAACATTTTTTAATGAGATGTAAGAGGTCTGAATTCAACTTCCTTTTTTGGCTGGTGGCAACAAAATTTTTTATCCCTCACCTTCAGTGGAGAACTTTCATCTTGTGTTGAGATCCCTTGTGTGTCCTTCCACTGCAGTTATTACTTTTTAAAAAACATTTAAGTCATTAAGGAGAGGATACAGGTGAAAGCAAGGCTGGCTTATGGCAACTTGAAAGCTACAGCAGTGTCCTGGCTAAGGAAATTCTGGACGCCCCGAAGTTCTCCATATGTTTAGGAAGTTGTCAACATACTAAATTGGAGTGTTTCAAACAGAATTTCTAATTATTGCTTTAAATGTTATCTTCATCGTGGAATTTTATTACACAGCTAATAAAAACTGTGTGTATCATCTGCACTGTAGCACTGAATTTAGCTTTCTTTGAGGCTGCTGCAACCCTGCCTTGATTCTCACATCAATTTCTATTTTAAACTCTGAACAGGAGCCAAGTAATTTAAAAGTATGTGAGAAACTTAATGTATTATAAGTGGTTCTAATAGGTTATTCTGAGAGCCTTAAAAAAAAAAAAAAAAGCATTTGCAGTGAAAATATGAGTCTGGGAGAGACAGATCCTACTTCTCTGTAACTGACGCAGATTTGGTGATTTAGAAGTTCAATTTTAATTGCTTTGAAGATTTTCAGCTTTTGCAGGCCTGTTCTGTAAAAGAAAGTTTACTTTTGCTGACAAATGAGAAAGCACAACAGTTAAATGTATTAAATCAGACAATGCCTGGACCCTAAATTTTTCTTCCATCTGGAAGCCTATTTAGCCAGTAGCAGTCCCTAAGAGAATTGCTGCCAGTAGCTAGTCATACTTGTTTATTTATATATCAGTAATGTTTTTACTTCTTGAATCACTGAAACCCATGTGCAGTTTAGAGTGTCATCTAGACTCTGGATCTCTGGTGTTAATGAGAATGGTTAGGTTAAGAATAAGAGTGAAATGCCCACATAAAGGGCAATCACTGAACAGCCCACAACTGCTTTGTAATCCTCCATGAGCCTCCCAGGCTGGCAGGGCTGCCTGGAGCTCTGGGCAGGCTCTGCTGCCTGCCCAGCCTGGGTAACACCCCAGGACACAGGGAATTAACATTGCCTTTGGCTCAGTTCTTCCACTCGCTGGCCAGTGCAGCTGAGCTGGCATGGAGGTGGCACAGGAATTTATTTCTGGAAAAGACCACAAGCAAATGGAAGGACTGAGGGTGAAAGGAGGAAGCAAGGGAGGAATTATGACTCAGAGGGATGGTTGTCTGTGATTCCCAGTGTTTCCCTGGGTTACCCAGGAGTTACATGCAGCCTCCTACTTGGAGTTAAAATAAAGGAATAATCTATTTCAACAGCAAAGTGAGTACTGAGGTTTGGAGTTTACATGTCTGGGTTTGCAAAGAGCAACTTCTTCATGATGTTTGTATTTTCATGTGCTTTTGGCTTGAATTGAGGACATGTAAAGTAACTCTGATGAGGTCATTAGAAAATCTGAGGTCATGATTCTGCTTCATTCCTTCCACTGTGTTCATCATGAATCTCACAGTGATAAATACAGCAGAAACTGTACACATTTCAATAGAAATACAAAGATGTGGTTCCTTATTCTAGAAGGCTTGCAGATTTTACAGCTTCTTGGATACCTGTCAGTTGAATCTCTTTTAAACACCCACTCTGTGGAAGTGCAGCTGGGTGTTTCCAAGGAGCATAAAAAAAATCTTTCTGCAGATTTACTCAAGTGAAGAATTTTACGTGTCCCTGTATGTCAGGGTCTGTTGAAATGTGTTCATGTTCTAATGTTCTAATAAAGCCAAAATGTTAACATTGCTGCAAATGTATCTACAGAGTTATTCATGATAAATCCCTTCAGCTCAATATTAATCCATTCTTCCTTAGGGTGGCAATTATGCTTAATTTGTGTTCTGAATAAGAATGTCCTTACAAATCAGAATATACACCTACAAAAGACCAGTGGCAATATTTTTATTTGCTTTACTCGATAATTGCCTTGGTGAAAGAAGCAAAATATGTAAGAGTTTGTGCCTCACCATTCAAGTGCTTTTTTCTCATAATATGAAAACAAGCTTATTCTTTTTATGCTCCTGGTCTGCTGCTTTATATCAATGGAAAAAGTGTTTTAGCTTTGCTCTCCCTCACTGTAATCACAATCTGGACAGCCGCCACACTAAGAACTACTGGATGTAGCATTCAGTGGTTTGTGAGAAGATCCCTAAAGATTAGTAGTGGTTTTAGTAAAGGAGTAGAAAAGTGTGTCCTTGAACTGATACAATGCAGCATCAGTAAGTTAATGCTCTTGAAATTCAATGAGAACTTCGCCAGCACCAGTGTGGCACTGGGCTCCAGGTGCACATTTGTAAGAACAGCTTGGTATTTGAAAAAGGTGAACTAATTGGTAACCTCATTTTGTAATGATCATATATTCTTCTGACACAGTAAGATGAAAGTAAATATTAGGATGAGGCAAGCAGCATATGAATGTGTTTATATGTAAAATGATGTAGTGTGTATAAGACACACATTTCTTTGATGTGTCTCTATACACAGATATACATGTATGTATGCATACACACATCTCCACACTTTTAGTTTATAAAGTTTCATTCTTTAAATACACGTCTCAGAACACCCTCTCAGTAATTGTTCCTGTGCTGTAGGTTAGCACTGTACCATTTACTCAGTTATAATCCCTTGCACAAGTTGTACAGAGATTTTCATTCACTAGTTAGTGCACAATAGGCATTCTGTATTTAGTTACCCTTTTTTATCATTCACGTGTTTGTTCTTAACTAAAAAACCAAGAAACTAATGTGGTGAAAATATTATTCACACAAAGAACAGAACTTCAATGTCAGTTATTTCTTTATGGACATTATTTAAAGTATATATGTTTCCTATATATCAGATGTTCTTAGCAAGAAATTGACATTTCTATAAGGAAGTTTTCCATTAAAACATGGTTCTGTTCCCCAGCACTGAGTTTTCAGCCAGCTTTGTTTTGACTGCCCATACTCCTCCAAGGGAAAAAATTCCCCTCTTGGAGAAATGGAAAGGATAATACATGCATTCATAGACTAAATTCTGTGTAGTATGCTTCAAGTATAACATTCAGCTTCCTTAAGAAAGTAGAAAGAAGCTTCTGTTTGTGGTATTAATACACATAAAAATGTTTCCAAAAGAGAAGGTTTTCCACCCTTCCTGAAATCAGATCAGATGGAGTCCCCTTTATTTAGATACAGTTTCTGAAAGTCTTCTGTACTATGATTTATTAGGACAGAATCACCAAATTTATATTTTTTTATTTATATTTGTGTAAAGATTAATTTTCATTAGCCTTCAAGGAATAAATTGAAAGGAAACTGTAATTCCACTTTTCTTTTCTTTCTTTAGATGTAACAAAAAAGCCAGCCCACGCTGACACTAATGGGTGAAAAGCATCAGTTATTCCATAAAATCTTTGTATCTCATCCCCACGTTTTGCTGTAGTGAGATTCCAGCTGTAGTCAGTTCACCTAAGTCAGTGCCCCAGGAGCATGGGCTACACATGCCAGGGCTGCAAACTATTAAAACTTTTGAAAAACCTTTGTTTCAAGGAATTTTAATTATGGCTCACAAGGTCATTCATGTTGAGACTTTATATCACAGGCCAGACTTCAGATCTTCATGAGTAAGGCAAGAGGTTAGCATGTGTAACTTTATCCTTGCTATAGAGTTCATATGCTGCTGATTATAAGCTTGTAAACAAATCCTTCACATCTCTCCTGTCTGAAACAGCTTTATAAGGAGTTTATTTTTTAGAAAAATAAGAGCAGGTGACAAGGACAAATTGTCCTGAAGACTTCTTGTGCAAGAAAGTTAAACCCCCAGTTTTTGATGAAAAAGAGATTATATTCAGAAATATCAGATCTCTTTAGACTAAGGAGCATACTTATGTCATGTCACAGTTGTGTTGTCAAGGAACACTAGTCCTTGGCTTCATCAAAAGACAGGATAACTTCCCTTTCTCATTCTTCTCAGCATCTGTTTGCTTCTCTTTCCCCTCTTTCTCAATGAAAACATGGTTTTTATATGCTAGCCATGAGCTGAAGGTGATCAAATCCCTTGCTCACCACTTTGTAAACTCCTTAATGTATTTGGCAACTTGAATGAGAAAAACATTTATGACTGCTACCATCTCTTAAGGGATTTAAACAATGTATATAAATATTTAATCTAGATTCCCCCTTTGGAAATTATTAATCTGTGTGAATCATGGTGATGATTCTGCTGTTTAGTCTACCCTTTATATTTTAAGACATACCTGTGTTGAGTTTGTTTGGTCCATTTGCTGTTTTATGGTGCTTTTTTCCTTGAAAAGTTAGGTTTTTTTTTTCTTTCTTCATTTGAAACAAGCCATTCTGGCTTGTCTTGCCCTCACTTTATTTGACGTACACAACTTGTCTGCTGCCTTAAGAATCAATTTGGCTCACTTGTGTAATTTGCTCTTTTAGCCTGCTTTTGTCGTCTTTGCTTCAGAGAACATTTATGTCTTCAACTAAATTGTGTTAATTAGGAAAATATCTAATGGCAGCTTGCCCATCACCATGCCTGAATGGCCACATAAAGTTAAAGTAAAAAAAAAGCAGAAATGTTTCTCTTGAGTTCATATGAAATCCTTCCAAAACTGCCATCACAGAGTAATTTATCTTTTTAAAACACAGACAATGTAACAGACAAAGGTATAGTAAGACAGATTTGGATAGGAAATTATGTAGACATTTTTTAAAAATAATGAGAATAATTAATTGTTGAGAGAATTTTCTAACCAAAGTGATGGAGCAGCAATAGCTGAGTCTTTCTCTAAATCATGTACTTAAGCTCATCAGGAAGTTATTATGCTTGATGCAGAAATTACTTCATTAAATTTTACACCCTGTGTAATGAAAGAGGTCAAAATAAATAGTAATAAAAACATTTTTGGCGCTCAGTTGCAGGTGAAATTGTGGTCAAGTGAATCCTAATAGGATCTAAGTCCCATTGATTTCAATAAAATATTTTCATCCAATAAGAAACAAATGTTTTGCTTATGTTAGGTGAAGACAGAAAAGAAGTATTTTAGGTAATTTTTTAAATATATTGTGCTATGTAATCAAGTGTTATGAAGAAGAGTGAAATATGGATACAATGGAACACGCCTATTTATGGTTTTTCTATGGTAATTGAAATTAATATTTTTTATCCTTGTGTGCCTTTATTAAGACCAGAAAAGATAAAAGTACCCTCTTTATCATGCTGAGAAAACAGCTGAATGTCCCTATGGAAATTTAGCATCTGTTCTGACTTTTCTTAGCTCATTATGACTAACACTAGTGCCAATGAACCTGCTAAGATTTTACTTAATACTGGGCTATATTATTTGCTATATTGAATATTAGGATAGTGTGTATATATAGATAGATATATTTAAATATGTACACATTATATATATGGTGTGCTGAGTAGCAGATCTTACTCTTTTTCTAGTCAATTAAAGATCCTTTTAACTTCCCTGAGACACAGGTTTAAGTCCCTACTGTTTGTTTTTTTTTTTTCCTTTTGCAAGTTAATGCCTATATTTTTAGCTTCTTTATATAATGTAGCAGAGAGACCCATGCAATCTAGAATAGAAAATGGGTCAGCCTGCTGTTGTGCCCCCTAATTGCTTCTGTCTTAAAACATTTCACTCTTTTTATGACATGTAATTTCTTTTTTCTTTCCAGTGCACATGAAAAGGGATAATGTTAGCATTTTGCAGTTAATTCAATTACTTCCCACTTGTGAAAATGCTGACAGGATTTCCGACCACTGGAAGAGGTGCCCTGACTGTTAGATGTGATTGGCAGCCCAGACATAACTTATAAATTGCAGCTGAAATTAAAGCATTTTATCTTCGCTCATATATATCTTTCATGACAAATCATTCAGCAATACTTCCGAGCCATTATTTCAGTGAATTGATTTTCAACAGCAATTAGTGACCAATTTGTGAGATAATGTTCTCAGTCAAATCACAGACATGTCAGGATCTGTTTCAGTAATAGACAAGACTTTAATGCACTTGTGATCATAAATCGTAACTGTTGTTCTTTAAATACTTTAGATGAATTTTTTGCAGATTTACACCATCTGCAGTAAAACTGTTATTAGAAAACTGTGCACTGTGCATTTCATATAAACAAGAAAATGTGAAAAAAGAAAGCTTATTTGAAAAGTGCCATTGTCTGCAGTTTGGAGAAGATAACTTCCCATAATCAACCCATTATTTTTTAAAATGTTATTTAATGATAATAGTAAAAATTTGCCAATAGCATAATAAGAAAATAATTTAGAAAATAAAGCTTGCCAAAAGCAATTATAAAACACATAGAGGAAAAAAAGCCTACTTTAAAATAGATTTAACTAAGGCTCATAATCATCACACCTAACTTTAAATGTCCATTTAGCTCAGAATTTCTCTATGGCCTATGGAAAAAAGAAATGCTCCCAAAGCTAATTCATGTGAGAGGTGAGATGAATTTCCACCTCCAAGTGGTTTCCTGCTGTTTTTAAATGTACAGAGGTGGAGGATCCCTCTGTACCTGTTTAGACTTCACATCTAATTTTTAGACAACTCACACTAAGAGATGTAAGCCTCTATCAACTCACCATCTGATGACATTAGCAGGATTTTAACACTTAAAAATGCATAAGAGCAGAGTTGAAAGTAGGAAGGGTGCAAATTTTACTATGGTAAATCAATTACTTAATCCCATAATGGAATTTCCAGACAAGTGCTTGAACCCTGTATTAAAAATCAGTAGAAAAGATAATAGCCACATATTGAAGTCATATTTAAATTCTTAAAAAGATATAGCAGGAAGGAAAAGTCAAAGATAGAGGACATTCTGAAAAACATGAAGACAAGTAATGATCTAAATAAGCAAAACTGCTTTAGTATTATGAACAAGAACATTTTTTCCTTTATTTCAATTTTTAATTTGGTGTATTTATCCTGATCTGCTGGAATAGCAATATTTAGTGTTCTGCATATCGGCTAGTGGTGAGGACTGTGTTAACTTGGGCTAACTTGTCTGGGCTGGTTGGTGCAGCCAGCTGCAGGAGCAGAAGGTCAGACTCCTGAGCATTTCATGGTTTTCAGAAGCAGATTTCTTGTCCTGTTCATCCTTCAGCTCTCTGTGGGGGAGAATTGAACAGTTTCTTCTGGCAGCCAAGGTCTCTTGAGTTGCTATGTTCCTTGTCTTGACATAGTATGGAATACTGTTTTAAATACCTTAGATGTGCAGCAGTGAACATCCAAGATAGCCTATGGATTTAAAAAGAATGATTAAGTCACATTATATAGTTAATATTAGTCAATGCTTTTAGTATTTTTTTTCTATAATAGAACTTCAGTTTGCTTCAAATTAAAGCTAACAAGAGATTTAAAGATGAAAAGTTCTTAAGGAAAATTAAGGGAAAGAACTATACTCATATTAAATGTAAACCACTTTTGGTATCATGACAAGATATTTTTGTAGTTTTAATCACATTTGCTTTACACTCTGCTTCATTTTAATTAATTTTTTTTTCAGTTTCTCAACTTTCAGAATGCTAATTAAACATACAGAGTGGTTTATCCCTTTAGAAAAGGAGTCAATATGTTTCATTCCTTTGAGGAAACTCTCATTTATTAAAGACCCATTTGCAGTCCAATAGGCAGCTTGTTCTTTAGACATGAAGACAAGCATTTGGTACAGTTTGCAATATCCACTTTAACTAGCAGACTGTTGCTAGGTATGTGTTGTAATTGCTATTGCAATTTTAGTGCCTCAAGAAAAAAAAAACCCACAACATTATTTTTATAAATGTTTCTTTGTTATGTCTGTGCTTAATTAAGTTTAGGGATATGACTTTCCCCATCATCATGTGCTTCTGATTACAGTGATACATACATTAACCTGTATTTTGAAGGATTCAAATCTTAAATATTCACCATCTGTTAATAAAAAAGATTATCTCACTACATTTTCAACAGGTACAGACTAATTATAACCAATTGGTATTTTTTTCCTTCTTTTTTTCTCATAAAGGAACTCTTCAGTGAAGAAGTTACAGGGTTAAAAATCTATGTTTGGCTGAGTGCAGTTTTATTGGATCATTACTTAATCCATCAAAGATGTTGATTATATCTTTTAATAACTGGAATAGTTGAGACCAAAAAAGAGATTGATCTAATGATATGGCAGTTTTAGCACAAAGCAAGCATTTCAAAACTAAGTGGTTGCCTGAAAGGGGAGAAATTGCCTGAAGGCTTTGGAGAAAGCATTATGGTATTTCAGTGACAGGTTTCCTCCCTGCTACTTCAGCACAGCTCCTTCACAGCTGGCTGCTTCTGTTTGTGCTTGCAGAGTCTCCTAAGGATTATGAGATTATTGGTCTTGACTAAATAAAATGAAGTGAAACTTGAGATTTCTGCACAGGTTTTGCACTGTTAAAATGATATAAGTTTATTTCCATGAGTATCTCTATACCAGTAATTAGTGGAATCCACTGCCTCAGTGATTCTAGTTTTGAGATTAATGTGATATAAAAGAAAAATTGTGAAGCAGCCGCAAAAATCCTTCTCTCTGAAGTGAATGCATTCTGACAAGAAGAACAAGAAACTATCAATTAAAATCTAAATGATAAACTTATTTAGACAATTTAGAATTATTCATCTCTTGGTCAGACCTAGAAAATTAAAAAGGAATTAAGTCCACTAAAAAAATCCTCCTCAAAAATAACTTGATGGCTGGATATATTTTATGATCAGAAGAATCTGTTTGGTGTTTTAAACTAATATGGTGTTTGATTCAAAATTACTACTACATTGAAGTGGGTTCTTGCAGAGTAAAATTACCTTGACCATAAATCCAACAAGAATTACCATGATACCATAAACATAGATTTACATTGATTTGAAAAAGAAATAAAATCAATTTATTTCAGAGAGCTCATTAATTAAAAGGAATGGTTGGAATTGATACTTTAACTTTTCTTATGTAATAATTGTAATATTCTACGTAAGAGGCTACAACATTTTAGATGAGAACATGTGTTGTTGGGCTTGATACTTCCTTGTTTCCTAAGACTCATTAGTTTATTTTTTTCCCAGGCAGGTTTCATTATTTTAAAAACTCACATGGATATATAGACTGCATCAGCATAGAAAATACAGTTTGATCTGGAAATATCTCATAGTTTAAACTCTCAGTTTAGAGGGTTTAACCAGGCCAGGTGAAAGGGAAGCCTTGTGAAATCCTCCAGCTGCTTCAGAAGCCATGGTTCTCATTCTGACTTTCCTAAGAACACTTTCATAGGTTGCCTAATTTTTGAAGCCTTGGCAAATTTTAATCCAAATGTAAAGGGCTGCATGAATTTGTGTGGTCTGTTCCTCATTGATATTAGATTATTCACAGGCACTGAGAGAGACTGGGTTTTAGCCAGTTATTTTCCTTAATCATCCAAACTTCTAACAGTTTCAATAACATCCCCTTGCTGTATGTGAACCAGCTATGGGCAGACCTTAACACACCACGTGATTTCATCAGGAGCTGTGGCTGTCAGAGGAATTTCAGTATTCACTGGGACATGCTTAGCATTGGCCTCAGTGATTTCTTTTACCCCTAGTGACCGCTGAACCAATAGAATGTTACTTTTTTTACCCTGATGAGATTTGAGATGTTAAAGGTGATCTGCAGGGTCATCCTCAATTGATGATATAAAGTCACCATGTATGTAAGTTATGTTCATGGTTAATCTGAATATTCTGTCTAGGGAATTTTGAAATACACTTTTTGGAAGATGGTCTGTAAGAGCCTTTCAAATGCTTCCTTGGAAGATTACCGTACAACCAGAATAAGAGCTAAGAAATATTAAATAAAAAATTTTTCAGCCCAGCTTTAACCAGAAGGCTGCCCTTCATATTGTTTTCTTGGATTAAAACTTTAAAGAATACTGCAAACTGAAGCATGAATGTGAAAGCTGCCTCCTAAAACTCTGGTTCTAATTCAGGCAGATATTTATTATTCAATTTCAATCTTCATGTTTTCAGATCTTTTGATCTACAGATAACCTATTAAGCTAACTACTAGGAAAACATGAAAGTAAAACATTATTCTTAGACCTACTGTGCTAAATGTTTTAACAAAGTAAATGAAAGGGATCTGGAAATTTTGCCTTAAATGTTGCACAGGAGATGGCAGTGAAGCTCAGCTATGCGTGAATAGGTAACAATGGGCATTTGGGTGAAACCTGAATATAATCTATATGTGGCAGACAGCATACTTCTGTTTACTTATCACAGAATCATACTGGAAATTATTCAGATGCTTTATAGCTTAAGTGTTGATTTGATAACGTAAGCAATCTGAAAGATCTGGAGAGGAAAACCAAAGTATTTAACAGAGAGTGCTAAGGAGAAAAAAACATCAAAAACATAGTTTGTGTACCAGAATGGCAATGATCCTACCAATAGGCTGGTAGCAGATTCTGAAATCCAAAGATCTTAAACACAGATGGATCATCATTATTAAATAAAGAGTCTTTAAAAGTAATTTTTTAACTTTGTAACTGCAAGTGAACTAGGTGGATTGGGAGCAATGAAACCTATTTTATCAATAATAGGCCTATAAATAGGATTAGAAAATTCTTGTACCAGAAGCTCTACTTGAGTTTGTCTTGTGAGCATCCTTAAGAGAAATAACCACCTCTAAAGCCCAGTTCATGTCAGCAATGTTGGACTTGTTGGACAATGGAGAGTTGAAAAGCTATCTTCCTGGAAAGACTCACTTCCCTATTGTAGATTAGAACATATCTAAATATCAGATTTCTGGAGTTGGATATGCTGCCTTTAATGTTTTATGAGGTGATAGCCATATATCTGCATCTCTATGAAAAATAAATTATGTTTCTAAGCTTAAATATTTCCAGGCTATTATGCAAGGACAATGCCATTAAACTGTCCTTTAAATGTGGTCCTGAGATCTTAAATTGAGATTGTTAAGAATGATTTTATAGATGTGAAAGTGAAAGCAGAGCCCTGTCTTCTGACTTCTTTGACTGTGTAAGTATTGTAACATGCCTGTTTCCCTGGAAGCCTTAACTGCAACCCTAGCAGTTTCTAATGCACTTGACTGAAAACAATTGAAATTGCAAGTGAATTGCAATTGCTAAAAAACCTTGAGTTACCAGTGCAATTTCTGATGGCAATTTCCTTGGCATTTAGTGAGGTTTTGAAAAGTACTTAAGTTGCAATTAATAGAAATAATGGTGTATCTGTAATTTCCTTTGGCCTGAAACCAAACCCTGGCTGACATATATTCTAATAACCTTGTCATGAATGCTAGCTGCAACTTTTTCTTTTCTTTCTTTCTTTTTAAATGAAGTAAATAGGATTAAATATCTTTATTATTACAAGCCATGAAGCATGCAATTACTTGGCTAGCAAGTAAATAGTAACTGGCAAACTGCGTAGACAATCTGGAGCTCAGATATTTGGACCTTCCTGGTGGTCCCAGAGTCTGCAGTGAAGACTCAATGGCATAGGGACTGAACTATTCTTGCAGCTGAGTAGGTGGTTCTCTGCAGTTCAGAGCTAAGACAAATAACTAGCAAAGGCAGGAAAATATTTACTGCCACTACCCACTACACATACTGCCACCATACATCATGTACCAGCATTGTGACTGAAAATAACTTTCCTGGCTCAAAGACTATCAAACTATCACATACTACACCAATAATACAAGATGTTTGTAAATGAAGCAGGATGGAAATGCCAGCATTTATAACATCCTAACCACATCTGTGTCACTATATTCATTGTAGGAGTCAAAGCATATGTTCATCTTATCTAAATTCAGGCACCTATAATGCTTTAATTAATATTTTGATCTTACTAAGTGGCTCGTGCAGTCAGTGGAAAAAGATGGGCTTTTCCAGAAGGCAAAATAATTTAAGCTAAATTATTCTTTGGAGGATCATACTTGTCTCCATTAACTATTAGGAAATTCAGTGACTGGATTTGTACCTTGTGTGCCCCTAAGCTTTTACATGGGGTGGAATGACTCCAAATCCACATGAATAAAAATATTTTTGAGGAGAGTGTAAAGGAAATGCTACATAAAGTATCTGGGGGACTAAATTTCTTTTTTTTTGTTTTTCTTGGGGTTTCTCTGATATTCAGTCCAATATTAGTGCTGGGTATGGCAAACTTTGCCATGTTTAACCTGAAGCATTTGATTTGTCCTAGTAACTGAATTCTTGAATTTTAACATTAAAGAACTAGTTTTCTCATATGGAAAGTCACATGTGAAATAATGCATAGTTTCTAATTTATGGAAACAACCAAGTTCAATCAATATTCAACTTAATTGTAATCTCATTTGATGCAAAAGAAATTTCACTGCATGTAACAAGTCAGACAAATATGTTTATCCATTGCAGTTTCACCTTTTAGAATGAGGTTCAGTGTATCTCAACTAGATATATATTGGCCTTTGGAGACCTAAAACTCATCTAAACTCCAAACAGAAAGCTTGAGATGAGTGTGTTCAATTGATCAAGAAATGTTATTGCATCCTATATCTCATACCCTGAAAGGCATGTATACCATGGGAAACAGGAATCACAACCTTAGAGTATTTCCTGCAAGACAATGAACTAACTGCTAGGAAATGGTGAAATGCCTGTTTGCTCGTTTGTCTGAACAAGCCCTGTCCCTCTTCCCTTTTTAACCAACTGACTTGCACCTGCCTCAAAATTGTCTTCAATGAAGTCTTCTGATGGATTATTAATGATAAATACAGATGTCTGAATCCAAATAAAGTAAGTTCAGAGTTATATTTTAGGTGTGTGTGTCTCATTTTATGCATATATTAAAAACTAATAAAATCCTAAAATTATAAGGTAGTTTTGATGAAGACCACTGCCAAAGGTTCCAAATCCCCATATGCTGCAGCATCTGACTAGCTGTTACTGATATTTAAGGACTTTGTGGTCTTCATTTTAAAGCACAAGTATGTATTTATGTATTTACACCCTTGAGCTAAACCATCAAAGGCATCTTTGTAAGCTACAATTTTTAGTAAAAATAAATTAAAATTGTTCTGAATGCTACTGAAATAACAAACTGGGGCAATCCATCTGGAATTCATTTTACTTCATATTACAGACTTTGTGTCACTGCTGTCCAATTTGACACCAAAAAGCACAAAAAATAACATTGACATAAGGATATAGTTATGTTTATAGCAGAGAAGTTGATTTTTTTTCCTGTTATTTTCAGAGTAGTATCCTTAGACTTGGCACCCTCAACTGGATTTCAGAAAAAACTATCTGTGGTGGTCATGTTAAAATGCAGCAGCAAAAGCCTATGGAATGCAGAGTTGTCAGTCCAGCTACTGTTCCTATTCAAGCACTTCTGTTGTACCCATTGGGGGATGCTGCAGGGCTGGAGCTGGGAGCCAGGATTTTCCAGACACGCTTTGAGGAAATAGGTACAAGTCTGCTGCCTGCATCAGTGTTTTTCCTTATGGTCCATTAAGTCATACCAGTTAAAATCAGTAGGGTTTTTTTTTCTTTAAAAAGTAGAATAAAATCTGATTATTTTTTTCTTTTGTTTTCCCTGACACCACATTCAATGCGCTTATGTAATATATTTTTGTAAAACATCTAGATATCTTAGTCTCCACAATGACTGCACTTGTAAGAACTTTAGGTACCTGAAAGAGATAATAGGAAGGAGAAGACAATTAGATCACTCTTCAGTAATGGCAGAACTTAGAGATGATCTAAGTATGAGCTAAAACTAAATCAAAATTTGCTTTTAATGAGGGAAATCATATCAAATTGAAAAGAATAGATTAATACTAACAATAGATTTATAAAAGGGAAGTGTCTTTATTTGATTTAGAAAAAAAGCTGTAAGGGTTTTCACAACTTCAAGTCAGAAAACATAATATTCAGCCCCAGCTAGAGGCTGATTGAGTTATCTAAAAGTATCAATCCTACTTCATTCAAGAGAGAAAATAGGTGTCTCCTTTGGTTCCAAATATGTCTGTGTATATGTAGGGGTGCTAATGTATGAAGTGATTTATTCTTCACGTATGCTTACATCTTTCATTTGGAACCTAAAAGGCTACTTTACACCAGATGCCTACATTATGTTTTGCTAAGTTTAGGTGGAATATTCCTTCAATTTAAAGGAAGAAACCCACCCTTAAAATAGAATTAAACTGAAAGCAAGATGATACTGAAGACAGTTTCATCAAAGAGTAATCCAGTTACTTGTACTAATATATTTTTATTTACTATGGGATTGATTCCTTCAGACATGAAATGTAGTAGAGAAAATGTGTTTAGACTTCAATAAAACATTTAATATAGTGCTATAAGATGCTATTAGTCAGCCAAAGGGTTAGAGTTAGACAGGTATTAGCACACACCTTATAAAACTAAGAAAAAACATAAGGATAGAAGCTGTATTTGAAGAGAGGTTTTTTTTCAGAATTCCACAAGGGTTATTCATGGAATGCTTCATCTTTAATAGACTCATTTATAGGCTTGGCAGAAAATCAAGCAATTTGCTAAAGAAATTAGCAGATAATGAACAAAATAGATGACCTTAAGGAAGAAGCGTTAGACTGAAATAAACTAAATGAAATTTTAATAGTATTGAATGTTTGGATGTGAACACAAAGGTCCATAACAAATGACTGTTAAAAGCTGCAGCCAAGATTTTTGGGACCCAGAAGGAGGAAGAAAACAGAAGTGTAAGAGCTGATTCCAGAGAGATTATTAGCTAAGCAGAGGGATTGACCATGGAAAGAAAGAGGGGCTCCTAAAATCTATTAAGCAAAGTGTTTCCAGCGGAATCGGGAAATACTGAACGAGGCATAGGTAAGACAGTCATAAAATCATAGATTCAACAGTCTGGGAAACACTCTTGGAAAGGCATGGGGAAGATGCAAACATCTGCCAGCCCTGCACCAGTGAGGATGCTGAGCACCACTTCCCCTTTCAAGCCTCAAGGCAGTTTCTTTATCACCTACCAGGACCAGGGGCTGGGACTCCCCAGTGAGAAGGCAGAGATTTTGTACAGCTCTGTAAAACCCCTCCAGCTTCCTGCTTCTGCTGCCAGAACCCAGAGCAAAGCTCTGTGAACACATGGTGTCTCTGCTGCAGCTCAGGAGACTGAATTACTCACTTTTACTCTGGAAAAAAGCTGAAGCAGCATGATCTGAAAGAAGTCTCAGGTTAGTGGTACAGATGGCTCACAGAACTCAGTACGGGTGTGTGGTGGGGTGTCCTTTCCTTTTCCTTCCACACAGATGATCTCCCACACATCACAGCTCATGCCATTGGAAAATCCTATTTTGAGTTGTGTAGTAGCAAGGTAGTAGTAAGTAGCTGCAAAACTGTTTAAAAAAAATTTAGAAACATGTGCTTATCTAATAATCAGAAGAGGTAAAAGAAAGTGAATTTTGGGGGACAAATAAACTACTTTTGTAGAAATGTTTCCAGGGGCAAGGCAAATAGTGAAGTTATGCAGCAAATATATTCTATTACAATAATATTTTCCCTAAATTGACTGTTTCAAACTTTTCCATGTGACATCAGCAGGTCTTATAAAAGATACAGAATGAACATGCCAGTAAAGTGTGACCAGATTGAAATGCAGCCACATTTCTGCTGATAGAACATACTTCCATCCAAAAATGATGAGGCATAAACAGCAGGGAGTCCTATTATATGCTTATCTAATCCACGAGTAACTGTGCCCTAATGAGCAGCAGATGAGATAGATTCTTGGTAGTCATTGTTTTCCTTTCTCCCCTCCCCATTTTTTTTCTTTCTTTCTTTTTTGTTTTTAATGTTTTGTTCTTTTTGTTGTTGCCGTTGCTGTTCTCTGTGGGTTTGTATTTAGTGTCTTTGGCTTCTAGAGAGAATTCTCCTGTATATTTTTTGTTGTAAGTGTAATAATTTCTCCTGAATATCTCCTGGTTATAAGTGTAATAATATTTACATATTTTAATATACTCTATCCTAAATATCTACAATTTCTCCTCTACTTCATGGAATTGCTTGGATGCATTCTCAATGGAAAGTATTAGTGTAAAGTAAAGGAAAATATCTAGGAACCTTATATCTGTATTTTTGTTTCCTTTATGCTTCAAACAATGCAACAAATTTTAAAACAATGAAGGGCAAGTGAAGATAAGAAAAAGTAAACATCAGACCTCTACAGAATACTACCTCATTTAGATTCTTAATATTGTGGTTTTGTAGTTAACTTCATTCATTTTTTTTCCTGGAAGAATGATCTTCAAACATATTAAAGTAAATGAGAAAAACACGATTTAAGGTTTGTAGTTTATTTATACCTCTTGAGAGCAATAACAATTTTTCACCCTTCTAACAAACTCATGGGCCATGGAAGTATAGAAACACATGGAGATAATTTTATTTGTTTAATTATACTCACTGTTTTTATTAAGTTCTAATCCAAAAATGTTCAACAATGAAAAATAAAAATTCAACATTTATAAATATCGTAAATCTACATTAACGTCTTGTCCATACAAATATATGTATTTATAGACATAGGAAAAAAGTGCTAGATACAGAAAAAAAAAAGATAAAATTAAATGTAACACAACAGAGTTGAGGAAGATTTTGAAGTCTGAAATACTATGAGCAACTGAATATGAAGACAAATATACTATACTATTTAAAAATAATATTCACATCATAAAGTGGAAGCACATTTAAAGATTATGTGCTTTCAGCAGTCTAGAGAATGGATTGTTTTACTTATACAACTAAATATACTGATTGAATTAGCTATGAACTTTTAATTCTATTGACATACTTATTCATGAATGATAATAGCAATCCATTTTCATTCTTGTGCATGTATTATATATCAGAAGACTCTAGGTGGGGCAGCACATGTTCTGTGTGACCTGGTCAGTATTAGAATTATTCCAGAGGCATCAGATTTTTGTCAGGGTCAGCAGAAAATTGCCAGTCAATATTAGTAAATGAAGTAATTTATAATTAATCTTGCATTCTCTTTTCAGAATCAGAAAAATATTTCTAAATAATTATCTAAGTGGACTTAAGACAGTGGAAAACATATCTGTAATCTTATTGTGGAGCTAAATAGCTCCTTCCTTTGTTTTACTTTGATGTGGTTTTTTAGTTTAGATTGTTTAATTTTGGATTGTGCAATTCAGCATGTCTACATTATAAAGAGGAAAATGTAGCACCGTGCCTACAGCAAAATATGAGTGAGGAAATATTGGCACAGAAAGGTTGATCCCATAGTGCACTCAAGCTTATTATTCATCTCTTAAATGAGAAAAGCTGGCTTTTCATCACAAGATGGTGATTTATCACATAGTTGAAGTGAGAAGCCAAAGGTTAGTAGAGGCATATGAAAATGAAACTCTTTCATGCTTTAGTTGAGTAAGAAGCTGGCAGAGTTATACTATTATGGTTTATAATATAGATTATATTCATATATATACATTAAAAAGAGGAAAGAGTGAAATTCTAAAAAGTATATTTATAATCATAGCAATAATTTGTAGATCACCTCTTAAGGAAACATGGCAGACAGCTCCCTGCCTATGCTGAGTAGCATAGCTGAAGATCTACTCTAAGGAGGAATCCCCATATCAGGAGTACACAATCCTTACAGTTCTGGTTATGGAGACTCTGATGATAGAAAGAAAAAGAACTGAAGCAAAATTCTGACTACAACCCTTAGATTCTGTTCTTGGCACTAGAACAAGTTGCAGTTGCTAAGTTACTCATAAAAAATAGCATTGTTCATACAACTTCACTGTTTTCCCTAGAGAGCAGAGTTTGTGCCTAAGCACAATATAATATGATTTATCAATATATATCTACTGTAGAACATGTGTTTATCTGATGAGAAGACCATGCTGGGGAAAAGTGTCACTGTCTTCAATGTAATTACAATTTCCATAATTTGAAGCAATTATTTCACGTATCATCACTGTGAAATAGATTGCTGTGTTAGATCCTAGGACCTTTCCTGTGGTACGGGTTCCCTGGGGGCTGGATATATCCCTATAACCACATTTGGATTATTTCAAATGAAATTTGAAATTCTTGAATTCATTTCTTATGTCTTAATTTTGCATTCCATACTCAAATGCTTCTTAGATTAAACAAATTATTAATATTGAGCTATGCTGTAAACCTAAGTAAGTCAAAGCAGCTTCTTAACTAGATTTTAATTAATAGATTACAGATATGCTTTTCTTAAGCTGTTGTTGATGGTAACTGAAGTTACCACTGCTCATTAGCATTACTGTGGTGACATGACATTCTCATTATTGCTCCTTGGCTATGAGGTAGCACGTGAATATTTCCCTACTGTTTTGTCTAACTTAAAGGCAAAGGACTGGGCCTTTATTGTACACATATGAGATGTCTGGTACAACAGAAATTCTTCTCAGTTCTCCCAACTCCGCTCTAATATATTAGTTAAATATTAATTAATACATTTTGGAACGAAATAGACCTGCCATAAAACAAAAAATTACCCAAATGGAAACAAACCCATCAGAGTCAATTTAGAAAAGATCACGTATCATTTTAAAAGGTAAATCCAGAGCACAAGAACCACTGAAGCATTGACATGTGATAATTCCTAGTATTTAAATTTTTGATGTTCTTCTTGGCAACTTTGAAAAACAGTACTCTTCCAAATAATATTTGGGCATGGTTCAGGAAACAATACAAGGGCTATTCTACATAGGGAGGGTTGGATGACGTTATGTTGCTTGGAGATGCAGACAGTGGAACATTTTAGCTTTATGGATGTATGCCATGTGGCCTCTGAGACATAAAATGCTTTAATTTAGTAATATTTCTGAAGCCAAGAAAGCCATATTCTTTCACACTAGCAGGGCCTATTAAAGAATTGTTACTTTTCAAGAGAAGAGGAGGTTGCAGTTTCACACCTCTCCAGGTTGTGTTGTAGTTGCATCAGCTGCAGGTCTTTGGTGTTGGTGTTATTTGCTATCTTGTTTGAGGATAAAAGTAGCTGAATGCAATTTAGATAATTCTGACAACTATGAACTAAAATTCATTAGTTGTATTCATAAATCTGCTAATACACTGTTCACTTTACAGTACAAATACATTTAAATTCAGTCTCTGAATTCTATCTCTTGGTTTAATTCATTTACATTTCATAATTGAATGGAATGAAGACTAGGGAAGACACTATTCATAGTGACTTTTCCCCATAAATTTTTGTTAAATATCATTAAATTTGTTGCCAAGACAATCAAAGTCATCCTTGAGACCAGACACTGAAATTTTTTATGCTATACTTTCCTGCAGTCATCAGCACGCGAGAGAAATAACACCGCCCTGAGGTTTTTCATGACGTGAAAACATTTGTCAAGCTGACAGTTTGGCTACTTCACAAAAATACATAAAGTTCATCAACAGTGCATAAAAAAGTCATAAAGTAAAGCTCTTTTTATACCATTTCAAGATATATGATTAATGGGATATAGCCTAGTTTGATTAATCTGTGCATTCATTTTATCTCCCACTTGACTTTTGCAGATAATTGCTTTTTTTACCAGAATTTTTTCTTACATTTTTATACAAAAGGAGATTTATCATCCTTCCAGTTAGTCATCGTTTTTGTCACTTACCCACCAAAAAGACTTGGCTTTCCAGAGAGTGTTTCCACTAAACACTCTTGCTATAATAATTGGTTTCTTCACCACACACTCAGTTTTCATCCCTCTTGGCAAAACTATTTTTCATTCTACAGCTTATATGGAGTGTAATGTTAGCAAGGTATTTGAACAGAACAAGACATTGCTGGGATATTTTCCATTTCACATGTAATGAAAACAATTTGAATTTGAGTTGACATGCAAGCACTAATAGTGTTCATTCAGGGAAAACAATAAATAATGACAAATATCAGCAGTGGTGGCATCCTATACTTGCATTTGACAAACAACCTCATTGTCCAGCGAAGAGTATGTGGCTTGAGTATAGGCCAGAAAAAAAGAATTGAAAATAAGTCAGTTCAAGTACAGTAAATATCCACTTAAGCAGAAGAAAAATGGTCATCTTAAACTATTATTTTATTTCATCTCTCCAAGGAGAGATGCTCCAGTCCTCTGACCATCTTCATGGATTCCTCTGGACTTGCTCCAACACATCCATATTCTTATGTTTGGGACCCCAGAGCTGGATGCAGCACTGCAGGTGTGGTCTCATGAGAGTGCAGTAAAGTGGCAGCATCACCCCCTCAACCTGCTGCCTGTGCTGCTTTGGATGCAGCCTAGGATAGAGGTGGTTTTCTGGTATGTGAGCCCACATTGTCAGGTCAGGGCAAGCTTTGCATGCACCAAATTCCCCAAGTCCTTCTCCGCTGGGCTGCTCTCAATCCATTCTCCACCCAGCCTGTTCTTGTGCTAGATATTGCCTGACCCATGTGCAACACCTTCACTTGGCCTTGTTGAACTTGGTGACATTTGTACAGTCCCACTTCTCAAGCCTCTCAAGGTTCTTCTGGATGACATCTGTTCCCTCCGGTGTGTCGACCACACCACTGAGGTTGGTGTTGTCAGCAAACCTGCTGAGGGTGCTCAGTCCCACTGGCCATGTTGCTGGTAAATGTGTTAAGCCCTGCCAGTCCCAGTGCCAGCCCTTGAGGAACACCCCTCATCTTTGGTCTCCACATTGACACTGAGACACTGAATCTGTTGTGTTGGGTACAGTGAAAGAGGAAGGCCTAAGAGTTTTTCAAAATCTGTTATAAACTTTATTGAAAAAATTAATACAGCTCACCAAATAGTTCAGAGGAAGAGATCTTTACAGAAAGAGTAAGAAAATTAACTTAGTTTTAAGTTTCATGAGAAAAGACATTCAACCCTTCTGTGTTGTGGGGGAACAGCAAAGTATTTGTAAGTATAAGGAGAGCTCATTAAAAATCTGCCCCCAAATCTGTCTCTTAAAAGATGTCACCATATCTCTAAGTGAGGGTGCTCATTAGTAATAGCAATAATTGCTCACAGCACTAATAATTGATGCTTTCTCTGTAGTCAGTTCTTTTTTAGACATAAAAAGTTTTGCTCAGTCTTCTTCTTGCTTTATTCCCCTTGCTTTTTCAAAGGCAACTTGCCTGTCCCTGCCTTGAAGTTCAGAGGGTCATATCTTTTGAACTTAGAGGCGAATAAAATACCTGGCAAGTAACCTGCCAACTGAAGGATCAGTTTCCATTTTCAAGATACACTTTTAAATAAGCTGGAATAATTTTCAGAGTTTGTTAGCTCACGAAGTCTAAATGTCAGATTCTTCTGTGCTTAGCACAGTGTGGGCCTGTGTAATTACCGAGCACAGCAACCCTATTGTTGCTTTATAATTAATTGATTTTCAAGGCAATGCTTCTTCTGTTAATTTAAACATATTTCTGCTATTTAATTTGTCATAAATAAAGATTACCAAATATATCTCTTGGATTTTTTTAATGCTCTTTCTTCAAGTAAGCCAGCAAAGGACTGGAGATTCTAAGTAGACTGAAAGTAAAACCTGACACTCTCCCAAAGGCAGGCTGAAGTGCCTTAATGTGAATAACAATTTTACATTGCTGGGTTTTTTCCTTCTCTGAAATGCAGCTGAGTAGCCACTGTCCACACCTTTAGCAACTATATCATTCCCTGAGCACACAGAACCAAACAAACCTCAATAAGATCCTATTGTCAGTAACAGCAAAGAGCCTGAGACTATGGCAGTGCGTATTTTAATGCCATTATTGCATTTTTAATTGAAATTGGTCTCCCCTTAACATACCACACTTAACCTCCAGGTACAACGTGCTGTACAAGAGTTTTGAGATTGTCACACATTAAAGGTGTGTAGTTAGGCACAAAGCCAAAGCAAAGTGCTCCTCGTTCCTCTGGAGAAGACTATCCCCCAAGGAATACAAATATTTATATTTGGAAGGTATCCTTATCAGCAAGTGATTCAGTGTTCAACAATCTCCAATTCTTCAAAAAGAAGTAGATTATTTTATAGTGTTAGTAAATGATTGGTATACTATTTCTATGGATTTTTATGCACGAGCAAATAAGCACTCTAGCACCACCTTCATTATAATATATTATTGCAGCATTAAACTGATAACAAATCCTAGACCTTGACATGTATTTCCTATTAGCTGATTTGTGCTAAAAACCATGTGATGTGTATAGATGAGTTGTTCACCTATCTACCATTTTAAAAAGTGATAAACAGGACAAAAATGTAAGCCCCACTATTCACACTACCTATCAATCATGGAACCAACACATAAATGCATTTTCTTTCAACCAGCTTCCAGATGTATGCAGCCTCTTATGCAAGTTGCTTCTATCAGAAGCAAACTTTGCACATATATAATAATTATTTTAGAAGGTCTGTTGCTTATGTCGAAATTAAGCCATGAGAATAAAATCTAATACACTGTGTAACTAAGGACTAGATAGTCAAGGTCTAGTTTTATGGAAAAATTAATATATCCTTCAGGTGTCTCAACACACTGTGACTAGGCTGTCATTATAAATATATATGTGTATATATATATATATATAAAACTAGTTAAAAATGTTTAAAGGCACTTTTTATTTTAAGAACTTTTGCATTATAAATATACCACTAGCTCTTCTAAAAGTTAAAATGTAGATTCTGTTTGTCTGCCCAGCATCTAAAGAACAGCTTTGAAACAACAGAAATATTGCGATTGGAAAAGAAACCAAAGTACTGACATGTCAATATAAACTATTTTTCTAAAATATATGTATTAGAAAAGTGTTGAAATAATATGGAGTAAAACATTAATATTCTGTTATACTCTGAGTCACAATGTAGTGCCATGCATTTAATATAAATATTTGTTAATTCTCTGACTAGAAAAACTTCCAAGTCAAAAATACTTTTGATTATTTCTTCATTCCTTTAAATCTTTCTTGTATGGAATACTAAGTTGTATATTAAATTAGAGGTGTTTAATAGGAATGGGGATAAAGATATATAAAAAACACTTGGAGGAAAACTTTCCACAAAAAGAATTTCACAGTACAGATGATGGTGCTAGTCAGCCAATCCTTCTATTGAACCACTATTTTGAGATACTGTTCACAGTTAACAGCACAAAGAAAAATCCCATTCAACTTGAACAGAAGAGCTTTCCAATTAATAAGACATAAAGCAGGCATTGTCATGCTCTCAGTTCTGTATGTCATTTCTAATAAAGATTGAATAATAGAAATGCATGCTAAAATGAACCTTTTTTTTATAATGAGGAGGTTCTATAGAGCAGGAAAATAATATAAACTTTTTTGGTATAGCTGTTTCTCAATCAAAGGGCATATCAGTTACTGTATATTGCTGCAACATTCCAAGCATTAAATTAAATTATAGACAATAGAATCAAATACAGTTTACATCTGTGGAGCATTAAAAAATGAGGCACATTCAGCAGTTTATTTATTCCCAGTAGAAATACTCCTGTTGAAATAGTGCTCTGAAAACATTCTTTCCTACCAGGCTTGGCTGTCTCAAATGCATTCCTCAGGCAATACACATATTTAGTTTTTAAATGTGACATGTAGAAATCAACCTTGATTTTCTTGGATGGCTGGACTTTCTTTAGTTGTGCTACAGTTTAGGTAACCTTATCACTCCTGAGCTCTAACCCTGCTACTGGACCTGTGCAAACAGCCTGAAGCACACTATTCCACAGGGCTGCAAATAAGCACCAAAGGTCCACCTGTGTTAATACATTTTGAAGGCTTCTGTCATTTATTACACAAGATTAATGTGTAAGAAGAGGCCAAATTCTATGGAGACTGAATGTGCAATCTTTAGTCTAAATACAAGGAAGTGGACCATCTGATCTGAAAATTACTCTGTTGGTAGAATACCATTACAGCTCACTGCAGTCATAAAAGAAAGGGCTGCAAACATTATTAATAGGCTTGGATGCACAATTTTTAAATGCAGCCTAAAACTGTTTTATAAATCAAATGTATTTTGGATTTACGTAGTAGGCATCATATCTTCTTGTTCCTAGCACTGGATAATTCCTTCTGTAATTTAGATGAGCAGACTGTATAAATAATTCAGAAACAGCAATAGGGTGCATCAAGGACAAGATTCTACACAGGTATGAATAAGTGAAATGTCATTGAGCAATTTACAGTGCTGCCTTTTGCACAGTGGCCACTCCATCTTCTTTGGCTGCTATGGTCTTTTGCCTAGAGACAATACAGCACATTTGAAAATGAATCATTACCTATGTTGAGTCCATCCATTGCATGATTTGCTACACCATTCTCTAAACACATATATTTATCTTTCTTTCTTTTTTATTTTTCTCCCCCAAAAAGACTCACTGGTCAAGAAAAATTACCTGCATCTTCATAGAGTTTGTAGCTTGATGTGAAATTTGTGTTCTGTGACTAAAAACCCAAACTGGGTTGTATTGAAAAAAATGAAGGTGTTTAAGCAAAAATAAATCCAAATCTCTTAGAACTCTTGTGCAATAGAACTTTTGACTATTTACATTAATATTATGTAGACTTGCCCTACTTGGATTTTTCATTTAAAGCTCTTTCACAAAAGAATGTGAAAAGGAGGTAAATATTTAATGTGAAGAGATTCCTTAGATGTCTTTAGTACAACTTACTTGAAGCAGAGGATGGCATTTCAAGACATGTAATTTGTGTTAAGGTGCTGATGCTTATATTTTTGGTATAAATGCAAGAACAAGGGCAGCTGACTTGGTGGAAGCCACAGCTGCCTTGACCAAGTCAAGGCATACACGTAAACACCACAGCTCCAGTTTTCAACACAGACAGTATCCATACTGCTGCTTTCCTAGAGCAGGACGTGTAAATCCTTATCAGTAAACCACCAACAGATACACAGTGACAATAAATCCTTCTAAAGGACCTGTCTTCTGATCTTTATAAACCTTCTAAATAGAGCAACAAAGAGAGCAGCGCAAATTCCACTGACTGTCTGACCTGAGAATCAGCCAAGTGCTAAATTCTACAAGGAAGAAAATGTGATTGTTTCCAATAGCTGTTCAGCATTTTTAAAGCTATTCAGATAATGGTGGTGGGCATAGACAAAAAAAATTGATAACAACAGAAAAAATAGTTACTGCCAAATGGCATTAATAGCAGCATCAGGCTAGACATGCATAGGGATGTGTAGGTATAAATAAGCACTTTAACAAATTTTAGAGTAGAGCTTTATTTTCGTACTGGCATCTCTGAAACTAACTTCAAAAAGGAAAAAAAAAAAAACCCAAAAAAAAAAAACAGCACGAAAAGAGAAGTAAGTTGAAACAGGAAAAAGAAAAATCCAAGGTTGCTTCTGGAAATAGAGATTCTCATTATAGCTATCATTTTTTGTACCTTTATTAGAATACTTTCAGTTGCTGAGCAATGCTGTCTTAAAAAATGAGAGCTTCGTGTGAAATAACATTTTGTATATGCATATAAACATACCTGCACACATGCACAAAAACACACATTCTATGGGTCACAAATTTTCCTTGGATGAATATTTTCTGTGCAGATAAATGTAAATCCTTTTTTTTTTAATTTTACTGTTGCATAGAAATATTTTACTTGCAGATGTGACACATCCAACTACTGATCTGGTATCAACATCCTGTGCTAGTAGAAAACTTTGTTCTTTAGTGTAAATTATATTATGAAAAATGAAAATGGGGAAATAACCTGGAAGATAGCTAATCCTTTCCCCACTAGTATGTGGCTACTAACTAAAACAGATTGTCAGATGTTTCCTCCTATCTTTTTTTAATTGGCTCATCTACTAGCAGTTCCACCACTTGCCTTTGCAGATTATTCTGAAACTGATAGATTTGACTTTTACATTATTCGTATCCTTATTGCTAGATTACCCACCATAATGCCTTGTCTTGTCCTTGTGGTATTTCCTGTTTACTTTTCCCTTTCTTTTTTACAAAAACAAATACATATTATTGTGTTGAGGTTTAACAAATTTATCTTCCATTTCTTCCAACAGTGGAAAATGGGTAGGGAATGTTTGATACTTATCATACACCAAATTTGGATCAGTGAATGAGATTGCAAAACATGCAATGAAAACCATTTTTGGGGGGCTTTCTTGTGATATACATACAACACACATCATGGCCTGTGTGGTCTCTCAGTGGCTGCTAGATGAGATGTTTATATTGAGAAATATATCCTTCTACAAGAGAGCCTGTTGAAATCAGAAACAGTGTATATAGATATTTATGTGAAAAACGTTGGCAGAAAGAAACCAGATACATTGCATTTTCATTTACATGTATGAGTATTTTCTAATATATTGTCTCCTTTCTCTTCTTCTTTTTAAAGAAATGTCCCACTGTCTTCAGATCAAACACTATTTTATAATATCCTACAAGGGTCAGAATATGACCCAATTCTTTAATTCTTAAACAGAGAAATCCCCTTGAACTTTAGTTTAGCTTATATAATAAGTGGCAGAACTACTTAAGTGTAACATCTTCCTCTAAAGTATTTATGAAATATAATATAAACAGTTAAATAGCTCTCAGTTAAATAATATATGTTTTGGACCTATTCATTCCTAAGTGTGCTTACTTCTGACAGTTTGATAAATATATTATTCTGTGACAAGTTATTTCATACAGTTCATTATGTTCTTTCTACATGTTTTTCCTAGTGGCAGGCATAGAGAATTGTATTCTGATATATAAATACTAGTGCAATATGCAGCAGGTATTAAAAAATTAATTTGTCCTCAGATAGTCCCACACCTGTAAATAATATGCAGAATATAAATCTCTGTTTCTATTCTATTCTAAGAAAAAACATTGCACTATTCTATTCTAAGAAAAAAGTATATAGCACTTGGGATCCATAGTTCTAATATATCTTCACATTTTTCATATTTATATTGACAATTATTTTGGATGTAACCACATATCTCAAAAGTTGATATTTAGCAATTGTCTTGTAATTTTGTAAAAGGATTCTGAATTTTGTCTTCTATATTAATTTTTCTCTACATTTTTCAATCTCTACACACTACTCTGAAAAGTCCAGTTTTTTCATAAGTTCTATTTCTTTTGGAGATAGGTAAATTTCATTAAAGATAATCTTCTTAGAGAAGGCATAATAATAGGTACTTTAAAGGTATGCAGAAGTTCTTTGCTAGAGGTACAGATTCTAGTTTTGGTTTTGGATTTTGATGTAATTTTTCTCTGTGAATCATTATGAAATTACAGAAATTTAATTATTTTTCCATTGATTAATATTTTGGCCAAAAAGGGATATTTGCATGTTTTAAATTAAGCCTTCTATTTTGTATTAAGAACATATAATTTTGAAATGTTAGTTGAGTTACTATAAAAACAGAGGACTGCATTAATCAAAATAAAACATGCAAAATTATCAAAATAATTCCATCCATGGGAAAATAACTGGATTTTTTGATGTTTGAAAATGCTCTGTATTTGAAGTTTTTATTGTAGTTTGGAATGGAAAAATTTTCCAAAATCTTTAAAAATCCTTTCAGAATCTGAAAAATGTTCTCTCCCAATTCCAATACGTATTGTGTGTTATGCTCCCTTTTTTTCTGAGGGCAAATTCTCAGGACTGTGGGTCACCCATTGTTCTTGTATTCAAAATATGAACTGTCCAGCAGTTTTATGTAGATCTGCTGAGTGATCAGTGCAAATCATGTGGATTTGCACTGTAAATTCAAACCCTGGAGTATTTTATGAATATTGAAATTATTATTTTCTCATTTACCATGTCTTCATGACAGGTTTTTTTTTAATTTTGGTTTCATTTTTTTAAATTTTGTTTTGGCTGTGCCTTCCAGTTTGATTGGAAATTCCTGGAGAAAACAGTTGTCCAGGGCTGTGTGTTTTTTCAGCTCTGAGCAGTACATAATCTATTAATGAGGATAATGGATGTACTGGAACTGGTACTATTTATATCTTTAACAGCAAGATAGACTGAGGGATTGAGACCACCCTCAGCAAGTTTGTGGATGTCACCAAGCTGGTGGAAGCAGTGACAGTCCCTGGCTCTGGCAGGGGGTTGTGGTAGATGATCTTTGAATGTTCTTTCCAACACAAAGCTCTGTCTGCATCTATGATTTAATCCCTAGATCTCTATGAACTTCTGCACAACTCTTCATTATAAAAAATGTTACAATCCTTCATTTTCATAGTATGTCTATAGTTCTCAACATCAGTAGCCCTGGTGAGAAATAAAGGACATTAATGAAATTATCTCACATTCTACCTTCTGTAAAGATAGCTATAAGTAGAAAAGACAGATTTACCCCAAAACATCTGAAATTAAGCCCCAGTGTTAAACCAAGAATCAAGACGAAGGTGAATTTCTAAATTGCAGTAAAGAAAGAACAAATTAAGGAACACCCATAAGTGTGTAGTGTTTTTTCATCCTGTGCAAAATTATTCAGGACAGTCATAGGGAGAAAACAAAACATTCTATTTTGAAGTGGGAGAGGTTTATGGGAGTTTTTTTATGATTACCATTGGGTCAAGTGAGGATACAGAGATGTTACATTTAATTTCAGAAGACTGTTTCTCTGTTCTAATGTAGAATTCTCTTCACTGTAAGAGGGGCTTTTGTTATCATTGGGAATTTTTCTAAAAGCACCTGAAAGACTTAGGAGCACAAGCAACAGCTGAAATTCAGTACAGTCTGTTGTATCACTCCACTGGATAATCAAATGTGACATGAGAAAAGATAATGTTTACATCAAAGTACAAAAAACTTCTAAACAAGCACTCTCATTTCTCTGTCTTGCAAAATCCATCAGAAACAAATGAACAGTGTGGGGGGGAAGAAGGAAAGGGAGGATGGGTGGACATACCCATGAAGGCTTGATGATAATATGCAACAGTAAATAACACAATTCATAATAGCTACATGACCATTATGGCTCCCTATTATTGACTTTTATTCTTCATTTACTCTATTTAAGATCAACTGTGTTGAGTTCTACCAGCTCAAAGTCAAATGGCTAAAGAATGTTTTGACTGTTAATATTTGCAAAGCATTATTGATTCTGAAAGGTCTGAAATATGCCCTAAGTTATTCAAATAAAGCTTTTTTCTGTCTCTCTCTTCCAAGGCATTTACTTAACCAGAATTTTACAGATAGGTATACTGGGGGAGAAACAGAAGAGACAACAAAGATAGCTATTTCTATGTGTTGCCCATCACTGCAGTGATTAATATTGCAAACATTGATAAAATACAACCTTGCTTTATTTATAGAATGCATTTTAGAGTGGAATTCATCCACTCCGTTCCAAGTTCATTATGTATCTAAAATTTAGATCACATTCCTAAAATTTGGATTATAGAAATTACTGTTTTCAGATTATATTTGTTTGGATGCTCTTATAAAGGAATTTTAAAATGCCATTTGGGAATACCTTTTTCTTTTGTTCTGATAAAAGACAGCTGGATAAGTACCTTAAACTAGACACCCGACTTTGAACAAAACAAAAGCTGAATATGAAATATCCAACCCTGCAATATAACAGCTTGAATTCTTTCATAAAGCTCTGTGTCATGATAAAGAAAAACGCATAATTAAAATAAAGGCACCAAAAAGACCTTTGATGTATTTAGTTTTCATTAGTATTTAAAAGTATTTGAGATGTATCAGGAAAAGCAGGGTCAAACCATGGATGTATTAGTGCCAGTGAACTCACATGAGGTAGGCCTTCCAAAGACACTGATGCAGCTGAATACATCTCCTTTCTTTGAGGTAAATCTTTCCAGAGAAGATATTCTGGTCAATTAAAAGAACAAACTTTAATCTAACAAAATGTTCATTTCTAGAGGAGTCTATTCACTGCTGTTTATAGAGTTTCTATGTTCAGGGAAAATTGAGTTTATTTCAGTGTGTGAGCTGTAACAAGTCTTTCTAAACTCACCTGTGGAATATTGTCTCGAACTCTGATATGCTGTGAGTAATTTATTTCACAGGAATAAAATACTTTGAAAATTTCCTTTCATCTTTTTAGTTATTTCCATTTCAATTTTCCCTCTGCCTTTTGCTTTTCTTACAATGCCTCCTTTCTTCTCAATTCTTTTTTTTCCTGTTGATGACTCCAGATAGCCTTACATACACTGTCAATCACATGCCATCCTGCCCGAGAGCATATGCTGCTGAAAATCACATGAGATAGCTCCTTTTAATCCATCTTTTACAGGGGAAATTCAATTTAACAGTCATTTTGAATAGCATAAACCCCTGACTCTTGGCATCTTCATTTTAAATGAAGGCACCAGATTCTCTTTCTGTCAAAACACAGGATCTCTCCATAGGAAGAATTCTCCTCTTCCCATACTGGTGTGGTAATAACCATGTAGTAAGTGGTACACCTTAATAAATCAGGTCCTCAAGAGACTGGACTGTCTGTGTTTCATCAGCAGAGGTCTCTGATTATTTGAACCACATGTACCTTCTAAAACTCAAGTTTTATAAATCGATTATTTCACTTGTTAACACTATTAAGATATTAAACATAATGTAAAACATCTTATGTGAGTATAATTTTAAAAGGACCTTTCTTTTTGTGCTTATTTCCTTAGAGGTATATTGGATGAAGTACATAAAGTTCACAAAGACTATTTCATGGATGCTTGTGTCTTCCATAGACTGGAATAACTGCAGAGTAGAAAAATTCCAATTTATATTTCTGCTGTAATGTTTTAATAGAAAAACACATTTCTGAAGCTATCATACAGTCTACCATTCAGAAAGAAATTTATAATATTGATGAAGAATTAGAAGAAACAAAAATATTTCCCAATATTTCTTATATGTTCCAGTTTTAGGTTTTTCCAATATTCTTAGAGGGGAAAAAAAGCCAGAAGAGTGTTTTGTCTTGTGTACAGATTGAAACTATTCTTGTCTCCCCAAACTGTACCTTTTAATTTCAGAAACTTTGCCTCTGTAATTTCAACAGACTGCGGGGAAAGATTTTGTTTGAAGTTTTGACTATAATTTAAACTCACTAAATCCTGAACACTCAGAAGAAGAGAACCAAATAAGCAAAATTATTCATGGGCTTTGCTGCACCAGCTCCCTTCATGAAGCCAATTACATTCCCAAAATAAAGCTCAACAGCCAAACTCACCTGCTGTTAAGAGCAGAGGTTGAATCATATGAAAGTAGTTATGGACTAATGGGTTTTTTCTTGTTGTTACTAGAGTTTGCTTTCTGTCTCCTTCTCTGCCAAGTTTCTGAGGCATCTGCCTGGCACCCACATAGATAAAACCTCAAGCAGCGAAATCTCATACTTCAGTCCCCGGCACCGACTTTTAAACCTATCTCCTGCTGGTTCATATTCTCTCAATAAAACAGTAAAATATCTTAACAACAGTGTTTTGAAATTATAGTGGTATCTTTCAGCATTACTACTACCCTGGATTTTTTAGTTAGTTTACTATTTGCAATTAATTCTGATATTACAGTTCTTAGCTCAGATTTTGCTACCAAATCTCATGCAGGAGGATTTACTTTGGCCACCTCTAGCTAGTTAACACTCTTCCCTTTTCTACTTCCCAACCAGTTCAGTTCCTTGCTGTTTGACATGAGTTAATGTAACTTCCCATTACCTGACAATCACTATCATGATTCTGTAATTATTTTTACAGGGTTATATTTGACTGAGGACTGTAAGCACAGAAAACTGTCAATTGAAAATTGTCAGTCTCACATTCAGCAGAATTGGGGATTTTAGGTGAATTTTTCTCTCTATTTTTTTCCCCTGGGAAGAAATCTTCTGCTTCCTACTAATTTTATATAGAATATTGCCAGTTAGATGTCTTAACCTTGTCAAAAAAGATTCAACCACTTGTAAGTTTATATTTTTGTCCTTGTGATGGATGAGTTTAGAGTACCCTCAAATAAATATTTGCCTTAAAGTACCAGTGTTTTAAAACAGAAGATACATATATTTCCTGGTCTTATGATTGACCTGTAATTCATAAACTGTGTCACAGATATTTCAGGCTCTCCTCTATGTCTCTTTTTATTTTTTCTCGTTTTTCTTTCTGTCTCTTTCTTGTCACATGTAAGCAGATTTTGTTATCACTTGTCAGCAATATAGCAAAAAGCTAAATTAATTAAAATTACATAAGGTTCACAAAGTTCTTGCAAAACTTGTTCCACTGCAGTATCTGTATTCCAGGAATGTGACAATAATTTGAAGCATAAGATGTCATTCAGGTGCTCACATTACCTAGACTTTATATCAGTGGCCTTTCACATTATTGATGGGGACAGAAGGCAACCCCAGCCATTAACTCTTCCTGTAAAGCAGCACTGAAACATCCACCTTATGTGGGCTCATTTGTCAGTGCCCTGCATCTGGAAAACATCTTTGCTGGAAGAATGATCTGCAGCATGAAGTAGAGTGGGAGGTGAGACTATATTTCTGAAGAATTTAAAATGGGAGCCAAAGATATTTATGAGGGCAAAAAAGGGCAAAGGCAAGAGACTTGTGTGGTTGTGATGATGTAATGCTATGAAGAGAAGAGCAGAGCAACAGCAGCTTTGTCACTCCCTGAGAAAAAGAAAAAATATTAAAAATTTGCAGTGGTATTTGTCTATATTCAAGGACCAAAATTTTATATGACTCAAAACGTGCTTAAATGCTGAGAATGTGTTAAAAATGAAATGTCACTATAGTTTGGTTGCTGTGGAGCAGCATTGAGATTTTCACATTTGATTTTCTAAGCATAATTAAATTACCAATAATTTATATTAAAAAAATTAAATAAAAATGGAGTGACTTTTTTTTTCTAATTGAAGAAATTACTGTTCTAAAATAATCTTGAAAATAAGAATTATATACTGCTCATTAAAATATCCAAGAAATTACCTTAGGAATATAACTAACATTGTTAGATCAATGTGTAATAGAATCCATTTTGTCAAACAGGGTACAGTATGAACACATTCACCAAAGTAGATCTGCTATAAGAGACGTTATGGTAAGCAAGACGAGTCTGAACATTTGCCAGCAAGCTCTGTCAGACAGATAGCAAACCATCAGTTTTGTTCTCAGCTTTTAAAATAGAAAGAAATAAGATTTGTTCTCTTATGAAATGTAATTCAGCAGTGCAGACTTGCTTTAAAGCTTTCAGAAGTAAAGTGAAGTGCCATATAGGAGTATGTAAATATTGAAGTAGTCTTTCCCTGGTTGAGTAAAATGCTGTTTGCTGCACTGGGGTGGGTTTAGTTATGGTCTTGAGTCTTTAGATTAAAATGGAAAAGCACTATAGCACAAAAGATAATATTGTCTCAAATTTATGGATCAGTACTTGAGAAGATTTGTTTTTACCAAAAGATAAGATTAGGAAAGTTTTCTCTTTTTTTCTATGTGCTGAGCACTAGCAATATATTCACCCTGAATAATTCATCCTCTGTGTCTCTGGCTTTTTGCTTCTTTATGCAAGATCTTTACAGAAGAAATAACTTTTTTAGGGTTTGTTTGTTTGTTTTGCCTTTTTGGTTTTGGTTTGTTTTTTTTTTTTTTTTTTTTGTCCCAGGTAACTTTTTTAGGGTTTGTTTGTTTTGCCTTTTTGTTTTTGGTTTTTTTTTTCTTTTTGTCACAGAAATCTATATAAACTCAGTAAAAAGAAGGGTTCTGCTCAACTGAAACCCTTAGTTACTCCCACATGAGGAAGAAGCCGAGGGTTTCTAACCCATGTGCTGGCAGAGTTTGTATAATTTATTAAATATTAAATAGTTATATATGTTGTTGTACAGCTTCAAAAGGAAATGGAGAAAGCATCCATCCTTCCCTACCAATCTAGTAGCTAATAACTTGTGATTAGACCTTATTAGGGAAGGAGAAAAACCTGAGTTTCAATCCATTTAGAAAAGGAAATTGACCTCATGTTTGTTATTCCTCAGGTGACCGATTTAGCCATTAGAATATTTTAAAAATTTTAGGTAGCACTATATTTTCTGTGGCCAGGTTGTTGAAGAAAATTGTGCCTGATCTTGTAAGTGTGCTAGTTGTGCCCATAAATATGGACATTAAATCCTAATATTAGATCAAGGAACAACATCTTTCTATATTATGCTGAAGTTTAGACATTGTCTAGAAATTTATTTTTTAATTAAAGGGTATCAGCAGGACCAGGAGTGCAACTCTAGACACCTCAAGAAATCTGTATTTACAAGGTATCCTTGTGCGCATAAGCTTCTTCAAGGTAACTGAAGGTAAATTTTGGGAAAATTTGCTCAAAACCCCAGCTCTGGGGTCCCCCACATAAGAAGAACATAGACCTGTTTGGAGCAAGTCCAGAGGATGTCACAAAGCTCATCAGAGGACTGGAGCACCTCTAGTATAAAGACAGGCTGAGAGAGCTGGGACTGTTCAGCCTGGAGAAGAGAAACCTTTAGGAAGATCTTATAGCAGTTCTCAGTATTTAAAGGGGCTAAAAGAGAGCTGGAGTGGAACTTTTCACAAGGGTATTACCCTTGTTCTAACAAGGGGTAATAGCTCTAAACTGTAAGAGCAAAAGTTTAGATTAGTTGTGCGAAATCTTTTATTGTGAGGGTGACACACTCACTGAGAGACACTGGCATGTTGTCCAGAGAACATGCGGGTGCCCCATCCCTGGAAGTATTGAAGGCCAGGTTGAACAGGGCTTGGAGAAACCTGGGCTTGGAGAAACTGTGGCAGGAGGGCTGGAACCAGATATCTTTAAGGTCTCTTCCAATCCAAACCATTCCATGATTCCAAGAGCTAACAATGCATTTGTGTGAGCATGAAAGCTGTGCTATGTGTGGAGGCAGCAGCTCGTCCAGGTGCAGTACATCTGCATTCCTGCAGGGCTGCATTGAAGCCAACCAGCTTTGCTGAAGGGGCATAGCACAACAAAAATTATGTTCTACTGCTTCAGAACCTGTGTCATTTACAATAAACCACACCATGGTGAGATTTACTTGCCTAGAAATGGCAAGCTTCTAATACTGTTTCAGACTCCCAGATATACCACTCATTCTCCAGGTATTCAGGAGGTGCTGCATTATCCTAATATCTCATGTATCCTACAAAGTATGGAAATCCTACTACCTATCAAAGGATCTACATACTATTGCTACATTTGTGATTCAGTACAAAATCACTCTCCAAACCCAACTGCGTGCTGTTTTCTAGCCCTTTCAGATGTAGGGTTCACTTCTATTCTTGTCTTTACCCCCCACAAAAACCCCATGTCTGTGTAGTTTGCTGGATGTAGTCTTAGAAAGATCTCTTTTTACAAGTTCTATCTTGAAAGATGTTTCATATTCTCAACTTCCTTTTAAGACAATAAGATTTGCAGGTGTGCTTTGCAGGACTGACTCTTATATGAGCAGTTATCAGTTTATGTGATCGGGTAGAAAATTGTTCATCATTATGAGAACACATGAGTCATATCTCTGATCTATGTAAAGAAATATTGTCTCATTTATGAACAATTTGCCTTCAGGACAACATGAAAATAAATCAGGGGAAGCTACCACAGTAACCTTTTGTTGCTTGTATATAACTAGAATTTAAAATGCAATTCTTTCCACTCCAAGGCTGATTCAAAAATAATATATATTGAATGATTTATATTCTTGCAAATAAAAACTGGCTTTATTTAGGACCAAAAGTGTATTTCTAGCTCTGCTTTCATTTCATTTCTAATCTGTTCAGAAACAAGCAATGTTCTTCCAAAACAGCAATCTGCTCATTTGCTTGGCAAGAGCAAGCTTTGAAAGTGCCATTTCCACACTGCTGTGCAGCTGTGTGCTGAGTGCATCACTGTCAAAAAATGTGTATCTATCCACTGGTTAGAATGCAATGCTTAGACAAAAAAGTCTCTTGTTCTCTTCATCATGATGTTCCTCTCTGTGACTTAGTTTTCCATTTGTTAAGTGAGGCCAGTCTCACACAGGTACAACTATTTAATAGTTTCTGTTTGAAGATCACTCGAGAAAGACATCATATGTGAGGCTCAATTTTTGCTAAAGCTCCTTTGATGTAAATTTTATCATCTAAGGAAATAACTTTCAGAAACTAGTTACTTTTAGCCTCTATTGCCTGAATTCTGCCTACCGAGTAAATGGAGTAAAACATATTTATCCTATTACTGAAATCATACACACCATATACTTAATAATTTAAAATTAAAAGAAATGTTGTCAATTTGTTGGATTATATTAATACCCTTTTTGAGCATTAAATTTCTTGCTAACACAACATCAAATGTGGTTTCTATGTTAAGGTGCAGCATGGAAAAATGAACATAACTGCTGGTGTGGCATGTGAGCGGGAGCCTCCAAACTGGATGGGGGCTCATTTGTCATTTCTAGCTCAGGGACAATCTCACTTCTTCCAACATCAGCTTCAGGACCACAACCAAACAATTGAAAAAATTATGCTTATGAAAAGCTGTGAGGATAAGCGTATTTAATTAGTTTTACCAAAAGTGATTTCTTAAAAATAAAATAATTTGCCACAGTACAGAGATAAGAACGTTGTTGCTTTCCCCCAGTCCAAGCTCTGTCGTTGTGGAGGGAATCCGAGGGTACTCTCTCAAATGACTCCTTTGGAGGCTTCTCAACAACAAAATTATTTTCAGCCTTTCTGACCTGCTGCTAGCCAGGCTGTGCTCTGCAGCACAGTGCAGAGAGATCCCCATGTTTTGCCTCTTTCTTGCTTCCTGAGGCCTGAATCCACGTTTTGGCAACATTACCCAGAATTAATTTCCTTTTCTTAGTGGAACTGGTTTTAGCCTAGATTATGTACAGCTAAACCTCAGATTCCCATATCAGGTCAGTGCATTTCTTGACAAAAGCAGCGTTGGAAAATTATTCATATGCATTTCACAGATTTCATACTGTTTTGACTGAATTTAAAGGCAATAAATTCAGTGAGCTAGGTGAAGACAGTGCTAAGCTTAAAACTCACAATGTCATCCTCCTAAAAATACAAACCCAGGTAAAAATAGTGTGTACACTGAAAATCTGAAGTTTAACATACCTGAAAGACAAGGACACAATTTCCAGTATTTTTTTTCAATTTCCATTAATTCATTAATTTTCCCCCATTTGCAGTTATTGTGCTAAGTACTTCTTCCTTTTCAGAAAATGTCCAGGAGAAAACTAATTTTCATCTCTCCCTATCTCATATTTTAGGCATAAAGATTATGATGGAAAGACTCGGAGACAAACCTCCTTGAGAACTGGCTTAGTTTGAAAATTGTTCCCAGGTGTTTCGTGTCTCTTTCTTACTCAAAGGTTATATGTTTAGCATTTTAATGTCCCACAACTTCTCGCCCAGTTCCCTAGGAGGATATGAAAATGAAGCCATGAAAGCTAAGCTGTTTGGTATTTATCACGAACACTCTGATTGTATTTCAGAGCTCTGGGATTTAAACAGGACGTCAGTCTTTCGTAGCCCGTTTGGATATCTTGGACTTCATGTGATGCTGCTGGATGAGTATCAAGAGCGACTGTTCGTGGGAGGAAGAGACCTCTTGTATTCCCTCAGTTTGGATCGAATCAGCGACAACTACCGAGAGGTGGAGTAAAAGCCATATATATACATATGTAATAGATATTAGTCACCTCATGTCGCAACACGTAGCGCAGGATATTAGAACTTGCCTGACTGAGGTAATGGAGTTTTTGTAGGTGTTTTGTGCATGAACTCTAAGGCCATATTTATATTTAAGAAAAATACACTAATTACCATTTTCTCCCCCATCTTCACCCACAAGGCTCACTCTGTATGAGGAGACTTGGGGTCGTACAACTATTTCTCACTGAATTTCAGCATGGTAACAGATGTTTAGAGCACCTCACATTTGTAGATATTTGATTTCTGTAGCTCCACTGTTTTATTGAGGAATAATATCTCCCTGATATTTTTGGGGAGTTTCGGAAGAGAAAATGTTAAGGGAAAAATATAGCATGTAAACTATAAGTTTTCAATAGCAGCATAAACCTAGAAGTTTTTGGGGTTTTTTTAACCTTTAGAAACTGGATTTTGCATTGGTTTGAGCCAGATGTGCTATTATGTAATGACTGAAAGTGGCATTTGGAGGCTACTCAGTGGTCTGTGGGAGAAAGGTGGGTTAAGTCATAATCTTGCCAGAGAACACAGTATATTGTAGAAACCACAAGTGATTGGCAAACTGACAACTGAAGTGGAGAGGCTGGAGTCTGAGCTGATGTGAGCCTTGGATTCCTTACTCCCTTCTGCCCTTGGAAGCTAGAATTGGAAACATACAGTGGCAAGGGAAGCTGGCAGGAGCATTGTTCCATTGTTCAACCATTTTGAATGCAGACAAATGATCTCCTGAAATATTTCAGTGTTTTCTTTATGTACTTCTTTAAATTTTCTCAATGTGTTTTGATGTATTTTCATTTATTTGCAAATCAATTAGTAAAATAAAAAGTGAGTAAAATAAAGTCACTTGGGAAAAATATTTTTGTTGATTTCTATACTGCACTGACCACTAATGTTTCAAATTCTTTTCTTTCTGCCTCCTTGCTAAAGGTGAATATCATTATTCTTATGTCAACACTCTGGCCAACTTTACGATAAGTATCTTTGCTTATCTCCAAGCATAATTAGCATGTTCCACTACTATATATAGTGAACAGATATAATATGCTTTATTCTTTTTATAAACGTTTGGGAATGTCATCCTTTTTATGGGATATGAATCTATTCAGGGAGGCTATCTGAGAATTTATCACCATTAAAAAAAATCCCCACCCAAAATTTAACTCCTCAGGGGGCAGAGTTACATACTGAGCTTTGTTCCTCAACAGTGAGATATAAGCTAATTCCTTTTCACTTTGATACAAATTATTAATATCCTGTGACAAGATATTAGAGCTCACAGATATGAAAACATTTAGACAGCATTTGTTTCTATAAAATAAGCTTTTTATCTCCACTGTATTCTTCCTCCTTTGGCAGTAAATCTGTGAGGAAAGATGACAAGATAGAGCACTTCATGCTTCTGTCCAACCACCATCGTCCCATCTGGACACACTCGAAGTTCACTGCTCCCCTTCTTGATTTTAAGTGGAATATCAGCCATTTCCTCTGAAACCATGTTCTCTGTCTGGAGACCTGCGCAGAGTATGGCAAAGTGATGAAAACTCTTCTTGCCTTTTTTATGCTAAAGATGAGAAACTGAAATAAATGAAGCTTGGCCTGGCACCTTTAGAAACATGATCTCACTGGGACCTAGCTGCCTTGAGTACAAATGGCATGAGCTTTTTCTCTTTTTCCAAGAGTTCATTCAGTGCAGATCTCATTCAGGGATAGTTAAGGAAAGTATGATCACTTTGCATCTTTATCAGCAAAAGTGTGGAATGAGACATTTTTGTTATAGGAATCCTTAATTGCTGACATACATTAGAGAAAGTTGCTGGAGTTGAGAGAGTGGTTGATTAATTATTACCAAAGTTCTTAATTAATTGATGTTTAACTGTGTGTTGGTTAGTCTTTGACCTTTTCTTTTTGACTGAAGAGTTTAACTTAATTAATCTAAACTAGAAGTTGTAATCCACAGAAATTATATGAGTGCAGGCAAATTCCTGGATTTTATTATCTCTCTGGTAAACAGGATGATTCACTATCTGCAAAAGAAAGGTTTCATGAAGTTTTGGGCAGAATCGTATTGATCTTCATCTTCTGTGACCCAGAAAACAGTTTATGTCTTTTAATTAATAGTCATCCCTTTCTCAACAATTTAAAATATGAATATGCTTTCTAAAAACCAAACTGAAATCCATTCCCAACTAGAGATTTATGCCTTTTGCTGTAAAAAGACCAAAGAATTCAGTTCTAGCCAGCATATTAGAAGTTATCCCAAAGAAAAACAACTAAATGCTGAGTAGACATAAAATGCTTTTGCATTGAGACCTGTTAACTGCCAAAGTAATTCAACATTTCCAAAAAACTTAAGTGATGCATATGAGGTATGCCTCCTATAAATCTGTGTTTAATAGACTACATGTTTTCTTCAGGTTCAATTCTCTTCAGCTTTAAAATACACTGCAACATTCTGAAGAGTTGATTATAGCTTTTTCATGTAACCTAATGGCTGTTTATACAAATCTCTACCAAATTATTTTAAATACATTTATCCTCACCAATTTTTCATATACATTAAAAAAATTGGGGGAAAAGGCCTTCAGGAACAATACTACTACTGTCATTCTAGCATTGGTGAGGAAATCCAGACATTTGGTTTGAGCTCTCAACTGTGGCAAAAACCTTCCATGTCACCTGGGAAAGGGAAAGACCCTGACTTCTTTATTTGTCCAATTATGTTTATTTTGCCTACTTTGCTCTCTGTATCTCTCATCTAATACATACAGAGTGTATTGTATTGTTGCTTAGAGTATTTAATGCTATATGTAACATATAGCGTTATATAACTCTAACTATAGAGTAACATAATGCTATATGTTTTTGAACATTACTTAGATGTCTTGTTTCTAGGTGAAGAGTGCCCATACACTAAGAGTAGCAAGAATAAGGGAGAATATGAAATATATGTATCAGTGTTTACAGAGAATTAGAGCCAGATAAGCACTCAAAACCTTGTGTAGAGACAACGCTTTGTAGGCACATTTCACTTAACTTTGTTTTCCCTAAGATCTCATTCCCTTTGACAGCATCTTTGGAATAAATCCGTACCCATATTTGAGTATTTGGTCCAAAGCCTTAAAGGCTTGTAGTGATCTAAAAGATAGAGAACTTTTTTTTGGTATCCAGTGCCAAGTTTGTTTTTAAAAACATTGCAGTTCCTTGCAATTGGTGCCAGAGAGGATCTTTGTTAACAGCAAACTTGAGCCAGTGCCAGTAGCTCATCACCACTGGTCATACAGTTCATAAAGAAGGGGACCTTTCTTCTTCCTTTTGTCTCATGTTGGAGTGAAAATAAACTGCTCTTCCTATTTACCCAAAAATTCCTTACAGATAGCTTCTGCTTCAAGGGTCTTAGGAAGATCTGAGTCTGGAAGAAACCTTCCCACTTCTCTAAATGGGCTTGTGCAGGCAGATTTTGATTGTTCTGTTTCTCGCCTAGTGTGAGATGGCTCCAGATTTTGTTTTATATCTCTGCTGGAATAAATTATAGAGACCTCATCATATATCTTGCCTCTAGTGAAGTTCTACTTCCCTCCAGAGCTGGCTGAACACAGGTTTGCAAGATCACATCTTGCTTGTGTCTTCTTTGAATACTGCCTAGGAATGTGCACAAATCTAAACTGAAATAAGAAGTACACAATTTAGTGAGTTTAATTATCCATTGGAATAACCTTCCAAGAGGGAACGTGACCATGTATTTGTTGATAAATATATACAATATTCAGTCATCAGCAGATATTTTTAAAGAAATTATGTTTCAGCCAAGCACAAGTTAGCTGTTAATTAAGCACTATTTATTGACTTAAACTGGGGACAGGCTGGTTGAATTGCTTAATTGTCCTGTCACACATTAGAGTTCAGACTAGAGCACACGGTAGTCTATTTTGGCCTGGAGTGCTATAAAGCTCATATAATTTTTTTAAATTAGTTTTCAGTATAGATATCATCCTGGTTTTTAAAGCTAGTGGCTGAATGGAGAGGATGTTTGCAGACACTAATTAGCATTCCAGCTCCAATTAAAGTTTTCCCCATATCTGTACTTCCTTACAACGCCATTTTTTTCCCATGATGAGTATATTTAAAAAGATCTTTTCCCTACAGTGTTTTTTACAGAGCTAAAATTACATCATCGAGGTCAAGGATGAGAATACTGTGGTACAATAGGAGAAAGCATCACTAAACAAGCAATTTTAAAATTTCATTCACAGTTATCTGAAGTGGTGAAAAATTTTGAAAAATTATGTTCAAGCCAATAGTTATGTCCAGACTGCAGCCAGTGGGATGTATGCCAGTGTGATGCTAATACACTCTATATACCCAGGCAGATTTCCTAAAATACTTTTTGATAGCTTGCCAAATGATTGTAATCCCATCAGAGAACCAATTAAAAATTAAGGCTTGTAATTGTCACACCTCTCAAACATAAACATCAGGAAAAATAATATATCGCAGGTTAAAAACTACCATTGCAGCTGATTAATATCTGGATTTTCATGCAGTGCAAACACATCCTATGTTGTGCTAATTTAAAATTTGGTATGATAGCAAAATCTACCATGCAGAGATTTTTTTAGTCTCAATTCTAAAATACTCTTGAAGATATTAAAATGGTAACACTTATTTATGTTAAAACTCAAGAGCCTTGCAAGAGTTATGAGTTTTAAAAATAATTTGCGGATAGAAAAACTCCGTCAGGAGACATATATCTATTACTAGACTAATAATTTAGACCCATGCACTTCAGGCAATGAACATGGACTTGCCTTAGAAGTCAGTAATTTTGTGAGGAGGGCCACAAAAATATTCAGAGGGCTGGAACATCTCTCCTATGAAGACAGGCTGACAGAACTGGGGTTCAGCCTGAAGAAGAGAAAGCTCTAGGGAAACCTTATGCTGGAGTTTCAATTTGTAAAGGGGCCTTACAGAAAAGGCAGAGAGTATTCTCAGGGCCTGTAGTGACAGGACAAGAGACAGATGTTTTAAAATAAAATATTGTAGATTTAGATTAGATATTAGGAAGAACTTCTTAACTATGAACATGGTGAGACCCTGGAACAGTTTGCCACACAGAAGTTGTGAATGCTCCATCCCAGGAACTGTTCAAGGTCAGGCTGGATGGAGCAACAATGAGTGAAAGATGTCGCTGACTATAGCAGGTGGTTACACTAGTTGGTCTTTAAGGGTCCCTTCCAACCCAAACCATTCTGCAGCTCCATGGTTTATTCTTTTTTTCTGTGCCAAGGACTAAATTTATGTAGCTCCACTGCAGCTGCTTTTTGACATTCCAGACAAAGCAGGAGCATTAGGTTACCTCTTTGGCTTTTTTCTCTTAATTCTGTATGTGTATTTAATTCAGTATATCTTAAGTGGAAAATGTACATACAAAGAATGTTCAGCAGCACTGGGACTTAGTCTCCAAATGCCAAAATAATCATCTACACACAGTGTATTTAATATCAGGTTACAGAGTCAAGTGTTTTATTCCCTCTGTGGTTCCTAACAGACACCTACACCTGGTGTGGGCAAAACCTCTCATTTTAGCCTGCTAGTTAGAACATGTCTTTGGGAAGTGAAAGCTGTGTTTTCATACTTTTGAGCCTCGAGAGATCTTAGCAATCTCATAACTCCTAGGTTTTTTGGGTTAAGGATGGGCTTAACCCAAGCTTCATTGAATTCCTGACCAATGACTAAAATAAATGACTGTGGAGCCTGAGTTTTGCAATGAATGAACCAGGAATGGTCTGACCAGGATGACTGGATGAGCACCTTCAAGGGAGTTCAGCAGAGTCCAGGTACATTTCCAGACTATACAGCAGCAATGCAGAGACTAGATGAGAGTAATTTTGATCACTCATAGATAACTGCAAGACCATCTGACTGAAAACAGATGCTCTGATTAACTTGGATTTAGATGGTGTGAGACCTAAGCACTGCCAGGGCACTGCTGACTCACTCAGTTTGCCATTGGCTAGGACCCCCAGGTCCCTTTCTGTAGCTGCTCTCCAGCCTCTCATTCCCTGATCCGTACACAGCACTGAGGTTCCACTTTCCCAGGGGCAGAATGCACTTGCCCTTGTTAAACTTGATACAGTTGGTGATTGCCCAGCCCTCTGATTTGTCCTGGTCTCTGCAGTGCCTTGGCCCTCAAGAGAGTCAACATCTCCTCCCATTTCAGTGCCATTGGCCAATTTACTTAGTATTCCTTTAATTTCCACATCCAATTCATTAAGGAAGATATTAAAGGGAACTGTGTCTTTTACTTTCAAGCCCCAGGAATCTAGGATTAATAATTTATCCCCACTTGTCTGCAATTAAGTTTTCTAATAATTCATCATTTTCTCAGAACTATTTATTATTTCAAGAAAAGTAAGACAGTTCAATCATCCAAAAAAAAAAAAAAAAAAGTGAAGAAAAAAGCTTAGCAGTAAAATTTAATTTAAAAATATTTTCCAGACAGAAAAAAAAAATCAAATTGTGATTGGATTATTGACAAAAATGTCTTAATGATGACATCAGTTTTTGGATATTTACTTGGTTTCAGCCAAGCCTGATATCACTGATGTGAACATGTTTTTGTTTTCTCTTTTAAATGTTGTAAGAAATTAAGTAATCATTCCAGTGTGATCAGTCATTGTTTAATATTGTTTTTATCCCAACAAATCATGCATCTGGGATGAAACCTAAATGTTATACAGTAGATAGCTGAAAAAAACTTCACTTGTGTAATTTGGCTTCACTTCTAGTAAGCCTGACTGTGAAGAGCCGATCCTATTCCCATAAGGTTAATTGCTGACCCTTAGTAACTTCACTGTAAGCCATTTTCTTTCCTAAGTGTCACTTCAAGCAGGAAATCAGTAGTTCGAGATTAATAACTATGTTGAAAATCACTGACAGTTTAGCATAGATTTTTCTACTGAATTCATATAAAATGTTCCATACATTACCTTCCTTTAAATTCTGTTGACTACTGATAAGTTTGCTGTGCTGTCCTCATCAAGACAGTTGTGTTCCAATGAAGGAGAGACTGAAGGTCTTTTCTCTCAGGGGAAGCAAGGCTCAGGAGAACTCATGACAATATTCCAGTACTTAAGTATTTAAGTGGCATCTCAAAGAGGAAAGTGGCTCTCCCTTCACAAGGAGCCAGGGACGTGGTGGAGTTTCTGTCAGTAGGGGATTTAAAGATGTCTTGGACAGAGTTATAGATAATCTCACCCGGGCTCCCATTCCCACCAAAAGCTGGACCAGATGGTCTTTTGAGGCACCTTCCAACCTGGGCTGTTCTATGATTTTGTACTTCTGATCTGAGAATCTTTGATGTGAGCAATAATGGAAAAGCTGGATTTCCATAATCAGACTGCCAATTTTTTTTTTCCTCAGATCCATTGGCCTAGTACACCTCTGCAGGCAGAAGAATGCATAATTAAAGGAAGAGATGCTGTAAGTATCACTAATTACAGATCAAATATACTTTAATTATACCAATGGCTGGTCCAAAACAAGGATTCAGGCATCCCTAACTTAAGAGAGATTAAAGCACAGATATAAAGAGAAGTGTTGCAGGTTTAAAACATGTAAGTACTGTGAACACATTAAATTATTAGTTTAATTGCTCTTCAAACCAGCTCGTAAACAGGCAATGAACACTTTTGATCGCCTAAACTTTCTTCTAATTCTTGTTCTTGTACTATCAAAGAAGGGACCTTAATTTTCCTTTTCCATTTCTCTGTCCTTTTCTTTTCATACGCAGAGATTATCTTCTCCATATTCACATTCCAGTTTGTCTTTAAAATTTACATTCTCTAGAATACATTCAAAAAAGCTGTTAAGTTATTAATAATTATAAAATACACAGTAATTTATATTTTCCTATAGGTTTCTTGTTCTATTAATAAGAATACTCTGTTTTAATGAATCTCAGGCCTGTTTTGTTCTCGTGCCCTGACTGTAATAATTTCCTGGGAAAAGACTTGAAAGCTCACTGCCACACAGCAGCTGATATCATTGGCAGCACAGGATGAAAGTTCTTCTGGAGGGGAGCTCTCTTTAATTTTGCAGTGCACCAAGCTCATTATCTGCACCTCATAAACACACAGAGAGTACACCTAATAAATCCCACAGCTGAGAGAGCTCACACTGAACCAAGGGATGTGAAAATTATGATAGTTTTACAGCAACAGTGACAGGAATGTAGGACATGGAAGGGGACATACAAGCTTTGCCCAGAAACACAGCAAACAGCAGCCTCAACAATAACCACCATAAACTCCCAGTAAATTAGGAAGCTATAAAGATTTCTTCTGAAGTAAAAGCTTGAGAACTGTCTGCATTAAGGAACCAGACTGGAATGTATTACATGTATTAGTAGTAGTAGTAGTAATAATAATAATAATACCCCAACTCTTCCTATTTACCTGGCCTAGAGCTGATCCTTTTTGAAGATTCTTAAGAGTTCATTGTAGTTTTTCAGGTTACTTTTATGTCCTTGATAATTTCAGGTGGCTTTGGTTGAAAATGGTGGTTTTCTACAATGGCTGAACTTTATGGTCATATTAAATGAATCCCAAACCTAAATTATTTGGTCTTTATTTAATACTACCTTGCCTGTTATTAGCTAAAGCTCTAGTATCCTTCTTTCACCACTACATTTTTCACCACTACATTTTTAACAAAATGTAGTGGTGAAAAAAGCTCTACCACTTCTTTCACCACTACATTTTTAACAAAACAAATATCTGACAATATTTGTTTTGTTAAAAAATGCAGAAATAGGTACTGTTGTTTCAAAACAAAGATAGCTCACTCAGACTTATGTTTCCCTAAAACTCAAAACCTTTTTGCAATCCAGTTTGTTGTTATAAATCCTCAAATTTGCATTCTGTGAATGTGGTTATTTAAAGAGTTTCATGTGTTTCCCACATTTCTCTGCTACATGAAGTTTTGGAGTAACTACTGCTTTTACAGAAAAAAAACAGAGCTTTTAAATAATCACAAGATTCTAGAAGTAGTGCCTTTAAGAAAAATACATTAAAATTTTAAAATTTTGTAGTACTGTAATACCAAACAATATTCTGATTCTCACATGAGATTTAATTAGGTATGTGAATAGTCCTTAATTAGGACTATGTGAAGGAGTGAGACTACCATTTAAAAAAATCTTAAATCCCTAAAATGATTTTTGGCACAAAGATCAAGAGCTGAAGGCGTGTATGGATAAAAAAAGTAAACCATAGTGTAAAGAAGAGACCACCACTGAGAGCAAACAAAGGAAATAAGTCAGGAAGGAGGAGAGGGAGAACCAGGAACAGCATTACTGCACAGTAAAGCATCCATTCAAAAACTTCATGGCATCATAAAATACCTATGGAATAGCACTTTACTGCCACAAGTCAGCAAACATTTGGGAAATGAGCATAAAAAGTGGACACCTCTGTCTTTGAGTACTGATCCATACAAGGAGAATCACATGCTGCTGACTTAACCCCATTCTTCCCTCAATTCATCTGACCTTAAGTTTTTATTTCCTTAAAAAAAAGAAAAGGAACAAATTAGTTACAAATCAAGAAATTCCAAAAGTTAGATATTAAAGGGTTGATTTGCGCTTTGTATATGCATAATATTTAATTACACAACAGGTCATGTCTTGTGTAGGTTACTTACTTCTGTAAATTAGCATGATATATCCTGAGGATGAACAGTTAAGGAGAATCAAGTAGCAGGGGAGAATTCTTTCCTTTTTTATTTGCTGGAGCATTTGGAAGACTTACACTGAATGATTCAGGGATCTGAAGAAAGAACAAAGATGGTTTCTTAGTTTTGAACCTAATGTGGATTTGCAAGTGTTGAATTCTGCCTATGAATTCCCTGCAGACTCCTCCTTTTTGACATTAAATTCTTGCTGTTGGTTAATAAGACCCAGGATTGTTCTCACACAGATACCACAGTCCAAAAATGAGAGTAGTTATCAGTGAAAAACTGGAAATTTTCAAAAAAGGAAATTCCTCCATTCTGTTTTACATTTTCATTTCAGTATTCTATTAATGGTCTTTTGGAGATGTCTGGCCTACTTCACTGGCTATTAAAAAAGCCAGAGAGAATTAAATTGCATATATTGAATGACAAATAAATACATAAATTGCATGTCTAAATGCCAGAATAGCTAAAGTTAGCTCAGATTAATTCCATTTTAAATGTCTTAAACTTGATGTGACTCTTAAAGCTCAGGGTTCTAAGTTGCAGAAATGTTGAGCAATGAATTGAAATGAACAGTAATTTTGCTCCACTCATAGAAACCATTATAAGATGCCAAAAATAAAAAAATCTAAAACCAAATCCCAGGAGTCCCAAAATCAATGGATACTTTCATCTCACTCTCTCCATTTCTAGTTTAGCACAGGAATAATGACCCCACTGTTTGAAAATGTTTTAATTGTAATATTTATGAAGGTGCAAATACACTAATGAGTCACAAAATATTGCCCTGGGGGAAATGAATATTTCTTTTTTAAAGGGGTTTAAACAGTGGAAACAGACAATGTGTCTATACAATATTAAAAATATTGATTAACAATTAATTATAACATAAATTAATGGTGCAATAAAAATTATATTTTTATCGAGATAAAGTATTTAACTCCAGAGAGATGTTTGCTGACCATTCACATCTTCTGCTGTGAATCTTATGTACGTGTCCTATGTATCCAATAATACATAGTTAAGATTTATTCAAATGTCAGATTATCTCCATGACTAAAGAAGCACAAAAGTGTGTTTTTTATAATTTAGTAACTCCTAACTGTTTAAGCATCTAAAAGAAAACATGATCAATCAGTGCTCTAAACTTGCTTTTTTAATGTAAAAATGCCCACCCATGAAACTTATGGCATAGAGTTAGTAACATGAAGTGAAATAGAATAGACAGATTCAATATTAGAAAGTCACCTATAGGCATATAAGATACTAAAAAAAAAATATATTTTAAAAGCTAATATTTCCCCATGTTTATTTTTTACGTAAACTAGGATGAATGTGCAAATTACATCCGTGTCCTTCACCGATACAACAGGACCCATCTTCTGGCTTGTGGAACAGGAGCTTTTGATCCACTCTGTACTTTTGTAAGAGCTGGACATCCATCAGAGGTAAGAAATTTGGTTTATAGTACTGATTCTTTTGGTCTAGATTCCTGCAAAGCCTCTGTGGTTAAAAATAAATATTTAAGTTCAGTTGTTCACAGCTCTCATCTGATAGATATTTTCCCTGATGAAGTGTAATGCTGAACTACAATTCAGTTTATAATCAGAGGAACTCACTGATATTTAAAATATATTCTGGAGAATTATGCAAAGAATCCAAAGACTTTTTTATCTTAGTTTTTTTGGTGTGTTTTTCACTGGATAAGCTTATATAGTAATTCTTAAGAAAAAAAGATTAAATTTTTGGAGGGAGTTATAGCTAAATCTCTTGGAGTTTGGTTTGTCTTTTTTTTTTTTTTAATTGCATCATATATCAAAATATGTGTTAGTTTGATGGGAGACTGAATTTCTTAATGAATCTTTGGAAAATTCAGCTTCTTTATACTGGTCTTGTTCAGCAAATACATGTCAGCTCCTTAATGATGCTTTCAGCTGAGTGAAACCGTATTGCAGAGATCAATAAGAAGAACAATGCAATAAGAAGAACAATGCAATATTTTGAATATATTTCTTATGCAAAATAGAAATTATCTGGATGTCTCAGGAACTGGGATCCTTTCTGTCTCAGCTATATCAGAGCAGGTTTAAAGACTCAGCAGAAGCACCAACCTCTCATTTTAAATTAGCATGTAAAACTCCTTGGGCATCAGATCTAGGCTGCTGAAGGCACATGTGATGACAGCTTTAGGAACAGATGGATTCTTGGAAATGCACTTTGTGAGGTGGGACTTAATAGATGGAGATGATTTATAACCCAAAGAAAAGATTGCTTTTAACTGGCAGGTATCAGGAAGGATTGCTGGTCAATGGTTTTGTTGAGTTGGTTCCTGGTGGAGCTGAGCCCTTGTCATGCATCTGATGCTACAGCACCATCCAAGAGAATCTTGCTTTCCCCTATTGCCAGGAACTCTTGTCTTGAATAAATATTAATCTCATATATAAAGTTTTTTAAAGTGTACTCATGGAAATAACTGAGGGATTTACTTCAGGCAAATGTTTTTGATTAATCTTTTCTGAGTAATGATACATCCTTATGGCAAAACAAATGAGAACAACATCACCAGAAGCAATCTCCAAGGATCCAGTCCATGCTGTGCACCTCCAACTGCTGTCAAAATAAAAAGCATCTCAGAAGTTAGAACTCTAGCACGGCACTTAGATTCAGAGTTGTATGAATTGCAGAAATGCGTCGTCTTCTGAAATTAAGGAAGGAGCTGGATAATAAACAATGTTAAAATAAGGCAAATTTGCATGTCTTCTTTGTTCCTCTCACAAACCTTCTGTCAGGCTTCCAGGTAGAGTTTGAAGGAAGTAATGGCTGTATATGTAGGAACACTATTTTAGAAAGCATAAACAACAGACTAATAAAAATAGAAGCCAACCAAACAAAAAATGAGAAACAAGATAGATATGACTGTGTTACCCATCATTATCCCCTTATCTTATCCTTCCTTCCCCTATTTTTGTTTATTATTCTCTCTTGTCACACTGAGGTTCTAAAACTTTACCCACACTGAAATCATGGGAAAATTTCCTTTTTTTTTTTTTTTTGGTTGTGTAGACAGGAAATATATTTTCTAAACTAACAAGTAGCTATACTGTTTCCTGTTATCTGAAAAGCTGACCATCAGGATTAAAAGAGACAGATGCCATTTATATGGTAGGTTAAAAATAACACATGGTACGTGGTTGAGTGGGCAAATAGTAATCTTGCTTTCTTTGAGTGATAAGGACATGGTGTAACTGCAGGAAGTGAAAGGACAAGATCCTTCTGCAGAAAACTGCAGCTCAGTCTCTGCTGATCTGTCTGGTCAGAGTGCTCTCTTCCTAAAACATCTAATTACTCCCCTCTATTTCTTCCACCTCATCTCTCTGGCCCTTTTCTCACTGTCTGACTGTCATGGAAAGGACAGTAGCAAATGAAACAGTACTTAAAATATGACTATAAACCTTTTTACACCTCCTCATGCCTGAGTAACACAAGGTATGTTTGAGGCTCATATATATTTGAACAATGTCACTTCTCAGACATGTTGAGGTGTAAGTGTGGGATGTAGGAAAGGAGGGAGCCTTTTATGACAAATTTCTGTGTATCCAGATACATAACTAATGCAGCATCTGAAGGTAGATGCACACTTTCACATGTAACTATTAACCAGCAGTATCAGCATAGAAAAATACTTGCTCTGTCATCAGGGACCTTAACTAGAAGTTTCAACAGCACTCCCTGAGCTGATAGAGTGGGAAGGATGGGACCCTGTCAATAAAAACTGCAGGGTTCTTAAGTTATGATGGTATATAAATATAACCCAGAGATGAATTTAGAGAGGCATTTCAGCTTGTAACAGAATAGCAGGACTGTATCTTCTGCAACATTGCCTCTTCCTATTTTCTGAGCAGGCCAAAGAGGAACGTGGTGGAACCCAACATCCAGTTAAGGCTCTGGATCTTGGTGATCACTAGTCCTATGTTGCAGGGACATTTATTTTGTAGTTGGCTTCCAACAAAAGTTTGCATAGCCATCCATTTCTGAATAGCCATTTGGTAAGAAAATGAAGCATTGCTGGTTTTCCTTTGAAATGTGAAGATTTCCCAAAGCCATGATCACAGGCACACTGTATGGCATCCTGATTTAGCATGGGTTTGTGAGGTGCAGTACAGTTTGTGAAAAGGAGCATTCTGCCTCCTGTGTAAAATCTTACATACTTATACAACCACAAATTCATCTTTTCGTATCAAAACCAGGTTTGAGCTGGGTCTTGCAGAACACTGAGCTCTTGTCAACAAATCATGAAACCAAAAGGAGATTTCCAAAAATAAGCAGAATTTGATTGCTTCATTGGCAGGTCATTATACCGTGGAACTGCCTTAAAAACAGAACATCTAATGTTCTTGAAAAACACAGCAATAATGTCCACTTCCCAGCCAGCCTCTCTAGAAAGTATTATCCTTACTATGAAGTGAATGAAATGTGCTTTGAAACCTTTCACATGCACATTGTGCTACGATAGATTACAGATTCTTTTGTGCTTTCCGTGGTTATAGAAATTTCACTATGCCATGCGTTTTGTCTTAATGTGTTGATCATAGAAACCAACCAAGAAATAAATATTGGTTTTATTTAATTCTACATCTAACTTGTGTTGTACCACCAGAGTATAACCAAATATATTTTTCTAAATCAAATTACTTATAAGTTCTATTATACACTATATATCCATTTGAAAGATTAAATATAAAATGGTTTACTGCATTCTATTCCAATATTGGTTTAATTGATTTCACTTAGGAATTTCAGGCTGTTCAGTCTCATAAAGAAGTCTCAGTTATTATATTTCTAAAAATATAGAAGTATAGTCACTGACAGAAGCTTTTTATCTTTTTCTCTGTTTCTAATTACTTTGATCAATGTTGCTTTTCCAAATTTAAACATTTCGGCAAAATACCCAATGTTTTTCTGCCATTTAGAATTAGGTTACAAATTAGGAAAAGTAAGAGTGCTGACTTTGCAGACAAAACTACTGGTGTTTGCTACAGAACATACTATGAAGTCTTGTCCAAGAAAACACAGGCAAGTTAAATGCCAGCCAGTAATTGAATTCATTATCTCTGACTTCATGAAATGTTTCCAAATGTCAAAAATCAGTGCAGGTCAGAAAAGATTGGGTTCTTTCAGGGTTTTTTTTGTTGTTGTTGTTGTTGTTTGTTTGTTTGTTTGTTTGGTTTTTGGATTTTTTTTTTTATTTCATCCAGAAATTAAGGTGAATTCGTTAAATAAACATTATTTTTCCTGAAGAAAGAAGAGTCAGACACCCTGCACCCCAAATTTCTCATGAGGAAATGCATATGCATCCTTCCCATGTACACTGCAAGAGAAAATCTGAGATAAGTCTTCAAACAAGATATAGAAGATGAAGAAAAGTTCAGAAAAAAAAATCTTATTTTGCTTTGATTCTCACCAAATTGATATTTTTCTCTCTTGTTTACTTTGATGCCAGCAAGGCAGGGTGGGGCAGGGAAGGGGGAAGCACCTGCATTTAGTGTCTTCCTTTTGCATTTATATAAACTTCTCAGTTTTGGCGGGTGACAAGTGCTGAAGGAAGTGCTTTTTGTCTCAGTCATCTAGCTGCTAGTAAAAGAGTACTCTGGCACTGCTCTGTATAGCTCAAAATACCCTGGGTGAATTTTAATGAACCTTAGATAAATCAGAGGACCTGCAGTCAGGTAATGCTTTATCTTTATGAGTTATCTATTCAGTAGAACAACAGGTTGTAGGGGTGTCCTGGAGGCTTTCCAGTGATCCATACTGCCTTATTCACTAACTCACAAAACACCTTTAACACATCCACATGGGAGTTTCACTAAGTACAGCTAAAAATTACTCTGCCTCCATAGGACCTGCAAAATTAGTAGAAATTCCAAAAGAAAACAATGTGCAGAAACAATATCCCAAGTTTTTGCAAGCTACATGGGGACAAGATAGAGCTGATTCCTGAAGACGAAGGCATCTCTGCATGACAAAACCTGTTGAGGGAATTAAATTTATGAGAAAGAACTATGCATGAAGAATTTTTCCTCCATAACACGCTGTAAATTTTTAATATGTACATGGAGCTGGCAGAGTGCCATTTCAGTGCCTCATTTAACTCAGTAAACTGCCTCCAGCTGTATTTCTCTACCTCAGAAGGCTGATGGATTAAGCCACCCTTTCCACAAAATGCACTGGTGGTTTTTGGGATTCTCCTCTAGGTGTTCCTAATCTGATGTAATCCTTGTTATGTTATTTGCTCCTCAATTTTCCAATTGCATTTCTCCTTACCGGGGAAAACCAGTTCTAAATTCTGAGTCTTTAGTCCTGTTAGAGAGGACTTGCATTTTGTAAGCAGCAAGTGTATTTTTTTGTTTGGAAGACAGTTCAGTCAAATTGGAAGTTTTTCTTTCTAATCTACCTTGCCTTTAATATCTTGTTGAGTGTGGGGAATGACACATTTTTCTACGCATTCTGTGGTTCAATGCAAAACAACGACAAGGTTCAATTGTGCAATAAGATTTCTGTTTACCCCTCCACACCAACCAAACGTAGGCAACATGAGCTCCGCAGCTCTTGCTTTAACAAACTAGAGTGAATTCACATGCAAGTCATGAGAGAATATGCCAGTCATATCTCAGTTTATCTTTGACATGGCATAAATCTTTTGCTCTTGACCAGCATGTGGTAATGTCATCATTCTTCCAGCTTTGTTGAAAAACAAAATTGTAGACATATTTCTATCTATTATTTTACAATAAGAAAGTTGTTTCTGACGTATTTTTATAATCAAAACAAGCAATGACCTGCCAAGCTGATCCCTCTCCATGCTTGTTCCTATTACCTCATCTCCACAGTGTTTTCAGAGGATTAAGGCAGAGGAACATCTGGTTTCACTGACCAAATAGAAGTGGGTGTTGGTCAGTTCTTCATTAGATAGAATGTGTGACAAATTTTTGCCCTGAAAATATTTGCTTAGAGACACAGTGTCCTTCTGCATGGGTGAAAAGCCACCATTTGGAGCACCATCCACTAAACACATATGAAGTTCTGCCAAGTGGGCAACACAGGTCATAAAATCTTTTACCAGAGGGGTTCATTTACATCCTTTGGTTTGCATGCCCACACCACAGACTGCCAAATTGCACCAAAACATCTATGCACCCTCACACATCATTTAGATTAAAGCATTTCATGTTCTGGAAGCTGAATATGCATACATTTCAAGAGAGGTTAAAATGGTACCTAACTCAGACAGAAAATTCATTAGGTGAAGATAACATGTATGCTCACAGAAAACAACAAACATGCTGTGCTGCAAAAGGGGATAAGGGGTAATACCACTGTTTCTCTGACCTAAATATTAGCTGTTCTAATATTTAATTACTTTTAGTGTTAGGAAATAGCCACTTATTCAAGGTCAATTTTTTCTAACTTCAGCTTCCTGTCATTTTACCTTAATATTCCTTTGATAGCAAAGTTGAAAAGTCTCCCACTATCTTTTCCACATCTTTTCCTCCTGTAAGTACCTATGCACAAAGATCAAGCCACCTCTTCACTTTTTTTTTGATAAGCTGAATAAATATAGCTCCTTAAACCTCCTATCACCAGGACTCCTCAGTCTTACATGTGTCCTTCCTGTGAACTCTCTGCAGTATTTTCACATCTTCTGGAAGTGCAGACACTAGAACCACACATGCTATTCCATGGTGTGTGTACAGGCAAGGTCACTGCCCTACCTCTGTTTGAGATTCCTCTTTCATGGACTCAAGTGCTGAGTTCTTGGCACGATATCTCAATGAGAAATCTCTTTTTAGCAGCTTGCGCTTGACCCAAAGTTCTTCACTTGAGCACAAAGTTATCCCAGGTTACACACTTTGCTGACGCAGCTAATTATCAGTCTTGTATAACAAGGTAAATGAAGAGATTGCTGGTGTTGCCTGTCAGTGTCAGCTTTAACAAGGCATCTGGGATGTCCAAGATCCTAAATGAGGCACCTGAGTGTAATACATGAAAGCAGTCTGAAGAAGGATCTGAACTTCCATCTTCTGGGGTGTTCTGATGTACTTCAGATACAAACTCTGTTCCCTATTCCAAGATGCAACACTTTGGATATGGTTGTATTAAAATCTTCTTAGCAGGCTTCTGGCCTTTAACTCAGTATTCCAAGCACTCCATAAACTGAGCTTTCATTAACATTTTCTCTTTCTTATTTTGGCCTCCTCAGTGCTTTTGTAAACTTTACTAGGAAAGAAATCATGTGATTATTTAAATCACTGCTAAATTAAAAAAAAAAATCATCTTTCTAGCAAAAATAAAATTTAGGAAAACCTTCAGGAAAAGAGCATTCATCAATGATACCTCATAAGAACTGTGCTTTGATGTATGTCAACTGTTTGTATTTCTTAATAATTCTACAATGCACATTGTTTATCAAATAGCTATGTACTTAGAGAAATGCTCTGGAGAAAGTAAAGTATTCTGTAACAGCACAGTTGCTCTTATCAGTCATTCTTACATTTATAACAGACAGGTTTTTTGAAAGTGCATTCCATCCATAAAATGAGGTGAATAACATTCATTACTTTTGAATATTGTCTAAATATGGCCATACATGAAGTGTAAGTTCAATTTGGGAGACTGGTAGAGTGTGTGAGTTGGTCAGCCATATGAAATGAATTTTCCATCATATTAGACCTGCCCCTTTGCAAGATTAAACACAGATGGTCCAGGGAGAATGAATCCATACAGAGGAATAATCATGTTATCCCACAGAGAAAGAAATCCTCCACCTGTGTGGTAATTTGATGGGGGTAACTGAAATATTCCAGCTCTCATAATGATTTTTAGATTCTGCCACATTTATTTATGAGAGAAAGTATCTTTCTAAGTGACAGCACCTGGTGAAGTCTGTATCATTGTTTGAAGAATAGACTTACAAATCAAGAAGGTGTTATCATAATTAAAACAAGGAAAAACATGTTTCATTAATATTTTTACATTATGAGATGAACCCTTAATATTGTATAATCCATCTATGGAAAATAACTGATATTTTTCTTATTGGACTGATATCTATATAGAAAGTAAAAATAAGTGTCTAGCAGTTCATCTGTGTCATCAGGAGCCAATGGATCCACTCCTCTGCCCTTTTTTCCAGAATGGCCAATTTAGACATTCCCAGCTGAAGCTCTGCAAAAGGGCTGTTGGCTGTCTAAGGCTCCACTCCATGGAGAACAGGATATATGAGTCCTTCTGAAATCCATTCCCAGGTTAATGTAGCTGTTCTTTTCATGCCCAACACATCTCTTCCTCCTTTCACCACTAAAGCCTAGATAAAAGCTCAAACCTTAGAGATGCATCCTTCCTTTTTTATTTCTTCATGACCTTTGTCCCCAGTTGTTATGCTAGCAATCTTTAGATTAGGTCATTAGAGAGAGTTTTATTTGGTATTTGCTCTGATATGACCCTCACAATCTCAGCACAAGTTTAGCCTGTCAAAACCATGGAAGAGGAAGGGCCTTGGTTAGTGGGGCCCTGTGTAAAGACTCTGCACTTCCCCACTGAAATCCTTTCACTTTTGTTCAGCATTTGTGGACTCTCTTTACCTTCTCTTTCCCTTGATTATAAGACTATATCACCATATACTGCTGCTCATACATTTTAATTCTAGAGAGTCTTTATGTGGTCCATGAAACTTTCATACATATTAACTAGCACATTAGTGTAATATAATCAACACTTCTAATGGCTCTATTCTTTGCCATAAGACCCCTAATGAGTTTATGTGACCAGTTCAAGGTCACACAAAGGTGTCCCTTCTAAAATTCTGATCAATGCAATCACTTCTGCTGAAACACTGTGAGCTGCTAAGGGTAAATACCTCTGATTTCTGTGTGCACTGTGATGGGATCTTTTTTTCTTTTGCCAGATTTTTTCACATTCATTAAGTCAGGAAAATATATTATTTCTGTCACTTTAGGCCAGATATTTTGACACAAGTCACAAATTGCTAATCCTTTTGCAAACTCAGACAGCAGTCTGACATAGTTCCAGATTTTAAACACATTTTCAGATTGGAGCCCAATGTGTCTTAATCATTTAACTGTGGAATAAAATGCACAGACCTGAAAAATGCATCTGAATTTTTAGGGAGGATTTAATGTCTATAATATTTTATGCACTCTCATCCCATAGGGCGATTGATCTTTTCAGTATGTCACTGGATAGTAAAGAGGATTGAAAACAGATCCTCAGAAGAAATACTACCTCCCAAATAATCTTAATTATGTCAAATAGCAGAGACCTGACTATTGCAGACAGTTTTTGAGGACTCTATTCCTAATATTGTATCCCTATCTGGCTTGGAAAATAAAGTTGATTGAATGCTGAAGGTATAATTTTAAAAGTTAATAATCCTCTGACAACGAGAAGAGATTTTTTGCCAGTGCTTAGATCCTTTTGAAAATTAATGTTTGGATTAGTTAAAGAAGACATTACATGCAAAGTTCTTTCCCTGTTGGAGCATCCTTGTCTTGCTCACCCATATACCTGTATGCCTGTTTTATGGTGACTTAAATAGGGCACTGTGCTGCAATAGGAACTTATTAGTATTATTGTAAGTATTTGGAGCACAGGTTCCTTTATATAAACTCAATTATATTCCACTGGGTTTAGATTTTTAATTTTTCAATGAATTATTTGGCTTTGTAGCAATTAGACACCTAGCTAATATTTGGGACTATATTTATCAGATAATGCTAATGCGCATTTTTCTTAGCAACAGAATTTAGTCTGCTTAAATACATAGGGCTAAATAATATGAGACACCTTTTCAGGTCTGAACCAGTAAGTTATTTCCTGCTGTTGTACAAGGACAAACTATTTTCTTGTAGATCTCTTTTACCGCCTGCCCTCTTGATGAGGCAAGTGTATAGATTAAGGCAGGTCATGGAGTTGAATGTTCGTTGTGGAGACTTATATCTGAATTATATTTTCTGCTGATTTACAGACTTGTTCTGTGATCTTTCAGCTTTTTATTTTTTTTTTTGTAATGGGGAAGTCAAGGTTCATCCTTCCTAAAAGAAGCCTCTGTACTGTGTATTCAGTGTGTCTGTCTATGTTGAAATAAAAATGTAAGGATAAGTATAAAAGAAAGAGAAAAGATGTGAAAAATACTATTTTCAGACTATACAAAACAAAAGAATATTTGCAAAGAAAGTAAATTTATATGTGAATTGATACTGAAACCATTATAGTGTGAAAGAGAATGGAAATCAAGATGAGGTTTGTAAAGCATTTCACTGGTGTAACTGGATTTTTTTTCTTATGTGGGTGATTGAATACTGGGTGAATGCATAGAAATTTTTTGATCATGACAAAAGCTGAAGTGCAATGTACACTCCCATTTTTGATGTTTTAAGAATTGCTTGAATATAAAAAAGAGTGCAACATATATGACACTAGCCCCATGTGGCTTTATTGACAATTTTAAGAGAATGTTTCTCATAGCTTTGCACAAGGAGAGAATCTCTATTTTCTCTATTTTTATTCTTTCCCTGTCGGTTCACTTTGCATATGAACCTCCTTTTTCTAGTTGTCTTCAAAAAAAGACAGCTAGAAATGGATAGTAACAAACAGCTTTTGCATGTAATGTCATTCTCACTCTAAACTGAAGAACTAGGAGATCATTAAAGCTGAGAAAGAATTTTGACCAGTGCTTTAGAGCAGTAGTGAATAGTATAGCCAGTGTTTAAAAATATTCTTAAAAAAAATCTTCACAGGCTTTCCCTACTGTACTCTAATATGATTTAATATCCAGCAAGGTAAAAAATATGGACTTGTTAGGGGGGAAAAAAATGCACAGGCCTCCTTGAGAGCAGACCATGTCAATACTGTTGTAACAAATGCATACACAGTTTAGTGTCATGCCAATCACAAAAATGCACAGGCCTCCTTGAGAGAAGACCATGTCAATACTGTTGTAACAAATGCATACACAGTTTAGAGTGTCACGAAAGATTATGAAATGGTTTCATTCTCCTTTAAAAATGCCAGTATGATATGGTTTACTTTTTTATTGCATGGAAAATAATAAAATTTAAAGTGAAATAACCAAAACACCACAAATTCTCACAGAAAATCAAATTATTTTTCTCTCATAAAAATAATATCCTAGGAAAACACAACTAAAACTTCTGTATCTTTAAGTCCCTGGTTTAGTGAAAAGATACTATTGTATTAATGTTCAGAATAGGCTTAGGTACTTTGCTGAACAGGAATGGAAGTAAGCATGTGTTTTAAATTAATCACATGCATAAGTGTTGCCTTGACCTGGAGCAAAGCAGCACTTGGCATTAGTGAAAGCAATTTTCTGCAACAAAAGTTAAATTCAGTCTTTAAATTTTAATGCCTCTGATTGACCTTTTCTTTCACCATTGTGATAGCCTACATTATTCTAGCCTTCATTGTCTAAAATTATCAATTCATATCAAGTTAGTAGCAAAATGTTAGATGCTTTGAAAATATCTTCTATTTCTTTGAAATAACATTATTATTTTAATATTAGTTGAAAGCGTATTATGTTTCCTGAGTCACTGGTATCATAAATCAAACCCAGAAGCCCATTTCTTTTCCCAAGCTGCATGTAGAAACATGTAATTCCACTCCCAGCCCTCCATATGTGCTTTTGCATAGTTTTTACCCTAACCATTGAAAAATGCCCATAAAATAAATTGTGATGTTGAATTGATGGGCTGTATAATCTGTGAGGAAACTGTCAGTTTTACTCTGATGCTTCTCAGGGGATTTCAATGTCAAAAACTGCAAGGAGGGTTAGAATTATGGAATTAGCCTTCAAAGCTGATTATTAATGTGCAACGCTTATTTCATTTAAACTGGGATCCCATGGAAGCTGACACATCTTACACCTGAACTTCAGTTACTTGCCCCCGTGATAGGAATAACTTATTGCAACCATGGAATATTTGGCATGCTGTCCTAAAAGCTGAAGGTGGAAAATCTTTCTTGAAGGAGTCATTGCTTACATTTTCAGCAACTTTTCAGACAGTTACCTACGTCTGCAAGCATTTATGAGACACACATCCTGCTTTATATCAAAACTAGTGATCTCCTCTTAAAAATTCCACCAAATTGCACTGAAATCCAATTTTTTTGTCTACCACCAGTGTTAACACTAGATTATGTATTTAGGCTACAATCCTTATTCATAAATTCCAGACAATGAAAGAATATTATGTATATTGTTTAGCATTTTTATTCCACAGTCATATAGTTAGCTGTTCTAAACACATTCATGTTATGAATGTTAAAAGAGATGGGTTTGTCTTAACCATTGATTTAATTCTGGTTCTCAGGGAAATTATTAACTACATTAGTAACTTTTTCATTGTGCTGGTACTATTTTGTGCACAGTGATGAAAAGTTCTTCCACATCATCCAGGAGACTCCACCACTGGCCACATCTCCCTGCTGCGAGGACCAGTGGCATTTTATCAGGGGAAGACCAAAATATGAAGTGTGTTTTATGATGATCTGGTGGAATCATGTCTCCTCCAACAGCAAGGCAGCTTTCAGTTTCTATTCCCTACGTAGGACTGAATGAGAGCCACAAACTATACACCAGGAAGAGAAGAATAATGTATCAATTTTTAACTCTTGGTTTGTCTCTCCACTTCTAAATCTTTATTGAACCAACTCACTGAATAATAGTTTAGTTGAGGTCCTGGAGAAACTATTTAATGAGTAACTTTATTTTGAATACCCAACTAGAGAATACATAACTTCAGATGGGTTTTAGAAATATTTCCTTTACAACAATTTTTATGCCATTGTGGCTCCCAAGTACTTTTTCAGTATTTCAGAAAGTTTTTCTTTTCCTTCCTGAGTTCACCTCACTCTTTTTTTTTATCCATTGTTGACTCAAAATGTTACAGTATTTAGTCTTGAAAAATACATGGTATGTGGTGTTTGAAAAGTATGGAATGGGACTGAGATTTCCACACACAGGGAAATATTTCTTCATTGTTTGACATTTGCCCAACAGCAGAGGGGGAATAGTTACTACTGATGTGAAATTGTTGCTGATACAGCATAAAACAATATTCCTGCAACATCAGTCTCTACCCAAGACAGTTATTTTCTGCTATATCAGCTTTAACAACCAGGCACTAATGTACCAGAGTTAGGCCAACAAAGAAGCTTCTGGACAGGTGAGATTATAAGTGCTTTGTTACCTCATGAGATTTACGTCCATAACCTAAAATGTATATGGCTTTTGCTTTATTTTATTTTATTTTGTTTTATTTTATTTTATTTTATTTTATTATTCTATTATATTGTATAAGCTTGTATTTTTTGTATAAGCTCTCTAACTACTGGGAATGTTTCTTTTTGACCAGAAGTTGCAGCAAAGTTACATGTATGATTTAGACAGTTGAGAATGGAAGACAGGTACATCAGCTTGTCTGATCTGGGGATTAAGATGTGACTAATCCTTTGAAGTCAAGGGGCTTATGACAAATTTAATATTGACTGTTTTAAATTAAATGCACATAAAGATTCAATTATTTGTCAATCAGGGGGAACTAAGAGCTCTACAACTTTTCACTTTCCTTATATCTTTTACTATTATTATTATTATTATTATAATTATTATTATTATTTTTATCTTTCATTTTTCCACCTCCTGCTTCTTTGGTCCTCTTCTTTTTAGGCTGGGGCTTTTTTGCAGGAGAACATAACTGTCGTGAAGTCACCTGAAGAGAATATTCATTTAGTTTCTGGGGCAATTGCACTTGCTTGAGAATATTTAAGTTTTAGATTATCAAGATTTTTTTTCTGTGCAAATACTGAGTTAGTCTAATAAATATGTGAAAAGTCCAGTCTAATAAAACTTGATTTTTATGACTAAAAAGTCCCTTGGACATTTTTGATAATGTGCTCTGTAAGGGAGAGACTGAGACAAGTATTTCTCAAAATTTTGGGGGATTTGGTTTCCTGTTGCATGTAACTTTATGCCTCACAAAATATTTGTCTCGTATATTAGGAAAATGAACCTGAGACTTAGTTTAATGAACAGGTAGATTACATTTATCCAATATGTTGATATAATCTGCATTTCAGTGGCCTTTTGAGTAAAACTGTACAAAGAACTGGAACTACTAAATTATCAAAATATTTGCTTGTCACACACTTGATGGCTGCATGGCATATTTTTAATCAAGTTTTCATAGCTTTCTATCTGTTTGCCCTTTTATTTTCCCCTTTCTCTATGTTTTTGGCATGCTCTTCTGTTAATATCTAAATTAAAAATATTGTGCTCTCACTTGATATTTTAATCAGACATTAATGGGCTTTTCTGTGAAAGCTGAGACAAATGTACCATTGCAAATGAAAATTTAAATTGTAAATTCTTTCTCAGTCTTTACAGCCTTATATAGACAATTTAAACCAAGTTGCCAATATTTTTTATACCCATATTCTGTTAAATCCACTGAAGAAATCACATCTGCTCTGAAAACTGTAACTGGGGATTCATTCCTAAACATACTTCTATGAAGAATATATATAAACATCTCCAAGCTATGAAGAGAAGATAACACAGTCTGATATATTTAATAACTACTGGGAAAAAAAATTATTTAAGGGGGGAAAACACATTCCATGGTGAGATATCTATTTAATGTTTAGATAATTTGGAGAAAAGATAGAGGAATCTTTCCTCCCTACTCCCACAGAAATGAAAAAAGTGCAATTTTAGTGCATAGCTTTCTGATTCTTTTTGGGCAGTGCACAACAAAGGTGATCTGTAGAAACCAGAGAATTTTTACTAGTACATCAGTGAGCAACCATAATTGTGTTTTCTCCCTAATGAAGTCAATCCTCTACAAAGGTATAACAAAGTTAAAGCTTGCCACTAAGGACTGTGTTTTTTTGCCTGTAGGGTTTATGGTGTTCTCTGTCTTTTTTTTTATTTTATTTTATTTAAGGATCATCTGTTTCAACTGGAATCGCACAAATTTGAGAGAGGACGAGGCAGGTGCCCTTTTGACCCCAGTTCTTCCTTCACCTCCATCTTAATTGGTAATGATCTTTATGTCACAAGCTTCACAGTCCTGTCAATCTGTCATTCTGAGTCTCTTTCTTCAGCACACCAAAGTGTTGTCAGCCTTCCATTGCAATCTTCCACATGTCAGACTTAATCCTCGTGGTGCTGCCCACATTAATATTACATTCCAGGCAGCATTAACCACAGCAAGGGCGTCTCACTGAAGTGAAATGTTGAATGACATGTGTCATCCTGAAGGTAATTGATTGTTGTGTAATTATGGAAATAATAATTTCCCGCTTTCCTTAAAAGCAAAGAAGCATGACTGGCTTAGTCATTTACACCACTTTTGTTTTCATCTACTGAGATGAATCTGAGCCACAAGCACCCTGTAAAAATGTGAATTTAACTGTTTTTATATCAAGCTTTATTGATTATATAAATTATCATTCTTGAGATGCTTTTTATTTTTTCATTTCAATACTGCCTTCTAACAAAACTATCGCAAACTTGTGATTCTGTGTTAGAAGAGTTGATCTCATACTCAAAAGATATAAAAATAGAATTCAGTCTAAGTTCTGCCTTGCCAGGAAACTGTGCTGAGATAGTGCTCCTCTGGGCCTTGATGGGAAGTGTAGCACTATAGGACTGGGATCTTTGGAGCTGTGATATAGCAAACCATATGGGCTTTCCTCAAAAATGTTTTCTTAAAACATTTTGTGAGATGAAGCAAAGACAGTGTTGGCACTACTGACTAACTGTACAATGACTAAAAATAGCCTGGAACAGCAGGTAAATCGTAAAAGCTCGATGGAGTTAGGGAGTAGCACAAGGATTTCTGGGTTTAGAAAGCATGAACAGAAACTGAGCATTCAAAAGGGATATAGATTAAAATAAAGAGCTAGAAAAAGAAGCTAAAGATTAAATAAATTTTCTATTTTTCAAGGATAAAAAAAGAGGATTTTAGGTCCCTTTTGATATTTACATTTGTCTCTGCATCTTAAAATCAGGCAACTAAATTCTCTGATGATTAACTACAATGGTATCCATGGTGGTGATGAAATATCGGTCATGAGTGACAGCTGTGTTTTTACATGCTAGGTTTATTTATTCCTTTACATTAACAAATTAATTAAAAGAAGAATCTTCAGTAGTAATGACAAATCTTTCAACTGCAGCAATTCATCAAAATATCCTTTAATTTCATTTAAAAAAGTAAATTAGAGCTCTAATTCTTAAGAGTTAGTAGGTTAAGAAGTCATAGAAGAATCAGAAAAACACACTGTATTTTGCCTGACCCTTCAAAATCCATGAAGCACAGATTGTCATGCTTTTATCCCACCCTTATTCCTAAATTGTTTCTACAGTTTTTGACAGATTCCAGTCTCAGCTTAGCCTGGGAACAAAGACTCACAGAATTGCTGTAGGCCTGAAACCTCACGGTCTAATCTTGAAGTCCTTCTTAACCTTTCCTCAGAAAGCACTAAGTAAATAAATTAACCTGATCATGTTCCTACTGTGAGATCAATGTGAATTTTATTTGCTTAAATGGAAGCCAGATTGTCCCACTGAGCTTTAAGAGTTTGCCTGAATTATGGGAGGTCCTATGGATCCTCATATTTTTATCTGAAGGAGAAAAAAATTCCTTTACCCTTCCCTGGTAAAGGCTGATTAGAGTCTTGGAAGTCCATTGACAAAGATATCTGACAAAGCTAAAAATTCTGTAATGTAGCAAGATTAACAGGAGAAAATAATATTTTTTTCAGATCACTGATACACCAAAAAACAGACTAACTTTCACCTCTTCATCAAAACTAGCAAAATATGTAGAGGCTATTTTTCTAGCTATCCATTAGGAAATTCTATAATTTCAAGTTGTCATTCAATGATATTTTAAAAGCATAAGAAAATTCTTCCAAGATTTTATTATTTTATTTATTATTTCATATTTTTAACTATTGGAGTTATACACTTTCAACACTTAGGAAGATTATCTTAAAGAAGTTTGGATTTCCATTTATTCTATTTTATTCTACCAACTTCTACTACCCAGAGACACACAGTTCACAGAATAAAATGCTGCACCTTAGACTCCAGGATGTATGTCCTTTGTCTCTGCAGGTAGCCAGTTGAAAAGGTTGGGAGACCTAGATACAAACATAGTGAATAATAATCTTTAACTGACATTTGAGAATGAGAAGACTTCTAATGCCAAATGCACTGAGAAGGAAGGGATGCTTCTTCATTTAGATGAGCACTGAGTTCAGCTCGTGACGGACATTACCCCATGACAGGAGAAGCAAACTACACCACGCACCCTCCAGGACTGGTCTTCCAGTCCTTCTTCCAATGCTTGGAGGTTTAATTCTTCATCATGCACTTCAATTTTCTTAGAAAGTGAAATCTTCTCCAGGTATGAAGTCAGCATGATGTTGGAGGCTGCACCCCAGAGCTGTCTGCACTCTCTCATGCAGGTTCAGCCAATGTGCATGTCCTTGAAAAGGTTTTATGCAAACCTGTTGGAAAAGCACACACCAGCACCTTCTTCCTACTAAGGAAAGTGTTCAAAACCTGCTCCCACCTCTGCCCCTCACATGAACACAGCACCTACACCACCATAGCCATTGACTAACAGTAGGATTAGGCTAACAAGAAAGCTTTACATACCTCTTATAAAATTTTAAATGCTTTTAAAATCGTTATCTTGAAAGATCATTTGCACCATAACCATTTAGGACCAGATTTAGCTGGATTAGTTTAGGAAGAAAGATAATCTCTTGTTCCCCATCTCTTTATGTATTTCAACACAAGAGTTAAGATACCCAATCCAAGAAAGCAACAGTTCATGACTTGGCTTTAAAATGAAATATCTGTGCTGTTCTAAGCATTATTGTAGGTTATCTGACCCACTAGTGAAGTAGCTTGTGATGAATTCCTCAAGATACGAACAACTAATTTATTGCCAGCATCAGGAAACAGAATGGAAGTTGGATGGCAGACTGACTGAATAAAATGTTCATGTTTAGCTCAATGGTATATAAAACTTTTGGATTTTTATTCCCCCATCTGCTTTCAATAGCCAAAACTATTTTTGATACCAGATCTTGCACACTGATTAACTTAGACCACACTAGCTGAGAAATTAGTTTATGTCCATGTATTCTTACCTGCAATATATTAGAAGCAAGTGGTGAGAAACCTAAAGTACATCTGAATGGGTTAATATCCAGGGAATCCATTCCAAAAGTATTTTCGCTTTTACAGTTTTAAAAGTTAGGTATTTGTATCTTTTCTTCTAGTCTAGACAAAAACACATTTTTTCTCACAACAAAAGACAAAGTACCTGAGTGAAAGACATAAAATACAAATATACAGATATACTAGTTTACCAGTTAAACAATAGGGTTTTTTTTTAATTTTCTGTTTTCATACTGCCAAAGGTATCATTTTTCTAAAATGTGAATTAGTCTTCTGATTTTAGTCATCATGTGAGTAATAACTGACTGACAGTCAAAGAAATGCATGAAAGATGCAGTTTGTGTTCTACTCATTACATTCTAATGCTTTATTAATAAAGTAATTTTTCCATTTTACACTAAAAAGAACACTGATGAATAATATCTTGTGTTTGCATTTGTACCTTCCAATTTCGTGCATGCAGGTACAAAAAACATGCCTTAAGGTGGTAGCAGCCTATTTATAGCAATCTTTTGTATGATTAATTTAATTTAAATGCTTCAATCTGTTCTGGTTTAGGGATGTCACCTAGGAATTTTGAAGGGTTTAGAAGAAAAAGTTTGTATTTTAATTTATTAATATTTTGTCTTGAATAAAAGGCAAAATGAAGGTATTTTAAAATGGTCTCCATTGAAGTTTGCTATATTTGTTAGCTTGAATAGATGTTAGCTAAAAGATGAAAAAATGCTACCTAAAAAGTATGAGTGTATCACTTGAGCTAAAATTGGTCTTTGAGGTCCATGGGAGTTTTCTGTTTGCTTAAATAAGGAAAGAATAAACTTTTTATTCATTTTAGAACATGATTAACCAGGCTGTTAACCTGATTAACAAAACTTAGATTTTAGGAATTTAACATACAGCTAAAATTAGACTGGAAAAGGGGAGGAGTAGTGAAGGTCTCTGAAGTTACTCAGCTGATTTTCACTGGAAGGTGGAGGTTCATCAGTGTGATGTGCAGCAGTATGAAACCCTGCAACCAAAACAGGATTGAATTGGTATGCGTTAGTAGTTTTTCAAGGGAGGAGAAAAAAGTAGAAATCTTTCCAGAATTCTTCAAGCCTCAGTCTTAGGTTATCTCTAAATCTGGAATTGGTCAGCACCTGTAAAAACCTAGCAGTGTTCAAAATTTATAACTTACATTTATACAAAAGGCTATTGAAAAGGACAAGAGAAGATCCTCCTAGTGTCAAAAGCACAAAATATCTTGTAATTATTATTCAACATTACGTTGAATGTTTTTGTGCTGAGATATTTGACAGTCACATTTGTCAGTATTGTCCCATTTTTGGTCTTAGGTGAAGTGACCTATCGGCTCACAAACGATATTTATATTTAGTTTAGTAACAGCTCAACGTGAAAATCAGACTTTATTTCTGTATCTGTAAAATATCTTTCATGGAACAATATTTCTCCAGGACTGGGACTTCCATTTTCTCCCCTCAGGATCTCACAGGTACAATCAGTCATAACTTCTTCAGTATACAGTAGAATGCCATACCAGGAGGTTAGTTATTTATAACATTTTATACCTATGTCAAACAGAAGGAATATACTTCATATTCAAACTTGGGCACATCTGGACTCACAGATGTCAATCCTGATCATTGGCAATATGTGATGAATCATTTACCTTACACTGATGCATTTTCCAAGATTCATTATAGTTCTGAAAAGATAAAATGTCCTGTTTTGCACTACACATCACCTAAACTAAAATGAACACTAGCCAGTCTGACATATTTCCCAATGGAATTCCCAAAGGGGGATATATGACTAATATAACTTATTAATTAGGGATTGTTTAAAGCAAGTAAAGTTATAGAGACACTGGCAAATTCTACAGTTTAGGCAGTTCTGTGCTATTTAAAAAATAAAGTTCCCTATTAGTTTTGGGCAACCTTCATTTCTATGGATGCTATAATTTATACTTACATTTTGCTTCACTTGCCAATATTTTACAGTAAATCTCAACCATATATTTTCCAGGGCAATAACCATTCTGGATATGATGAAGCCTAAGGCAAAACTATGCTCAGATCCAGCTCAGCAGAGGTGTTGGAGCCAGTCCCAGCTGCCAAAATATTAACTTTTCAGAATAATCATTCACAATTATGCCACCATTCAATTCATGTGTCTCTCTTAAAAGAAACAAGATTCGCACTTGGTGGGAGACTTGCAAACAAAATTCTTGCTTTCTGCTAAAATCCTTTATAAGTGACAGCAAACATTATTTGGGTGGATCAGTCATGTTTATTTTGATTAGGATGCAGGAAGCTGTATCACTCCACTCAGATTAGCCTTCAACTGGAAATAATTTATTTTCCTCCCCTTGTGCAGTTTAATTCCTTTTGTGTTATTTTCTAGCATAAGGATGCCACCTAGTGACAACTGCTTGCTGAAGCTGTCTGCTTCTTAAATTTGGGCTAAAAAATTTGTAATCCAAGTCAACAGGGATATGAAATAAGTTATTGTTAATGCTTGGTAAGTTAAGGGGAATAGTGTCCATGCAAAACTGAAAGGCAGAAGTATGGATGGCATTTGCCCAAAGTAAAATATATCCAATATCACAAATTAAGATAGGTCAGAGATAGGCTTGATTTTTGAACATATTAAATTGTACCTATATACATATTTATTTTTCTACAGTGTCTGTCATTCAGTGTATTATTTCTAAATTTTATGATGATTGCTCAATTTGTGAGTACCATCTAAATCCTTTGAAAATGAGACCCAATTTCTGTTTTTATAAATTTTTCAAGAACAATTAATCACCAGTTGTGGAGGATGGATGAAATCTCAGGTTCTGTCCTTGCACTGGTAAATATTTCAATGCTGTGAAAACAACTTATTGCTGGACCAGAGAAAAATAGTCCCTTTCTTTTGTGTCCACTGAACACAGAATCCCCTCAGCCAGCAAGTGATTCCCAAACCGTAATTATTCCAGGTGAAGTGGAACAGTTCAGTAGGATGCCTGGAAAACCTCTCAGCCTAATCATTAGCACATACAGTATTTATAATATGATTCCTATAACGTGCAATGAAATTAATATGTGGAGTATCACCAAATCATTTCATTTTAGGTTTTTATTATGATGTCTGGTCTGCAGGTGGTGAACTTTTTACTGGTCTCTACAGTGACTACTGGGGAAGAGACGCTGCCGTGTTTCGCTCCATGAACCGCGTGGCCCATCTTCGCACTGAGCCGGACAATGAGCGCCTGCTGAAAGGTGTGGGGCGGAGAAGGAGCTGAAACCAGAGGTGTTTCAGATGGCTAGACCATTTCTGGTTTGCATGGGATCACAGATTACTATGCAAATATCAGTGTGGGGTTTTAGCCTAGTTCAAATTAAAATGTGTAAAACACAGAGAATGGGACTGGAAAACTGTCTTTAGCAAAAATACAAAGGAATATTAATTTGTCAGTTGAAGATATAAAAATAGTTGAAGATGTAAAAATATATCGCCGTTAATCTATTCCACATGTTCTACAGATACCTACCAAAAAAACTTTTTTTTTTTTTTTTAATATTTCTTGTAACTATTTTACTGTTTACTATCACCCAATTGCCCTTAAAAAGCTCTCTGACTGACAGAGCCCTTACATTTAATTTTATTTTTTGCATTGCTATAGGCTGGTTTTAAGGTTTGAAAAAATAAGGCAGTATTTTAATTACTTGAATCAACTCCTTTTTGGTTTTTTTTAAAGAACCAAAATTCGTTGGCTCATACATGATTCCTGACAATGAAGACCACGATGATAACAAAGTATATTTCTTCTTTACTGAGAAAGCTTTGGAAGCTGAGACAAGCACTCATGCCATATATACCAGAGTGGGACGTGTATGTGCGGTAAGAACCTTTCTCTGATTGTGCAGATAAGAGACTAGAACAAATGATGAATTGTCCAGCAAATTATCACAAACAGACTTAAGTTTTACCAGGGGCATAAAGATCATGAGGAAAGATTTTGCTTCCCTGTACTGCTCTATTCTATACTCCATTTCCCGGTGGGGCCATCCTCCTGATGTGTTGATCTCATCTCTTTTTGGCTCCCTGGCCCCACACACAACCGTAAGATCTCGGGCAGTTGCTGGAGAGGAGCACTGTTAACATTAGATCTCCCAGCTGCCCGTATTGGTGCTCTCTAAACACTGAGGAATTTTGGGTGCTTTCCTCTTCTAATAACCAGCTAGTGTAAGGTTGATGAGAGGAGCTCTCCCATTTTCCCACTGGGGCTACATCAGTTTGATGTAAGGAAAGAAAGAGAAGGTTATTTCTTAACACCTGATTTTGCTTAAAAAGAAAGTTTGTATTCCCCCTCCTAACTGCAGGGAATATAGTTTAGGGGATAGTTCAGAGGCTATTGGGCAAAGAACAAGATACAATTTAATTATTTTCTATCACCTCAATAAGTGGTATTTGTCATGTATGCTCACCAGCATACTGCCCCTTAAACTTTCTCAGGTACTCCTGTATAATTTAAAACCATCTGATGTATGTGAAGTACCAAATTGCAGCCTCAGACATTAATGTTCACAAAGAGACTTGAATTTCTGAATTTCAACCTGCATCAAGATCCAAGCTGGAATTCTTTGGCTTCTGTTCTGAATATATGCCTGGATAGATTATTTTAACAGTTCCCCCTATTCTGCAATATATCCACCAGGAAGTCTTATCTCTAGCTATGAGTTAAACGAAAATCCCACTGACCTTTCTCTTCCACTTCTCCAAAATTTATCTGGCCATTAACTTCACAGCTGTATGTCATAATTCAGATTTGATTTAGTGAATACAAAAAATACCTGGCTGGTGATTCAAGAACTGGCTTTTTTCCTGCAGCTTTACATCTTCATATGAGCTGTAACAGGTTTTGTAACACAGAGGCACCTATTCTGCATATATCTACTTTTCTAAGAAAAACAGATCTCTGTTTGTAAGAGGAGTTTTACAAGCCTATTGCAGAGCCTTCAAGAACCAGTTACACAGATCTTGAATTTAAGACCACAGATTGAGGATGCATCCTAAAGCAAGTAGTACTAAATGTTCCCTTTTCTTGAAAGTCCCAACAGTTGCAAGAGCAAGGAAAAGGTGACACAGCCATAGCAAGGCAAGTGTTATTTAAAGTTGTTGAAATTGTTAGAAAACCATGTAAATAATGGCCTCAGACTTGCCTCACCTGCACCAGGTCTATAGATATATTCAGGGCTTCAGTTTCCAGATACACTGAACTAACCCCACACTGAGCTCTTAAAGCAAAGCTAAACTTCAGTAATGTGCTCAGTATGTCTAGTTTGCAAAAACGAGCAATAAAAAAAAGTTTTGCAACAGCTGTATAGCTAAAACTATCCAGGGATGTGGTGCAGAATTAAAAAATTCTTATGAAACCACAGATCTTAATGAGACCTGGACTTGATCAGTGCAATCCTACTTGAAAACTGACTCCAGAAAAATAATTCTAGTAATAAACATGTGGTTTGAAAATGGATGCTTTTGACATTAGAAGTTATAATGAGCAGCTAATTCATCAGAGATGTTTGTGCTTCTAGACTTACTCATTCATATTACCACTGGCGTTTGTTTCTCTCTACACAGAATGACATGGGAGGCCAGCGAATGCTCGTCAATAAATGGACCACTTTCCTCAAAACCAGACTAGTTTGTTCTGTGCCAGGGAGAAATGGAATTGATACACATTTTGATGAATTAGGTAAATATCCTAGCCAGCAAACAACTAGAAACCATGGAAAAAATCATATACCTTCATGATAAAACTTCTTAATGTCAAATATTGCACTTGTATTCACTGTCAGGGAATGGTGGTGAGTGTTGTTTCCAATGTATATGAAGTTCTGCACATATGGAGTTCACCATCACAAATTACTCCTTTATGTACTGCATTGTTTTTAAAAGATTAAAATCTGCATAAAATTAAATGGAATAAATAAAAATATGATTATGCTTTTAAGAATCAATTAATTTTCTTTTGGCAGGCTGAAAAAAGTAGATTTTTAACAATAACATTGCATTTAAATTTTACAGAGGATGTGTTTTTGCTGCAAACTCGTGATAACAAAAATCCAGTGATATTTGGCCTCTTCAACACGACAAGGTAAACAACTAGCAGAAATAATAGCAACCATAGAGGAATGTTTGAACAGTCTGTTAAAGGGATAGAAGCTGGATGATACATATCCCTTAGCAACTATGTAGTAAACAGTTTAATCTCAGTTCTATTCACAGTGGGTTTTCTTGTTAATGTAAAAACTTCTCTATAACACTCAAGGGCTTGAAGTCTCATTCTGTGATTCAGTATACCTGGATCACAAATTAATTGTTTCTCAGCTTGACATCTTCCTATGTCAAAGTACAGGCACATCTGCATGCTCATAAGAACAGCATCTCAGAGCCACCTGTCTTCTTTTAAGAGCTCCACTGTAATTCAAGGTTAAGTAGATAGCAGCTTAAGTTCCTACTAATTTCTTAGTGAAGCCTAAAGCAGCAGCTGCAATGCTACTGGTGGCCTCCTTTTCCCTTTCCACTGCAGCCTAGCTCAGGCACAAGCACGCAGTACTCTCAGCTTGGAAATCTGACTGTTTAGGATGTAACTGGTAGAAAAGAGTGCCTATGCTTTTGCCACTTTCTCCTGATTTGGTTTTTTTTAGTAAGAGAAGGCAGATCTGCTCCCCTAGGGTTGCAAACACCTGGCATTTCCTCATGACTCTTGATGCCAGTAGAGAAAGTTGGGCACCAAATTGAAATTTTCTGGATCATCTTTTGCAGTCTTCAGAAATAATTTCTTTGTAGAGAGCACTCATGCTTCTTTAAAAAACAAACAAACAAAAAAAACCCTGAAAAAACTAAAAACAGTTGTTCTTCTGGAACAAAATAAAATAAAATTTAAAAATAAAATAGAAACTTTTATCTGGATTGTTCAACATAAAGTGATCTGATCTAACTAATAATACCAACCAACATTCCCATTCAATACAAAAAGGACTCATTTTAGGACTGTTTCTTTTAGTCAGCATTGGTTGGTCCCATCTTTCCAAGCAAAAAATAGTAGGAAAAATGTTAAAATCTTAAACTGTTTAAGTCCCTAATCAAAGACATACAGACCTAAGTTCACTCTGTTTTGCTTTCTCTGTTTCTAAACAAGTAATTTAGAGTTTGTGTACACTAGCATCAAATTTTGGCATAACAACACAGAGCTTCCTTGGAGAACTGTTATGAATACAAATAAATTAAAGACTTTTGAAGAACATTGGATGCAGTATTTAGAAGAAAAGCACATAGTGATGAATAAGTGTTTTCTCCCTGAATGCTGTTGAAATGTGACTTGTTTTTAATTACATAATAATGTAATTTAAAATTACATAAAAATGTAATTTTAATTACATAACATTATCTGGACAGAATGTGGCATATTGCTTTGATAATGTCTTTAAATTTTACTTTGTAGCAACATATTCAGAGGATATGCTATATGTGTTTACCACATGGCAAGTGTCCGAGCAGCTTTCAATGGACCATATGCTCATAAAGAAGGACCTGAATACCACTGGGCTCTCTATGAAAGAAAAGTACCTTATCCTAGACCTGGTTCAGTAAGTACAGTCTATTTTCCACTGCTTTGCTGTGTAAATGATTTCGGAAAGAAAAAGCAGACTGCTGCTAATGTACAAATCTTCCTGACTTCACAGTCCAGGATATTCTTTGAATATCTGCATACTCCAGCTATTCTGGAAAAGTGTGGAATGGCTCAGCACTAGGTTTAGTCAAGTACTAGAACCATACATTCTCCAAAGGAAAATAGTGGGATTAACTATATATGATTTTTAATAATTCTGTTGGGACATGATTTTATCAACATTGTGCAAAGGTCCTAAGGTCCCAAAATTAGGACCCCAGGCAAACGGGATAGAAAGAGGCTGATCTGATGCATTCAGTTTCATTCAGAAACATTAAGTGCGTTACCTATGAAGGAATCTTTCTTTCTTTAGCATGCTGAAACTGGGACATTTAGCAAGAGTTAAAGGAAGTAAAAAAACCCCCAACAACAACAACAACCTCCCCCCCCCCCCAAAAAAAAAGAATCCACTATTTCAATAGTTTCAATATTTCAGTTGTTTTCAGGGTGGTCTCGTTCCTTTTTTTCCACCTCATTTTCCAAAAGGATCAAATTTAAATACTTCTGTAATTTAGATCAATGAGCAGGTAAGAAGTTAGACATATATTAATAAAACTAACTAATCAGAATAAATGCATTTGTAGATAAGGAGCAAGTTCTCCATTATTGAAAGTCCTTTGCTCAAGATTGGTTCTTTCTGGAAGCAATGGTCTGACAACCTCACAGTTCATTGATTTCCTTTCAGACATCACAGAGTGAGATTTTTCTACCCTTCAATCAGGTTCCTGAGCTTATCTACATTCATGCTCTGTATCACTTACAAAGAATATAAAAATATTAAAATAACACTGTAAAAAACAAACTCATAAAAATTACTCATACTTTTTGTTAATTTTCACACAAGTTTCTTTATAAACTTTTTTTTTCCTCAATGGCGATTAACTGAAGGAAAGAAACAAGATGTGTTTTGAACATGCAATTAAATGGGAATTACTGTAGCAAGAATTCAGCAGCTATAGAGGTGCTGTCATGTATGGAGCTGTTCCTGTCTGGTACTTAGATTTCTGGAGGAAATCACAAACTCATGACTTAAGAGACAAACAACTTCTACAAGGAATTGCCATGTTGTTTTCACAAGGGCATCGCAAGTAATCTTCACCTCAAGCCCTTTTCCTGTTTCAGTGTCTTTTTAGTGTTTTGGCTGTTTCTGTGCCAGGTGCTCACATCCCCTCTGGAGGGGTGAGGAGGGCACCCATCAGTGCAGGTCAAAGGTGCCCTTTGCATGGCAGGGCCTGTCACCATCTCACAGGGCAGGCACAGCCTACAGGAGGAGGTAGGCAATGCCAGCCTAACTCAGGGAAGCAGAACATCCAGGATTTCTTTTTTACCCTGTGCCTTTTGGGATTACAGCTACCTACCCATCCATGGCAATTGTCTTGTGCTGCAAAGCTGCTTTTGTTTACAGTCATGAAGGTCTACCCCTTGCCATGTCAGCATTGGGCAGATTTCTAGCTCTGAGCAAAGACATTTCTAACAGCTGTTAAATCACCCCCCAGTTTTCACACTTTGCTTCCTAATCTTCTCTTAGGCTTGGGGCTCACTCTCTTGAACTTAAAGATGTAATGAACAGTTGCTGGACATTCCCTTCAGTGCTGTTTTCCCTTTGCTAGCTGAATCTATATTCCCTTTTATACTAAAAGCAATCATTTCCATAAGTAAGCATTGCATACAATTAATTTACCACTGAATCTCTTGAAAGAGAGGTGAAAAGGCATATTAGATTGGCTACTCCATTCCAGTGACACCTTTCTCCATGTTGTATGATTTCAAATACATGACATTTCTCATTTTAAATTAATAATTTAAAATTAATGTTTTTCTCTACTTCTCTTGAGGTTACAGACATAAGTCAAAATTTAGATGCAGATACTGCAAAAAAGAGATTATCTAGGATTTAAACATTATGAATATGATTTGACCATCCTAGCCAATGAGCTACCACTGTAGCAGTGCTGGCATCAATACTAAATATTTTTTTTTGTTTGTTTGACATCAATTTAAGTCATTAGTATTGAGTCAGGATAGAAAAACAGGTAAAAAAATTATCACTTTTTAGGATAAATGGTTGAATTAATATGAATTATTGGTTTCTTATAATATATTTTGTATAGCAGATGTATGGGTTTTGCAGTTTTACCAAATAATGAGACTGTATTGTGCATGGATTGCGGAGTAGCTGTATATTTTGCAAAGATGATACAATCCAAGTTTTTTAAGTGGTATTCATTTTTTTCCGGGCAGTAGAACACCTCACATATGTTATTTGGACTAGCATTAAACAGAGGCATGAATTCAATGTTAATGACTGCAGTTATAACATTGATATCTCCTAGCACTGAAGATTAAATGGTGTCTTTTTGGCAAGAAGGAGAGAACACAGAGCCAGCACTTCAGCAAGGTTGACAATGATTTATAGGAAGGCTGCCCTAAGTTCCACTTGCTTCCAATGCTTCTCTTCCTTGGCTGTGTATGGGTCAGATTAGAGTGTCACCTGCCCAAAAAGGCAAGGCATAGGAACAGAAAAAGGAACAGAAGAGTGCAAGTAATTTCCCAATATCAGGGAAAAAAATAGCTGAGGAAGCAGGTCTCTCCTGAGTGCTAATAGATTTAATTGTGGATTTCTTTATACGTTGCAGAGCACATCAGAGGCTGAAGTAGATGGCTCTGCCAGGTAACAGAGCATTAATTGCTTCATTTTTAGCTACTCATTTATGGCACAGTTTAGAGGTCTTTTCAATGTTTATCCAGTAGCATGAAGAGAAATTGTGTAGCAGGCTGTAGTCAAGTGTTAGGCTCCACACTCCAAACAATGTGCAGCATGTTGGTAAACTAAATCCCACTGCCTTTCCTATTACAGAAGTGATGGTGACAAGAGGCAAAAAATAACCTGCTAATGGGTGTCTCTGAGAGTCAGCACTCATTGATCTTAGGTATTGAATGAGTAAAGAAGAAGTCTATGGGGAATGAGAGTAGAGCTTAAAGCTAAATAAACAGAAAGCCGCTCTTAAGAATCACACAGATTCTGACAGACTCCACAATCCTCTGCCATGGTCTCTCCTGTTTTTTTTAGTTCATTTAGGCTGTGTTGCTTCTGGAAATGACATCAGCTATATCAAGTGAGGTTGATAGACTTTAGAGACAGCTGCATCTACTGTTTCCTTTCTAGACTACTTGATTTTATTTAATTAAAATGAAAAAGCCAGTGAATGATTATTTGTATTAAATCTCTCCAGGACTAGAACTTTGCAAAGGGAACCTGGCAATGCCTATTCACTTGATACGCTGTGCAGTGCATGGGAAGCACAGGCTCAGCCTGTCTTCGTGCTCCAGCTCTGTCTCTTTATTGCAAACAGCTGGTAAAATTCCATCACTAGGTTGATTAGACAATTACTTCTAAAGCAACAGTGAACAAATACATTCCTGTAGCTAAACCCAAAAAGTGGAAACAAACATTGCCCTGCTTGACAAGTGCAGGAGTTTGTTATTGTTGATTACAGCTGACCACAAGTTTAAAATTACTGTTTCCAGTAAACTTAAGGAGTATTGTATTTCATTTTATTGATTGAAAAATCCAATTTAAATAGAGAAAGTCTGCTACTGTGGCTTTACTTGAAATGCTTCTTAAAACCACACCGTCTTATGAATATTTAGAGAAAGTAAATGGTTACTGAGATATTCCCAGCTTGATCATAAATGGTTCCAATTAGACATCATGAAGCAAATTAGAAATGTAGGATCTATGTTCAGCTGGGAAACACTATCTCCTTCACAAAGCATCCTAAAATTAACTTTTCTCTTTAATGCAGTAAATTATTTCTAATTGCACATTTAACTCAAGGAGTAAGCCTCTTTTAATCAGTCATTGACATAACGTTTATTTGCTTTACAAACTGGTAGATTGATCAGTGCAAACATTGGTATTTGAAGCTAAACTGTGATATATAATGCTGTCATCTAGAGTCAGGAATCAGAATCAAACATAATACTGTTAAAATTCCTGAAATCAAGAATTACTGTTGGCATAATTTTTAAGTTTAGTTTAGTTTCTTATGGTAATACATTTTGCAATCAAAAAATAACAAGACTAGAGCTTGATTTAAAGCATTAGTGTTCTGCTGACTTTGCATGTCTGTTTCTCTACTGGGACAGAAAAGCCCTTTCTTCTTACTCTGTCCATGGCCATTTTGATTACATCTTCAATATGAGTTTGGGGAAGAAATAAGCACTATGGCTTTTGTCAAAATCTAAAGGTGTTACCCTTTATTCTGTCTTAGTATGCCAAAGGGGGACGAACTCCTGCTTCCTAAACATGGCAATGCCAAGGCACTGCTCAGCATTTCCTTCTTATGATTAATAATCCACACACGCATAAAGCACAGGGTTCACTGTCCTAATTCCTGCTGTGGTTTTCTGTGCTCGGTTTTCTGTAGACTTATCTTTATCCCTGAAAACAAGACTCTTTTCTGACAATTTCTTGGGCAAGCTTTCAGGATAATCTGTGTTCTGTGTTTTTGCAGTGTGCCAGCAAGGTGAATGGCGGGCTGTATACCACCACTAAAGACTATCCTGATGAAGCTGTCCATTTTGCCAGGAGTCATCCACTGATGTATCAGCCCATCAGGCCTGTTCATAAGAGACCAATACTAGTTAAAACAGATGGAAAGTACAATCTTAAACAAATAGCAGTGGACAGAGTGGAAGCTGAAGATGGGCAATATGATGTTCTGTTCATTGGCACAGGTAAATAAAGAAAACAAGAAAGAATTTTTACATTTACAATTTAACAAGTTTTTGTTTCTTTCTCTTTTTTCTTTGTTTTGTTTTGTTGTTTGTTTGTTTTTTCCAGGATTAAGCAAATCTATACAGCATTTATTTTTATCAACCTTTCTTTTCATGCCTTCACCTTACAGAGGGTGTTAGTCATTCCAGACATGTGCTTCACTGTGATGCTAACATATAGGAAAGTAATGGTAGGGAACTATTTAAAAACTAGCAAGAGAAAATGAAAATTCCATTTCCATTTCTTTTCTCTTCAAAAAAGAATATTAAAAAAAACAGCCAGCCTTATTTTTTAAACTTCAGAACACTGTCATATCTCTAAGCTGAGACTTGGAGACCTGAGAGAAGCAAAGGTGATATGATTTCCAAAAATATCCATTCAAGTTATTGGCTTTATTCCACAGTTTCTTTTCCCGAGTTCTGGAGACAACAAGTCTAACTGATACCATTAAAAAAACCTTCCAGCTTCCAGATTTTGGTTTCAACATAGCTCAAGGAAGGAAGGAAGGAGGAAATGCCCGATTTTAAAAATCCCAAAACTGTTAGAAGTTTCCTGCCAAGTTTTCTTGTCTTTCGTCTGTGCCATTTCACTAAAACATGGAGAGCTTGTTTAACAAGAATTTTTAAGCATCTTCCTAACAAACACAATAAAGGCAAAATATAACATATACCTTCAGTATAAGTCTAAGAAAGCAGAGAAAAAATCAATACCCTAATGGTCTTTGAAAAATAGAAAAACTTAAGAAAACAAGAGGAAAGGCTGTCACTACACAAGAATTAAGTCACATCTAATCTGTCTAGAAAAAAACCAAGGATTCTTACATTCACATTTAATCAATTTAACATCAGGAGTGGTATCACAAATAATTTTGACCATTTTGTCTAGGAAAGCAGTTCCAGTGAATTATTTTTTACTAATGAAATTCCTCTGGTAAGTACATTTCAGTGTTGAGAACATTAAAAAAATCATGTTAATAGAATAGCAAAGCACTATTTATATCAGTTCTGTTTTCTATGGTTTTAAACAGCCTTGGTATGGTCTTGGTAATGGACTTAACAATGGTCTGTAAAACATTGTATCATGTGTTACTTATTTCTGTACAGCAGATTTTACAGTGGGCCCTACATCCTTTATATTTTCTCCTTGCATTTTTAATTGTGACTGCATCAAATATTATTGTACACAAGTCTTTTGTTCAGCAAAGTCGAATCCGAAGTGGATTAAATGTGTTCTTTAGAGCTGTGCTGGATTGGTCCCCAACAGCTGCCTAGTGTTCTCAGGCTGTCTGATCCCAGGTAGCATGAAATTCCAGCAAAAGAATTCGGGTTTTAGAAACTCTGAAATGAAACCTGCAATCACTACTCCAGCAAAGCTCCCATCAGAAAACTGAGTGCTTATTTGGGCAATATAATATTAGAAAGGGTTGATATATATATTTTTTTAATCCCAGTCCAACACCTGCTGTGTAACATAAGTAAGCAGCATCGTACAGCTGAGCAAGTTTCTTTAGGGTAGCAGTGCAGTTTAGAAAGGTTCATCAAAGGCGAAGTCTGAACATCAGAGCTTTCACATGTCTGTCAGCAGGATTTGAAGAGGGACTTACTTATGAAAATCACAGCTCAGAATACAAATTCTTTTCACTGTTCTACTACAAAATGGTTGCCTTTGATTACATAGTCTCTTTGAAAAATGGTGTATGACCCCAGTTTAATGGTTTCTCTTTTTGTTTCACCCTTTGATCTTTTGCTGAACGATTTCCCCAGTGCTTCCCTGCTTAATATGTCTCCTGTAAATGAAAGATGACTGAAAATAACAGAAGAAAAGAAGTGATATTTGCCATTGTTGATGACAGATTTTCAGTTTAAGGAGAGCAAGGCTTTTCTATAAATAGCCAGCAAGGCAAAACCAAAGTGGTGGAAGACCAGATGTTATTTGTGTGTTTTACTTTCCTGCAAGAGTTGCAGAGACTGAGAGGTTGATAAATCTAAGTCCAATGTGCCTTAGTCTCTTTGAATGTGCATCCTATATTTTGGTTCATCTCCTTTCAACTACACCTTCAGCTCAACAGCAGCTTGGTGGTTCCTTAGAGAAGGGTAAGAATTGTGCACAAAAGCCCTTGAAGGCTTTTATACTTTTGCCTGGGGGAATGGAGCTGCTGTCAGCAATTAAGGATATTAGTAGTTTGCTATCTAGTGTAAACACTCAGATCCTATAATTAAAGCTACTTTACACTTGCTTGCCTCAATGCACTAGGCTTCCACCCACTCCCATTTCTTTTTCTCAAATATGGTTGTCCTCTGTGATCCTTTTGCTATTCACAATGTGTTATGACCCAATATTTGAAAAATACAATTAATTATGTATCTTTCAAGTGTCTAAATTGACTCTTATTTGCCAGGGACAAATTGTCATATATTTCATTTTCTAAGAGTAAGAATCCTCACTAATGACAGCACAATGTAATTACCTCTTCATATGTATAAATTTCAATCCATTAACAATTTGAAGTAATTTCAGGTATTTGAAGGTGTCCTAGAGTATATAAATGTTATATAAATGTTTCAACCAATCATAACCTTTACTTTTGTTTTGTTTTCTTTTAAATTTTTGTCCAGATAATGGTATTGTGCTGAAAGTTATAACAATTTACAATCAAGAGACAGAATCAATGGAAGAAGTGATTCTTGAAGAGCTGCAAGTATTCAAGGTGAACTGCGTTGTATACAAAGTCTTGAATTTTCATCAGAATTAAAATGTCAAAAAAATCTGAGGATAGTCAAATATATAATACTTGTGTGCAAGAAATTTTCTCATTATCTAGAAATTTTATGACAGGAAACCTTCATTTTCAAAGGAAGTTTTTCTAATGTCCCAAGTACTAAAGCATGCTGAAGGAAATCACGAATAGTGCCTTCCTATTTACGTGCTTGGACATTGGAGTGTAACTTTTAATTAGAAACTTACTGCATTTTGTTTAGTTTTCCCTCATATCTAATTAAGTAATTAAAAAAGTATAACTGCACACATAAAAATGTGCCTGCTACAATCTTGGAGACCTAAATGAGGTCTCCAGATAGAAAAAAGTCCACTCAGAAAAAGTGAATCAGCTAACCTGTCTCTACAGTGGGTAAACATGGCTCTTAGTGAGGCAGAACTCCATTCTCCTAAGGAACAACCTACGACTAAAGCTCAGTTCTTGGCATGTGACAAAGCTAACATAATGAAATTCTTAGTGAGTATTCTCATCACGTCACATTAGCCAAATAAAGCTATATTTACACTAGCCTGCTGCAAACTATAGGGAGAATCTAATATAAAAAGTTAGACATTTAAATCTGGTACCTGAATTTAGGCAGTGTAACTATTCATTTGTTGCCTGCAGGGAAAATCACAGAATTTGCTCTTCTTGATAAAGCTAGTTTCGAATAGAAATATAAGGGGCTATGTATTGCTCCAAGAAATCTGAGCAGAGGGCAGAGAGGACAATGGTAAAAGAAGGAATTCCTGCTATTTTCATCTTATCTTCAATGAATGTTTTGTTGTAAGGAACACTCCACTTATCACTCTCAAGCAGGACAAAAGACATTCTGTGGTGACAAGAGCTAATGTCATGTTTGACAGGGAAATTGTAGTGTTCCTGTAGCTCTGATAATCCTGAATTAAGTGTTGGCTGCTTGTTTCCAAATAAACTGTTTTAAAGCAATATTTCTGAAAGTCACAATTTCCTCACATCTTTCTTAAAGAAAGTCAAAGTATCTAGCAAAGCTGAATGTCGTAAGTAAATACCAATACTATTTTACCTGATTTATGTTCATAGCAAAAAGATATCATTTTTTCTAAGCAAACAAATATTTCCTATTTTTTTAGATGCCAGTTCCTATTATTTCTATGGAAATCTCTTCGAAAAGGGTAAGTATTTTGCAAGTTTGAAATATGATGACTGTGACTCAAACATAATGAAGCTGTAAACTGCATAGAGCTAGATGTATGGATAAGATGGACAGATGTACATCATCTATAATGAGATCTGGTTTGATACATGTAATTGTTCTGTAATATAAACTTATATGCTTATATGGTTATATGCTCTGTTCCTTTATAATGTATTTATGTTTTTCAGTTCCAGTGGTAAATATCCTTAGTTCACAATACCATACCAAAATATCAATGCAAGTAAAAAACAATCTGTTTCATGAGTTACCATGGTACTAATCACAGTAGAGATTAGCTTGGTGGATATGGCAATTCACAGAAAAGTTCTCTGTTGATAAATGCAGACAGACTTCAGCCCCATGGGGATATCAGCAAAAAGAGCCTTGCTGGCTCTCCCACATATTCAGTTGCCCTGTAGGGCTGTTTGGATCTGAGTTGTTTTTGAGTTTCTGAAAATTTCTGCTGATGTAAACACCCAATTTATTATTTTTGTGGGCAGATTCTCTTCCATATCATATCATCATATCATATCATATCATATCATATCAATCATCTGTCTATATGTCATCATATCATCTCAGCATAGAGCCATTATAAACATCCAAGGATAGTTATATCTTAATGTTAAACATGTCCATAGTGATGTTAGACAGTGGGTGCAATGTAGGTGCACATAAACACAGTGAAACACGAATAAGAAAGAATGAAATCTGCACTATTAGGAGGTGTGACTGTGCCCCAAAGGGTTATTTGAGTCTTGGTGTCTAATCAGCTTGCATTCTTCCTGTATGTAATGCAGAAGGTCAAAGTCCTGTGATGGTAATTCAGAGAAGGATTTGGGTCAAAGTATTTTGAATTATTTCCTGCCTCAGTCTTTTCCCACAGACTGTGAAAGCAGCTCTGGAGATTAGATTATCTAATAATGAACAATCTAACACTGCACCTAAGTGATGATTTGGAGAAAGACTTGGTGTCTTTTCAGATGTTTGCCTTACCTTTAACTCTCAATGAATTGTCATGGTTAAAGGGTTTTGTTGGAAGAGTAAAACAGAGATATCATAAAATATGAAGTAACATTCCCCACCTTATATTCATCTCCCAAGAGGTGTGCTAACTCTACTAATTCAAGGCATATCTGGAAAATCTGGACCGATGTGTGAAGTGACTTCCTACTGTGTATATGAGGATTCTTAAACATTGGTGGCAAAACAATATCAGATTAAAAAAAACCAAGATCAGCTTGTTAATGTAGATAAACTTATTCTTGAAATTGGATACAGTTTTCTGACACTGATGACAATTAAATGTTAGAATATGTGCTACGCTGGACCGATCTTCAAAAAAGCCACCAGAGCAACCCAGAAGTTGAAGAAAAAAACTTGTGAGAAGTAAAAGTAGCTTTACTTTTTCAAGAGATCAAAAAGAAAACTGAGAGAGAGAATAGGAGAGTCATATATATATATATATATATATATATATATATATATATATGTTTTACTGTGTGAAGATATTTTACTGTGTGAAGTGACTTCCTACTGTGTATATGAGGATTCTTAAACATTGGTGGCAAAACAATATCAGATTAAAAAAAACCAAGATCAGCTTGTTAATGTAGATAAACTTATTCTTGAAATTGGATACAGTTTTCTGACACTGATGACAATTAAATGTTAGAATATGTGCTACGGTCAGAGTTGGCACCAAGTAATTTTGTCTTTAAAGTCAGCAGGAATATAACGTAGTTGAGTATACATGAAAAAAATGTTGTACCTCAAGCATTTTTGCTGATGTCTTTTGAACTTGGAGTTACTGACCCTGTGGAGATCTCCTTGCTACCTATGTCTCCATATCCTTATAACACTGACCAGTCTTCACCAAGTGATGGTACAGTAAAATATCACATTTCAGGGCTGAGCTTGTTATCTGCAGAGACTGGGAAAGAATGTTCTTTGATGTTCAGTTGGCTAGATATCAGATGCTTCTTTTCCCTCCTGTGATTTACCAAGACTTAAAGAAGTCTTTACCCCGGTTAAAAGATAAAAGAGAAAATCTCATCTCATATGTCTCATTGAAAGTGTTGTTCATGTCTTCTGGGACAATCAAACTTCAGCACTTGCAGACAAAGAATTCCCCTCAAACAAGTATCCTAGGTTTTCTCTTCATTCCAGTTGGCAGACTGAGTTCCTGCTACTATCATCTGGTTTATCTCACCAGAAAAAATCTTCGAGCATTGTTGTTACCAGCCTCTCCTAGTTTATTCCCCTGGCATCTCTGAAAGTTAAATTTCTATGATCTAAAGAGATATAAGAAATATAATAAGGAACAAGAACAGACTATCCAGATTAAAAATTATATTTTGTGATAGACTAAATAAGGTGTCGGTATTTTCCAGCTTTAAGTAACTTTAAAATACCAGATTTTGAGAGCTTGAGAGAAGAATAGGAAACTTAGAAACTAAGTTTGGCCACTAGGATGAGCACAACTTAGGAATCCTTTTTCTGACTGGTAAAACTGTGGAAGTGAGCTGTGCATCAGCGGTTTCTACTGCAGTGCACAATGCATATTTTCTGTGTTCAGAAAATTTACATTCGTCAGTAACAAGACTCTTCCACAAGTTCCTTTCAATTCCAGCTATTCTCTTCTGAATTTATTGTGCTAGCATCTGAAGAATTAAATTGATTATTTGTTATTTGAGTTGAAAAGGACATCTATGTGAGCTCAAAAGATTCAAACAATGAATGCTAATGCTGAAAAACCCCCACCTAAACCCTGCAAATAAATACTAAAAAAGTAGATAGTGACCAGGTAATTTGTAAGGAAAGACTACACAGAAACAGGAAAACAAGTAAATATCTATCTATCTATCTATCTATCTATCTATCTATCTATCTATGCACAGAAACAGGAAAACAATTAAATGCCTATCTATCTATCTATCTATCTATCTGTCTATCTATCTGTCATCTATCTCCTATGCACTGAGGTGTTATAAAAATCATAGCACTACTGTGCATGTAAATATGTGACCATTTTCTAAGTAGCTCCATCAAGAGTTAAATTTACTTGAAAACTCCCATTTTAAAATTGAGTTTGCATATAACCCTTGCATATTTTAACTTCTTTGTTTAAAATCTTTCCTGTCAAGCTGGGGTTGTTTTGCAGATCAGTTAGGTGACAGACAAGTGTAAAGAGGGAGGCACTGGAAAATATCTTGATGAAGAAAAAGAAATGTAAACCCTTGCCTATTCAAACACAAGCTGAAACTTCAGAAGCAAGGAAATGTAAAATAAACTTGTTCATTTTGCCTTCTTTCTGTTTCTCTGTCCTCAGTAGGAGAGTTTAATCTGTAATCAGATATTTTCCTGCAGAGTAACTCTGCCTCCCTCAGGTCACAGGCTGGAAGCACAACAAGCAACGGTTAATTTAACAATTTCAATAACTGCATTGGAAAGAGAAGTTTTAGTGGACATTCCAGGAACCCTATGTGGTGCATTTTTTGCAGCAACAGCTCTACGTGGGATCCGAGGCGGTCATAGCCCAAGTGAAGTTCCACCAGTGTGACATGTACGGCACAGCCTGCGCTGACTGCTGCCTGGCTCGGGATCCCTACTGCGCTTGGGACGGGATCTCCTGCTCCCGCTACTACCCCACAGCAGTGCAGGCAAAGAGGTGAGAGCTCCTGCTTCTTCTGATACTCTTTTTACAAATATCTACATCAGCAGTTTCTACTGCAACACAGAATACTTCGTATGTCCCCCTCAGACACAGCCCATGAGACGTCATCATCTTATTTCTCAGCATAACCTTAGGGGATTGCAAGGAGCCATACTCACAAGATGGCATAAATCACAGTAGCAGGAATATTTTTATGACCAGAGCTAAGTCACTTCGTAATTATTTGCATCACACTGTAAACCCTAATTTCCTCAAACATCTTTTCGTGTCTTTGCAATATCAGTGACCCTAGAACAGGTAGCACCAAATGTCACACAAGTGACATACACACACTTGATTAGGGTTCAAGAAGAAAAAGTTTTTATTTTGCGTGTTCTTTAGCTTATATACTCTTAACAAAGCGTGATCTTAAGTCATTAACTACATGACAATAACTTATATTCATTGATGCAAAGCAATTAGCATCAATATAATTGGCAAAAGTTTTACAGAAATTTAATAAGGCACGTATACACATCTACTTTGCACATGGCCTAACTTATAAGAATGTTCATGTATCTTTTCTAATTTGTTTCCATGCTGATGGCCTTGCTATAGATACATTCAAAAATCATCACTTGTCATTTCTTCTATTAACTCAGCTTTGCTTGCAGACCAGCTGTCAAGACCCACCATACATATACAACAGAATTAAAAAAAAAAAAAATCAAAGATACTTTGTTATTAGTAATATACCTTCACCAACCAAAATCCACCAGAACAGATTTTCTGCAAAAGCTAAGTTTTGCTTTAGGTTTTCTGAGGTGAATTGAAAAGCAAATTACTCTAGAGGCAAGTTCAAAGCACAGACCTGATTTGGGTGCTTTAATTTTTTCTTGTGGAGACTCTCTATATCACCCTTCACTTATTCATGGTTCTTGACCTTCACTCTTTCATTCAATGATTTCCTTGGGACCTGTTGTCCTCCCTTCCCTCTCAAACCCAGGTTCTGCAATTCAGCTGCACAGATCAAGTATCTAGAACATGCATGTTTTAATCCAGACATTTTCACAAAAATTAGTCATCTTTGTCACCTAGACAGAGCAATTTCTTACCTGAATCAGCAAAATTTTGGTGTTGCATAATTCAAATAATTTATGTGGCTTTTTTAGCAATTACTAGTTTAAAAAATATATGCTCATTTATATTAGACCCACAAGGACTATAAGAATGAATTTAACAAATTCCAGAGAGACTTTTGAAAACTTCTGGAGATGGTTAAGTGCAAACCAAGTCACAGTATCCCAAATCTGTTATTGTTTTTTTTAAAAAAAAACCAGGAATATGGGGCTTTGTATTTAGTCATTTTTCATCTGGTATATTTTATCTTTCCTCGAACCAGGATGCACTCAAATGCATGCTGACTATTGTCAGGCATAATAGACATTTCCATACATTTTTTTTTTTTAAAAGATAATGAATCCAGTCATGGATTCATTATGGATGTTACCTTTGGTAACATCACTTTTTGGATAAGGCATATTTAAAAGTACAAATGAGAAACACAGTGTGTGACTCAGCATAATTGAGAATCTTTTGGATTTACTGCACTAAGGCATAGGTTAAACCAAGCAGGAAACCTACACAGCTTTTACAAGCAGGACTGCACAATTTTCTTGTGCCTTTTGTGAATATAGGGAAGGGAAGAAGTGGGCTCTGGTTTACTGCTCAGGGTGAAATGAGTCTGGTTAAAATTTTCAGGCCCCAGATTAAGAAAGATGAGCAGCTATACAGCGGGCCAGGGAGATTAATGTCCTACAGTATAAGTAGAAATTGGATTATCGTAATGATAAAGCATATGGGTTACTCATCTGATGATGTAAAAGTCATTTGGGAGGGAAGGAGAAGAGGGGTTAAAAATTCCCCATCAGCATTTTAGCTTGCTAGCAGTATCACCATTTATATTGTGCAGGTTACTTGTTGTCTAAGAAAGGATGAGAGAAACTCACTGAGGCCTGGACTTTGTTGTACATGTTTCTCACCTAAGACAATTTCCAGACCAGCAGGCTTTGAGTTCCCTGAAAACACATTTATCCAGGGTGGAGTGATATGGGCAGCACCCAGGCACCTTCCTGTGCCTTACTTCCCCAACATTCAGCAGGTCAGCCTCTAAAAGAAGAAAATACTGCTGCTATCTCCCTCCTTCTCTTAAGATAAGCACTGTAGCAGTGGAGAAGGGATTTGCACTCAATTGAATGTTCTTGAAGTCTGCAAAACTTGTTTTCCATATCAGTCTGGGGAAGAGCCAGCAAAACTAACAGTGCTGAGAGGCATGAATGGCATTTGCTTTGTTCACTTTAGGTCACAGCTGAAGCTCAGAGCATTTTAAATTTAAGACCTTACACTAACTGCGTGGTACATGGAGAGGCAGGGAGAGGTACTAGGGACATGTGTATGGAAGTTGTTTTAGGTTGCTTCCTGTCAGGTGCCATGTGAAGAGTACTCGGGGACAAGGCAGGTCCCGGCACACAGCGTGGAGTTCTTTGATACCAAGTAGCACTGATTAGTTGATAAACCTGCCATGGCTTTTAATTTAATTACTGCCACATCCCAGAACATTCATGTCTTAGTATGGCCTTGTCTCAAGGCTCCAGATTTCTGCTGAAGCTGTACATGGCAATACAAGTAATGTGAGTGCAAGGGGCATCTTTCTCCTGCTCCTGATACTTGTCCCTTTATTGGAGTCATGGAGTTGTGCCTTACATTGCAACACACTTGAGCTGACCTTAGTACCACCTGTCTCTGCTCAAATGTGTCCTTCAATCTGTACATTTATGTTGACTTTTGATCCGTAAGAGCAGTGCTGCTAGTGGGTAAGGGCTCTGCTCAAAGCTCTCCTTTTAATTCCAGTCCTACTGATGAAGAATTGAATTGGGGCAGGGATGTACAATGTGTCCTCCCCACTTTGATCCAAATGCTGTCTGCTTTAGATCCTGATGCCTCCAAGGTATAACAAGTGTTTAGTAGTTTAGTTAGTAACACTAAATAGAAATCTGTGAACTAAGTCATGTAACAGATTTAGAGAGAAGTAAAGCATAAATATGAAAACCTTATGCTTGGCATCCGGTATTGATTTTTTAAATTGTGAAAGTCTATAACTCCTTGTACATGTATCTCCTGGATAACTAATTAAATATGGGAACTGAGTCCAAAACCCCATATCTTGATGCTGGCAGCACAGCACAGCACATCACAATTCCATGGTAATTACAGGTGTGTGGCTCCTGAATACTGCAAATACCTCAGATAGCAGAAGGAATTTCTATTGCATTCAAATTTTGTGAAGTGCACTTGAGAAAGCAGAGGTCCAGGACTTAAATGCTTTAGTTCACTATTAGCTCTGCAATCTGTATTTAGGCAGTTTCAATTTTTATCTAAACAAGCACCAAATTCTACAAGTGAGATTCTTTGCTGTACCAGCTCACCATCCAGGCTGAAAAAGGTCTGAAGTAATTTAAAAATGTCTTTGAACTTGGGTAAGCATTGTGTGATTCGATAGCTAATTTTTAGAAGCTGACAGTCTCTCTCCCGCCTCCTTTTCCTCTCTGTCTTCTTTCTCCATCACCAACTCCACCAGCAGGCACGCAGTCTCCTGATTTACTTATGCAAACCTGAGTGGTGCCTTTTCTTCACAAGACTTTTGATTTTGTCTCATACATTCCTGGGAAATAATAAAGAAAAATTAAAGTCATGGTGATGGCAATGATGATGATGATGACTGTAGTGCTTTCTTGCAGATAATTTTTACTAGGTTCCTGAAAGCAGAGTATTAAGGGGTGAAATCTAAATCAATGAAATTACAGATTGCAAAAGGTACTTCCTGAAATTCAGTACCTTTGTTAATCACTGAAAATTTTTCCTTACAGTAATTTATCTCAGGGATTGTCTGATACTCTATTATTCTGAGTAAAATAATTTCTAAGAAAAAATAAAATAATACCACACTTATGTCAGTATTTGTGAAATGAGTTTATCTCCCAGCATCTCCCTCTTTTTCAGCACCTCTCTCGATTTTTTCCTTCTATTTGAGAAAATAGTAAGTGAAGGCACTGAAAATAGTAAGTGAAGGTGCTGTATCTTCCCCAGTCATCACAGCTGCAACAGTAAAATTCCATCAAACAAACATTTCTTTTTCTTTAATGATTTTGACAACTGGAGAAATAATCCTGTTTTATAGAACTAGGATTTTTTTTTAGCTTTACAATGACCTTAAGGAACTGATGAGTAAACAGAACATGTTTGCTACCAGTTCCTACTAGATAAGGCTGTTGGACCTGACAGCAGCAGGATTGTCTTGTTTGTTTTTTCAAAGGCTAATGCATATCCTATAGTGTTTATGTATATTTGTGCAGGAGAATGTCTCGTCTGAGTAATCTACACACACAGACTTGCAGACCTGGTGACAACATTTATCAGCACTGAACTACACGTGGCAATGACAACACCCAGAGCAGAACAAGGCCCAGTTGCTACCTCTGTTTTTCTTTAATAGGATGCAAGTACTGTTAGCATTTCTCCCTAAAAGCCCAATTCAGTCTTCACTGAATTTCCAGATTCCCCTGAAACAAGAATGGAAAAACGCTCACTCTTCTCTGAATATCAATGGAGGTTAATCTTGTTCCACCAAGAACTCTGGATCAGGAGTTCATGTCGCTGACAGAACTCAAAAAATAATCACTGTCTACAGCCAGATTAAAAATGAAATTATAACATCCATTACAAGAATGGACAAGAATTTTAGATAGTGTAAATCTAAATAGTTTCAGTAAATTTGATTTGTGACAATTTAAAATTTTATTATTTAGGTTCATGTAGAACTGGAGAATAACCTTATTTCACTAGTAAATGCAAAGAATAACAGAATTCTTTGGCTTTGTTTGTTTTTAACATAATTTATACTGTACACATACCTACTGTGTAAGATTTGCTGCACTGCATATTCTGTTAATCTGTTATGTATGGCATTGGCAATACTGTATAGAATTACTCATTATGCAAACATAAAAACAGTATACTTAGAAAAAACTACGTTTGAGGTTGTTGGACATACTAACGTAGCAAGATACAGCATTCCAATAGGCTCTCTTATTTGCCAAGTAAACAATCTTAATTTTATTTATCAAGACATTCAAAGAAAACAAATGCTATATGAAGGCACAATTCTTCTGGGAACACACCATATAACAATGGTTTTAAATTTTTGTTTTTCTGTAAATGCAATAAAAAACTCAAACCTCAAAAATCAGAATGATTTTTCTTTCAAAATGACTTGTATTTTTTCCAGGTCAAAAACGGGGCTCACATCTTCTGACCCCAGTTCTTCTTCCACCAGTTCACCTTCTAGGCATGGGCATTCATGAATGTGTATATTTCCCTGTTGAGAAAAATGAGCTCAGTAGCTGTCTGGTACAAAGGTGAAATAAAATAAAATATTTCTTCCACACGTTGAGATTCTCAAGTGAAGAAAAAAAAAACCCAAAAAAACATGAGAGTAAAGGATAAAAGAAGTGCCTTTCACACAGATGGCAAACTGTGCTGAATTAAAAAAGGAATATTTCCTTCCTTTTTGGAGAGAGAGAGAGAGAGAACCCAAAGACAAGCTAAAGGTCCCTATGACTGAATGTTACCCAGTCAGTTCAAAGGATCTTCTTTTCGTATTTATAACATTCGTATAGTTATATATAAAATGGCCACATAATTGTACCTCTTCTCCAGACAAGCATGTTTCTTTTTTCAGACACATAACTCCCAATAGGTTGAGCAGAGACAAAATACTGATTTATAGATGAGCACTTCTCACAATGGTAAATTGTTAGCCATCAATGTTTAACTCCTTAAGTTTTTAACGAAGGCTAGTTTGGCATGAGCCATGTAAGCTAAACACGTTCTCTCAAATATTTTCACTTTTTTCCCTCCAGACGTTTCCGCAGACAAGACGTTCGGCACGGGAACGCAGCGCAGCAGTGCTTTGGCCAGCAGTTCATTGGTAATTTATTCACTCAAGTACAAATGCTTGTAAAGGCCTGGAACAGCCAGCCCAGAGCTTGCCAAGAGCACGAGCCAGACCATGATCTCACCTGCTGGTTTTCACTGGCATGTTCCTGTCATGTTGTAAGAGCCATGGGGCTGAGCCCCTGCCATCCAGGTCTAAGGGTGGCTGTCTCATGGCAGGTCAGGTGCATCCCAAAATGTTCATGTGGTGCTGCAGCACTGACATTCAGACTAAAGATGTGGAGAATGCATCCCAATGGCTCCCAACAGGGAAAAAAAAAAAAAAAAAAAGCAGAAAGATGAGGCAGGGATAAGAAACAATGGAGCTGCTGAAATATGTATGAAATAGTCAGGACACTTAAAATTTAAGAACAGGCATGAGCAGTGACATTACAGAATAAAAATATGTATTTATGATCAAGTTTTCTCTTTAAAAAAATATGATAGAGTACTCTTATCCACACCTTGGAAAGTGAGGATTTCAAACATGGGTATTGGGAATAGAGAACCAAAAAGAAAACAATTGCATGGAAATGCTCGGTGTTTTGCAGGATAATATGCAATACATTTATAGAAGAAAAAAATAAAACATAAAAGTTTCTTCCAGAATGATATCCAGAGAAACACTATTTTAAATATTTACATATATATATATTTTTTTTTACTAGAGAAATCTTTATTAAAATTGAAGTCCATTGGAGGATATTGTACATTTTGGAAAAGTATATTCCAATATTAAGTGCTAATTCTCCACAAGTTTGAAATACAACAGAGAAATCGCAATTATATAAAAGAGTGTATTTTTTTAGGATATAAAGCTATTTGCGCTCAAGAATCTTCCTCACTATTATGGAATAAAATTATTTCATTAATGAAGCAGTTGGTTTTGCCCAGTGTAACAACTAGTTTATCCTCCTCCAGATGTTTTGTTGGATTGAAAACCAGAAATAAATATTGATTTAATTCATTCACCTTGTTTTTAGTAGCACCCTTGGGCCCAAACTGTACATTCAGTTAATAGATGTATAGCTTGGATATGTATAACATTGGTTAGAGTATTTATAGTGTCATTCTGCAAACAGTTATGTGCTGTAATTATCCCTAAAAAAATTGAATTTTTTTATTATATTTAAACATGTTTTGAATCCTCCTGTTTCACTGAGTGAAAATGAAATTAACTATTCATAAGAACCAGGCACAAGCAATTAGCACTGTGAAAGGCTGAGATCTGTTTCTCTATAATCTTGGGTGAGTCACAGCACAATTTGGTCAGATGCTGTGAAAGCCTGGGATAGTGGGAAAATTAATTTAGCAGGTCAGATCTTCCTTAGACATTACTTTCCAGTCACTGTCTGGTTGGATCTGAATTAAGTTTCACTCCTAAAAGTAAAAATACCCTGAACATGGAGTGCAGCAAGTACTTGCAGTAAGACATTTCTGAAACATTTATTTCCCTTCTAGGTGAAGTTCTGGAGAAGACTGAGGAGCGATTTGTTTATGGAATAGAGTACAACAGCACTCTTCTGGAGTGTACCCCTCGGACCTTACAAGCAAAAGTCATCTGGTTTGTCCAGAGGGCACATGAAACTAAGAAGGAAGAGGTAAATATTTTTATAGACTAACTTTTTTCAATAGAAGAGCCTGTTAGGAACATTATCTCTTCACTGGATTTCTGCCACCAGTTGCTGAAATGTACATGGGTGTCAGGGAAAATCACTATGTTCATCTGGTCTCTTGAACTAATAGACCTGAGAATTTCATCTGAGGTTTGCATTCATCATCTTGAATGCAGATGTTAGACATAGAGTGAAGCTAATTTAAAATCTCAAAGCAAAGGAAAATCCATTACTTCTCTTGGTATGTTTTTGCAGGGAAGAAATGTGTATGTATTTTTTCCAGTGTTTGTCTAGTTTAACTTCTATTCATTCTTGCTGCCTCACCCATTTATTACAGAATTTTTTGGAAATGAGTGTTGGTGGACTTTCTGCCTCTCTTACATGTATTTTACCATATGAAAGTGTTCATAAGTGCTATCATATATATTCCTCAATACTTCTCTGGTACACATCAGTGTAGCTATCACTGCAGTGTAGATATGTAGATATAGTGTAGATAGGGCCTGGTAAAAACATCCCCATCTTTCTTATAAGCCCCCTTTAAGTACTGAAAGGTCAAAATAAGCTCTAGAACCTCCTCTCCTCTAGGCTGAGCAACGCCAGCTCTCTCTTTCTTCATAGAAGTGCCCCATTCCTCTCTTCATTTTTGTGACCCTCCTCCAGTCCCGCTCTAACAGGTCCATGTCTGCCTTGTTCTGAGGATCCCAGAGATGGATGCAGCACTCCAGGTGGGGGCTAACCAGAGCAGAGTGGAGGGAGAGAATCACCTCCCTCGACCAGTTGGCCACACTTCTTGTTGCACAGCACAGGATACAGTTGGTTTTCTACAAGTGGTCATGGCCAGCTCTCATCCAGTTCCTCCTCCCTCAGTGCTGCCAGGTCCTGAGTTCATTCTCTTCAGGCTGCTTTTGATCCCTTCATCACTCAGTACCTCTGCTTAAATTCGTCACCTTACTGTTAAATGAAAAGTTGAGGATACCATTTCCTGGCCACTCCTGATGCTGAATTAGACAGCTCAGTGCTCCCTGCTTGCCAACATCTGCGAATGTCTCAGGAACATTACTGTAGTCCTCAGGAACTGTAGGAGGAACTCAAACAGCAGACTCAGAACTGAGGCTTTAAGATCACAATGGTCCTGCAGTTAGATATGTAAATACTTTTATGAATGTCTCCTCAAAAGCATACCAGTCTATAGGAGAATTCACAGGGATCCTTATCAAAGGTCAGCTGGCAAATGCCCTTTTTTTCTTCCATCCTGTAGATTATTTGAATATTTCTAACTTATTTCCCTTTGCAATTAAAACATGGATCTGTCTGCTTCACTGTATGTTCTTCCATGCTTCCCAGGTTCTTTAGATTGTTCTCCATTTACAACTCAATCTCTTGTTTACTTCAAGTAAATATTTTTTATTTAATATTACAAAAACACTCTGAATTAAAAATTTGTAGACCTCTAATCTTCCTCTCAAAATTTAATATTACAGTCATGAAAATACAGTTCAAAAATAATTGAATTGGTTTAATGTAATAGCAAAGGCCTGTGTTCTATAACTGCATTTTATGGGGTTTTTTTCAGGTGAAGACCGATGATAGAATAATAAAAATGGACCTTGGCCTTTTATTCCTGAAGCTGCATCGACTGGATGCAGGGACTTATTTTTGTCAGACAGTGGAACACAGCATTGTTCACACTGTCAGGAAAATCACCCTGGAAATAGTCGAGGAAGAACGTGTAGATGAAATGTTCAATAAAGACTATGAGGAGGAGATCCCTCACAAAATGCCATGCCCAATGCAGAGCAGTATACCTCAGGCTTCAAAGCCATGGTATAAGGAATTTCTTCAACTGATAGGTTACAGCAACTTCCAGAGGGTGGAAGAATACTGTGAAAAAGTGTGGTGTACAGATAAGAAGAGAAAAAAGCTGAAAATGTCTCCATCCAAGTGGAAATATGCCAGCCCTCAGGAGAAGAAGGCAAGGATCAGGCCAGAGCATTACCGGCTGCCCAGGAACATAGCTGACTCTTGATGGACAAAATCCATCCACTGTTTCTGAGCAAAATTTTATTTGGACTTAAGAGGGAGAAATCAGTCTTGGTTTGAGTAAATTTCACAGGTTTATATATGTAAAATATTGGGACTGAAAACAAAAATGCTATGGTAAGTTATATTGTACACTCATGATGACTGTTTAGAAGCATTTTAAACAAAATCTTCCCAACTATCTGATTCTAAGTAAGCAAATGCAATCAGAGTTTTGCATTAGGGAGGATGTGACAATCTTCAGGTTTTGAGTGCTTGAATCAGTTTCCTGTGTGGATTGTGCTTGCGCTGTATATTGTTGCACATGATGGCATATTTAACAAATTCAAATAGCTAAACATTCACAAGTGGATGAAAAGTATAAGAGATATCTTTTCTTTGTTTCACAAATTTCTCATGCTTCTGAAAGCAGCACGTCTTAAGATCTTATTCCTTTTGATTGTGACCTGTCTGAGTTCATCACTGAGAACGAGTTGTGTTAATACAGTGTACTGCTACTTCTAAAGATAATGAAGGGAAATCCTATTTACTTCCCACCTTTTTTTTTTTTCAGTATCAGCCATTTATGAAGCGCAGTGTGCTCCCACAGCTAAATAATATTGCCTAGTAATTTCATGTAAGCCACATGCATGCTGAGAACAAAGACAGAATTAAATTCATCAATTTATCTACATAAAAAGCTGAAATAATGGCTTAGATAGAAAACAAGCCATCTTGTGTCTGTGCATTGCCTTAGCGGACAGGAATTAAGGGATCGCCCTCTTGTGGCTAAAGAAAGCGATACACGATATTTAAATTACTTTTTTGAAGAAATATGTATAAGCAAAGAAGTATTACCAAGATCCCCAGCTGGTTTGCTTTTAGCAGACACTTTTAGTCTCCATGTGTTAAAGCCACAGATTTAGAAGGCAGTGTTTGAAGTAATTTATACAGGGAAGGCAGCATTTTAAATAAGTGATGCTTTACGTTGTTAGTGTGCTTTTGGGATAAAATGCAGTTATAAAAAAGTTAGAATACAGATTGAAAAAAAAAAAAAAAAACCAAAAAATTCAGCATTGTGGAGCTGTGTTTCTGTAGTTTCAGGATCTGGTCCACATAAACCTTTTTCTGATGTGTGGTCTCTGTTCAAAAGGGCTGCTTTGCTCCTCTTATGAGTGATACCAGAAAAGGAGATCAAAATAACTAAGTCATTTACATTCCAGGTCTTACAAGACTGACTTTTTTTAAAAAAGTATATATGTGTACATATATAAGAAAAGATATATATGTGTATGTATATAAGAAAAACTTGCTTTAAGAAACCAGAACTAGAAAATGCAGAAAACCTAGTATGTCAATACCTGAGAAATTTAATATTACAACATGAATTGGATTGGGGACTTTTTTTTTAATTAAAAATTTAAAATAAGAAAGGGAAATTAAACACAAGTTAAGCATAAATGCAAGCTAAATGTAAACACAAATTAGTCAAAAATGAGTTTACTCCTAAAATAAGAACATGATGCCAGTAGGGGAAATAGCCAAGCTGATCCAAATTTTTATGCCATGAAGAAAATATACAAGGGATTCATCACCTACAAAGAGTTTCATGTTAAGTTTCAACTTCTAGGCCTGGACAAGTGGGAATTAGCACCCTGGGTAGCAGAGGTTTGTGGCTTGCTGTGTTGCCGAAGGCAGCAATCAGTGCTAACCCAGTGTTTTCCAAGCAGGCTGTTTGTGAGAGGAGCTCACAGCTGCTGACAGGGCCAGTGAGCTTTGCTGTGCTCTTCTGGGAGCAGAGACTGACCCCGTGCTTGGAAGGAGCACATGGCACACTGTCAGCAACCAGTGTGAGGAAAACAGGGATTCACCTGGTGTGGGTACAGCAGCAGATAAATCTTCATCAGCCTGTTAAGGGAATCGGGTATCTGGGGGTTTGCACTTAGTTTAGCTACAATATCTAAGAGATGGAACCGGATGCTCTGCTGGTCCTTGCAGAGTTAATTCAAATCTAGTACTTGCTAGATTTGGTCTGAGACAGGAGACTGGATGAACTCATGTTTCTGGGACAGCTCTGTTTACAGCTGTAAACAAACAGATCATCCTCTGTTTGTTTACAGCTGTATAGAAAGCACCAGCACCGCAAGCTGTGGCAGAGAACACACACAGAACAAGCATCCCTGATCTGAACTTAATGCCCTGTACAAACCTCACTGACACCCTTGGTGGAAAACTTCTAAAACACTACTAAAATAATTTTCTGATGAATTATGGATAAATTATTTTAAACAACAATGGGAGTTATTATTTATTTTTTGATTAATTTGCAAGTATCTAGTGCTAAATGTATCATTAATTAACTATTAGAAGGGAATTATAGCATCTCAGCCTCATGGAACAGATATAACTTTGTCTCATTCATTGAGATTTCAGGTGGAAATCATCTTATATGGAAATCAGGATTCTTGATTTAATATGAGAGTGTATGTTTTTACCTATCCATCTCTTTAGTGTTTACATGAGAATTGCATTACCTTTTTATTTGCCTTTTAAAAATTAAATTTTTAGCTTACACCTTGCTCCTTTCATGGTTGCAATGCCTATGAGAATTCAGAACTACAAGGTCTGGTCAAAGAGTGCTCTGACATCTATGGAAGAAGAGAAAGCGTGACAGTGTATTTTGGAAGGATATGCACAAATGTGCATTTAGCACAAAATTATTTAAAATGCTTCTTTGTATATTTGGGGGCCATTGTTTGCTTCTTATCATTATGAGTTTGATGTATTTTGTATGTGCATGAAGTGGTCAAATTATAAATATAATTAAGAACCATATTTGGCTGAAATAATCTGTATTATTTCTTATATTTTCCCCAGACAGCATGATTATCTGCAGCTCACTAGTCACACATTGTTAATTTTAGATGTCCTTCACCATGCATTTTATGAGCAGAGACCACAGATAAGGACAGAAGGATGTATGTATACAGTTGCCAAATGGGAAATGTGGCACAGGGTAATGAGTAGATACAGTCTGCCTGATGTGAATGTATTTTGAGAGTGGAACTTTGTCACTTAAGCCCAGAAGATGCTAACCAATGGAAACTCACTGAGAAGCCACAATTTGGGTAAAGCTTTGGGCTCTACCTTGTTTTGTGATGAAGGAAAATCCAGAGCACTTGGATTAACACTTCCTTTGCTTTGCTCTTGCTCTTTTGGTGCCAGTGAGATTACTGTCACCTTGTACAGACTGCTGTGCTCTCAGATTCTCTGGGACATGAGGGCAGGAGAATGTTAGCCTGATGTGCAACTCCTAGCTTTTATATCTCAAAATATTGGATATACACTGCTATTCTGTAGCATGAAACAGATCTCCTTCTGTAGGCAATCAAGCAAAATAATTGCCCTGAAGGGGAATTATTCAGGTACCTGAATAGCACAAGTAAAAATCATGTTTGAAAAAGTGCTTGAATCAACATAATTAACACAGTTATGGAGTTTCTCTTGTTCTTTTATTTTCTCTTAAATTTCAAGAGTATGCTGGTTTTGGCTGGTGTAGAGTTAATTTTCTTCACAGTGTCTGCTACTAGGAAATGTTTTGGAATTGTTCTGAACACAGGGTTGATAATACAGAGAGGGTTGTTTTTTGTTGTTGTTGTTTGGTTTTGTTTTTTTTTTTTTTTTAATTGCTGAGCAGGGATTACACAGAGCCAGGGCCTTTCTTTGCTTTTCACATTGCCACACTGATGAGGGACCTGGGGACATGTGAGAGGTTGGGGGGAGATGCAGCTGGGACAGGTGACCCAAACAAATACTCCAAACCATGTGACATCATGGTCAGTTTATAAAGTGAGAGGAAGAAGGAGACTGGGGGGAAATTTGGAGTAATGATGATTGTCTTCCCAAGTCACTGTTACATATGATGAGGCCCTGCTCTCCTGGAGATGGCTGAACACCTGCCTGCCATGGGAAGCAGTGAATTAATTCCTTGCTTTACTTTGCTTGTGCACATGGCTTTAGCTTTCCCTATTAAACTTTCTTTATCTCAACTCACAAGTTTTCTCTCTTTCACCATTCCAGTTCTCTCCCTGATCCTGCTGGATGAGGAGTGAATGAGTTTCTGTGCTGGGGCTTGGTTGCTGGCTGGTTCTTAACCCTGACAGGGGAGAAAAAAATCAATTTTCTCCTAAATGTCAGTCAGTTTCCCTCTAAAAAAAAAAAAACAAAAACAAAAAAAAAAAAAACAAACAAAACAAACAGTAATCTCCTTATTCTACCTTGGAGCACTGAGGCTGGAGTTATTTATGCAACTTTATATCTCTGAGTCCAGAAGGCACAAATGCCTCTGACAGCTGCACTGTCCAGATAAGAGGCACTGAAAGTGAGCTTTTTTACAGCTGTAACCAAGCAGGATGCCTGCAATTCCTATCAGCCCTGGAATCCTGTTCACTTCACCAAATTACTGTTTTTAATGGGGAATTCATGTCCAGCTGACATGAGTATTTATTGTAAATGAAGCCATGATTGGCAAGTTTCCCTTTGGGTGATGTTTAGTTTTTTTACTTTCAATGAGTGATTTTTTAGTATTTTATTTTTTGAGGAAATAAGTTATCTGACTAGCACTATAAACAGAAAGATAGCAGAGCTAGCAATGTCAAGAAAACCTCTTGTCACTACGAGTTAATCAGCTTTCTACAGTGATGCACATGTTGAAGATCACATTTGCCAAACATCAACCTAATCCATTACTGCAATTGCATTTCACAAAAGAGCTTTGCTCCTTTGGGATATGGCTCTCAGGTAATGTTGAACCAGGAAATACTTTGTTAAGCATTTGTGCACATGTGCTCATAATTTGCTGTAGTGAGAGTAAGAGAATGGAGCTCAATTGAACAAACTTGAAGCATGGAAGCCCTATCTGCCTAATTCGAAGATTTCTTGAGGTTCTTATAGATGCCTATCTAGAAAGAGCACATGTGGTTGCAGGAAGAGAAGCCTGGATCAGTGAATGGTTTTGTGCAACACAAATCCTGTTTCAGGACACCTGTGGGCTAAGGGTCCTTCGTGAACTTGTTTCAGTAGATTTCCCCAAAGGCATCAAGCAGAAAACCCCACTGAAACAAGACATCTCTTTACTTGCACTGTCAGTTAATTCAACAACAGAGTTTCATGTCTTTGAAAGTGGTTTTGCACAGCTTTGGAAAGCTATGTTTTAAGAATAGTCCAGGATTATATTTAATGTGGCTGCATTTGTTGCTTATAACTTATGAACTCTTGGACTATCTCTAGTCAATTTGAGTTTCATTATTTCCAACATACAGGCAGATAGCTCATGATGTTTTTTTCTCACTGAAGAATCACATTTGCCAAGTCCTCTCAACCTGGACTTCAAGTATGTCTGTGAAGGCACCTAATAATGTCATAACCATCATCAGCATCATAAACCACAACAGCTATAATTCACTGTCTTCTCCCTTTCCCAATATCAAGAGGTGAAATTTGCATACCAGTGGACATGATTAATTCACCATGAGCATTTTCTGCATTTTAATTTGCTAGGTGTATTAAAACATGCTGTTAATCAGAACTTAAAGAATGCACTGTGGACCTTATCATAATCAAGATAATAGAAATATTCCACTTGTAGCTTTAACTCAAGCATAAAGATCATTAGTATTCAGTTTACTGTGTTTTCTTCTGCTTAAATATTTTACTTAATACAATATTATTCTTCAATAATTAAAAAAATCAACATTTGATAGTGCTTTTTACATTTTAAATTGGCTTAGCTTCACAATAACCACCAGAGGGATGAAAAGATGTTTTTACATCCCTTGATTCCTTCTTTACAGACCCTTGACTCTCATTTATCTCTCTGGCCTGTGGCCAAAGCTCCCCTTGTCAGAGTGCAGTGTCCTGCTGCAGCAATGAAGAGTAGTGCCAGGTGAGCAGACAAGTCAAATCATCAGGGAGACCCCAGCTTGTGCTCCAAAAGCAGGGAGAGAAGGAATCTGTAGTAATCATGTAGTAATCAATATTTTTTCCCAGGCAGTTTCTGGTACTACAGTCTAACACAGACTCCTCAGTCATTCCTGTTATAGAGCGGAACTCTCTGGAATAGTGTTAAGAGTGAAAAATCTGAAGTTAGTAAGTCTGTCAAGGAGTACAAATTCTTTTTACAGTGATGTCCATTCATGGTCTTCTCAGATGGAGTCCAGAGTACAGCCCATATTAATATTCAAAGCACAAGAGCAAAGAGCAACATATTTTTTTTTCTTTTTTTTTTTTTTTTTTTTTTTTTTTTAGGGAAAAGGGTGAAGGTATGAGATTTTGATTGTATGGTTGGGGGGTTGTATTTTTTAAAGCTTTTTCCATTCTAATTGTTGATGAAAAAGAAATATAAATTTTTAAACAGCAATCTGTCCTTTTAACATGTGCTCATTACAAGTAGAGGATTCATCAGATTAACTCCACCATGATTACATTTCAGGTAATCAGAAAAAAATATTTCAAGCTGGTGTTTGTCTCAAAATAAATACTCCAAAATATTAGAGCTATCCATATATATGAAAATATGATAACTACTTCTCAGCAATTTTGCATTAGAGAACAACTAAACAAAGTCACTGGGGAGGGTGACATTGACAGCATTCAACAAGAAAATATATATTGCACAACAGTTTTGTTCAGAGGGTTTTTTTAAATGTACTCTCATGTCTCATAGGTCATATTTCATTAGAGACAAATTTTAAGAAACCATTATTTTTATATTTGCTTAGAATCTGGGGGATTAAATTTTAACACACTTTTACACCACATTTCTGTAAAAAAGAGATATTAATGAACCTGAAATATAACTTTCAAAAGGTCAGAGATGAGATTTTTTTATCATCTGAAAACTATAGTATTATTCTTTTAATGTGCACTGACCTTTGTAGTGTGTACATGAAAAAAAAAAATCATTTAAACTCCAGTATAAAATTATGACTCCCCCAGCCCAGAACATTACCCTGTCTGCTCTGTGCTGTGGCTTTTTGACTGTTTTCCACACTTTCATGGCATTGTTTCCTGAATTTCATTAAATGTTGCAGTTTTCACAGGGAATTTTCATCTGGAAGACGAATATTTGGCTGTGAGTTATTTATATTGGTGTGATGTTAGTGTCTATAATGATATAAGAACTGCTCACCCACAGAAGCTTTATAAAATACTTTGAGTTGTGATTTTTTATTATAGTTCTTGTGCCTGGATGGATTATGAAATGTGGAGAAATTTTTAATTGCAAAGAGAATATGCTCCAGAAAAGCAGAAACATATTTCCATCCTGTGCCTCCTTTTCAAAGCACCTAAAATGCACAACTTGGGAAACCACAGAGGAAAAAGAGTTGCAAGAGTGGCCTTTCTGGGTTCTCCTGACTTTGATCTGTGTCTTTGGTGGTGAAAGGAGGGTCAGTGTGAACTCCATCCTCTCCAACAGTTGCCAGTGGAGCTAAAGCTGCCAAGAGGATTGCCACATCCACAGCTTGTGCCAGGGAGCACATCCCCAAAGAGAGGATTCTTGCCACTGGTTGTTTTCAGTGTGTTCCTGTGCAGCTCTGGTCTGAGCCACTGTGGTTTTGCCCCAAACCACTACATCCAGCCATGAGACAGCATCAGGATTGAGAAGTCTTGTGTGGGACATTGCAAAATCCATATGGCAGGAGCAAAGGGTGCTGTGGGAGGACTGGTAGGTGGGGAAGCCTTTCTCATTTACAGTTCACTGCATTTGATACTGTGCAATGCAGGAGAAGGAGTCTGAAAAAATAAATAATTTTTAGCAACTTCTGTACTTCTGTAGTTTGAATTTTCCCTCTTGGAAAGCTGGATTCACAGAATTAAAATTAAGTGAATGGCAATCCTTGGTCAGCAGATGTCATAGGCTCCACAGAGCAAAGCAACTGCAGAGAGGGTCATCAACACTGCAATTACACAAAGGCTACAGGAAAAGAGAATATATCAATCTTTTAGCTTGGTGGGAGCAGAATATGAACATGAGCTAAACTTTCAAAGCTTGCAGAATAATCATGTTAGTCCCCATTCTATTCAGGCTATAGAGGAAGTGTGTTTGCTTCCCTTTCACTAAACATAAGGTTATAAAGGACTTGAAAAGAAGGAGAGATGCAAAAGAGACTGATCTCTTTCTTGTCTCATATTTAGTCCATCTCCTACAAATTCGTGGGTTTATGCCACATAAAAACAATGTATCAAATGAAGCAATTAGTCTATTTTTGTAGCCATAAACAAAAGCCACACTGTGGGAAATCTCTTCTTACCTGAAACTGAATCTTCCTGTCATCAGCATAACAAAGGCTGTTCTCTCACACAAGATCTAGGCAGGCAAAGAGACCAAGGTCTGAATAATTAAGGGCATAGTCAAGGCAGTGATTTATGCAGCACAGATGGTGTGTCTTTCTTTAATGCATACAAGACTTTTACCTGAAATAAGTAAAACCAACCTGATGAGTTTGAAATCAGTAGCTACTTTGCAATAGAATTAAAGAAGTTTCTTCTTAGTTTCTTTGGAGACAAACTGTTTTGTTTCTTTCAGTGAGAGCTGGTTATTGTGAGAGACTGAAATGTTAATGACAAAAAAAACACAGGCCAGGTTGCAGAGTGGGAGGAGGTGAGTTTTTGAGAGTGTAATGACAAGGCTCTGCTCTGCATAAGACAGATGGGGTGAACAATCATTACCAGAGGTGGCAAGCTGGGCTTTGAGGCCAATAAGAGACAGATCCTGAAAGGTAGGACAGTGCTTTTTATCATGCCAATGTCCCACCCCTTCACAACTCTGTTCAGTTGTAAACCCACACCCTCTTCTCCTGAGGAAGTTCCTGAAAGAACTGGATGGTTGCATCCAAAGGGTTGCAGTCAATGGCTCGGTGTCCAAATGGAGATCAGTAAAAAATGGTCTCCCTCAGGGGACTGAGACTGGTTCCTTTCAATATCTTCATTAATGACAGACAGTGAGATTGAATGCACCCCCAGCACGTGAGGAACACAGAACTGAGTGGTGCAGTTATTTGCTAGAGGGCAGGGAGGCCATCCAGAGGGACCTGGAGTGGACCCATGAGAAACTCATATAGTTCGACAAGGCCAAGTCCAAGGCCCTGCACTGGGGTCAGGGCAAACCCCAGTATCAGGACAGTCTGGGGCATGATGGGGTTAAGAGAAGTGCATATCAGGAGAAGAAAAATTCAGTAAGACATGGCCATGTCGACTTGCAGCTCAGAAAGTCAACCCTATCCTGGGCTACCTCACAAGAAGAAAGGCCAGAAAGTCAAGGAAGGAATCAAGGAAGGTGATTATCCCTTTCTACTCTGCTCTTGTGTGACTCCACCTGGAGTATTGCATCCAGCCCCGGTGTAAGTCTCTGTCCAAAACTTCTCACATTTGCCTCACGATCCTTTGAAAAGGACAGAAACTGGGACCATGGAAAAAAAAAAAGGATCCTGTTTGGAATCCTTTCTCACATTTGCCTCACGATCGTCGTGAAAAGGACAGAAACTGGGACCATGGAAAAAAAAAGAAGGATCCTGTTTGGAATCCTGGTCTTACTTTAATGGTTGCCCACCAAGATCCTGTTGGAGCAGGTTGAGAAGAGGGGCACAAAAATTATCAGAGAGATAGAGTACCTCTTATATGCAGAGAGATTGAGAGTTGGAGCTCAGCCTGGAGAAGAGAAGGCTGTGGGGAAATGGTATTTTGGTCAATATACAAAGGGGGTTTAGAAGAACAATGGGGAAGGACTTTTTACTAGGGTGTGTAGCAACATGACAAGAGCTAATGATTTTAAACTGAAAGGAGGTAGAGTCAGATTGAATAAAGGAAGATTTATTTTTTTTTTTCATGAGACACTGGGACAGGTTGCCCAGAGGAGTTGTGATTTCCCCATCAATAGAAGTACTCAAGGTCAGTTTAGACAGGGCCTTGAGCAACTTGATCTAGTGAAAGCTGGCCCTGCCCCTGGTAGGGGGGTTGGACTACACGGTCTTCACAGGGGCCTTCCATGTCAAACATTCTATGATTCCATAATTCTATGATTCATAGTCCTACTGTATCTGTGAGCCACATGTATGGCTCATGGTCATAACAAAGATGATAGGAATCTGCTTCACATGGTATGAGATGAAATTTTAGAGTCCAAGATTGCCCAGTTCTAATGAAAGTACAGACAATAGTGGTAATTATACATTAGCTTCCAGGGACTACTGAATTAACAGATAATTGCTACACATGGTAGCGTGCCTGTAGACAACTGCAATTTCTCTTAGTACCTTGACATTTTCCTAGTCCTGCCATTTTTGTTTATGTCATCATTTTAAAATATTTTCGAGTTACTTGCAAAACTAGTATATCATTCAGGTTTTCTAAATGAAAACCTGCATTCTGTTCCCAGAAAATGAGGATTTTATGCTAGAAGTTTTCTGCTATGACTCTGTTCTCAAATCTCTTACTATATCAGTGTGGTTTTTCTTGCATCAGCAGTCTTTTGAGTTCCCCTTATTTCTGCAGTGAAGATTTTTAAAAATATTACTGTATTTAAAATACAATTGCTTAGAAGCAAACACTGTGCTAGGCACTTCACAGATACCAGCTACAGACTTTCTTCTTAGCAGGGAAAGATTCTTCTTCAGATCAGGGATTCAGCTTGAGGAACTTGAAACTGATCTATTAGCACACTTGGCACGGTTAACATTATTAAAAGAGAAATATCAGCAGTGGATTAGATTTACACAGCAATGTGTCTGGTCATGGGCAAACACAAGCTGTGAACCAGTTTGGGGAAAAAGTCATTGGCCATTCTGAAAGCTACCTCATATGCCTAATATAACTTTATAAAGTTTTTCTGTATGCTAATAGGTTGCACGCATACCTCATTTGCTATTTAGATAGATTGCAGGGTTCAAATCAAAAACCCAAACATTTAAATATCTGTAGGAATATACAGGAAAGAGATCTGGACAAGCGCATTCAGATAATTTGTTTACTGTATATTTTTTCCAAATTCTCATTCTAGAAGGACAACTCAATTCCTTTGCACATAGCTGAGATAATGGTGAAGAGGCAATTTTGCTGCTCAGCAAATAAGTAACATATGTCCTACTTCTTGAAAGGAAAAAATAATGACAATTTTGTTTCCTGACATTGCAGACCAGGACAGCTGGAACACATAACACACTTGCGCCAACTACACACATCAGAAAGGGGGGCAAACAAATGGCACAGTTTATCAACTCTGCCACTTACATGAGAATTGAATTTTGACCCCATTTCATTCCATAATCATATTCTCAATTCTTGAGTAATTTTTGCCTTCCAGCTACACCAGCCCTGGCCCCTCATTGCTTTCCCTGAGTACCATTCTCAGCTCTGTCTGAGCAGGGGCTTGTGGGGCTCCCTGGGGGGATCAAAGTCAAGGATTCACAAACTGATACAATTATGCTAGAGGCACGGCAGGGTCAAAGGACAGTAGGAACAGAAAAAAAAAAAAAGCCAGAATGAAATTATTTGTAAGCTGAATTTCCTATTGCAAAAAGGATCCATGACCCTTTTACATATTCATTTGCATCAGAAATAATTATTTTTAGATAAAACTCACATATTTGTTTGAAGGCTGTTTGATTTCCAGGATTATTTCCTTGTGTTGCCCTCTGTGTATGACTTAGGGACATATCTGAGGATTTGTAGTCACATAAACGTGCAATGCACATACAAAATACACCTCTTAGCAAATAGTGCTATAGAATATATATGTTTACAAGCTAAGCCTAAGAATTTAAAACTTCTCTAAATTAAAAGTATCTGACACTTGCAGGAACTGGCCTGGCTGCTCTCACTGCTGCATTGAGTGAACACCATAAATACCTTCATTAATAGATGGAAAAGCTCCAATACCTAGGTACAGTAAGCACAGAAACTGAGAATTCAGAAAACCTTTTGATATATGGCCCCTTTAGACTCTCTTGGTACAGCTAAAACATAACAAACCTGAATAAGAATCAGAGTGAACAACTTTTAAATAACTTTTTCTTAAAAATACTGAAAACCCCTATTTGTATCTGTCAGGAAGAGCTGAAATTTATGAGCAATTATAAACAAAGGAATGTGTCTCCAGCTTGGACTGTAAGTAGAGGAAGACACAGAACTGAAATAAGAATATTAAAAGGAATAGAACTTTATATATTTAAAATGCAAATTATCACAATTCTAGGCTCAACAGCAGAATACAAGTCTTCCTTTACCCCAACAGAAAGTCCCCAAAATGGACACTTTGTCTGCCCGTTTTCATCTCCTCTTACCAAAACGTGAGGTCCTCTGCTCTGGTTCTCACACAGACAGCTCCAAAGTCTTTTACCTCTGACAAGTGGCCTGCAGACATCTCACCTCCACAGTGAAATAATTTATTGTCTTACAGTTATTTACAGTCTGTTCCCAGGGCACCAATAATGGTACTTGCAGCTGCAAAACTCCAGGAACAGCTGGAATCCACAGGTGATTTCATGTTGAGTGCTGTTTACTCTCTGCTCTCACAACCAACCCAAATGTGTACATGAAGATGTGTTTTGCAGTGCTTAAAAACGTGAAGCATAAATTGTGGGAAGGAACACAAGGCCCCAGCTGGCATTCACATTGAATCTCCATGAAGATGGAGAACTGTGAAATAAAGGTGTCAAAGAACAAGCCATAGCTGTGTTCCTGCTGCCTCTATCAGATCTGTGCTTGAGAGGGTCAAGATTAGCAGAACACAGGATGGAGAGCTGGCGTATAAGTTAAAAAACCTGTGTTCAGGGGGATTCTGATTCCAGAGTCCATTGAATGCGAAGCAGGCACAAGATAGTGAAGCAGCATTTTACAGAGTGCAGTAGGGGGGCTGGTGATTGGCAGCTCTTGCAGATACCAGAGAGGTTCTTGATGGCAGATGTAGACTTTTGTATGGAGGCTTTGGATCAGAATTTCTTAGACAGTGTTCTTTGAAATATTTCTAATTTTAAGCACAGGGATATACAGGCAGGCAGGCAGGCAGGCAGGGAGGCAGGCAGGCAGACAGTCCTTCACATAAAGAGAAATTGTTTAAATTTTACAAAAAACAAGGGAAAACTCTTCAAGAAATATGGAATCTAGAGAAAAATATGTTCGGTTGCACATATGCCTGCACTTAACTTTTGAAAAAGTTTTAGAGCTAAGCATAAATAAAGATAAAAATCAATAAACAAAAAATGAATAAAGAAAAAATAGTTAGAGGTAATCAATTCCTTGCAAGGATTGTTATAAAGTAAAGGCTGTAACAACAGTAAAAAAATGGAGGCAAGCAGAGAAATAAATGCTAAAAGCATAAAATTCAGTTAAATGTGGAAATAAAAATAAGCAGCTGGATTTAGACGATCTGTACTGGTAGTTTACATTAAATTACTTTTAACATAAAACTACTGTGTAATTATATTTTTTGCAAAATCCTGGATGAAATACCCAGTTTTGAATAACACATATTTATGATGAATAACATACTTTTATAAGACAAATATCTATTTAATATGCCAGTTGGAAACTTGATAGAAAGAAAATAATCATTATGCTGTTATTGTAGTTCAATAATATGAGAATGAGAGAGTCTACTGCACTTGTGAAAAGGAGAGGGATTCTGTCAAAAAATAATAGTCAATAAGCCTTTGCTGTCACAATGTGTCACATAGTCTTCATAGATTGAAATTCCTACTTGAATTAGGAAAAATGTAATAATAGATTTATTGAAGAAACAAATTATAAAAGAAAAAATATGTTCTGAAAATGATGAAAAATATTACAATAATTGTGAATTAAAACAAGAATTGAGTAAATCTTCAGTGAGCCCTCCTTAATTGAAGTGAACATGGGAAACATGGTGTATAAACTGCACTTTAAAACTGCTATTGTCTATTGGAGTAGATAGAACATTCACAAGAGAGCAAATGACTTTTACATCAGTGCCATCCTGGTTCAGGACAAAAGATTGAAGAGGCAATAACATATCAGCAATTTCATTTTTGAGTAACAGGGACCATACCGTAGTGAAATCTGATAACCCTTGGAGGATACTCCTTCTATAAAGGTGGAATCCATACATACAGGATGAAGAAAGTGAGAATGAGATAAAATAAACTGCTCACAGGATAAAATACTTCCAAGAAAAATTAGTTAAAAATGTCTTAATAGATATTTAACTTAAAAATACACAGAATCAGAAAGTGAGAAACAAAATGTATGAGGAACACACGTACACACACACAAGGAAACAAACAAACAAAAAACCACACCCAAATGAAAACAACCAGTCAAACAAAAAAACCCTCAAGCCAGATATCATGGTTAAATAATAAAGAAAATAAGTATTAAGAACATAAAATCAACTTTCCAAAAAGGGAGGCTTTGCAACACAAAGACACAGAAGAGGATAAAATGTCAAATTAGATATAAAACTGCAATGAGGGAAGCTAGAAGATAATAAAAAAAAAAGAAAAGAAAAGAAAAATATTTTAGGGAGAAACTTGCTAGAGGTATGAAAACTAATAATGAAAATTTTCAAATACATCAGAAGAAGGCAACCTGCTAGAGAATTTACAAGGCTGATAGACGATACTATTTTAAAAAAAGCATTCAAGCAGGATAAGAAAAACAGCTAAACCAAATTAATTTTATGTACTGTGCAATAGACACAGGCTAGAAAGTTTCCTAAACAAGGTTCACACATATTCCTTAGAGGATGAGATGAACAACTGTCCCAAACGGAATAGAATAGAATAGAATAGAATAGAATAGAATAGAATAGAATAGAATAGAATAGAATAGAATAGAATAGAATAGAATAGAATAGAATAGAATAGAATAGAATAGAATAGAATAGAATAGAATAGAATAGAATAGAATAGAATAGAATAGAATAGAATAGAGAGGGATTTATGCTCTGTTGTGGGTTTGGCTTGGATAGAGTTTATTTTCTGCCTGCTAACTGGTACAGTGCTGTGTTTTGGATTCAGACTGAGAATATTGTTGCTAACTGATGTTGCTAACAGTGAGGTTTTAGATATTGCTTGGAAGCACTTACACTAAATCCAGGACTTTTCAGTTTCCCAGGCTCTGCCAGTGGGCAGGTGCACAAGAATCCGAGGGGGAAGCAGGGCCAGGACAGCTGACCTGAGCTGACCAAAGGGATGTCCCATACCATGGAGTGTTGTGTCCAGTGCAGAAACTGGGGGGACTTGGTCAGGAGCTGCCTGGGGACAGGCTGGGCATTGGTCAGTGCATTGTGCAGCACTTGTTTTTATTAGGCTTTATTCCTTTCTTCTGTTATTAATTACAACACAGACATTATATGTAAGTAACCATTTGAGGAAGATAATCCAAGAAAAATATTATATCTACAGAGACATATTATTGTATGCATAAATATATAAATAAATGTATAAATATAGTTTTATATACACTTATATAAAATATTTGAATATATATATTTGTAGAGAGGCATCCTGATAAATTTTTACCATGTGTCTGAAAAAAGACATTCATTCTTATGGATAACTCCAAAATATGTATTACTCTTATCTACCATTAAACAAAAAGCAAACCAATAAACAGAACTGTCGGTAGTTTTAATTAATCTGTACAAAACATACATTAGGTTGTATCTTCTGTGTGGAGGAGACTGTGATTAATGGTGATTTAATTTTCTTTTTAATTAAATAAAACAACACCCTGTACATTGAAAGTTGTAAATTGGATGTAAAATATTGGTTTGGTCTATACTTTATTCCATTTTTTTCAAATTATCTTGGAAGCTACTGAAGGAAGCTCCACCATGATCAATGTCCTGGCAGTCTTTTAAAAATTTGTTTTAGATTTCTTATCCAACACCAACAGCTAGCAAGAATCCTAGAATCTTGGTAATGAACTAGTGAAAAGCAGCAGAGTAGAATTGCTGCCTTTGCTCAGAATTAAGGTGGAAGGCAGGACATCCATTCCAAACTTGGCTGGGGGCTACAGGTGTGCAGTGATCCACAGCGTGCAGCTGCAGAGGCACAGCTGTGTAGAGTCATTATTCATGGGTGGGAATGCTGAGATCCATTTCCAAGGATGTCACTTGATGTGAAGACCTCAGGTGTTCTGAATGAAGGCAAGCTCTTCCACTCCATGTGTAAGTCCATGTGGAGGAGGAACTGTGACATGCATGTTCTGCAGAACATCTGACCACCCTCTGATCATCTCTCAAATAGCCTGTGGATCATCAAAAGATGCTGCCTTTACCATGCCTCTTCCTCCTTTGTCTCTTTACCATTCAAAGGGATGAGTGTCTGAATGCCAGGCCTGGAAGTTGTCCAAATTCAAGTATCCAAATGAAGGTACTCTTGTGGGAAGGCAAAAAGTTAAATCCATCTGTTACAGAGAGAAAAAAAATAAAAATTGAAATAAAATGTAGCCAGTCTGAGGCATAGAGGTACACCTTTTTGGTGTATAATGCTCTGATCAGGGCTCTTGTTCTAGCAGATCTTTGGGTCAGAGAAAAGAGAATTTCTCTTCAAATCCTCCAGTAATGCTGCAATAAAGCATAAATATTCATTGCCATCTCTCCCAGCAATTAGAAGGGAATCCATCTTAGTCTGAGTTCCTGAAAATACCAAGCTCCTTGTCAGACAGACAGAGTCTATTCCCTCCATACAAACTGCAGAGAGGCATACTTAATCCTGGAATTGGAAATCACTGCACCACTGATCATAGTGACAAACTTATTTCTCAGTTCACTTATTTCTGTGCCTGGATGAGCTTAACTGGGCCAGATGATTTTTGCTGAAAAAGTTTTTGAAGCTTCTCAATCCAGGTCAAAGTAGACAAAAATAAAAAATAATGATGAAAAAAGACAAGTGAAGAAGCTGTGCTGACAGTCCTTATTAACTAATGAGCAGATTGGTCCCCTTTGCTATGAGATAGTCATTTCCCTGGGTGAGTGATGGAGAAGAAGGGCAAGCTGACATCTAGTAAAACAGGGAAAGCTATTCTGTGCTTTACAGATACCTTTTCTGACTCTTGAACTAGGTGTGCTTGCCACTCATCAGCTCCCCAGTGTTTGAGACATTTTCTTAGAATCATTAAAATGGAAACGATGGGGATTTCTTGACTGGTGCAATAATCCATCTACCTTTGGGGGCAGGTCTTTGTGAAATTAATAATTTAGCATTAATTATGCACTCAGATACCAGACTGCAAAAGAAATGAAAAATTTTGCTATTGGACATTTGTTCAAATAATACAACAATAGTACTGTAGTAAGGCATAAATTGTACAAGCAAAATATTGAATAACTTATTGTTCATTTTTTTGCCCTGAATAAGGGAAGAATCCTATTGGTAGAGCTATGATTTCTTTTTGTTTCACATTTTAAAGAGTGGTTATGCATCAAAGGATCAAATTAAAGCTACAAATATAGTGTGATATTTGTTTTCTTTGGAATTATTTGTTTAATTTACTATTTTTAATTAATATTTTAATTTGCGTGCATACAATACATGATCCAGTGCAACTGCATATCTCTGCTGAGGTGCCTTCAGAACAGATTTTAAACCACTGATTTTTCAGATTGATGTGACTGCATTTTTTTCCACTGTGAGTTGCATTCAATTGCTAATAATAACAGTAGAGAAATAATAACAGCAAAAATAAAATATAAATGTTAACACAAAAGCTATGAGAATAATTCACAGAGTCTGTAGAGAATCTAGATGAACCTGAATTAACCATCTGACAGATAGAGATTTATTTTTCATAATTTTCTTCTATAGTTGGAGGAGAGGAAAAGTCCTCTCTCTGATCTTGGCAAACAGATTCTCATCCTCAGAATCAAGTTCAGGATGGGACAAATAGTTATAACAAAATCAATTATACAAGTAATGACTCTTATATACAAATGCTAAATTTTACATTAAAAATAGCACAAATGAATACATGAAATATGAGTGCTTTTTATTAAGGGGAATTTAATATTTGCATAGGTGCACTGCTTATCTGAATCTTCCTTCTGAATTTTTGTGGGGAGAAACATTGGATCAGATTTAGAAGAGAAACTCAGTGTTCACCTTCTAAATCAGTGTTGATTTGGAAAAGCTTCGGAGTATTCATTTTATCATTTCTTTGCAAGTCTTCTGATATGTCATTAATACTTTAAAGATACAGAGGAAAAGTCAAAGTCACTCTTAACCGAAAAAAAGATTTAATGAAAAGCTTAAATATACATAAATAACATTTTTAGCTGTTCCTGATAATTTGGAGACATTTTCCAGAAAGCACATCAATTTATCTCAAACATGCTCCATGACCTCTGAGCATTAGCTAAGAAGTCAGCATGGGATAGTATTTTAAATTTTGATGCAGTTATTTGCCACCTTAATTAAATAGCATTGAACTGTGGGATCTCAGTCATTTTTTCAGGTCCCTTTTATCTCCAACACAGATGGTTCAGGATTTAATTTTAAAAGATTTTCCTTTTTATTTTTTTTTTCTTTTTTATTTTTTTTTCTTTTAGCTTTGAGCAGCATGTGGACAGGAGCAGAGTGACAGGCAGCAGCAAGGGATGGGGATGTGCCACCTTGGTCCACAGGGCAGTGGCCTCACCAAGCAAGACCAGTCCCTCTGCACCTCAGTGGGGTGAGTGGCACAGGCTGGGCATGGCAGCTGTGCTCAGCCCAGAGTCCAGGTGACCAGAGAAGTCCACGGCAATGCAGCAAGTCCAAGATTTGTGTGGGAAGTCAGCTCTGAGGACCAGGGTCAAGCTCAGCAAATCCAAGGCATGTTTAAAGTGTAACTCAGGCAAGGACCAAGACAGGTTCTGAACTAAAATGCAGTTCCTAAGGCCAGTAGACCTCTTTTTCAAACAAGCAACCAAGTTTACACAGCTGCTCCATATCAAAGCTGACCTCCAACCTCACTGACCAAATTTCTGAGTCTGTACTCAGGTCCCTGCCACAGACCTTGTTACACAGCTCAGCAGCTTTAATGTGACAGCATGTCACCATCTGTTATGTCCACCACAGCCACACGCCACATTACAAGCCCTGTCAAGTAGCTGTGCATACCATGTGAGCACAGAACAGCCCTGCAGCTGGGCAGGGTGAAAAGCTGATTCATAATTCTTTTTTTTGTCCCCTGGCTGTAACCGGTTTTCTCACTCCAGCTGTGTTCGGGTGGTGAGTCATCCTCAGTGCTAAAGGTGTAAGAAGCACTCACAGAAACATAAGGAGCAGACATTACATAGCTGAATTGTCAAAACTTCCGTGAATGTCTCAGATTTTCGTGAAGCTAGAATCACAAGTCTCATATTTAATGCATGAAGGGAAATAACTAAAATTCCTTCTATGCAGAAACCTTAGATAAGTCACATAGTGTCACATACTGAAAAATCGTGCTCTACAGTGCCTCTATAAAAAAAGTTCCTCTGTTCATAAAACACATGCAGTTGGTAGGACTGTGAGGTAGGACTAAGAGGAAAATACAGCTCCTCTCTGTGTTGGCAAAGAGCCCTTGGAAAGCCAAAAATCTGTATCTGCAGCACTTGGCAGTGGGCAGCAGTATCCTGACTGCACACATTTAAGAGACTCACTGAAAGTGAACCGATCTACACTAAGCCATTTTGATACTTCTGAGATAAGAAGAGATAATAAAATTCGTGTTTTGGAAAAGAACAAACACAAGCCACCACATTATTCCTGATAGTTATTATGTGATATGTTTGACTACCTTTTCTTGTTCTGTATCATCTGAAACGTTTAAGGGCAGTATTTGTATGACCAGTCATGTTTTGCTGATATCATGACACAAATGGGGATTACACCAAAACAGATGCCCAAAATGCCTAACACAGTCTGATATTGCTAGAATATTTATGGGCAATCTTCTGTTTCACCACTGTAGAGGCTCTTGTGTAATGTTAAGTTTAACAGAAAAAAAATAAAAAGCATTACTTCATCTAAGTTTTAAAAGATCAAAGCAATTAAACAATACTGTTTCCTTCTCCTCGAAAGAGGCCCTTCTCAATCCAATCTTGAAAATCAAGGAGTGCAATTTGCTGTAAGAGGAATCCACTTCTATTGCTGGAGCATCCATCTTGACAGCACTGTATTTTAAGCAGTAGTGACAACCTCTAAGACTTAGTATTGAAAATCTGAAGGTCTATGATCTTTCTTGCTTCATCAGTAGTGACAAAAGTTGCTAAAAGAGTCACAAAGTTGATAAAAATTAGCTTGAAACCTGTGATGCAAAATTTGTCACAGGTGAGACCAAGCCCTGTGGAAAGGGCTTGGTCATGTGTAGTGATTTTGTTGAAAACTTTTAGGCTTCTCTCATTACTTTCTTCCATCATGAAAACCTGATAAACTTTTCAAAAATAACCTCTTTTCTTGCACTCTGACACTGCTAACACTTGAGCATCTTAAAGATTTTTAAATAGTTCTAATTTTATCATGACAGCATATTTTTGTGTTTTAGGACAGTGAGTTGTGTGTAAGTGTGAATTGCTGTATTTTTGGTTATAGAACAGGAAGACATTTTTAATTGATTATATATTCCAGTCTAATTTTTTCCTACATATATCTAGTTTGTGAATTCCTCTAATGCTGGGAAAATACAAAGAGGATTCAGCTTTCCTGTAGCTTGCTGGTAGGGGTACTAAATGCAGTCCTTCATTCTACAACCAGGGAGTAAGACAAAAAGTGATTTTTTCTTGTGCTAACCTGGATTATTTGTGCTTTCAGTTTCTTGAGTGTGAGGTCAAGTATAGCATCAACATAATCACAACTGCCTGGATGTATTCTGGTCTGATCTGAGGACACACACAGGGCAGGAATTAACTTTCCTTTCATGAGGTTAAAGGAGGTAGAGGAGCTGTTGGTTTTCAGCTCAGTAACAATTGCCAAGCATTTTTTTCAGACTAGCACTGGGAACACCATCCTCTGCAGCAGCAGTGTGCTCCAGTTTCAGGAGGCAAAGGCACAGCATTCTAACACTGCAAATTGGAGTGTGGGGCAAGGAACTATAAGCCATGCCTTCTTTCTGTGCTATTAAACTGCATTAATCATCATGTCATCTGAGTGTTTGCTTTCCTTCGCAGGTTTTCTGAGCTACTCAGGTTATTTTACTCCTCTGATTTAATATTGATTTCCTTCATTCTGTTCTCTGTACTAGCCAGCTAATCATTAACTCTGTGTGAGAAGTACAAACAATTATAAATACAATAAAAATAATGAGAATTCTATCATGCAACTACTGTGAAAAATAAGCAGATGATAGTTTTAATATCTTCAGATATTTAAAGTCTTCAGAAAACAATGTACTGAGAAAACCAGAGTAAAGGAGTAGTGGTGTTAAAAAGTAAGAATCCTTCCAAAATTTATTGAAAGCACAGTAATAAGGGAAAAAAAATCACCTTTCTATACTTAAAAAAGCAAATTTTAAAATTAAAGTTATATAGCAGTTTGTAGAAACCCCAGCCTATTTTACTGGGTTACACAGACTGTAGATCAAATAAAACACCAACTTCAATGCTTCTGCATTAAGGTATGAGACAGGGTGTCCTAATTCCCTGGTTTGAAAGAGCCCTCAGGCATGTCAGGTAACTCCTGCTTCTATACCTTTTCATTCCTGCTCTGCACTCAAGCTGCATAGCTGGAAACCTGCAACTACTGACTGCAGACTGGAGCTGCAAAGCCAAGGTACTGTGAAGATCCAGATTTACATACTGGGTAACAAAATATCAGCAAGCCCCTTTGTAGATATAGCTCTGCTGCTATTTCAGTGATGACAAAAGATAGAACAAATCTAATTGTTGATAGTAGCTGTGATTTTTCTGATAGCCAAGCCAAGGAAATCTCAGTGGTTGAAGCTGCTGCCCATTATCAGCTGAAATTGCAGGTCTGACTCAGCTCTTTCTCCTGATTCCTTCTGCTTGTGGGGCAAAATAGGCTGGTTTGTGAAGCTGTCAGAGAGCCTACATACATCCTGTTTCATAAATGAGAGAGTGAAAAGCATGAAAAAAAAGCCAGAAAGCGAGCACAGCTGTGAAGAAATAAGTTGCTAAGCTGCTGTAAGTCACACTCAGTCACACAACCACAGCCTAGGAGCCAGTGGTCAACGTGTCACCTCTTCACAGCACTGCCACTGCTGGCTTTAAGAGCAGTATGAAGTGTAATGTATGATTTCTTGTTGCTCATTCTGCTCAGCACATTTTCATGGGATATTTCAAGCTATTTTTTCCTCCTTTTACCCATCACATTTTCAAGACAATGGGAAGACAATGTGCTGTGTCTCATTCCCATTGTTACAATGATTTAATATTGTGCCATCCTCTGTTCTCATTAATAACCTTCTTAGAGAAACAGTATAATAGCAAATATACCAGTCAGTAAAACCTTCAGTGACAACTCAGCATTGTGATAAAACATGCTGCAGTACAAGGAGAAACTTGTATATGCTCATTGTGAGGAAATGGAAGATGGAAAGAAGAGAATGGAGAACAAATTAACCCCTTCTGATAGCTGAAGCTCATATACCTCTGGAAGCTTCTCTGCCTCTGTTAGTCATAAGATATGACAGTGGAGGACACAATCTCTATTGCTCCCCAGGGGATATTTTTCCCCTTTGTAGCAAAACAACCCATTAGGTAAACAGAGCTTTGTTGCCCATAGCAACAGAAAATTACATTCCAGCAGGATAACAATGTATTTTAGCTTTGCTTTTTTCTTTCAAAATTAAAAGTAAAGATTAGCAGGAAAAAAAGAAGTGCAATTAAAATTAGGCCTTGTTTAATAAAGACTGGAGAATTAAAAGAAGGAAGTACAAGATTCATCGACCAAATGAAAAACACAGTAAAATTGTCCTGTATTTACCTGCTGCTTACTTTATTTACAGCAGTTATAGTCTGGCTGTCAGTTATTCCCATGCTGCCAGACAGCTTGACACAAAGAAGCTGACTGTTCATATCACAGAATTACTGCATGTCCTGAGTTGTAAGGGACCCACAGGGATCATTAAGTCCAGCTTCTGGCCCTGCACAGGACACCCCAAGATTCACACCCTGTGCCTGGGAGCATTGTCCAAACACTTCTTGAACTCTGTCGGGCTGCTGCTGTGACCACTTCTCTGAGAAGCTTGTCTGGTGCCCAAGCTCTGCCCACTAGAGGTGAAGAATCTTTTCCTAAAATCCAACCTAAACCTCCCCTGACACAACTTCAGTCCATTCCTTTGGTCACTAGAGAGAAGAGGTCAGTGCCTGCCCCTCTGCTTCACCTCTCAAGGAAGCTGCAGACTGCAATGGGTTCTCCTTTCAGGTCTCCTCTTAAGGAAGATGCAGACTGCAATGGGTTCTCCTTTCAGTCTCCTCTTCTGCAGGCTGAACAACCCAAGCCACCTCAGCCTCTCTTCTTTTGGCTTCACCTTTACATCCTTCACCATCCTCATGGCCTTCCTTGCACAACTTCTAACAGCATAATGTCTTATATTGTGGTGCCCAAAACTGCCCCCATGACTCAAAGTGAGGCCACCCCAGCGCAGAGCAGAGTGGAACAATCCCCTCCCTTGCTTGGCTGGCAGTTCTGCTCTTGATGGTGCCAGGCTTGGCTCTCCAGGCTGCTAGGGCACTGCTGATTCATGTTCAACTTGCCATCAACCAGGATCCCCAGGGCCCTTTCCATGGCACTGCTTTCCTTGGCTTGACCTTTGCTTTGCTTTTCCTTCACTTGACTTGCTTGGACTGCAAGGATATAAAAGTCCTGAGGTTCCTTTTTTTGGGGTCCCTCCTTGGAGGCACCACCTTGAGTTGTTTCTGTGTTACAGCACTGTAAATAGATTTCTTTATTGAGCAAATCATCTGAGACTCTGTTCTGTGATTCCTGGGGTCGAGCCAGTAAGGAAACTGGTCTGACTGTGTGAGTGGGGTGTATGGGGAACCAAGCAGGGACCATTTGGGTCACTGGAGCCACCGCTGTGCAGTGACTTCAGTCCCAAGAGTGGCATTCTCTGTCCTCAGGAGTGTGATTGCCAGAGAGTCTCATGCTTAGTCAGACTGTAAAGTTTCCTTAATAAAACCTTTTGCATTAGAAAAGTTTAGTATTTGAAACCCATCTTCTAAGTTGTTTGGTAGCACATGTCTTGCTTTTAGGAAGGGTTGGATATAAGATTATGGTATCCTGCAGATTTAATGAGGTGCTAGAATAAAAAGGGACGAGGTTGTAAGATTTCTAACTGTGTTTTACTTCCAAATGCATTGGAAAGCTTTCCTTTTGTCTTTATATCTTAATGGCACCTTTTTTTTCTAACAGTCCTTGGCTTTTAATTTTTTTTTTCAAGCAAGGCTATGGATAGCATTGGTAAAAATATGACTACAAAGAAAACACTACATTGAAGCAGAATAATGGTAGATTTTATCTAAAGTAGTGAATTGGGGATTCTTTGCAATCATCTAGTTTTCTTCTGTTTTCCTTCCAAATGAGTTACAAGGGTGGGAAATAAGCTTTGTAATTTTTTGAAAAAGCTACAGACCTGGCTACATGGATGGTAGGTAGTGACACAAATTGAGATGTATTAATGTTGCAATGGGGAGAGAGTCTCCAATAATTCATAAGTCAGGGAATTAGAGTCCATTTCTCATACTCAGTTTAGCAGCAAGAACAGTCTTGAGAACCTTTTGGTCTGTTTCTAAAAATAAATGAAAATAAATTCCAGCAAATTACTTACAGAATATCTCTTGATTTTTTTTTTTTGTTTGTGAGAAACTCAGAGACCCTCTGATAAGTGTTCAAAGGACCACCATCTGCCATTTTAAAATGGAAGATCATGGAATCAAGTCATTTTAGACTGTAACTTTTTAATATGCTTTTGAAACTGAAGATTTGGATGACAAAAATGAAACAACATGAAAATGTGGAATTCAGACATTTTTCAGAAAGCATGAAACAAACGCAGGTAATGAAAATTTAAATGTATCTGTATTTCAAATAATTATTTTAAGAATAAATCCATGATTTCTCAGTACTTTATAGTACTCAAATACCTGATTTAATTTTTCTTGATTGCATATTATAATGTAACTTCAAGAATCGCTTTTCTAAAATAAATGCTATTGACCATTAATTCAAAATGTGCTTTTTGTGAATATTCTGAAACACTAGCTAAAAAAAAATCCTGTTTCATTGCAGTATTTGCAAATGTGGAACCATGTCAATTTGATTGGTGGAGGAGAAATGGAGAGTGAAATTACCTGGGAACTGATGAGTTTCTTTGGTCAAGAAATGTGGAAAATCACACTTAATGGAAAAATAACCCCCCCAAATCTACTGTTGCCTCTAAACTGACTCCAGGGTGATTTTGCTCATGACCCCACGTGTACTGTTGTGGTGGTTTGACCCTGGCTTGATGCCAAGAGCCCACCAAAGCCATTCTGCCTTCCTCACTGCCTTCCTCAGCAGGACAAAAAATATAACAAAAGGCTTGTGGGTTGAGGTAAGGGCAGGGAGAGATCACTCAGCAGTTATTGTCAAAGGCAAAACAGATTTGACTTGGAGAGACTAACTGAATTTATTATTTATCAAATTGTAACAGGAAAATAATAAAAAATTATAAAAAATCTTAAAAACACCTTATCTTGCCCTTCCCCACAAGCCTTAACTTCACTCCCAATTGCTCCACTTTGTCCTCCCCAGGGGGAATGGGGGTTGTGGTCAGTTCATCACATGTTGTCTCTGCCTCTCCTTACTCCACAGGGAAGGTCTGCCCACACTCTTCCCTTGTTCCAGCATGGGTCCCTCCCACAGGGGACAGTCCTCCACAAACTTTTCCAACATTTCCCCTTCCCATGGGCTGCAGTTCTTCACAAACTGCTCCAGGCTGAGTTCTCTGTGGGGTCACAAGTCCTACCAGCAGCCCTGCTCCAGCGTGGGCTTCTCTCTGCGTAGGTTCTCAGGTCCAGCTGGAGTTGAGCCAGCTTGGCTTTTCCACAGGGTCACTGCTTCCTTTGGACATCCTGCTCCAGAATGAGGTCCTCCATTGCCTGCTTTACCACCACCAGCACCATACTGGGTGTGGACTACCCCTTTGTTCAGTCTGGCTCAGATGTCCTGGCTGTGTCCCCTGCCAAGATCCTGCCCACCACAAGGGCACTGGTGAGGGGGGAGTGCTGAGGGGTGGCACTGAAGCTGTGCCCATCCTGCTCAGCAGCAGCTCAACACTGGTCTGTTACCAACACTTTTCTGCCTACCAATGCAAAGCACATCAGTAGGAGAGATACTGTGGGAAAAATTAACTCCATCCCAGCCCAACCCAATACTATCAAATACTATGACCCAACTATCACAAGCATCTGAGAAGATTTTGTGTCACATAAATTTTAAAGAAAGCTGTTCTGAAATATAAAGGATCTGCAATCCTATGTTTCTGATAACTTCCTGTGTTTTTAAAGACATGTCATTAATGCAGTCTCTTTCGTACATTTTCTTTTCTCTCTCAACTTTTTCCTGACTCATCACCATTTTTTTCCACTCAGTACTCCATTTATAGATCTTGCCATGCCACAGAAATACCTTTTTTCATATATTCAAATGTTTATATTTCTTAGACACCAAATGTTTGGTTATTTATAGGATCTTATTTCTTCAAATCTGCTTGTGAGTTCTTTCATATTAAGCATCAGCTACAGAATATTTTTTATAGTCAAACTACTCCTCATGTAAAATGTAGGCTAATTGCTCTACTCTATACATAACAGACTTACGCCAGGGGTGAGGAAACAGCGCTTTTGAATTAGTGGCCATTATCTCAGCCACGGGCAATTTACCTGCCAAGAGTTAGAATCAGGACTGGCACACAGAAATTTCTGATTGCCTGCCTTGCATCTACTGATCCAGACTGTTAAATAAAGTTTAGCTAAACAGAAACTGACAGACTGATTTTGTCCCAAGATTCTCCATGCCCACAATATTCCATATATTCAGTGATATTTTTACTTCCAAGTCATGCAGTACAATCCAGCTATATTCTTTCAAGATTTTCTTAAGTAGAGTATTTCACTTGGTTGTGACTTCTTTGTGAAAGGTTGTATTCCAGTATGATTAGAATTCAGAATATAGCTCTAAATTATTTTCTACATCATTTTGTTCACAGGCAAGAACTTTTCTCCATTCAAGTAGTAGTGCCAGATCAAAATCAATACAGATAAACACTCATGATTTCTCTGAACTTGGCAGAGGTAGGAACTGGTTTGGAGCCACTATGAACAAATTATGAACTAAGTTTTTAACCAGGGATCAGGAAATAGCTGCAGTGATTTCAATGTGCTTCTTTAAAACCAGTAATCCTTCTTCTCCACTAAAGACAAATAGTATGGGTCAGGGAAAAAAAAAAAAAGAAAGAAAGTTTAAAGGAATTATGGGTGGTTTTGCACTCTGGAGAGAGGAAAAAAACCATAAATGTTGAAGTGTGTGGGAGTAGCAGAAAGAGATTGTGCAAAAGAACCAGGACCTGTTCCTAAATCATTAAATGGTGACAACTGTATATAACAACCACTAATACTTAGCTTACATTCTTTCTGAGATGGATTTTTCTCTCGGTTCTCTGTAATAATTTTTTTGCCACAGTTATCAATGTTATTTTTACCTAAGGAGATGATAGCTGGTGTGATTAATAAAGACACAGCACAGCTAAGAGAAAATGACCAGGCTTGCAAAACAAAGGTGAGCTGCAGAGCTGGAAGTGATTGATTGTAATGTCTGGGAAATGCAAAGGACCTATCATTTAGTATGTAGAGGCAGTCACATCAGAAATCTGGTAGAAAACAGGCGAGGCATGAGTGTACACATTAACCTTGGTGGTGGGATAGAGCACTGTATTTCAAACACAATTCTGTGTCACTTGGATGACTGAGAGTGAACACAAGCTTTACTGAGTGAACACAAGCTTTTTAGATGCACTTTTACCCAACTTTGAGGTTTCATATTTTACAGGGCTGCAAGGTGCTCCTGGGTTAACTGGATTTTTTGATATAAAGTACAGATGGTCTTGAATTTGAGAATGAAAAACAGCACTGGACAAATGGACATAAGTTAACCTTGATCACCATATAATTATAGGATTGACAATGAAATAATCATAAGATGACTAAATATCATATTGTGATGATTTATAATTTTAACTATTGAGTCCAATAAGCTCTTTGAACCCAGTCACTTCAAATCAAATCTCATGAAGCTGGTAGTTCTTTCAATAATTTCAGCTAACCTTGAAGCACTCCCAAGGATATTACTGTGACTATTTCCTTTTACATTGGCAAAGTTATGGTTGAGACTTCCAAACACAGGTGAGGTATTAGGATCCAGAATATGCTGTTTAGTCTAACTCCATGGTCAGACATTTATGGCAGATTTTCCTGCAAGCAGCAACACAAGTAGTTAATGACATGCCCAGATAAACCCATTGCAAGCACACACTGTATAATTTTGTAAACTATCTACCTTTCTTCTGATAATAGGAAGTCAGTCCCATGTTTCTAACTGCTGAGTAATTCATATTAATTTCACTGTCTGCTCATTTAAATTTGAAGAAAACCCCTTACTTAATCCTTCAGGTATTGACACTGCCCAAAGCTATTCAGTATTTCTGGATTAGGTGAGATGTGAAAAAGCAATGCCAAACACACAAGAGTCAAAAAATGAACCACAGAGAAAATATGAACGATTATCCATTGAAAATAGCTGCCCACACTCTTCCCCTGTGAATTATTAACTAACTTTGATTTCTTTCACTGGAGCTAGATGTGAGATTTTCTCTTCCTTTAATGACTTTTTAATGTCTTTTTATATATTTACATATGATTGTGATTAAGAAGAAACATGCTTTCATGTCTTCAACATATATAATAAATGGCATTGTTTAGTCTGAAGAAAAGGAGGGCCAGAGGGACCTTTTTGCTCTCTACAATTACCAGAAAGGAGATTGTAGCCAGGTGGGGGTCAGCCTTGCTCTCAAGCAATAGAACAAGAGGAAATGGCCACAAGTTGCAACAGGCTGGGGTTTGAACTGAACAGAACATCAGAAAAAAAAATTTCCTCACCAAATAGGCTGTCAAGTATTTTTGGATCAGGCTGCCCAAGGCTGCCATCTGTGGAAGCATTTAAAAGATGTGTAGCAGATGTGGCACTTGGGGACATGGTTTAGTGGTAGACTTGGCAGTGCTGGGTTGATGGCTGGACTCAATGACCTTAGAGGTCTGTTCCAACCCAAACAATTCTATGACTCAGTGACTACCAGAAAGGCCAGGCATAAAAATCAGTTTGATGTGACAACCCTCTTTTGAATAACTACCTGATCAGTGGATGCCAAACTCAGGTGGAAGTGTTGGATCTTGTAACCAGACAGATCTTTGGCTGTCCTAACTCCAAAAGCAAACATTAAGTTTATAGTGCATATGGGTAGGCTCAGGACACTTATTGCCTCTGGCTGGAACTGCTGTTAATGTTAATTTATAACTCTGTGGTGCACCTATTATGTATTGTCCTGTTGTTAGTCCCTGTCTGGCTACACAGGCAGCCTACAGGGGTCAGAGCTCTGCAACATCTGGTGTCTGAAAAGAGAGGGAGCCTGATGTGCTGAGCAGAGGATACATATGAAACATCATTGTGTACAGGTTTAGGCAAAACTTCTTCTGTTGCCTTATAAATTCAAGACATTTAATTAAAAATTATCTTGAAAATAAAGGGATAAGTATGGGGAAGTAAGCTGAATATCCAAGATGTGCTATATATATATAGCAAAATGCACAAATAGAATTATTACCAAGCTATGAATTTGGAATTATTGGAGGTGGTAGTCAGGAACTTTTTTTCAGTTATTTCAATGGAGTAAAGCACTGTCCTCCATTGCTAATAAGCTGTTCATATTAGTAGTAGGAAACAATACCTGGGATGTGAATATCATTTAAGTAAAGAGATATAATGTAAAGGAAAATTTTCTAAGTTCCCCCATCTCATTCTTACTAATTCTAAGCAAGTTCCTTTAATGCAGGTTAACCCTCTTGATAGATTAACCCTTCCCTACATTCTACCTGGCTGTTCATTTCCTATACAGTGTACCTCTGATAGGTATAGCATCCAGGTTACATCTTGTGTGCTATTTTGTTTTGTTAAAAAAGCTGTACTACAAACAACCAAGTCCATGAAGTTTATGTCCAGCAGTTAAAATGCCCTGGTTGTAAATGCCATTCATTCTAATCCAAGACTCTCAGAAGAAAACATACGGGCTATTTTAACATTCTCAGGCTTTATACCTATAAAGAGTTTGCTTAACAAACAAACAAACAAAAAAAGACACATTTACATCTCCCCATATTTCATTTCCTATGGCTAAGTATTTCCCAATTTCCATATTAATGCAGCTTAACCAAAAATTTTACAAGACCACTGGAGAAAAATTCTACTTGATGGATGGTCACTGCAACACTGGAAACAGAGTTCAACTGAGCATTTTCCTCATTGTTCTAAATTTTAAAATGACAGTGTTAATGTCAAATACAGCACAGAGTTGTGAATGCAGTCCAGAATCCAGGATCACTTTAGTGAGCTTCCAGAAGAACATAGTTATGCTTTGACTTTTTTTGAGTTTTGGGCCAAATGTATATTGCAAAGTGGTCCTGTTTTCCCACTGGGCTATTGTCACACCCAATTATCTGAAAACAATGACGTTAGGGAAATTTCAAAATTAATAAGTTTTTCACTTTGAGATTTTCAAGTTATTTTGGTTAACTTGAACTCAAGTCACTCTTTCAAGAAATGTCTGTTTTTTCACTTTTGTTGTTTGGAAATACAGAAAGGTATTGAAAATCCTTCATTTTGTGGGGAGCTTATAAACCTGTCCAGCTGATTTTTAAAACACAATATTACTCTCAGTGAGAGTAGCAAAAGCAGGATATACAGATACTTTTTCTATTTGCAGATTGTTTAATAATTTCTTCTGCATTTCCAAAATCTATTATACCTTAAGAGTCACAGAAGAAAGAGTCTTTTTTGAAGGGCAAAAAAACAAGCCACAGTGCATGATGCTGACAGGAACTTTCTGACCAAAAAACTAAAGCAAGGCCTTTCACACAGGCTTGGTACCACCTGACAGAAAAAAATCAGCTCACTGCAATATGCCAAAATGAAAACTAGTCATCCAAGCCTGTCCTTTTCCTGTTTTTGTTAAAGGGGTCACAAACATCTATGTAATATATTTCTGGCAAAAATGAAAGACTTCAAAGAATAGCCAGGTCACTCAGCCTCACTCAGGATCATGGCACTGCCTCCTGGGACATATTCTCCAGCAATGCCTAATTCAGAAGGATGGGTTTGCTGGTTTTGCTCTCAGTCCTTCCCTTTTTCACACTGTGACAGACAGGTGTGTCCCATGGTTTGGATCAGATTTTTTCAGCCCTAATTTGCTGCTGCATTTCTGTCCATGGAACACACCCAGATGAATGACTTTGGTCTGGTAAGCTCCCCTTTTCTAGGTATGTCAGAGTTGAAATATTCCCTTCAGGAAGATGCCCCACAGCATTATTTCCACACACACACCTCCAGTTATCCCCAGCATGTTTTGCTCCCCTGTAGAACTGCCCTCATGTCCCATTATTGAGATTCATTACATACATAGGCAAGTGCTACCCTGAGAGTGACTCAGCAGCCATAGGGACATTATTTCCTTTTTCAAATGTCTACAAGATGGGTGTCTGTGGAATAACAGCAGAGAGAAAGATACATTATTGTGTCACTGGGCAATGGGATCTGGAGCTCCAGTTTAAAGTGTTTCTGCACACATTTGCATCCATTTTTTATATTTTAATCTGACAAAACTGCTCTGTGTTGAGACTGTGTGTCTGTGTGAAGTGTAAATGCTTTTCCCAGACAACGGGGTTATTTTGTGGGATTTCTGTCTCCATCATGAAAACCACCGACCCTGCAAGTGCCAAAGTCAGGCATCGTTATGACTGTGTCATCTTCTGTCCATGAGACTAGAAAAAGTACGACAGGGAGAGCAAGAAAAATCTGTTAGTCTGCTACCCATTTTCCATGTGGCTTTGGACATTTCTGTCTTTCATAATTTGTTTCCTTAGCTCTTCAGGACAGCACTTTCCCTTTCTATACAGTGGATAGTCTAAATGGGATCCTGCCCCCAGCTTCAGCCTTCAAGCTCTGCCATAGAACAAAGACCTGTAATAAATATATTTACTGGCCTTCCCATTAAGGTGCCTTTTGTGAAATCTATTTGATGGAATTGTTTCACAATTACCTTAGAGTGAAACTCCAGGGTTTTAGAGATGGAAACCAGCTGACATACAAGTGTGTTGACCTGAATTTATTTTAAAAATAAAGGCACTTTGACTGCCATCACACATTTCCCTATACTGTTCTCACTAATTAATGCTTTCAGTGCAGGTAACAGCTACAGTTAAAAGTTGTTTTAGTATCTAAAATCAAAACAACAATCTAGAATAGAAATGAGAACTCCTGAAAGAAATTTTAAAAAAAATCCAGACTCAGATATAAAATCATCTTATTTGTTTGGCTTTGTGGGGTTTTGTGAAGGAGGGAAAAGCAGGGATGTTTTTCCTGAAGTAACAAAAAATATATGAAACTAGAATAAGAATCACACTCTAATGTCAGCTGTAATGAAGGCACTGGTACATAATTCATCCCTCCACTAATGCATTCTGGCAGAGAATTATTTCACATGCATGGCAGGATGTGTCAGACCCTTTGATTTAGGGTCTTCTCTAACAGACTGTGTTTTCAAAGAAGTGCAAGAGGGTTCTGCTTCCTCCCCTATAAGCATTATTAAATTCAATAGCAATATTCTGAGTGATTGAATACACCCAAGGAATATTGGGTGCAGATCAAGCAAATTGTATCCACAAGATATAAATTAATTAAGCTTTTTGAAGCCCAAAGGTACATTTGAGAAAATCTGGCAAACCTGCTTCTTAATATTCTTGGTGAGAAAACATAATATAGATCTTTATCTATTTTAGCATTCTGCCTCCTATTCTCATATTGGAAGATTAGTTAAGTAGTAGTTTTTTTCTAAAAGAAATAAAATTCCCTGTAAGTCTATCTAACAAAAAAACCAAAAAAATTTTAAATGACAATGAATGTAATTTACTTTTACCGTGTCTCCTTAATTGCAGTATTAATATCAACCAAAAGGATTTTCATTCTTTTCACTATATTTATGACTTGAGCTGTGCATGCAACTCTTCTACTCCCCACATATCCATCATCTGACCAGAAATCAAACTCCATGTGCCAAAGCTGTCTAAATACACAAAAAAATGTAATTCTAGGCATTCTGATATTTCAATTTTCATAGTTAATTCACATTAGGAAAACTGGAAAAGAGAAAATAGACTTAGCAAAAAAACTGCCCATTTGCAGTTTATCTAATTCTTGTTAAGCTGTTAGTAATTAGATTAATTTAAGAAATGCTGTCCAAGAAGACCCTCAGTCCCCCCTTGACTAAAGTCAGCTAAATTAGCTCATTACCTTATGCTCCAGCACAGCTGGTGGTGAACTCTTTTCTTTCCAGCAGTTACATGGAAGATGGAAGTTGACAAAGTTCCTAATCTAAAACCCAAAGCTGTTTTTTTAAATAAAAGAGTGAGAGTAGTTTCCCCTCTTTTCCCTGATGCAGAAAATATACTTGTTTGCTTCAATTAGAGTAAAGTGTTTTAAGACTGCTCTTAAAGCACACAGGTTTAAAGCCTGGCTTTATTTTTGTTCTTGAAAGTTGATGATTTAGTCTGTGAAGCTGTGTAAGGCAGCATGATTTAACAATCTTCTCTGATCTGGAAATCTGTCTGTAGGAAAGATGACTTGAGTAAAGGGAAGCTATTCCTTGCATTTTGATTCAATTTTCAGACCTGAGTCAAATTAGTCCTCAGACGTTCTGGAAACTCTTACTTTCATATATAGAATATATGTCTTTCATATAGAATATATGTCTCTCGTGTTCAGGAACTTTGGACATGATGGCCAAAATTTTCAGGATCTCATAGTTTTAATCCCTTTAATCTTCAAATTTCAGTCTTTTTGCATCTATCTTTAAGATCTTCCAGATTTTCTGTTTCCTCTTTTCACTTTTCTTTGACAAGCGTCTGGAAATTTTTGCAAGCCAAGTTCACATTCTGTATCTATAGCATTAGAAGCTGAAATTCTCCATCTTGCTCTAGTTTTTAATTCCTGCTCCCACTTTCCTCTTTTCATATTTTGTAACCAATTACAATAACCATAATTACCATAGCCTATCCTGCATAGCATCAATTTACATTTTTTTCTAAGAGCAACCATACAAAAGATGTAAATGTCCTGAAAGCAGATCAAAGCTCATTCTTCCATTGAAAAATATTTAAAATTAATCAGGAAACATTACTTACAATTTGTACTGTGGGGTTGAATCAAACTCAGAAAATTAATTTTGGGTTGAGGCTGGCCATCTGTTCTTAAGTCATTTGAAAAAAAATCCTACATCAGTTAAGGACAACATTTTCAGCCTGAATTGACTTCCTTGGGTTCTTGCATCTTCAAGACTGTAATTTAAGACACCCTGATTTATAGTGTATTTCACACCATTTCTCTCTTACTTATTTTATTGTCCCAACATAGTGAATGTGTTTGTTGGTATTCAGTAGCTAAAATCATTAACCCCAGTGATATTCAGTTTGGTAAACATAGACTGGAAGATAGTCATAGGAATGATTGAATGATTTTTTGGGAATTATTTTTAGCTATGAACAGAGGCAGCACCCTTTGAACACCTTAATCTTCCATTTTTACCTTAATTGCTGCTTGACACTCTTTTCCAAAGCTTTTGACTAACGTTATTACAATTTCTTATTATTCTTTCCATGTTCTTAATGTGGTCCTAGAAAATTAGATCCCTTTACATTCACACATTTGAGATCCAGTTTCAAAACTTTATCTTTGAGGCTGTCTTAGAGTTTTGTAGTGGGGCTTAGGTATAATATATTTGGGTTAATGTCTTTTTGGGTTTCTTAAATTTCTTTACTATAAATACAGTCTGAGTTTATGTTGAACAAAGTCCAAGGTGTGACTATTTATTAGATTACTCTTAATGGATAAGTTATTGAGTTACCTTTACTTGCCAAATAATTGCCTCATTAATTTTATTAGATACTGAGGGTACAGGACTTGATCATGAACAAAAAAAAAAAAGTTTACTAATACATTCTTAGAAATGGAGAGGGAAAGTATGTCAGCTAATACAAATAATCTTTCAATGCTGGTTTTGCATGACTCAAACTAATTCTCCTCCTTACTGTGTTTACATTTTCATTCTGCTAGCAGGTAAGTTGCGCAATTATCCTACTTTATTGTGTGTTAGTGGGTATGTGAAACGTGTACTGTAATATCTACAAATAGTCACAGCCCATTTGGCAAGCAAATGGGCAAAAGAAAGATATGCCTCCTGGTCTGTGTCCAATCGGAACATTATTTATGCACAGCTACCTATAACAATGCCAGTTTCAGGATGAGAATTATTGCCATGGTCTGGCTGGAGTTCTGCAAGCGCTAATTTGGATATATATGGACAGATTAGTTGTTTTAAGTTCATTTGAGCAGTGTACTGATGACAGTAGAAGGGGCTGTTCAAAGCAGCCTTGGAGCACACTTATGTGAGCTGCAAACATCAGTGACCAAATGCCATCTCTGTAGTGCTTTGTTTTGCTCAGGGGGCTCACCTCAGCAGTGGAGCTCTGCCAGAGAGGCTTCAACAGATGTTTCAAACACTGGGAGCTTTACTGGCTTCTCTCTCCTCTCTCACCACCTCCCTTACAACTTGTGAGGAAAATGCTAGTGTGGAGACTATAAAGAGGGATGGCTCATGAGACACAGAGAGACTGTCTGGCTGTGTCTCAGGCCAGCACAGCCTCTACTCTTTGCCTCCCACTGAATTCAGGTCCTGCAGTGTCACAACCGTGGGAGTGCGTGGCCCAGTGTCTCAGAGCCTGCATGTTGACCCCCACGCACCAGCTGATGTCCCAGAAAATCTGCATCCCCTGGGAGAAGCCGGGTGCCAGAGGCTGTGGCTGACCCCCACTTGCCCTGCCCTACCCAGGGTGAGGAATCAGACCCCTGTCTGCTGGTCCCTGCTGACCTGGGAGCCCCTGAGATCCCTGCCACCAGCCCAGGGAGCTGCCATCTCCCCAGCATCCCGTCAGATTCACTGGAAATCTTGACTTTGTCTTTGAAGCTTCAAAAGCAGCGATATTAATACTCAGATGGAATTAAAATGCACTTTTTTTATTCAAGAAGGTAAGAGACAACTCAGAGAAGAGAACAAATATTCACTTCTTAATAACTTCTTTACTATAAATACAGTGGAATTAGAAATTTGAATAAATAAGATCCATGCAGCTTATTTGTTCCAGTTTTGATATGGTATCCTTTATTCAGAAGGAGTATGCTGATTGAAAAATCAACAATATGAACATATCCATCCTCCAGCACAATGAATAGGATCTAAGACAATACATACAGCGCTGTCTGGGCTAATCTACCAGATTATCTGAGTCAACCACAGAAAATCTGAGCTATCTTTAGGCTCTGACATGTGATTTGGTTTAGTCCCAAGGTGAATGGACTTTATATTCTTGTTCACTTATAAGCAAGTACATCTTCTCCCTTGCTGCTGATTAGAAACTCCTCTCAAAGAGCTTAAAAACTGAAAAGCCTTTTCAGTTTGAATACAGTAATTTTGTATATTTCTGTCACATGTACTATTGATTTTCAACAGATTGAAATGGATATTCATTATTGACACTCAACATCCACATTCACTAGTTTTCACACGTCCACATTATTACACCCATGACCTCCAGCTGAGGGCTGGAGATAAAATAGTGGAAATGTGTCTCTTGAGCAAGAGAGAACATTTTCTCCACTTAAAGACTGAATTTCATATTCAATTCCTAATCAGATATTTTATCTTGATGAGTAAATAAAATGCTGATCATTAATATTGTCAGGAAATTCAATTGTCAGGAATTGTTTAAAATGCTGTGTAACCCAGGAAATATGATTTTTGCTATAACCAGCAAAAGAGTTGAAATGCTGTGGTATTGCAGGGTGTCAGAACATGTCTGTCTTTGTCTTTGTTTCAGCTGAGTTTTATATTTGCCTGGTGGCAAAGTAACTATTGCTTCATATTTGTATGAGCTGAAGCTTTGTGAACACCAAGAATGGTGAAGGTCTGGCAAAGCTGGAGAGGCACTGCCTTGCAAGAAGCAGTTCTTGATGTCAGCTGGGGCTTGAGGGAGAAAACTTTCTGACTTCAAGGGAATAAGTGATGAAGAGGAAAACTAGAATAAGAAAATATTTAAATATAACTCTAAGTAGACCCCAAGAGGAATGAGGAAGAAACTCTCATCCACTGTGAACAACACACAGAGAGAGGACGCGAGTTCCAGAATTAAAATTAGGAAGCATTTCTTATGGAAAAGTGGTCAGAAACTGGGACAAGTTTCCTGGAGAGGTGGGCAATGCTTCAAGCCTGTCTGTGTTCTAGGCAATGTCCTTAATAATGTTCTTTAGCTTTTGGTCAGCCCTGAAGTAGTTGGGCAGCTGGACTGGATGAACATTGCACATCCCTTCCAATGCAAATATTCTATTCTATTTGACTCAGTTTGATTCCTACTTTAATTCATCATAAATGACAAACAAAGGCTGGAAACTCAGCACAGCTATCACTCCAATTCCTGCTTGAAGATAGCTACAACTGTCAAGCTTAAGACAGGAGGGGCGTTGGATCATAATGTGAGAGAAAAAAGACTTTGCGATATAGGAATATGTGTTCTATGTAATGATTTTAAGTGTATTGCTAATATGAATTGCTGTTTCAATTAGATAACTTGGAGGATTAGACTATTAAAATTAGTTTAAATTATATCAGTTATTAGTTATATTCTTGTTCTTGTTCATTATTATTCCTCATGTTTTAATTCTATGTATGCAGTGTATCTCTCTTGCCAGTAACATTTTATCTAACACAAGCCATATCTTGAAACCCAGTCTCACAACCAAGCTGAGATATGACTGTAGAAGATAGCTGTATTTGTTTATATGATGTTGAATTTCAGCTCCCATTAGTATATTTTCAAATGGCGATGCTTTTAACTAGCATATTGCTGCTCAGTTGGCCTATTACTCATTCATTTTTCTTGTCCCTAGCATATGTAGAGAACACCCACAGCTAGATATAAAGTGCACTTGATAAATACAATATCATCAGGAATGAGGAAATGATATGGTTGCACTTGTCCTTTTATTTATTCTCAGGACGGCACACAGGATGGGATGACTGAGTGGGTTGGGCCATGTACCCATCTGTCTTTATTTTGCAGGTCTTATGTTCTAACACAGGAATTATATTTCTCTGCCATATTTACTTTAGCTAGCTGTTCTCTTGTCCTTTTTTAAGTCCAACTCTTAGAAACTCTAGGAGCTCATTTTATTCTTCAAGATAAAGGTGGTCTTTTTTTAGAATTCCTTTTTGTCATGGAGACAGTCATACAACATTTTAAGTGGTATTACTCAGACCACAGGAGGTGTAACATGCAAGGTCAAGCCTTTAGAAATCATGCCAGGTCTTTAAGTTCCCTTCCAACCCAAGACATTCTATAATTCTATTTTTAAAAATATTGGTTCTTCAAAGAACATGACATGATAAAATCTCCAGCCACCCTACAGGGAAATTTTCAATATTTACGAGTTAAATACCGTGAATTTAACCTGCTTTTGTCTGCTAAATTTTCTAAAGGTATTCACAGTTTTTCTTCTGTATGTGGTTAAAAATTATGCCTTTTTGGTAAACATGACCAGCTCAACAGTTTTTTCATCTTGTTCAAATCTCTAAACTGGATGCTTCTCTGTCTACTAACAAGATCAATACATTAATTGTCCTCAAAGTTTTCTTTATGCGATGATTGTATTAAGCTCTATACCAAACAACTTCTATTCAAATAATTATATAGATGATATTTGCTATCCATTTCTTAATTCAAAATCTCCAGTTAATGGGAGGAAAAGAGATTCCCTCTGCTCTCAGGAACTCCTGCCCTACAGCAGCCAGTTCTAAGGAAAAGCTTTCCACTTGTCTGGTGAAGTCTTAGAATCATAGAATATGCTGAGTTGGAAGGGATCTATCAGAATCATGGAGTCCAGTCGAGCACCTGGCCCTGTGCAGGACACCCCAATCACACCAAATGCTCCTTGAACTTTCATCAGGCTTGGTACTGTGACCACTGCCCTGGAGAGCCTGTTTCAGTGCTCAACCATCCTTTGGGTGTAAAAAAATATATCCTGATATCCAATGTGAACCTCCCCTGGCATCTTTAGGCCATTTCCTCAAGTCCTGTCACTGGGCACGAGAGTAAAAAAATCAGTGTCTGCCCCTCCTCTTCCCTTCAGGAGGAAGGTGAAGACCACAATGAGGTCTGACCTCAGTTTCCTCCAGGCTGAGAAAACCAAGCGACCTCAGCAAATCCTCATAAGGATTCTCCTTCAGACCCTTCACCAACCTCGTGGTCTCCTTTGGGCACTCTCTAATACTTCAATCTCTTTTCTATATTGTTGTTCAAAACTGCCCCAGCTCTCAAGATGGGGCCACCCCAGTGCAGAGCAGAGTGGGACAATCCCCTCCCTTGCCCAGCTGGCCATGCTGTGCCTGAATCCCCCAGGACAGGGATGTCCCTCCTGGCTGCCAGGACACTGCTGATCTATGTTCAACTTGCCACTGCCAGGATTTCCAGGTCCCTTTCTGCAGCTGCTCTCCAGCCTCTTCCCTTGTCTGTACACACATCCCCACCTCAGCTGCAGACCCTGGTTCTTGCCCTTGTTAACTCACATGGTTGGTGACTGTCCATCTCTCTAATTTGTCAGAGTGTCTCTGCAAGGCCCCCTTGCTCTGACAGCTTCTCACAATTTAGTGTTGTCAGCAAACTTAGTATTCCTTAGAGGCTGAGTTTATGTACCCAAAATCTAATACCTCTGCTTCAGGGAAAGAACACATCTGCTTTTTCATGTAGACTCTTAGGTCAGGAGCAGGTAACTGAAAAAGTCCTAGTCTCTTCTCCAAGAGTTAACTAAAATATATACAAACAGTTATGAAAAAAAAAAAAATTTTTTCGTGCTTAAAGTCCTGTGCAAATTGTTATAAGTTCTAGTTTTATATTTTAAACCCCTTAAGCTTTAAATAAAAATGTTTGCTCCACATTTTGAAAAGTGGTGATATTGACCTCTGAAAGTTGGAGTAGCTATAGCTGATTTTGCTCCCACATGGGAATCTCCCTCTAATCCTCATTTAGTTGCCACACTACCACAAAGGGACTGTCTTTGCTCCACCCTTCCCAGATTTCCCTGTTTTAGGCTTCATGTCACTTACTAAGGAAATTATAATGAATTCTATTTTGCGGTATTTAATTCCCTACAGGCACTGATTAAGGAACATTAGGTATTTAACTCAGAGATATAAATCAAAGCCAGCTTCAAAGTTTGGGTTTAGATTTGTTCAATGCCTCTTGAAATTGACTTTTTTTGGCAAGATTCATGAAGGTGACAGATTTTCAGCAGCTCAATTCTTGTAAAGGAACACTGGAAGCTGTGAAAATTAAGTATACTTTTAGAAATATGAGATGCAGTATTTTTTCAAATTCCTTTGTCTCTGGGGCAGGGGGGAGGAACAGGTCCTTTTGAACTGAAACTATATTTAAAAGAAAGCAAAAAACCCTCACCTAAACATATGGGAATTCTGCTTGTCAGCCAGTCATACAGATTTTACTCAACGCTTGTTGACTAAATTCTAGTGTCTAGTACCTGGTTAATAACCCTCTGAATGGTTTAACTTTGTTTAATGTGTGGTCTACTATTCCAGTTTAAAAAAAAAACCAAATAAACAACAAAAAAAACCCCAAAATCCTGAAGTGTCCACAAACAGAAGAAAATAGAAAAATACTGATAAACATTGTAATTTATGATCCAGTGCCAAGATTTTTAACAATTCCAGGTGGCCTCGAGGGTCTTAGCCGGTAATTTGTTCTTAACTGGAAGAAACATTCCTCTTAGGCAGAGCTGAATTATCTTACTTTATTTTTTTTTTTTTTTTGTTTGGTTAGCAAAAGGGGTTTTTTCTTTGGTTTCTTTAGGTTTTCTTGTTTGTTTGTTTTTGTGGAGAAAACTACATGAGGGACATGCCTTGTGGAAAGCATTTTCCTTCAGGGGAAACACAGGCATTCACAAAGGAAAAATGGAAGAATGGTGCCTGCATGAAGAGAAAGTTAAAACTATATATTTATATATATCATGTATAAAGCTATGTCTGGTAGCTTTAAATTAGACCCTGGCTTCCCTCAAGTCCATTGCACACTTCATTTGATCTCCTTAGGGACAAGTTTTCTATTTAATTTTCTTCACCTAAATTTATGTAGTCAGACTATGTTAAACAACTAATGAGTAGGGTAATTAAGGAGTGACTGGAGCATTTTTTGAGACTGAAATTTCTCTCAAAATTAGCCTTATTTTCTCTAAGCAAACAGTAAATTCTTCATTAATACCATGTAATTTATAATTTATACTCATGTATCCAGAAGTCATTAAGTTTTACCTCTAGATTATTACTCATCTCTTAGTACTGAGCACTATTTTGAACATTTGTAAACCTGAATTTGCTGCTTGAATTTTTTTTCTTTTATATATTTTTTGTTGCACCACTACTTCCCTGAATGAATGTGCTGAAGACCATTTGGTAGTGTGAGCATAGCACATAAACCCAGATAGAAAGACAACAAAAACAATACAAAACCCTGGATGCCCCTAAGGTCTCCACACTTTTTACTGGAAGTGCAGTGTTTCAAAGAGGGCAGGAGGGAATGGAAGAAAGAAAGTGATGGAAATGTACCAAGTTTATTATCAGAAAGCAACATAGAAAAGTAGAGCCTCAATAACACCAATACTCCTCCTCTGATTGTCCTTCAGTTAATGGATCTCATGAAATAATCACTGCATTCTGTCTCCAGGTGCCTGCTGGACTTCACCTTTCCTCTTCTTGACTCTACCTTTTATTATTCAAAGGATATTAGATGTCCAGAGTAAATAGACCTTAAAGTGGTTTTCTGATTTGTAGTTGACTCATAGTGAAGTGTTCTCTAAGTTCACTTTGTATCCAAGTGAAATGTGTTTCAAATGCACCTAATTTCATAAAATCAATCAATCTTCAATGAAGATTGAAGTGCATGGTAACTGTACTAATTATTATAATAATATAGTATTTTTTGATTCTGCTCTTTGCAGCAACGTTTTAAGGGACAAACAATTTGTGTTTCCCAGAAATATGTTGGCTACTGCAAGTATTTTATAAATTAGTTTTCATCTTTATTGGAAAGAAGAATATAGATTTATTTCTCAGGAATAAAACAAAACAAAACAAAACAAAACAAAAAAAAAAAAACATAATAAGACCAGACTAAATATTACTTTAATCACCAGTCCAATTAAACAATAATATTAATAAAAGGAGAGGTACTCAAGCTAGCTTATTAGAGCTAAGACAGAGTTTTTAAAATCTAAGGAACACCTTGATAACCACCCTGCTGTTATAGCACACGCAGCCGCTCTGCTCCTTATCCCAGATAAAGATGTGTGTTCGAAAGAAGGAGAGATCTGCCTCCTCAAAAGTCACCTGGAACAGATTTTCCTTCATCTAAATTCAAGTGTCAGAGCAATCTGCATTGTTCTCCAAATATTTCTGCGGGCTGAAATTTCGGGAATATCACTTTTAGTGCTTTCATTCCTTGCAGGAGGAGCGGCCGGCCGAGGCTCACTAGAGGGTGCTAGGCACAGGCGGGTGGCACAGCCCGCCACCCTCCTGGGGATGCACGGGAGCATCCCTGCTCCGCGGCAGCTGGCATTGGAATGGGGGGAAAAGAGCTTTGGGAAAGTCACTCATGTAAAAAGGAACGGGTGGTGTGTGTTTGTCAGATCATCCCTGCATTTTAAAGCAGCTTTTCTGTCTGATAATAAATAACTTCTTGCGGTTGCATCAGTATTCCCCTTTTTACCTTTAACACTGTCTTTTGCTGTTCCATTTTTCTTCACTTACGTATTAATTACTTCATTATTGTTTATTTTCAGTTCCTCTTTGAGTGACAAACATATAGTCTTGTCAATAGGTTGTTTTCCTCAGTTTTGCTACCTGTGTGTAGTTTTGACCCTGCCAATTTTCCTCTTCATCCTGCCAATTTTCCTTGGGGCCATGTCTCCTGTTTCTCATATCCAGCCCATCAATACCTGCAGCTGAGCCTCCTTCAAGCCTGATTTATGCTGAGCTGCATCCTGCCCCGGCCCAGAGACAGTGAAGTGTTTCACACCCGTGCTGCCGTGGCCCATTAGAGGGTCCCTGCCCTGTGGCCATCCATGGTCCCTCAGGTGTACGTCTGTCCCTGCAGCTCCCACTTTTCTGATTGCCCCTGAGCCTGTTTCACTGGTTTTGGAGGCACCTGGAACCACCCTGCAGCCACACCAGCCCTATCTTGTGGCTGCTGGCTGGTGCAAGAGCAGCACCAGAGTCCATCCACCCCCCACAGCACATCAGTCCCATCCCAACAACTCTTTTCTGGCTGAACTTTTGGATGCAGACAACATACATTTGAAAAGCATGAATACAAGTAGCTCCTTAAAGAAATGCCCCAGCACCTCACATTAGTCTGATGAGACTGTGTAAATTATAGAGAAAATGTTGGGTATTACTTCACAAAGCACACAATGCCTCGTGTGTCTTTAAGTAGAAGTGTATTTCTGCCTCTTAACTGGTGAAAACAGTACTACAGATACTTGCTGCTGGATATGAGGTAAATATTGTAATGTTAGTACTTCAACAGATCTTTAAGTCCATGGTTAGCAGGACAAGACAGACAGCAGCTGCATGTTGAAGGTCACCTGGTGGGGACAGGCATGTGAACGCAGACTGGTACACGGAAATAGATTTGTAACTTTTAATTAATGGTTCTTTCCAAGCATGATTGCCATGATGGCTTTCTCCTAAGTTTGAATAAATAAAAAAAGAATGGGAAGCCTGATTTAAAAACAGGGCCCTGATCTGCATAGAATTTTCCTTTAGTGGCGGACTTACAAGGCCTCAGGAAATATTATCCAGATGCATGACTTCTTCTAGCAGATGATAAAGCCTTTGATGTCACTTATTACTTGGAACTAATTCTGAGACTGTAAGTCTGTGTTTAAATATGCAAGATGCGTTCTACCCCACACAGCTAAAAAAATAAATAAATGCCACCATACTCCTAGGGGTTTTTTTAGATTTTGTATCCACGACTTCCTTCTAATTTGCATATTTATTTCTTAGTAGTTGCACTGGTATAATGCATCAGTTTCTCAACAGGGTGTGTGGGTTAATGCCTACCAAAATGGCACTAAAGCTACAAACTACCTATTCCTGTACTCTCACTGTCTGAAATTTCTCCTATTTTATAAAACACATCACACGGGTAAAAAAAAAAATAAACCAAATCAAAACAAAACAAAAAGACACAGACAATACAGTTAATTTTTTATTCATTTGAAACAGAAGGTAGATTTAGGCAGGTACAATATGTGCACTATGTAGGAAAATTTGCCAATTTCAACACTTTAGTCTTCTTAATGATTTCCAGTTAAAAAAAGAAGCTAACAAAAATTAAAAGTATATACAAAAAGTCTCGACGCACACACACACACACAAAAATACAAATAAAAAAAGACAGAACACCTACATTTTGAAATATTTTTACTCAGCTAAGTGGACTTGACTGTCATGGAAAATGCCCCTATTTTTGGGGCTGGTAGACTGTCTGTACCTCTCAGCATTTAAATAATTGGGTCCGAGTAAAATTACTTTGAGAAAGGATGGTTATAACCAATTGTTCTGAGTTTGTGCTCAGAAATCTGCTGTGGACCTCCCATGGTCAGACTGAGATTTAGTTAGTCAAATGATTTCTTCAATGGTGTTAGTGAAACAAATAATATCAGAAATTCTGTCATACAGAGGATGTAAAATCTGAGGTACTGATTGGAATGAAAGGCTGCTAATGCTGTAGGGCACAGCAATCCCTGAATGTAATTGCTCTCATTTCTTCCTAAATAGCTGTTAACCACCTGTCAACCAACCTGAGGCAGCCTTGGGTGGGAGTTGATTCTGGTCCTTACAAGGTCTGCTTGTCAGACATAGTCGGAAATAGACTTTTATAATATTTTACAATTATTCAATATGAGTTTAAGTAAAAAAAAAAAAAAAATGTAAATTGGGACTTACATATAAATAAATTGCTAAGTTAGCTAAAATCAACTCTTAGTTAAAATAATTGAATCAGAGCAAGGACACTTGATATGTGACACTGCTGCTGGTATTAGCTAATAGAAATAAATTCTCAGCAGTACCGATTAGGATACTGGTTTAGATCAATTTTTAGTTTTTAAAAATAATGATTAGTTACAAAAACTGCATAATATGACCATAACATTATTGATTATCACAACAACTGGAATTTTGTGTTTGACTTGTGTATCAATGAAGGCAGTGTTGATTTTTAGCTGCTGCATGGCCATGCTATATGGGTATTTTTGCCTACTGATGTACCAGAGTATTGTAATTTTTTGCACTGGGTAAATAAAGAAGCAACAGTCTGATATCAATGAGCTTTTAGCCTCCAGCTTGAGGCAGAAGGAAGTGGACTATTGGTTAACACAACTAATATCCAAGAGGAGATTTTTATGTTCCACAGTTTAAAAAATATAAATTCTGATGATGTATGTGGGTTTTTAATGAAGTTTCCCCAATTTAGGAGCTATAGGTTTCAGTTTGGAGAAACCTTTCAAGTTAAATTAAAGCAGCTAATGCTACATGAAGATTTTATTTTAAATAAGAGAGGTGAAAAAATCCAGTCCCAAACAAGTGGAGTAAATAGCTTCGTCTAGAGAGATATCAGGAAATGATAAATATTATCTGTAGAATGTAGGAATGCTCAACAACCAAGTCCTGTCAGTCCTGTAGAGATGAGGTAAACTGCTTAAAATAATATGATTTTGAATTTTCAATGGAAAAATGGAAAAAAAATTACCCAGGCACATAAATAAAAATAAGAACTGTAACTTTTATATAGGTAGAAATTAAAGAGAATATTAAATAATTGGGTCAGCTGTCCCCAGAATTAATTAATTCAGTGTTCAAAGATATATACGATAACAGGAATAACAATAAAGCAGCAGTCCTTTGAGGTACATTTTAAAAGGGCAAGAGGCAACATACATTTTACAGCAGGCATGTGTACCAAAAAATTATGAAGCTGATTTTTTTTTTAATGAGTGGTCAAAATTTGGAAAAGTTCCTCTCTAAAAATTTCATAATTTTCATCCATGAAGGTCCACTAAAGTCCACTGGAAAAAGCCCTCAGCAATCTCTGATTTTGAACTTAGATGTGCTTTGACTTGCACCTGGTACAGATGACCTCCAAAGTTTTATTCCAACTTAAATTAACCTGTAATTCTGTGATCTTTCTTAATAAGATAATTGGTTTTCCATACTTATTAAATGTGATTGATTTAATTTCCCTGGACATATCAGACTCAAGGGGAGTGACATCAGAAGTTGTTTAAATGTGGTATTTGAACTACAATTTGGTTTATACATGTGAAATTCCAGGGCAAAGTGGAAAAGAAGTGTCTGCACAGCTTTCCTAGGCTCGTAGTATTGAGTGGCCTCATTCAGCTGTGGAAGGTTTAGGGAGTATTATTTCAAGCTAGACTTATTATCTTTCCATTATCAGCACTTTTTCCCTGTCTAGGAAAGACATAATATGCATCAAGATCTCCTGCAGTTTCTGGACAGATCTTTATTTTGTAGATGTTAGAGGCATCCCATACATTTTAGCATTTTTCTTGAATGGTTTTTCTTGGTGTGCTGTCAGATTTATTGGCTCCTTCACAACTTGTATTATTTTAGGTTTTAATGATGAAGCAGATTCCAGCTTTTGCTGTTTGTTTATTTGTTTGCTTCTTCACTTGTTTACAAAGCTGGAACCTCCTTATGTTTCGTCTGTCTGGCTCAATCTGATATCATCTCCACAGCATGAGGAATAAATTTACAGTTTTTTAGCCACTAATCTCTTGTATGTTTGATCACTGCAAACAGTTTAGCTCGAATGAGTCCTTGTTATAGCATACTTAATTAGATGCTTTTATGCTTTTCTAATATGATTTTTTAACAACCCACTTTTACCATTTACTTATATGTAATCAGGTAACTTGCTTCTAAATTTTTAATCAAGCAATATTTCAGCAATTTCTATGTCAGTTTTCAGAGTGCCAATCCATTACATAGCAGTACCAAGAAGATACCTGAATTTTCAGGTTTTTTGAAATATCTTTTCAATGCTTTTAACATAATTTCACACAAAACAGAAATCAAGAGCAATGTGGTCACAATCAGATCTTTTTCAAAAGGACTTTAACTCATACTAGCCAACCTGTAAGTCACACCACAGCTGCAGTGGGTACGTCACATCTCAGAGATGTAGGTGCATATCAGGGTTGCACATTTAGCAATTACATTCTTTAATGATGTTACTTATGGTGACCATTTCAACAGGAATGAAAAACAGATACATATTGTGCCATTATTTCCAGTATTATTGCCAGCATTATTTTCAAACATATCTCAACAGCAAAGTGGTGAGCTACTTTTTTTCTGCCTCTTCAATAACTTTATGGGCAGTGTCTCTCTTTTTAACAATACCATGTGCTGATGATTTGCTTTAACATCTGTGTGTGGCATTCACATTCTCTGAAGAAATCCCTTTGCCCATGATTTTGCGCCTGCAAAACTGAGAAGCCTCAGAGAAAAGGGAAACAATTATTATCTCATTTGTTTCTCCTCTGTTGTGCTCATGTGGAATGTGGTTGGAGATTGTTTATCCACCGGTGACTGTTTCATTGGATTCTGTTGTGAGTTGTTCTGACTCAATGGCCAATCAGTGCCAAGCTGTGCCAAGACTCTGAAGAGAGTCACGAGTTCTCATTATTATATTTTTAGCACTGAGTAAGTATCTTTTCTGTGTTATTTAGCATAGTTAGTATAATATTCTTTAATAAAATATAGTATCATAAAATAATAAATTAGCCTTCTAAGAACATGGAGTCAGATTCATCATTCCTCCCTGCCATGGGGATCCCTGCAAATACAATATTTGTGGACCAGAAAGATTATTCCTTCTTGCAGGGCACACTTGCTGAAAAAGACACAGCACACAGTTTGATGTCATCTGGCTACCTTTGAGCCAGTAACCCAGAGCCCTTTAGAAGTGGCTAAGAAAAACAAACATCTAGGCCATGATTCTGACATGCCCTAGACAGCATGCTTTAGACCTGCTTTAGACAGCAGCTTCAGGAGATGGGATGAATCACGTTCCTGAGAATATTTGTGCTCTCCACTGTGTATAGAGAGGGGTAAAACAAGTAACCCAGGGAAGAACATTATGCTGTGGGTTACTGGGTTTGGTCTGATGATTCCTGATCTTAGCCCCCTAATTTTAGACCTGAAAAAAACCAGTTTTTTAATTAGTATTTCTATTGTTGTTGCTATTTTTGTTATTACTATTATCATTATCATCATTGTTTTTTCTTTTACTGAATTTATATTTAAGGCAAGGCATTACTTAAAATACAGATGCTCATAATTGTCATCTCAATGATTTATTAATGTATTTACAGTCTTATAAAAACTAAAATAAGGTATCATTTTCAAACTGTTTTGTTGTTTAGCAAAATCAAATAGCTCATGGTGTGCTGAAGTCACAATGTTCTAGCACCCATTCTAGTTGCACTTTTTTTATATGTTTGGTTCTGGGTTTTTTGAAAGGAGAATTTGGAGGTGACTCAGGTTTTGCAAATTTTTAGTGTAATTTGTAAGCTGACTGCATAAATTTCAGTAAGTTTCTTTCTGTTGCAGTATATGTTTGAAGTACTATCTAGGTAAAATCTACAGTAGGACACTTCTGAAGACAGTTTGTAGACCGTGAATGTCTTATTAAACATGCTATAATGAATGTTAATTTTATCTTTATCTTTTACAATATTTTATGATTCATCCCTCTTTGACAGAATTATTTACAAATAATGCTATTCCATAAATTTTAATTGTATTGAAATAGAAATTTATTAATTTTCTGCATTCAACATATCCTTCAGTAGCTTCTTTCCTCTCAGAAATTATTCTTTTCAGGGAATGAAGAATTCTCATAAGAATATTTTTAGTCCTGATTGTTACCTCAAGGCATATTTGCATGGATGTAAAGTCTTATACAAATGATACAGTACTCAAGATCTATGAAAGATAATGTTTGTAAGTAATAGTTAATATAGTTAATAAATATATAATATAATTCAAAAATATTTGGAGTCTTCTTTCAGGTCATATAAAAATTGTTTTCCAGTTCAAATTAAGCACTAAAAGAGTATGGAAGTACATTTTATTAATTTCAAAATGAAGCTATGTGGAGAGGATAAATATTACCTGGTAATGATACTGCAACTCTAAGTAGCTAAGCATTGCTTTAGGTTGTGAGAAGCAGTGTGGAACTACAGGATCTTATCCTCTGAGATTGCCCTACTTAAATCTCCATTTTCTTCTCTTTGCTTCAGAAAAGGGTACTTGTCATAGTAATAAAAAAAATAAAACAAAGCAAAATTAAGACTCCATTCTGTGAAGAAAAAGTTAAATACTTTTATTCATTTCATAGAAACCTTTGTTTAGCCACCAGAGTAGGAGGCATTTCTGATTCAGCTCAGGTTGATAGTAACTTGAGTGGCAGCTTACCATAAAGGTCAAAGCTATTTCATAAGGCATTTGAGAATTTCAGTGTTTCATTTAAGTATCATTTAAACATCTATCTTCTAAATATAAGAACAATTAAGCAATTGAAGATCATTATCACAGGTTATTTTTATCATTAGGTAAAAATATTTGTTCTCTAAAACATTTGTTGCCCATTAAGTAGATTCTTCTGTATTCAATTTGCAAATCAAAAAGTTTAATTGGTTTGAGAGGGACAAAAGAAACCAAACTAGATGATCATACTGATCCTTCCATTTTAAAAATATTTTTATCTGTTTCGAATGATTGGAATATTATAGGAATAGTTCAACAAAAATAAATCAAAGAGTTTAAAAAAATAGTTATTCATAAAAGTGCTGACTGGTGCCTTCTGTAAGTGTAAAATCGGACTTGAGGTGGAGTGTCATTAGACACTTCTGTAAATGCTCTCTGTCATCAAAATGACTTTGGGTAATTTATGCTTTGACAATAATAATATTAAATAAAACAGTAAAAGACTGCCTAGAATTTCCTCCTGCCTGTCAGGTGATATATATACTTATATTCTTTTACTTTTTATCTTTTTTGCTTTAATGGATTTAGGTGATGAAAGCATTAATATTTGAATTGTAGGTGCCTCAAACCTACTTGGAAGCACAATTCAGATCTAACAGTCTGCAGTTCTTTTATCTATTCAGCTGGACTTTTTTTCAATATAATAAAAAATTATTTGACAAATATTTGAACAAAAACATGACTGCATACAATCTTCAGTGGAATATATAGAGAGCCTAGGCCCATGCACAGTGCTCTATTTCTTAGATTTACCTGTTTATTTGGGGGAAAATCTAGGCTTTCTCACATACTGCTCCAATGAACTATGTAGCTTCATTCTAAAAGGAGAAGAAAATAAAGTCTGAAATTTTGCAGGAGGCAGAGCTACAGAAACTGTGGTGCTATTTTATGAAAATGTTATAAAATGGCTTCTGGTGAAGGTAATCATGGCACTAAGTTTGGTGTGAGACATTTCACTGAGTACTCTCTTGCAGTCTTCAAGCAAGAGATAAGTGAGAGAGGAGGAAAAATGTTCTGCATAAAGGATGTGTGTTGAGAGAGCAAACATTCTCATCTAGTGTTCTGAATCTGTGAACACAGGCTTCGTGGTTTGTTTTTTCATAGAGGGAGTTTCACTGTTTTCTGATTTATGAGCGTGTTTTCTAGGGTAGGAAAACAAGCATAAGCATTTGGGCTGTGTGTTAGGGTCTGACTGCAAATGGGAGCACTGTAAATTAATCTGAGGTGTATTCTCTATTTCTTTTCAGCCATCTCTCTGAACCTAAGGCAAACAGATGGCTGAGGATTTCTCTGAAAGATTAAGTGCTTCGATATGAACATCTCTCAGGATGTAATTTATATGCTATTGAAAGTCTAACTTTTTTTTTAATGTGATTTTTTTTCTTCCCAAAAATATTAAAGCATAAATGAACAAAAGCCATAAGACATAATAATATTTACATCACAAGCTACTTGTTCTTACTATGATATTGTATATTTACTTATTATTCAAGCACTCATTATAGTTCCTCTTAGTATATCTTTTTCATCAATTCAAAGAAATAATATAATATTATGATTCCTTAATTTTTAATGCACCTAAGTATGTTTATATGGGTCATAAAAGCCTCAGGGATAACAGTAGGCTTTTGATAGATTGTGTTCTTCATGGCTACTTTCCAGCTGATCAGAGCTGCTGATTCTAGCAATAATGTTTGTTCTTCCCTACCATGATCCTGTATTTTTCTGTGTAGCTGCAGATACAAGGGGTGACAGAAGTTGCATAGTCTCTCCTGCAGCAGTACCAGAGAGTCTTCTCTCCTAAACTCAGAGAAGACAGAGAGACTGGAGGCTGGTTTTTTCTGTGAAAAAGGAGTGCTGAGATATTCCCATTCCTTTTCTAGAGGGTAGATTTGATTAATAAGGTGTTATTTTTCTTTGATACTGTAAGAGCCTTTCCAAATATTGATTTACTCATCCAAATTTAATTCTTTGAATCTGCTTAATCTAACAATTGGCTTAGTATGTTGATTTTGTTAGCATAGATCAGTATTTAAGTGACTAAAATATATATGATTTAACACCTTTGAAGTTGTTGCTGAGATGGGATGTCCAATAAGAACTCAGAATCACAGAAGTGGTCTGTACTTTACTCAGTAATGCTGTTCACTCAGTAATGTTTGTGACAAGTTTATCTGCCATACTGTATCGTCTTTTGTCTTTCCTTAACTAAAACATTTGTTCTCTTCTGGACAAATTACTGCTAAATACAAATATTTACTTAGGATCTTGCTGGGTGGTTGGACTTAGCACAGAAAAACTATCACGAGATAACATTTCACAGTTAGAGTATTCAACAACTTGCAAAGACATTCTCCTTTTTTATTTTTAAACAGTCCATGTTTCTTCCACTTTGGAATTAAAAAAATAAAATGAAAAAAACCCCAAACATCAGGGATATGCCTTGAAAAGTTGAAAATACTCTACACGTTGTTCTGATTTAGATAGTAGTGAAGGGTTTTACTTATCAAAATTATGTTGTTGATGTGTGCTGCATCTGATCCACTGTAACCTCAAATCTTGGTCCGCTGCCTGCCTGATTATTCTTTACCTGTGTTTTATTAACTGGATGAGCTTGCTCAAATAAGCAAATTGTATTATTTACCTACAGAATTCCATAATTCTCAAGATATTTTTTAAACTTTTCACTGTAATAAAGTTAGAGTTAAATATTTTCCTGCAGTATATTCATAGTTTCTCCCAGACCAAAATAATCTAAATTATAATAAGAAAAGAATAAATGCTAGCAAGTTATTTTTTTTCCATAGTCTCAAGACAGCTTCCTATGCAGTATAGCTTGATTTGTTTTTCACTATTTGCCAATGCATTACATATAACTGTTCTTCAGCCATGTTATCTAACTAGTCTTACATTCAACCGTAGCACTTTTATTTGTATTGTTTTCCTTCCTACTTTATGAGCTTTAATGGACTGTCTTATAGAAGAAAATTACACTGGTCTGATATGTGCCAGAATCTAGTTGTTCTTACTTTGTTATTTCTCAGGTCATTAAAATACTTTGATTATCAATCCAGTGCATTTCTGATTAGCAAAAAAGAAGATCCAAGAACTAGAATAGGAAAGCAGGTAAAAATTGGTGTGACTTGCAGAGGTGCTCAAGAGCTCCAATTGTTCAGCCATCTAAATTTTCTAAGTAGACAGTTTGAAGCTGATGCATTTGCATGTGGAAAAGATTTTCCTCAGAGAGCTGTGAGTGCCAAAAAAAAGTTTATATTCCGTTTTCATTTACACCAGTACTTCAGTCAAGTAAACAGAGAAAAGCATATAAAAATGGGGTCTATGCTGTCATTATCCAGCACCACCAAATTCCCTTTTGTCTCGTACATCTGCAAGTATGTTCCTATTGAAAATAACTGCAAAATAACATAGGAAGGTCTTGGTTTCTAAAAATTCTTTATTGTGATCTAATGGATTTACATTTTGAATGGATTTTTTATTTCTTATAAATAATTTACATTTTTAGTAGGTATATATTCTTTTCACAGCTACAGATGATGGTACTTAGATTGTTTTGGAGAAGGGGTGAGAGATTTTGTGGGGTGGAGGAGCTGTGGACAAAATGTTGCTTTGTCATTAATTGTGATAATCATGTCTCCCCAAATGCTGGCGATGCTTTTAGCTTATGAAAATTCAGCTGAGAATTTAACTTCCCTGTGGAAGCAGGATAGCTTTTAGTAATGAGATTATTCTCCCCGTTCTTTGGCTATGATAAGCCAAAACAATGCTTTCAACTTTGATTCAAAGCCATTATTTTCAAAACAATGTCATTTGGAAATTAACAATTAGGTGAAAAAATCTTGCAACAGTAATTCCTTCAGGCTTCTCTTGGCTGCCTCAACTTCATGCTATCTGAAAAGTGATGTATCATCACCTTGGCAAAGATTTCAGATGCTGTGTTCCCAAAAATGAATGTAGCATTTGCATTTATTTTGCCTGTTGCTCTTGGTTTGCTTTTTTTCAGTTTTAAATCTTTTTATTTACTTATGATAGCTCCACTCCTTCTTCTCCATCATAAGCAGTAATGAATGTATTCATATCTTCTTTTCCATAAACAAAGAAGTGTGTATCAACATTAGCAGTGCATAAATGGTTCAAAGGTGCTGAAATTCATGCCAGATGCTTCAGTGACTCAGTACCAAATGGTGAAATATGTGAAAGCTTAACAAGAGATTCATTTTTCTGCTGAAAATGTCTTTTTACAAAGGCCTTTTTCTGTTAAGAGACATCATTGCTCACAGTTCCTCAATATGCAGAATCAACAAGCTGAGCAGTCGACTTGCAAAACACAGCAATTTTCTTCTGCTGCTTGTACTAAACCACAACTTTACAACAGTCAATTTTTAAGAGAAATTTAAATAAGTTACCTTTCATAAAAAGATTCTTAAGAAAATTGTGTTAATATGTTGTTTGTTGGGGTCTTTTTCAGCTATGAAAGCAAGTGTTAGTTTGGACTCTATGATTCTGGTTTTATTCCTTATAGCTTGATTTTTTTAAAAAAAATCAGTTGTCATTTGGAAAGAAAAAAGGATGTGAAACTTGTTAAATAATAAGTCAAAAGACATTTAGGCATCATTTGGTCTGATTGGAGGTTAGGTCAGTGCCTCAGCCTCATACCTGTGCCTCTTCTGAGTCATTTTTATTTCACTTTCTACAAGATGGTGACTTATTTCAACCAAATTAATTCAGTAAATAAAGAAGAATTGAGAATTGTAAAATTAATAGCCATTCTTTTTCTTGTCTCATTTGGTTTGCTCTCTGATATATGAAACATACTCATATTTCAAATGGAATCATGTCTTGAGACACAACACTGAATATCACATTGAAGATTATTTTTATTATCCAGCGTACTGATTGTCTAATCTTTTTTAGTGGCCTTTAGTACACTTGGATAGTTGAACCTGACTTCCACTTGATCACTAGTCCTGAGCTCCATGATGTCTTGATTTCAATTTTCATTTTTTAGTATTTTTGACATGTGAAATAGATCACTAAAGCAAAACATGTAGTGAGTTGAGAACATAGACATTTTCTATTTAATAATTGGTGAAATTAAATGCCATGAGGACAATGCCAATACACTTTCTCTTTAACATGTGGATACCCATAGAAGTTACTGTACTTTTAACATTAAAAAAAAACTTATAATTATATATAAGTTATATAAAAGTTATAAAATTATAACTTTTAATACACTTATTCTGTAGATAATATTTTCTGTTTCCATGCTAAAAGGAGGAAGCAAAGTGGGTAGAGTGCCATTTCTAAGCAGTATCACTTAGCTGTGAGGCATTACCACATGGATACATTATTTAGAAAATAAATGTTATGAGGAACTGTGGATCAAGCAGAAGTTTTTCATGTGTTGACATTTTTTTTCTTGTAAATTTAATGAAAATGTAATCCTCTGAATTAACAGCTTGATATAAATGTCATTAAAATAAATGGAAATGTATCCATTCATTTAGCAAGTCTTTAGAGCAAGCTTTTAAGTAGCTTTTAATGCTTTTTGCTCCAGCCTGATGAGTATTATCTTTGTTATACAGATGATGTTGCAAAGTCATGGAAAAGTTAAATGTTGATTCCAAGGCCACAAGAATGAGACACTTGGAAACTCAAAAACTTAAATATTAATAGTTTTCTGTCTGTACGTCATATTTAAGTTAGCTTTTGTCTAAATAAATTAATTTTTAAGGGTAATTTTTAAAAAAAGGCAATATATATTGAAATATTTCTTATCTTTATATCATAAAAATTACCATAGGAACACTTTTTATTTACAACAAAGAATCTATGTGGTTCTAGAGAGACTGTAGTCAAAAATTGTTAAATAATATTATGCATCAAAGTGAATAAGAAGTCTTTGTAGGAAATATTTGTATATTGATAAAAATAATATGTTTACAGTGGTCCTTGCTAATAACTAACATAACATTTTCTTAGTTTTTTTCTTTGTTCTCTCTGAAATATTGATGGTGGTAATAGGAATATTTTCAGTGGTATTTTGACTGGATTGCTTAGGTTAATTGTTAAACCAGAGAGGAATGCAAATAACATTATATCTGCAGAAAAATTAGCATCTAAAGTTAGCATAAAAATTGATGTGAGAAGAGAGCAAAAAGGCAATATGGAAGCCAAGCACCATAATACAGTGACAAAAAATAATGTGCAAAAGTGATGAAAAACACAGGAAGATTAGAAATCATGCACCCATGACTATATGGCAAGGAGCCATCTAGGCAACCAATTGTAATAGATTTAGATGAAAATTGCACATGAACTTACACAGGAATTAAATGCACAAATTATTTATGTGCTTCTTAAAATATTCCAAATATGCTCATGTAAGTCATCTGTGCAGTATTAGCTATTATTGCAATGCTATTAAATCTGGGACAAAGTGATACTGGAGTTTTGGAAGAAAAAATCTTTTCTCCCATGTGCTGCAGCACAGCTTCCATTGTGGGGCTTTCATTTAATCTAATGTGAACATGGACATTCCTGGGGCATTTCCTTAAAGCAAGGGAGGAAAAAGAGGCCTCTTCCCATTCCTCATCTTTGCTCAAGCAAAGCCTCCCTGGGCGGAGGCATTGTGGGTGTCACGGGAAGGGAGAGGGTCAGGCCTCATCCTATGGAGTTGAGCTCAGGGGGCCAGAACAGTAATCCTGGCAATCACAGAATTAAAGAGTCATTGAATGGTTTGGGTTGGGAGTGACTTTAATGTCATCTAGTTCCAACTCCCTTTCCAGGATCAGGGACACTTTCCACTAAACCCAATTGCTCCATCCAACCTGACTTTGAACACTTCCAGGGACAGGGCATTCATAACTTTGGCCAGAAAAGTTCTCTTGTTTTCTCTTCCAGAAGAAAACATCATGCACTGTTCAAATATGTTTAAAGCCTTGACCTGGCAAACATTTGGAAAGCCTTGTTCACTCTCAGGGCTGAAGGTATGTCCCATGTGACCATGGAATTTGGAAGGATTGAAATATGATCTTGAGAGTAGTCCATGAAGATGAACCAAACATCAAAATACAAATGCTTTAAGAGAAACTGTAGAAACATTGGAAAGGAAGGGAGGAAGTTAAAAAAGTGGCAGAAATAAATGACTCTCAAGAAAATTAGTAGTTTGAAACATAATTGGTTTTATTTTGCCCCAAATAAAGCTTTAATCTCAACCTAATCATGGAATATGTTGAGGTACATTGCCACAGCTACAGACAAAGTAATATCTGTGGAATTTAGTAGTCAGTTTATAAGTATACTTGTAAGTCAAGAGAAAGTGGTTTTAAACTGAGCATATCTATGTAGCTATACATTAGGTAATTTCTCACATTGCCCTCCTGAATTCCAGCATCTGTAGGGAAAATCCAGCTTCTCTGTAATTGTATTGACTTTAAGAGACCAAAATATAATCTGTTTAATTTTTCATTCCATTTAGGTGCCCAAGACAAATTCCCAAAAAACACATACTGTAAAGCTGAGCTTTGAAAAAAAGGTCTAGAAAGTCCCAAGAATCACAGATAGAAGCATAAATCAATACATTTAGTATAATTTAACTAAACTACTGCCGCCAATTTATGTTCAGAATCGCTTTGTCAGTGCCTTGACAAGAAACAGCCAAAAATTCATTGCCAAAGAACTGTCTGAAGAAGAATGAGATGGCAAAAAATTCTCCACTCAATTTACTCATGTCCTTCACAATCTTCATACAGTACAATGTGTTCACATTACAAAAATGTAAAATAACATATATTCCTGGATTAAATTATGCAGAAAAAAAATTTCACAACTGCTTTACAATGAAATTTAAATCTAAATGTCAGGTTATATTTTGAATTCTTTCCTTCCTAAGAAAAATCTTCTTCAAAGTCCAGAGGATTTTGTATTGCAGAAAAACTGAGTTTAAAATCTGAGGTCTGATCCAAGAGCTGAACAGAAATTCTTAAATGTATCTGATTAAATCCTGGTTCATATTTGATGCTAGTAATTGTTCACATTTTCTCTTCAATTTCTATAATAGAAAGAAGAGATACTGCACCCAGAGATTAGATAAGGATTTGGGTTTTAAATGGCATTATTTAGAAGGAAGAAAAAGGCATTGGGGTGGTTGTAGATCTTTAACACTCATCCCAAGTCAGTATTTGCAAGCAAACTGATTTTTTATTATCATATTATTATGCATTTGTGTTGTGATTGTTGGAGGGGATTTGTGTGTGTGTGTGTGGGGGGGGGTGTTTCTGTGGGGTTTTGTGTTTTGGTGGTAGGGAGGTGGGGTGGGGGGTTTGTGGTTTTATTTAATTTTTTTTTGTCCTCAAGATCTTTTTTTAACTCTACCCTTTCTACGCATCTTTGTTTTTTTTAACCTTATTTCCATTCTCTGTCATCATTTATATTTATTTCTACTGTGACCCCAAAGATAGTTTACATTTCTGCACTAAGAATTATTAGCAGAAAATTAACAGCTAATACTTCTTTAAGAGGGATAAGATAAGTCCCTGAGGGCTGAGACATCTTTTGATTTGTTCAGCATCATCTTAACTCTAGAAATAGTAGTTTTGTTTAACATTGCTTGATAGAGCATGTTCACCATCAGCAAGGCTTAGACTGTGGCCCCAGAGCTTTCCTTGTTACAGTAACTTATTAGAGCAGTTCCCAAGCCCTGCTTTGCAGAGATGGGATGCTGGATGGCTGGGAGAAGGACTGACCCATGGCATTGCTTCCTGAGCTCCCTTGCTACATGAACAGCAAAGTGAGAAAAGCATTATTAAACTGATTTTCTGCCTTTTCCTATTTTCTATTTAAGCTGCTAACCCAGAAGACTTGCTGGCTGTCATTTAAAACTGATATTTGATTTTCTGTTGAAGTGAATCCAGACACTCTCTGACAAATGCTCAGACAATTAATATAATACAAAATTTTCATATCAGTTTTGCAAAGGCATTCCTGGGCTACTAAAGGTCCTGATCATTTTTGGCATGCTGAATACTCAGCTGTTCTACTTTCCCTTGTGCTGAATACATAGCTCTTCACTATGTATAATAACTCACCCATTATATTTTTTGGAGTTACAGGAATTCTGCTACTATGATGTCATATTAGTCTTAGACCTGTTTTGAAAATGTTCTCCATCACCATCCTTACAAGACTTGTGCACAGAGGTTTTTTGCAGTGGATGTATTCAGCATGGAAGAAGGCAGTCTCCTTGCCTCACTACTGCATCTGTTCTCTTTAGCAATTTAATGCTGGGTATCATGAGTGAGGAGCCTCCTGTGCAGTGACCCTACCACACTGTGCTGGCCAGGTTGTCTGTGAATTTACAAAATGGGCTTCAGTTAATATTTTCCCACAAACCAAGAGAAGTAAAGCACTATGGTTTGATTTGATTAGAGATATACAAAAGAGCAACATAAATAATTCTATATAAAAAGCCAGACAGTGCCAACAAAGAACCACAGATGTGAAGAGGAAAAGAATTTTCCCCTTAAAAAGTCCCCACCAAAACACACACACACAAGACCCTATCTGATAATCTTTAAGATGTAAATACATAGGTATTCTTTGATTATAATCCATTGGCAGGACTGGATATTGTAGTCTTCCTACCTGAAACCTAAAATTCAAAAGATATAAAAAAACAAGATTAATTTTTTTGAACTTCAGAACTTCTAAGCCCTGAGCTATATTTTTTTCTCATTTTGTGCAAGAAAACTCATTGAAGTTGAGAATAGAGATCAAAATATACGTTCTGTTCCTCTTCTGGCCAGGATTTCTCTCTGCATTTGTGAATAAAATAAAAAGTTACAGTCTTTATGAAGTTGTTTTCCTATTAATGTTTCTGATGCCTTATGGTAAAAATTCCCTACAGGTATAATGTGATGGCCAGTGCCTTCTGCCCTGAAACCACTCTGAATAGCCTGGAAAGAATGAGGGAGCCTGGGGAGTGGAATATCATGCATGACAAGTCCAGCAGCTGGTCAGAGCTGTACTGGGCAGAAGCAGGGCTGCTCAGGGAGATCTGTCTCATGCCATCCATTCTAACAAAAAAGATCGTCTGTCTCAGGTATCAAAAAAGTTTGGAAAATATTGTCTGTACTACCTGGATTAATTAATAAGCTCTACAAACATGTATTGAAACATATAACCTTTTTTTTTTTTTTTTTTGTGTGTGTTTCTTCTCCTTTAAAAGAAAGTTCAGAGTGGTTTTTTTCTTTTTTTTTTTTTTTTTTTTTTTTTTTTTGTTACTTTTGTGGGAATGTCTGAGCATGCAAATCTTTCAGATACCATGTAGAAACCTTGATGTCTTTTTGGAAAGTCTTCCTGACCTCTTCTTATCCAGAACTGGAAGATTTGGGTCAACAAATCTTTATATCTTCATTGAAGTTCTAGTCCTTAGGGATCTGAAGACTTTTGAATAATTGAGTTCCCACTCTCCGTCTCCTCCAGTGGGAAACTACCAGGAAGAAAACATTTCTGATTAAATATTAATTGGAAAGAAAAGACAATGATTGAACCATAGACTGTCAGTAAAAAAATACCCAGTCAGGCCTTTGTTACTCCACAACAAGCTTGAGATTCTGTAGTTCCAAATTAACTTACCTTATTTACAAAACTGAACTAAGGATTCACTGGTACGAACACATACATCTTCCTGTGAATACTCACACTGTTGCAGAAAAGCAGGAGTATCTGGCGCAAGTGAAGGAATATTTCTTCAAAATAACATAATTTAAAATATTTAAAACAAAATTTTAAAGTGTATCATTCTCAAAAAGTTCTGAGTAAGTGCAAAAGGTTGATTATGTATGACTATATGAATAAAGCCAAGTAAGAATTTAAAAACTGCTACTAAAATACATTAGAATGCCCAAAAGCTGTAATACCTCAATCTAAAGCACAGAGAGTTTGCAAAAACTTCTTAATCCTAATTAGAATGGGTCACAACTTACAGAAAACAAAATTTGGTTTGCATCTAGCTTTTTATTAATTTATTGTTTTTCCTGATTCCTGAATCAGTTGCCTAACAATCTTTAATTGTCCATGTAACTGCTCTGGTTCCAATAGTTCCAAAGTTCAGTAAATTCTAAAAACACAGGTTTATATATTAAACCATCAGCTAAGACATCAAATATACTATATCATAAATAATCATTCACCATCTTTAAGAGTATTTTTAATGGGAACAGCTATCACAATTGCCCATATTTGGAAGGGTAATTCACATGAATATTGGTAGCAATACCGGGATTTGTTCTTTGTGCTCTTATGCTCTGATGTCTGTTTTATCATGTAGATTAAAATTACTGAAAACAAAATCTGAAATTAAGACACTTATGAGCATTCCAGGAAGAAGAGCTGAAAACTGTAAAGTTCATTTATTTTCTTAGTTATGCAAGTCTCATTTTCTGTGAAGCTCTTATATTCTACTGATGGGCAATTTAGAAAACTCTTAGATCATTTGCCATCACTAATTGGGAGTATTTAATTTATTTGGGCAGATAAGAAATGTGAATGTGGGAACTGCATACTTTTAAGACAGTCAAGAGCCAAGACAAAGAAGAGGGAGAAAAAAAGAGACCTAAATTTCCCCATGCCAGCCTGAGACTTTGGTCTGGCAATTAATCTCTTTGTTTTAATTTGTTTTACATCAGGAATAATTATATTTCTGTAATCTGGAAGGATTCTGAGATTCTAAATTTAGTGGTGCTCATAAAGCCTTTGAGAGGCTTCATTGGTAGATGTTCTAAATTAGCACTCTGTACTTACAAATATCCTCTAATTTTCTTAAAGGTTGATAATTCCTGGCAGTATTAACTCAATATTTTCAAGGGAGAAATGACTAATTAATTTTCTAATATTGTAGAAGCACACTAAAATTAATAAGTCCTACTTAGCACAAATTATTTAATGCTAAAGATTTGCAATGCTGTGTATTGATACATTTGTCATATTATGAAAATCTAATTTAAGTTTAAAAAGGATTATGTATGCAATAACATAAGCTATAATATGGAAATAACATAAGCTATAATATGGAAATTAGGGAAAATTGCCTCTACTGTTGATGGAATTATAGGAACCAGGTATTTTCTCTTTTCTTTTCCATCACAACTCCCAGATGTGGCTTCCAGAAAAAAAAAAAAAAAAAAAAAAAAAAAAAAAAAAAAAAACAAAAACCAAACAAAGAAAAAATCAACCAAACTTAGAAAAAGAAATCAAACAAAAAAATCCAACAAAAACAATCACAAAAAGCACTATAGTTATAGCCCAAGCCTGAACAATAAAGCAACTTCACCATTCTGAAAACCTCCTGCAGCAATGATTGAACAGTTCCTGCCACATGTGGTTTACTGCAAACTCACTTTTCCTCCTTATTTAGACTCTACAAATCAGCTTTGTTTTGTAGCCTTTTCATCTTCTCACAGTGTCTCATTTCTTTTGCTTTTTTTCAGCTGACTGGTAGCCTCTCCTAAATAAAATCCCTCACAGCTATCCAGTAATGGATAATTGGTACATAAAGGAACTACAGATGGGCTTTTTATGTCATTCTTAGCTTTCCATGTCTTCTGATTTTTCCCCTCCTTTGTACATTGAAAATTAACATAATTAGTTGTGGTTTCTACGGTGAGCTCACCAGAGATTGCAAGTTTGATAAAATGGAGTTGATTGCTATTCAATAATACATATTTAAAATGTAGCAAATGCTCCTGAAAAGCCCAGGACTAGCTGGAAAACCATTTAATTTAGGAGGATATTCTGAGCAAACAAATTACGCTTGTAAATGGGGAGATTTAGGAAAGATGAACAGAAGTGTCTGCATTTGTTTGGTATGTCAGCACCTCCTCAGACAAGGTGTAAAAACATGGGAGAGAAAGGGAAAACAGAGATTTGGAACAAATAGAGGCAGCCCAGACTCCTCATAGGTTGTCTTGTCAAAGGAGGTGGATGGGTTCGCTAACCTTGAAACCTGAAGTTTGTTTCTGGAAGGCATTGCCTAAGTAATTTTCTTGGCTTCTACAGCTGATAGCAAACTTAAAGAAACCATAAATATCATCTAAACTAACATGATGGATACTAGGATTAAATCACGGGGCATATTTTCTTCTGTTATATTTTTTTTTTCTGTAACAACCTGTCCAGCTGGGCAAGGACAATAAAGTTGACATAACTTTGCTAAAATAAAAGCTCTTATTTTCATTTTAGGCTTAACTAGTATATAAAATCGATTTTGGTAATTATGCACTTTTATATGTTCTTATTTCTCCTAAAGAAAAATATCTAAATAATTATATGTTAGCAAATAAATCACTGCAATGTCTAAATTCAAGCAGTTTTAAAATCTCAGGTCTCGTGTATTTGTAATTCATCTGTTGAAGTCAGGCTGGTGCCTGATCCCCATAGTGTGAGAAGCCTAATCCTTTATTTATGAGTGGTTCTGCCAAGAAACAGATAGTGAAAGGACAACCTATGGCTCCAGGAGAGCACATTTGTTTTTTGGAGTAATAAATTACTGGCGACGATTTCAGAAGAGAGCAGCAGTGTCCACAGAGTCTTCTCCAAGGCAGTTGAAAAACACCTCCTGAGTTTATAGAAATTTCCTTTACTTGCCAATGATCTGCATGTAAACTAGTTTCTTTGACAGTTGTGTACATAGAGGTTATTTTGAAAAATCATGTAGCAAAAAAAAAAAAGAAATTACCATCACAATTAGGAAGAAAAGGCTATTTGAGTTCCATATAGCAGAATTCTGCTTATTTATTTTTTAACTGTCAAATGTAACTTTTTTCCAAAGAATTATGCTATTCAACACATTATCTCCATTGCAGTCTTATCCAATCAATAAAATGCAATCTTCAAAGAGAAGGAACAGAAAAATATCCACCTGAGAATGGGCTTTCCTCTTCCTAGAGAAGACAGAAAAATTCATATTTGACTCCAGGTGTTTTATTTCCAGAAAGGAGTTCAGAACCTTTAATAACTAGGTTTAAAAAAAAAAATAGATGTCAGTATATTAAGAGCATAGCAAAAGAGCCTGAGTTTGAGTTTTTGTTTGTTTGGTCGGTTGGTTTGTTGGTTTTTTTGGGGTTTTTTTAGCACAGGTTTTTTTTTGCAGACTCTTTTTGAATATTGCAGTTTTCCAAGAAGAAGCCTTGCACATTTTGTCTGAAGCCCACTGAAGGACAATAAAAACTGCCTATAAGCTTTTTGTCAGATTATGTGAAAAGTTTCATTTTTCAAAAAAAAAAAAAACCTTTTATTCACGTGACATAAACAGAAGAAACAAACAAACAAATCTGCAAATTTTTCACAATAATTTGGTAGAATCTTTAAATAATACTGATGTGGTGCAAAATTAAGTCAAGTGTTTGGTTTTCTTTAAAATTAGTGTTGTCTCTCATTATTTGATCTTGATTCTCATGCTTTTCAACATTTCATTTGAAGTTCCATACCTTGGGAGAAATTAGTTTGATCAAATTCTTAGCTTATTCATGGGAACGAAGGTTTTAAACAAAATATTGCATGTAAAGAGATTCATAATGCTATTAGTTCTCAATATTTTATCTACTCCTTTGCCCTTCAGGTTGTGGAGAAAACCCAAGATCATCATTCTTACACATTCATATCAGATGGGAAATAAAAATAATTCAATCTATAAGATGCCTTAAAACTAATGAGTTCATGAGTTCTCTCTTAGAATCTCATGACTTATTGTGCCTGGATTGTGATTTTTTGAGTGTCTGGCTTTGACAGCAGAGTTAAATATTGAATGTTCGTTCATTTTCTTAAATTTTCTTTCTAAAACTTAGCTGTCAAAATCTTTCTACCTGTTCATTCAGGTTCTCATTTAAATATCTGCTTTTCAGAAAAACGATCAACATTTTACTTAGCTATAACTTAATTGTTCTAAATGCTTTGTTTTGTTACAATAATATAATAGTGTTCAATACTCATTTTAAAGCAGTTCTTTTTATTATTCTATGTTGCTTTCGTAAAGTTTTATGCTCTTAAAATCTTAATTATATTAATGCATTTTGTACTTCAGTATCCCATTATTGCTGAAACTATCGAGTGAAAAAGATGGAGACACCTAGAGTGTTTGAAAGTGAAAAGTGCATAGATCAGGACAGGCTGCTTATGAGCACTGATAAATACTTGTAGAGAAAAAAATGTGTAGTATTAATATCATTTAGAGGATAGAACAGTTTAGACAGACAAAACAGAATTACTTTTTTAATTCACATTTTATTATCTGATTCAGTAAGTATTCATCTTAATTGTAAAATGTTAAAAATGCCCAAGGGGAAATAAACAATCTTACCACTGAATTGACATTACAAATTCACCCAAGCATAGTGGGGAGTGAGATTCATCTACCTCTTCCTCTGCATGTGAAAGGGCTTTCTAATCTCTACAATCTTCCTCTGTTTATTAATATAATATTTGATTTTGAAACTCTTCATTTCAATGCTGGCAGTATAAGTACCCTATTCTTTGTTCTAGCAGAGGAAATGGAGTTTGTACCTTCCTCTGACCAGACAGACACAGTCATACCTCTACCCTTAATTGATCTCATATATAATCTACCCAACACACAGCCCAGGTGCACTGGTAGAATCAACCATGCAGTTCAACAAGGGGAAGGGCAAAGTTCTGCACCTGGGGAGGAACAACCACTTCAGGCACTGGTGCTTGCTGGGGACAATCAGAGGGGACACAGCTTTGAAGAAAATGGATCTGGGAGTCCTGGTGGACATGTAGTTGAAAATAAACCAGCATATACCCTGGCAGAACAAGTGTCTAAGGAAGTGTTGCCCCCAGGCTGAGGGGGGTGATCCTTCCCCTTTATTCATTGTTAGAGAGGTCACAGCTGGAGTCCTGTGTCCTGTTCTGGGCTCCCCAGTACTAGAAACACAGGGACATACTGGACAGGGTTCAGGGAAGGGTCACTAATATGGCTAAGAGCATTACTTCTATGAAAAAAGCTGAGTCGGAATTATTCAGAACAAAAGTCTTGGGAGGTCTTACTAATGTATACAAATGCCTGAAAGGAGAGTACGAGGATGGAGTCAGACCCCTTTCACTGGGGTGAAAGGACAAGAGGCAGTGGGCACAAACAGAGATGCTGAAGGCTCTGAACATCAGGAAACAAATTTTTACTGTAAGGGTGACCAAAGACTGGAAGTTGCCTTTAGTTGTGAGTTTTCTACCCTGGAGATGTTAAGAACTGATATGGTCCTGGTCAGCTCTAGCTGACCTTGCAGCAGCAAAGATTGGACTAAATGATGCCAGAGGTCACTTCCAACCTTATCAGACAGTGCTTCTGTGAATTACTATTTGTTGTTACAACATTTCCAAAATTTGTTTTTCAACTGGGTCTTGGTTGGGGAATTATATACCACTGAATTTGAACAGAATTTATAAAAAGCATGATGAAAATCAATCTTCTATGCCTCAGTATCTAAACTAAGTAAGATTGAAATAACATTAAAATATTTTTGCAGTTGGCTTTGATTACTATTAGGTCCAATTCTATTTGAGTAAAAGAAATACCTGGCAAATTACATTTTTTTCTTTGCAGTGCTGATTTTCCTTAATAGTTGTCTGCAGTTCCTCCATTCATGTATCTTTTGAAAACAGATCACTTATTAGAACTCTTAGACACATGATCAAAGGTAACTTTTTTCTGTAACTTTGTCTTAAAATAAATATCAGTGTGCAGAATCTCTAATGTTCTGTTGATTTATGGTCCTCAGAACAATTTTGCTGTCCTGCCAATAATTCGTTCCTGTTATGTGTTTTAGGGGAAAGTGTTTTAAAACATAACCTTTTAGATTAAAAGCATCAATTAAATGAAATAAATGTGCTATAATTACAACAGAGATACATGGATAGGTCTCAGAGAAGATTAACTAAAAAGCTAACTGTGAACGCTTAAATGTCAGTTTCATTATTAATGCAAAATGTACTTTTTGTCACAGATGATTAAATACACCTCCTAGATAGTAGTTATACCTGTGCAAATTGGAAGGTGCTGCATATCTTGCTGTTTGATATCCTCTTGATTATGTTTGTAGTCTACTCCTGTAAAAGCTTTCTCTAAAGCTGGCCGGTCAGTCTTTATGCAATATAATGTGTGGCACACCTTCTTTGAGTGTCATGAAATAAACTGTTGTTCCTGTTCAAGCAGAAAGTCATGCTAAGGATATTTCCATGGAAATGTATCAACCTTTAATGTTGTATACACAGGTCAAAAAATGTTTGTGTTTATGCTCCATAGGCATTAGATCTCAGCATTTGAACCTAAAAGTATTAATATTAGGTCTGTGTTTGTTGTGCATGGCAAGGTTTTGGTAGACAGAAGTTACAGGGGTGGCTTTTGCGAGAAGCTGCCAGAAGCTCCCTCTGTGTTCGACAGAGCCAGAGACACCCAGTTCCACCCAGCTCCCGGTCAGACCTGCTGCTGGCCAGGCTGAGCCCTCTGTGATGGTGGTAGTGGGGAAAAATTACTGTGCAGAAGAGAAATTGCAGCTGGAGAAGGTAGTGAGAGTACGTGGGCAGCAGCCCTGCAGACACAAGATCCAGCAGAAGGAAGGGCAGGGGGTGCTCCAGCAGCAGAGATTCCCCTGTAGCCCGTGGGGAAGATGTGGTGGGACAGCTGTGCCTCCTTCCTGGAACCCATGGAGGAGCCCACATCAGAGCAGGTGGAGGGCCAAGGAGGCTGTGTCCCCGTGGAAAGACCACACTAGAGACAATCTCCTGGCAGGACCTGTGGACCCCTGAAGAAAGTAGCCCATGCTGGAGAGTTTTGCTGGCAAGGCTTGTGATTTGAAGGACTGCGTATAATTTGTTCCTGTGTCAACACTGTCCTGTAGATTCTTGCCTTCAATTGCCTTCAATTCTTGCCTTGTTTGTTTTTCTGATGCAAGGGTATACAATTGTATCCCTCTTTCAGCATGTACTTACCAGGGTTTAAAGAACTGTACTCATTTAATACTAACTCCTAAAACAGGCTTTGTGGTACTCCTGGCTGAATTTTTTATCTGCTTTATTTCAAGTTATTTTCTCTTGAACCAGAGCTACCATACTTGATTTAACCAGTACTGCAGATGGGAGTAAGACCTTAAGATCTTTCATAGTGACATAAAAAATTTTCTTTCTTTATTGCAAATACAAAGCCTGAAATAGTTTTAAATTGCTTTGCTGTTTTTCAGAACTTTCTCGCATCAATGATTTCTAGTCATCCTGTAACTGATATATTTACCCATGTTCTTTTCCTCTCCTGTTTCAGACTCACCCTCTGCATTGTAGCATCAATTCCTTTGTTTAGCCTAAAGTTCACAAGCTATTGACTTTCACTTCATTTCTGTTATTACCACCCTCAAGGTCATCCAATTTTTCCTACATGGAAGAGAATTTTCAATTCTTTTTTGCACAGATGATGACTCCAATTCTTTTTAATCAGACAATCTCATTAACCCACTCTTCCACTTTGTGCCAAGGACATCAGATAGCATATTAAAAAGATTAACCTCATGACCAGTTCTCTCTTGTAAGCCTTCCCCAAGATTGCCCTTTACTGTGCTTTTCTATATTTCTTGCTTTTCAGTTCTCCACAAACCCAAATGTCTCAATACTATCCAATTTTCACCAGTGTGGTACTATGTCAGGTATTTCGCTGACACCCAGACAGGTAAGATGCACCCAGCCTCTAAGGAAAATGAAAATTCAGTCTCTTATCAATAGAAAACTTAGGTTAATCTAGACCAGTAAACTCATTCTGTCTCATATATTTTTACATCAATATATCAAGATAAACACCTCTTTTTTTCAGTATGAACATTTATAGGAGTAAAAAGGTTCTGGAATGGTAAAGTAATTTGATAGATGAAAGGAAAACTTGGAGTACTACCTTGCTTTCTCTCCTCTTGAGAGTGAAAGATGCGGGAGACATGTAAAAGGAAATTCACGTGCCGTTTTGTGTACAGTGAGGTAAAAACTAATGATCTGCAAGAAAGGTCTTCTGTTAGTAACCTAAACTTTGACAACCACAATATCTTTCTGTGTCCTTTACAATGGTGGCCATCTCTTTTTAATCCCAGGTTTAACGGAAATTTTTGATACATTCCCACCCTTTCCCCTTTGCACACCCCCCTTTTTTCCCCTGCTTTCTAGGGGCTAGCCTGAAAAGCAAGCTGAAATCACTAGTATTTAGGCATCTAACTTGCTACCTCTTTAGAAAATGTATTTTTTTTCCTATTGACATGTACAGTTGCTCATATAGTGTAAAAGCTGTGGCCCCTGGCAATTTATGGATAAAATAAATACCTAGTCATAGCCAGCTAAACACATGCAAAGGGTCCTCCCTTTGATTCTCTTGTTCACTTTACCCATTCTCTTCCATGTGCATGACTGGAAAAGAAAGAGGAAAGGAAAAAGCAAACAAGAGACAAAACCTCAAACCTTTCTCAAAAATTATGTCTTGTTCTGCTGAAGCTTTAGCATTAAGTTTACCTTAGCTCTGGCCTTTTATGAACTTTTGGCTGCTTCTTACTAGAAGCAATAAATCGTTACCACTGCAAACTTTTATTCTGTAGTATTATATACATGGAAATTAGACTTAAAAGGCACATTGCGGACCAAAAAGCAAAAGCAATGTTTTCAATCCAAAGGCAAGTCATTTCAACCAGAGTCATGTAATTTGCTGGTTTTGACTTCTGGTCTTTGCATACCACATGATTTTCTCTGTTCAAAGTCTCATAATACTTTGCACCACTTTCTCAAGACCTGGCCTTTTCCTCCCTCCCCACTTTGCATTGTTAAAATTATTAAAAATATTTTTTTAACTCATCTCTCAACAATAAGAACAGTGTTGGATTTCATTCTTGTTCTGTGAATTACCATAGAAGATAGGAACACATGTAGGAAGAAGTCAACTCCTATACTATGTATTTTAAGATGGTATTAATTGTTGTTTGGGCTGCTAGTGGTGTATAATTTCTTTCACCTGCCATACTAAAATTGTTGTTTTCACTGATGCTGACATCTGTCTGCTTTTATGGACTTTTTTCTGAATACTTAAGACTTTTTTCTACCTATGCATAAGCAACAGTAGCATTTCGAGAATTTTCTCAAGAAACTTTCTAGAACTGTCCATTTACCATATGCAATGCCTTAACTCCATAAAACTAAATAAAGAAATGACTATGTGAATAATTGTGTTGCAGTGAAAACTCCATGAACCCTGTCTAATGCAGCCATGGTGACCTCTGTCAGCGGTTAGCACTTCTGTGCCCTGCAATGGAACACAGCTGAAGGGAACAGCATGGCAATATCAGAGAAGGAGAAGCCCTGGCACAAGGTGACTGTAATCTCAGTAATTTCTTTAGATAATGAAAATTGCAAGGGGTTGTTTGTCCTGCACTGTAAAGGACAAGGTAAATAATTAATTACAGCTGTAAAGTACCTGCAAGAAAAACTCTTTATTACGGTAAAAGAAAAAAGGTCCTCTTTATGATCTTTTCCTTCTGTCTGCATTTTACACTTGTATCATTAGATTATTGAAGTCAAATAGTTGTGACCTTTGAGTGGAGTTTGGAAAAGGCAACTTAAATGTGCTTTTAAAATACTTTTTTCTCCTCCTGATGCTCCCTGAAGACTTCATTTTCCCTCTTGCACACTAACAGTGTTAATTATATAGCAGATAGATGTTCTTATGAAAACAGTAGTACATTTGGTGTCCTTTTTAGAAAGGTATAACCATAAGCAATTACAGTTCAGTTGGAGGAAAGGTTGAAAAACATGGAAAAGTGTACACAGAAAGGGTCGTAACAACAGTAAGGCAGACAAAAATATCTTCTGAACACAGTGAACTTTGGAGACCCAGTCATATCTATGCTCTTCTCTAAGGGGTAGAGGTCTAAGGGACTCTTTTTTAAACACTTGTCATTATTTCTCTCATCAGTGTTATGGAACTGAACCTGCTGTTCTCACAGATGACCACACAGCCCTAGAAATAGCATTACTTTTCTTGTCACCTATAACTACAAGACAACTAACAGTAATGAGCTTGGAAAAATTCTGTTTCCACAGCTGAAGAAAGTAATACCTTTCTCCAGAAATTGCCAGAAAAATCTCTGAATCCTGTCTAGGAATATTCAGTGAATTTTACCACAGTTTGGGACAAACAAAACCTTTAATTTCTTGCTTTTAATAGTATAGTAAAATTAGGAGAACTGTGCAAGAGCCAATCCTGACTGAGATTAACTCAAGGTATACTTTTACAGAAGGCACATCGAATTTGACAGTCACAGGAAAAATAACTTGCGTAAAGTATTAGGAACAAGGTAATAAATTGCATTTACAGAAAATGTTTCCACTAAAGGAAAACTTCCATCAAAGCTATATCACAATGAGTCATAAATATATTTTTACTTTTGGGAAGAGAGAATGGAATCTTTTTTAAAAGAGTTTATTAATTAGGAGTTAGAATGTTTGAAGTAAGGAAAATCATTTGTACTAACAGCATAAGCAGTTGTTTTGGCTTGCTTCTGTTTATGCCTGTGGAAATGTCTAGCAAGCTTGCAGGCAATGGAAGGAAACATGATTTATAATAGATATAAAAGGCAAAGTTCCACCTTCAAGCTTGAGGGCAGGAAATAGGATTGTGGCTGAGCATAAATGTGTTTTGCAATTCGAGCTTCATTTCTTCTGGTGCAGTCCCATGGCACCAATGTGTTGAAATCTATGGTAGAAGTTACCCCATAACTAATTCCTCCAAATTGTGTGATTTCATTTAGGGCTGGGGTTATAAGGTCGTTGAACAGATCCCTGCGTGTTTCAGAGGAAAAAATAATAGTTTCTTCTGTACCAGAATTATCTGCTGTTTTATCAGTCTATAAATTATAACTCCTTCCACAGAGCGAGTGCATGGGGATAGTCCATGGTTGCTGGGCTCTGTACCAGGGCTCACAAATCATGGTCGTGTTCAGACAGTGTAAGTCCTGATGCAGGACTAAAGGGAGTCAGTGGGATCTTTCACTGATCAATGATTTGCAGTTGTAGACTTCTATCGAATTCAAAAGGCACCTGCTGGTGTGTCTCTTCGGGGAAGATGTCAATCCAATTAACTGTTAAGAGGTTCAGCACGCAAGAAATGAATGTGTTTAATCAGCCTTATTTTGCTAGCACATACAGAGTCTGTGTTTTCTATTTTTGCCATTAATTAGGAAGCATTTGGTGATACAGGGTATGCACCATTCGAATTTGCAGCGATGTCTGTTGGCATTTTTCTGATTTTTAAGTTTCTAATTTTTAAGTATTGAGACATATTATAAGAATAAAACTACAGATGGATGTTTAAAAATAAATTCTAATGTCTTTATAATTCTGAATTATTTGCAACAGTCATGTCTACAGGCTGAATGGATGCTTGAAATATAGAAATAACCAATTAGAAAGGTATAAACTACAATAACTTTTTTCCACAGGTTCTTCAAAATGTAGATTAATCACATGTATATTATGCTTATATAATTGCATACTTTCTATTTTAAATAAGCAGAGGGAAGATTAAATGAGGAGGCAATAGAAAAAATACTGCATACTCATAAGTTAATGACAAAAAAAATCATTTCAACAGGATAATAATTTTACTCTCTAAAATTTTTTATAGCTTCAGTGGATGTATGTTAGTCAGTCTTGCTGAATTAAGAGTAAAAATTGGAAATGGCTATTTACATTAAAAATTAAAATATTAACATATAAACATTAAAATATAATATTATTTTATATTAAAATATAAAATTTAAAATATTAAAAATATATGATACTTAAAGACATTAAGGTGGTCGAAGTGTAAAATTTTATTTCACATGTTCTGATAATCAAAATTCTGAAATGTTTCAACCAGGTTTATTGCTTCATATGTTGGCAAGGATATACCACACTCTAAATGTTAAGCTATATTCTTAATTGAGATATCTTTGGAAAAGATTATCAATGAATACTATTTTTTTTAATATGCTATTTGGATCATGAAGAAGCAGCATGGTCAGGAGAGATACTCATCAGTTGGAAAGAGGCCCTTGCTTTTATGCATATAACTAAGAAAAACAATAGCTACTGTTCCTCAGAGGTCTGCAAAAGAGACCTTGTATTTGGTTTCTGCATTTTTCTGCAGAAGTAATATAACAATTTCATCTCAGTTAACCTTAAAATACTAAAGGTTATTCTAGAAGGCTGTTTCTGCCAAACGAACCCCTGCATTTCAGGAACAAAAAACACCTCCTTGCAAAATCACTCTAGCACAGAAGAGTAGGAAAATGTCATCTGAGAGAACATACACGAGATGGAAATGAAGGTGGTTACTGCAATTTTCTTTAGTTCAAGTCCAAGGATAATCACTGTTTCTTGTGAAAGTGAAGCAATAGTTACCTTGGATTGGAAAAGATTTTTTTAAATGTTGAGGCAGAAAAGTGGCAGTTGCCTCTAACCTTGTATTCTCCCTCCATCTGTATCCAGAGACATAGATTTGCAGAAAAGGTAAGACAAACAGAGAGATAATGTGGAACCACATTTGCATACAGAGAATTTCTGCTCATATTTCTATCAGTAACAGAAAACTTGTAATCAGATACCGGATACCTGACAGATCTTCCTGTTTGCTTTCATCATTGATATTAGAGCTGAAATGTACAATTTTATATACATATATATATAGATAAAAATTGTGATTTCTATAATTATAAAATGAACAGCCTGGTAACCCCATAGGTCCTTCAGGAAAAAGTACCCAGTATGGGAGCAGTAATGATAGCACCAGCCAAATTCTTGTCAGCGGTCTATCAGTGGTCTATTCCAGTGTAGGTCCCTCCTTCAGGGAATATTCACTGGCTCCATTGTTGGGTCCTGCATGGACTGCAGTATGGATATCTGCTCTGGCATTATTCCCTCCCTGGGCTGCCAGGAAGCCCTGTTCTGGCGGCTGGAGTTCCCCTTCTCTGACCTTTGATCTGTTTGCACTTCTGCTGTTCATCCCATACAGGTGTGTATGGCATTTAAAATAAACTAAGCAATTCCTTTTAAAATATAATTTATAGTTACAGTTATAGTTGTTGTAGCTATAGCTATATTTTTAAAGGAAAATTAAGGTCTATAAGGTGTGGGGGAAGAAAGTGGCCTTTTAGAACTGATGGAAATAGTCTAAAAAGTGAGGATATAGCTCTAAATATTATGTACTCTATGTCACAGTAAGCTTCATAGTAAGAGAATTCAGCATTTTTTGTTTAGTCCTGCTTTCTTCCATATTTTAATGAGCAGATATGTTTTGAAGTTAAAGTTCTTGGACAAAATTACACAGACTATACGGTGATTATGAAATATGTTGCTTACACAAAATCTTCAGAAGTTTGAAGATACTGGATATTTTGGATTTGCACAATTAACATTTCTGAATGGCACCTTTCTCCTGATCATATACAATAGAAACACATGGGAATTGAAAATTTTAAACAGTTCTGAGCTGAAGACGGAGACTTAATTTTTCACTTCTCGATTTCTTAAACTGGGAGTTTCATTTCCTACTTGTCTTAGGGGTCTCTTACAACTGTTACAGAGAAAAGAGAGACTTGAAGAAAAAGGCAGTGTGACAGAGTCGATCACTACCACAGCGAATCAGTAAGTGTCAAGGTGGCAGTTCCCTCACACTGAACTCTGCTATTGATCCAGACCTGAGTCAAGGGGAATGCATAAACCCCCTTACACAAACTCCAGTGACAGGCAATCAGCAGATCCTGAAAACCAATTCAAAGTTACTAGTTTCCACATAAACCTTAGAAACTGGCCAGCAGACTGTTGTAGTGAAAACATGTCACCTGAAGTTTCAGATTTTCAACCCACAGGTGATAGCTTCAGTCAGTGGGGACAACTAATCGATTACCTGGCATGAATAATGATGGACTATCAGAAACTTTCTTCAAACTATGCCTCAGCTGCTAAACTGTGTTAAAACATGACATTGATAATGAATGCAGAGTCATGATTTGGAAGAACTGTTGCATGCAGACAGCAAGGACATTTCCCTTGCCCAATATACATAAATTTTAGCATAATTCATTTTGCATGTGACAGTGGAATACACAGGTCACTACAGGAGTTAAAGCAAACCAAAAGTAGAAGTCTAACATCATAATATGAACTCCAACGTTGTAGTGGTCTAAGATAAGCTTCAACCACATGATTATGAGATCAGGGAAAATATAGTGGATTTTAATAAGAATATTCAAAATATTCAAATGAGATTTTTAATATATAAATGCCTATTTTAGTTGCACATGTCTGCAGTGCAAGTTTTTATTTTCTACAGGTGTACTGAAGCATAGTATAAAGCAGGGTAAGAATTTAAAGGTATTTCAGCAATAGGATAGTTGTGTCTAAATAATTAGGGACTGGTCATGTGACAGTTTTGTGTCACAGTAGAAACAGAAGATACCTCATTTGAGTCTTATCTTTCATTGCAGTACTGCCTGTTTTCTGTCTAAAGGATCTTCTTAAGACCCATTTAGAACAGGTCATGTCTGTTATGGATGTGCACGAGGACAGCTGGTGGAAGTAAACAAACAGCTGTCACATTAATTTGCATTCAACTTAAAACATGACATAGCAAATGCATAGATGAAATTACACATGTGAAGAGACACTAAATGACCCCACCCAAATATTAAAGTTTCAGTAAAGAAAAAAAATCTGAGCTCTTCATAGACATTCACAGAATCAGCAAAGTAATCTTAATCTATAATCCTTGTGTGATGTAATCTGCTTTGGTCTACTGGCAGAAATCGTGCTGGGTCAGCTCATTCCAGTTATGCTTTGGGTTTGTTCTTTTCAATTCTACTAACTCAGAATTAAGGGGAAAAAATGAAGTGGGTAAGAAATATTAGATTGTGAATATTAAAAATCTGTACCCCTTTGATGCATTTAAGAATTTGGATAAATCAGCAAGTCATTTGGAGTAGTTATTGTGAAGAAAGCAGATTTTACTAGTTGTATAGCCATCAAATATTTAAAAAAACATGACACTGATAAAAAACAGTTGGCACAAATATGTTGCTAACTAAATGAGAAATCCCACTTTGCCCATAAATTTGCTTGAGGAATGGTGGTTATCAGTTATAAAACCCCAGCTCAGACAGGAAAAGTAAGTGTGAACTGGCAGCTGTCCAGAGTTGGATTTGTGTGTGTGAGAGTAGGGCACGTGGCAAATGGGTTTTGGATCAGGATTGGCTATGTTTTGTATCTTTTTTGTTCACTGCTGCCTATAATTTAATTAAATATACTACTGACAGTTTTCTAAATTAAAAATGACTATTTAAAAAAATGCATAATGAAGTAAGGTATACCACTGATATATTCCTGCCCTGAAAGTAATGGGTTTCCAAACCTTATATAAGATGGTTATGTTATAAAACAGTATGTGAAATTGAATTAATCTCCTGCTATGATGAGTTGGAATCACTGATTTTGCAGTCTGTATTCAGTATTAAGGGCTACACGAAACACTCAGCTGTGCCAGGGAGGATATGAGGAGATTAGAGAGACTAATATATCACAGACTAACCTCTTCGCTCTGGACATTCGCAGGGACACAGGCAATTCTCATTCTGCTGCTTTCTGGAGCCACTAGATATCAAAACAAACAAGAAGAAATCTAGATTATAAGGAAAACTGAAGTTCAAGGTAAGCAACTCTTTTATTAATTGTAATTTTCTATGTTGAGCTGTTTTTCCTTACTGAATTGGGAATTTAAGCAGCAGCTAAATTTTTTTTAGATAAACAAAAAGAACATCACTGGTTGAATAGTTACTAGCAGCAACTAACTCACCTTTCAGTTTATATCTCCTTAGTGGAATTCCTGAAGGATATTCTGAATTATATTCCTGAATTCAACATTTTTGAATTGTGATAATAAAGTTACTTCCAGCCAAGTAGTAAAAATTAGAGTATTATTAGGAGATGTTTATACCTTGAAAAATATCAAAAGTCTCTATTGATACATAAAAATCACAATCTAAAAAACAAATAAACCACACAAACATATTTTTTATTTTAATAGAATCACATGCTGTGTTAAAGAGAAATGTAGTCTTATATAACATAATCTTTTATCATAATTAATTTTTTATAAAATAGGTTAATAGTAGATACGAAGTTCTAACTAAACAACACTTGTATGGCTTTCTCCCTTGTCCCAACAGGAGAGATAATCTAGTTTTTTTCCTTAGTATTTTAGAAACACATACTAAACTGCAAGACTTATGCTAAAATTTCTGATTCTTTTGTGGATTACCCTTTTCTGGCTGTGCTCTCCATCAGTGGTATCAGGGGTCCTGTGAGAAGCTTCAGAACATCATGGATACAGCCACTAAACAGTAAAACAGCAACTCCACGTCATGAAGAGAGTGGTGTTTACTAGAGATGTTCATGAACAGTGAAATAATTGTATTTCAAATGTCTAATTGAGGAATGGAAAAGAGAAAGAAGGAAAAATTATCAAAGATGGGAATAAAAACTGAAGAAAAATAATAACTTCAATCCAACTATTGCAGTCTTAACTGTTGTGTAATACTCTGTGTAAGCGTACAGAGAAGGGAATAATCAAATTAGTCATATTGCTAAATGCTACTGTTTTGCATTGCTAAACTTTCATGTATGTAGGAAAAATGGTCCTAAAAATAGTTTAAAGTAAGTTATTTTGATCTTTTTGGAAAGTACTGTGATCCTCATTGCTGAAGATCTTTACTAATTCTAGAAATTTCTAGGTCTGAAAAATATCTGGTGAAGAGGTACTCCACCTGCCATTTATCATTTTTTAAACAACAAATGTGAGTCAAAAATGCAATTTTGACAAAAATTTATAAAAGGCATGAAGTTTTATGTTGCTTATAATTAATTTACAGAAAAAAAATCTTAAATGTAGATATAAAATAAGAATTCTCAAATAGAGATCAATAGAAGCCAAGTAACAACAGTAGGAGTTTAAAATTGAGCTGGATTTTGAAACTTATTTCACTGTTGTCTATAAGCCTGTTCATACTGTAAGGGAAATGTAGAAGCCAAGTAACAGTAGGAGTTTAAAATTGAGCAGGATTTTGAAACTTATTTCACTGTTGTCTATAAGCCTGTTCATACTGTAAGGGAAATGTTAGGGTTATGCCTACAGGGTTTTGTCCAAAAATACTGATTTTTTAGCCACTGGGCTTTTGTGTTTAGGTATTTTTTTCTTTTATAAGTAACTTCTCAAATTATGTTCTAGGCAATTTAGGGTCAAAATGCAACAAATAAAGAAAGGTGGTAGTCCTCTGGAATCTGTGTGATCCTCATGGTAGCAGAAAAAACAGTTTCTAGCAGCTGAATAATCCAGCACTTCATAGATTTACCAAAGGCAAGTGAATGAGTCAGGAACTTTGGGTGAAGAGTTTAAAAAGGACTTAACTAAGAAGGGATTTGAAAAAAACAAAATAAAATTTTAAAATGGAGCTAGTCCTTAGGGAGGAACTGAGTCAAGGTTATGGAAAGATAATACAGAAACAACTCAAAGTTCAAACCTGAGACTGTTGGGAGTTATTAAATCTTGGCCTTTTAAGAGCTTTGATTTGATGCTCTTGAGTTGTTTCTGGAAGGAGGTATCTTCAATGATTGGGAATTTTGGCTGTGTTGTAGATTTCCTTAATGTAATTTTATTTTGTGGAATTTTAGGTCCAGGGAGCATAGTCAATAGCAATCATTTCTGTACTAGAATTTGTCTATGAAATTTTGGTTTGCAAATGATATTGGGAGAGAGTTACTTTTTTAAGACAGATGAAAATATTTGAATGTATAGAACTCTTCTTCCATATTTCACTGCAGACAAACTCAGAAAACAAACCAGTGAAAGGCCTAAAAACAGTCTAGATCATACTTTAAAAAGACGAATCTTAGATTTCAAAGTCACTTTTCTAGGTCAACAGAAAGAATATAAAAGAGAAAAGAGAACATCAATTTATTTAGCATAGCACTGTGGATGCATATTTCCCCTTAATCTTTGCATAAATCCATTCTTTTAATGATAAAATGCTGGTGGTTTTTTTTTCTTCTCTACAGTCACAAGACTATCAAAGACACCGTGGTAATGGGCAAAGTTGAGAACTCAGTTAGGTCATATCCCACCACTCCCATCAGAACCCATGGGGAGTGCTCAGCTGCTCTTTGATTCTCTTTGTGTGCCTTCTGAGTTAGAGCTGATTATTTTTACTTTTATTTTTGTAAATGTAGTCCAGGTGTTAAGGGAATTATTGTTAGACAAAATGATGACTTAAAGATACTTCAGGGCAGGGGAAGAGGAAAGATGAGATAAAAGAAGGAAGAGGATCCATGTGGGAGGGAATATTTGCTTGTTTTAGCTGAAATTGTAGATTCATCTGTCATTGTATCCTCAGAATTTCTTTGTATGAATTAGTCCAAAGGACTTCTTAACTGTTGAGAAACCTAATTAAATTGCTACAACTCTGAGTATCTCTGTGCTATATAAATGAACTCTGTTAAAGTGGAAATTCTCTTTCAGCTGGTGAGAGTGAATCTGCGATGTTAAAATCAATGGAGGCAATTGAAAAAAATAACCAAGCCCAAATGGGTGAGGTTTATTTTAAGCTGAATGAGTTTATAATAGTAATTTAAAATTCTTTACGAGTTTTTTTTTTTTTTTTTTCAGCTAGTTGCTACATTTTCTTTAACAGTAAAGCTGGTAAGAGAAATAGGCTGGGTATTTACATTCATAGTGTACTTGCTGCTGTTCTACAATCTCTAAAGTGACTGTATATTGTTGGTTGTGCTGCTTTGGGAAACCCTGTAGCCGAATTAAATCACAGGCATATTTGTAACTTTGGTGCTATATTATTGCAAAGCAGCAAGTTTTTTAGCAGTATTCTATTGAATTAGAGAAAAGCAGTGGAGTCTCCACCCTTAGATGTATTCAAAAGCTGTCTGTACATGCTCCTGGGCAATCAGCTGTACGTGATCCTGCATGAGCAGAGGACCTGAATGGGAGTGCCCAGAAGTTCCTTCCAACCTCAGCCAGTCTGTCATTCTGTGAATGTGCAAACATTCCACCAAATCTGTAAAAATATACTTCTTCAGACCTACGAAAGGCTTGATCATTTTTCAAAAACAACATTTGAAAGAGTTCTCATACTCCTCTTCCTCCATGCCTCAATCTGTTACAAAGACTTTTCTTTGAGGCTTAAAAACTACTCTTGATCTTAACTGCAGGCGTTATTTGCACTGGATTTGTCAGCCAGGGGCTTGCACTGTGAAGGAATAGAGCACTTAGGAAAGGCTTATAAACTTTACCTTTTCAGTACACACTAAAACTGAGATGCAGCTGAAGACATGGGGACATCTAAATTTCAAGAAATCTGGCTCTGTGGCTTCCCACAAAGCTGTCTAACTTTATGAGGTATGCACTGCTCCCTTAAGTTATGTGCCCACCGGTAGCTATGTAATGCCATTCAATGTGCCTTATGGTAGGGCTGGCAGATATGACTGAGAATTTATAAAATAAATTATAGATCTTATAAAAGATCTCCTTCTCTCTGCACTGGCAGCTGGAGTCTTAAGTAGCATATAACATGTTTATGCAATTGCATCCCATCTGTTATTCACCTGATTCCCCCTTAATGGTTTATGGACTGGCTCTCATCCAGCTGCAATGGGAACACTCAGCTCACATGTAGAGTTTGTTTGTGGGTATTAAATGTAGGCATCCTTTTAACTTAGTTAAATCCTGCTCTAGAATCCAACTGCTTAGTGTGAAAATGATGGTAAGATCTCTGAAAATCTGAATGTTTATTTAGAGAGTGCAAAAGCTGCTAAGAGTAGTGGACCTTGGGAGCCAGGGGAGTTTTCCTGCCATGGCACTTGAGATAAAACTGCTGTGGTTCCCTGTTTGAAGTTCACCCAGTAGCCAGGCCAACCATGTGTCATCAGTACACACACATATACACACTCAATTGTTCCCTGAGTAAAGACACAGCAAGCAGATGAAGTTGTGAACTGCAAATTGCAAGAAATCTGAGATTTTTTTTTTGCACGTCATGACTAGAGCATGTGAGTTTTCAAACTCCTAAAACCATAAATTACCACTGTTAGAGTAAGATGTGTCACTGTTCCCATATAACAGACAAGAAAGCCTCCTACACAGTGGTATACAGTTAATCACTAGAAGTGATTATCTTCTAGTGGCTACCTACAGGTATAAAAAAAAATCTCTTTAACAAAAGGAAGTCTTGGTTTCTTAAGCTGTGGATCATCTTTTAGGTTAGCAACTTGTTGAGGAAAAAGACACTGCTACATTGCCTGATAATACAAGCCACTGCAACGTGCCTAATTATCTAAAGAAAGTGGTATTAAGAAAGCGGTATTGTAAGAGTTAGAAAAGTGTACTGAATATAGTACACTTGGGGGTTTTGGACTTTACTGATTTTCATTATTGTTTATTTCATTATAATAAAACTTTGGCATATAGGCAAAAAAACTTTTTTTTTTTTTTTTGCAAAGGTACTAGATATTTAATAAGAGAAGCTCTGTTTCTAAAGTTGAGATTACACCACCTGGAATTGTACTGCTGCAGAACTTGTAAGAGGCTAATGGAAGTTGCACATGGCAGTGAAAAGTATCACATAATCAATGGTAATTTACATTTTCAGGTACTGGATGCTGTGAAGGATGTCCTGTGTGGTATGAGAACTATGATAAATGAGAGAAAGATATTATGCTTTCCTGGGTGCTCATCCACATGGGCACCAATGGCACTGCCAGGGAAGGCCCTGAGGCTAGCAAGAGTGACAAGAAAGCTCTGGGGGCGATGGTGAACAGTGTGGGAGTCCAGGCTTTATTCTCAACCCTCCTGGTGAAGAGGACAAGCTTGGGCAGGAGTAGACATGTATTTTATGAGATCCCAGGTATGTCTGAGGTTTAGTGAGGTCCCTGGTGTGCTGAGATGGATGGAAAGAATTTCTTCAAGACAGACAACGGTAAAGAGAAAGGGAATTGCTGCTAATGTAAAGAAGCAGCTCTTCTGTGGCATGGGCAACAGTGTAGTTGAGAGTTTGCATGTCAGGTTCAGAGGAGAGGCCAGTAAACATGAAATTTGGCAAGGGTGTATTACAGACACTCTGAATGTGAGTGAAGAAGTAGACAGCCATCCTTAAACAGTTGACTAAAATCTTTGTATTACAGACTTTGTTTCTCATAGTATATTTAAGCCTGCCTGACACCTGCCAAAAGGGCAGTACAGCAGGACACATCCCCAGAAAATTCTGGAGGTTGTCATGTACAACTTCATAATACAAATGTTGTGTGTGACAAGCAGAGGTGATGTTTTCCTGGACATTCATGGCCTCTGAAGAGCTTGTTGGGGATGTGACCGTCAATGACAGGCAGGCTTGGTCAGTGACAATGAAATTGCAGAGCTCGAGATCCTGAGGGGATTCCTGAGGAAGGCAAGAAAGAACCCAGACCCTGAATTTCAAGAATGTAGATTTCAGTTTTGGCAGAGAACTGGGAAGTAATTCTGGTGGGAAGCAGTATTGAAGGGCAAAGGAGCTCATGAAAGCTAGACCTTTAAGATCAGTCTCCTTGAAACAAAGCAATGATCCATCCTCGTACTCACACAAAAATTAGTATATATATCAGGAGCCTGTCTTGGTTAAACAAGGACCTGGCTGGGGTCCAGTGCAAAAAGAACATTTATAGGAGTAAAGCAGGCTAAGGAGGAATTTAGAAACATTGCTTGGGTAGGTACAGATGGTGTTAGGTAGGTCAAACAGTGGAAGATGATAGAGTCAGTGATCTGAGGAATCTCAATATATACAGATCCACAGGACTATAAGGGATGCATCTGTGAGTATTCAGAGATTTGGCCAATGTCATATGAGGTAAGTTTTCGGTGTCCTTGAAAGGTTGTGGAGACTGAGGGAGGTCCCCTGAGTTCCCTGGGGAAAGGAAAATTCTACAGCCATCTTCAGAAAGAACCAAAAATGATACCAGTAAACAAAGGGCAGGTCAACCTCACCTTTGTTCCTGGAAAAATCATGGAGTGAGTACTGTTGTAAACCATTTCTAGACAAATGAAGAGGAATGTGTTGAATGAAAATACCAGTACAGAAAATAGATGTACAACATGTAGGTCATGCTTCAGCCAACTGGATTGCTCTTAACCTGTATAATAAGTTTATCAATGATCTGGAGGAGAAGGACCCTCAAGTTTGCTCATGATTCATGACCTCATGATCTGCCAAACTGGCAGATGAGGTCAATGAGCTCTCTGGTAGGGCTGGCATCCAAGGAGATGTAGACAGACTGGAGGAATGGGCAGACATGAGGCCATTGAAATTCAGGAGGGATTTGTGCAAAGACCTTCACTTTAGATGGTCAACAGTATATTGGGCTGTATTGTAGCCAAGAAATTGAGGGAACTGATTATTCCTTTGTACTCAGCATTTGTAATATTGCATCTGGAGTGCGGCAGCCAGGTTTGGGTTCCTCTGCATAAGAAAGAGATTGGCAAACTGGAATAAATCCAATGAAGGGTTGCCCAGACTGTTAGGAAATTGGAGTAACTGTCCTCTGAGGAGAGGCTGAGAGATTTGACTGAATTTGACTGAAAGTTGCTCTGAGCAACATAATGTATGTTGGCCTTGTTTTGAGGAAGTGGTTGGTCTGGGTGACCTCCAAAGGTTACTTCTTACCCATTCTAAAATTGATTTTGGACTAAAATGAAAATCAAGGCCTTTGGGATATATGACTGGTTTGGTGCCATTATGAGCAAGGAGCTATTTCTAATGCCAAGAGTATAAAACCTCTAAGTACATATCTGAAGAGAAGGGTAAACTTTCTTAGTCCTGTACAGATACACTTTCTGGGATAAAAACTGTTGTTTACTTTAGCTGAAATGAGCAGTATTCAGAGCCCATTCTATGACTGTAGAACAAAGATAACTTTTTTACATTTTTCTCTTTAATTCTGTACAAAAGACAGTTGGTAGATCATGCCAGAAAACTTGGTTAGTGTATTTAACGTGGTCTACAGCATGCCACTCAATATGTGGTAAGCAATGGGCAGAACCCACTGGAAATGTGTGCTCTGCATTCTTGTTATCATTCTACTTGTGAGCTCCTACAGAAGGAAACAGGTGCTTCTTTAATCTCTTATCATTTGAAATGGTAACCTTGGCCAATATTTAGGGGTTTTAGTTAAAATCCATGTAATACAAAAGAGTTACATTTGATATAATATCCACTACACCCCCAACCCCCAACCCCCTGGATTCATTTAGAAGTAAAAAATATATAACATTATGTTTAAAATGAACCTGTTCTGTGTGGCATTGGCAGGACCTGAACATATAATCTAAAAATGTACTTCACTAGCAAGACTTTCCTCTGTTTAGGCTATGAAGTTTTTCCTATTGTGTTCCCGACATGAAAGAGATAACTGCTAGGGGAATGAGAACTTTCAACACTCTTATGTTACCAATTAAAATCCTAAGAGAAAGATCCTGAGGGTCTCACTGTTATGCTGGCTGGTGCAAACCCAATTCTTTATTTTGATGTGATTTATCAGAACTTGCTGCTAATGACAGCTCAAATCTTCCCCTAGGTTCTTCCTTGGGTTTGCTTTTGAATTGTAATAATAACACATATGACTCTTTCACCATATAAGCAAATAAAAATTGAACTCTTTGTGGTGGTATCTGTACCACTATTAGTTGGACTCAACTGCTGCAGGCGAATTAACTCATATTAAAGGAAGCAAGAGGAGGACAACAGGACAGAACAACAATATTGCTGTTGCATGTTGTTTAGGACACAGCCTTTGAGATTAGTGGCTATTTTGTCCCATTCTTCACTACTATTTGTGTAGTAAAAATACTCATTGCAAATTATGTTTAACATTGTGACTAATCTATACTATGCTCATATCATATGATGAGCATATCAGCATTCCTGTGCTGTACTCAGGTGCCAGACCTTGTTTTGTTGAAGTAAGAAAGTGTGGTTCTGAGATTGCTGGGAAAAGTTAGTCAGGTGTCCATGCACTGGCTATTCAGTAGGGTAAAGTGCATGTAGTAATCCTGTTTCACTTAGACTGATGATAATGAGGCTAAATATCTGCAGAGACTTCTCAGAAGTGATTTGTTTGATCTTAAAAAGGATGCCATAACAGTAATGCTATTATATCACAGTGCATGGTATCCCTAAACCCCAGACACTCAGGTACTCTGGAGTACTGCAAATAATTCTGCCCAAGATGTTTTATAAATCCTGGGAGTCTTTATGCTGTATTCAGTTTTGGGTTAGGTGGGTTGTTTTTCCTTAAATGGGTGAGTTTTGAAGGAGTTTTGAAACAGGGTAGATCACTATTCCACTAGTTTCTCAACCTGCATTTATAAAGTAATGGAGTAGAGAATTCTATGCAGAAATAGTTATATATATTTGAATAGAAGAGCAAAAACACACAATGCTTTGCAAGGTTACTTGTTATCATAATTTACTGGTTGTTTTGGTGAGTAGTAATTCAGGTGAGACTGGAGACTAGTCATGATCTTCAAGAATATTTGCTGTGCAGTATTTAGCCAAAATTTGGTTGGTATATAGATGAGTGCAGTTTTGACACAGAATTATTACTTGTGAGACAAGCCTTGCTGGTGGGAGCTGTCATTACAAGGTATTGCTCATTCTGTACAGCAGATGGACTTAACTGCTGTATGCATCTTAGCCATCTCCACAGTCTCTGTATCTCTGAAATGAGGTAGATAAATGTGATAGGGGCACTGCAACATTTAGCCAAGTATTTGTACAAGTTAGAAGAAAAAAATATTAATGTGTAAAGTTTTATAAATACGTCTATGCAAATTCTAGCTTCTCTTCTAGCTTCCTGTGTCTTATTTTGTGGTACTGATCAGTACAGCCTCTGGTAATCGCTAACAATTAACACAACTCTACCCTCTTCACTTTTGTCTGGGCGCAGTGCCAGGCATATTATTAAGATATGAAAGTTTCTCCCATTTTTCTAGTTCATGCCAAGGTGTTACCTACCTCTTCTTTCTTCTGATGATCTTAGCATTACTTCTCCAACTTCTATGCACTAAATGGCTTTTTCTCAACTGCAAAATGTAAGGAGCACATCTATACTAAATAGCTTGGTGATGAAAAATTGGATGTCTTCAATGCTGTCAATCAGTAAATTAACTTCTAGCACTCAGTGCAGCAGATACACTTTTAACTGAGATTCCCTTGTCCCAGATCAGATTCAGCAGAAAAAGATGAACTAGTGTCCTTTTGCTGCTTCTGCATACTCAACTCTAACTTGGACAGACTCCTTTGGAGATCTGATGTATCTAGTTTGCATACCAAATTGTTCAGGCCCTGTTGAAAGTACTGCATTACTGATAAAGCACAGTGTTTAGTCTGAATGAAGTTATGTCATTTCAAATATATGGTGCCTTTGTTTTGCAGGGATAAAGATGCCATGTATGGTCTCAATGTAAAATATAAAATTGTTTGTGATTCTGCTGGTCTATTTTGGATTCTAACAGATACAATTAAGATGCTACAAAAACTGTGAACAGGTCCTCAAAGGGTAGTTTGATTTGCTGCTATTTATGATCATCCTTTTTATATTACCTAGTATCAAAGAAAAGGTAACTTGCTTCTGTATCTCTGCCTCTAAATTTGCAGGAAGAACTCTAATTTGCATGCACTTTAAAAAAGACTGTTTTATCTCTGAAAAGGTTTTAATAATATTTTTCTGTGCTAGAGATTAAGCAATTTTTAATAAGGGTTTTTATGCTGGCACCAATGAGCTGTTTCTTGCAAGTTAGATATTAGAATTTTTGAGAAATGGGATGATGAATTTGATAACTTTTCTTTCCTTACTGTCACAGAATCTTAAGACTCATTAGTTTGTGAGCTTCATTGGTAACACCAAAATGAGAGAGTTCTTGTCACTTTTGGACAGACCATATAGTACATAGAGAGAAAGATGTGGAAATGATAGGATGTAGGGAAAACAGGCCTGCAGCAGGACTTCTGGAACAGATAACTATTGATTTCATGCTCTTTCACAAGAAAAGGTAAATGTCACAGAACTGTGAAAAGAGACTGCTTCCACAAAAATCCCTAAGATATTTGAAATCATATTTTTTAAGGTGAAATCCTTGGCTCCAGTGAAGCCAATAATGAACTTCCCACTGAAGGTCATTTCTCATCCTTTGCCTCTTTTTGTGCTCATCTTACTTCCTTAGGCCTTGATATCTCTTCCTCCTATTTTCTATCTTGGGACAAGTTAACAGTGAAACAGAAACAGTGTATATAGTTTTAAACAATAAGCATCAGCAGAACTCTTGTTTCCCCTCTTTTAATTGTTTTATTGAGTGAATTTATTTATTCAAAGCCACTAGGTCTTCTGACTCAGACTGAGAAGTTGTCTTATGTTTAAAATCAGATGGCATATGTATTTTAAACATAAGACAACTTCTCGGTCTGAGTCAGAAGAACTAGTCACTCATTTGGCTTTGAATAAATAAATTCACACTATAAAACAATTAAAAGTGGGGAACCAAGAGTTCTGCTAATGCTTATTGTTTAAAATTTTCATTTGGGAACATTATAAAGTTTCAGACTACCCAACTGAAGGACAGGAATACCGCCCTCCACGAAATATTCAATATTTAAGAGTATTATGAATGCTCACATTAGTAAGTATCAGAAAACCAAACGTTTTCATTGATTAAATCCCTCTTTCCCCTTTTTTTTTTTTTTTTTTTTTTGTACTTGTCTTCTTCCATGCAGCAGCACTTTGGACACCTATTCATAATTACATGTATGATTCTCACTTGTGCAAAATGATGTCAGGATGTGTATTTGTTTCCTTCTAACACCCTTAAATGAACTTAGTCTTTTCTTTACATGTCAAGGCAATCAACCTTCCTTCAGGTGCGACTGCATTGTGTGTAGCCTTTCCCACAGGCCCTTCTAATATCTTTACCTAGAACACCATCTGAAGAGGCAGCCACTTACACTCATGTCATGATACTCCACTAAGATAGTTTCCCCTCTGCTCTATCATGATCTCTCTGACCTGTTCTCTTGATGTGCTACTTGTAGTCACTCGGGAGAAAAGTAGGAAGAACCCAGCTGCTACTAGTTTTATCACTTACTGTGAACCAGTGCTGGAAAAATGATCTCTGATTGCTACACTACAAGAGCACTATAAATATTTGTACAGCATCCCTATGTAGGTCATTTTGGGAGCTTGTCTGCATACAGCTGTGTCTGAAGGAGACAAGCCAGAGTACTAAATGCTGGCACAACTTCTTTGCTAAAACAAATTATATTTGTGAAGATCTACTTGCTTGACAAACACATTTGAATATGCCAAATGCAGCCACAATTTAGTACGATCTCTAGAAAGGATTTGGTAAAAACTTGGCTCTGATCAATGAGGCAGGAAAACTAGTGGCAAAGACATTGAGAGGCCAAGTCACTTAGTGGCTTTTATGGATTGGGTTTGTCCTGTAGTCTCCCAGGTCTGTGAGGAAAAGCTGTAGTAGAGAGTATTTAAACCAGTTGGATATGCAGAAGCTTACGGCGCTAAATGGGATGGATCAAAAAGTGATGAGGGAGTTGATGCTACTGCAAAGTCAGTCATCTTCAGAAAGTCACTGGGAAAGTTTCCTACTGACCAGAAAAAAAGCAAGCACTGTACTCATCTTCAAAAAGGAGATCCACAAGTGGACTGTCAGGCAGTTCGACAAATGTGGCCAGTACCCTTCCCGGGAAAGTGCAAGTCCTCTTAGGAGCCATGTCCAAGCAGACAAAAGACAGGAAGGTTATTAAAAACAGACAGCATATGTTTAACCCCAGGCAAATCAATCCATCAGGCTTTCAGCATGATCAACTATAACATCCTTATAGCCAAATTAGGAAGACCTGTCCAGTGGATGAAAAATAGACCAAACTATTGGGCTCAAACCAGCTGTGGTTATTTGCATCACATCCAACTCCTGGCGTGTCACTATTTGTATCTTTCTGGCTAATGGTATGCAATGTCTCTGCTACTGATGTGAGCAAAGCATGGAATACATTCTCTGCAAATATCAGCTGGGAGAGCAGTAGATACACTAAAGAGCAGGGCCATTCTGCTCCTTACAAGTGGGAGGATGGGCAGGTTGGCAGGAAGGTCTTGAAGAACGGCAAGCAGAGAGTCCTGTATCTGGGAAGGAGTAACTCCATGCACCAGCATAGGTTGTCCCAAAAGAAGCTTTGCAGCAAACATCCAGGTGAACTGCATTCCAGCAGTATGTGGTTGTGATGAAGAATGCCAGAGGCAGACTGACCTCTGCTACCTCAAGTGTGGCCAGAAGGTTGGAGAAGGTTATTCTCCTCAATATATTCAGCTGTTGTGAAACTGCACTAGGAATACAGTGTCCAGTTTGGGGCTGATTTGTCCTGGAATGACACTGATATGGTGGAGACAGCCATCACAATGGTAGTCCAGTACCAAAACCCAGACCGAGAGAAGCTGTAAAATCTCTATCCATAGGGACACTGAAAGCTCTGCTGTTCAGGGCACGGAGCAATCCGACCTCGCTGACTCTACTCTGAAGGGGTTGCTTGCGGGGGGTGTCCTCCAGGCGCATCTTCCAGTCCCTCTTACTTTGCTTTGGGCGAGCGAGGCTTCTGAAAGCTTTAACTGCTCGCGAGCACATCCTTGGACGCAGAGGGAAGGAGAGCGGGAGGCAGCAGCACCCGCAGGGCCGGCCGGCCGCGGGTCCCAGCTCTGTCCCTCAAGAGGCGGCGGGCGCGGGGCGGGGGCGGCGGTGCCTTTAAAGGCCGGGGCGCGGGGCGGGCCCGGAGCGCGGGGGGAGCCGCCCGCCCGGAGCAT